>NC_133897.1:82246253-84646253 GCF_964199755.1 Larus michahellis
ATCTATTTTTTCAACCCAATAACTTAAGCTGCTACATTAAGTCTAAACAGCATAAGAAATTAGAGTCTTCTCAATTCATTTAGTTTCACTTCAGGGATGGTAAAGTGCTTTGCCAGCTTTTCCATTTTCACCAGTCTGAATAATTAATTGTTTTAAATACCATTTACATTTCGTGATGAAAAGCAATACTTAAAATTTCATAAATAATAAGCATGCATAATTTGTGTTTCAATTACTGAATTTATAATCTCTCTGAATGCTGTTTAATTCATTGCTAATGTATTTTTGGCCAATAATTTCTAAATAGATGGCTTTTTAATTTATACTTTTTTCCCCAGGAAGTACATATCTCAAGTTTTTCTTCATCTTATAGGTGCAAATAAAAACAAATTCTTCAATGTACTGACCACATACATTTATATTTCACGATTTATTGCTAATCTAAATTTTTAAAATGCAATTATAGTCATACTTTCCCCTTCATCATTCTAGAGCAATTGTTAAATATAAGATAAATTAAACTCCTTTCACTTTCATTTGTTAGAATTACACTGAAACCACCAACCAGAATGGAAATTAGAAACAAAAGTTAATTTTGCTACAATGAATCTGCTGAATCCTACAAATATGATAGTGTTAGTTCCTCATACTTTCTAGCCAAAGATGACACCTCCCATCTTTAGTCTGTGCATCTAAACCACTTACAGAATTACTGGAAGTAAAACCAGAAAAACTTGTGCAATGATAGAGCAAAAGTGCAATGTCCCTTTTGACATACAAAGGTGGAGAATCAATATTTTTTGAACCAAAATACTTTAATTGGGAGTTAACAAGGGTTACACTGGAAGCTGTATTGGGAGTTATTGATAAAAATAATAATTGCTTAAATATTCTTCCATTGCCTCCTTCTCACACCAGTAGGTTCTGCCCGCTTTTATTTTTTTTTCTCATGGTTTCTGAAAATAGTTGTTTTAGGGGCACCCGCCAAAGGACACCTAATCAAGAGATTTCCAAGTCCATTACATCTGTTTATAAATATATTAGGACTGATTCAGTAAATTTGGAGGAGGAGTAACTTTTAAATAATTAAAAGTAATTAAAGTTGTCTTTTACTTACATTGAGGGAGTCACAATTAACAATGGCAGACATTACAGCTACTTGACCTTGCTTAGGGATGCCCACCAGGTGGAAATATTGTAAGATCACGTGGGGTCTGTACTGCTAGAGTGCCTGGAAGAAACAACTCCTGAACACCCTCTATCTTTTGCCTTCAGAATAAAGCTGGGTAGAACTTAGCCCCTTTTCTTCTTTTTCCATTTTTTTTTATTTTTTATTTTATGTTTTAGTTATTAAGTGTTCATACTGGTATTAGTGAGGAAATGTGAATGTTTATTAGAAATCAGCCAGGAATCTCCAGAGATCAGGTAGATGAACATTTATAGTGAAAGTACCATCTGATAATTTTAACTGAAGGCCTTTGGCAACTAATGCTTAATTGCTCTGGTCTGTTTGAATCTTCAGTGAACAGGGTTTCCAAGTAATTTTCTCAATTTAAAATAAATGTAATTGCTAACAAAGCCATATGCAACCTGCACAGTGAATGGTTCAGTGATTAGTGACTAGAATTTCACTTAGGCAATGATTCATAGTGTAAGCTCTAGCTATCAAAATCATTCTGATTACACTGCTCATGACAAGGATCAGGCATAGACTGAGGGAATTAATTTTACTTCTGTGTGACAGAGACTAAAAGCAGTTCTTTCTACTGTGGTAATTTACTATGATCGGATCAGAAATCAAATATCATATAATGTTTTAGTTGTGAGATGAAGTATCAGCCTACTCTTCTAATACTTCCTAAAGAAATACTCTTTTTGGGATAGGGTTACTGAAAATTTAAGGAAGTATGAGGTGGAGTTTCATAGTTTCAGCAGCCCTACCTTCTGATCACTCTTGTTGTCTGTGTATGTTACATAGAGAGTCTATGAAAAGTTTATCACAAGTTAAACATTAAAATTATAAAAGGTTTTTATATCATTAACATCTCTCATTCTCTATAATTTTTAGATTATATATCACTATAAACTTGAACCTTGATGTACCTGGTAATAATTCTACTTCCAGTGGAAATGGTGGGAATGATGCACTGTTGAAAACTTAAATATTTTCTGCTTTCATAGATTTGAAAATTGCATATAATCTAAATTTTAGTTATTTATTAATAGTAGGCAAAGGTAACTTCATTTCCACAAAACAGAGACAACTATTATAAATAACCCCCAAAATAATCTACAGATCATCTTTGTTTTACATTAATATAAATGAATCTTCAAAGTAAACCACGCCCTATGACTTCTTAACTTATGCGACTAGCATACTATTTCTGTAAACAGTCTTATTTTTGCGGTTAACTTCTTTAAAAAATTTTTTTAAATGCTTTGAATGTCCCTACCTTATCAATATCTTGTAGATGTCAACAGCATACCTTTCACTCATAGGCGACATCACAATTATGTAACTCTGAGACGGTTTACTGTTTTATTTTTCTTGATTTTTATTCATTAAAAGTATCAACAACATTGGTTATGTAACAAGTTGGAGGGTCGGAAGCGGAAGAGTGTAGAGGGGTCACACCTGTGGGGAGGAGCGGACAGGACAGGTGACCCAAAACTGACCAACAGGGTATTCCATCCCATCTGCCTCATGCTCAGTATGAAAGCTGAGGGATCAGAGAGATCAGCGTCTTTCTTCAATGGCCAATATCTGGTGAGGACTCTGTCTGTTTGCCTGCCTTTGATCCCGGTCTGCGTGTTCCTGTCTGATGCTGAGTCCAGTACGAGATTTTCTCACAGCCTGCCAGAGAAATGACTGTCATCCTGGGAGCTCAATATTGGTTTTGTATATATTACATTATTTTCTTATTAATATTATTATCTTTTATTTTTATTGTTAGTATTTCATTAAAGCTGTTTTAATTTTTTTCCCAATCCCTAAGTCTCTCTCCTTTATTCTCACTCACTTCCCTGGACACTTCTGGGAAGGGAGAGGGGTTAAAACAAACATCTGTCATTCATTTAGTGTCCTGCCCAGCCTAAACCTTGACAACCTTAATCTGACCTATCCAACTGGATAATATTAACCTCAAGAACAACAACAATAATAAAGAAAACATTAATAACAAAACATATACTTTGATGTCTAATTTTATCCAGTTTTAGTGGGTTATGTAAAAGAACCTGTTGTCCATAACTGTAATATAAATCATCCGTATGAAGAGATAAATTGATATTTGTAAACTAATGGTGTACAGAAAGCTATCTAGTCAAGCTTTTCACCCACATGCATTACCTCTTTACCCTGTGAACATTCAATAATACAGTTGAACATAAAATTCATACAACTATATAAATGTGAGAGATAGATAGAAAAAAAGAAAGAATATGAGTATCATTTTACTTACCTTTGACCACATATCTGTTTTTACATTTAATATCCATAGATGCCTGGAGCAAATTATGGTTATGGAAGACAAGCAATTACACATACACACTTGGTACAGAAACTTCCCGGATTTTTGTCTCTCTTTCAAGTGGAAATACAAATACACTGACACACTTCCGATACCACTCCCACTCCAACTTTTTAGGGACCCAGAATAAACTGAGACCATAAACAGGTACTGCATTGTCTTACAGATGTTACCTACTACCAAACAACTCACAACAAATATGTACTTGACAAGCAATGGAAAATGGTGCTTTAACTAATTCCAACCTGAAATAAACACTCATCCTTTAAAGCACAGCAGTGTTTGGAGGCAGAGTATGTTGTGTCTGTGTTAGCATATATATGTGTATTTAATGAGAAGACTGTAGCTGGTCCAAAGAGTGTTCTCTGAGTCACACAAACATTAGACATTGGACAGTTGCAGTACATACCTTCCTCACCCGGACTGCAGTGGCTTTAAGCATGGCTAGTACAGTGACAGAGACAAGTTCAAATGACTTTGGTTTTTCAGCTCCTGAGCAGGTTTGAACAAAAGCAGCCCAGGCCTCTCTGCCTGAGCACAGCTGCCATTGTCACAGTTTAACACCAGCTGGCAGCTAAGCACCACACAGACACCTACTCACCCACTCCCCACCCCCACCTGGTGGGATGGGGGAGAGAAGGGGACAAGTGAAAGTGAGAAAACTCACGGGTTGAGATAAGAACAGTTTAATAATTTAAATAAAATAATAATAATAACAACAATAAAAGTTATAATAGTAATTTGTAATAAAAATAAATATATAAAAATAAAAGAGAAATAAACCCCAAGAAAAGACAAGTGATGCAAATGAAAAAACAATTTCTCACCACCAACCAACCAACGTTCCGCCTTTTCACAAGTGGCAGCCCACTCCCAGCCAGCTTTCCCCCTAGTTTATATGTTGAGCATGACATCATATGTTATGGAATACCCCTTTGGCCAGTTTGGGTCAGTTGTCCTGTCTTGTCCTGTCCTCCCTGCCTTTCGTGCACCTCCAGCCTCCTCACGGGCAGGGCTGTATGAGAAGCTGAAAAGTCCTCGACTTAGTGTAAACACTGCTATGCAACAACTAAAGCATCAATGTCTACTCAACATTATTCTCATCCTAAATCCAGAACACAGCACTATACCAGCTACTAGGAAGAAAATTAACTGTATTCCGTACAAAACCAGGACCGCCACACATAGCTATATTGCTGAAAGCTATTTCAACTTTCTGAAGTGATGCAGCTATTTAAAACCAAGCAGGAGTCACAGGTTGCTGATAATGTGCTCAAAAGTAGTAAGCCCACCTGTCGCCTTGTTAGGAAAGACGTTGAGCACACTGGAAAGGAGTTATTCTCTCTTAAGGCTTTTAAATATTGTGGATGTTAATAATAACTATGAGTACAGTTTGTACTCAATACATTTCTGTTTTAATATAAAGTTACAACATCAGAGGAGCAACGTTCCCCATTTGGGAACATCTCAATTCCGGTATAGACAGACTGACTGCTTGAGATGAAAATAAATGGATATGGAAATCAGGCATAAGTAAAACACAGATCAACAAATCGTATTTACATAACTTCAAATCACACAGCTTCTATCAAACGGTTGAGCAGTTCTTTAAGTAATAGGAGACACCCTGAGTTTCAGTGATCATGCACTGGTGGAGTTCGCAGTCCTGAGGGATATAGGACACGCGAAGAGTAAAGTCAGGAACCTGAATTTTAGGAAAGCAAAATTCCAGATCTTCGAGGAACTAGTCAGTAGGACCCCCTGCGAAACTGCCCTCAGGGGCAAGGGAGCAGAACAGAGATGGTAGATCTTTAAGGATGCTCTCCATGGAGCTCAAGTGCCCTTCATATCCAGGTGCAGGAAATCAGGAAAGGAAGGCAAGAGACTGGCATGGATGAGTTGAAACCTGCTGGTCAAAATAAAGGACAAGAAGGAAAGGCACAGGCAGTGGAAACAAGGACAGGTATCCTGGTAAGAGTATAGGGATGCTGCCTGGTTGTGTAGGGGTGTGGTCAGGAAGGACAAGGCACAGCTGGAGCTGACCTTGCAAGGGATGCAAAGAATAATAAGAAGGGCTTCTACAGGTATGTCAGCCAGAAAAAGAAGATCAAAGAAAGATATTGCACCTGATGAGCAAGACTGGCATAATGGTAACAATGGATGAGGAGAAGGCTGAGGTACTCAACAAATTTTTTGCCTCAGTTGACACTGGCTCTCGAGTGGATGGGACAGCAAGACAGGAATTGGGGGAGCAAAGTCCCTCCCACTGTAAGAGATCACGCCCAAGACCACCTGAGGAACCTGAACATACAGAAGCCTATGGGACCCGACGAAATGCATCCCAGAGTCCTGAGGGAACTGGCTGATGTAGTTGCCAAGCCACTTTCCATGGGATTTGAAAAGTCATTGCAGTTGGGTGAAGTCCTCGGTGACAGGAAAACAGGAAACATTGCACTTATTTTTAAAAAGGGTAGAAAGCAGGACCCTAGGATACTGACCTGTCAGCCCCACCTCTGTGCCTGGGAAGATCATGGAACAGATCCTCCTAGAAGTTATGCTAAGGCCCATAGAGGACAGGGAGGTGATTTGAGACAGCCAGCACAGCTTCACCAGGGCAAGTCTTGCATGACCAACCTAGTGATCTTCTATGATGGAGTGACTACATCAGTGGACAAGGGAAGAGCTACAGATGTCATCTATCTCAATTTCTGTAGGGTCTGTCACATGGTCACATCCAGAGGGTAGTGGTCAACAGCTCAATGTCCAGATGGAGATCGGTGATAAGTGGTGTCCCTCAGGTGTCTGTACTGGGAGAAGTGCTGTTCAATCTCTTCAATGACATAGACAGTGGGATTGAGTGCATCCTCAGCAAGTTTGCAGATGACATCGAACTGAGTGGTGTGGTTGATTTGCCTGAGGGATGGGATGCCACCCAGAGGGACCTGGAGAAGCTCAAGAAGTGGGCCCATGTACACCTCATGAGGTACAACAAGGCAAAGTGCAAGGTCCTGCTCCTGGATAGGGGAAACTCCTTGTATCAATACAGGCTGAGGGATGAAGGGATTGAGAGGAGCTCTGTGGAGAAGGACTTGGGAGTACTGCTGGATGAAAAGCTGGACATGAGCTGACAGTATGCGCTTGCAGTCAGAAGGCTAACTGCATCCTGGGCTACATGAAAAGAAGTATGGCCAGCAGGTCTAGGGAGGTGATTCTATCCCTCTACTCCACTCTGTTGAGACCACACCTGGAGTACTGCGTCCAGCTCTGGAGTCCTCAGCACTGGAAAGACATGGACCTGTTGGAATGGTCCAGAGGAGGGCCACAAAAACGATCAGATCGATGGAACACTTCTCCTACAAGGAAAGGCTGAGAGAGTTGGGGTTGTTCAGCCTGCAGAAGAGAAGGCTCCAGGGAGACCTTATAGCAGCCTTCCAGTACTTAAAGGGGGCTTATAAGAAAGATGAGGACGGATTTTTTAGCAGGGCCTATACTGATAGGACAAGGGGTAATGGTTTTAAACTGAAAGAGAGTAGATTTACAATGAGGGTGGTGAAACACCAGAACAGGTTGCCCAGAGAGGTGGTAGATGCCCATCCCTGGAAACATTCAAGATCAGGTTGGAAGGGGCTCTGAGCAACCTGATCTAGTGGAAGATGTCCCTGCTCATTGCAGGGGGTGTTGGACTAGGTGACCTTTAAAGCTCCCTTCCAACGCAAACCATTCTATGATTTTATGATTCTTTAAATAGAACATTGTTTCAGTATCTTTCTCACAGATGCCTGCACCTGCACAGGTGTGATTTAGAAATACCAGGTACCTTGCACAGGTGGGTGATGTGAAAATGCAGAGTAAATTCCAATCCAGTGAATGATACATTTAAATGCACAGTTTTCTGGGTAAAATGGAATACAATTCACTGGTTCTGTAATTGCAAATAATTCCTAGTAGTAAAACTAAAGTAAATGAAGTCATTCCCTACTTACACTATTTCATGGTGCATGATATAACTGACACAGTGGACATTTTACATTGTCACACAGAGTTTTTAGGTAGTTTATGTATTTTTATATAAATACATATAAGCATATAATATATTTTTATAGTTTTAAGTATTTTAATTCTTAAGTGTATTGGGCTGTATTCCCTAAAAAATGAAGGGAAAAAGCTCCACCTTCACATCCAATTGCAGTTTTCCAGTTGCAATTTGGCAAATTAGTTCAACCAGAAGTGCAAATTCTATTAAAACAAATGGGACTGAAGTGTATGCTTAGGTAAACCTTAGAAACAGGGATTGTGTTGAATAGGAAGTTTTTATTTGTTTGGGATTGTACCGGGTGCGGCTGCCCCGGTGCCGGCGGCGGGTGCTGCGGGGCGGCCCCTGTGTTGCCGGGCCGGGGCTGCCCCGTGCCGGACACAGCCGGTTCCAGCCGGCTCCAACGGCCCCAGCGCAGGGCACAGCTGAGCCCCTCAGCCACGGGCGGGCGCCGCGGGGAAAGCCTGGCTCAGAAAGGGCAAGGAAAATGTGCCCATGAAGCCCAGAGAATGATGCAAAGGAGCTGACTTCTATCCCAACAGAAAGGGGAACACAGGGCGGCCTTTGTTTTAGATGAACAGCTGTCAACAGTTGAGTGGACTAACTGGAGGTGTAAATGCCTCCCTGAGTTAGCAGGGCCAGTATGGGGGGAATGAATGCTGTTTCAGCCTGATACAGACTACAAACATCAGAGAACCAGCAAAAGAACTTTGAAAAGAGCAACGGGCTTGAGCTTGTTTCAATCTGCGTATTCCCTCCTGGAGCACGGAGACGCCCAGAGTCATGGCAGTGGGTGTACCATAGAGACCGGTAATGGGAAATACATTGGTATTGTGTTTGAACTGTATATTGCAATTGCTATATTTTGCTAAGTCTAATTTACACATGTATTGTGTTTTCAGTATATTTTGTATCGCTCTTCTAAATCAGAAATCCTGTGTAACATCAAGTGTCTTCAAACAAGTATATTTGATATTAAACTTTGTACCCTCCGCAAGTTGAATATCAAAAAGAACGTGGTCAGAGTATTTGACTCTGACAGTCTCACCATTCTACTCTATTTTAATTGGTAATAAATTAAATTAATTTTTCCTGGGTTGGGTGTGTTTTGCCCGTGACAGTAAGTGGTAAGGGATCTCCCTGTCTTTGTCTCAACCCATGAATGTTTCCATTTTATTTCCTCCCCCTATCCTGTTGAGGAGGAGGAGGAGGAGGAGGAGGAGAAGGAGTGAGAGAACACCTGCGTGGGCATCTGGTCAGCCAAGGTCAACCTTGGGAACTTGGATCCCCACCGGAAGGGGACAAGTAACCCCACAAACTAAACAGTTTAGTCTTGATTATTTCAATGTAAGAATAATTACACTATTTTGTAGCTACAAAGAAAACAATCTGACTTGAAAACTAGTTGTGAGGTGGGAGTGTAAAACATTCAGCAAACAGGTAAAGCACAGACTATTCTTCTCAACTGTTGGTGGAAGACTTGTCAAGTGACTTTGTTGTTGCTGCTGGAAACCTGTTCCACTGTAGCAGAGTTCCACTGCTTTGTACTTCAAGTCATAAAAAAGAAAATTTAAATGAGCCTGTAAGAAAACTCTGTACCAACTCAAGAAATGAAAAGTTGAAAGTGAAATATCACTGTGTTTCTTCCTTGCTCAGGAACTAGAGATACTGTATCTGACTGTTCAAGATGGGATTATAAATCATGCTGTAGAGATTAACTAACCCTCACCAATCAGTCACTGCTCTAGAACATTTGTCTTCCTATGGATAGGATTCCATAAGTAACAAGACTTACTGGGATATACATGTATTAAAAAGAAAAATGCACTAATGCTTAGGCTAAGGTGAATGTTCACTCTTACGCATAATGACATTAATGCTGCAAAATCCATATTGGTCCAGCTTACATCTAAAATTCTATTACTACATTATTGATTAATCACTTGAACTTTAAATTTAGTTGAGAATGATATGAACGATTCAAGTACTTTATCAATTTATTCTAGAATACCTTGCCAGTCAAAATGAAGGGATTGGAAAGTATTCTTTACTTGAGCAGTAAAAATTCTTTTTTTGCCCAGTTGCCCTTGAAAGTATGTGGTACAATCTTAATTGTATGTTAGAAAAATAATATATATTGGAAGTAACAATGAGTTACATTTCAGGTGTTTCATATATCTTTCAAAAATATACTTTCCTATAACAAACAATTACATATCTATTGGTTTTATTTTACTACTGTAATACATATTGAGGAAAGCCAAAACTTTCTAATTTACTACTAGATCACATCAAAATCTATACTGATATTTACTAAAACTAAGTACTTATAGGAGAAGATCATAGAATCATAGAATGGTTTGGGTTGAAAGGGTCCTTAAAGATCATCTAGTTCCAACTCCCCTGCCATGGGCAGGGACACTTCCCACTAGACCAGGTTGCTCAAAGCCCCATCCAGCCTGGCCTTGAACACTGCCAGGGATGGGGCATCCACAGCTTCTCTGGGCAACCTTTTCCAGTGTCTCACCATCCTCACAGTAAAGAATTTCTTCCTAATATCTAATCTAAATCTACCCTCTTTCAATTTAAAACCATTACCCTGTGTCCTATCATTACACTCCCTGATAAAGTGTTCCTCCCCATCTTTCCTGTAGGCCCCCTTTAAGTACTGGAAGGCTGCTATAAGGTCTCCCCAGAGCCTTCTCTTCTCCAAGCTGAACAACACCAACTCTCTCAGCCTGTCCTCATAGCAGAGTTGCTCCAGCCCTATGATCATCTTTGTGGCCCTCCACTGGATCTGTTCCAACACGTCCATGTCCTTCATGTGCTGAGGGCTCCAGAGCTGGACACAGTACCCCAGGTGGGGTCTCACCAGAGCAGAGTAGAGAGGTAGAGTCACCTCCCTAGACCTCCTGGCCATACTTCTTTTGATGCAGCCCAGAGTGCGGTTGGCCTTCTGGGCTGCAAGTGTGCATTGCCTGCTCATGTTGAGCTTCTCATCCACCAGCACCCCCAAGTCTTTCTCCTCAGGGCTGTACCCATGTACCCACAAAAGCATGAACTAGCAAGTTGTTCTAGCCACGTTTCTCTAACCTATCTGCCAAAAATTACAGTCATAGAGGGAATTTCTCTTTAGTCTCATGTCTGTTCAGGTAACTCCTCTATCTAGTTAGCAAAACACGTATATCAGCTAAAACCAATTATTTATGTGCCACTGACTAGATCTGACTGGACTGATGTGGCAGGATGAATTTCCATAAATCATAACACAGGATTTTAGAGACACAGCCCAAGGCAATAATTTTATTTTTGTAATATTTTTATTACAACGTCCAGTTGTTATTTTACTCCTGTGGATGTCTTTGAAAGAACAGAATAAAATTATTTAGGGTTAATAAAAATTTACATTAATAACATGGCTGTATACAACTCAACACATGATATAAGCATGTGGTGGGTTGACCCTGGCTGGATGGCATCTGCCCACCAAAGCCACTCTATCACTCCCTCTGCTCAATTGCACAGGGGAGAGAAAATATAATGAGACGCTCATGGGTCAAGATAAGAACAGGGAGATCATGGACCAGTTACTGTCACGGGCAAATCAGACTCAACATGGGGAAATAATAGTTTAATTTATTACCAATCAAATCACAGTAGGATAATGAAAACTGAAAGCAAATCTTAAAAACACCTTCCCCACCCCTCCTTTCTTCCCAGGATCAACTTTACTCCAGATATTCTCTACCTCCTCCCCCAGCAGTGGCACAGGGGGATGGGGAATGGGGATGGGGTCAGTTCATCAATCGTTGTCTCTGCCACTCCTTCCTCCTCAGGGGGAGGACTCCTCACACTCTTCCCCTGCTCCAGCGTGTGGTCCCTCCAATGGGAGACAGTCCTCCATGAACTTCTCCAATGTGAGTGTTGCCAAAGTAAGCATTTAGGAGCTGAGTCAATATCGTGACAAGAGTCAATATCTCATGAAGAGATAGAAATAAGAAAGCAGCTGCAGTGCTAAGCAGCAGAACACAGTTTGATGACTTGTGCCTCAATTATGTCTCTAGTATCTGCCAAGCATGCACAGAGTTGAGACTCAAAATTTCTACAGTTCCTATATTTTATTTTCTTTTTCTTTTTGCAGAAATCAGTTTATGCTAGACAAAAAATATCATTTAAGGTTAAAGCCAGGAAATGTGAAAGAGGAAGGCAACTAACAGAGTAACTGAAAATAAACATAAATGTGATTCGCTGCTGTTCTAACAAGGTGACTCATATTAAAAAAAAAATTAACATTTCTAACTTGGATATTAAATCAAAAATCTTCTCACACAATGGAAGAGTGTAGATGTTTTACACAGCTTTTTTGAGGTACAACAAACATTACAAGCAATGGTCTAACTTACCTTCTCATTATTCTAGACATCCAACAGAATAAATCTACTGATTTTAAATATCAGTTGTGAAGTCTTTCTACATGTACCATCTTTTCCACCTAACCAGCTTACCTCCAAGGCTTTGTCTACAAAACAATTGCTTTTGTTTTTTAGGCAAAACAAAAAAAGACTTAAGTCTTATATTGCATTCTTTCTTCATTCCGGAATCTTAATAAAACAGAGATAATTTAATCTGTTGCATTTGTCAACAGTTGCAAATGTATATCACAAGACAAGCTCTTCTGACATTAAATCAGAGAGGAATCCCCCACTGCATTTCAACATCCATCTTGATGGAAGTTTTTGGAAGAAATGCTGTTGCCTTCATATTCCGTAATTTCCTGCCTTCCTTCTTTTGATGACTGTTGTATTGGACTGCAAGTTCTTTGTATTTAATGTCTTCAAATAAAAATCCTGCACGTCATCAGTATCTTTCATATTCCATATTAAGTAGGAGCTGATTTAATATCCTGTTTGCTGTTACTAAATTGTACAGTAAAAAGAATTCCAGAATCTGTTGTCTAGTTTGGCTATGGCTCAGAGTTCGGTGTTTCAGGAAGAAATTTGCAGTGGTGAGACACTTCTTGTGAGATATCTTGTGTAGTGAGACATTTCTCCAGTTGGCAGCAATTGCTGATCTGTACAGTCAAGGATGTTAGGAACTTCCACCCAACACTAAGATTTATTATCTGTTGTAAAACCTCAAATATAAAGATTAAACAATATGTTTATATCCTGTAGTCAAATGTAATTCAGGTCTGAATTTCCATAACTGATCCTGGAACTGGTCAATTTTAATTTAATTGTCTGTTCTGGAAAAAGTTATGACGTTCTTAAACTCTTGGCAATACTTATTCACCATTCAGTGCTGGGAGTCAAAATTTGCAAACCACCTCTTAGTATATCTTTTTTGTTGTCTGTCAAGGTGCAATCAGTTTATAAGGTATGTATGGAAATATATATTTATCCATTTATGCATTTGTCTATACATAATATTTCTTTTTCTTTATAAAAAATGCATAAGTAAACAACTAAATTACCCCCCCCCAAAAAAAGAGGAAATCTATAAATTTATTTGACAAGGCCTGAAGGGAAACATCTCAAAATAAGTGCAAAGCATGTTTGTTACTCGTTTGTCTAACTGCTTTACATTAGATCTATGATAGAAGCAAACTTCTGTTAGGAAGAATTAAAACACAGGTGTCTTCTACATGTAGTGCTGTACCACCAATATTGTATGCAATGTACCAGAGTGAATCTTTTTCCTGCTCAGAATCATAAACTCGGAGTTAGAGTCGCCAAAAAAGGAAACATTACTATACAATGGGGTCAAAAGCAAGTCTAAAATTTTATTCTATATATTCTATATATTCCTTTAATGTATTTGGGTTCAGAAGGGATACAAGTTGGCAGAAGTAAGATGCTTACTGCTGTTGGTGCTGATGAGAACAAGGCCAGTCAGAGATGTCTTCCTGTGAAGGCTGCTGGCCTGCGTAAACATAAAAACTTCAGTTACTGTCACTTATGCTGAAATGCCAAATCTGTTTTTTTTGTTTGCTGGGTTGATTTTTTAAAGTATTTGTTTAAGCAAGTTTACACAGCTTGGGGGTAATTATTTGCTAGGAAATTAAATCTCTCCAGCTCTTCCATCTTACTTTCATACTTGTCAACTCTTTCTATCAGCCTCCTTCCACCTTTCAGAGCAATGCTAATTCATATTAAAGTCAAGCCAGTGTTTATGTTACACAAGGCTTTTGTTTGCTACAATTAGAGGAAATATATATAAATAAATTCTCCATCTAGGATTTTGCTTGTTCTTTACTGTCTAATTGAAGGAGACATATCATGTTATCTGCAAAAATTGCTGTTAAAATGCTTAAAATTAAAAATATTTTAATCTTCTAATAAGTTAAAATGTAATTGCCAAATAATTTACAGAACAAGTTATTTTTACATTGCTCTATCTTTGTTAACCAACTAATCACAGGACAGGAGAACAGTAATTAATATTATGTTAAGTAAAATTCTAAGTTTATAAGGTTCCTGTAATTAAGAATTCTAAACCTCAATTCCATTATTTTTATATAGCTTGAAACGATACTGAAATACTACTAATGATAATGTCATCTGATATCCAAAAAAAACCAAAGGAAGACTGTGAATCTTACCTTACGGATCTTCAGCGTCACAGAGGACAACAAATACATCTGCATCAGCAAACCAAGAAAACCACAATCTTTTTCTGAACTAGTTTTAGAGAGTGAACAAAGAGTACTATAAGAACTTGGTTGTGTGGAACCTCCCACCCACCCAAAAAAACACAACAAAAAAACGACAAAATTTTGTAGTCAATTTAATGGTTTAATAGTAGATCTACTGAAAACTTCTGGTCGGGATCAACATCAAAAATACAAGTTTTCCAAGGGATTTTAAATAATTATTTCACCATACAAAACAAAGTATCAGGGACACTCTAAATGGGAAAAAGTATGCGACTCAAATTAATAAAGAAATAAATCTGATAATGATTTTGGACACTTTCGAAATTAAACAGTAATACATTTTCATTTGCAAGAAAACTAAAACAAGAAATTACTCATAATCCAATTTGTGAAGGCCAAAACTGTTTAAATAACCACATAAACATAAAAACTTAGTTTAGAATTGAATCACAGAACCATAGAATACCAGGTTCGAAGGGACTTCAAGGATCATCTGGTCCCACCTTTCTCGGCAAAAGCACGGTATAGACAAGATGGCCCAGCACCCTCTCCACCTGAATCTTAAAAGTGTCCAATGATGGGGAATCCACCGCTTCCCTGGGGAGATTATTCCAATGGACAATTGTTCTCATTGTGAAAGATTTTCCTCTTGTGTCCAGTTGGAATCTCCCCAGGAGTAACTTGTACCCACTACCCCTTGTCTTTTCCATGTGACCCACTGCAAAAAGGGAGTCTCCATCTTCTTTGTAGCCACCCTTTAAATACTGGAACATGGTGATAAAGTCTCCCCTAAGCCTTCTTTTCTCAAAGGCTGAATAAACCCAGTTCTCTCTTTTCCTCATTATGGCAGACTTCTCAGCCCTTGGATCATCTTTGTGGCCCTTCTCTGGATGCTCGCCAGCCTGTCCACATCTTGTTTGCATAGTGGGGACCAAAACTGAACAGAGTATTCCAGGTATGGCCTGACAAGCACCGAGTAGAATGGCATAATGACTTCTTTGTCTCTGTTGATGATGTCCTTCTTGATGCAACCCAGCATCCTGTTGGCTTTCTTTGCTGCAGCAGCACACTGTTCACTCATATTGAGCTTGCTGTCCACCAGGACCTGCAGGTCCCTTTCCACAGAGCTGCTCCCCAGCTGGGTAGATCCCAGCCTGTGCTGCACTCCTGGATTATGTTTTCCCAGGTGCAAGACCTTACACTTGTCCTTCTTGAACTTCGTAAGGTTCTTGTTTGCCCACTCTTCCAGCCTATCTAGGTCTTCCTGCAGGGTGGCTCTTCCTTCCAAAGTGTCCACTTCCCCACTCAGTTTGGTGTCACCAGGAAACTTCATCAGGGTACGCTTGAGCCCATCACCCAGATCACTTATGAAGATACTAAACAGCATTGGGCCCGGTATTGATCACTGTGGCACCCTACTTGTGACAGGTTGCCAGTTTGAAAAGAAGCTATTTACCACCACCCTGTGGGTGCGACCTGCCAGACAGTTCCCCACCCACTCTGCAGACCACTTGTCTAAACCATAATACACCAGTTTCTCTACAATGAGGCTGAGGGGAACCGTATCAAAAGCCTTGGAGAAATCCAGGTAGACAATATCCACTGTTTGCCCCACATCAACCGAGCAGGTTACTTTGTTGTAGAAGGCAATTAGGTTTGTCAAGCACGATTTGGCACGATTGTCAAGAGTAGTAATTTTCTTAAAGAGGGCATTTTAAATTATGATACAGTCTTGCTTTTGGACAAAGACTTGCTTTGCAAACTGACTCTAGACCAACTGCAAACAAAAGTAGTTTATCCTCTTCTTTTATTATCTGTCTTAAAAGAACAGGAAACTTTGCCAGAATGCTTCTGTTTTAGTGGCTAAAACTTAAACATTGGCTTTGGGAAGATAGTTGATTTTATCCAATAGGTACTAAGTGTAACCAGAAAAATACGAATCTTTCTGTAAAAACTTGCCTTGTTGGGAAATATCATCAAGGCAAGGGAGGTATAAAAGCAGAACACTTGAAACTTACAGGAATGGGAGGTATATTTGGTAACCTGTCTGAATACTATTTGGTCTTTCATAAGTTCATCTTTGATTAGAATTCAGGATCAAGAACTTAGGTTTAAAATCAAAATTTAAGAGAGGAACTTGTACTTTGTACAAGTTAGGTCCACTATATAGCTAGCCAACGTGATCACTGTATTTTTTTTGCTGTGTTCTCAGCAAAAACTTACCAATTCTGTTAAGCACTGCAAAAACATCACAAAGAAACAGACCCAAACAAGAAGTGGGGCAGGTGAAAAATTCTCAGCAATATTCCTAGAAGCAATGTTAAACGTTACAACATTTAGATTTAAATGAATCCATCCTTTCAAATACAACTTCATTAATCAAAGGTATTCTTCCTACTCGGTCATGTATGATGAACGAAAAACATGTGGGAGAATATATCTTATTTGTGTACTACTGCATTACTTTCCTGGAATACACGTAACTAAAGTTTCTGATACTGATGGGATAGTTCATCAAACACAATGCATGCTCTCCATTCCTCTTGTACCTGTTCATTTCTATTTCTAATGACTCTGTTACTTTGAACTCTGGATTCCCTTTCCCCCTGACTGTCTGGTCAGGGTCCATCTAGGTGGACAGTTAGAGGCAGTCAATAGATGGACAGAGAATTCAGTATAAGTTATCAGATTATATCAGTATAAGACTTTTTCTTTATATTTTTCATCACAGATTCTAAGATACTGTTTATTTTTTAAAAATAGTTATTTCCCAGATGCAGAATGAATAGATTGACATTCTCAAGGTTTTTGAGGGTCTTTTGTGTCCAGAGATCAACAATGAAAATTTTTCAATAATTATTATGTACTACTAAATAAAAAAGGCCCAATTGAACATTCCTGATTCAAATATGGCTTTAAATTCTGTGTCCCATCCCTATATTTAATAGCACTTAGTTTTGGAGTTTAGTTCACATCTTCCCTTTATAGGTTATATGCAGTACAGTAAGGAAACTGGTGACCTCATTTTCAGTAAAGAATCACAAGAATTTATACATCTTAAAAAAATATTTTTTTTTTAATATTTGTGCTTTGTTGGACCTTATGGTTTGCTTCCAGGTTGAAACATCTCATTTCACAGTTTGCTACCTTAACATTTGTTAAAACTAATTGTATTGCTTAATTTATTGTAGTGGCCAACATTTTACAGTTGGCCAAACCACTTTCTATTTTCTTTTCTAAGTTACTTGTTCAGAGTCTGTTATTGAGTTAGGCTAAAAGCAACCAGAGAATTCAGTTTTTTTCAGTTTTCATTAATTCAACAAGAATTGCCTTTCCCTACTTACAGATTTTTTTCCAGCTTATTTGGCTTACTTGTGAGTTCTGTTCTGGGATTTGGAAGGTATCTGTATTGCTTTAAATTCATTTAGTAAACCCCAAGAGGGTTTCAGAGGCAAAGCTTCTTAGCAAAGGATTGCAGACTTATTGATGAGAAAAAGTTCAGCTAAAACTCTCACAACGCCTGCAGTTCAGTGCAATTCTGTTACTTGGAGAAGTTAAACTTGTTTATTTGACTTAATATTTATCAATTCATTTAAGTGGTAGTGCATACTATGCAGTGAAAACTGTATATGGACATGCAAGAATGTATAAAGTAGCTTCTGGATTGCCAAAATTAAAATAAGATAAACAAGGCAATTAAGGGAGACATACACACACACACACACACACATATATATATATAAACCTTTAATGTGAGAATTTGTTGTGCTGTTTAATCGATAGTTTAGAAACTAATATCCTCAGTCATTGCTATAGGAAACATCTTTTTATCAGAAAACGTAGTGCACTCAAAACAATCTAAACAATGAGACCTGTATTTTTTACAATAAACTGATCAAATAGTAATTAAAATGCAGAGCATCAATATGAAAACCAAACATCTGTCTATTGGGGTAACAAAATGTTGTTGTTACAAAACCACAAAATTCATCAACTGTATGAAATACAACATTTATCTTCAGCAAAACATGTGCAATTTTGCAATCGTCTAATTAAATAGAAAACATAAGTAAATATTTTCTTTTTCTGTATTTTAGTTGCTACAGGGGCATGTTGCATTGTTCTACAGTACCAGTGAGGTGGTATAGTTATTAAATATCCTTATTATATAAATAAAGTGAGATTTGAGTAAGTTACTCAAGATTTCTTAGAACATGGGATGAACATCCAAAAAGGAATATCATGTTATATTACTCTTCGTGCTTGAGAATGTCTGTGTCAAAGTGCTGTCTTCCACCTTTCAGTCCTTGTGCATATTACTGGAAAAGTCTTTGTATCTCAAGCTGCCTAATCCCATATAGATAATTTATGACAGAGAAGTAAGTTAAATCCTCATTTTCCAGACCCAGGCCAGCGCACTGGAACCCCCTTTCTTTAATAGTTACAGTGGAAAGAGTAATAGATCTTAAAAATTGTCTTGCCCCAAACCCAAACCACAACGCTAATGAAAGTAACATCAAAAAATAAAAAATAAGAAAATATTTCTCATGCTTTATTTGAAAACTGAAACAATGAGTAAAAATCATCCATCAAAAAGGATAGTCCAAAAAAAAAACAACCCCAAAACAAAAAAGGAAAATCTCACAAAAAGAACAAAAACTTCAGAACTTTAGTGTGAGTTGACATTCAAAAAGCTTAAATTTCTGGCAAAGGCCTACTTTTTACCCTGAGGTTTCCATACCTCTGGATATGCCCTATTACTTCATAGGCCAACGTTTTAATCATAATAACAAAAACAGACACCTTGTCTCCAAGACTAGAGCTCAGATATGATATCAGACTTGAGGCTCAGTTTGCCTTCTGCCTCACACAGATTTTATACTGTCAAGTTGGAAATGCAGCTGTGCATCTGCAATGAAATAATAGCTTTTCTTTTGAACCCCAAACTCTGAAGGTCTATGCAGCATACGCTTTACACAGTATTTAAAACTTAAAACATTTGGTGCAACCCAGATACAGCCAAAAGCCCCAGAATTTTGCATAAGGACAAAGTAAGTGACAGAAAAATCTCACACAAAAAACCCTGAGATCAAAAGTTGGAGAAAGATCTGTACTTTTTAATTAAATAAAATTATTTTTTAAACATAACTTGATAAAATATATATAGAGGGGTCTATTATTAACCCCAGCAAGGGATATTTTGATAAGAGGATGTAACTGAATTTCCTTAAAATTACTGAGGGACTTAGGGACCTGCTTAAATTATCTCTCTTGTATAATTTGCCATTTGGACATGAAGAGCTGAATATGAATCTTCATAGAATTGGGGAACTTACTGATGGAAGAAAAAGCCCTTAAGTGATGACTTCCCTATGGAAAACTATTCACAGCCTAATGTATCTTCCTGTCAGAACTTTTTTTCATGATATTTAGTATAGGCTTTTATGTTCATAATTGCATCATATTATTAATATATATCTTAATGTACAACATTAAACCCACTTCTAGCCTTCTTGACATTTACATAATTATGTTCTTATGGACGCCCTTTTGAGTCAAAGCTAAGGTGTCCCTATTTCACTGCTAAAAAGTTTCCTTCATTCAGTCTCTTCAGTATTTTTTCTGTCTTCCTTTCTCTTCCCTTCTCTTCACCATTAATAATAAACTATTTCCCAGCATAGTCCTTTCCTCCCATTCAATTTCTTCTAATTTTTGTTGCAAGAAATGGAGGTGCTACTTCCCTCACAGGTGGTGGTTTAAAAGCCATCCCTCCGTTTTATAAAGCAAAGTTTTGTGAAGGAAACCTCTGCATAGGAACAGTCCGTTGCATTGGTTGCCCATGCTACAAAGCTACGGGCGCAGCAGTCCCCCTTGCAACACAACCTTCTCCTTCACCAGCTGCTACTGGAAGCTGACAGCTGCAAATATTAGTAGGCAGGCAACCTACGTGGTGGAAACGCATCTCCTGCAAACTTCTCAGCTTTCATTCTCTGATTTTACAAACTTTTCTTCTCATACTTTGTCACTGGTCCCAAAACAAAACAAAACACCAAAACCCACCCAACCAGTCAAATAGCAACAAAACCAGCAGAAGAGTTCTGCATACAGAAATATTTTCTGATATATACTCCATCTTCTGTGATTTTGGTTGGTTACTAAAGTTTGCTTCTTTTGGTTACTTGCTTAAGATGCCTTAGTTTCCGTGCACGTGCTGCACCAAAGAAGTGCAGTGATGTTTCCTAATCAAATTGTGGTGTTATTTAGATATGTAGTGTAGCACCTCAAAACCCTAATAATGGAAATATAAAGTGAATATAGCATCATGCAAATTAAAATGCAACCTTGAAGTCCTTACCTACATCAGTACTAAGTATCTATGCTTTACTTCTGAAGGGCATGTCAAAAGGTGAGATACAAAGACTTGGTAAAAAGTAGGTGATTTATTAAACATCGATGAGAAATTCCAGTCACTTGTGTCATATATATCTATTAAATGTGTTTGTATTAGTTGTCCAAGTTATTCCTAACAACTTTGACTTCTTTATTGACCATTTTATTCCTTTAGATGAACTTGTTAAAATAGTGGCTCTTTAATGCAGACTTAAGAGAACTAAGAGGACATGCCTTAGGATAGCCTGACTCCGAAAACTTGATCCTAATAATAAATTTAGGAAGTTTATTTACTCTTTGAAATAAATTCTACCAAACAAGCTTCTCGCTGACCAACACCGAGACCTGCCAGTTGGTTTGGTGTTGCTCTGAAGTAAAGCACGTACAGAGAAATAAAGACAAATCATCATCACTGCTTAGTTCCTCACAAATGAGTTAAACACGGACTACTCTTAGCTTTGGAGCACATTTCGAGAGTGTAAAAGGAGCCAGTAGAACAAAAAAGAAGGCGGTTAAGAGAGCAAAGCTAAACAGGAAAATAGATGTGACAAAAAAATAGAAGGACATATGGAATCATCAGGCATATGAAATATATCTCATGGATGGACATGTTTTATTACTGCATGCTGGAAACAATTGCAGGGTCTGTACCTGATGCATTCTTAAACTGTTTTGAGAAATTAAACTGTAGAGAATGAGTTAAAATACCTAAACGAGAAACAACTTGTTACTGCAATGTGAATTGAAACGATTAGATGATCCATTAATGTAAATATTTGAAAGAGAGAAAAGTAGAAATAACACATGTAGGAATTTGAAGTTCCTGAGATAGTGGTTAGAGAGCCTTTCATAAATTGCACACTAAGACTGCTGGGCCCCTGCTATTGTTCATATTGTTCATATCAAACCAAACAAATTAAGCAGCACAAGCATAAAATAGATGAACAACTGTTGTGGGCTAAGTATCGGTACTGGATGATAATAGGCTACATCTGGAGATGGGAGTAACTGCTTGTCAAGCAGCTGAACCATTAGTACTACAGATGTTTCAAATATACCTACACGATGGTACATTTTTTGGTACATTTTTACTCCAAACTGCCCTGCTGTTTGTTTCTTTTTAAAATTTCGTAGAGGTTGAAATTTAGGAGGATTCATTTGGAAAAATTAAAAAAAAAAGGACAGTGTCAGGAGTGTATGAAATCTAAATCACACCATGAAAATCTAATCACAGAAATGTACTATAAAACTTTCAATGTAATGTCTGGTTTTATAGTAAGGGTATAGTTTTAGATAATTTACATATGGTTTTCAAATTGTTCAATAACTAATTGGTTTGTTAGATTCAGGAGACAGTAGGTTTCATATACTTATGCACGAACATCATTGAACAAGCATCTACTAATTCGTGTATTACCATCAGTAACAAGTACCACTACATAAATAAATACAACTCAAGTGCAAAACAGGCTTACAGCATCAATTAATCATTTATTTATCATACGTAAGATATTAATAAGTTATAGTCAATGAAAAAAGTTCTTACTATGTTAGACGAGAAAAATGGAGCAGTAGAAAGGACACAAAGCAGTATCTTTTTACTAGATATATAACAGTAAATCGGTAATGGAACAGATTCCCCCGGTGTCCAGTTCCCGGATGGAAAGGAAACTCAGACATTGACAGTTACGTGATGCTGCTGACGGGGTGCTGAATTGGTCACTGGAGCTGCGTGGGGCTGAAGGCGAGAGCTACGGCACCTCTTTTGGTCCTTGTGTGTTCATGCAATACAAATGCTTCACTCAGGGTAGAGCAGGTGGAAGCACAGCAGCTACAGGAGCAAGCTTGCGGAGAGCCCAGAGAGTAAGCTGCCTGATCTCATTTTGAGCAGCTGTAGCTATGAATGCTCTGAACAGCAACAGTAGCGGGAGGGCCAGCTCTGCGTGATCAAAGGGCTTTGGCATTAGTGATCTCTGAACTAATTCCAAAATGTCAACGAAATGGCACATCAGGACTAAAAAGAGACTGTAAGGAATTTAATAGCTTAGGGGGGGATATTACAACTTTAATTAGGCCCAAAAATAGATTTGGGGAGAAAAGCAAACTAAGCTTTTATGAATATTAAGATAAATGCAAATGGTTTTGGTTTATTTTCCTTCCTCTGTGGAAACCATTCTTTAAAAAAAAAAAAAAAAAAAATGGCTTTGGTTTATTTTCCTTCCTCCGTGGAAACCATTCTTTAAAAAAAAAAAAAAAAAAAAAAGTTATTTACATGGATTTCACAGAAGTGGGGGTCCCAAAATGAAAAACACTACATGACAGGAAGAGAGGTTGTATGCACAAGGAAAGAAAAGGAAAAAAAAATCCATAACAATCATTATTTAAACAGATTTTTAAATCTTTTCAACGAATAGGGCATTAATACAAAGAAACTATGAGCATTATCTATCTGTAATTTTGTGAATAAAAGGACTATTTCTGAAAAGTCACTGTTGTTTATATTCTCTTCTACATAATTAAATAATACAGCAAAAATGAAAGCCAGAATAGGAATCCTCCGATTTACGTATCTTATGTAATGGAGAAATGGGATATTTATTGCAATGCTAGCTTTGAACAAAAACAACCTGGATTCAATTTCCTAATTGCCTTCAGGTGTCCTATTTAATCATAAGCAAATCAAAGCTATAATTTTAAAGGTATTCAACTACTGATTTGAGTATCTTAAAAAATTTTTACGAGTCTGTCTGGAAAGAGAGATTCAGGTCATCTGATTTTAGGCCTTTAATTTAAGTATGTGAGGTTCCTAAATCTATGACTTTATGTTGTCACTGGAAAGACGCAGGCTCCCCACGGAGGAGCTTTTGACTAAGCAAGGCACCTGGACTAAATCCCACAAAAGCAAGGGATATCTGGAGATATCACACAGGGTTAGATATTTTTGTACCTGAACCCTTCTCTACTCATCTGTGTGTTTCCTCTTTTTTATTTGTGGCTTTCTCATCAGATGAGGATGTCTTTCCCTTATTTAACTTGCAGTAGTTTCTTGAGATTTAATCATACCATGTTTATACAGCTCTTTAAAGGGAAGCAAAACTTAATAAAACATTCAGTGAAAAGTGATAGAAAAGGTCAAGGATCTGAGGAAAAAAAAGATAGAAAAAATACAAGGATTGGATATGCTAAAGAAGAGGATGGAAGAGGTGACTTAGTAAATGTAGATGGAAAAAAAAATGGTAAAAGAATTTATAGCAAGAGTTCATGTTCCCTCTGCCTAAGACAAAGAAATATTCAACAATATGAAAAGATGACAAATGGTCAACCAATAAAAGTATACGTTTTTCATCTTGTGATTAAATTGTGGAACCCATTGTCAATGAAAGTTGTTAAAAAAACCCAAGCACAAACATAACAGTTGTAAATATGTCGCTTTGGGGCTTTATAAAATCTGTAGCTATGCAGCTATGAGCATATGACCAAACACTGCAATGTTACTGTAGTTTTGACCCTGTCTATCCCTTGAAAAACATTATTTCAATTTATGCACACTCTATCCCAGACCAGGTGTGACCAACTGATATTGGGTCAGTAAACCCCCTTTATTTTGAGTTTATCACAGGCTAACAGCTCAAGCATAGTCATATCTAGCAGCTGGTCATTTATTTATTTGCCTGAGAACATTTAATCTAAAGGTATATGTATACCTTTAGAAATCAAGTTATATTCAAACATTGTCAGTAAAGTATCCCTCTGTCCTTTCTACAAAGCTCATTCACCTTTCTCTGCCAGAGACAGCAGAGTTAACTGCATGACCTTTGAAGCCAAAATGCTACAATACGTCCTATATATTAAATACCACGGATATGAATTTTGAAATGTTTGACAGTGACACTAAGCTTAACTCCAGTCTGACTGAAGTTAACATGAGATCTAAAAAGGTAAAACAGGTTTTGGTATCAGAATATAGATATATCCTGCAGCCTCTTGCTCCAGGCATACTCCTCTGAAGACAAGGATACCAGCCAAAAAGATGAGACACAGACACTACTGGGAATCCAGTTATTAAGAGCACAGACATGAAAGGTGTCATCAGGAACTACATGGAGACTTGCTTGCTTGCTATGTGAAATGACAAAGTTCACGAAGTTCTCAGTAATTCAGTCCTTAGCACTTAAAAAGCAAAACTACACAAAAAAGTAACTCAGAAATCAATAAAAAATGAGCAGTTAAATATGTAAAATGCCTGCAGATGACATGGAGATCATTTAAAGACATAATACTTAGACTCAGATATTGACTCATGCTTCCCCTTTACCACTTCCTTTTACTTTTTCCCCTTTTTCTGTTCCCCAGGGAAGTTGGTGGGGGGCGAAGCTGAAGATGATACTACTAGATATCAGAAATATAACACAGAATCATAGAGTCATAGAATGGTTCGGGTTGGAAGGGACCTTAAAGATCATCTCGTTGCAACCCCCCTGCCATGGGCAGGGACACCTCCTACTAGACCAGGCTGCTCAAAGCCTCATCCAGCCTGGTATGGTAAGGAATAATAGTTAACAACTTAATCTCTAACAATTTACATATAATATCACAACAGGATAGGCCAAAGGGCTAAGGAGCAGCTTACCGGTTTTTATACTTTTAATAATAAAAGTCTCCCATATTGGAACCTATAAAAGACAAAACCAGAAGAGCTGATAGATAATGAAGAGGTAAAAGGAGCAATCAGTGAGACTAAGGCTATTGCAGAAAGGCTAAACTAATTATTTGTACTGGTATTGATATTCCTAGTGGTGGTAAGAGAGTTCTCACACCAAACCTGGATCAGGATCGACTGTCAGAGAAAAGGCTCTGAGATTTTAAAACAACTAAAAACCATACAAAACACAAAACAAAACTCAATAAATTGAACAACAGTCAATCAATAGGATCAGACGGTTCTGCAGCAATTTGATGTCTATGTTCAGTCATAACACCTGGTTAAATATCAATTCCTATGTGTAAAACAAACTTGGTGTAGAGGAATGAAAGACGGCAAATACCACATTGATATTTAAG
The DNA here is from genome assembly GCF_964199755.1 of Larus michahellis. Classification (NCBI taxonomy): domain Eukaryota; kingdom Metazoa; phylum Chordata; class Aves; order Charadriiformes; family Laridae; genus Larus; species Larus michahellis. Next base: position 82,271,923 of record NC_133897.1, read on the forward strand.
CATAGTTTCTGAGTTGAACCTGGCAAGTGCAGGTATGAAAACTGAATTTCTACATCAACCTATCTGATAGGAGTTATAGCTGGTTAGTACAGACATCCTAGGTAACCAACAGAGTTGTATCATACTAGGGGGAAGTATTGTAGGGATATGACACTTCACAGTGTATTTCTTCCAGTGTTCCAACCAGCATTTTTGCCTAGGTTATGGAGCTGATATAACACGCTTGGTCTTCTGGAGGATTTTGATGAGATACCTCACCAAGACAAATGAAGCAATTAAAGTGTTGTAAGATATAAAAGAAAGTCAACTTCTAAATGAATACTGATTTAAAAGATAAAAAGCAAAGGACTGGAATAAATGGAAAATTTTCACAGTGAAAAGAGATTCTTCACAGTATTGATATCCTTCCAGGTATTTCTTGTGAAACCCACCCAGATAAAGAATATCAGGAAAGGATTAGGTAAAGACACAAAACAGATCAAAAATAAATATTGAGAATAATAGCTCACATGAAATGGATAGCTCAGAAATCCCTTGATAAACTACTGATTGCTAGACACACTTAGTCCCTGCCTGAACTGTTTCTTCTGTGGTTCTCCTTGGCATTTCCAGTTGCCATTCATGAGCTACTGAGACGGACTTTGGCCTGGAGCAGAGTTGCAGTCAAATTTTATAATCTTGGTATGGAAAACAAGAACACCACAAATCTAATATCTAAAACTTTATATTCATACTTGATTAAAGAATGAGAAGAACTTTCACTCCTGCATGTAGCATTAATAAATTCCTCAGATGTATGATCCCTTGATGTGAGCTTCAGAAAGTACATTAAAAGAACTGTTAGGTGTCTCTTCCAACTGCTAAAAAGGACTGCTTAATTCATGTATATTGTGAAATATCACTGTTAACAGACAATATCCTATAATACACACACCGAATTTTTTGTGTCTGAAACCTACAGAAGTGCAAAGAATTTTACGTCCCAAACGAAGAACAATTACAGTTAATTTTAAAATTAATCTGATCTTAACAATTTTAAAATGTTATATCAAGTCACAAATCCATGTCCTTTGATCTATAAGGAAAAATTTAAAACACCTCATCAAAACAAAAACATTTCTAGAGATTGCTTCTGTGCTCAGATTTGAACAGCTAGGTATTTGCTGAATAGAGATGGTGGTGGAGAACACGTTATAATCAGCTTGTGAGTTTATAGCCACAACTATAAAGTTATTAGTATTACATAGGAAGTACCTCAGCTGGCCATCATACACTAGCAGTGAGATATGATCACTGTAATGCAAATGCGGCCGTATCTGTTTAACAGTCCTAATAAGTTCATATACACAAACAGCATTTTACTGGTATATTGCATCAGAAACATCCATGTTGCTGATACAAATATATTCTGTACACTCAACTTTCTTCCAGGAAAGTGGAAAAATACTGCTTGTGCTTTAGGTTCTGAACCCAATCAATACCTATAGTGAAAAAGCAGTAAGGTTGCCCAGTGCAACTTTACCCGTACATCTTTCAGCAAAACAAAAACCATGCCTTTTACACCCTGACTCAACTGAAATCACTAGCATAGACATATCCTGCTGTTGACACCAGAAGGGAAATAAATTTTCTAGGGTAAGTAGATTTATATAGGTATAAATTAATCATACTATGACTGTATCTGTTCATTAACTTTAATAAATATAAAATATTTCAATAACTTCAACAAAACCAAAATCAACAGCAAGAGATTCTTTAGCTAGTTCTGGGCCCATTGAGAAGCGTTCACGTGATTTTAAAAAATTCTTTGTGGTCTATAAAGTAAATGTCTGTGCTTTCCTTTCAATAATCTCTTGAATCCACCTGGCAAAAGTGGAAGACTCTCCAAATGCCTTCTAAATACACATACTAAGATTGAATTTTTCACTCTGGTCTTCATACACTCTGTCTATGAAATAAATACCCTAATTTTTTATCGTTGAGGTTTTTGGGAGTTGTGGGCCCTGAACTGATTCCCCAATGCCTCCAGTTTATGACATCATTCTCCACTAGCTTATTGGATATACCTTTTAAATTCAATTTAATTTGATTTTTCCCTCTAGGTTAAGACAGATATAGATTTTTCTACCACCTGTTCCTAGATGTCTTAAATGACCAAATGTTAGGGAAAATATTGAATCGCTGAACCTTTTTATTTGTTTAGGAGGTGCAAAGTATTTAATCTTTCTCAGTATGTGGCAAAGGAGCCAAATCAATCACAAGGATGAACTCTATCTATGAGTATCGGTAATATACAAGAAAACCCACAAAAAATTCACTGTCCCCTACTATCTTTAAATGGCAGCTTTTGCTAACATATTGATTTCTTGGGCAACTTTCACTCTGACGGGCCTTAATTCCAAAGCAGAAAATACGTGCAAGGGTCTGAAACTGAAAAAAACCTCAGCAGTATAAAAACTGTTGCATGTAAACTGGAGGAAACCAAAAAAACCTTTGAAATTAAAATAATAGCTTTCAATTAATATTTTCATAAAGGACATCATTTCCTTATTTCTGTCAGATAAATTGAATAATTACAGGACATCAAGCTAAAAAAACCCAAACCTTGAAGAGACAATAAATACTTTAGCATAACCTAAGTTGCATACTTGTTAAAGTGCTATAACGAGACTTCAGTCATTAAAAAAATATTCTGAACAGTGTCTAACAGGTCCCTTGAGGCTGGTGACCATGCAGAGATCTCTTGATGAGGCAAATCTGACAGTGACATTAAAATATCTTTATTCTACTGCCCAATGTGAGAGACAGAAGAACTGTGGGATGAGGGAAAAATCCCACTAAGGTGTTAAGATTTCCTCTAAGCCTGATTTTTCAATGCAATTCAAGAGTTTCTGAGTCAAGAGTTTTTAGATACTTGAAGACCTTTCACAAAGAATTAGTGCAGAAAGAGTAAGAATTAAGCTTGTATTTCTTGGTCTGTCTGTCAGAATCACTTGAGGAAGAGTTAGCTGTAATAGTTTTGAAAAAATATGGAGAATATAAGATATTTTGACAGCTAATTTTTTAGTGATTCTTGTGCAGTTTTCAGAGCATTACCAAACTACTTTCATTAATGACAAAAGGTTCTAAAATAAGCTCTGGAGTTTACTTTAAAAGACTTCTCATGTAACATGTAAGATTCATAGAATGGTTTGGGTTGGAAGGGAGCTTTAAAGGTCATCTAGTCCAAACCCCCTGCAACGAGCAGGGACATCTTCCACTAGATCAGGTTGCTCAGAGCCCTGTCCAACCTGACCTTGAATGTTTCCAGGGATGGGGCATCTACCACTTCTCTGGGCAACCTGTTCTAGTGTTTCACCACTCTCATTGTAAAAAACATCTTCCTTTTATCTAGTCTAAATCTACCCTGTTTTAGTTTAAAACTGTTACCCCTTGTCTTATCACAACAGGCCCTGCTAAAAAAGTTTGTCCCCGTCTTTCCTGTAGGCCCCCTTTAAGTACTGAAAGGTCACAATAAGGTCTCCCTGGAGCCTTCTCTTCTGCAGGCTGAACAACCCCAACTCTCTGCCTGTCTTCATAGGAGAGATGTTCCATCCCTCTGATCATTTTTGTGTCCCTCCTCTGGACCTGCTCCAGAACTGGATGCAGTACTCCAGGTGGGGTCTCACCAGAGAGGAGCAGAGAGGTAGAATCACCTCCCTCAACTTCTGGTCATTCTTCTTTTGATGCAGCCCAGGATATGGTGCAATGTTCCCCTTTTTCCAGTCACCGGGGATTTCACCTGACTGCCATGACTTTTCAAATGCCATGGAGAGTGGCTTGGCAACTACATCAGCCAGTTCCCTCAGGACTCTGGGACGCATTTCGTCGGGTCCCATAGGCTTATGTATGTTCAGGTTCCTCTGGTGGTCACAAACCTGATCTTTTCTTACAGTGGGAGGGACTTTGCTCCCCCAATTCCTGTCTTGCTGTCCCATCCACTCGAGAGGTGCAAGAAGAGAGGTTGACAGTGTCGACTGAGGCAAAAGAGTTGTTGAGAACCTCAGCCTTCTCTTTGTTCATTGTTACCAGTGTGCCAGTCTTGCTCATCAGGTGCAATATCTTTCTTTGACCTTCTTTTTCTGGCTGACATACCTGTAGAAGCCCTTCTTATTATTCTTTGCATCCCTTGCTAAGTTCAGCTCCAGCCACTACTTGGCTTTTCTGACCCTCTCCCTACACAACCGGGCAGCATCCCTATACTCTTACCAGGCTACCTGTCCCTGTTTCCACTGCCTGTGCCTTTCCTTCTGGCCCTTTATTTTGACCAGCAGGTTTCAACTCATCCATGCCAGTCTTTTGCCTTCCTTTCCTGATTTCCTGCACCTGGATATGAAGAGCACTTGAGCTCCATGGAGAGCATCCTTAAAGATCTACCATCTCTGTTCTGCACCCTTGCCCCTGAGGGCAGTTTTGCAGGGGGTCCTACTGACTAGTTCCTTGAAGGTCTGGAATTTTGCTTTCCTAACTTCAGGTTCCTGACTTTACTCTTTGGGTGTCCCATATCCCTCAGGACTGCAAATTCTACCAGTGCACAATCACTGCAACCCAGGCTGCCTTCATTCTTGATGTCACCGATTAGCTTACTTGTGTTGGTGGCTAGCAGGTCCCATATTACATCCTGTCTGGTAAGGCTGTCTATAACCTGTCTTAAGAAGTTAACCTCAAAGCATTTCAGGAGTCTCCTGGATTGCCTACAGAATGCCATGCTACTTTTCCAGATTCTAGTCATGGGATTCGTGCCACTAAGTTTCAGTAACAGCAACCAGGTCGTAGCTTTCCAGCAGCACGGTGGCTTCCAATGCCTCCTTTTTATTGCCCATGCTGCGTGCATTGGTGAAGAGGCACCTCAGCTGGGCTGTTGGCCATATCACCTTCTTAGAGGAAGGCCCCTTCATTCCTTTGAAGTATTTCACTGGTGTTTCCCTGTTGGCTTCTATTAGCTCAGCAGCCCCTGGCTCGTCACCATAAGACTTCAAGTGGGCTGCAGTGTACCCAGCACACCTCAGAGCAACAGGCTGAGGGCCCTTGCTAGCACCCTGTCCCTCTAACCTTGGCGTGTCATCCCACAGCTTGTTGCAGGCAAGCCTGATATTATCTTTCTCCTCCTTTGAGCCTTCTTTAATGTTCTGTCTATGATCACTGCTAGTTTGTGAGCAAAGACCCTCTTCCCCCTTTGAGAAAGGTGAATCCCATCTGATAGCAGCAAGCCTGGTGCTGTGTAGGTCATCCCACGATCGAAAAACCCAAAATTGCGTTGGTGACGCCAGGCATGGAGCCATGTATTAATAGGATGGGCCTGTCTGTTTCTTCCAATGTCGCTGCCTGCAACAGGAAGGAAAGAGGAAAAAGCAACCTGTGCTCCAGATTCCCTTACCAACTGTCCCATGGGCCTGAAGTCTCTTTTGATCTACCTTGGACTATGCGTTGTGACTTCATCGCCATCCACATGGAGGAGCAGTAATGGGTAATAGTCCAAAGGCCGTACCAGGCTAGGAAGTTTCCTAGTGATGTCCTTAACCCAGGCCCCAGGGATACAGCAGACCTCCCTAAGAGGAGGGTCTGTTCAGCATATTGGACCCTCTGTTCCCCTCAGAAGGGACTCACCTGCAACTATATCCCATCTTTTCTTCCTCGCGGAGATGGTTGTGATGCAGGGGATAGTCCTTTCTGACCCTGCCAACACTTCTACTGTAGACAGATGGTCATCAACCTTATCTGTTGACTGGCCTTCCACATCCAAAGCCTCATACCTGTTGTACAGAGACACCTGGGAAGGTGAGGTGGGCAAGGAGGGGGTTTGCCTGGTGCCCCGAGCGTGGACTTGCCTCCACTCACTCTTTTCATTTGAGCTACTACCGTCAGCCTGGTAGGGGGAGGATACAGGATCCCCTTGATCCTGTTTTTTTTTTCTGGTGGCTGTTTCTGTCTCAGAGAGGGCAGAGCATGGTTCCACCACTCTATCTATTTCTCAGACACCTTTACCTTTTTACTTCCTCTCATAGCTCTGCCACCAGGCTGAGCAATCATCCACCTGGTCACTCCTCACAGCTGTTCTTACTCCTGCCATCCCTTGCCAGTGAAAGGCTCTGGCACACCCTGCAGCCTGAGACCTGGATGGCTGCCTGTTTTTGTGGGATCTTTGTCTGGGTTGCCACATCCCTTCCGTTGAGTGCAGAGGACATGGCTTTCTGCTGGGTGAATACCATAGCTAAGTTCCCTCTGAGAGGGTGATGGCCACTAACTGAACTCCCCTCTCAAGCTGGTAGGATGATTATGTCCTTCCGCACAAACTGCTGCACTGCTCCCTGGCTGTCGCCCTACGCCCTGTTGAATGTGTCTCATAAACCACTCCTTATTCCTACACAAAGATCAAGTGTCTGATGCCCATATTTAACAAGAAATGATTTTGCACAATCTAGTGTGTATTCTTTAGTCAGATTTCACTCCAGGCTTTCAGTCAACGAAACCCAGAGAAATTAGTGTTTCCAACACATTTCAAAATTATTCACATATTTCTTTCCTCAGATCATTAACAGGATGAAGTGGTGCACCATTTATCCCATTTATCACTTCTGCTTAAATTGATAGGATAGGCAAAAAATCCTGATCAAATGTAATATTTTAAAAGATGGAGAATCATGCAGTCAATAAGTTTTTCATTCAACTCCAGGCCATCTCAAAGAGTGCAGTAAATGCAAGTAAAAAAAATCTCCATACTATCAAGTCTTAAACTAAGGTTTTACAATTTAGCGGTAATCTCTGCGTCAGTCTGGTCTTCAGATTTAGTTCAGCTGATTATAGAACTATGATTTTAATGTAAGAGTATTGGCAGTTTAGCTTAACTATTTCTACATCCAATCCATATGTGAAATGGAATAATGTGAAATTGGACAAACACACTTTGTTATGGCATTTAAAAGTCCACACACAAAAAAAAAGCTCCTCCCATCGGCTCCCTGTTTTTAAAGGTGCTTTGAAGAACACCTGCTAGAGCAGCAACTGCTGATGAACTCATTGGCATTCCGGAAAGCAAAACAACTATCCTCCACTGATGGAAAAAACATCTCTCTGGATTCTTTCCACTCTGGGCCACCTGATATATTTCACATTTTATATATCCTATGAAGAATGACATTCATATGAAAGATAACTTTACCCTTTGATAGTCTAATCCTTCCAAATACACTCAAGATTTCACACACCTCAGCGATCCCCCAAGGAACAAACTGAAGAATAAAAGATACTGCTTGAACAAGAATGCGAAGTGACAAATATAGCCATCATTTGTCAGAGCTAGCTATATCACAATAAAAGATTTCTCAAGAAGCTGTTGTGTCACATTATTAGCCTCACATTCTTAATATTCTCTAGAAACCTTAGATTTCTTTCCTGGATGGAATTAACCCCATCACTATAATCTACTCTGCTAACTACACAGGCAATATTTTTTTACACCAATAGAATCAGAGAAAAAAAAATTGTTTTGTGTTATTTTTGCTACTTGTGGCGGAGGGGAAAAGACTTCACTGAGAGGTTCAAATTAACAATTTATTTGGACTTCGCTCACAGGTCCGTTATGCCACTATTGCAACTTTTATGGATACAATGGAGAATGCAATATTGCAATTTAAAAAACAAAACAAAACAAAACAAAGCAAACAAACAAACAACAAACAGTTCACAGAATACACTATTTCAACTTATAAGTGATCCCAAAAAGTACCAACACAAACCACAAGCGCTCTAGATATTAATACCTTAAAAGTGCACTAATCATGATCTTAAAGCATGCAGTGTTGAGACAACCCCGGGCTGAGCCATTTTCACCACTCCTCCCAAGGTATCTCTGCATAGATGAGGATCGATAAGCATCTGTCAAGGCGAGATGAAGCTGAGTCGAATGACAACTCCCTGCATTTCACCTTTTGTGCTCCTAAACTGCTTTGGCCAGGTGATACCATTCACTACTTTATTCATACTTCCAAGGAATAGCGTTCTCTATGAAGACCTTATTGCCATTGAAGCATGTAATTCATAACTGATTGCCTTACAAAACTCAGCTTATTCACATATAGACCCAGGATATGCCTTCCTAGAACAGTGACTTACTGTGGAATATGTTGGGCTAAATAGCTCCAGAGGACATGGAAGCTTTGCCTGTACTAGTTTACTTTGGCAGATGGAGCTTTTAAATATTTATTAAGCGCTCGCTATACCCTTTCTGTGATGAAAGAAATCTTAAGTATTTCACTATGAATGAGCTGCTCACCTAATATTGGGGAGAAAAAAATGTAAAAATATCTTAGAAACAGAAAGTTATTAATCCAAGCATTAAAGAGCTAATTTTATGTGCTGCTACAAAAAAAAAAAAAAAAAAAGTAGTAACATAACATTATGATGGCTTACAAGCTTTTTTTTTGCATCTATTCTTTGCCTAAGACATTTGTGACTAGATAATTGCATTTCTTATAGGCAGACATTAAGTTTTTTATGTTGACAGGATTGATGCTCTATTTTTAATTTGAAGGGTATACAAAAAGGATATGCTAAACTACTTGGCCTTATGAAAGTATGAAATGTCTAAGTCTGGTTATGTAAACCTCAAATTCTATAAAAAGAACATTAAATGTTTGACATGAAAAAGAGAAAAACCTTTGTTAACATTTCTTAAATGTCCACATTTAACAAAGAGAAAAGTGTGAATAAAATATTATTATAAAATAAATATAAGTAGTTACTACTCCCTAGATGGCTCTTACACAGTAGGTTACCACAAGGGCAGATCGAATACACTGCAGCACAGTTTCTTTTTCCCACAGCTGAGTGCAGCATGTAGAAAAGTTATAACCCAACAAAGGTAAATACAGATAGGCCCTCAGGCTTAACAAATACTTTACTGGAGAAGAAAATATTTCAACTAAAGAGGCATAGATTGGTTAGCAGGTGGCTAACCAGCATGATCCCAAACATAACCACAAACATTTCTTTTTGTATTTTCTGTCTCAATTGTAATTTTAAATACTTTGGAAGTCAAACATGATGAAGTGATTTTATATTTCATGGGATGGCTATCTCAAGTTGATCACTGTGGTGTTATAAAGCATTGGGATATGATCTAGGAATGCTGTTATGTATCTTTCCATAGAAAGTCTGAAAATTAAAGTGGTGATTCTGTGATTCCTTAGGGGCCTAATTTACAGTTTCAGATCCAGGATGACTTGGCAGTGACTTCTCTTTCATTACCATAGCAGAAATTTATGTAGTAACAGCTGTGGAGGAACAAAAATAAAATAGAAAAGTTTGCGATGAGTGTATTTGCACATGTAGGCACATACAAGCTTGTACATAAACCATTACTACCATCATAATGAGCATTTCTATTAGAGAAATGATTGACATAAAAACTACGCCTTCATATGTATCAATCAATTTTGACCTTTAACTGGGGGCTCACTGGGAAAGTAAAAATTCTGTTTGGTGGAGTATTTTATAGTTTTGAAATGTAATTCCATTTACCCACAGAATGAAGCATTTAAAGAAATGCTAATATACTTTGATATATTTTTAAGCACACTACATTTAAAGCATCAGTAAATTCATAAGTTTTATATGCAATTTATTGCCCTAGATAGACAGATAATCAGAGTAGTGAGCCATTAGAATGTTCTCTGTTATTGCATTGGCATCAGACTCAAAGTATTAAAACATAGCTTCTCAATCCCTGAATATGCAACCTGTTACAGCTACATTTTACCTAGATGTAAAAAAAAAAAAACAACTTTGGAGGACAGTTAGAATAAAAATAGATACCGTTACAGATGGATCCAACTTGGCTTACTTTCTAATCTCTTCAGTAAGGAATTTTAAATCAAATCTTTATCAGTGTCAGATATCAATTTTGGATTTAGGCACAGAAAGGCATACACTTTTCACAGGATTCATGGCCCTACCAGTTAACTGTGTTGCGATTGTTGAATAGTTGGATATCCATTAATAATAAAACACATCTATTAATCCACTATGTTCCTAAATCTTACTGGAAACTCAACAGTCAATTAAAACGTGGTTTGAACAAGTGGCCACACAAATTTTCAAACAATAAATATTTTTAAAAATGTTAAAATATGACAAGCATATCTGAAAATGTTTTCCTTAACTTGTCCAGTATTTGCAGGCTCCAGGAACTTTATTTAGCTTGCACAAGTCCTGTAAATCCATTCTAACCTCTCCTCACATTAGCAATTCTGTATCAGAGCTTATCAACCTTCAGGTAGAACTTCTGCAAGATGCTGATAGGAACTATATTTATTAAAAGGTACCCTATCATTATGTCAGGTCGGATGGGGCTTTGAGCAACTCGATCTCGTGAAAGAAGTCCCTGCCCATGGCAGGCAGTTGGACCAGATGATCTTTAAATGTCCCTTCCAACCCAAACCATTCCATGATTCCATGAGTACTTTCTAAAGATCCAGTAAACAAAACAAGACAAAGAACAAACCAAAAGGAAACGTCTGTACAAATGAGCAAATGGATACTGTAATCAATAAGTAAATAAGTAAAGTCCCAGATAAAGTACTATTCAGAGCTTTTAAAAGTGGCTTTCAGTGTGTAATGGGAAACCACACAGTGGTTTGACCTTGACCTCTTTCAGGCTTTTTCTTAAAACATAACAAGTTCAGCCTTGATTTCCTATCCAGGAAAGTATGGGATCTGCACTCTCATTCATACTCTGCTGTTGCTTTGGGGCAACACAGCCAAAGTTAGCAATCTCTAAGAAGTTCCTGCAGAATGAGCAGAACTTACTGTGTTTTGTTTGTTCAGTTAATGTGCATTTTGGCAAGAACAGTGAGGGTGGTAGGCAAAGAGGGATGCTGCCTAGTTTGACTTTTGTCAGCTGAACAAGATCTCCTTCCCTGAGTCACTGAGCATGGTGGGAATCACATGGAATTGCAGGGTGGTCTTAGCTAGGCAAGAGGGCACCTGGAACCTGCAGCCAGGGGAAGGCACCTGGGACCAATAAAAATCAGTGCTGGCTCTGAATCACACCTGGAATTGTGATGATTTCCAAGAAATAACAGTGCTAATGGTAAAACATGACTTATTTAAACCCATTATTTCAAAGTCTTGTAGCTTCATGGAATTCTCATCTATACTAAAAAGCAAAATTGAATGTCTGAAAATACAGTCAAAGGAGACTGGAAATGTTAGTGATCAATTATGAACTGCGTTCCAGCAGCTGTTAATCATAAAGCATTTAATCTGTGTACTTCTGAGATGCTTTCACCATAGTAAATTTTGCACTCCTGGCTTTGTTATCCTTCAAGGACTGAAAGCTGGAAAAGATTAAAATTACCATTGGTATTACAGCTATGCCTCATAGCAAATGCAGCTAAAAAGTTGCAAAATAAAGAAGTAAATAAATAAAATCCACTCATATGCTATTATTTTTTTCATTCTAATGCAACTTGGAAATATAAACCCTACCACAAGAATATGAAAAATTCCCAAAAATTCCAAAAGTTAGGACATAATTTAGTTATTTAGACTTTGTCCAAAGGTGTATGAGCCTAAACATTTGAGTAATATCTTCAATTCAATATCTTTGAAACTAAATTTTGAATGTGACATAAAACTAAAGAGTCATACCAAACTCTCTCTCCATGCTTCTCCTGTTCCTCTATTTGAAAAGGCAAAGGACGGCTGCTTGGAATCTACTCTTTGTAAGGGAAACACAGTATTTTGGCACAGGCACCAAAACAAATAGGAATGATATTACTAATGTGAAGAGAGAACAATCTCTGTTCTCTAATATGTGCCTTACTAACACACTATGAATTCATGCCAAGATGCCCAGTTCCTTCTAATTTCAATGGGAATGAGGCACAGCGTGAAAGTCTGAGGTACAAATGCGAAAGCATTACCATCTGGCCTGTAAAACTGTTGAAAGTATCTTTGACCTTCAAAAGTGAGTGTGGTGATAGGAAGAAAGAGTTCTGAAAGGATTTATGGGTATTTTGAGGACTTTCACAGTAAAATACTTTTTTTTTGAAGCTAAATTAAATGTACGTTATAAATTAAAGCATCAGTTAAAAAAGTATTATTGAATGATGTAATAAAATTGATGTTACAAATCTAATAATAATTTATCACTAGTGTTGATTCATATCAATGAAATACATTTGCAAGATATGAACCATGGCCATGCATTTATTCCTACAAACTCTGTAATAAAAAATACAAAATAATTCATATATTTTTTTCTGACAAATAACTTTCATTAGAGGGACATGCATGTATTTATGCATCTAAATAGCTCCCATGCCAAAATAAATGCTTCAGAGCACCTATAGAGGCAACACACAAAGTTACCTAAATCTGGCTATGCTAAATTGCCTATAGACACATAACGCTTGTTATAACATATTAAAAAACGCTACAAAAATGAATTATCAGGCAAATGTCTGCTTTTATCTCTTTTAAAGTCATCAGTATATATGCTTTTTTAGTCTTAAATTGGAACTGCAATTCTGACAACAAACCCATGCTGTCCTTTGCTCATGCCTCAAGCTTTGACATCCTTGACCCGCCAGGCTAGCAGTGTTTATGTCTCTCTCCACTCCATTTAGCCTTGCCTCAGAACCTGGTGGTGGACTCTTCTTTGGTGTTCACATCTACCTGTGCTGTTCCAGTGGAACCTCACTTCCTTCTAGAAGTTCTGAGGAAAGTCCATGTTTTTTACTCGCTAGACTACACAATACTGATTGGTCAGAATTGAACCCTTTATCATAGTCCATTTTAGAATATTTAAAACAACCGGTAATTTGTCTGTCTTGTCCCTCAAAGCCATTGATAGATTTATTTTCTTTTTTTAGTTTCTGTTTATAAAAAATAAGACTTTTATTTTATTTTTTACTACATACATATGTTTCTTTATGGATCCCCTTGAAGGTAACCAGAAAACAGGATGTCCTCACTTGTTCTAACTTGTATAACTTCCCACACAGCTTCCTAGCAAGTCCAAAAATAATACCAGTTCCAATATTTGTCTGTCAGAGTCCCACCAAAGGACTCTCACTGAATCAGTTTCACAAGTAATCAAAATTAGTTATTTTATTGAGAGCGACAGAAGCAGATTCGAGATTGCCGTTGATAAATTCACTGACTACAATAGCGCTAATTAATTAAGGTTAATATTGCTAGCAAAAATAATGGTAGTACAACAACCCGGGGTAACGTTCACAAGAGGGTGAAAGGCGCAGCGCTTACCCAGAAAGGTGTCCCTGCCTGAGGTGGAGGAAGAGAACAGACTGTCGACTGGTCTGTCAGTTATCAAGTTTCTACTCTCCCAATTTAACAGTCATTTTCCACATCCTTTTGTCCCCAAAATTACGAGGTTTCTCTCCCCTAGGTGACGTGTAGTATGATTTTGGTGGAGAGACGAGTGCTATAGTCATATACGTTTAGCATGATCTCTAAAATCTTCATTAGCATATACGGGGGTGTCAACTTTAATATGCATTTCACAGGTAATGAGGCAAAGGTCAATTATCAGGCATGGTAGCCTCTCAAGGAAACAAAGAACTACAAAAAGTCTCTGTTATCTTGATTTTACTGTCTTTGCTGATGAAAAGCAGGGCTGTCCTGGCTCCAGAAGGCTACCCCGTTATTTATGTATCCTGTGATAGCCAGACAAGTCTTCACTCCCCTGGTTGCACAAGAGATAGCAAAGCCAGTCTTAATTGCTCTTTGAGCACAGAGACTTCATCTCATTATCCAAATTCCAAAATTAGTTTAAGACAGCGGGGTGGTAGATGGGGTTGTTCGTGGATGAGAAGCTCAACATGAGTTGGCAATGTGCTTGCAGACCAGAAAGCCAACACCGCATCCTGGTCTGCATCAACAGAAGTATGGCCAGGAGGTCGAGGGAGGTGATTCTGCCCCTCTGCTCTGCACTTGTGAGACTCCACTTGGAATACTGTGTCTTTGGAGTCCCCAACATAAGAAGGACACAGACGTGTTGGAATGGGTCCAGAGGAGAGCCATGAAGATGGCTGGAGCACGTCTCCTATGAAGACAGGCTGAGAGAGTTGAGGTTGTTCAGCCTGGAGAAGAGAAGGCTCCAGGGAGACCTTATAGCAGCCTTCCAGTACCTAAAGGGGCCTACAAGACAGATGGGGAGGGACTCTTTATGAGGGAGTGGAGCAATAGGATGAGGGGTAATGGCTTTAAACTAAAAGAGGGGAGATTTAGATTAGATATTAGGAAGAAATTCTTTACTGTGACGGCAGTGAAACACAGGAACAGGTTGCCCAGAGAAGTTGTGGATGTCCCACCCCTGGAGGTGTTCAAGACCAGGCTGGATGAGGCTTTGAATAATATGGTCTAGTGGGAGGTGTCCCTGCCCATGGCAGGGGGGTTGGAACTAGATGATCTTTAAGATCCTTTCCAAACCAAACCATCTAATCAACCTGCTGAAGACTTTAGAATCAGTCAAGAGAACACCTGCAGAAAACAATTCACTCACCATAGTTCTCAGTCTGGTAGTACCCAGACCTTTTCACAGACCAGGTGAAGACCTGGGGTGACTAATCTCCTATCTTGAATGCCTCAGTTCAGCAAGATGAATCAGTGTCTGAATCACATGTATGTCCCCTGGCAGCTGATATATATTTAAAAGTAAAGATAAGATCTCTGCCTGGGTTTCCTAATGTAGTTTACAGAGTTAGGATGGTAAGTCATATCCCTAGTTCCTACTTAGCTTTTACATGACTAGCAAAGAGTACTGTTTGGGTGTGTAGCATAGTCTCAGCTTTATGCATTGCTTGCTATCTCGAGCAGCCAATCTAGCATTACATAACTGCATAAACAACTTCCTCACATCGTTAGACAGGATCATGGCCCACACACTGCAGAAACCCATCCATGTGCTTTGTCCAGCCTCTGCCCTCCCACTTGGCGCTTAATACTGTTAAAGAGTCCAAGGTTATCTCAAAAGTCAAGGCCGGGGAAAAAAAAAAAAACCACAACTATACTTGGCTGTTTCTTCCCACAACTAAAATTGTCTTTCTGCCTGACATGCCTAAGATGAAGAAACTAATGACATTAGCCCTGTCACTTTGACAGGCGGTACACAGCCAATTATATGTGCAGAAAGCCAAGCAGTCTATCAGAACTAAACCTATTAGACTAAGACGTCATCCTCATTCCAAATACTGTCTCCTTAATTCACACTGAGTGCTTAATGGTCACACCTAGTTACAAATTACCCGTATGGTCCAATGAAGACAATTAAATTGCTAAGTAGTATCAATGTTGCAGCATGTTAAGTCTTTTGGAAACCACAGAAAAGTGCTAAAAATCCTAGCATCTCATTCCTAAAATAGCTAACTTAATTCTTTCTTTTATTTCACTGCTTCCATTTTCCTCACCTATTTATTTTCTTTCAATAATAAATTTTGAATTAAAAATGATAACACACAGGCGTTAAGAAAAATTGCATGAGAATATCCACAGTAGTTTTTTAATTGAATAAGATGGAGTTGAATACTAATTATTCTATAGTAAATACAAAACAAGTACACCATTCACCACGCCTGAAGCGATTTTGAACTGCAAAAGTGGCAGTAACAGCTCAGTCATACTGAAAGTGTTCAACAGAAACGGTAATACTTTCGAAGAAAGTCTGGGAACATGTGTGTCATGTTTTGACTCCAGCCAGCAACTGAGCAACATGCAGCCACTCGCTCACCCCCTCCGGTGGGATGGGGGAGAGAATCAGAAGGGTAGAATTGAGAAATATCATGAGTTGATATAAAGACAGATTAACCGGTAAAGCAAAAGCCACACGCACGGGCAAAGCAAAACAAGGAATTCAGTCACTGCTTCCCACTGGCAGGCAGGTGTTCAGCCATTTCCAGGAGAGAAGGGCTCCATCATGTGTAACGGTTATTTGGGAAGACAGACACCACCCCTTCAAATGGCCCCACCTTCCTTCTTCCCCCAGCTTTTATTGCTGAGCGTGACGCCATATGGTATGGAATGAGTTGGTGAGTTAGGGTCAACTGTCCCAGATCTGTCCCCTCCCAATTTCTCGTGCACCCTCAGCCTACTCGCTGGTGGGGTGGTGTGTGAGGAGAAGAGACCTTGACTCTGTGTAGGCATTGCTCAGCAATAACTAAAACATCCCTGTATTATCAACACTGTATTCAGCACAAATCTAAAACATAGCCCCATACTAGCTACTGTGAAGAAAATTAACTCTAGCCCAGCCAAAACCAGCACAATGCAGAACAGAAGTAGTCATAGTTTAAAAAAAAACTCTGGTAATAAGACAAAAAAAGAATTCACAGGGAAGAATACTACTGTAAAATTTTGCTTAAGAATGATGGTAATTTTTCAGAACATTATATATTTCACTAGAGTATTAAGTTTGCTAATGAATATACATGAAAAAATTGCTACATGCATCTCTTCTCCGCCTTTCATTACATTAGCTTTTTTATGACACTTCTTTCTGGAAACACAGGAAACGTCCAAGGAACCACTACACTGAGGCCGGTAATTATCACCGGGCCTTCTAAATGGCATGGTCCCAATGATGTGTGGCCTCTCTGCAACAGTGGGATAGAACAGCTTTTTATACAACAGACCATAGACATTTGCAGAGTTCTGCCTAAACTAGAGAAACTAACATGTAAATGAAAACAGCTTAGGTCTATCTGCTCTGTTTCATGGATTCAGAGAAGTTTACATCTTGAGTTTACATCTTGATCCATAAATGTGATTGAAGCAAATTATATTGTGACACTGATTGCTGGTCGATTATGTTCTAAAATCCCTCCCAGACTTGCATGTTTTGCTGCTGTTAGCCAAGTATGACATCACATTTTCAGTTATGGACTCTGAGGAAAAAGTCCCTTGAGTTTTTAATAATTTGGGTGGGATTTTTGTTTGTTTTGTTTTGTTTTTGTTTTATGGTTGGTTTTTTTTTGTTGAATTCTAAGAATGAAACATTTACCAGGGCAAGCCTTCAAAACCTTATAGATGCAGTCAGTCACACTAAGTTTAATTTAATTCATAACAATAAGGGCCGCAAAACTGTGTCAGTATTGCATGAGAGCTACTATAATAAGAGGAAGCTACAACTAATTGGCAATAGGAGAAAAAGCAGTCAAGGCACATGTTTGGTTCTCAATGCTTTTCCGTAGTACAGCAATAGCTATCTCATTCTTCTGCCAGATGGGCATCCTGTTTGAAATGGGCAATCAATCTGGTGTGCACAGTTCAAAGCAGATTTGACAAGGGCATTTGGTACTGAGGTCACTATGTCCTTCACACTCTATAGCTAGTCTCCCTCACAGACTATGTTTTTTCATTCACAATCACTGGCTAGAAGGCTGTGTATAACTTATCTCTTCTGGAAGAACTCAAAAAACCCCAACCACCAACAAAACCCCTTCAATGGTTTTTAAAGGTATAGTGCTTTTTATTCTGTAATTGAGTAGCAATTTATGATACCAAGACCATAAAGAGAAAGAAGATGTTTCAACTTTCGTCATACATATATTAGTAACCTGCCCCAAAGACATTGCAGTGTGGAGGAAATCTATAGATGCGTTTGGAAAAACTACATGAAATTCTTTTCATGTTGGCTATTTATGGGGGCAGGAGAAAGGACAAATATCCTGCAGTCTTCAGTATTAGAAACAGTTTCCAGAAGTTTTTGTTGGCAAACAATTATATACGGTGTTCGTCTGTTTATGAAATGGAAGCATTAAAAATAAAACTAAAATAAAAAAAATAAAAAATAAAAAAACTATAATATACATAATATACAAATAGTATAATATACATAATATAAAAAATAAAAAACTATAATATACATAAACAAATCTGAAAATATTAAAATCTAATCATGTGAGAGCTACCAAAGCCCAAATGAACATTTCATCTTATGCTGAGTATTCTAGTTCATTTAAGTGTTTATCATGTGCACATCTGAAAATCATGCAAGCTCCTCCCAAAAAAATGTTTTGCACAATGCATTGACTAAATTACTATCTTTGGCAATAAAATAAGCTTGAATAGCTTTCAGAAAATATACCATATACAGTTTTATTTGTAACTGTCTATAAAAACTCAGAGCACATACATTGCTGGAAATTTTGTTGTGCATCTGGAACAGCCATTGCTGCTATTAAAGCAGATATGTTTTTAACATGTACAAAACCAACATTTAGTTATGCTGGGTTTAAACTACGACTACAGTAAGAATCTGCAAGATTCTTGCCTCTAAGGAATGCAAACATGAGTTTGTACACACGTTGTCTATATTTCAAATAACATCACATTTGATATGAAAAGAAGTAAGTGATACCTTACAAATTTGAGATCTCTTGAGCAATTAGCAGTGAAGAAACCGCTAAAGTCGATGAGGGAGGAGTCAGTAGCCACCTTCAAAATTTGTGTGGGCACACAGATAAGGACTTACGTTTGCATTAGCTGTCATGATAATATTAAGCAACGCTCCTGATATCTGCAGTTATGGGTCACTATGGGTAAGGTTAATATATGACCTGGATTCCTTAGGTTTTAGTTTACTTCCTAGCTTCCACTAGTATTTTTAGATACGATTCTGAATACATATGTTCACATGTATGTTTGCGTGACGTATTGGCAAAGATCACTGGTATCCCATAATAAGCTATAGATGTGAGATACATAGCATTCATAATATATTCTAACAATCGTCATTAAACGTGAACCTCTCCCTTTCTAGAAATAGTCTGAGAAGAGAAAGGAATAAAGAATGAGGGCATAAGTTTATAATTCAAAGGTCTGAGGAAGAGTGGCTAACATCTTGTTAATCTCTTAATGCTTTTAGCAAATACTGACACACTACTGTGTTATGTGTTATCATCATAGTCATTGTCAAGATGACTAGAATTAATTTCTTCTTCAAAAAAGTGCACATTATGCAGAGAGAGAGTTTTGCGATGCTTTTGATTCCTGTCAGTTTCTTATACTACAGCAGAAAACATAGAAGGAAAAAGTCATAGACATTAAATACGATGATACAGTATTATCACATGTCAAAATATCCATAGTATCCACTACAAGGATATGCAAATAGGCAAATAAAACTTGATTGTATGGCTTAAGCTACCTGAGTTGCAAGTCATCTTTCCAACTCATGAAGATTATTAATCATTCCTTCAAATTAAATATTTAAATATCCTTTATAATTGAAAAACAATGAGTTCATCACTGGATTTCACCTAAGCAAAAGTTAAATACGATATTACTTGAGAAGGGAAAAAGTTAGGTCTACTGCAATGTATCTTCTGTTGCTAAATCACAGAATGCTTATCCTAAAACATTCCCTAAAATATTTCCCTAAAATTTCCTAATCTCTACTTGAAAGATCTGCTGTCATATTCATCTTATTCTATAAATTACGTGAACAGTGTAATAGTGAAAAATATTACCTTGATTTAAGCAACAAAGTTAAAGCTCTTCTCCTTAGGTAACTGAATGTTACTTTTTTGTACTGTATATCCAAAGGTTCAGAACATTAGTCAACACTACACACGGGCAATTTCTGTTAACTCCCTTGTCCTTCTTCCTTCCTATTGACTTCAGCCACAGCCTCAGATTTACTCTAGATTTATGTCTTAGCAAAGACATCTACAGCAGCCTAAGGCTGAAGACAGCTGTGGGGCAAGCCTATCATGATGCAACCATAACAGACTGCCTGACATAACAGACATCTCAGACTTTTTAACCAGTCTCTACAAAAACTAGGCCTTAAATGAATTACAGGCTTAGTTTTAGTCCAGTCATGTCCACAAAGTGTAAAAGTGAGGATATCCTGGGGGAAGGTTTCAACACCAACCAAAAAGCTAGTCCAAATGATCCCCTCAATCCAGTGTATATCTTTATAGTAATCTTCTGTATAAAGACTCATATTACACAAAAGTATTACGCCTACCACTATCATCTGCTAATATAAACAAATGAGTTATGCTGGTGAAAATCTTCAACAACTTTTTATTTTTTTAATCTACCTGATTTAGAGTCCATCTATGTTTCATCAACAATATTCTCTAGTTGAACCACATGTCTAACTTGAATTTGTAGCCTTATCCTTGCTGTAGAATAGAGGACTACAGTATGTAGTGAAGTAAACTCTTCTGTTCTCTTATGAAGTCCTGTAAGCCTAACTCCCGGCTCAACTCTCAGATACTCAAAGCAGACAAGTTGCCTACGCCAATACTAAGTTTATGGCTGCGAGAAACAGATGGACTAACGTAAGGAGGCTTAAAACATGTCTCTGAAGTTAAGGGTTGGTGCGTCAGCAGCTTTCTTGGCTCTGTTTAAGTGTTCTCATGCTAAGAGCCCGTTGGTTAGAACAAACACAAGTTTAGGATGACAATAGAAGTAATCATCATGGTTTAACCCCAGCTGACAACTAAGCACCCCTCAGCCATTTGCTTATTCTCCCCATGGTGGGATGGAGAAGAGAACTGGAAAAGTAAATGTGAGAAAACTCATGAGTCGAGATAAAGACAGATTAACTGGTAAAGCAAAAGCCATGCACACAAGCAAAGCAAAACAAGGAATTCATTCACCACTTCCCATCAGCAGGTGGCTTTTCAGCCATCTCCAGGAAAGCAGAGCTCCATCATGTGTAATGGTTACTTGGGAAGACAAATGCTACAACTGCAAACTTCTCCCTCTTCCTTCTTCCCCCAGCTTTTGTATTACTGAGCGTGACATCATATGTTATGGAATATCCCTTTGGTCATTTGAGGTCAGCTGTTCCAGCTATGTCCCCTCCCAGTTTCTCGTGCACCCTCAGCCTACTCACTGGTGGGGCGGCGTGAGGAGCAGAAATGGCCTTGACGCTGTGTAAGCACTGCTCAGCAGTAACTAAAACATCCCCATATTATCAACACTGTTTTCATCATAAATCCAAAACATAGCCCCATACTAGTTACTATGAAGAAAATCAACTCTATCCCAGCCAAAAGCAGCACAGTAGTGTGAATATTAAGGTCAAAGTTTGATAGCATGATTCAGGTAAACCTTTGTCTGCTGGTAATGAGCCAAGGATCTACTTCACAGTTTAGGGCTGATACCAGTTTAACAAAATTAGTTTATTTTCATCTCATTAGATGTCCCTATTAACACCAACTTTAGTGCAAAAGCAGATTCTAAATACATATCTATATGATTCTTTCACAATTTAAATGAAAGCATGAAATTGCTGATCAGGTTCAGAATAGTAGTAAAACATGGAAACGTGACATGCCAATCCATCAGTTCCCTCAGTCGTGACCATTTTCTCCTTAGTCTGAAAAAAAATACTATTACTTTCAACACAACATTACATTTGTAAGACAAAAGAAGAGGATTTTTAGTGGAAGAGCTTTTAGCCCACATATAGCACTGAAGAAACAGATGAAAGGTCAAGTTATACTGGTGTACATTTTACACCTTGGTGAAAAGAAACAGGTGTTTTATAACTCAAGATTATTGACATTTACTTCAGCTTCTTCTGATTATCTGTATCAATTCATAATGAAAAATCTCACTAACAAACAAACAATGCGTAATATTCTCTTGTTCACTTTGATGGATAACATCTTCGTTCTTATATTTATCTGTCAAGACTGTAACTAAGCTGAATTTTCTTCTGTCTAGTTCACAGTCTTCCTCTGCTGACAAACACGCTGTATTTCTAAATCTTTCCTATTTCCGCAGGCGATGGCTTAAAAACAAGTCCACATTTGACTTGAGGAATACAGAGTTGCTTATTTCTTCTAAGAGGAATGAGAACTCCAAATTCAGAGAATAGTTATTTGGCTTTCCCAGCTAAACAGGTTTCTGTTCAGGGTATTAGTCTTGTCCCTTAAGGCAGAGCTAATAATCAGTCATCCAGACAACTAACCTATTTCCTTAGGTTACTTCTTTTCTTGCTTTTTATCGGATCTTCTTAGGGTTATTTTATGTAGCAAGTATTGTCAGATTTTTTTCAGGCCATGCCTAAAGTTTTATCAGCTGTGGTCATATGCCTTAAAGTACAGAAGGCCTTCCAACAGTAGCCCAGTCACTTTGTCATGAACATATGATTATGATTATCACATCAATGCCTATGTAGGAATTTTTACTGTGGGGAAATAACAGAGTATGGAAGAAAGCCGTAATGCCAGAAAAAATATACAGCATCTATATATTTATTTAATTTTTTTAAATTAGAAACTACAAAATAGGGGTGCCCCAGTCATGCCCAGACACATTCATGTCTCCCATTACATATTTATTTAAAATATTTAAAATATTGTTGCTGTTGGTGATGCTAAACCGCCTGTGTCTTGTGCCAAGAGAACAGATTTGGGGTTTTTAAATAAGAGCATGTGACATTTAGGAAGACAGATTGAAACAATATCAGATCTTCTGTACGGTTTGTCTCTCAAAGCTTGTTCAGTGTCTAATAACTGCTTACTGTCAGCAACTGAGCAGTCAGTACTGGGCAACAGAACAACAAAAATTTGTTTATCTTTCTAAAATACTGAACAGGTTTAAAAATTACTAACTACTCCAGCTCTCTTCTGATTAACCAATTATTAACCAAAATATTTGGAACCAACAATTTACAGTTTGCTTTGTTACATCCTTGTACATGGAGAAGTATTCTACAGTGAATAATACAGAATAAAAATTATCGTGTTAATAATCTTAAAGCTTTTCCACATGTTAAAGAACCTGATAGCTTTAAATGAAGGCATGTTTCTTATTAAGACATAGGTTAAAAACGTTTAGGAACTTACAATCAGCTTTTGTAGTCAGACTAGTCAGACTTAATCCAATAGTTCATTGGAATTTATTGTTATAACTATGCATTACTTTTTTTTCCTTTTTTTTTTTTTTTTTTACCTCCTGGAATATTCATACAGCAGTAAATTATGTAATTATGTTCTCAGCTATGCAGTCCAAAGTCATTTAGGAAACCTTACGGCGTCTGGTTTATACCACTACACTATGGACCAAAACCTTTGTCAGTATGTACAAATATGATCCAATAAACAGATACAAGAGGTAAGAAGCCTTTTCTTCTAAAACCAAAACTTTCAGCAACCCATAAAACTCCCTCAGCATCCTGCTGGTTTACCCAAAGATTTTTCTTAAATTATGTTGATCTCAGTAGATTCCCAGTTTTTCAGATAGCTAAACTCAATGCCTATGAACTATTAGAAATTTCTTAGAGGGAAAGGGGAGAAAAATAATCAGTATTGAGAACTCTCAGATTGTTTCTTTATCAGAAAACAAACTGTTAAAGGTGTTTCATTACAACCACCCCCTTAATTACTTTAATTAAAAAAAAAATGTTGAACAACAATGGTTAAGAACAAAGCATTACAAAACCCAAACAGCTTGGCTTTTACCAAATTATCTACCCGGTTACATGATGCATTAGTTGACACTTTACATCTTGCCAAGCATAATATGTGAGATTTCCCCAAAGGCTTGAAACCTTAAAGGATTCTGCAATAGCAAAAACAATCAGCAGTGAATCACAGCTGAGCTGGCACCTTCCCACACCCTATAAGTTCCCCATGTTGCCTTAGAAAGCTTCCAGTGTCATGTTTGTTACTTATTGTCAAGGGATTCATAACGAAGCTTAAATCTATCCACAAGTTTGAAGAGCCAATAGGGAGTTAGAAATCACTCCACATGATCTTTCAGAACCTCAATAACATTGTTTTGACTGACCTAATTAAGTCATCATACAGTGATACTGTACAGCTGAAGCAGAAATATACTGTCACAATACATAAACATTTTTGTTGCAGTTTCCTTAAATTAAAAAAAAAAAGCAAAATTTGACAGTATTTTCATAAGGAAACAAAAACAGCCATTACAGGGATCCACAGCTTCCTTTAAAAAGCACAACATGAAATCAAGTCTTGATTTTAGGTACACTTTTTGGTGCAGGATTATAGCAAGTAAACACATTCTTTTCTGACTTGTAAGTTTCACAACTTCTCACGAATTCTCCTGGCTTGAAAATACTTCTCTAGGTGTCATTCATGCCCGCATGAAAGCGCAGCGATGGGTAGTAGTCTGTGCTTTTGACAAGTTGTGGCACCCTCTCAGCAACATCTCGGACCTTAGCTCCCAGAAGGCAGCAAGCCTCTTGTGACTCCCTGTCAGGCCAGCAGATGGGCGCATCAGTGCCACTTAAAAGAGAAGTCACCCACTATGAGCACTTGTCATTTGTTTTTATGATATCCACTGTGTGCTACTGGTACGGTTTCTCGATGATATGCTTTTAAGTAGTATTTTCAAGGTTAGCCTAAGAAACTGAATAAAAAACTTGTAATGTTTACATATTTTCACAAGTATTTTTTCAATGTAGTTTGTGTGTTCTCTATACCGATACACACGGCAGATCCACGAAAGGAAAGTTGTAGCTCTTAACTGTAAAGTTATCTCTGCTAACTTATCTAAAGTTATCAGCTAGGTGAATAGTTTAGATAAATCCAAATAAGCAAAAAATATAAACAGCATATCATTTTAATTAAGTTAACAGAATTCAGCCTGAAACCAACTGCGGCATCAAGGCTCTCTCAATTACATAAGTTTTAAAAGGGCTTTTACATCTTTCCTTTCATCTTTCTATTTTAAACTTTCTTATATTATTCTTTAGCAAAATTTTCTTAAAAACCTCAAATTCTTGAATATATCTGCATTTTTAATATGTATTTTACATAAACATATCTCTAAATTTATCAGAAGCTAAATACTAATGGAACTTAGCAAAACAATTCCCCATTCCATGTGACAGCTTATTCCATACTGCTTTTCCAGTAGAAGTTTCCCTGTCCTTTCCTGTGAAAATTCTGCTACTAACAAAGGTAGTAGGTTTGACAGATATTAACAAGTACACCAATATCTCAGAGTCACTACAATGACTAAATTCTCTTCTATAAGTGTACCTGGATCTTATAAACAATTCAGGGAGACAGAAGGATCTACTTACAAGCTTAAACGTGTTCACAATGCCTTTCTACTGGTTTTACCCGTAGCTGTTTTTGAAAACTTTGACAAAAATGATCCTTGTTTATTTTATTTTATTGAAAAGTGTTAATTTATTGAGACACATGAAGATAAAGTTCAAAAGTCTTTTTAACATATATTATTTCTGGTAAAGCAGAAATATGTTCAACAAGAACTACTTTGCAATTGGCGGATTTTTCAGTCTTTCTTTACTTTTCCAATATTAAAGGAAAATAGCGCATGAAAATTCATTTACTGAATGCATTAGCTCACAGAATTAAAATCAGTTTGTATGACTCTGGTAATTACTAATGCGAGGCAGGAAAAATTTATAAAATAGAATAAGTAATGTATATGCATTTCTATACACCTGAGATTAAGCCAACATACCACAAGATGGCAGATGAAGGCAGCTAAAGTGGCGGCTTGAAGAATGTAAGTTTGTGAGTCAGAGAAAACAACTGATTTTGAAAAGTTTCCTTAACTTTTTTTTTTTTATAGGACTATATAGGATATAATTTATGGGATACTGTTATAGGAAATAAGTTTTAGAAGCTGTCTTACAAAAAGAGACATGCGTGTTCACCTATTACTGTTCTTAAATAATACTTAGCTGATAGAACTACAGCCCCTCAAATTCAACATTTAGACTCCAGACACAGTATTTATAACTAAACAATATTCTTTAAAATCAGCAAGAATTTTCCCCATTCAGCCTCCTAGCTGTATCTGCAGAAAACATTGTGAGCTCCCTGCCACCCTCAAGGCTTGCAATGTACTGGGCACAGAGTATGGAAGGTTGGGATTCTGTTTCTTTAATTGGTGAGAATTTGAAACCCTACCTCATCTTCCAGAGAAGTATGCTCAACCACTGGTTTATGATTATGTGAATCAATGCAGTTTCTCCTATTCCCACTGATGATTTTTGTTTCCCCCGCAGCATTAAATATATATTAAGCCAGAGTCTGCGAATGATAGCCAGTAGCTTCAACAGTGGTATAAAAAGTGAGAATAGACAGACAAGGGGTTCTGGTTGCTGCTTTAATAAGTACCTGATGTAAATTCACTTCAGCTGGGCTACTGTTTGGACCTCTGAGATCCTACATCTCAGATTAGTCTTTTGAAAACTTTTTGTGCACAGAAAAAAGTCCATGAAGTAACAGCCAGTTTGTAAACTTCCCTGGGCTGATCATCTGTTCTGGCATGGAAGCAATTCTGGGCAGGCTTCAAATTAGACCTTGCAGTGCTAAGAGATTTTATAAAAAATCATAGTGGTCTCAATACCTTAGGAATGTTCAAAAGGATGTGGCTTAACCAAAAATCACATACAGACTCTGCGGCATTCAGGTGCCATCTTGAACTGGACAGGATTCACTGTTTCTCCTTGATCTTTTCTGCCTGACACTTGATGACTACCTGAGTATCTTACCGAAACTATGTTCTGGATCTTTCAAGTTGTGCAAAAAATAACCTTCTGTTGCATCTGGATCGTTAAATCTGCACAACCAAAACAGCCTAAAGCATCCAGCTTTTAGCAGCTGTGTAAAAATTAGAAAGAAATAAATACAGGCAGCAGAAAACATACAAATACAGCACTAAGCAGGACCTGAATTTATAAGCAATCATCAGTAATATGTACAGGCTAAGCATGATGAAATATTAAAAATCTTATATGGTAGTTTTCTTATTGGCCATCAACTACGGTGCAATTTAATGTGCAGAAAACCATTGTGCAGAAAGAGAATCAGAACAGAGTATCCACACTGTAAGCCAATTAAGCAAAATACTGGCATGGGCTGATTCTTATCTGATGTAACAGCTGAATGTAGGAACGTGACTGATCAAACCTGTTCTGAATTGAGCAATATTTTGGGCTTACATTATATGGCTCCTGGAAAAGTGGAATCTGAAATAGACTCTTGTGCAACTCTTTGCAGCTAATGGGTGAGAATGGGAGGTTTGGGGTCCCTAGAATAAAAACAGTGATGGGACACTGATTGCTGGTGATACAAGATGGCTACTGGGAAAGATACACCCAATGAGCAATTACACAGCCTAAATTCCTTTTTTGCCCTGATATATGCTAGTTCTGGTTTCATAATCTAGTGTTAAAGCTCAAGCACAATGACACAGTAGCATAACACACTATTTTTGAATTAGGACAGACTTCCACTCACTAGCCCAGGGCATGGGAGGGTTAAAAGTGAAATTTCTGCGCTCCACCCACCTCCTCCCCCAGCCCCCCCCCCCAACCCTATCCCTATAGAAAGATCCTCAAAGTTTCCTCCTATTGACAGGGAAGGAAACGTGGTAACCACTTGGGTTTCAGAGACAGGATTACTTTTTCTCCTTATTTCCAAAAGATGCCATGATTTTATATTTTTGATTAAATATTGATTTTATTTTTTTTTTAGAAAAGCAAGCATCTAAAGGCAAAAAAGTAACTATACTAAAAGACAAGTAGGCCAGAAAAAGGCAATGATAAACATAACAGTTCATTGCCAACTGAACCCAATGGAGGCAGCAGAAAATAAAATGGATCGAAATTATTACTCTGCCTTGTAGATTTGTTTTCTTGTGTTATTTGCATCAATAAGTTTGGACTGCGTCAAGATTCATTTACTGCACATCTAGATTAATTTATATGTAGAAGCAGTAGAGCGTCTTTTATTTGCCAACATCTAGAATGGAGGGGAAGCATCTGGTTTTGCAATTGTTCCAACTCATTTCTAAATGTAATGGACTACTTCCTATTTAGAAAAAACATATATTGTAAAGAGATATTTCCCTTAATTTTCCATAATATTCTCAAAGTCTTAAAGCAAATAAACATAAATGAATGCCAAAGAAAAAGCCTAGTACCGTCAAAAGACTTATCAGAAGATGTACTGACTGTGTTTATTGATACAGCCATGAATAACTAAAGTATTTTAGTCACTTCATCAGATAAACAGATAAACATATTACTTTGGAGGATACTTTATAAGCTGAGAGATTAGTGCTTAAAATTCTAAAATTTTCAGTAGGAATGGAAGTTTTCCCTACTGTTTCCAAAGACAAAGCAGTACCCATTTAAAAAGAAAAAAGGTAATTTCCCACAGCATATCCAATATACAAGTATACTACTCTTTAAAAAATATTATTCAGGAAGTTTTAAGAATTTGTCTTAAGGATAGAATACAAAGTCTTCACTTATTAAGCATTTGTTTATAATTGCACAACACATGAATGCTTCAAATACTTACGAATATAGCAATTTTTAGGATGGGTAGGATGTTACCAGTTAGTATATGAATGAAAAAAAAAAATAACAACAGATTGGACAGCAACAGTTGAAAAAGGTAGAAAAGTGAAGGAGGGGGAGGAGGAATAAAAACTATTGGGTTTTTTTTTGCCTCAAAACCTGACAAGAAATCACAGCCTGAAGCTTTACACTCAAAATTCAGACAAAACACTAACTTGGGGGATGGGGTTGAGGAAGGGGGCATTAGGAGAAGAAAGAAATATGGCAAGAAGTGTTATTTGTCATAACTTGAATTTTCTATCTATTCATGCATTGCTGGTAAGTTTTCACTCAGCTTTAGAAGCTGATACCAAGAAGTAAGTCTATAGAAAAAGCCTTTTCTCAGTCACTTTGTTCTCTATAGAAGTTTTTTATAAAAATGCATATACTCATAACAGTTTTCTGGCAATGTGAAATATTGCAGAAAACCTGCTTTTTCTCACCCATGTAATGCTAATGGGTTCACGAAAAAACTGTAATTACTCCCATAAAGTTTTAAGAGAGGAAAATTTATTGCTTGCAGCATTTAAATGATGACAACAGATGTAGTTCTCATTATGAATGCA
The DNA here is from genome assembly GCF_964199755.1 of Larus michahellis. Taxonomy (NCBI): domain Eukaryota; kingdom Metazoa; phylum Chordata; class Aves; order Charadriiformes; family Laridae; genus Larus; species Larus michahellis. Next base: position 82,300,876 of record NC_133897.1, read on the forward strand.
GTTTTAGGAACAGTCGTATTGTTATTGTTGAATAGCTTTTCTCAGTGACTCCAACTAGAACATATTCTTTCATCCTGTGTGTATCCATGTCTAGGATCATGTGCCACTCATTGAATCAAATTTCCAAACAGAATTTTATTCTTCACTAACGAAGAAGAAATTGAGGACATCAGGGTCAACGAGAAGAGCTTCTACCACTACATCAGCGATCAAAGGCTGAACAAGGAAAATGTGAGTCTGTTGCTGAATGTAGTGGGTGATTTAGGGATAGTAGACACAAGTTGGGGCATTATGACCTGGATAGGTGGACAACCTGATCAGTAAAAATGTGGTTGGACAATCAGGCTCAGAGGTTAGTGGTTAATGGCTTATATTCTACCTGGAGATCCACAAGAAATGGAGTACTACAGAGATATGTCCTGGGAGGAGGCAGTGGAGTGCACTGTTGTCACGTTTGCACGTGATATGCATTTGGAGGAAGAAGTACATGCTTAAAGGAAGGAATATCATGCAGAGGGATTGAGACAGGCTGGAGGAGCAGGCCAACAGGACATGCAATTCTGCAAGGATGAAATACACTCATGCACATGCAAGGAACAGGGAAAAAGGAAGTAATAGGCTGGAGTTGCTTGGGCAGCTGCAGTGTGTTTACAGGACAGTAAGGAGAGACCCCACAGGTGGTGATCACTGATGCCAGGGCCCAAGCTCTGGTGCCTGGACACAGTTGCTAATACCCCTCTGGCATCACAGATAACCTGTTGATCAAGGAGATCACCTCCAAACAACTCAGAATCTAGGGTCAAAAGGATATTACTATACCCCAAACCCATTCTTTTGCTCATCCTTGTATTTTTTCTTCAATGAAAAACAGAAACAAAAGCCACATTAGTATTCTTCAAGATATTATATTAAGTTTTAATCAATATAATTTTAATCTACATTTTACATATAATAGTATTATAGAAAAAAAAAACAAACTAAGGTTCCAAATCTGCAGAATCTTTGTGGGCAAGTTGATACATGAAATAGTTTTCAGCATAAATTCAGGTACCAGAAACTACATTAGCTTTAGTAACCTTTCCTATGCACTCTTTACCCATTGGCTTCCTCTAAAAAGAAAAAAAAAAACAACAAAATCCAACCAACCAAACAAACAAACCAAAACCCAACACCAAAATAACTAGATATTAACGTATTTTAATCCCAAGTCTATGTGCTGCAATTCAATTAAAAACATATTGAAAGGAATAGATGATATACTTTTTTCCACCCACTATGTCAACACAGTTACACCTTTTATGTGAAATCATCCAGCCATAATCTGTGCTAGCAAGGAAGCCTGGAGAACGTAGGTATAGACAACAGGCATTTCTTTTACAAACCATGATTCTCGATGTTTTGATAATTAATTTTCAAAAAATATCTTGAAAAAAAGTCACAAACACAGGGGGTTTTTATTGTTTTCTTCTCAGACATCAGTAATCTACAAAATACACACTTCAAGCTGTCACAAAGCATTTTTTTCTGCCTATAGCATTACTCTTACTTTAACAACTGTCAGATTCTGTGAGGTCATCTCTAAGCTCATATAGTCTATTTTATCCTTCCTTCCCCTCGCCAAAGTACCATCTACTATTCAAATATTATTTCCAACCAATATTGGGCTGTCTCAGAGAACACAGTTTACAGTGATGGATATTCTAAAACCTCCCAAAGTAGTTAGTGTCAGTGTATCTATGTCGTCGCCATTAGAAAATTCTGTTTATGTCTAACGTGAATCTTTCTTGATGGTGTTAATTTCACTAGTCCTTGTACATGGCTATAGATAACCTGGTTTATTTCCTTTTTCTGCCTGCTGGCAGCAGTTTTAAATGCATCCAAAACAGTCACTAAATTCAGCTCCCCATTCGTAACCCTGCTCTCTCTTCCATCCTGTTGCCTGGGCTTCTCTCTCTATCCCCAGTTATTTCACATTTTGTAATGATGCCATATTCTCTAGACCTCTGATTATTCTTTTTGATCTCCCTGGGACTCTTTACAGTTGATCCATGTCTTCTTCAAAGTTCAATGTCTAAAAACCAACAGAGTATTCCATCTGAGGCTTTAACCTTGCTTAGCAATGTGGAAGAACTACTTCACAAATCCTGCGGACTTTTGCTAAATAAGCCCAAACAAATTGTTTTACACACTCACAATGCACATGCATGTACTGTGCAGCATGTCCTCCAAGCACACTGTATGTCAAGGACCTGATTTTTTAAAATTGTTTAAAAAGAGAGAACTTAATTTAGTCAAGTTTTTTTACAGGCTATATTTAAATCAAAAAATAATAAAAAACCCCTCTGCAATTACTCTACATCTAAATAAGAGCGAGTGAATGTGCTAGCAAACATACTTGTATTATTCCGTCAAGAAAATACCTTCTTACAAACAAAAAACCTCAACCTATTTTCCTCAGACTTCTAAGAATCTTTCATGAGCAGAGACAAAGCATAAAAAGTTTCAGCATACACGCGTGCACATTTTTCATGTTGTGATCAATTAAACATGCTTAGCTATGATGAATTTCTTTGTACAAATTTAACTCCATAGTCTCATATAGTTCAGATTTCTTTCCAAATAGCAGCTTCAGAGCCTTGCTTTTCTTTTCATTTTAACTCTGCATTGTATTTTCTGCCATTGTTAAGTTTCAAAAATAGTATTTTCTCCTCCCTTGCTGAATCTCAGCTTTCTCTTGACATTGTATTCTTCCCTAAATCTGATACTCTACCGCTGTTGTTTTGACATGTCAGAAATACAATGCCACCTGAAACAATTATGTGCTTCTGTGCTCCTGCAGCATTAATTTGTCTTTGTGGCAATGGATTGAAGAGGCACTGCATCACTTGATACAGTGTGATCTATCAGTGCTTTATGCACTGTTGCTAAATCATCACATTTACATTTATAAATGTTAACTCAAGTGACTTTGTATTTCAGAAGTTATTGACTCCACAAAATTGTCGTGACCACTAGGGGCACCAAAGCACCCTTCTTAACTCAACAGAGGTAAGTGGGAGTTAAACACAACTGCTATACAATCTACTTTTTTTCCCCCAGTTTTTAATTAAAAGTGAGAAGGAAGGAAAAAAATAAAGAGAAGCAGTCCAATCTTCTGTTCCATTGTCCATGACAACATCCCCTGTTTAAAAACAACCCACAACTAAATGTTACAGAAAGCAAAGCTCTCGTTATGCTAGGCTATTATTCTGCTCTCAAGGCCGGGCTAGCAACTAAACGAATGACAGATGCTCTCTATTAACCCCTCTCCCTTCACAGAAGGGGAAGCGAGAGAGAGTTATGGGTTGGAAAAAAACCCTGAAACATCTATGATGAAATATTATCAATAAAAAGAAAATATAATAATATTAATAAGAAAAAGAATTAAATATATACAAATATATATAAAAAAATCCAATATTGAGCTCCCAGGGTGATGATTACTTCACTGGCAAGCACTGGGACCAGACTTAGTGGCAGAAGGGAACTTGATTCAGGAACACACAGATTGGTCTCAAAGGCAGAAGAGTGGACAGAGTCCTCCTCAGACACCGGCTACTGTAGAAGAAGAAACTTTATCCCTTGATCCCTCAGCTTTTATACTGAGCATGATGCAGATTGGATGGAATACCCTATTGGTAAGTTTTGGGTCACCTGTCCTGTCCACTCCTCCCTGCAGGTGGGACCCCTCTACATTTTCCGCTTTCTGACCCTCCAACTTGGTACTTAACAAAGTTGTCTGACCTTGGTTGTTATAGCAACAAGTATAAGCAAGAGCCTCTCTGCATACCATTCCTTAGTATTAACTATAAACATCAGACGTTATCACAGTATTAACTATAAACATCAGACATTATCACTGTTAGAAGCAGTCACTGTCTGAAAAACATATCGTTAATTTCAGAGAGTGCAGTTAGTTAGAAGAGACTTAACTGAAAAGTAAAACTACTAAAAAGAAAATTGGTTTTGTTCTATGTCAAAACAGGACATCTGTCAATCAGGGCCTTTTAGCAGGACCTGTTGCAATAGTGCAAGGAATAATGGTTTTAAACTAAAAGAGGGTAGATTTAGACTAGATAAAGGGAAGACATTTTTTACAATGAGGGTGGTGAAACACAGGAACTGGTTGCCCAGAGAGGTGGTAGATGCCCCATCCCCAGAAACATTCATGGTCAGGTTGGATGGGGCTCTGAGCAACCTGAACTAGTTGAAGATGTCCTTGCTGATTGCAGGGAGTGTTGAACTAGGTGACCTTTAAAGTTCCCTTCCAACCCAAACTATGCTATGATTCTTGATTTTAAGATGAGGAGAAATCTATTACATTACCCTAATTACTACACTGACAAACATTAATACAACTAGCTGGAAAGAGATAGCACATAGTTCACCCTTCATTTTAAAGCTCTGTTTAGGTAGAACCCATAGAACTATAAAATCCTCATACCACCAGCATGTTTGATCAAGGTCAGTCAAGCACTGCTAAGGCATGTGGTAGAAAACCAAGCATGGTCTATTTGAAATCAATAACACAACTGGGTGCTAATGATGCAGTCCGTCTTTTGCAGATTATATTCATTCAATGTCAATGATTCCAAGCCTTTTGCCCTAAAGGAACTTTCTCAATCCTGAACATTTTTTGTCAATCACTCTGCATCAAAAGTTATTGAAAAAACTGTGCAGTGTTGCTCTGATGTACCATTGACAGCATGGAGCTGCACCAGATCACTACAGTCACAGTCAGAGCAGAAGAAAACCAATATGAATATTACAGAATTCATTTTTCAGTAACCGTGTTGTTGATAAACACTTTAAATTCTTTATTTTGTTCAATTATTCCTTTCTTGACCAGTTAGCCATATTAACATTAATATTCAGTAACAATGCATATATTCTTTTATTTAAATGGTCATATCTTATTTAAGTTAATCATTCTAAGCATTATGATGACTTTGATCCTTCTCCTCCTAGAAAAGACAGAACATAAAAATTTATCGAGTTTTGTATTCAGCCTTTTTTATGTCACTCCCCGTGGTTAAAGTAACTGCACTGCTCTATTGAGAGTTTCCTTTCCAATTCCAGTCACTACACTTATTTTCTAACAGAATGCCCTAATGCAGTACTCACAGGCACTGGAGAGGCTATTCAAACACAATAAAAATGAAAAAGCGCAAATGTTGTGGTGGAAGCACTTGACAATATCTCCCAAAATAACATTTTATTGTAATGTACAGAAACACTCCAGTACTACGTCAATGACTGTCATTTCCAATATGCTACCTAGCATCAGTGCTGTCAATTCTAGTGACTCTGTCAAGTGTTTCATGGTAACTGGTGCGTTTCCATAAGTGTCACATCCTGGAGCAAAGGTATGGAGGAAAATAAACTGTGTGATCCAAGAAATTCTTGAAGTTCAAAAATTGGAAAGAAGGAAAGGAGGGAGGGAGGGAAAGAGAAATGAAGGAAGGAAGGAAGGAACAGTAAAAGTCCCTCCGAACCATAAAATTTTAAATTACAGAAGGAGGAAAATCTAAAATATATTCAGTATTTCATGAATATTTTTAGACTACCCACACAAATGACATTGTTTTTAAACCATTAATTTCTCATACAAATCTTCAATTTTTTTTAATGGAAATAAGAATAAAATTAATTTCAGGGAACTAAATCCTCCCAAAATTCCTTTTTTTTCCCCAGAAATATTAACAAGCTTAGGAACAGATTAAAGCAGATTAAACAATACTTTACATATTTTTAGGTAACTATAAACTTCAAATGAGTTTTTAAAAGTCTTCACTTCACTGCTTGTTATATGCCTCTCAGACAAAAGACGGCAATAGTGCCTAGAATTACAGGTTCATTTTGTCTAAATGTGGTAGCTGAACAACTGATTTTTACATCTATCATTTAAATCAAAGTCCCTGGCCCCTAAGAGCATGTAATTTGTTGTATACACATTAAAAACTAATTTAAACAGTCTTTATAGGTAGGTGAGATTTTCCACACGGTTAACTTGAGAAGTAAAAAACATACTGTGGGGATCCACTGATCTCTGATCTTTTTTCTTTTTTTTTTTTTTAAATAAATGTCTCTCTGCTAACTGCCACTATGCACCTTTATTGTGACTAATTCAATAGTATGCAATGGGTTTCAAAATGGATTATGTTCTTTTCAATTTTTTCCCAACTCATGCAATATTCATCTTCAATTTGCAGTTCATCAGTTTATGTTTTAAAATGTCACTTTCAATGAATACAACACACAAGCAGAAGAGGCTTTCCTCTTTCTTGCCTGTCTACTACTACTATCTTTCACACTTTGCCATTCTTCCTTATAAGTAAATGAAGTGTTTTTTTCCACACATTCTTTTGCTTTTTAGTCTTCCAATTATCTCTGAACAATTCCCTACATAATACTGAATTGCTTCATGCTCCATTCTCTTATCTACCATATATAATGTTTTCCATTCCCTCATCTTTCCCTCAATGCTCTTCCTCCCCAAGTTCCTTGCATATTTCCACCCAGTTACTGCTGGTCTGCACTGTTTATTATTTCAACTCCATACGGAAAAGGAGGAGATGAAGCCTCTTATACCAATGGCAGTCATCTTGATACCATCAGAAACAAATGCAAGTTAGATGTATACTCCATATGATCCAGACAAAAGTACAAATTATTACAGAAAGGAGAAATTAAGTGTCCTTGGAATATTCCAAGGACAATAGAAAACAAATAACAAGAGGAATTCCTTTCCTACCACTGTAAATATGGGAGGCTTTTCTGCAAATCGGGAAAGTTTTCCAAACAAAAAGCCTTATGAGCAAGACTACTTATGAGTTTAAGTAGAGATGTAGCAACAGATATTTTGTTGAATCTTTGTTGGGTCACATCTTTCCAGAAAGCTTGCTTTGTTTAAAGATGTTAATGCCAAGCTCTTATTCCATCCTTATTTAAAAGACATACTTATAGGCATCTACAAAGTGACACTTCTGAGGCATGTAGTCCAATTATTACATGGCATGCTTGATGGCTCAAAAGTATAAATTCCTAGTTTTATATTAAGTAGCAGGAGCTTAGGAACTTACTTAAGTACTTTTCTAAATTAGGACGTTTTTGTCCAGAAAATCACAAATTATAACAGTCTTAGGTAAAACATGAAATATTATCATGTTCCTGTGATTACAGGCAGAGTACAAGAAATTAACTCCAAGTATTTAATACAATTTATTTCTCAGAATTACTTTGGGAAGATTAGTTCCCTCTTACAAATTCTCATTACTTATCTATTGTACTTTGGTTTTTTAACCTCATTTTGAAAGGTGAAATTACATTTTATTCGTTACAGAGCTACCAGTTTAATTTTTTTAAACAACATTAATACTAATGTTAACTCATTTCTGTAGGAGAAACTTCCAGCCTTCTGAGTAGTCATTTTGGACTACATGTTTCCGTAATCCACTGACCAACTGCATAGTAAGTATTTGGCCTCTGTTCACACAAAATCAATAAGATGTAGAGTTGGTGGTTGTGTTGGATATGGCGGTACATGAGTTAAGAAGTTGTTTTATGATAGTTTATTAATGTGAACAGATAAATCTATACTTCTGCTGTGGCAAAGAACTTGCTTGTGTTAGCACTGTGTGCTTTTTTTTTTATTGATCCATATTACTTCACCTAAATAAACTGCTATAGTGCCTGGGCCATTTTCTTATTACCCTGAAAACAGCTGTTAAAGAATATCACCTTCTATGGCTTTTCAGGAGATACACCCCAAGCTTTCTGGCTCCCTGTCTTGCTCCTTTCACTGAATGGAAGAAACCAGCATCCCTAGCTATGCTTCTGCCCAGCGCTCCTACTCATCTGGTCCTGGTTTCTGTTCATGCAGACAGCAGTAACAGTATTTCTCAGACCCTGATAGAAAGCATCAGTAATTTAGGATTTGACAGGTTACTCAGACATAATTCACTGCAATGTTAATGACTTTTTTTATAAGATCATGGTAAGTTAGCTATTCAACAATGTATCAAGCACCCAAGCATTTTAATTCATTTACAGTGAATCACCACAAAATAATTATATGCAGCAAGATAAGTAGAGAATAGAATCTTTTAAAAATATTTTAAATGCAACCTATGTTGTACAACTCTCTGTTATATGATATATTCTTATATATTAAATAAAGAAACCAATCAAAAGCTAATATTGGCTCCAGGCATATTGTAGTAAGTTAGCGCTTAAAGTCAGTAATGAGCAATAAATTTATTTTCTTCCTCCCCTATCTAAAGGAAATTAACGACTTATTGGTGTTTATCAGTTTCCATAGGAAAATATCAGCATAAGTGTTCTTAAAGAAATCTAACTGGCTAACAGACTAATTTCTATAATAGCAGAAAGATTTCTCTTCTTCACTCAAGCATACACTTTGAAAGCACATGCAGGGAAAGGCCTTAATGTTATTTGTAATTACACATGATAGTAAATTCTTTAGATCCAGAATCCTTTCTGATTAAGGGAAGTCATACTTCATTTCAGGCTGGCTACTTGCGCAGAAAATGTAAGTAAATGTGGCAGAGTCATGATTTAGTAGACAAGATTCCAGTTCATACTGTAGTTACATGAGATTGCCAATCAAGCACGCAGTGTGGACAAATTCATACTTAGTTGCTTTCCAGAGTGATTAAGGAAATTGGCTAAAAATGTATAGCAGATCTAGAGAGAATAAGGAAAATAATTTAAATATCCTATCTCCTATCTGGTGGCACAATGTTATTTCTTCCTCATCTTCTGAACAACAGGAAATGAAAACAAAGAAAAAAATTGCCAATATTATTATATTCAGCATGAAGATAATAAATATTACCTCTCTTGGTAAGAGAAATTTGTAGTTTCATCCTTTACTCCACTGTCAAAGAATAGTTCTTCCTCTAACTTAATAGTGTTTGAAAAACTTGTTTAGGGAAAGAAAGTATACAGAACAGACTCATTTCCAACCAGTTCTTTTAGGTGTTAGTTCATAAATGAATTACTACCTTGTCTCTCTTTTTGATAAATATGGCCAAAATTTGTCTCTGTCAAAAAAAAAATAAAAAATTAACTGAGTATTGAGTGTGTCTTTAGATTTGTCATCCAGCAGCAGTAAGATGCTTTGGATATTTTATTTTTTTTTTTTATATGAAAAGAGGAGCCTACCTTTCAGCTGAAATGGCTCTGAAGTGTCTCTGCAAAGCATAAGAGAGAGCAATAAATCCAGTTCACTTTAGAGTAAATGAAAGATCATAACATCAGAATAGCACAAACTTTTACTGAAAGAAAAATCAAACCAAAAAACAAACAAACAAACCGACAAACAAACCCAACCCAACCACAAAATACCAAAACATGGTAATTGTTTTTGAAATACTGTAACTTCCCTGCAAATTTGTTCCACATATTGCCACTACATGGAGTGCAAAACTAAATAAAGCCTGGGGAGATATGGATTCATATTCGTATACATGTAATATTCCAGGTTCTTCCTTCAGTCACCCTGTGACTTCCAGCCCTGATGGACTTTTCTGTCACTCAGAATGCCCTTCTACTGGCTGGGCAAGCAGCAGCCAACTCTGGGGCTACATTCCATACCAGTATCAGACAAATATTTCTATGATGATGGGTTTTAGCCAGCCCTGTGGCCAGTTACCTGTTAAACTTGCACTGGTGGTACTGATTTCTTTCCTTTTCCTTACGTATGCTATTTTTAGACAGCCTGCAGGAACTCAGTTAATTGGGACTACTATTCTTCCATCAAATTCCTTTGAAATTAGCCCAAGAGATTTAAAATTTATAGGGAGGAATTATATGGTTATATGATTTTTCTAAGACTCACTTTCTTAAGAAAGAGTCTAAAGAGCATTTTCTTCCACAGATGAGCTTGCATGCTCCACAATTGCCTAAACAGTAGAGTGTCTCAGCTGTCCTGTTAGTATTCAACTATTCCTCATAAAACCAGGCACAGAAGTTTGAATTCAGAGGTCTCAGAGTTCATTGTGGTTTCATATTCAGAGATTAATTAAACCTAGTCACTAAATCTTCAGAAAAAGGAAGATGAAGATAGTCTTCCACATATTTAAAGCCTCCAGTGAGGGCAAACCAGAGTATAGATTTTTCCCTGTTTTACTAGACTAATTCCTAAAGGATAATTACTAATTCTACATCTACCACTGTGTGCAGTGACATCCCACCTTTAAAAGAGCTACTTGAGCATTTCTTTGCCTGAAGAGAAAGCAGCAAGTTTTAAAATTAGAAGCATACTCTACTGAGACTCAAGTGACAGATTCAAACCTTGAGAATGTCACGCAGCAGAAAGCTCGGTAGTTAGACTGTGACAGCGCAAGATGCTTCCACTGGCAGAAAGTGAAGCAGGGCAGCCTCCTGTCATAAGAGGAAGGAGGAAATTTGTCCTAAGAGTCACAAGGGAACCAGAGTAACAAAGTAGCAATGGGAACACTGCAAGGCTAATAAAATCTGGGTTTGGGAATGAGCTAGTGTGGAGCAAGAGACATAATACATGTACAGCAACAGGAATGGCAAGGTAGTTACACAGCACAATATCTATGCAATTGTCTTAAAATACATATTTTTTGTGTGTGTGAAAGAAACCCACAGAAGAAATTATTTTTTTGATTTGTTTTAAAAAACTGTTGAGGAGAAGAATCCATCCACCCGTTTCCTATAGTATAGGTCATAGCATTATTCTTTCCTGGTGTTTGGATGGTCAGAAACAGTCTTTGTAACTCAACGAGCCTTTAAACAGTATTCAAAAAGCTAACTGCTGGAATGCAACAGTCACAGAAGGGCAGCTGTTTCTTCTGTTAGCCAGTGCTTTGTTACATTGAGTTATGGTGTCTGTTAAGTTGGGAGAGCTCCAACCCTATCAGGTAACCTAACAGTGAAAGATGCCAAATAATTTTTCTTTGCTAATAATATTAACAAAAAGTCACACCCTTTAGAAATCTTTCATAATATGATCCACTCAGAATACATACATCTATTTTATACCTGTTATATAGCAGGATGGGTATTCACAAAACAAAAAGAATCTCTGATTTGATAGTCAGATGTGATGAAATCATATGTAAATTATTCACCATGCTCGACTAAATGTAAATGGTCAGACCCATGTTTCTTTAAATACTGCATTTCAATATAGGTTCTTAGAATTTTTCAGTAATGATAGCAGATCCACATCTACCCTATTGAAGCCTGCTAAGCATCCTCGTCATTTTTGCAGACCTCCGAAAAGTTCTACACAGACGAGAAGTAGAAAACTCCACAAACACTAAATAATGAAAATATAACTACTCAGTGAATGCAAATAAGAATCTTCCTGCAAAGATGAATGACTTTGATTCAACACACACCGGAGCAGAAAAATATTTTCAGATTATAATGCACTTCACAAATATATTCTGACTCTATGGTACAGGAGTTCACAGACATGAACCAATTCATTTTTGTCACCTAAGTTGCCCATTTTCCCCATGTAATTTACTTCTGGTTTTGATAGGTCTTTTATATTATTATTATTTCTTTTGCATTAGTCCTTTCAGAAGAGGTCTTAGAGAAATCAGGAAAAAACAAAAATGTTTTAATGTTTATCTTGACAATAGCAATGTAATTATTTTAAGGACATGGTTATTTATTTTCTGAAAATTACATGAAAATTGAATTGGAGAAATCATAAAAAGGACCTTCTTGCATCTACCAAGTACCATGTAATTACAAAATAATTGCTTGTTTCTGTATTCTGTAAACTAGTTTACCAAGATTTCCCCGCCTCTCCTTTGCTTTTAATTAAAAGACGTGTAATAAAATGGCTACATTTACAGATACATTGAAAACAGTTAGGCTTATCTGTATGCAAACTGAAAGCAACAGGCACTAGTAACATTTTATATTTACAAAACACCTTACTACTAAAAGGGGCTGTAAGTCCTTGCTAGCTATGCATAAGCCAATACATCATCAGTGACGTTCAGCCACCTCTAAACAGGCTGGGCATTAGTTGATGCATTGAAAAGTATACACAGTTAGAGACACGAGAGAGTTATGGCAAAGGACTGTGGCACAACTCAGTGAGTGGTCCCACTAAATGCTATGAGACCTTTAGCATCTGCAAAAGAATTTTATTTTCAAGGTCTGATAATAAAACACACTATATGAATTCCTAAGATCAATGGTGGTGGCTATTCACAATTTCATCAGTGCCTGATTGAGATGTTCTGAGAACTCAGTATAGCTTTCAAGACATTGAGACAAGTGAAGCATAGATTAATAGAGTAAAGGTGAAAAACATGTCGATTTAAATGGATCAATCTGTCAGGCTCTGGAGACAAGGAGAAAGCTTCAGTCATTGCTGGTTTTATAGAAGAGATAGTAAATGATACCTTCCATGCCCAAGTCTAGCATTGCCAGGTTGAGAAGTTCTAGAGCCAGTAAAGAAGTAAAATTCAGAGAGAGGGTGAAAAATTATTTTCTGTAGTGTCGTTTGAGGGAAGGGAAGCATTTTTAATAGAAACTGGGATATAATAAGCATTCAAAACTTTCAAAAACAGGACACTGGTTTAAATGTCTGATTACCAGCATTTACACTGAAAATCTTGGTATTAACTCTAAAGCTTTATCACTTACAAGAAAAGTCTCTCTGTGCAGGCCACTCACAAATATGTTCATGTGACTTAAAGAATAAGGTGCATGACAGTTACGGCAGTTATGTTTAAGCTTGTTTCAGTAGCGAAGATAAGACCTGCAGATACCTTGAAATGCCCTCCAGAATTATATTTCCAGAACAGTGTAGGAGCTGCCCTCAACTTGAGCAGTTCTTACATTCAAAATGCACTTAATTGGTGAATCTTATTCTGCACTGTCCACCTCTGTCTGCTGAATAACAATTTTCAAGACATTCATCAGCACAAGTTACTCCCATCTCTTTGAAGAACAGTTTCACCAAATCCGGCGAACCAACACAGGAAGATCTGTCCCTCCTGGCAGTGATAAGCTACCCTTCTGCTCCATCTCCACTCCTTATATTTCATGGTATGCTTCCATCACTTACTTTGTACTTAATTCTTGTGCCTTTATCAAAGCCCCTTTAAATTCATTAAGATGACAGAAAGCTAAGTGAGCCGCAAAAGAGAAAAGAAAGGGGCTACTGCCAATTAAATGAATTAAATACTCTAAATACTCAAAGTGTTTGGTAAGTTCTTGATCTAACAAAAACGAAAGGCCATCAGCATAGGATGCAGAAGGGAAGATAGAAAATAATACATAAGAAAAAGCTCATTCGCTACAATATATTTTTACATCAACTTGGCTGCTATGGCTTGATAAAGGGCTTCAGGTAATCCTATATTAATAGGACTGATTTTACTCATCTATAGACATATCCCACCTTAGAAAAGGAGGGAAAATGTGTGGGTACTATATACACCTGGTATGGATACTTTAATACATCTTGTATATAGTGTAAATAAATGGGGCACAGGTTATCTTTTCTTCTGTTCTCCCAGTTACAGGCAGGGACACTGTAAGTAACAGATGTGTGCAATCTATCAACACATGGCTCCATGGCTTGTGTCACTGCCACAGTTTTGGGGTTTTCGACAATGGGATGGCCTACGCGGCACCAGGCTTGTTGGCATCGGACAGGGCTCATCTTTCTGAAAGGGGTAAGAGGGTGTTTGCTCATGAGCTAGCAGGGCTCATTGACTGGGATTTAAACTAGGCTTGTTGAGGGAGGGAGGTACTACCCAGCTTGCTTGTGACAAGCCAAGGGACGATGCTCCAAGGCCTGAGGAGTGGGTCACTAGTGAAGGCCCTCAACCTGTTGCTCTGAGATGTGCTGGGTACGCTGCAGCACACTCAAAGTCTTATGGGGACAAGCCAGGGGCTCCTGAGGAGATACTCACAGATAAAACACCCCAGAGGAAGACCATCTGAAGAGAAGCATGAAGGAAAAGCAAATGCTTCAGCCAGTGAGACAGCTTCATTGGACTCCCAGCTGAAATGCCTTTATGCAAATGCATGCAGCATGGGAAATAAGCAAGAGGAGTTGGAGATGTGCGCACTCCTCCAGGTCTACGATCTTATTGGCATCACAGAGACATGGTGGGATGGCTTTTATGATTGGAGCATTGGAATGGATGGATACTGACTCTTCAGGAAGGGCAGGCTGGGAAGACAAGGAGGGGGTGTTGCCCTCTATGTCAATGAACAGCTGGAGTCCATGGAGCTCCACCTGGGGGTGGATGAAGACCTAACAGAGAGCTTATGGGTCAAGATTAAGCAAATGCCGGGGCAGGGGACATTATGGTAAGGGTCTGCTACTGGCCACCTGACCAGGACAACAGAGTGGATGAGGCCCTCCATAGACAGACAGGAGCAGCATTGTGTTCACAGACCCTGGTCATCATGGGGCACTTCAACCACCCCAATATCTGTTGGATGGACAACACAGTGGGGCACAAGAAATCCAGGAAGTTCTTGGAATGTGTTGATGACAACTTTCTTCTTCAAATGGTAGAGGAGCCAACAAGGAGAGGAACTATGCTGGACCTTGGGGCATTGGCGAGTGTCAAGCTCAAGGGTAGCCTCAGCTGCAGTGATCATGAAATGGTAGAATTCAAGATCCTTTGGGCAGCAAGGAGAGCACACAGCAAGCTCACTACCCTGGACTTCAAGAGAGCAGACTTTGGCCTCTTGAGGGACCTGCTTGGCAGGGTAACATGGGAAAAAGTACTGGAGGGAAGAGGGGCCCAGGAGAGCTGGTTAGTATTCAAGGATCACCTCCTTCAAGCTCAAGAATGGTGCATCTCAAGAATGAAGAAGTCAGGCAAAAATGCCAGGAGGCCTGCATGGATTAATAAAGAGCTCCGGGACAAGCTCAAAAGCAAAAAGGAGGCCTACAGAGGGTGGAAGCAAGGACGGGTTGATTGGGTGGAATACAGAAAAACTGTCCGAGTGACCAGGAACCAGATTAGGCAATGTAAAGCCCAGATAGAATTAAATGTGACTAGGGGCATGAAGGATAACAAAAAAAAAAATTCAGTAAGTATGTCAGGGGTAAAGGCAAGACTAGGGAAGATGTGGGTCCTCTCAGGAAGGAGACAGGAGACCTGGTCACCCAGGATGTGGAGAAGGCTGAGGTGCTGAATGACTTTTTCACCTCGGTCTTCACCGGCAAGGGCTCCAACCACACCACCTAAGTTGCAGAATGCAAAGGCAGTGTCTATGAGAATGAAGAACTGCCCACTGTAGGAGAAGACCAGGTTTGAGACCATCTGAGGAACCTGAAGGTAAATGGGACCTGATGAAATCCATCCATGGGTCCTGAGGGAGCTGGCAGATGAAGTCGCCAAGCCGCTTTCCAATCTATTTGAAAAGTTGTGGCAGTCTGGTGGAGTTGCTGCTGATTGGAAAAGGGGAAACATGACCCTCATTTTCAAAAAGGGAAAAAAGGATGACCCAGAGAACTACAGACTGGTCAGTCTCGCCTCTGTGCCTGGCAAGATCACGGAGCAGATCCTCCTGGAATCTCTGCTAAGGCACATGGAAAATAAGGAGGTGATTGGTGACAGCCAACATGGCTTCACCAAAGGCAAATCATGCCTGACAAATTTGGTGACCTTCTATGATGTTGCCACAGCATTGGTAGATAAGGGGAGAGCAACAGACATCATCTACCTGGACTTATGGAAAGCATTTGACACTGTCCTGCACAACATCCTGGTCTCTAAATTGGAAAAGCATGGATTTGATGGATGGACCACTTGGTCGATAAGAAACTGGCTAGATGGCTGCACTTAAAGAGTTGCAGTCAATGGCTCAATGTCCACATGGGAACCTGTCACGAGTGGCGTTCCTCACGGGTCAGTACTGGGACCGGTGTTGTTTAACATCTTTGTCGGTGACATGAACAGTGGGATTGAGTGCACCCTCAGCAAGTTTGATGATGGCACCAAGCTGTGTGACACAGTCAACACACTGGAGGGAAGGGATGCCATCCAGAGGGACCTGGACAGGCTTGAGAGGTGGGCCTGTGCAAACATCATGAAGTTCAACCAGGCCAAGTACAAGGTCCTGCAACTGAGTCATGCCAATCCCAGGCACAAATGCAGGTTGGGCAGAGAATGGCTTGAGAGCAGCCCTGAGGAGAAGGACTTGGGGGTGCTGGTGGATGAGAAGCTCAACATGAGCAGGCAATGCACACTTGCAGCCCAGAAAGCCAACCGCACCCTGGGCTGCATCAAAAGAAGCGTGGCCAGCAAGTTGAGGGAGATGATTCTACCTCTCTACTCTGCTCTGGTGAGACCCCACCTGGAGCACTGCATTCAGCTCTGAAGCCCTCAGCACATGAAGGACATGGACCTGTTGTAACGAGCCCAGCGCAGGGCCACAAAGATGATCAGAGAGCTGGAGCACCTATGCTATGAGGACAGGCTGAGACAGTTGGGGTTGTTCAGCCTGGAGAAGAGAAGGCTCTGGGGACACCTTATAGCAGCCTTCCAGTACTTAAAGGGGGCCTACAGGAAGGATGGGAAGGAACTCTTTATCAGGGAGTGTAATGATAGGACACAGGTAGCGGCCTCAAACTGAAAGAGGGTACATTTAGATTGGATATCAGGAAGAAATTCTTCACTGTGAGGGTGGTGAAGCACTGGAACAGGTTGCCCAGGGAAGTTGTCAGTGCCCCAGCCCTGGAAGTGTTCAAGGCCAGGCTGGATGAGCAGCCTGGTCTAGTGGGAGGTGTCCCTGCCCATGGCAGGAAGTTGGAACTAGATGATCTTTAATGTCCCTTCCAACCTGAACCATTCTGTGATTCTGTGTAAATGCACTGACTTCAAAAGAATCAGTGTCTCTGTCCATCCTGCTCACCAAGTGCAGTAGATGTCTTCCAACTCTTTAGGAAGCCATCCTCAAAAGCCAGGCGTCCTTAATCCTTGATATTATTTTATTTTATTTTTCTCTTTTTTTTTCTCTCTCTTTTTTTTTTTTTTTGGTAAAGCATAAGCTTCTTGCACTTACAGTAAATATTTTGGGCAAGATATTAATGGCAGCCATGTTAGATTGAGGTAAGTGGCTCTAGGATCGACATTATTAAATATGAGTTTGATGACTAACTCACAGACACACTGAGAGGAGGAGATCATGCACCCTTCCTCTTTCCCCATTCAGCTCCTACCTCATTGTTTTCTTTTACCTTGTTTCGGATCTCCTGTGAGATGCTTCAACAAACTAGTGTGCTCAAAGACTAATTTAGCACAAAGTGGACAGCCAGCTGAGGGATCCAGCAAGCTCCAGAGTAGCACAGTGAAGGGGTATGACTGTACGCTCAGGAACAGGGAAGAAAAAGCAAAGAAGTTATAGGGAAAGACCATGGAAATCAGCTGTTAGTAAGGCCAGAATACTTCAGTAACTGCAAAATCACAGAATGATTCACAAACAAACCCAAGACCATTCTGTCCACCTCCACACTAGCCAGGCACAAATCAGCTTCACTCCAAAAGCTGTATTGTCATTTTATCCTCCCACCAGGGATTTTCAGCTCCAGCACAGCATAGCTACAACTGACACAGTTATACAGTTTTCCTTTAAGAGCTGGGTTGTATCATTTAGCTTGAAATATAGGCAGAAAGTTCTTACTTGTCTGAGAAACACAATGCCAGGTGCACCTTTGAATACCCCGAATAGGATTTATAACATTCACAGAATGATAAATTGGGAGGATGCCTGCGCCACCCAATGGATAAAGTTGAAGAAAATATAGACTGAAAAATCTCTCCATCAGACTTAGATGCCTGCCTTAGACATACACCCTGAAACCAGTTAATTCACAGTTTTTTGTTAGAGATGGATGACAAAAAATAATAAAAAGGAAAAACAAAGGTTCTGGTATTCTTGAATTAATTTCCTCCTATTCTTGTTTCTGAATTTATAAATCTTTTGTGCTTTGTGGTGAAGCAGTGCTATGAATGCTGTTAGTACACTTACGGGACTGGGCCCGTTAGGCAACTTGACACCTCCTATTACAAAATAGCAAAAACTGAAGTGCCTTAAGCCCTTCTACTGATCATGCCCAAAACTGTCCCCACCAAAGCCAAGATATTTTAGTACCTGTTTTCTGTCCAAAGAGATTTCAGATTTATAGAGACAACATAGGCACTGAAGTATATTTGTATTTTCCGCTTAAGATACACATCTTTTCTTCTTAATTTGGCCCTTTAACAAATTTCAATGTGTATTCATCGAAAACAGTCCTTTTATTATTCCGCTCTAACAGCGTATTGATTCTGACTGAGAAGCAGTTGCACTTGTAGGAGTCAGTGATCCACATAACAGTTAACTTGAGCAGGCACAGGCCTGTGCTGTGATGCCTGTCCAGCGTGGCATCAGGCTGGGATGTGTTGCAAAATCCCTTGGCTGCAGGACAAACTTAGCCAACTTATTTTAATCAAGGAGCCTGCAGGCAGCTACCACTTGGTACCTGTGATTACAGCACCTCCCTGGCCTGGCCTTTATCTAACTGTGCAACAGGAAGTTTTCATGAGAGCATCCTTTAGAAACAGAGTTGTTTTCTTGTGAAGACGTTACGTGATAGCTCAGATAACCAAATTGAAGATCCTCTCTCCAGGGACAGCATATACTCTCCACAGCACCATGGGAAAAAATCCATCTAGACTCCATGGGATGCTCCATGAATGTGGGGTGTCCAGCATCTGAAGAGATGCTAGACTTGCTGTCTGTATTTCTCTTCTCATTCTGTCTTATTAAAGCAGTTATCTTATTAAACCATTTGTTGTTGGGTTTTTCTTATTGAGATCCAGAAAGAGCCCTGCACTAACTCTATTGCTCACTCCCTCTCATCACCACCGCAACCACCATCGCCTGCTGCAGGGCAAAACAGACACTCATCTAGTGTTTCTTCTTCTACTGGTTTCAAACCAGTAGACCTAAATGATTTCAGAAGCAGTTTCAAAGTGATACACTCAAGTGATGGAGACAGACTTCTATTTTATACAAAAGAGAGAATGCAGGTGGCTTCTACCAGAAAATGCCTGTTATAAAGAGGAGAAAAAAAAAAAAAACTACTGAGAAACTTATAGCTGAATTTTTATCTCTGTCTTCCAAGAAAGTTTGCAAAAACACTGTAGACTGTAAACTTTGCATTGCCTCTACTTGTTAGTAATAGGCAACTATATATAGTCCAAAACTGTTACGACGGTGACAGCTTGATGTCTGAGAATTGTCTTGCTATGGAACATTTCAGCATGATTTTTGAGACAGTACAAACACAATGAAAAATGATGAACCTCAGTATTTTGTCAGGTCAGAAAAGATACTTAAATGTCCTGCATAATTCCCAGAAGCAAAAGATGTGAACATTTCCCAAGTTTATAAACTTCGTAAATTAGCTTTCGTTTAGTGACCAGAGTCATCTATCCTCCAGATCACTTGTTAGAAGGCTTTAAGAAAAAATGCACTAAAAATCCACAAGATTTAAAAGGTTTATCTCAGTGACACCTCGTGCTTGTTTGCAGATCTTCTGCAACAATGTATTTTTGTGTAAATATGTGTTTATCAGGAAGAGAATTGGAGATCCATGTGATGGGAGCTTTTAGAAGATAGATAAATCACAGCAGCTTTAAATTTTAAAACAAAAACTTACTATATTAATTCATTATGTCAGTCACCGATGGGAGTGCTCTGCAGTCAGCCTGATCTACAGTGGAGCAGCAGATCTGGGTGCACAGGGGTATTTCCTGAGGCAGGGAAATGCCAGGGCAGCGCAGAGAACCACCAGGAGACGTCAGCTCTAGCGGGAGGTGTTGATGAGGCCTGGGCATTGAAGAGCAACTGCGACCACCCCCACACCTGTGACAAGCAGTCGGGAGAGAGCACCGCTGACCAGGACCGCTGACAACAGAGTGGGCAATCAGGACGTAGTGCATCAGCCGGGGCATGACACGGCAGCTTGTGCGGCAGTTCACGCAGAAGAACGTGCAGGAAGGGCATAGTCACCCTACCACCTCGGGAGGTGAGTTCAAATGGTGATTGTCACCCTCTCAGAAGGAGCTTAGCTATGGTATTCACCCAGCAGAAAGCCATGTCCTCTGCACTCAATGGAAGGGATGTGGCAACCCAGACAAAGATCCCACAAAAACAGGCAACCATCCAGGTCTCAGGCTGCAGGGTGTGCCAGAGCCTTTCACTGGCAATGGATGGCAGGAGTAAGAACAGCTGTGAGGAGTGACCAGGTGGATGATCTGCTCAGCCTGGTGGCAGAGCTATGAGAGGAAGTAAAAAGGTAAAGGAGCATCAGGGAGTCTGAGAAATAGATAGAGTTGTGGAACCATGCTCTGCTCTTCCTGAGATAGAAACAGGAACAGCCACCAGAAAAATATAGGATCAAGGGGATCCTGTATCCTCCCCCTACCAGGCCGAAGGCAGTAGGTTAAAGGAAAAGAGTGAGTGGAGGCAAGTCCACGCTCGGGGCATCAGGCAAACCCCCTCCTTGCCCACCTCACCTTCCCAGGTGTCTCTGTACAACAGGTATGAGGCTTTGGATGTGGAAGGCCAGTCAATAGATAAGGTCAATGACCATCTGTCTACAGTAGAAGTGTTGGCAGGTCAGAAAGGACTATTCCCTGCATCACAAGAGACTGGTGTGGATGAGTTGAGACCTGCTGGTCAAACTAAATGACAAAAAGGAAATGCACATGCAGGGGAAACAGGGACAGGTATCCTGGGAAAAGTATAGGGATGCTGCTCAGTTGTATTGGGATGTGGTCAGGAAGGACAAGGCACAGCTGGAGCTGACCTTGCAAGGGACACAAAGAATAATAAGAAGGGCTTCTACAGGTACGTCAGCCAGAAAAAGAAGGTCAAAGAAAGATATTGCACCTGATGAGCAAGACTGGCATATTGGTAACAACGGACAAGGAGAAGACTGAGATACTCAACAACTCTTTTGCCTCAGTCGACCCTGGCAATCTCTCTTCTTGCACCTCTCGAGTGGATGGGACAGCAAGACAGGGACTGGGGGAGCAAAGTCTCCTCTACTGTAAGAGAAGATCAGGTCCAAGACCACCTGAGGAACGTGGACATACATAAGCCTATGAGACCTAACAGGATGCATCCCAGAGTCCTGAGGGAACTGTTTGATGTAGTTGCTGAGCCACTCTCCATGAGATTTAAAAAGTCATGGCAGTCAGGTGAAGTCCTTGGTGACTGGGAAAAGGAAAACATTGCACCCATTTTTAAAAAAGGTAGGAAGGAAAACCCTGAGAACTACCAACCTGTCAGCCCCACCTCTGTGCTTGGGAAGATCATGGAACAGATCCTGTTAGAAGCTATGCTAAGGCACATGGAGGACAGGGAGGTGACTTAAGACAGCCGGCATGGTTTCACCAAGGGCAAGTCTTGGATGACCAACCTAGTGGCCTTCTATGATGGAGTGACTACATCAGTGGGCAAGAGAAGAGCTACAGATGTTGTCTGTCTCGAATTCTGTAGGGCCTGTGAGATCGTCTCCCACAATATCCTTCTCTCTTAACTGGAGAGATACAGATTTGATGGGTGGACTGTTTGGTGGATGAGGAATCAGTTGGATGGTCCCATCCAGAGGGTAGTGGTCAACAGCTCAATATCCAGATGGAGATCAATGACAAGTGGTGTCCCTTAGGGGTCCGTACTGGGAGAATTGCTGTTCAGTATCTTCATCAATGACACGGACAGTGGGATTGAGTGCATCCTCAGCAAGTTTGCAGATGACACAAAGCTGAGTGGTGCAGTTTGACACACCTGAGGGGTGGGATGCCATCCAGAGGGACCTGGAGAAGCTCAAAAAGTGGGCCCATGTGAACTTCATGAGGTTCAACAAGGCCAATTAAAGGGTCCTGCACCTGGGTCAGTGCAAGCCCTGGTATCAATATAGGCTGGGGGATGAAGGGTTTGAGAGGATCCCTGTGGAGAGGGACTTGAAGGTACTGCTGGATGAAAAGCTGGACATGAACCAACAATGTGTGCTTGCAGCCCAGAAGGCCAAACACATCCTGGGTTGCATCAAAAGAAGTCTGGCCAGCAACTCAAGGGAGATGATTCTGCCCCTCTACTCTACTCTCGTGAGACACCACCTGAGTACTGCGTACAGTTCTGGGGCCCCCAACATAAGAAGGACATGGACCTTTTGGAGTGGGTCCAGAGAAGGGTCACGAAAATGATCAGAGGGATGGAACAGCCCTCCTATGAAGGCAGGCTGAGAGAGTTGGGGTTTTTCAGCCTGGAGAAGAGAAGGCTCCAGGGAGACCTTATTGTGGCCTTCCAGTACCTAAAGGGGGCCTACAGGAAAGATGGAGAGGGACTCTTTATTTGGGCTTGTAGTAATAGTATGAGGAGTAATGGTTTTAAACTGAAAGAGGGTAGATTTAGATTAGATAAAAGGAAGAGATTTTTTACAATGAGGGTGGGGAAACACTGGAACAGGTTGCCCAGAGAGGTGATAGATGCCCCACACCTGGAAATATTCAAGGTCAGGTTGGACAGGGCTCTAAGCCACCTGATCTAGTTGAAGATGTTCCTGCTTATTGCAGGGGTGTTGGACTAGATGACCTTTTAAGGTCCCTTCCAACCCCAACTATGCTATGATTATCAACATACTTCATGCTAATGTTTATTTCTTATATATTATTAACACATTCTCACTCTCTGTACAAAACTGTTTGTCTTTAACACCTAGAATATAAATTAGCTGTAAAGATATAAAGACCACAGATACCAAAGATACAAAGAGCTGATGCTATATAGTTAGCAATGACAGATGCTTTCTTTCATAGCCTTAGCTGCAGAGTTTGAGGTGATGGAACTTGAGGGCTGTTGAGCAAAAGTCTGAACTGAAGCAGGCTTGTCTTCTTTCTTCTCTGTCCTCATGCAGAATGTTTTTATGTTACTTACCTACCCATCTCCCAAGCCTGCTTCCGATGCTGCTTACATTTTTTATTGTTTTGCTAACCATTCTTCTACTGTATTCAGAAAAATAATTTTCCAATTTCACTTTGTTTATCTTGCTTCTTATCTTCTAAATATTCACTTGTTTGCTGCATTTTGCTTGCATTCAAGTGCAACTACATAGATTTTCAAGACCTTTTCAAGGTCATGTTGCTCATATTTATAGAAAATGCTCATACATTACCATGCTTTTGTCATTGTACCAGACATTACAAACCCTTGGATTTGTTCCCCAGGTTATTTATGGG
The DNA here is from genome assembly GCF_964199755.1 of Larus michahellis. Taxonomy (NCBI): domain Eukaryota; kingdom Metazoa; phylum Chordata; class Aves; order Charadriiformes; family Laridae; genus Larus; species Larus michahellis. Next base: position 82,324,200 of record NC_133897.1, read on the forward strand.
ATGTCTTACACTAATTCTAATTGGGATTCTAATTTGTGAGGAAGCAAAAATTCCTATGAAACTATCCTCCCTGACATGTACAGTACAGGGCAGGAACAATTAGCCTGTCTTTTTCCTTCTTATAGCCTGGTCAAGTTCATCATTAGCTAAACAGTGGTTTTCTGAGCAGCAATCAAGGAATATCTCTTCTCTGGCTAGACTGTTATGCTCCAAATACCAAAAATAACATTTTGTGCAAGTGACTGGCAAGTGTAGATGTTTATCAGTCTGTGTAAGTTTGAGTTTCACTGGAACAGCTGAGCATTCAAAATTTCACTGTGTGTCATGAGGACAAAGATTTGGACCACTGGTATGAGATAGTCAAATTAGCAAGCTTATTCCTGTGACAAAAAACGTGGTATAAATCCAAGTAAGTTGTAAATTGAACCTATCTTAACTTGCTGGGATAGATGATGCATAAGTTCTAAGCAGAAATAGATGTTGGGGTGAGAAGTAGGGTTGTAAAAAGGGAAGGGGAAGAAGAACGAATTGATTTCTTTTCGAAGTGCGTCTAAATAGTAATCCTGACTTGAGTTTCCCCATGTATTAGGTCATTGTGAACTAGTGATGAAGAAAACCAGAACAGTACTTTTGCTCCCTCCCCTGTTCAGTTAGTAGAGAGAAATTAAGTTCTTAACAAACATATGAAAAATTAATATGCAGGCTTATTAAATGCAATGTTAGTTGAAAAAAAAAAATCACATTATTTCTCAGAGTGAGGAGCGAACATGTCTGACCATTTGTGCTGCATCTAAACAATCATTTTCATTTCTCCAGAGCACAAAACAGGCCAAATTAAAAGCATAGGAAATTTGTTAAAAGCTAAAAACTTCCTTAACTTGCACACTTCCTATGCAAGTTCACTCAATAAAGTTATGTCCCTGGTAATAAAGACTTCTCTTTCAAAAGTTTTATTGTATAACGTATCTCTAGAAGAAAACCATCTAAGAAAGTGAAGTCTCACATTTGTCACAGAAACTAGTGAAAACGAAGAGTGGAGACATACTCATTCTGATATGTTTCAAACAGGAGTGGGATGAAAGAAAGCAAGAGAAGCAGCAAAATCTGAAAGGGCTTCTTGGCAGCCAAGTCATTAGATTTCAGGCAGGTTGCATGGAGGATGTACTGCAGAGGTAGCTGTCTCCATGAATGCTCAGGGAAGATAAGCACCTTTTCATCCAAGAACCTGGCATTTCACGACCCAAGCAACTGAAAAACTGACCAGCAAGTCTATGGATGTAAATCAAGCCCCATCTATGGACTGGAAAGTTGAAAATGCTCAGTAACAATGGTTAGACACCTGCATGTGTCAAGAAAAGTTTTTCCTGATGTACTGGAGAACACCAATGGAAGTGATGGCAGACCAAATCCGAAGATGTTAAGTAGGATTTCATAAGCAATAAAGGTTTTGATTAAGTTCTACCTAAGCTCTTTCTCTTACTGGAATTTTGTAATACTTACGCTTATCAAGACCTTCCCTCATTTAAAAATTAATTTTAGAACTTTTAGTTTAGTAGTAACATCCCAAAATAAAATAAAATAAAAATAAATTAAGATCTATTATTTCAATCATAACTACTGACAAAGAACCGATAAACCACTATAAACGGTGAATTTGAGATATTTCTAGTTTTGCATTATTTTAATACTAAGGATTCATACAGTATAAAGCCACCATTAAATCTCAAAGCCTATGCTAACCTAATTTTGAAGACAGTTAAAGTCTATATTTAAAAAATAATTTCCGTTTCACTGTTAATCTCTGGTTTTATATTCTTGAGAATATCAAACCAGGAAATGTTGACTGCTACAGTCAACGCAATAGTGAAGTACCTGGAATTAAACATGTACCTCTCTAGAGACCAGACTGAGATCTTGACTGGAACAGTCTTTTAGTGCAGGTATTAACTCCTGCACTAAAGAATAAGAAGTTTCTTTTGATAAGTTTTTCTTTCTTTTTTTCCTATTCATGTTTATTTTTTAGTGGTGTGAGATATCAACTGAATTTAAGAGAACAGTGCTTTGTTTAAATCTTTTATGCTGTGCTAACAGGAAGCAAATCTTACTGTTTCATCCCATGTAAAGTCATCAAAATGGGTGAAAGGTCTGTATTTTAGGGTTGCCTTCACTCTTACTTCTGGGTGCGCCCTTGCAAAGAGTGGTAGCTGTAAGATACCAATAAGGCTGCAGCTTGGTATAAATAGGTCTTTTCGTTACTTGTCATTAGAATCATGTCAACCAGTGAGATGAACAAGACAAGGAAAAAGGTTTTTTACTCAGATAAAACTGAATACATTACTGAAGTAATGCAATAGAAGCTTATATTTTATTTCATTGATCTAGACATTAGAAGCATGATTATCAAGGTGTCTTGCTGCAGGGACTTAACAATTGAAAGCACTGCTATCTCTACAATGTCAGTGGGTAAAAAAAAAAATCTCTCTTTGGTATATCCATGCATTCATAAAAGACATACCTTCAGACAATTTCTAAACTGAAGATGGAGAAGAGAAAGCTTACCTAAAAATGTATGGACAAACAGATAAATTCTTCCTCTGAATTTAACCAAGAGTTTAAAAATAAAATTAGGATGCCCTAAAAGACAGTCTAACAAATAAACAGGTCTTTACCCATCCTAGTTCACCATTTGATAGAAGGATCACAGAGGACTGATAGGTATTCAGGATGAGACATTTGTATAATAAGGGAACTACCACACCTACACTACTTTTCATCTGCACATTGATTTAAATTTAAACTCCATATAAAGGACATTGATGTTCTAATCCCAAAGATAAATATATCAATAACTTTACCAAGTTCTAAGTGGAAAGGATTTTACAGCCTTCTAGTTAAGCACAGGTGTGTATCGTGGTCTCTGCCTCTCCTGGTAACAACCACTGAGAACTGAGGAGGAATCCCATTAGATAAATCCAAACTTGACAGAAAGTAATGAACCCAAGACCTCCCTTATAGGAAAAGATGCAATCCCTCCCTTAAATTTCAAGTATTTAATTTCTTTGTTCCATTAGCCCTAGTCAGTCAGTCCTGTCTTGATTTTGCTTCATTTAATTAGTCTTTGTCATTAGCCCAACCTGTGATTTAATCACATGAAACCAACTGTTCAGATTGAACACTTGAGCAGGATGTTTTGGGCCATAACTGTGAATTCTGAATAATGACAATGAATAGAGCCTGTGAGAGCTGTTCAGGAAAACATCCAGACCTGTGGGTCAGCACTGTGCTATTATTGCCTCTACTATCTCATTTTGACCAAAAAGAAAAGTCTTCTGGAACTCCTGCTCCCATTTTTGTCCTTTCATCCAGTCAAGAGACTTGGCTATCATCATAATAATTCAAGGACTGAGCTAAAATTAAGGTGACATCAGAAGTGGGCCTAGAACAGAGACTTACCATGATCACAAGTGGAACAGAGACTGAGATGTAATTTTATCAGTGGGCCAAGCACTGTTTTTGGGATAGAGTCCTGCAGAAAATTTCTTAAAGTTTGGACAATTCTGTTAATAGCATAATGTCTAAAGTGAGCCCATAAAAAGAACAAACTGATACATCTGTTAGGCACCTAAGCTCATATGTCTTGAGGAATGCCTAGCTAGTAGTACTTCACTCAGAAAATACTGTCAATGCTTTGATAAATTCAAAATCTATACTTTCAGGAGTATAATTAGTTTTATAACAGCACCTACCCATTAACAAAAGTAATCTTTTCAGTATTTATACAATATGCCAGAGTCTGGACACAAGAACAGCAGGAAAGTTCAAAATAGAAAGCAAGTATGATTTGACAGAGAAGGAATGAGTTGTGTTGTATAGAAACTGGAATTAGTTTCATTCAATCCTTTCCTTCCCTATTTGTCAGAAGAGCCCAGTGTTCTTCAAGCCATCAGTCCTATATAAAAATTCTTGGATAATCACAGGGTATAATGAATTAGAAAAAGCAACTAATGGTGCTGGACCTATTTAAACTACTTACACATGCAGTTTAGAATGAATACAGAACTACAGGACTGAGTCCAAGCCTATGCAAGTTAGGACTAAAATAAATTAAATAGATTAATAATTATAAAAGTTTAAAACTAATTGAAATAAATACAATTGAGTGTTCATTGTATAAGAGAAAATGGGAATGGCAAAGAAGGAAGCTAGGAACTAAATAAGCTCTGGTAAACAGTTAAAAGCACAAATTCACAAGTGCAAAAACCGTTAGCATGGCCGTGCTACAACTAAGGATAGAGGAAATACGGTAGAATTATAGAGACTACATGAAACTGTTACAAAATGCATGGCTTTCATATACCTTCACATTGCATTTTTCACTGCTTTTTGCCTTCCGGTTAGGTTTTTATGAAGTAGTTGCTTGTAATCCCAATGTGGGGCAGCAAAACTCAGAAAACTGAATCTAGGCTTTCTTAATGAAAACCACGGCCATAATAATGACTCTCAGACTCACACATTGCTTCTCACTTTCCTGTTTTGGGTCAATTCAACTTCTTGAGCAGAAGGGTATATTTAGAGTATGCATAGCCTACTTCAATAGCTGTCAGGGTTTGATATGTACCAGGGACATGTTACAGAAGAAGCAGCTGAGAATTGTACACAGAATTTAAAAAAATTTAATATTCACGGTAAACACGTTGTTATATTTAAGTCTCTTCTATATATAAGGTGTCAATAATTTTTTTTAAGGATCCATCTTATTAGTTCAAATTTTAATTCATTAAATGTTATTAATCGTTTCTCCCCAAAAAAAGTTCTTACATGTATTTGAACTTGTCTCCTTCCTATAGCTATTTACTACTAGTAGAATAAGCATTTTGTAAATTTGTACATGATAGATAAAACAATCCTTTTAATTTCTGTGATAGCTTTTCAGAACATCACTTCTATTCTGTAAGTGAGCACAGTAACTTTTAGATAATGAATTATTTGAATGTGTTCACTGGAGAGGGAAGAAAGATGGGAATGAAAGAAGGTGTTTATATAATTTTCAATCACCCACAGAATAAGCCACAGTGTGTTTCAGGAGAGACAAAGCAGAAAATCTGTCTAAGGTATATTATTGCACCAGCAGCCTAGAAAATACGTGTATTCAATGACAAATGACAAATTCTGTTTTGTTTACATATCTACTTCATAACTTTCCACTTGTGTTAGATCTTCTATTAAAGGGAGAGATGTGTCCAATACTAGAATTTGAGAAAACAGCAGGGAGAAAAAAGTATCTACTACTAAAAAAAAAGAAAAAGTAAAAGCCCAGCTTTTTTTACAGAATCAGATATGTAAAAGAGACGATAGGAAAAACTATTCCTACCAGAAGGAATGTTTATTGAAAGAATGAAAGGAGATGCCATCTGGAAAATGTAATTATTAATAATATGCTCTTCAGGAAAATGTTTGTTTTCTACCTTAGGTTTGGCAAGAGTATTGAATACCAGTAAGAACAATAAAAGTGGAAGTATCATGTTAGGTACCAAATATAGTTGTTTAAATACAAGCTAGAAACTTTGTCTCCGATTACTGTAAATTAATGGGGGTTTTGCTCTTTCAAGTAATATCTATTTAAACACTTAGAAAAACAACATTCTTCTGATAAGCAGCAGGCTATTTGTTATAGCTAGGGGCATTCTATGAGGTCCAGGCATTTTCTCAGATACTGACACCCCTTCCTACAGTGTGTTGATAATAGCAAAAAAACTAGCACTTTTTGAATGAAATACTTTTTTGGTCTGATTTTCTTTACTATGAATTATTTTAATGGACACCAAACAAAGATATCTGCATCAGCTGAGATGCGTAAACACAGTAGGTTTAGATCCCTCCCACTGACATGGAAACGTAGCCAACCAGTTTATCTGCTTACAGACACCTTATTATTCACTGTTAAGTGATAATCATTTGAACAAAGAACAGTTTGAGTCTTAGGAAATGTGCCTGAAAAAGACAGCATTGTTGTGATTTAGAGATCTTCAATAGGCAGGCTGTAACAACGAATTTCAGGCACTCTCTAACAAATATCACCCTTATCTGAGATAACTATGAATGTCTGCACTGGAAAGGATGCTTGCGGCTTATGTGGGGTGTGTCTTCAGACCAGGCATAACTCAATACTAGTCAAGTAATACCCCTCCTATAAACCCATGCAAGCTACTCATCAGTTATATTAATCCATAATGTTATTTTCTCAAGGTATATATTAACAAAACAAACCAAAAATATACTGTGTTAACACTCCAATGAGTAGCATACAATACCTGAGTATAAGCCATATCCATGTTGCTGTTCAAAAATCATTATTAATATAAAATATTATGAACATTATTATGACAGAGAATTCTCCCAAATTTCTATGCTTTGCACTACAGCTAGTGTGAAGACAGAAAATGCAATAAAGAAGAGGTACTGAAGTCCAATGTATGATGTGTAAACTATTGTAGCTGTACAACACAAGTAAAGTTCTGGAATGTGACTGTACCAAGATACATTGACTGTAAAATAAGACCAGTGAGGAGAAATGAATGTCGTCCATCAAAGCACTGATGAAAATTCATATGAAATACCTTTGTACAGACTGCAAAATACTTATAGTGTCTTTAAAGATAAATAAAGCAGGAACTGAATATGAGATTTTCTTAACAACTGGAGTGTGGGAACTTGGTGAATTGATGATAATAGTTGTTACACTCTTTTTTTAATGGTTATGTGTATTAAAGAGGATGAGAACCAGTAAGGGAACATGAGAAACAACGTATAAGAACTGATGAAACTCTTGGAAAGGAGAATGGTGGCTTTATTTAAAATGAATCTGCTGGACCATGAGTCCACTGTCCTGATCTCTACATGGTAATTTAACACTATCCTAAGTAAGCAGTCTGCATAGTGAATTCACTGTTGTCATGGCTGAGGAAGACCATGCTCTATGAGAAAGACTGGAGCAGCTAGAAGTGGACTAAGAGCATAAGCCACTGTACTTTACAATGACAGTATTGATTCAAGTACATACCTACCACCTATCCTCATAGTGGCCATGGGGACATAGCAACTAACTGAACAGTGACATTAAGCAAGGAATTACTGTCACAAGCTGGTTCAAAAGTAAAGTTATCATGATACGAACTTTCTATTTCACTTTTATGGTGAAAAGAAAATAATTAAATTCTATTAATTTTATGGTGAAAAGAAAATAATTCTTACTAAAACACTTCCCTAAAGGGTATCCCTAAGATGATTCTATCGTTTATATATATATAAATATATATATATTATATTTTTTATATATATATAAAATATATATATATATGTCCTGTATGATATGAGGCTGAGGCTCCTTTCATCCTTGAGGCAAGGGATCAAAGTAAGAGCATTTCAATGTTATGTGGAAGTATTTACTATGAGAGAGGAAGGGAGGGCATCGAAGCTACGCATTTGTTACGTTCCTTTTGAAAGGCATTATGCCTAAATGGATGAAACTTCTGTTTATTGTATTACAATTACACTTTCAGCTCCACTTCAAACAAGCTTCTGTAGCCTCTCAATATTTTTTACATTGGCAGAGTGTGATATCCACCTGCCTTCTTTTGAAGTGGTACTCAGAAAGAAGGTATGAAATGGACAAAACTGACAATCAATTGAGGTAACCTTTGAAGAGCTGACACCTTGCTTTCATTTTTCCTGCTTGCCTCTGGGCAGCAGCATATGTCAATAACTTATTTCTGTGTCCTGTTTCAAGAGATCACCATCACATTGTGAGGGCACACAGGAGTTGTTGCTTGTGTTCACCTGAAACGTCTATTACATTTGAGAGGTTATACTGCCTGGCTGTAACCTTTTTAAGGTCAGCAAAATACCTGTTTACCTGGTGAGCTCCAGAAAAGAAACAAGATGCTAGTTTAAAAATAAGCATGTATATACATTCATCATAGCAAATCCTGGGACTAAATTAAGAACCCTCTTCAAATGTCAGTTATAATTTTGCCTGCTGACTTCAATGAAACCACTCTTGATTTGGTCCCCTATGATATAACAGCACTGCGAGCTGTAATATATCACTGTGGAAGGTTCTCATTCTCTGTGCTAAAATGAATCTCCCTGCAGGCGTGCTTGAGGCTCTTTTGCTTTGAGCTTCTCTAGTATTCACCTTAACAGCTGCAGTGTTTTTACCCATACCAAACTTGCTTCTAAAGCACCACCAGTAAGGGGACGAAAGATAAGGAGGCTCAAATACTTTCTTGTGTGCACTGGGATCCAGCCTTTACTTTTTAAGAATTTTGCCTTTTCCAAAATAAGGTTTGACAGAATAAAAGATATTTCAAAATGCTAAAACATGGTAAAACATCTGCACTGTGCCTCTGTCTTTGGCTATTTCACTGCTGTGGAAACACCGCAGAACAGAGATTACAGGGTGAGGTTTTGTTTATTTTAAGGGTGTTGGGTTTTGGTTGGGGGTTTTTTGTTTGTTTTTTGTTTTTTACACAAATGAATTCTCAGAAATTTATTCTTTTTTAGGGTTTTTTAAGGAACCAATCCTACTGACTGATTTTGAGAAACTAGAAGCCACTTCCAAGGCTTCAAACCATAGTCTCCCAAACTGCCTCAATCTTGAGGCAAGTGCACTGAAAATAAAATCCTTCAGGAAAATAAAACACATGCTTTTCAGATTGTCTTCTTTGGCTATGCCAAGTTGTCATATCTGAATAAATAGATTTTGGTATGCAGATCTCTGGTGAGCATTATGATTAGTTGCTATCTGACTGATTTTTGTTAGTTATGAAAGTCACATATGGCTTCTTCAATGGGATGGCAGTGACAAACAAACCAACACAAAAGAGCTGTAAAACTTAAGAGGAAAACACAAAATTCATGTTCAATGTTCAAGACTAAATTTTACAATTTAAAAAATATTCAGCCTGGTGAAGTTCAACAAATAAAGTATTTGTGAAAGTTAGACTCAACTGTCAAAAGGTTGCCTACCTTCAGTTTTGATTTTGAACTTTTACTGATTCCTTTATCTAAGATAAGGGACTATGAAACCTCCGTATTCCACTTAGGAATGTTTTCATATGGTAAAGTGGTGAATATAAGTCTACCCTGACACAAAACATTCTGTGAGTACTGGTAGAAAAGAAGAGAGCAGTTTCACTGATGAAGCTGATGCACTCACGCTGTGTCAGTTAAGTTCCTGTTCCCTCAACAGAGGTGAACAAATGTGGGGACGAGTACATGAGGCCCAGGCATCTCAGTGGCATTCAAGATCACTTGAATATGGCCCACGGTGCCCATACTATGGAGAAGACAGCTGTGCCAAATGCAGTCCTTGGGAAATGGTCCAACTGTCTGTATTACATTGTTTCAGATACTAATGAAAACTATGACCAGGAGAGACAGTAAAGATTTAAAACTAATTTAGCATCTGAGCAACTAAATTGACACCAATGTCTTAAGAGACACAGCAGCAAATCTTCAACCATTACTCTTACAAGTAGACCAAGCAAAAAAAGACATCCATTTTATGCAGATTTTTCTGCAATACTGTAATTAACACCGTGTTCACTAATGAAAACTAGAATTGAAAATAATGCTTAGTTAAGTATTTGCACAAACAGAGCATATATAAGACTACATATCCCTTTTAGTGTGAAACAGTGATATTGACTTACACGTATACTAAATAGCTAGAAAAATTATACTTTCGAAAGAAAGAAAAATATTATTCTTGGTCATAATACACCATACAAATTACTACAGAAAAATCTATCTACTGTTTTAGAGTAAAAGCATTTATAGAAAAATTCTACACATCCCCACAACAAAATTTACTCAGCTAATGTATTACACAGCAGCTCATTGCAATAAAAAGTGCTACTTAAGAACCAGTTGACACCACAAGTAAATTTTAACCCTTTCTTTCAGTGAGACCGTGTCCTTTGAGAGTCCTAACAAGACTCTCAAAGTCTTGTTAAAGTTGATGTTCCTCCCAGTACAGCCAGAAGGTCAAGAAAACTAAGATGAAGGAGAAAGAATCTATTACCTTTCTCATTTGGCCTTGAGAGCATTTGTGATAATCAAGGATGCGCATATCCATTAATAAACTCTTCTGACAGTATAACGCCTATAAAATTAAACTTAGTAGAAAGACTCCTTCTTGATTAATGTGATTTATATACTACAGATTAATCAAGGAAAGATTTCCAGTATATTAATTAAACTGCCATCTATCATGTGTGCTACTTATCACACATTGTAACAGCAGCCAGCTCCCTTGATGTTATCAGGAATGTGACATTTTCTGTAATTGCTTATGAGGTTGACGGAAGCTTGATTTTGATGAAGTCAGTTCCTAGCACAGAAAAGTACTGTTTGTCTGCAAAATGTTCTACAACTCCCTTTTTCTGACCGAACAGAGAGTACGTGTATTCTGGATCAGTGATATCTATCTACATCAAGATCTGTGTTTTGTTTGGGGCATTTGATGACTTTCTCTACAGTCTGTAGCTGCTCTCACCACAAGGATCTCTGCTGCTTTTCAATCCGGACAAATCTTCCAGGTTTCACAAGAAAGCCTACATACAATGGAAGGGTTCCCAGGAAATGAGACAGGCACAGTGACAACATTAATATTATTTGTGTACCATTTTATAAATTGAAGCAACCCAGAGCTGCCTATGTTTCATGTTAGATGAAGATCTATTTTTCCCCATCATGCAAACCCTTTAACAGGGGAAAATATGATTTAGTCACATGTAAGAGCACAAGATTTAAGACCCTAATTACTTTGTTAGAATCACAGTAGGTGCCAGAAAGTCAGTTTCAATTAAAGTCTACTGTGTTATTGACCAGTCAATTGCATCAAGCTTTTCAAATTTAAATGAAAAATATTACCTTTATATTAGTAACATAATACATTAAATATAATTTCAAAGAAGAATTACCATTACCGTTCATTTCTTGAACAGCAAAACATAGTATTTGGTTAATTTTGATTAAGTAACTGGCTTAAGATTACTTTTTCCTGTGTGCACCAGTAGCACATTTTCTCTAACTGTTTTAACTCCAAATTTAGCTGGCTAGGAGGTTTTCCAGCTGTCCGGGAGATAGGACAACTAAAAATAAATTTCTAATTAGACAAAAGCAAAATAATTTTTTTAGAAAAGACTACACTTCTGGCTTAATATATAGCATCAGAAGAACATATCTGTAAGTAACACAAGTGACTTGTTTTGACATTTCTTAAAGAAAAAAATAAAATAAAATATAAAATAAAATAATTTGTGTGACATTTTTCCTTTAAGTTTCACAGAGCTTATATGAAAAGCAATCAAAAAAAGGTCAGCATTAAAATAAACAATTACAAAAATTCTTAAAATTAAGTATTTCTTCTGACCCAAAGCATTTTGTTGCTTTACACTTCACAAGTACATACTATTTCAGTTTTGTACCTCAACTCCTGTGGCTGACCAATAAAACACTACAAATGGAAGAAGGCTCAGAGGGGATGGGAAAGGGTGACATACTCATGAAGCTCAGGGAGTAACTCAGGGCAAGACTGACCACAGCTTTTACAAATAAGCTGACTTTACCTCAACACAAAAGGGACCAGAGAGTGACCTTTGTTTTATATAAACACCTATCAGCAATTGAGAGGATCAACTGGTGGTTCCCTGAGTTCATCAAAAAAGCGTGAACTCCCTGAGTTAGACAGACTATCATGGAGGGGTGGAGTGAATACATGATTCAGTGCAACACAGAGTATAAAAACTAGACAACTAGTAAAAGTATTTCAAAGAGGACAACGGGCTTGAGCTGGCTTCAGCCCATGTATTCCTTCCCCAGCTAATGTGGATCCCCAGTATCGTGATGGTGAACATATTATAGAGGACAATAATGGGAACCACACTGGCATTATGATTGAACAGTATATCACAATTGCTATATTTTGCTAAGCGTAACTTACATTTGTCGTTATATATTGTGTTTTCAGCATATTTTGTATTGCTCTGCTAAATCAGAAATCCCATACATCAAATATCTTCAAATAAGTAAATTTGATATTAAATATTACACCCTCCATGCGTGGAGCATCTAAAAGAACTTGGTCAGGGAGTATTGGACTCTAACAACTCAGGACAACTGTTTTTAATAAATATAATATCAGTATTATATGTGTGCTTTCCAACCCACTAAGCATTTTCCTCCCAGAAGAGCTTAGTTCTTGAAGAACAAACACCTGTATATGACTGCTGTCACTATGTTACCGGTTCTGGTTTTGTAGCCTGAAATGACTTACTTTTGTATCTCTTCCAAAAATTGACACAAAGAAAAAGCATTCAAAATACAACATATATAAAAAAACAGAAGACAAGTATTATTTTTCTAAGAAAAATGTCATCACTATGCTTTTTCTGAGTCTCTCCATTGACACAGCATCACTTAATAGAAAATAGAATTTCATTTAATCACCCTATTCAACTATAAGGGCTAAAATAATTATTCAGACAGAACGAACAAGTCTCAAATAACACAATGCAAAGGAGCCAAGTAGCTGTCAGTCATAAGCAATGTCAGTAGCCATGATCCACCACTTCTTCCTGTTTCCTTACAGCCAAAAGATGTGCCAAGCAGTCAAATGCAGAGGCAAAAAAAACACTGTAAGCAAGGGAAGGAAACAGCATCTGAGAAGGAAAAAAAAACAAACAAACAAAAACAAAACAAAAAAACCCCAGCTATGATTAAGTAATTCTCCTCATTGCCAGCTTCTGCAATCCTACATCAAACTCGAGCTAAATTTAGATATCCAAGAAAAAGAAGGAAAACCTGTAAGATGGTTGGTTACTGAGAAAAGATAAAGAAAAACCTTACCATATTTTTGGGGCCCCCCTTTGCCTGTTTCCTGTATTCAAACCCTCACTGCATAACGTAACATGATCTCTGTTGTGCAATTTTAACTTTATCTGTCCTGTTCCAATTTGTCTCAGCATATTTATAAAACAAAATCTCAGTAGCAGTGATCCAGATGGATTTAAAAACAATTTTGGCCCTGCAGTTGACACACATGATAAACTGACAGTAAGACACAACTGCTATCTAGATGCTAATTCACTTTGTATTGAACACTTCAGCGGAAAGTAATTTCAGCACTCATTCTCTCTCTTTAATACAACACTAACACAATAGGATCCCTCTGAGGAAGGAGGGATCTTGTTTTTAGGCCTAGGTGGAAGTGTCCCAGGGGATCCATCTGAGGCTTCTCTCTCAGACGAAATTGAGTAGTTAACAAACAGTTGTTGTTATTTTGGTCAGCAAACAGGTACCCTACTCCAACAGATGTAGTAGTGGAGAAGAAAGGTTCTTCAGAATTTCCAGTCCTATCCTCCAATATAAGGTAGACTTGAAAGTCTTGAAACTTTTCTGCGTAATTAGAGAAAAAAAAGTGTCATTTGTCCTATTCCTTTAGATGGATACAGTAGGTCACACAGTCTAACAGATAATAACAGTGTAATTGAAACTTTTGTATTTATTTTCCTGACTGAATTATGAGAGGTATAGATTAGAACAAAACCTTATGCTTTGAGTGTTAAATTTGCTATACCGAAAATGAAATCAGAAATGAAAAGTGATCATTTTAGTGAGGTTTTGCAATAATTAAATCATTAGCTAACAAATAAAACTCAGTGAAAGTTTTCAGCTTGTACAAATATAGCTTTTAACATGAGAATGCAATTCCCTACAATCTAGGTCAATGGAAATGCCATTTAAAAGTTCACATCTTTACAGAAAGAAAATATTGGCTTTACCTAAACTGCAGCCATATTCCCACCGGAAAAAAAATCTGACATACAAGCATGAAGTTTAGACATGGCCATAAGGATAAAACATCAATGGCTCAAAGAAAGATAAAGACACAGTGAAGCAAAAATTGCTAACAACGTGTATCATAAACTGATTATTTAGTACCTTATATAACACTCAACATTCAGAAGATTTTCTGAAAACTCTCCTCACTGAGATGTCTACCTCAGGATGCAAAATGAAGTTAGCTATTAATCAAAAGCTTGGCAAGGCAAACATGGAAACCACTTTTAAAGATCAATTGAAAGCTGATATCTCATAAGCTCAAAGTGTCCAGACTTAAGCCAGCCTGCCTGGCAAAGATGAAAACATTCAGAGATTGAGTAGCCTTTTAGCATAAGGAATCTGCTGCTGTCAACAAGATATTCTGACAACCAGCGAGGTCATGGCATGAAAAAGCTGCTCACACCTAGTGAGGCCAGAAGCCACACAATTACTTCTGACAGATACTTCTCAGTAATTGTCACAGACACGGTTAGGAAAAAGAAAAGTTTCCTAATAAGAGAAAGGTCTTCAGAAAAGCTCAATAGGTAGGCGTTGGGCCATTCCCCAGCTCATTTGAAGTACTGCCCATTATATGACATCCCAAACATGCTCTGAAATCTATTTAATCTGTAGGGATTTTCAAAAAGGCAGACACGTTACTGCGGTAAAAGCCTTTTTCAGAGATGTATCTGCTTTCATTGTTGGCAGCTGAGAACTCTTACCACCTTCTGGTTAGTGGTAACTACTGGTGTTAATTCACACAGGTGTCAATAATTGATGGGTTTCAGTGGTGCTTGAGTAGAGTTTTATTATGAATGCTCTTAAAAACCTGAAGAAATACTCTGTAAAAATGGCAAGAGATAGAAGTGGTGGTAGAAAACCTACCACTTCAGCCTCAATGTAAGTCAAGTAAAGGAATACATTAATAAATGGGGAAGTTTGAGATTTCAAAAGGAAACTGTTGAAAGAGTTACAACATAACATTCTGTTCCTCTGGATTCCCAGTGCATCATACCATAATCAACCGTAAATGGATGAACAAGAAACTTCAGGGACAATGGAAGAAAGGGAGACAAAATGAGATTCTGGGAAAAGTGCATTATAGCAGCCTCTGAAGTAGAAGTAATGAAGAACAGTTGCACCAAATACACAGGCAGGTTACCTCACTTGAAGAAGAAAGTTTTTTTTTTTCTTAAGACTGAGAGGCAAGTGAGGTAATATGTCAGAAAGCAATAGTGTGGTGGGAAGCTAGTCTGCACTCATTTTTTGATAATACACAAACACAAAAAGGAAATTCAGAGGTGGTGAGAGATACCAGGAACATTCAGTACAGTAGAAGCAGACTGGAGAAATTCTATAAAAATGAGTGACAACAGCACAACCAGTTTGTGCATTTGGAATATTTATAGAATCAAAAGGAGCAGTAAAACCATTTCTGAATCAAGCACAAAATGCAGCTTGAAGTACAGTAGCACACACAGTGAACAGTAGAGGCAAAAAAGGTCAGTATGTCAAAAGTACCTTTGTCATTCAAGTACTATAGCTTGCTGGCAGAAGTACAAAACAAGACCTTTCAGAAGGGGAAACAAATCAGCAGGATAGCTAACATGCAGTCAAGAGAAAGAGGCCAGTGTGCTGAGACACTTATGAAGGCTGAGGTACTATAGGCTTTGGAAGACGCTGTCTAATAGTAAAGGAAGAGTGATATCTTTAAGAAAGTTGTCAGCATGCAACCTAAGGGGGTGGATGGATCAAATTCTGCAGATACTAGCACAAATTGAATAGGATCAAAACCCACTGTAAGTAACTCAACATTCAGTATGGGAAGGTGGATCCTCTTCTCCATATTCTTTTTGTTTGATCTTGGCTAGCTTCAAACTTAGATGTACAGTATTCAGGCTTGAAAGCATTATGAGAGTTGAACTCTTTTCTCGCTCAGGTTCAGAAAGCTCTCTGGCTTGTGCAGAATTGAGATGTGGAGCTACAGCTATGAAACCTATGAATACAAATCTGCAAGAAACTTCCCTAGCCTACAAAGCTTGTTCTGATGTGCACTTTCTTAACCTTCCTCTAGTTACCTACAGCACTTTTGTCATTTTTCACGCCTTCATTTAACTTAGTGGGTCATGCCTTAAGCAATCTGCCTTGTAATTAGCACAGAATGAGTCACTGCAGAGGAGACCTCACTGACTCACTACAAAATGAAGCAAAATCCAACAATTTACATATGTTGGGAAATGTTTAGTTGGGCTGGAGCCCAGTGGAAGGTAAATCCACAGGAAATGTAAATTGGATTGTTTATTCAAGCCAAATGCTAATTGGAAGGTCTCCTGACAGTGAACTGTGCCTATGTGCTATCAGAAAGCTGAAGACAGGCAATTCCAGAACATAAATGCAAACCCAAAGTTGTATTTGAAAGACAGGGGCAGAACTTTCTACAAATATCTTAGCTTTGTTAACTCATTTATTTCCTTTAAGCCAATACTGACTATTGCTTTTCAGTAGCATGCCAAAGTTGAGATACCTTCATCTTTGCAAGAGTGCTCCCTATTCCCAAGTGTAATACAGCAATTGCCTTCTGAGCAGCATAAGTTCCTAATTCTGCAAAACAGATATCATAACACTAATAACAAACAATTATTTAACAGAAAAAATAACAAATTGCCCTAGTTTTTAACTTCAAGTTTAGCAATTAACCTACACTGAAAAGCATTTTGTCTTAAATTTGAAAGGAATGTTCTTCACAATAGAAACAAAGTGTTCCACTGAAAACAAGACAAAATGACAGCTCAGTGATTTACAGAGTACTTAGCTTATCACTTGATTGACAGAACTGTGATTCTATGGGGAAACAACTGCCCAGAATTCTTGAGAAATCTTCATTACAAAACTAATATTCCTGCCTTTTTTAGTGTCTAAGAGTTGTAGGACATTTTAAATCAAACTCTTCAAAGTATCCTTTGATAGGGGCTGAAGAATGGTGTGTAGCATCATGTTTTATTATTTTTTCTATTAATAACAGTAGTTTTTACAATGCTGCCACCCTGAAACCAAGAAGTTGTGCTCTGAAGTTTAGTTTAACTACCTGAAAGACTAGAGGACTCAAATTAGTCCTTTATTATGTGTTATCGGTTCCAACATTTATGTTCAGGTACATGTCCAAATCAGTGAATATAGTACTTCAGAGAATAAAATAGCCCATTCATACATACCATTTCACATTCACAGGCACTGTAATTCTACAGTACTACAATAAGATCTCAGACTCCTTGTTAGGGCACTGAACGACCCACTGGGACTTATTTGCCATGACCAGCATCTTTCGGGACCTTCACCTACACACACATTGCTGTCACCCAGTGCTCTGGGGACAGGCATATTGCTTTGGGATCCTGGGTAGAACGATGACAAAACAAAGCAGCTATTGTATTCAAAGCTTTCTTTTAACCTAGGCCCTCTGCAAATTGGGTTTTTTACAAAGCTAGCACCAAAGACTTCTGCAGATCAGGTAATTTTAACTAACATCCAACCCCCCCCCCCCCTTCAGATCATGTTGTTTTTACATGGGAACCCTAACTTGAGTTCAAAGTACACATACAAAACTCATTCCTCAGAAGAAGCAGCCAACAAGGGCACCCCTGACCACCAGGAGATCATGTTCCTGCCACTCCGCAGCTCCAGCCCACATCTGACTAGGACTTGCTACTGCACATTTTATAGGCAGGGCACCATGTGGTCTTACACTTCTCTGTTCTGCAACATGTGTCACTGGTTGCCAAAGCACCTGGATCCCCTTTAAAGGATAAGTGAGTCCATGGCCAATGGCCATCCACCCCACAAGATGGTGCACCAGCGGCTAGGAGTAGGGGAGCTGGTCACAACTGTCAGTTGCTCCAGAAGTTTTGTTTCAGCTCGTGCCTAGGCTCCAAGCCATTACCAGAGTTCACTGTTAGGAGCAGCAGGAGCTGCTCCATAAGGGAGAAAAATTCAGAAGCCAAGGGTGATCCCAGTGCAGGTAGAGCAGTACCCTCACCAACCAGGCACAGTCCTACAGCACCCAAGGAGGTCCAGGGTGGTGATAGGACCCATCAACCATCAGGTGATCATACGATAGGGTAAACACATGCCTCTAATCTAGTAAGTTGAATGAGGTAATCAAGCAAAATGAATGAGGAAATAAGCATAAGGAGAGGACAAGGCTGAGACAGACACACAGTGTAGGGCCAAGGTCCATCTGGGAGACAAGCTGGAGATCAGGCTACCTGTGACATAGGTCTGAGCTGCCTCTAGGATACAGGGCCGGAAGCAGTTATACAACACAGCTCAAACTGAGACTGAAGGTCCAGGCCTGACCTTAAATAGAGCCTCTGGAACAATGGTCATGGTGTATGTCAATGGAGTCCCCAGGTGAAACTGGCAGGTCTGGCCTTAAGAGCTCAGGCACACTCAAACCTTGACTACTTCTTCTGCATCGAACGTACCCAAAAAACCACAGTGCTGGTTAGAACTTATATGAAACAGCTGTGATGTAGAAAGTTACTTTTACTACTGCTTCCTGCTATTATGACTACTTCTTCCTGAAAAACAAGGACATACTTTGTGTTTATTTTAATTCTTGGGGGAAAAAAAAAAAAGACATCTTAAAACTCCCTATGTATAAAATACAAGAATATAATTCACTTCCTTGAGATCATGTAGCTCAGTGGATGGGACTTGGAAGGGCGTAAAACTGATCAATGTACATTGCTTTTGAACTATTCTATCTGTGCCCTCAGTGAATTAAAACAGTTGTTTTCATGCACGTGCATATGTATCTGTGTTTTGTATTTCTTCCTTTAGTAAGCAAGATGGACAAGCTTACTAAAGATTTTCCAATATTTTTCTTCTTTTTTTCTTAAGGGAAGAGCAATATGTCAGGAAAAATAACCTCTTTGACTGAAAACCCGTCTTTATTACCCTGATGTGCACCCACTTCATAATGCAGCTTTTATAATCGTCCCATTTTTGCTTCCACTTCTTATAGACTCTGTGCTTTAAAACATGTAGTATTAGCACTAGCTATTGTGATTTGTGTTTTGTACAACACATTTAATTCTCTAGTTGCTTGTTACAAACACAGTGCAAGTGGTAGGTCATAAATTCAAAGACTATTTTCATATAAAAATAGAAAAGCCATACATCTGTCATTTCAAAACCAAACAGCAGTTTGGTACAGGTTCAATCATATCTCCCAAGCCAATTTATAAGGCTTCAGATTGAAAAAATTCACTCAATTCATGATCAAAAATTAGCAACACTAAGGACCACTTATCAGAGGACAAAAACAGTATCACAAAAGAAGGCCTTCTCTACTTGCCTTCATAGGTGTCTGCCTCAGATTAACAGTCTATAAATGTTTTTATCAAAATTCTTTCTACAAGTATTCTAAGTCATTTTCAAGTAAGACATAAATTTGCTTTTGGAAAATCTTTTATTAAAGGTGTTTGTTGTATTCATCTAACTTTTGTTCTTTAGAAGTGGTTCCAATTATCTATCTTCTTTAAAAGAAAAACAATGATACCAAATGCTTTGGAGCATTACAATTTTTGTTTGTCCATTTTTATACTAGCAAAAGGGACCAGGATATCCAAGAAATCCTGAAAACTGAAAATAGGGATAAAAGTATAAGCGAGCAAGGGTAGATAAAAGTGACTGAGGGCTGCATAATGTGCTAAAATAATAACAAATCTTTATAGCAAGTATATTTATAATCACGAGTTAGAAATTGCTAGGTGATTGACAAGCACTTGCATTCTAGTGACATCAAAACTTTCACAGAGTCATCTTTTTTCTAAAATTCATGTTTTGGAGCATTCCTTTTGCTATTTTTAAAAAGAAGGATATATTTTTAATGGAAAGGAAGGCATAGGAAAATGACCTGTCCTGTAGCCCTTACCGCTTTCTTATCCACTCTGTTGTATTTGTGTACAAAATGCATACATTTTTCACTTACTTGGTACATCTTTCTGGCTACGTTTCAAGCAGGACACTTGCCTGCTTATTTTTTTATTGAAATTTTATTCAAATATTACTTTTAATCACTTTATGTCAAGCTGGGTGGTACAGATTTATTTGCATAAAGGTAGTGTCCATAGAACAACAAAGAAAACTAAGAGCAGTGTTTGGGCAGGACACAATTTAACTGTGTTATCTCCTTAAATGGCAACTTTAAAAATCTTGCACAATATTTTACAGGGTGAGGAGACAGATTCGTCAGCATAAGTTTTCAGTGTCAGTATTTCATGAAGATTGTTCGTACTCTACTGGCTCTGGCTGTGATGGAGTTAATTTTCTTCATGGCAGTACACATGGTGCTGGTTTTAGACTGGTGACCAAAACAGTGTTGACAACACAGCAATGTTTTAGCTATTGCTAAGCAGTGCTTGCATGGCATCAAGGTTGCCTCCATTTCCCACTCTAGTAGGTCGCTGGGGAGCAAGATTTGAGACGGGACACAGTCAGAACAGCTAGCCCAAACTAAGCAAAGAGATATTCCATACCATACAACATCATGCTCAGCAACAAAACTGAGGCAGGACTTTTTCCAAAGGAGCCATTGCTTGGGGACAGGACAGGCATTGACCTGCTGGTGGTGAGTGACTGCTCTAGCACCACTTGTTTAGTTTTCTTTTTCCTTCAATCATTAAACTTTTTTATCTTGACCCATGATTTTTTTCTTGCTTTGCCCTTCCCATTCTCTCCCCAGTCCTGCTGAGAGGGTGTGAGCAAGTGACTGGCTGAGGGCTTACTTGACAGATTAGATCAACCCACCACACATACAAAAAAATGTTGAATAAATGCAGTTTTCATGTCATGGTGATGTGATCTGCTGATGTAATCGCCTTCAACAGCTGTGGATCCTTTTATTAATTTAAGTGATTTTAAGGTAATTTTTGATTTTTGTAAAGTGTGTTTTAACACACCACTCTAGCTTTCCTTTAAAAATTATTTTAAAAGTTCTCACTATATCAAAGATAACTGTAGATGTTAAACTTGCAAGTCACTTGTCTCCTCTTCAGATTCATACCTCTGTCTTTTATTGGAATCAAATGAATATTTATTGAATCAATTAAACAATTTCAGGAAAAGAGGCATTACTTCCTCAGAAACCATTAAGAAAGAGACACGGCTTTCTCAAATAGACATGAAAAATTCTAAGAATATTTTAAGGTCATATTGTAAGTGAAAATTGACTCTTTTTTGGAAAAGTAATATAGTAGTTCATATTAGTTGAAAATGGACTTTTTAACTCTAGGTAGATCCCCAGTGAAACTAAAGGCAAACTGATAAGAAAGCAGAATTAAAACTTCCTGCTACAGTAAAAGTCAGTGAAATTTATAGATATATTTAAAAAAGTATGTACTAGTGCATGCACATCTATCAGTAGATTACACATTTGTAAACTGCCTACAGAGATGACTGACAGAGGTCCTGAACAAGTGAAAGAATAACAGTTGGTTTCGCATGCAGCTAAGACAGAAAACTGTACATTTTCCTCCTTTCATGAAATTAGGTGAAAGTGAGATCATAGAAATTTGGTGAATTGAGCTAGCAGCACACTCTACTCCCAACTGAACTTCAGAAGCACTTACACAGGCTTGCAGCTCTCCTCGACTTGTTTCTTGAAACAGACAGTGAAGAATTCATAGAGAAGTGTCAGAGAGCAGAACTTCTAGTTCAGATTATAACAATTCAACATCTCAGGAAGATACATTGTAAAGTACAGCCTAGGAACTAAATTATAACTCTTTCCCTGTAAAAGAAATAACAAAAGGATTCATCAAGATGGGTACTTGCCTGGAGTTCCATTCAGGTTTTGACTTTAAGAGGCAAATATGTCTAACCTCTGTTGCTCTTGCTGCCACCATCAAACAATAGGGATGGTGGTAGTAGGGTCAGACTAGAAGTAGCCCAGGAGCAGCATCAGGCGTATTTAACTGGATATTTGACTTACTGGGTTGTAAACCTCTGGTGACTTGTTTGGAAGGTGACACCTTCTTATACTTGCCAGTCTTGTAATGTTGTTTTCTTAACAGACAAACTAAATCTCCTTTATTACAAATTAAGCCAATTATGACTTATTTTCTGGTAAACAAGAGAAACCTGCTATCGTCTGTTGTAATCATTTCACACAATGGAAATGCTCACCTTACACCTTAGTTGCCTATGTTCTAAACAGGACCGGGCATTTAATCTTAGTGGGGGTTAAAAATCTCTGTCCCTTGTTCAGTTACCTGGCTTCTGTGAGACATTGTTCAGGTTGTGAACTTTTAGGCCCAGGATATCAATTTAGCACTCTTGAAAACTGCTTTAGAAAGACCAATACAAAGAGAGACCAGGAAGTCACCTTGGTGGATATTTCCTGTGTTTAACTGGTGAAATGAAAAAAATAAAAATCTTACCTAAAATGTGGTTAGATTTAATACAGATGTAAAATTCAAAAGCCATTTGTCGGGGAAATAACAACAATTAATTTCAGCAATGTCAAAATATTGTTGAGCAGATGTATTTAATGCTAAAAACTAAGTAATAGCTTTATTAGAATGACAAAAGAATTAAAAAAATACCCATGCCAGTTAGAATCTTTGTCTTACATGCTGACAAATACTGACAAAACAGTATTTTCCAGCAAAAAAGGTTGCACTGATTTCTTTCAACCATCTTAACATGATTGTGACAGATTGCACAATATAAAAAGCAATTCTATCAGCAAAACACTTTACACACTATTTTCCCCCTTCTAAAGCATCTGTCACTGCTTTTAAAGGTCACATATTTCATGTTTCAATGTGTGTGAGAAAAAATAACTCCTCTTAACCTTAGAGATTAGCAAGGATGTTATACCAGCTTTGTTGTGCATTGGATAATTTCATTTATTATTCATACTCTGGCATAGCGCCTGGAATTCATTTTTGTGTAAAGAAGGACTTCCATGTGTACAATGTTTATGCTGCAATAACAGAAACAAACCGAACAGATTAATTAAATGAATTAGGTCTGATGCTCTGTCTCCACCAATTAAAATACCTTCCTCCTCTTTCCTATGGTACTACTGTGAAGCAAATATGCTATGATTAAAAGATCAAACCCTGTTTCTAATATTGTGAGAAAAACGTCTGTGCCAAGCATTTTAGAATTCATTCAGTCCTTGTATTATAGGCTAAAAAATAGAGGAGTTAGCTGTAGGATAAACTTGCTTATGTCAGACTGGAGCAGCAAAGAAAAGGCTCAGAGGAAGGGATTCAAGAAGGGAACAGGTTTAGAAAAAAAAAAGGAAAAAAAAAAGCCCAAGCAAACAGTGTAAACAAGAAGAAAAGAAGGAAAAATGTATGGAAACAGCATAGGGCAATACATCTTAGCGTATTATTCAAGTCTTTGTTTATGGTCTCTGGAGAGAAATCAGCATTTTTTGGGATAATATACATTGCTGATTAATTTCGACAAAGGAGTCTTGGTCTTAAAAGCTTCAATTCTGCAGAATTCCAGGCAAGGAATCACTGCTGGAAGGTGAGGGAGACGCAGTGCTTCCTTTTCTTCTTAGGTACATCTGTTTTACAAGCAGACCCACTTTTCAGGAAAACTGAGTTCAGAAGTCAGAGTTCAAGAAATAAATGTATTTCTCGGTGTATTTAAGGAGTTAACGATCATGACAAGTTACATGACATTTGCCTTTTTTTTGTTTTGCCCTTTCTGACACAGGCTTTCCCCGCGGCGCCGGCACCGGGGCACCCACACCCGGTACAGGATCTATTTGTGAAATGAGGTGCCTGCTGCAGATCAAAAGATACGATTTCAGAAAGCCATGGCATCTAAAAATTGACTCCTTTTAATGTTTCATTAGCTTGATCTCTTAAAATTTCATTTAATTTGCTTCATTTACCTGCTGTTAAAATCCACTCAGTATGCTTATTAAAAGCCCACCATTGGGAAAATGTTCAGTGCATTCTGGAAGTCAAAAGGAAGCAGTGAGGCCAGCCGGCTTTCAACGTCTATTTTTAAATAATTTGTCTCTCTTAGCCTGGAGAACTTAGTGTCAGTCTAAGATGCATTACCTTCTTTTTCTCCCTTGGTAAATTCACCGTGATTATACTTACAGGCCTTGGCAGGGAAGACAGACAGTTAGTTTCAGAAGCATTTTATTTTATAAGCAAAGAGGTCAGAACGTCCTCATCTTGAACTCAGTCAATGTGAACTTATTGCCTAGAATATAGCAATGCAGTGCAGCTTTCATCTCTGATGCATGCCTTTGCTAGTTTAATTTTTCCTTGAACTTAATTTGGCTGGATACTTCTAAATGTTTTCTGTCCAGTTCTCGGTCTCAACTACTATTTCTTTTAAATCTGAAAAAGATGGAGGGGCAGGATGAAGCCTGTAAAAATTATGGTAGGCCTGTAAGGTTTGGGGGTTGGTATTGAAATGTTAGCCATGGGATATTTTGGTAGAACTTGGTTTTACCTAATCAGAGAAGAGGTTTACTATTTGTCTTCACTTTGATCCTTTACCTTCCCATAATATTGCTACAGTATGATCAGGGGAAGCAGTTTGTAAACATGCCTATTGGCAAGTGGCTGCCACAGGAGGTATGAACTTCCTTCCGACACTGAAGCTACAGGTCTCAGAGTAGAAATCTTCTCATGCAACTATGGCCTGAAGCACCTTACTGGCAAAATTTGGTATATATTTGTTATTCTTGTCCTCTGCAGAGAACATTGACGGACTTCTTCACCTGCAAGAACTAGGCAATATTTCTTATCCCAAATGATTAGAAGGACAGTAAGAAAATGTGATTCCCTCCCCCCCCCATATTATTTCTTTTACAAAACCAGAATTAGTTTCAATGTCATTTTTGTAAGCATAGCTTTTGCTTATAGCAGATTGCTCTTGAGTAACTCACACAGATTGTCCTCAACTGTCTGACATAACTTTAATCTCCAGTTTCACTCAGCTGCTTTTACCACCAAATGAGAGCTAAGGGTAGATTTATGTGAATGTAACAAGTCATTATTGCTTTCTTCTTAGCCACCTCTAATTTTCACTTTATGGATAGTCAGTTCATCCTCTGTCATCAGAATAGCTAACTCATTATCCTATGTTTATTTTAATGCCCATGCCAGAAATTCTTATATTCATTTTTAAAATACATAAAGATATTTTACATTCACCTTGTAAAACTTCCCATGCATCTTAGTTACAGAGGTCTAATAGCATTTTACTTTTGGCCAAATGTAGGCAGAAAACACAAGATCATTTCGTCTTATTTTTACCCCATCCCCCCATTGAAGTTGCATTTTCTTAACACATTCCTTTTGTTTACCTTGTACTTCCAAGCTGGAATATGTATTTATATTTTTGTGCTTCAGGCCTGCCTGAAGGAAGCTGTTGTTTTGTGTTGGCCTCCTTTCTCTTCAGCTCCTCCTGCCCTCCTACATCCCACACAGCCACCCTGCAATGCCGAGGTAGAGCCCTGCGCTCTCCTGGTTGCCTGCCTTTCCAAGAAATGACCTTGTTTACAATTGCTTAATTGCAATGTGGAATTTTAATATAATAAAATTTAATATAATATAGTGTAACCACTATAAGATAAGGCCTGCTTAAGAAATAATAAAATTTCACCACAGTCATTCTAGTCGTTAGCTCAAAATATTGGTGTCAGGGTTGTGAAAAGCCTACTTACAGTACAGATAAACTATATACTCCCTGGGGGAAAAAAAACCCCTCTTTATACTTGTTATATGTTGCTAAAAGGAGATAAATGGAGGCCATCTTCTGCCTCTACTTCTTTGTGGTTTTTTGGTCAGGAGTTGTAGCAGGGCACTGCAATCAGCCTTTGTTCAGACTTCTAAGCACTGCAGCCTTAAAAATGCATTTTGCAGCAGCAAGAGGTTGAATTTGTAAGGGATGGATGTCACAGGCAGGGAATAAAAGTGTGCCCAGTGGTGGTGGGAAACACATGCGCAGCGAACTTCCCTGTGGCTGTGAAAACCTTTTCGAGCCAGCCCTGAGGTGGTGGCACCACTGCTGGAGATACCCTGCCAGGTGCCGTGGACTCTGTCCTGTCAGAGAATGGGGCACGCATTTCCAGGGAGGAGACGGAGCTTCTCAGGGAATTGCTGTCAGGAGCTGACGGTGTGCCTGCGCAGGGTCCGATGGAGAAGGGGAACGGCGGGAGCAATAGTGCTGGGGAGAGGAGTAGTGGTTACGCGGGGCACCCTGCCCACCTGCACTGCTGGCCACCTCCTACGAGCAATTTTAACAGTGTTCTCTGCCGTGAAAATAGGGGAACTTCAGACTAGGGAGAGGAAAGGGTAAGTTTTTCTCTATGTATGTGTTCTTTTTTTCCTTCACACTGTAATCAGTGCTGGGAAGTTTGGCTGTCAGCACTGAAGTAAAATTTCCCTGACAGTAGGCTGTTTTGCCCATATCAGGTGCTTGGGGAGTGCTTTTCTGAAGGCAAGTGAGTGTGTCTGGGCAACAGTCTGATACTCAGTGGTAACAGCTGAGGACATTACATTGTGACATCCCTAAAATGCTTCTGTAGTCACTCCAAAATGTTTTGCATCCTTGAGATGCTATTACATTCCTGTTAGTGGCTATAGATCCCGATTACAGTTCATCCTGATTATTGTGCATTACAGAAGATTTCAAATGCGAGGATGTTGTTATATGTCAGACTCTTAAGAAAGTTGCTATGAAAAGCTTAAACTTGTCAAGAAAGGATGGCTGGAGAGCTGGAAGCAGATCCCAGATTTAAATTAGCATGAGTAATTTTCTGGAAAGACATTATTCCCATGAACAATGAGTTGACATGAGATGTCAAGTGTGAGACTAACTAGGGAACTGCAAAGGAATTTCAGAACTGTCAGCTTTGTTAAACTTTCACACCAAAACCTGAAGTTGGGAGCATAAGGTCTGCTATTAAAACTCCTCACAGTTTGAATGCTTAGTTTTGTGTGGGTCGTCTTCCCCTCCCCTCACCCCCACTTTCAGCATCCTCTAAGGTATAAGGTTCTCCTGAGAAATGTTAAGAACAGTTCTGTGTATTTCATAAGAAGCTGCCCAAATTCTGCACACCTTACCTTATACTTTGATTAACAATGGCAACAATTTTACACTCTGAGTCGGTATTTGATAATGAGACGAAATGAGGGAATTATTGATGTTAAGACATTATAATACGAGTAAACTATTACTATACATTACCTTTCCATAATGTCTGTAGAAAGAAAGAGCTTTAAAAATTACTGTGTGTCTGTCAGTTGTGCTTCACGCTCACTGGACACTGACACAATAAGCGCACTTCTCAATGTTCAAATGGAAATGTATGTGGAAGCAATGCAATGTAGCAGACACGAGTAATGAATGTGAAGTATTCAAAAACGTAAGTTAATATTAGTGAAGGTGGAAAGGCCAGATGCTAAGATGCAATTTAATAATTAAAAAAAGGTATTTTCCAATGGTTTTGGAGAAGGTGGAGGGCTCACAAGAACTCTTGTCTTTTAACCTTCTTCCTAGAATTGCTGGGCCGTATCCAAATACCATTATTATTGATGGGATTCTTTCCTTGAACTTTACTCAGCTTCAAATGAGGTTTCCCTACATCTGTCAAGCGTTTATGCTAGTCATGCAATCCTCCAAGAGACGTAGCAGATTTTAATCCCCTGTGTTGCAAACTTTGAAATGTATTTTCTAATTTACCTATGCTATGTAATAATTTGTTCTAAGAGTCACTTTAATAAATGTATGGTTGGACAATAATAGTGTTCTCTACAGAAACTAGTTCTTCCTACTCATTTTTTTACCATAGAAGTATAGGGCACCTCTTTACTAGTTTGAAAAAATTCACATACATATCCACTTTTCATTAACATTCTTATTTTTTTGATTGATGAGGTTTGTTTTTCTTTTTTTTTTTTTTCCTTGATCTTCTATGTGAGGCCAATGAGGCTATTGAGCTGTTAATTATAGATTTTGATGATCATAAATCATGATGATAAATGATGATAAATCATAAATTGAGATTAATAATTCATCTCAAAAGGCTTGTTCTGGTAGTGATGTAACAAGTGTGTGGCTGTCATGTGGCTGTGACAAGGAATAATGGTAAAGAAATCTGGGAGGGACTTCTTCTAAAGAAATTTTAGCTACTTATTAGTAAGTCTGTGCTTCTTTTCAGCTCCTTTGCTTTCTTGATTTTTGCATCTTAGTGCTCCTCAAATCATTTGATGTAAGTTTTTAAGATCAGTGATGTGCTTGCTGAATTGTAAATTGGGGTGTGGGGGGGGAAACATGCACAAAGTCATGTTATCCTAAGATAGAAACACTATTTACTGATACTGAAAGTGCTGTGTATCAACGAGATTGTTGAAGTAAACGCAAGTCTATGTAGTCCAATATACTTTTAGTGGACTTCCACTGATAGGCCAGGCTTTGGCATAGTGAAAGAGACTCAAAACTTTCAAGAATGTTTGTGTACCCAAGGATACATAAATTGTGATATTCCTCAGAATTTGAGCAATTCTGGTAAACTCATATATATTTTGTCTTTATGCATGATCTGACACACACTGTCAAAAAAATATGCTCTCCTTTTTTGGCACTTCTGCTGAGCCCAAGTTTATTATGAGAATGTCCTGGTTCCGGTGGGGATAGGGTTAATTTTCCCTGGTATTCCATGCCATGTGAGCCACGCCCACCCTGAGCTGCCGGGGGAGGGGGCAGGAAGTTGCTGCTTAAAAGCGGGCTGGGGCGTCCCGGGTCTGGCCGGCGAGCGGCGGGGAGCGGCGGTTCCGTAATTGCGTTTGTATATTCCCCTATCCGTGTTGTTGTTGTTGTTGTTTGCCTGTTCCCTTTACTGTCCTGTTAAACTGCCTTTGTCTCAACCCAAGAGTCTTGCCTTTTCTTACGATTCTTCCTGTATTAGGAAGGCGCGAGCGAGCGGCACGTGGTTCTTTGTTGCCGTCTGAGGCTAAACCACGACAGTCCTTTTTGGCGCCCAACGTGGGGCTCGAAGGGTTGAGATAATGACAGAATCCAACTAGAACGTGGAAAAAACGGTTTTGGGGTTTTTTTGTATGCATTTATTTTATTAGGTAAATAGTCACTGGTCATCATGTTGCTTGGTTTGTTCTCATGGCTGTGTTACATAAATTCCTATATGGCTTATGTACTCCCTGCGATGCTGTTTACCATGTCTGGAAGAGGGATGAGGATTATCATTCTGCTGTCCTGTGCGATATCTGTTTATGATATGATAACATCACTGTTCAGACGGCTATTTTGGGGTGTTTATGTGGTTTTGCTGTCCTGTCCGTACATTGGACACCGTCTCTCAGAATTTGTTAATAATTTCCCCAGCCCTTTTGCCTCCCTTTTCTCCTTCGGGTCAGGTATGACAGCTTTTGAGAATTTTGAATATCCTTGGGATACTCAAACCAGCGTGTTCCTAGTGCTATGTCTCCTGAATACGTTCCAGGTCTTGTTTAGGGTTAAGCGACTATTTAAGACTACCACCCGGAGATCTGCTCCGAGGCCGGATAGTCAGGGGTGGCATGGCATGTGGGAGAGCATGGGCAGGTACCTAGAGAACTACTCACCTCCAATGGTCTGGGACTTCACCCCTGAACAATTACAGGACCGTGATAAAGCGGTAGAATATTTGAAGGGAAAATGCTGTGGCTATTCTAGAGAGGCACAACTCACCGCGCTGTGCTGGGCCCTGGCCAGTATCTACCAGGCACTGCTCAGAATTATGCAGCACCCTCAAGGGGAAGAGATAGAAATCAGACCGGCGGACACTGCGGCTGCTGCAGCCCCTGTGGCGGACACTGCGGCTGCTGCAGCCCCTGTGGCGGACACTGCGGCTGCTGCAGCCCCTGCAGCGGACACTGCCACTGAACCAGGGAACCAACCCGTGCCGGTATCAGTTGCCCCCATACAGAAGAAGAAGTACACAAAGAAATCAGTTCGCTTAGTAAGAGATGATGATGAACCAGGGCCATCACGAGAGCAGGAGGAAGAGGCAGAACCAGAGATAATTACTCGATCCCTATCCTTGAGTGAGCTGCGGGATATGCGAAAAGATTTCAGCCGACTTTCAGGCGAGCACATTGTCACCTGGCTGCTCCGGTGCTGGGATAATGGGGCCAGTAGCCTGGAATTAGAGGGTAGGGAGGCCAGGCAGCTGGGATCCCTGTCTAGGGAAGGCGGCATTGACAAGGCGATTGGGAAAAAGACCCAAGCCCTCAGCCTCTGGAAACGACTCCTGTCAGGCGTGAGGGAGAGGTACCCCTTCAGTGAGGATGTTGTATGTCAGCCAAGCAAGTGGACTACCATGGAAAGAGGTATCCAGTACCTGAGAGAATTAGCCGTGCGGGAGATGATTTATTATGACTTGGACAATGCAGACTTACCCACAGACCCTGATGAGGTGCGATGCACAAGGCCCATGTGGCGGAAGTTTGTACGGAGCGCACCATCGTCATATGCCAACTCCCTGGCAGTAAAGGAATGGAAAGGTGAAGAGGGACCAACGGTGGATGAGGTAGCTGGCCGGCTCCAGCGATATGAAGAAAGTCTCTCTTCCCCCCTTGTCTCAGCTGTGGAGAAACTGTCGCGGAAGGTCCAGCAACTTGAAGAGAATATGTCCTACTCCCCACCTGCACGGGCCAGCATCTCAGCTATTAGAAGCAGGCATTTCCCCACTCAAGAGAGAGAGTACAGAGGGTACACACCACGAGGCACCCTGTGGTTCTACCTGCGGGACCGCGGAGAGGACGTGAGGAAGTGGGATGGACAACCTACTTCGATCCTGCGGACACGGGTACAGGAGTTGCAAGGAAGGACAACCAAAAAAGGGGATCCCTCCAGGAAAAGTGCCGCCCCAGTTTCCAGTGGGCCGTTCCCCAGACAAAGCAGAAGGCCTGATCTCGCTTCTGATCCTCTTGAAGGAACTTCCAAGTCATTTATGCAAGAAGTGAGTAATGGATACTATGACCAGTATTAGGGGGGCCCTGCCTCCGGCCAGGTGGAGGAAAGGGACAACCGGGTTTATTGGACGGTGTGGATTCGATGGCCTGGCACATCAGACCCACAGGAGTATAAGGCTCTAGTGGACACGGGTGCGCAGTGTACTTTAATACCATCAAGCTATAGAGGGGCAGAACCCATTTGTATTTCTGGGGTGACAGGGGGATCCCAAGAGTTGACTGTACTGGAGGCAGAAGTGAGCCTAACTGGGAATGAGTGGCAAAAGCATCCCATTGTGACTGGCCCAGAGGCTCCATGCATCCTTGGTATAGATTACCTCAGGAGAGGGTATTTTAAGGACCCAAAAGGGTACCGCTGGGCCTTTGGCATAGCTGCTTTGGAGACAGAGGAAGTTAAACAGTTGTCTGCCTTGCCTGGTCTCTCGGAGGATTCTTCTGTTGTGGGGTTGTTGAGGGTCGAAGAACAACAGGTGCCGATTGCTACCACAACGGTGCATCGGCGGCAGTATCGCACTAACCGAGACTCTCTGATTCCCATCCATGAGCTGATTCGTCAACTAGAGGTTCAAGGAGTGATCAGCAAGACTCGCTCACCCTTTAACAGTCCCATATGGCCGGTGCGAAAATCTAATGGAGAGTGGAGGCTAACTGTAGACTATCGTGGTCTGAATGAAGTCACGCCACCGCTGAGTGCTGCCGTGCCGGACATGCTAGAACTCCAGTACGAACTGGAGTCCAAGGCAGCCAAGTGGTATGCCACAACTGATATAGCGAATGCATTCTTCTCAATCCCTTTGGTAGCAGAGTGCAGGCCACAGTTTGCTTTCACTTGGAGGGGCGTCCAATACACCTGGAATCGACTGCCCCAGGGGTGGAAACACAGCCCCACCATTTGCCATGGACTGATCCAGACTGCACTGGAACAGGGTGAAGCTCCAGAACATCTGCAGTACATTGATGACATCATTGTATGGGGAAACACAGCAGAAGAAGTTTTTGAGAAAGGGAGTAAAATAGTCCAAATCCTTCTGAACGCTGGTTTTGCTATAAAGCGAAGTAAGGTCAAGGGACCTGCGCTGGAGATCCAGTTTTTAGGAATAAAATGGCAAGATGGACGCCGTCAGATTCCAATGGATGTGATCAACAAAATAGCAGCTATGTCTCCACCAACTAGTAAAAAGGAAACACAGGCTTTCTTAGGTATTGTGGGTTTTTGGAGAATGCATATCCCAGATTACAGTCAAATTGCAAGCCCTCTGTATCAAGTAACCCGGAAGAAGAATGATTTTAAATGGGGTCCTGAGCAACGACAAGCTTTTGAACAAATCAAACAGGAAATAGTCCATGCAGTGGCCCTGGGGCCAGTCCGGGCAGGACAAGATGTTAAAAATGTGCTCTACACCACAGCCGGGGAGAACGGCCCTACCTGGAGCCTCTGGCAGAAAGCACCAGGGGAGACTCGAGGTCGACCCCTAGGGTTTTGGAGTCGTGGATACAGAGGATCCGAAGCTCCAACAGAAAAAGAGATATTGGCAGCATATGAAGGGGTTCGAGCTGCTTCGGAAGTAGTTGGTACAGAAGCACAGCTCCTCTTAGCACCTCGACTGCCGGTGCTGGGTTGGATGTTCAAAGAAAGGGTCCCCACCACACATCATGCAACCGATGCTACATGGAGTAAGTGGATTGCACTGATCACGCAGCGAACTCGAATGGGAAACCCCAGTCGCCCAGGAATTCTGGAAGTGATCATGGACTGGCCAGAAGGCAAGGATTTCGGAATGTCACCAGAGGAGGAGGTGACGCGTGCAGAAGAGGCCCCACCATATAATAAACTGCCAGAAAATGAGAAGAAATATGCCCTGTTCACTGATGGGTCCTGCCGTATTGTGGGAAAGCATCGAAAGTGGAAGGCTGCTGTGTGGAGTCCTACACGACGGGTTGCAGAAGCCAGTGAGGGACAGGGTGAATCGAGCCAGTTTGCAGAGGTGAAGGCTATTCAGCTGGCTTTGGACATTGCTGAGCGAGAAAAATGGCCAGTACTTTATCTCTACACTGACTCATGGATGGTGGCAAATGCTCTGTGGGGGTGGTTACAGCAGTGGAAGGAGGGCAACTGGCAGCGCAGAGGCAAACCCATCTGGGCTGCTGACCTATGGCAAGATATTGCTGCCCGGATAGAGAATCTGGTTGTGAAAGTACGCCATGTAGATGCCCACGTACCGAAGAATCGGGCCACGAAGGAACATCAGAACAACCAGCAGGTGGATCGGGCCGCTAGGATTGAAGTGGCTCAGGTGGATCTGGACTGGCAACATAAGGGTGAACTATTCATAGCTCGGTGGGCCCATGGCTTCTCAGGCCATCAAGGGAGAGATGCGACATATAGATGGGCTCGTGACCGAGGGGTGGACTTGACCATGGACACTATTGCACAGGTCATCCATGAATGTGAGACATGCGCTGCGATCAAACAAGCCAAGCGTTTGAAGCCTCTTTGGTATGGAGGGCGATGGCTGAAATACAAATATGGGGAGGCCTGGCAGATTGATTATATCACACTGCCACAAACCCGTCAAGGCAAGCGCTATGTGCTCACAATGGTGGAAGCAACCACTGGATGGCTGGAAACATACCCTGTGCCCCATGCCACTGCCCGGAACACTATCCTGGGCCTTGAAAAGCAAGTCCTGTGGCGACATGGTACCCCAGAGAGAATTGAGTCGGATAACGGGACTCATTTCCGAAACAGCCTCATAGACACCTGGGCCAAAGAGCATGGTATCGAGTGGGTGTATCACATCCCCTATCACGCACCAGCCTCTGGGAAGATAGAACGGTACAATGGACTGTTAAAAACTACACTGAGAGCAATGGGTGGTGGGACTTTCAAACACTGGGATACACATTTAGCAAAAGCTACCTGGCTAGTTAACACCAGGGGATCTAACAATCGGGCTGGCCCTGCCCAATCAAAACTTCCACGTACTGTAGAAGGGGATAAAGTCCCCGTAGTGCACATGAAGAATATGCTAGGGAAGACAGTCTGGGTTAGTCCTGCCTCAGGCAAAGGCAAACCCATCCGTGGGATTGCTTTTGCCCAAGGACCTGGGTGCACTTGGTGGGTGATGCGGAAGGATGGGGAAGTCCGATGTGTACCTCATGGGGATCTGATTTTGGGCGAGAATAGCCAATGAATCAGATTGTGTGCTGTTAATTGCTAAGTAACACTGTCACTGTATGTCCTCATTGCTATAATTGCTATCAGTTGTACTACAAGTAAGGCACAGGGATGATGGGATAAGAACTGATCTCAGCAGTTGGCGCCCAGCAGTTTCCTCAAGATCTACATCTTCAGCCCACGGACTGCGTGCATGAGCCACACCAGGTGCACCAGTCACAAGCTCCGAAAAATACAGCATGCAACAGACCAGCACCACCCAGCATCTCACCTGCCCTGAGAGACTGATCTAACAGATGGAGCCCAAAGCCGTGGATTAAAAGAACTCAACGGACACTTTGGAGGGATGGCCCATAAACTAAGGGCATTATATGTGTGTATATATATATATATATATAACAGGGGAAAGTGGTGGCAATTCATTGGAACCTGCTGGGCATGACATAGATGGTAGGGAATAAGGGGTGGATAATGTCCTGGTTCCGGCAGGGATAGGGTTAATTTTCCCTGGTATTCCATGCCATGTGAGCCACGCCCACCCTGAGCTGCCGGGGGAGGGGGCAGGAAGTTGCTGCTTAAAAGCGGGCTGGGGCGTCCCGGGTCTGGCCGGCGAGCGGCGGGGAGCGCGGTTCTGTAATCGTGTTTGTATATTCCCCTATCCGTGTTGTTGTTGTTGTTTGCCTGTTCCCTTTGCTGTTCTGTTAAACTGCCTTTGTCTCAACCCAAGAGTCTTGCCTTTTCTTACGATTCTTCCTGTATTAGGAAGGCGCGAGCGAGCGGCACGTGGTTCTTTGTTGCCGTCTGAGGCTAAACCACGACAGAGAAATAAAAAATACTCTATCAAAACTGTATTCCCCTAAATCTTATTTATCAATCAGAGGGGAAAAAATTCTCTGTAGTACGCATTCTTCCATAGTTCCTGTGTATCCAACAAGCCGATATGAAAAACAACACTAAAACTGCGTAAAATATATTTTAACTGGTGCTTTACTGGTCTTCCCTAGACCATGGATATTGGGTAACTAGCTCATGGTGAAGTCTGTGATGGTGCTTTTTCACTGTGAAAGCATAAAATGTACCCACAGTACAATTATACTCTAATTTTTGCTACCAGAGGGAATGTTTCTTTTCTTGTTCCCTGACACAAAATTGATGGTTTTGGTATAAGATGGATTATCGTAATACTATCTGAGAATTTAGAACTCCTTTCCAAATTCTTCTGTTTTGACATAGCCCAAACAGGTGACTTCATGGCAAGATATTTTCTGTTAATATCTGTGGAGAGAATTATAAAATTTTTATTCAGATTTAACAGCATGCTTAGGCTGGAATGGACTTTGCTGTAAAAAACCTACAGATTTATCAGATGCTGTCTGTTTGAAATTGGAAGCAAGATGCCGTAAAATGCTGAACCTGTAAATACAATGTAAGTATTCAGGTTTTTAATAGCCCAAATGAAAAACTGGGACTCTAACTATCCAGTGGAAATTAGGGCTATTAGGAAGAGGTGATCATTGACAAAAATATTTGTGGAGAAATATCTTGTATTTAAATACAAGTTTTTAAATACAATACAAGTTTTTAAATACAATACAAGTTTTTAAATACAAGTAAAGACACAGTGGTATCTTTGGCAAATGAAATATTTAAAGAATGAGGAGAATTTATATCGTTTCACAGGAGAAGAAAAGGCAATATACCTTAATTTGAAGGAAATTTACCACTTAACAACATACAGTTACTAGCATGTAACAGAATCATTCTTATTCTAGGTGTTAGATAGCAAGGATACTTTCCCAAACATTAGTTCATCGTCATTGCCATGGCATTCAAAGATTCTCATCTAAAAGGCACTAATACATATGAAAAGTGCTAATATGGAAACAAGAGCAAACATTTAATTTAGGGTTTTTATTCAGTTATAGAACACCATTTGGCTGGAACTTCAGTACTATGGTAATGGGAAACATTTCAAAGCTAACTTGTCTTAATTTCTGTACCTAATGCGCCTCTCTCTCCTCTGTTTCCCTTCCTCTCCCCAAAATACTTTGTCTCCCATTTAAAGCAGCCATCTGCTAAAAATAGTGATTATATTACTTAATTATGCAAAATTTGAATATATTTTTATCGTTACACTGTCTTTCATTAAATATTATGTTTGTGGCTAATGATATCTTTTTCTTATGTGTTGACAGCTCATTTTGTCAGATTTATTGTGCAATAACTCCATATCTTACTAATAATGTATCTCTACTACTAAGAGTAATAATTCTCATAGGAAGCTGTTCACAGAAACATAGAAAAATGCCAGTGTTCATAATAGCAAACTCTTAGTTACAGAAGCATCCTAATTATACTCAGTTTCATTAAACTAACTGTGAATAAATTCCATATTCAGGGTGTATCTGAGTTCAAGTATGGCATGAAATTGATTTTATAGTCTAGCATGATGTGCTTAGCACTTTCAAAGTTCATGCACAGGACTGTTCCTCTGAAAGAAGCAGTAAGAAAACACAAATATTTTTGTAGGAGTTCACCTGCAAATTTGTTCATCTGCAACATCAATAAGTCCTTTGATAGAAGTTCCTTTCTTTCACTAAATAAATAATACCTATTTCTCATATGCAGTTATGTGTGTCTTCCCCCTACATATTCAAGCATCTCTAAAATTTTTGATGCATTTAAAATGACAACACATCGAATGTAGTGAAGTATTGACATCTTTTTTTTTCTTTTGTTAGGAAAGAAAGCTTGTAGAAGTGAAGGACATTTGGGCTACAGCAACGTCTAAGTCTTAGGTACCAACATCCAGGATGGAAACCAGAAGCATGTATCAACACAGGGATAGATGTCTCAACATGGATTTCACAAGAAGCATGAACCAGCTGGTATCTGAACATTCCCTAAGTAATCATTCTGAATGTTCCTTAAGTACAGCTGTCTGTAGTTAGTTAATACAAACATTCTGAAGATTTATCAGGATTCTTCTTAAATTTTTCATCTCTCATGCCTCACTAGATACTGTGGTGATCTGTCTGTCATGTGGGATGGATGGCCTAGGAGTTGTCTGCTATTTTAATTTCTTCCAAAGAACACACCTGGTCTCATACTTCTTCAAATATGGCAAGGGAAGATTTCCCTCCCTTTTTTTTTAACAGTGTATTGGTCAGAGACTTGGCCAGATGGTAGGAGATAGAGGTATAATTTCCTGCCTGCCTAAGGAACTTCAAACACATTCTGTTATTTCCCAGGAAAGACACTTACCTTACAAACTGTTCAGCACTGCTGAAGCTGTGTAACTAGGCAGAAGAGAATGAAAAATTAAATAGGCCAGAGAGAGAGGAAAATGTTCCCAGTGCTCTGGAGTGCTGATTTGTGCACGCAAAATGAATCTGTGGGATGAATGTGAGGAAAGACTTGCACTCAGCTTTCTATTGTGTGAAGTAAGCATACTATATACAATCAGAAATTACATACTGCTCAACGTTTGAGCCGGTGACAGAACTTTGTTGCTATACAAGAAGATATACGCTAACATTTTTCCTACCTTTTAACAAACTCTTTCATCTGTGCTATGCTAAACTCTCCTGTGCATATGTGCTCCCAACTATATCCCAATAAAGCATAGGTAAAGATGGCCAGAAAAAAAAAAAAGTTTTTTTCCACCCCTGCATTATCAGTTCTCAAAGTTGCCTTTCTGGATGCGTGGAAAGGTATCCACTTACCATTATGATGTTTTGGAGAAAATTACCCACTCCAAAGCAGTAAAAAGTTACAAAGGGTTTATAAAGATGAAAGTAGTGGAACTGAAAGAAAGTCATGCTTAATCTACTTACACTAAAACCAAATACAAATCATCTCCTTTTCCTTTTCTGTCTAGATAGTAAGCTTATTTTCCAACATTGTCAGAGACTCAGTACTGTGCTCAGCCTCTGCAGGAGAGAATCCTGGAGTAGAGAGGGATGTTAGCTTTTATATCTAGTCTTTTTCTTGGATTGTATGCAGTTCAATTCTAGTTTTCTACATAGATTATTGATTCTTGAGATGGTGCCAGTGCTCTCACTCTCCCATTATGATCCACCCTCTCCTCTTTAAATGTTAGTATTACTGTCAGGTCAGGTGCTTTCTCCTGCTCTGCTGTTTTTGACAAAACTAAGTTAACACCTGTCCCTCCCAAGTGAGACAGAATTTAAGTCCCAGGATGAAGCTGTTCGATGTAAATAGATCTTTTTTCAATTGTGAAAATCATCACTCATTATTTATACAAACCTGTGTATGGAATGAATATATGCAGCTCATTACTAGCTATAGATTGGAACCGGAAAGGATATTAACTGATTTGGCTGCATACTGTGTTTGGGACTGGCTTCCAGTACATCTTTCAGTTATACTGCAGCAGTGCATTTGTTTCTGGAATTTGAAGAAAAAATCCCAAAAGGATGTACATTTTTATGGTGTTTTTTTTTTCTTCAGAAAATCAAGGTTCATATTAAAAAGATTTTTAGACTCTGATCTTTTGAAAATATATTTAGTTCAGTGACAGCTAATCCCTGAAATCAAACCTTTTTTCTTTTTCCCCCCAAAAAATTAGAATCATAGAATATCTCAAGCTGGAAGGGACCCATAAGGATCATTGAGTCCAACTCCCTCCTCCTTGCAGGACTACCTAAAACTAATCTATACGACTTAGAGTGTCATCCACTGCTCCTTGAACTCTGACAGGCTTGGTGCAGTAACCACTTCCCTGGGGAGCCTGTTCCAGTGACCAACCACCCTCTCAGTGAAAAACCTTTTCCTAATGTCCAATCTGAACTTCCCCTGACACAGCTTCATTCCATTTCCTTGTGTCCTGTCACTGGTCATTTTACTCCTATAAGGCTACTCTACCCTCGAGGGAGTCCACAGCTCCTCCTAATTTAGTATCATCAGCAAACTTACTTAATGTACTTTTGATTTCTGTGTCCAGATCATTTATAAAAACATTAAAGAACACTGGCCCTAAAACTGAGCCCTGGGGAACATCACTGGTTACTGGCAACCAGCCTGATGTAATACCATTTACTATAACACTTTGAGCCCAACCCGTCAGCCAATTGTTCAGCCAAGGTATTATAGACTTGTCTAGCTGTATGCTGGACTTTTTGTCCAGAAGGATGGCGTGAGAGACAGTATCAAAAGCTTTGCTTAACATCCAAAACCACCACATCTACTGGTTTCCCTTGGTCAACTAGATGGGTGACCTTGTCATAAAAGGAAATTACATTGATTAAGCAGGACTTTCCCCTTGCGAACCTATGCTGGCTGTGACCAATGAATGCATTGTCTCTCAAGTGGTTTTCAATAACTCCCAGAGTAACCTTCTCCATAATTTTGCCAGGCACTGAAGTGAGACTGACAGGCCTGTAAGTACGAGGGTCTTCCTTCTTACCCTTCTTGAAAATTGGGACATTTGCCAGCTTCCAGTTGACTGGGACCTCTCCAGACTCCCAAGACCATTCAAAAATAATGGAGAGAGGTCCCACGATGACATTGGCCAGTTCTTTCAGTACCCTGGGATGAATCCCATCGGGACCCATAGGCTTATGTGCATCCAGCTGGAGCAGCAAGTCTCAAACAAGTTCAGAGTTGGCTGGGAGTTTATCATCACCCCCAGTCACAGTCTTCCAACACAGGGTTCCGGGGTCCCAGGGGCCATCATCAGCATTAAAGACAGAGGTGAAGAAGGCATTAAACATCTCTGCTTTGTCTACTTCCTTATTTGTGAGGTCACCGACCTCACCAAGTAACAGACCAATGTTATCCCTGATCCTCCTTTTGCTATTAACATATTTTAAAAAGCCCTTTTTGTTGCCCTTCGCAGTCATGGCCAGGTTGAACTCGAGCTTTGACCACATGAATTTTCTCCCTGCAGTGGTGAACAGCGTCTCTGTAGTCTTCCCATGTCACTTGTCCTTGCTTCCAACATCCAAAACCTGAGTTCTAGAAGAACTCAGCCAAGCCAGCCTCCTGCACTGCTTGCTTGACTTTCGACACTTTGGAAGTGCCTGCTCCTGTGCTCTTAAGAGATGTCTCTTAAAAAGTGAACAGCATTTATGGACTCCAATACCTTCAAAAGCAGATTCCCAGGGGACCTTACTGACTAGCTCCTTCAGCAGCCTGAAGTCTGCTTTCCCCATATACAGGGTCAAAGTTTTGCTGGCAGTTTTCCTCCTATTGCTAACAATTTCAAACTCAACTACTTTGTGTCACTGTGACCATGACAGCCACCAATTACATCTTCACCCATGAGTCCCTCTCTGTTTACAAACAACAAATCTAGGAGGGCACCTTTCCTAGTCGGATCTTTTAGTACCTGCACCAAGAAGTTATATTCAATGTGCTTCAGGCATTTCCTGGTCACGTTTGTTTCTTGTGTATGATATTCCCAGTTGACATCTGGAAAGTTAAAATCTTAAAATCCCTAAGGACAAGGACAACTGATTTAGAGTTAACCCTTAATTCCTTATGGAATAATTCATTGATGTTTTCATCCTGTCTGAGTTGTCTGCAGTAGACTCCCACAATAACATCTATTTTATTTAGTTTCCCCTTCATCCTTACCCAGAGGCTTTCAACTGTGTCGTCACTAACTGCAAGCGTCATACAATCCAACCCCTCCCTGACATACAGTGCCACCCTCCTGCCTCACCTGCCCTGCCTGTCCCTCCTGAAGAGTTCGTCATGGCACACAAGTCAAAGGATTTATCCCACCAGGTTTTACTTGTGCCCACGATGCCGTAGTTCTAGGACTGGCCCAAAGCTTCTAGCTCCTCTTGTTTATTCCTCATGCTGTGTGCATTAGGATAGAGACATTTCAAATGTGCTGCAGCGTACTCAGCACATCATGGAGCAGACTGAAGGACCTCGCTAGCACACTGTTCCTCAAACATTGGCATGGTGCCCCCAGGCTTATCTCTAGCAAGCCTCGTTTTATCTCTTTCCCCCTTCAAATCTAGTTTAAAGCTCTTTCAATGAGCTCTGCTAACTCTTGCATGAAGATCCTTTTCCCCCTTTGAGACAGGTGTATACCATCTGTCACCAGGAGGCCTGATGTCATGTAGACCAACCTGTGATCAAAAACCCCAAAATTTGGCTGGTGACACCAGTCACAGAGGCAGGTATTGATCAGCTGGATCTTCCTGTTCCTTCCCTCATCATTCCCTGCAACTGGAAGGACAGAGGAGAACACTGCTTGTGCTCCTCATCCCTTAACCAGTCGTCCTAAGGCCCTGAAGTCTTTTGATCACCCTTGGACTTCTTGTTGCAACTTCGTTACTGCCTACATGAAAAATCAATAATGGATAATAATCTGAGGGCTATACCAAGGTAGGAAGTTTTCTCATCACATCTTTAACCCGGGCCCCAG
Organism: Larus michahellis; assembly: GCF_964199755.1. NCBI lineage: Eukaryota > Metazoa > Chordata > Aves > Charadriiformes > Laridae > Larus > Larus michahellis. The sequence goes on from NC_133897.1 coordinate 82,365,694, forward strand.
GAAGGTAGCAGACTTCCCTAAGAAGCAGGTCGGATCAGCACTTTGGGCCTTCTGTTCCCCTCAGAAGAGAGTCTCCCATGACAATGACCCATCTTTTTTTCTTTACGGAAGTGGTTTTGATGTGGTGCATCAGCTGACTTAACCTTGCTGACACTTCCAACCTACATGGACCATCGTCCTCGGCATTGTTCGGTTCCACTTGCAGAGCTTCGTATCTGTTGTGCAAGGGCACCGGGGAAGGTGGGACAGTTACAGAGGAGATGTGCCTGCTGCATGGAGCAGGAACTTGTCACCATTGCCTCCTATCCCTTAAGTTACCACTTTCTACTGGGTGGAGACAGGATGGGTAATCCTCCATATCATGTGTCCTGTCTGCCTGTGGGGCCTGTCCCACACAAGGTAGGGTGCAGTTCCAGTAATCTCTCTTTCTTTCGGACTGCCTGATACTCCTCAACCTACTTAGTTCCTGCTGGAGTTCTGTTGCTAAGCTGAGGAGTTCCTCTACCTGGGCGCATCTCCCACAGGTGTGCTCACTGCTGCTGTCTGGTTCTGGCCTAGCAGTAGGGCACAGACTGCAGCCTGACGCCTAGGTGGCAACGTGCTCCCATCAGAGCTCTGTCTGGGAAGCTGCATCAGTCATGGCAGGTGCAGAGTTTAGAGAAGCCATGGCTTTCTTCTAGGTGGATACCATTGCTCCCTGGTCAAGCCAGCAAAACTTCAGAGACCTTCCTGCATGGCCTTTTGTGTGAACTGCCACACCACACCATGGCCACTAGCGCTCCCTGGGATTTCTTTTTTAGGTATGGGGGCTTGGCCACCGTTGCTCCTGGCCCTGTACAGGTCTTGTCAGCCACAGTCACACAAGCTGTGGGATCCCGGCAGGTCTCTCCGCTCCCCTGAGGTTTCCTCGGTTCAGGAACCCTCCTGTGCACCGTGCTGGAGTGCTCTGCTCTGGGTCGTGCCAGCACCAGAGCTGCTCGCCTCAACAACTAAGACATATGTTACAAAATAATTGTTTATTCAGGGCTATATGGTACTTTTCTGAGGTGGGAAAAATCACCAGAATTTAATGTTTTCCTTTGAATGGTACTGACTTTGGCAAATTGACATTTTGGGTAAATGTTCCATTGGCAGATTTCCAACTAGCTATATCAATAGCTATTATAGAATAATAGAATAATTGATAGATTATTGTTTTTTGTTTCTGTTATTGTTTGAGAAACCCACAACAATTTATTGTAACTTAGACAATTATTCTATCACCTGGTGACCCCTCCCCATCTGGGAAAGGGAATTGGGAAAAAACAAGGAAACACAAGGGTTGAAATATAAACAGATTTAATAGAATAAGACTAGATAATTAACATTAATAATACTAAAGGACCGGTATTGATCCTGATGCCAATATAAGATATACAAGAATTATACTCAGCCAATTCTGTCAGCAGGAAGCTGTGCACTCCCAGCAGTGGACAGCAAGTGTCAGACACTGCAAGCGCTGCGGCTTCAGGAAGAAGGGAAGGGCGCAGGGGTCCGGCACCAGGGCAGGAGGTTCTCTGGACTGTTGCCATCAAGGAAGAGAGAAAACTTCACAGCAAAATTTCTGATTTATATTGAATGTTGTGTTCATGGTATGAAATTATTCTGTTGGCCAGCTTGAGTCTAGCTCCTCCTCATCCGTGCACCGGGCTAGCTCGAAAACACCGAGACCTTGAATCCCACATAGCCTAGCTGGCTATGAAGTAAATATTTTCATGAATTCAGGCACTAGAGCCTTCTAAAAGTGCAGCTTTCCCAAGTATTAGAAGAGAAATTAGTCCCACACCAGGACAATTTCTAATTTTAAAAATTCTTTCTGTTATCAGAAGATACAGGAGCTGTATTCCTAGGCTGAAGAATCTCAGGTGTTATATCAGCAAAGATAACTTGTGCAGAAATTTTGCCATCTAAATACAGGTGACTGAAGTACAGACCAATACAGATCACACAGGAATGACAAAAGATAAAAAAAAAGAAAAAAGGAAAAAGTGGTTTTGGTCAGCTTCCACGTGATTTGAGAAAGTACAGAGGTAACAAATGTAACTGTTGAAGATGTTGAAGATGTTCATGGAAAAGCAGCCTGCTTGCCCTTCATCCTGTAGTGTAGCAAAAATCTACGGGTTATGGCTCAGACAGTTCAAGAGTTCTCCCCTGCAGAAGGCAACAGTGCTCTTTCTGCCATCTCCTTCAGCCTTAGCTTGGAACCACATGAATCTGCCTTCCCCTATTGGACTGATGTCTGCCAGAATCTTCATTGAACTGTTCAGTTCACTCATCTGGCGAAGAACTGGCTGTGTGTTGTCAGGTTGCTCTTCTGTCATTTCAAGAAGCTGAAGCAGGTGGGCAACGTGCATCTGTGGTCAGGGAGGAAGCGAGGGCAATGAAACCAGTGCATCCACCTTTTTAGAGTGAAAGATCAATTTAGCCCAAGCTGTAATTCCTAACATCATGCTCAGTCCCTGTTCGTGCTGAAATCCTCTCATCTCTTTAAGCCTAACCTAACCTTTTCAATGGGGTTGTTGGTGGCCATCACAGAAAATTATAGTTGTGTAGGAGTATTTTCAGTTTCCTGTTAGAAAAACAGGAAAACAGAACTTTTTTTTCTGTTTTCATGAGATTTCATATCAGTGAACCACAAAAAAATCTTGATGTATCTTGCCTTAGTAGTAAAGCCAGCTACGTCCAAGCATTTCAGAAGAAACAGAAGTGCAGAGGAATGTGATATTTGAAAGAAATGAACTTCTATGTTGTGAAGACTCCTTACAGCTTCACAAAGTATTGAACAATCACAACAGTCTGCTCAGGACATTCATGGAGCAAGAACATTATTAATACCTAAATTTTGCTGTGACCTACACCCTTGTTCTTCCCCAGCTTTTTATAGTCTTTTTCTCTGTAATTGAAGAATCACAGTACACACTGTTTTGTCTTGCACAATGACAAGGGGAGACCTGAGTAACAATACAGAGCTACTTTTCTCCCTTTGTATTTCTATACAAAAAAATCTGTGTCCTACCCATGGATACCTGAAGTTTTGTCGTACCTATTATTTGTTCATGAAAGACACCTCAGCTCCATTTTGTTTTATGGGAGTGGCTTCAAGCAGTTTTGATTATCTCAGGGCTGACAAAGATCATTGAAAAAAATTCCTCTAACAATATTTTCTGGTGTGCTGTAATCCATGCACAATGAACATATGAATCTTACGGGACAGTCACTTTCAAACCATATCTTTTAGTTCTAAATATCATCAAGGAAAGAAAAATAAAACAAATGCAAATTTTTCAAGAAAATGAATACTTTATAAATTTTGAAAGTGCTTTGTTATGAAACTCATCTTTATAATGCTAGAGGCAATTTTAAATGGTTTTATTTCTATAGCTCCCTGACAGTACTTCTGGGTAACGAATGCCATGACTGGGAAGCAAAAATAGACTACTGTTCCTACTGTGAGGACCCCAGAGGTTAAACACAGTAAGCATTTACACTATGGCAGCCTATTTTAAAGTCTATAAAACCAGCCCATAGTGACTCCATCCTATTTACACACGATGGATTTTTTGTGATTGTCAACATCTCTAGTTGAAACATTAGGCTTATAACTAATGAGTATATTTTGTACACCTCATTCTGAATATCATTCTTTACCCTACAGCAATCATTGATGATCATTATGTGGCAGCTGAAGCAAAAATGTGCCTGAAATAGCCAGTCAGAATTGCTTTCAAGATAGCAGGAGAAAAAGAAAGTGTTAACTTTTCATTTCCATATCAGCCAGGCAATGCAATATAGTTTAGATTTGCTTTTCATCTTCTTGCTTATTACTCTAGAGTTCCTTTGTAAGTTGTAAGTCCATCTTCAACTGTTCAGTTTTCATCTAAGTAGTCATCTTGAAATTAATTTAATGTGAAATGGGAATATGAGCACCTACATAGCAGGTTGAAAACCCACCAATGCTGTCTTACATTTTTATCTCAAGCTTGAAACTAGGCATTCGGATACCAGCATGAGAAATACTAACTTTTGAAATCAGGGTGATTGGCAGTGTTTAGTGTATTGAGGCAACAAGCCCCAGATGTAAATCAAGGTATTGAATGGAACAGGTGCTGACCTACATTATAGAAAGAAAATTGAAGTGAAATATGCGTGAAATGTGACAATTGTTATAAAATAGAGCGTAACAAGCAAAATGCAGACTTCCTGAGGATACTACAGTGACATCTGTGGAATCTTTTCCTATTTGATATCTTCATTAATGACCTGGAAGAGGTGATAAACAACATTTTTGGCTACTATCCTGTCAACGGATTTGACTGCTGATAAGAGTAGAGGAATATCCTGAAGGTAAGTTGAGAACGAGCAACAAAATAACAATGAGCAAGCAGGTCAAAAGTCCCAAAATGCAACTCTGCTATATGGAGAGAAAATTAATGGGAAAAATGAATACTGGTAGTATGGTAAATTATGGTATATTATGGTAAATATGAAACATAGTCCACACAAGTGTGGGTCAGGAGGATGGCTCTAGAAATGATAATGAAGTTCAAGGTAGCAGTAGTCACTTTGTTAAAGGAGGTTTCACGTACGTGGAACAAAATCTGAAGTTTTTATTTTTTGCTTTCATGTGCATGAAAATATGGTAATAATTCCATTTTTGTGATTTTGACATGAACATACCTAGAATACGCTGTTTGTTTGTTTGTTTGTTTTTCTTTGCAACAGAGGAATTGACAGATAAGAATTCAAATGGAATAGCAACAGATTATTTAATAAGGGAGCTGGAGGCATAATCTTATAGTGTGTTACTTGGTTAAGCAATGCCTGAAGGCAGGAAAAGGCATAATAGATGGGGGGGAGAAGAACGGAACAGGATTACATGAAATGCGATAACTAAGAGAAATGGCTATAAAAAGTAAAGCACTGGCTGGATGATAGACACATTTTTCTGAGACCGAAAGCAGTCACACAGAAAAAAAAAATTTCTTGAGAGAAGTAGTGGACTTCCTGTGCCCCAAAACACCCTGAAGTGTGTCATGGAAAAAATACTAATGTGTATTAGAATTGCAGAATCTAATATTTTCCCCTAACTCCTGATTTTTATGAGTTACATCTGTTACCATAAGTGACTTTGCCATTATTTTTTTTCACTATAATTTGAATTAGTATGCTGCATGAAGCAGTGCTGTTAAATGAAAAGCACACAACATCTTGGGGGAAAAAATATCAAAATTTGTTTTAAAACACAAGTTTCTGCCAGTCAGATCCAGATCACCAGAATTCAGTGATGAGGTTGATTTTAATTGTCATTATTGTGGTATTTTTTAAATACTGCAGTCATTTTCAGAACCTCTTTATGTCAATTTCTTTAGTACTAAAGAAATTAGTCTTTATTTCGAAGGCGAAGTCTTTACTGTGTTGTTTGGGATATTTGTAGAAAGTATTTTAATACTATTCATCTTGAAGTTACTGGGGAAGAAAACAGTATTTCACGATTAAAACTCTAAAAAGTAATCATAAAGCATGTTGAGTTTGATCTTTAGGCCCTTATTTCTACACTAGAATTGTACAAATTGCATTTTTTGATGCTGTTAATACAACTAATGTGATACAACCACTTCTAGAATGAAGATAATTTTATGGGTTCACAGTTTCTTAGAAAATAGTCATCATTTTCCTGTGGAAAAGAATTATAGCACCAGAAAAATTTTAAATGTGATTGATGGAGCTGTAATAAGGTTCCTAAACAATAAGCCGTTCAGTGTGGTGCAGGATGAACCCAAACCATAAGGTCCATTGCCTTTCCTGCAAGAACATGGAGAATGAGAATGAACATGGACAGAATGACTGAATACTTCACCGTGTGTGTGCTCAGAAAATAGACTGTGTGCCTGAATATACCACAAATGATAAAATGTTCGGATGGATGGTGAAGACCAGAAGCTGCAGCCAATGAGTAACAGAGATGTGCCATGGAAAAAGGCAGGTGAAAAGTCCCAAAATGCAGCTCTGGTATGTGGAAAGAAAATTAAATACCTTTACATAGGGGAGGAGGATTTTGACTGAATCAGACAGAACTCCTTCCCAGAATACTTCTTAAACTATGTAAACCCACTGATCCTCAGCCACAAGTTCTTGTCCCCATTCTGTCCTCTGTGTTGACAAACCATATTTTGCATAGCTGTAGAAAAAGAAGAAAGGAGCTGATCAAGCTGAGAAAACAACCTTTTTTTTTTTTTTGATGACAAGTAGAATTACATTTTTTCCCAAGTAAACAGTAGGTTCACTGAAAAAGAAAGTTATGGAGGACTACAAAAATACACATATTCATGTAAAGTCAGCAGTCTCGGAAAAAAGCAAAAAACCTGAATTTTGTTCTTCTTGACTTTTTGTAAGTTTTACTTTAGAATACAGTAGTACACATGTGTTTAGAGTCATTATCCTTCAAGCAAAGTACTGAAAAAACTTACGTAAAATGAAAAAAGGCTTATTAAGGTTAGCAAAGAAAATATTCCATTTCAAGACAAACAACATATTTTGGGTAACTAACAAATATTTATTATTTTACTTCATGGAAGAAAAAAAACTGAACAAATACAGTACTACTTCTTTATTTTTCCAGTCTGGCTTTTCTTTTCCCTTTAAAATTGTGTCCTTCTGTTAAACTGTGGTAGGTGTCCTTCTGTTAAACTGTAACCTGCACAGAGACCATTCTTAAAATACTGCTCCCTTTTAAAAAAGCCAAGTAACTTTGATTTTTTCTGAGCTGACACAGTTGGTAATACTTGGAATTGCTCAGCATTAAGGTGATTTCCTGACTCTTTGTGTAAGGTAGTGTTTCCGTTCTAATTTGTATTTCACAAATAAAGGAAAGACATCGAATGGATCAAATCTTTTCAGAGTAGTCCTTACTAAAGTAAGATTTGATTAATCTTTGAGTTTAGAGTTCACCCAAAGAAACCTTGTTCTTTAATAAAAAAAATTAAACACAAGGAAGAAAAATTGTTTTCAGCGATGCTGAGAGAATATTCTGAATTGCACACCTGAACTGAAAACAGGTATGTAACTGCTTGCAATTTTGCCTGTTAAAAGATGACATTATCTCAGTCGTCTGCTTTTGCACTTGTTATTCTGCTATGGAAGGGTCCTGTGAGGAATCAAATTATTTTTAAATATTTAATAACGACTGTATAAATGGTATATATTTATCATCCATGGACACTAGTAAAGTTTATTGGAAGAATTCATTGTGCACTCTTAGGCTTTGGGACTTGGTACAAAGCCAGCTCTTTCTTGGAGGCCTTGAAATTGTGTGCAGATATACTTGCCAGATAGATTTCGAAGTTTTAGAGCCAGGCTCTCATAAGGCCTTTTTGTACTGCTGGTATATGTCAACGTTGTTGGGGAAATTATAGAAAGAGTTCCACAACTCATAGTATAGGTTTGGAAAGATAAAAGGGTTTCTTTGGATGCCAGGGACAAAAATAAGGTGAGACTGTCAACAGAGGACTCAAATGAAAAGCTTTTTAAAAAAGTCAAAAGTGATGACTGCTCACTTCCTAGACCGGTACTTCTGATTTATGAACTTGTTCGGAATACAATGAATTGGATGTACTTTAGCTCTCTACTCCCACAGAGGATTCCTTGGTAGGAAAAATGAACTATATGGGTAAAGATAATTGCCTTCAGGAAAGAGCTCAGACATAATTCTTTTTTTTTCAGACCAAGTCCTGCACACTTCAGGCCAGACAAATATAGTTTATATTTATGTAGCACCTTTTTAAAAAAAAAATCCCTAAATTTCCTTCTAGACTTTATACAGAAATGACTTCAAATGTCACTGGACTACTATAAAATTATTTTAATATATACATGCAAAATATCTCTCCTATTTCACTTGCCTGAAGTGCCTCATGCTAGAGTTTATATATATATATATATAAAAAATATATATAAATTGTCCTTTGAATTCTAAAGATCACTTTAATCAATAAATTTTACAAGAGGCTGATTTATGGCTAAATATAACCCAGTGTCTGGGAACTGTTGTCCAAATTTGCCGAGACCTCACAGTTCACAGCATGTCATGGTCTAATATTGAACCTAAGTATTGCCTGTGCAATTTTTAGTTTTGTCAAGTTACACCTTCGAGGAGAGTCATGGCTGTAACAGTGTCTGTAATTGAAACATTCCGTCATGAGGCCAGAGTGCACGCTCTAAAAAGGCTTTTGATTTGTTTGAGTAGAAAAATAATTTTTATTGGCTTGGTAAAGGTAACAGTAAGCACTTAAGTTTACTGTAGTTTTTAAAGGCTTTCAGTTTTTCATGAGTGTATGAAGTAAGTAAGCACGGAAATTGGAAAAGATCAGAAAATTCTATCGCAACACATAGGCAGAAAGTTTTGATGGTTTTTTGTCAGTAAAGACTATGAAGTTACATGAAACAGTAAGGTGACTGCTGCAGAGTTATCAGAAATACGTCATACTGTTACTTGTGATAATTCATGCGGATCATCTGATTGTCTCAGCAAAGGCTATAGGTGTTTTCTTTCTTAAAGGTTAAGTCATAGCTCTCCATATCTTAATATTTAGTAGTGTTTTTGTTGAGAAAGCAAGTAAAAATCAGTTGAAATTGCCAGTTTTTATCTCAAAGGTCTGTGATGTCTTCAACCATAGAATTCCTATGTTTCTAAAAGAGATTCGTTATTACACAGCTGAAAGAGTTAATAATACATTGTTTGCTGACTATATTCAAGGCATCAGTGAAACTGCTGTTTCAAATGTAGATGATTGTTCAATACTTGCAATAGCTAATACTGATATTAACCTCGAGAGATACCATTCCATCTAGAAATTAACAAAAACTAGAATATTTTATTCCAGTTTTATTCTCAATTTAATTTCCAGTTCCAAATTTCCAAATTCCAGTTTCCAAATGTACACTACAGAGGAGCGGCCCAAACCACGACAATTTTGTATAGAAGATTGTTTAACAAGAGTTCTCAATCCCTTTTCCATCTAAAAGAGCAATTTCAGAAGATATTTCATTCCATCAGTCTTAAATTTATGGAATTGCATTGGCAGTTCAAACGCACACATCACTGAAAACATATATATGAAAGAATGATGCTGTTTCCTTAGAGATTTCAAGCTCTCTCTCCTTTTAGCATGGTTTTCCATATCTTTCACCTGGAAGAGTAGTCACCCAATGCGTAATATTAGACCTAATGCCTCAGTAGATTTTAAAGAGCAACACTTAGAACCTTAAAACTGTTAATCAGCTTTTGATCAAAGAGAAACTATCTTAAAGGAAATACTAACACAGTTCTGGGCTAAAGCAAAACTAAAAAGAAACCAATCTATTTTCTCGATGGCTTGGGGTTTTCACCTGAAAAAAGGAGTATATAAATTTCAACCCTCTTGAAAAATACACTGAAACAAACTTGTCCCAGAGGAGTTTTATAGCTTGATGCATAAGTTGCTTTTTAGGGGTTTTGAGGGGAGGTGGGGTGGTTGTTTGTTTGCCTGATTGTTTGTTTTAAGTGTGCATGATCTCAAACAGAGCATAGTCTTTGTTGCCAACAAGGGCAGGTAGTTCCTTAAGGGAAGGGGAGCCAGAAGCCAAGCATGGTAACATCATCAGAGGCAGTGGTCTCACCAGCAAGGGTCCTGCACCTGAGCGAGGCAACGGGCCAGGAGTGGTAATGGTAGCTAGCCTCATAGGAGAGTCCTGATCATCAGAAAGGTCCACAGTGATAAGGTAGGTCCAAGGTCAAGACAGAAAGTTGAGTCAGCAGCTCAGGATCAGGTCTGGAACAGTAACTGAAGTCAACCACAGCCCAGTGATCAGCTGGCACGTCCATAGCGATGAGGTCCTCATTCTACAGGTCAGGGTCTGGATCGACAAGATATGGAGTCAGGCACAAGGCTGGCTGTGATGCAACTGAAAATGTGGCATAGGCATGAGGCGAGGGTGAGAGTCTTAGCTTAAAAAGCAGCTTCCAAGAGAAGGCAAGATGGCTCTTAGTGAGTCTTCTAGATTTAAGAGCAGCTTTATTCATGGTCACTACCTGTGCTTTTTCTAAATTGGCCCTAATCGAGGGAGACAAATGACCAAGAATGGGGAAGATGAACTCAGATCTCTGACAGTCTCTACTCCTCAACCAGAGTAAAAAGTTTGACCCCAGGTCTCCCAGGAGTCTGAAATTGGAATTGCTATTTTGAAAAGAAGCTTAATCAATCATTACACAGTTTTGTAGGTGTTCCTATATTCAGGAGAAAGATTGGAGGTGTGATCTTGGAGAGCAGAAATACATTTTTGCAGTTAAGAAAAAAGTTTCTTTTCTGGTCCTGGAGAAAAAGATTTAAAACACACTTCTTTCTATCCTACTTTCTGCTGACAGTGAGCTAAAAATATTTTAGTGAATCTAATTCCCTGATATGTAACTGTTCTAAGTTTTTTTTTCTGTCAAGGAAGTCATGGTATTAAATTCAGGTTTTCTGCTACCATTATAATGGCATGTAAGAGTTAGCTACTGCAGTTCTGAGGGTTGGAAGATTCATGGTCTTTGATCCATCTATTTCCTCTTCATTTGTTTGAATAAACAGGACTGGCATTTATAAGAAAATAGTTTACTATAAGATAATACCTCAGTCCATGTTCATTTCTTCTCCAAACTGAAAATAGCCATGCACAGATGACCCCACAAAATTCTCTATAGCAAAAGGATAATTCCGAAAACAGCATTATCACTTGCTACTTAGACTGTGTCTAACCCATGCACCACAACAACGTAGCTGCATGCTCGCACCTCTTTGTTAGGCTAATTTGATTTTGCTATATGTTTAAAATACTAATCTCAATTAAACTGATTTTATCCTGCCTGACTGAAAAACAGAGGAAGCACTGGCAGAAGGAAAGGCAACCAGAGGGTATCAGAGGTCCCTTATTAAACTTAGTGACACTAATGTTCTCCCATGAGTACAATTAAAGGTAAAGTGAGATGGTGGGACACTATACACATAAGCAAAGAATTGGCTGATAGGCAAGAAATCATTTCAGTAAAATAATGAGACCTGTTCCTCTGAGACATGCTGTGGAACTAACATGCATAATTTTTCATCTGTCTCAGAAATTTTGCAATACTAATAGACCATAGAGGAAAAGAAAATCATTAAGTGTCCAGGAATGAGTCCTTGCCTATTTAGCAACATTTTGAACTGAAAATAATCCTCTTTAACTGTCTCATGTTTATTTTATTACAGTGATAGTCTTATTAGTATGCTAAACAGTCTTAATAATATTATTTTATATTCAGTTTATTGTGAAATTGTGAATTCTGTTTTACTTAGTACAGTTTTAAAACCAAGTGAAATTAGAACATGCATTAATACTCAACTTCAGGTATGACACTTTGTCTCTGAAGAGTTTATGTGTAGAACAGCCCAAACCAGGGCATTATTTCTATGAAAAAAAAAAAGAAAAAAAGAAAAGAATTAAAAAAGGGATATTAACAAATCATCCATGTTATAGGTCTCCATCCCCTCTCCCCCCCTTCCCCTTCCTTAAAGGTTTGCTTGTGTATTCTAGGTTTTTTAATAGATCTGTGTATGTATACATGCATATATTTATAATAAAAATAAAATACATCTATAAACGTAATATAAATTAATGTATTTTCCATTGATTGTCTCTGTGAGAAGAAATTCTTCCTTAGCACTGTAAACACTGGGTTGTACAAGCAAAGTGAAACAGTGCTTCTTTTTTATATTTACATTGGAATTAATCCAAATTTACACCATATTACTCACTGATGGAAGATTCCTTCAGTCCACCCCTGGCAAAAAAAATTAGTGACTCTACATGGATGTTTGCTTTCATATTATTCCATGATAAATTTCTGAAACAGAACAATTGTTCTGGTGGATCTAAAATTTTCCTGTCCTACTCTCTCTGTGTCTTTTTTTTTTTTTTTTTTAGGGAACATTCAGCTGGTGTCACTAGGGAAAGCATCTGAACTTCTGCTGGCTAGCTCTTCTCCCAGTCCTTTCCTTTCCTGGTCCAAGTATTACAAATTTTCAGTGTCAAGAAAGTGTCGGGTTGAAAGCCGTCTGAGTAACATCTGACAGTTTTCGATAGAATCAGTCATCTTTCAGTGAAGACGGAACATAGTGAGATAGCAACACACTTAAATTATTCTTTCAGGAAGGTACTACATTTCACTTTCAGCATTAGTTATGCACTCATTTGCATACTTCTAATATTTGCTAGCATTAGGCACAGTACAGTAAGGAGTGCCATGAAGGTGGCTAGAATATTAGGTTGGTACACGATATGCAGAGTGCATCACGATGTGAAGATCTGTTTGGAATTATGCATGGAATAATCAAATTTGTTCCAGACATAAGGAAAGCAGAAAATTGGTTATGCTTAATATTTCAGTTGCATTCAGGTGAGTTTTTCAGAGACTGTATGTGTGTATAAATATTCTTATCCTACCACTTCTGGAAGAGAGAAGGATAGTTAGTCCCTTTTGTCCTTATTTCTTGCAAACAGAGGATTATAAAGCATGCACATTTCATAAGAGAGCTCATTTTCAGGATCCAGTGAGTCTCACGGGATTGTTCTCTACATAAGAGTTGTTACAGGCTCTGAAAATAATGGTAGAGCTGGAAGAAAAAGGCAGATGTTTCAGCTAGTGGGAGCTGAGCCTTTTTTTCCAATATTTGAATCCTATCAGTACCACAACCAAAAGCTTCCAGATTTCACAAGCCAGCAATACCAGCTAACAGTACACAAAGAAACTCCCTTTTGAAAACATGTTGCTTCCACAGCAAAGAATTCCAATTACTCCTTGCAATCAGGTAACCACAACTGACATTCCTGGTCAGTGCTGACCGTATTTGTGAACTTCACGAGAAGACCAGTGACACCAAGCAGCAGCTGGGACTCCAGGACCTGTGGTCCCTCAGGGGGCCTTGGCATACCAGAATTATCATGGTGGCCCTGGATCTTCCTTTTTTCCGCAGCAGTGGGCTGTTAGTTTGGTTCACTCTGTCTTGAGAAATCACAGCCTCAGAAGAGGTTAGTCAAAACATCTCCAAGCAATTGTTTTTTTTTCCATTGAAAATTTGTAGTTTCATCAAAACACGTTGCTATTAACAACTTGCCAGTTTTAATGAAGTATGACTAGGAAATCTTTCTCACAGAGAGAATGGAAAGGGAAAGGATAGGCAGGAAGAAAGAAGGGAAGGCGGGCAGTAAGGAAAACTAGCACAGCAGAATGAAAACTAAAACTCTCACAGGAGTTCTGTGAGAGTTTTATTAAACTCCCAGTTCTTTTGAGTCTGAGCTTCATGTAAAGCTATTTAATAATTACTGCTCCAAATGGAAAAAGGGAAAGCACTTGCAAAGACGTGTGTCCTATAACCTAGTACACTATTTGTATAGATTGTCCCATTCTAACTGGAGAAAGGTAAGACTTGAACACCAAAATCTTTCTGCCAAGCAAGTGCCATAATGTGCAGGTCAGTGGCTATTTTCTCACTCAGGTTGGTCTTGTGCTGTTGGCGAGGGGTGGACAGGACAGAAAAAAATCCACATCTTTTTTGCACACTCACACCACTACAGAACAAAGACAACTGTTTGGATGTTTGAAATCTGTCATGAAATAGGAATGTTTTTTCTTGGGCCTATCTATCTGTTTTCCCAATAACTTTGTTTCTGTGTGTTCTTCCAGTATGTGGTGGTGGTGGTGGTATTATTATTATACCACATTGTTTCTCCTTTCCACATTCAGTTTACCCTTTTCCCCTATTCCTGCTCTATTCTTAGTTCTCTGTGTATTTTGTCACCAGCCAGGCTTTTATCATTTTTCTCCTTTTTCTTCTTTTTCTCTCCTTTCTCTCCTTGCTGTCCATTCTCCTCCTCTTATGTATCTGCATGTTTTGAGGGAAGGAAACAATAAAGCAAATGCAAGTAAAAGCATACTAACGCATCTGTGTGGGACTTTGTAGAAGTAAATGCAATGAGCTTGTGATCTAAGGAAATAAAATCAATGAATTACAATTAAAATGCCAACCAGACAAAATGCAATATATTTTTCAATATTGTAACTCAAATATTTATTCAAAATGAATGAGTGATTACAGTATCTATTCCCCTGCATCTGTCTAGCTTTTAACTGTTACAAAATCCATTCATTTTCTTTAAATGAAAAAGGGGTTATATAAATATAGTATTTCATTACTGAGATTCATTCTTTTGTGAAATAGTTTTACTTATTTGTAAAGTAGTTTCCTAACTAGAGCCACTTGTAAACACTATTAGAATAACACAAGTCTGAAAAACATGTATAAATGACAATGTACTGCTGCCAGTAGGCTTGGAAGGAAGATCCAGTGTGACTTGTATTACACTGAGAGATGTGATTCTTTGGAATTGTTTATATATCAGGTTTTTTCCATGGATGTTATTATTCCTTGCACACATTCCAGTCAAGACAGGAACTGTATTTACCAGCACGCCAATCAGTTGGTTTAAAATGCAAGTTGGAGTAAGATATGGTGGGGTATAAAATTGCTTCTCCACAGACCTGGAGTCAATATGTCTCTTGCCTTTATTAACCCTTATAAGTTAAATACCTTGTTTATTGGCTCCTGACATAGAGCAATCCTGACATTAACCAGTGACTTCAAGTGACAAAGGATTTGGGCAGAGGGGGACATCAGCAGATTTCTTCTCAGGTTACACCATTACGTTATTTTCCTCAATAGGTCAAAAAGAAACAAAATACTGTTTGACTTGAAGTATTTTTCTCATAGTTTTTTCACCATGATAAGAAATAAGGCATCTTGACATTTTGGTTTGAATTAAACTTAAACCTTACTTACCAGTCTCCAACCCAAAAATTTCCTCCATTGCTTTTGTGCCTTATTTTTTATTTCCTCTGCATTTTAATGTCAAGTACCTAAAGGGCAGAAGATATCTCCTAGCTGTTTTGTCCCTGCCAAAGGACAGAGAGATCTAGATTAAATACTTACCAAAAATATCATACTTTTATTTGGGTTTAGATTAAATTTAAACCTACTTTCTGCTAAGCATTCTAGTGCCCTCTTCAGTGTCCTGGCTTCTAATTTATAACAGAAGAGTTACTAGCTACTGGTTGTGGATTGCAGGAAAACAAGCTTCTGAAATGTTATCATAGAAGTATTGTTCCTTTTCATTCTTTTCTGTGATGAATAAAAAAAAAACAACAAACAAACTAAAAAATCCTTCTAGAGATGTATAATGATAAAGGCAGCAACCTATGCAGCTGTCATTCTTACTAGATTTCTTCAACCAGATTCAATAAAGAGTAAATTATGTGAGCTCGTGTCTCTGCATTCTCCATTGAGATGCCAAAGTCAGGATGAGTGAGTACATGCTTTGAGAACACGCATTTTAGGGATAAAAATAGCTCTTGCTGGTAAGTTTGCAGATAGATACACAGGCAGAACATGAGCAAACGCATTAATGAAACAAAATCAAGCTTGAATAGAAGAAGCAACTTTCTGTATTAGGAAAGGCTTTGTTTGCAGAGTATTTGGCAGTTCCTTTGAAATAATGCAGTTACACTGGCTGGCACTAATAGGCATGGTCAGAGGAATTTCAGATCAAAAAGCAAATGAAGCAGAACAAAGCAAGTAGGACAAAGGTGTTGCCAAGTCCCCTCCTTTCAAACACAGGAGGATGTGTCAGTGTAAGAGTAATGTGTTCAGATCTGCTCAGCAATACCAGGAGAACCAAACTGCAGGTTTCATCAGAGACGGAGAAATTCTCCTTACTGAAAAGTTTGCTTCCTTTTAAAATTAGGACTGAGGCAGGTCACTAGCTTTAGCTGAAGGTTTCTCAGGCTATCTTGGTTTTTATACAGCTCCTAAATGTGTTACAAACCCATCCTCATAACAGTAAATGTCACAGTGAATGACTTGGAGATAAATTTGTTATGTTGTCAAATGCCTGCTTTTCCAAGACAGCCTGCTCGTTCTTATAGAGACAGATATACTCAGTTTTGCGGGGTTGGTTTTGGTTTGGGTTGAGGGGTTTTTGTGTGTGTGTGTGTGGTTTTCTCCCTATGCCCATAGCTTGATGTGGATGGTAAATTTACCTTGGAGACAAGAAAATCATGAGAGTGCTCAGAAGGAAGACATGGCCTCCGTTGAATCACCTGGGTTTTGCCTAGGATTACTGGTAGGAAAGACTTACAGTTTCTGAGGTTTCTGACCATTACTTTGTGTATGTTTGCATTTGCAGGAGTCCGTAACAACAGATGCACACAGTGCTGCCTTGGTTTGGGCTACGCAGTAAATTTTAATGTACTTAACAGATGGTACTTTACTCGTGGCCGCACCCTTTACTTGCAAATGCAAAGCACTTCAACTTCAGGGTAAACACAGTCACCTTCCTTCTTTTCCTGCTGGTAAAAGTTCCTGACTTACAGCTAATGAAGTAACTTTCATGTGGGCCTGGATCTTCAGTTGATTAGTTTCTCCACCTAAGGAAAACCCAGCAAGACCCTAGCAATCATCTCTGCCTTTGACCTGGAAATTCTATCCCACAGAAAGTAAATAAAAGGGTTTTTCTTGTTAGTGCAAGTGAAATCATCCACCTGGAGAAGGCAGAACCAAGGACTCTGTGGACAACATCTTCCCAAGACAGCTGTTTCTCCCCAGGATTCTTTCAAATGCTGTATATGTTAGTCTGTAATGCTAAACCAGTCACAGTTGTCAGCAGCAGGATATAATCACAACTGCCATTTTACAAGAAACACCCAGACAGTATGCAGAAAAGTGTAATGAGCAATTAAATATTTATCATCAAATCTAAGAAACATCAGTGACCATTCTCATTCATTATGTAATGTCTTTGACTTGCCTTTTAGGTTTTTTCCTTTGAAGAACAAGTTAAAAATAAGTTAGTCAATCATTGATAAAGAATATTAGTTTGAGGTTTTTTTGTTAATATATTTATTTCGGAAAAAATGGTGCTGATGATTACTTAAGGATTAAAAATGACAGAAATAGGACCACAGAGTTGTCAAAGAGTATTAATTCGCAAACATTACGGTGCTGAAAAATAAACCACCTCTGAAACAAGGGGATTCTCTCATATTCAGTTTTCATCACCGTATTGCACTAGGAGGTGCTGGTTCATTATGATCCTAGTATGAAAGGCACTCAGGCTCCGTAAAGTGTCCTTTAAAAGGGTGTTTGTTTGAGCTAACACTGTAAAGTAAGAGAGAATAGTAGAGATAATTTTATGTCCCTCCACATGCCAGGGACCCCGAGGTGTGCAGCATCTAATGGGTTTCCAATCAACGCGTAGCAAGCTGTGCAGACCCTCTCCACAGAAAAGTTTCCCCCGTTTTAGTCATTTGAGCTACTATAGGATTTTTCTCACAAGAAAACGTCTCTATTCATTATTTCAACTGTCAAAGAAAAATATATGTTTGCAGATTTTTTTCTTGCTGCACAAGGCCATGCAGGTGGTCAGTCACCAGTACCAAGTGGCAGCTGCCCGCAGGCTTTTATGTTCCAGTAGCTGCCTAGACTACAACTGTCTGCCTAGCCTTTAGTAAGGCCTTTGACATTGTCTCCCTTAAGATCCTCATAAACAGGCTGTTGACGCACGGGCTGGATAAGCAGACAGTGAGGGACGGGTGAGAAAATGTCTGAATGACCAGGACCTGGTCACCTGCTGCTTAGTGGCACAAAGTCTAGTTGGAGGCCAGTAGCTAGGGATAGTACATTTTTACTCAAACATAGGCCTTGTAGGACTAATACCTTTTATATTCACCTTGTGAAGTGTAAAGATTTATATTGGGAACATATACAGCCTCCAGCAAAGCAGGATGCCTTGTTCTAATTGAACCTCTACATTCCTGAGCAATACTTAATTTATAAGAATGTGGAACTCATTATGGCTAAACTCTTATATATTACTGTCTGGTTTTTTTCCTCCTCAGAGGAAAGGATTATTGAATAGGGAGAAAAAGTACAGATGTGGAGCAATATTTTGATCCTGTAAAATTACTATTAATCTGACATGATTTTGCATTTACTGTAATTTGCTCAGTGATCATTTTTCAGTGTATTCATTTTTCTTTAATTTTTTTCATGGAAAATCTGCTGAAAATTATTTGGATGATGGACCAAGTAGTTCTTCCTTGCAATGCATGCTTTCAAGTGTCCAATGGGTTGTTTGCTAACAAGAGCAAGAAGCAGTAACCTTTTCCTGAGCCCAAATATGAATATAAGTGGATTTGGGGGGCTTTTCTTCTTTTGGAGATTTTATCAGGGCTGTTACTATATCAAATTTCGTCAGTGTTCCCATCAGTAAGAAAGGTGTAATTTTTTCCTTTTTCTTTCCTGCAAAAGTGAAAGTTTTGAGACTTGGCGTTGCCTTCCCTGTGTGGCTTGTGTGTCGGTCTGTCCAAGAGATAAAACTGTCTCACTCTACCCTGGTTTTGCACATTGCAGTAGCTTGGTCTTTCCTTAATTTAGCTGGAAGGTATGCAGACATGATATTGGTGTTCAGTTTCCTTCATAAAAATTACAAGTATTGTTGCTTCATCTGCTCTTTAAATACCTCTTTTCTTTCTCAGAATGAGTTACTAACACTTGAGAATTTCAATCTGCACCATTTGAGTTTTTTTCCAATTCCACATGGAAGAATGAATACTCAGTTTTCTTACTGTTTTGGAACAGAGTGGGGAGTGCCTTTCATCGATTTCCTTACTCTGCAAACTTTTGCAAAGCATGAGTTTCTATGCTAACAGGTCTTACTGGATCATTTGAATTTCTGAACAGTAGTTTATCACAGCTGTTATGCCATATCAGCAAAACACAAGTGTAGTTTCAAAACCTGACTTGGGAAATCAGTGGTGAAACAGTGCTGAAAACAAAAGTCTCATACCTTCTCCAATGAATATTTCAGTGTTGTTCAGTATTGCCTATTGGTTGTATATAGTTAACTAAAAAAAATTCATCCTAATACTCCAAGGGTAAATTGCTATAAAAATGACTAAGGAATTGCTAGAATTAAATGCTATATATAAGACTACCTGCAGGGAAGCTTTGCTTTATGGAGTCACTTAGACATTGACAGCCTAAGATATGGGCAAAGGCATTCTTGAGTTTTGTGGTATTTTCAAAGTAATAAAATTATGCACAAATGGTTCTGGAGTTTCCTGAAAGTCAGTTAGTCTAGTTTTATTGCTTCTGGGTATCTGAGTTAAAAATGAATATGTATGCACTAGAAACAAGCATTTTAGGTTCTTATTTACAATGTTCAGGGATTTTTTGACACTTAAAAGATTAAAATGATTTGCAGCTCTCTGCAGATAAAGTGCACTGTGTACCTGATATTTTCTACACAAATTTTATTTGTACTCTAATGGCATTACACCTATAAAAAGGCAGAATTACTTATATTAACAGTAGCACACATTTCTTTCTAACAATATTTTAACCATTGTCTCAGAGATTTTTAAAAGATACTATGCATACACTCTACAAATTTATACATTTCTCAACATGTTAACTTTTTGTGGACATTTTAGAGCAAGGATAAATTCCCTTAATAACTCTGTGTCCCTTCATTTTAAAAATCTTGACTGTTTGTCTTCTGAATAATTGCTGTATTGGTGATTACTTACAAAAAACATTTACAACTCTGCACAGTGAATAGATGGTAGGAGAAAATGTATACTAAATTATTTATTTTTTCAATCTCCCAATCTATGATAAATGATTTTGCTTTGAAAACCACCAAGAAATACAAATAGCAGAACACTATAGGATCAGTAGCAAATTTTTTTCTAGAATGAGTCTTTATAAATATAGCTATAGTATGGTCTGGGTTGTATGATTCAAAATCCTTTCATTTGTTGAGTCACCACGGAAAGGAAGTTACATTCATGTATCTCAGGTGGGGCTCTGAGTGGATTCAAAGACACAGTTTAAAGGGGGGAAAGTGTGAATCAGTTAATTCAGAATAACGATTCAGTTATATGGCATGGCTTGGCTTGGCAGGGAACGAAAACTGTGTAAGCGGTTGGGATGCTGGACATCATGAACAGATTCTGAACATTATGAGAACTGAACCAAATTGCTACAAATTGTAAGTGAATCCAGAGAGAACTCTTTGGGATATTTTTTATAGGTAAACTGCTTGGAATAATAGTAGCACCTATATATTACTGTTTATAACCCTATTATGGCCAACTAAAAATGAATGACTGCAAAATCATTGATGACTAGATGTGCTGGATAAATACTTTTGAAATTGCTTCACAGGACTTGTTATTATCTTCTTCTGTTTGCCTTTCTTTCATCATTGTGTTGCCTTTATCAACACAGATAAGAGAGGGCACCCTCTTATCAAATTATATGAAGTTACAGTAGCAAGGGCAAGCTACAATGTAAGTCTCTGAAACAATCTTGTTTAGAGGGTAATACCATTCTTGGAGTCTTGCTGAATGCTTTTATTAATCTTCAGTTGATAGTATAGGCAAAGGTTCAGAAAGTGATAGGCCATAGTGAGGCAGAGCGGAACTCCATCTGTTCCTGTGTCCTGCTTGCAACAATGGTCATTAGCAGGTTCATAACAAAGGACTTAAGCTGGGGCAAATGTGTTTCTTTTGAGTAATCTTTCATATTGTAGTGATGTGTGTCTCAGATGCTTCCAGATGTTGTACCTCTGTATTCAATAGTCCTGTATGAGTTTTATCTCTGTTAGTCTGTCTAGTCCTGTTTTGAACCCATACTAACAGTCAGCTTTTACTACGTGATCTGGCATGAAGTTCCACATCTTAACTATGTATTTTCTTCCCTTTGTTTTGGACTGTGTGCCTGTTATTATGTGTCGTGACTCCTAATACCTGAGTTGGAAAACACAGTGAAGACCACATTCATATTCAACCTCTCCACGCATAATTTTGTATTACTTTATTATTTGCCACTCAGTCTTGTATTTTGTAGGCTCAAGAAACCTCATTTATTCAGTTTTTCTGTATATGAACCATTCATAGATTTTCTCATTATTGCTGAGCTTTACCTTCTGACAGAAAAGGACTGGAAATACACATAATGTTCAAGATTTGATGTACCATGGATCTACACTGTGATACAATGATATTTTCTCTTCTTTTTCCTATTATTTTTATAATAGCTTCTAACATTCTATATTTTTGCCTCTACTGAACTTAGGTTTTCTTGTCATTTGACTGCATATTATAACTCGAAGAACTGTCTCTTCTGTGATATTTCAGAAGCTCTGAGCACATCATTGCACAGATAAAACTGAAATTGTTTTTGTCAGTGTGCCTCACTTTATATTTATCTACACTGAATCTTAGCTTCATATTTTTGCCCAGTTAGTATCATGAATGTAATTCCTGCAGTTCATTGCAATGAGCTTCTGTCTTCTCTATTGTGATTGCTTTTGCTACCTCTCTGATATTTCCATATCAATTATGAACATAATACAGAGCACACCTCATGGTGATTCCTCTGGTGACTTTCCTGTGTTGTGGGAAATTATAGTTTGTTCTATGGCTTTTATCTTTCAACCACCGTTTAATCTTTGTGAAGGCTTGTTATTCCTTGGACATTGAGCTTCTTCAAGAATTATTGATGAAAAATCATGTTGAAAACTCCTTGGAAATCCAAGTAGACTATAACAAGTTGATTTCCTTTATTCATGTAGTGACTTTTTCAAGGAACTCCATCAGGTCTTTGATGTGTTTGATGTGTCTTACAAAAAAACATGTTGACTCTTTCTCAGTGTATCATATCTATCCACCAAATTCTGCTCCATATTACGGTTTCAAACAATTTTCCTGGTGCAGGAATTACAGTCAATTGTCAGAAGTTCCACAGAACTCCTTGGATAAAGGAACATAACAAACTGGTGTTGCATTAGCCATCTTCCCACCTTCTGGTACTTGAAAAGGATCAAGGGAAAGGTTTTACACCACAGAAATACCTCATTGTTTTCAGATCAGATTTTTCTAGAAGTGTCAAATGGACATATAAATAGGCAGTTATCAGTCCCTATCATTCTACTCTTCTTCTATCAACTTAGTGTTTCTTTCTTCCTTTTTTTTTTATTCCATTCCTTTACTCCTTGCAGTATTGTGCATATGCCTAACTTACTAGCTCTGCAAAGCTACATAAGTCCAACTTGATTTCTAATACATTACATATAACTAATAAAGCAAAAAAAAATATCTGTCAATAAGGGTGTCCCTAATTTGAAACTGGTCCAAATAAAACCCAGTATCTTATGGACAATAGTAAATAAGTTTTCAAATGACATCTATCACATCCACCACTCTGGAGGACCTCACATGAGAAATGTCACCTTCTCTATACCATCCCGGGAAGATATCATGAGAAAAAGAACCCACAAGGAAGGGTTTGGCTGATATGTTGAACTGCTGCAAGCTAAAGCTTAAGGCCATGTGCTAAACATGTAACCTCTCCTGTCTAGCTCCTGTCTTCTTGCCACCTTTTTGCAACCTTGCCATATTTCCCTTCTTTCTTATTTCTTTGTTTTCTGTTTAATAGGATCTGATATATTCTGTGACCAGAAAAACAGCTACATGCACTGTCATAAATAACCTGGCACAGATACGACTTTGCTCACTGCTGTTGAAGTGAGAGGAGTCTAGTGGCTGCCTCTCGAAAGCAGCAAGGTTACAAACACCAGTAAGCATCACAGACACAAATGGCATTTTACTTCTCTCTTTATTTTGTTTTCTGCCCTTTCCTGTGCACCTGTCTTCAAAGAAGTAGGATGATTTTTCAGCACAAAACCTGCTCATCTCCCCTTACTACTTTGCCTCAAAAAGGACAGTTGTTTTCATCTTTAACTCTAATGCGCTGCCAAACTGTTTTTCCCTCTGCAATTTCTCTGAAGTAGTGAAGGGAAGAAATCAAAAGACATTGTCAAAATAAAGACCAAAATACTTTGTATTTCAAGTCGTAACTGTTTTTTCCATCTTTCACTGTACCTCTAACAAGGACCTAGCCAACTGAGACCTGTATTCAAAACCCTGAATCTTGTTTAACTGTTCAGTGACTGTTTTTCAATGACAAGGTTGTCTTTGCATCTCTATATGACACCCTGGGCCCAAGTGTTCCATCAAAGCCTACACAGTTCCTCACACTCTGCTTTCTTCTGGGCAGGCATCACACTTCATTGTCAGGAAACGAACATTTAGAGGCCAACTGCCTTCAGTAGCTGCTGCTGGTTTAGATTTGACTCTGCCACCCATTAAGATCAGAAGCTATGAAAATAGGAAGCAATACTCTATGAAGAAAATGTGCCCTTGAGGTGGTCTAGATTTCATATCCGGAAGCATCCTGAGGTATACTTGGGTAGTAAAATTAATAAATAAATAGAAAAGTAGACCAAAACTTCAGTCTGCCAAGCTTTCTGTTTCTAGAATGTGAGTGTGGGATCGAGGGAGACTATTTCTAGGAAAAGACATGTTTTACAGGTGTTTAAGTTCTATTTTGACTAATGAGAATAGCCAGCCTTTACTATATTAATCCTTTATATTTACTATATGCCAGATCAGTGTTGGACCACCATTTTGTGGGTATTGCAGAAAGATTTCTCAGTGAACTCACAACCTAATTAGGGAAAGACAAGCCAGAATCATAGATGTAATGAACACAAACAGGAGGAGAGGAAGGATGAAAGAAAACACAGCAAGAGCTTGTTTTTTGTACCACTAGACTTATTTAAATTCGAGATAAATGACAGCTTATGTGCTGCAGTGAGTGTAAGCAGCTGTTCTGCTAATTGTACTTCTTCCCATGTATGCTAGTGCTAACAGTATTGCATTGGAAACACAAGTAGAAGCAGTAGTCCATTTTAAAGAAGAATCTGCAGTAAATAGCGACGAAGTGTTTTGCCATTTCTTTCAGTGACAGAAAGGCGGGATCTAAACCTAGATGGTCAATGAAAACATGTCCTCTTGTTTTGCTGAATGTTTTCTCTGTCCAATGCATGTATATTATAGGAATATGGAGAATTTAGTATTTTACAAGGATTTTTTTCCTCCTCAACTTAGATTTTTGTAGACCTGTACTGATCTGTATCATGATAGTAATTCACAACTATAAATGTATTTGTTTTTAAAGCCCTGTGATACAGAAAATTTCTCCGTTTTATGGATGAAGAACAGATATACAGAGCAGACAGATGGGCTGCTCAGTCTCAGAGGAAATCTGGATGTGCAATGAGGAATACACTCAGGAGACCCTGGTTCTTAAAACTGCTACCCTAACCACTTGTCCATTGGTATTTTTCTTGTGCATATGATTGATACAAGCATAAAAATGGCTGAACTGAACCAAAAAACTTAATTGGTTGCCTTTAGAGTATGCAGCAGTAAGTAGTATGTAGACTTGAATGTCCTGAATATTTTCACAGTTTGTGGCTCAAGGTATTTGTGATTTTGAGCCACAGAAGACGTCTTTGTATTTGATACCACTCAGTGGAGTTTTCTTCCAGAAGGTAGTCTAATCAACCTTCAAACATTTGGAATACCCTGTAGAGATTAATCACAAATTTAAATGTACATTTCTGGTTTGGACCAGGTACCTTTAGTTTTATCTAATACTCACTACTTCTTGCTCTGGAAAATACTGTGAACAATAATTTCATACTCACTTTTGTAAGTCAGTTATAAATCTATTAATAACAATAACATGCCTCCTTGGTTACACCTTTTCCAGATAGAGTTCTTGTCTTTGTAATCATCCTTAAGGCATTATTATTGCCTTTCTCTGTTCCTGCTCCAGTCCAACTATACAGATGGGGGATCAGATCTGCTTTCAGTATGCACGATGTGGCCACATTATAGGTTTATGTTGTTAGTTTGTGCTTGTTTATGCTACATTTCTTTCCTAATAATCCCTATTAGTTTTCTTGGGGGGTTGGGGTTTTTTTATTGTTTTTGTCTTTTTTTTTTCTCAAGTAGTGCAAGTACAGGTGATACAAGCAAGCAAACAAAGAAGAAACCACCACCCTAGGTTTTTGGATTCTTTTGTCATTAAAAAGTATTTATGGTACTTTGAGCACAATACCTTTTTTTTTTTTTCTTGAAGAACTATGTATGAACTGGAATTTTCTCATAATGAAAAAATAATGTTTTTTTTCTAAGTTAGAACAACAAAGAATGTAGGTAATTTCCTAAGAAAAAGCAACTTCAAAACATCCATTTCATTCTAGAATCTCTCATCCATCCTCCTGCATAGTCACTGAGGTGAACCGGACACAAGCCTGTAGCTTAGACCAGGCGAGTTTTCAGAGCATGAAGAGGATAGAAAGGCAGATTAGCGTGCTTTAGAAACCTCCATTAAAATTGACCTGTTCTGGTAAAACACTTCCCTTTTAACATTCTTTATCTTCTAAACCAAAATATTTACAAGAAAAATACTACACTAATTATTTTTTTAATGAGCACTGTAAAATTATTTAAGTACATTTTCTAATGCTCTGTTTGTGAAGTGAAACCTCCCTATAATGTGTGACATGAGAAGAGGAGAGGAGAGGAGAGGAGAGGAGAGGAGAGGAGAGGAGAGGAGAGGAGAGGAGAGGAGAGGAGAGGAGAGGAGAGGAGAGGAGAGGAGAGGAGAGGAGAGGAGAGGAGAGGAGAGGAGAGGAGAGGAGAGGAGAGGAGAGTTGGAAGGGATCTACAATGATCATCTAGTACAACTGCCTGAACTCTTCAGGACTGAGCAAAAGTTAAAGCATGCTGTTAAAAGCATTGCCCAAAAGCCTCTTAAACTCTGGCAGGCATCAGGCATCTACTACCTCTCTAGGAAGCCTGTTCCAGTGTTTGACCCCCCTCTCTCTAAAGAAGTGCTTCCTGAAGTCTGAACCTCCCCTGGCCCAGGTCTGGACCATTCCCACCCTTCCCCTCCTCAGGAAACTGTAGAGAGCAATGAGGTCATCCCTCCACCTGCTTTTCTCCAAACTAGACAAACACAGAGTCCTCAGCCACTCCTCACAGGACATTCCTTCCAGCCCTTTCACCAGCTTTGTTGCCCTCCTCTGGACACGTTCAAATACTTTAACATTCTTTTTAAATTGTGGGGCCCGGAACTGCACATGATACTCACAGTGAGGCCGCACCAACATTAAATACACATTACAGCTAAAACCACGTCGACATTGAGTTAAGGAGTAGGACCTAAAACCCCCAAAAAACAAAGACCTTGCCCCTCTGCTGCAGTGCAGGAAATACTTAAGCTAATGCCAGAAGAGCCGGCTCAGGAACCAAAGTAGAGTTGCTTCTAATCAGTTATGTTACCTATATGTTGTTCAGACCTATACCTACTGTAAGGTGGTAACTAGTATCAGTACATGTACCAGCTAGCTAAAGGCCAGCTGAAGATCTCTGCACCAGGCTGCATCATGATGCATTGTATCTTTCTGAACTTCCAAAAATAGAGCTAAGAACATGTACTACCGCGTTCATTTAGCTGATTGTCTTTAGTTTGGTTTTATTCCCCTTGTGCATTCAGCTCTTCAGTGTGCTATGTATTCAACAAATGTTTTTTGATATTGTTTAACTTCTATTTACTTTTTTAGTCACAAGCATAAGTAATGAAAAAAAGATTATGCTTTTATGTCTGTATAGCACCTGGCACTGAGGAAATTTCCAGGGATCAGAGCAGCATATTGCAATTGATACAACTGCTCTTGCTACTTACCCACTGCGTGCCCATTAAAGCCTTTGTTTTCCCCCCTGATCTGCATCATTTCCTATATAAAGTGCATAAAAATGACTGCCCCCCACAGTTAGTGGTTTAGAATCTGTTTGAGATAATCTGATGAAAGGTGAAACTGAAGAAGAAAGGATTGGTATTATTAGCAGTAATGTTGTGATTAGTTCGGTATCATTGCTATGAAAGAGAGCTTTAAATTGTTCTTGTAGTAGGAGTTGCACTTCCATACAAATACGAATGAAGTGCAGCTATTCTGGTCTTTGGCAATTGTGTGCATTTGATCAAATGAGCAGAGGAAACACAATAAGCATGATCTGGATGCTTTTTTGGTAAAATTCTCCCTTTCTCAAACACCAGGTAATTACCAAAACGTCACCTACTATAACTATTTTTTCTAAATAATTTCTTGCAAAGACTTTTAGTAAAAGTTAACCATGTTCATCAGCTCATTACTCTGTTACCGAACTATGAAGAAATTGGTTAATCGATCTTAAAACAAAAAAGCCAATATTCTATGCAATTTTGATTCTCATTCATTTATACATGCACGTAACTTGGTAAATCCTGTTATGGACTAAATTTATAGTATGCTAATCATTAACCATGATGAGTTTTCATTTTAAGGTTACGCTATGCCTTTATTCTACATATACTGCACGTATGAGTATTGTTTAATATAGTCAGTATGCATGACTAATTTTTGCCAAGTACCAAGTCAGACAGAATATCTAATGAATGGCTATGTTTTTATTTACACTGCTGCTTGATAAAACCTCTTTATGATGCAGATCATCAGCCTAGCTGCAATTAATGATGGGAGTCTTTGAGAACAACTTCTGTGCTAGCAAAGCTTGTTGCAATTTCTAAATATTTTTGAGTAGTTGTTAATCTAACTGGTAAAGATGAAGTAAGAAAAAAAAATCCACAAAGAAAAACTACATATCTCCTGGGGCATTTCAACCTGATCTTCTACTGCAGCCTTCTGCCCAAACAGTATCACTGCATGGAAATATGTTAAATGCTTATATATTTTGCTGGGTTCTAATATCAGAGTTAACAAATGTTGTTATTTGACTGTCAATACTTGAGGAAAATTCATAAATCAATGTATTTCCAGACAGTAAGTCAGCTTCATCGGGTGCCCAACTTAAATGCCTCTGTGCAAACACACATAGCATGGGGGATAAACAAGAGGAGTTAGAGATGTGCGCACGCCTGCAAGGACTATCATCTTATTGGTATCATGGATATGTGGTGAGATGGCTCCTGTAACTGAAGTGTTGGAATGGAAGCATTCAGGCACTTTAGGAAGGACAGACAGAGGAGATAAGGAGGGTGTGTCGCCCTCTATGTCAAGGACCAGCTAGAGTGGATGGAGCTCCAACTGGGGATGGATGAGGAGGCAACCAAGAGCTTATGGGTCAGGATCAAAGGGAGGGCAGGGGCAGGTGACACTACAGTGGGAGTCTGCTACATGCCACCTGACCAGGAAGACCAAGTGGATGAGGCCCTCTATAGACAGATAGGAGCAGCCTCACATTCACAAGCCCTGATCCTCATGGGTGATATCTGTTGGAGGGACAACACAGCAGGGCATAAGCAATCCAGGAGGTTCCTGGAATGCATTGATGATAGCTTTCTTCTTCAAGAGATAGAGGAGCCAACAAGAAGAGGTGATATGCTGGACCTTGTTCTCACCAACATGGAGGGGCTGGTGGGGAATGTGAAGCTCAAGGGCAGCCTTGGCTGCAGTGACCATGAAATGATGGAGCTCAAAATCCTTAGGGCAGCAAGAAGGGTGCACAGCAAGCTCACTACCCTGGACTTAAGGAGAGTAGACTCTGGTCTCTTTAGGGATCTGCTTGGCTGAATACCATGTCGTAAAGCCCTGGAGGGAAGAGTGGCCCAAGAAAGCTGGTTAATGTTCAAGGATCACCTCCTCCAAGCTCAGGATAGATGCATCCCAACAAAGAGGAAGTCAGGCAAAAACGCCAGGAGGCCTGTATGGATGAACAAGGAGCTCCTGGACAAACTCAACCACAAAAAGGAAGACACAGCAAGTGGACGTAAGGACAGGTAGCCTGGGAGAAATACAGAGAAATTGTCCGAGCAGCCAGGGATGAGGTTAGGAAAGCTAAAGCCCAGATAAAGGTAAATCTAGGTGGGGATGAGAAGGGCAACAAAAAAAACTTCTACAGGTATGTCAGAGATAAAAGGAAGACGAGGGAAAATGTGGGCCCTCTCCAGAAGGAAACAGGAGATCTGGTTACCCAGGATATGGAGAAGGCTGAGGTAATCAACGATTTTTTTGCCTCAGTCTTCACCAGCAAGTGCTCTAGCCACACTGCCCAAGTCGCATAAGGAAAAGGCAGGGGCTGGGAGAATAAGGAAACACCTACTGTAGGAAAAGTCAGGTTTGAGACCATCTGCGGTCCTGAAAGTGCACATATCCACGAGATGTAAAGAAATGCATCCACAGGTCCTGAGGGAACTGGAGTACGAAGTTGCTAGGCCACTATCCATCATATTTGAGAAAGTCGTGGCAGTCTGGTGAAGCTCTTGCTGACTGGAAAAGGGGAGACATAACCCCCATTTTTAAAAAGGGAGAAAAGGAAGACCTGGGGAACTACAGGCGAGTCAATGTCACAGCTGTGCCTGGCAAGACTGAGCATGGAGCAGATCCTTCTGGAAACTCTGATAAGGCACATGGGAAATAAGAAGGTGATTGGTGACAGCCAACATGGCTTCACTAAAGGCGAATTGTACCTGACAATTCTAGTGGGCTTCTACAACAGGGTTATAGCATCAGTGGATAAGGGAAGAGCCACTGACATCATCTACCTCGACTTGTGCAAAACACTTGTCACTGTCCCGCATGACATCCTTGTCTCTAAATTAGAAGGATATGGATTTGATGGGTGGACCACTTGGTGCATAAGGAATTGGCTGGCTGGCCGCACTCAAAAGAGCTGTGGTCAATGGCTCAATGTCCAAGTGGAGACCAGCGATGAGTGGCATTCCTCAGGAGTCACTACTGGGACCAGTGCTGTTTAACATCTTTGACAATGACATGGACAGTGGGATTGAGTGCACCCTCAACAAGTTTGCTGACGACACCAAGCTGTGTGGTGCAGTCAACATGCTGGAGGGGAGGGATGCCATCCAGGGGGACTTGGACAGGCTTGAGAGCTAGGCCCATGAGAACCTCATGAAGTTCAACAAGGCCAAGCGCAAGGTCCTGCAATTGGGTCACAGCAATCCCAAGCACAGATACAGGTTGGGCGGAGAATGGCTTGAGAGCAGCCCTGAGGAGAAAGACTTGGGGGTGTTGGTGGATGAGAAGCTCAATGTGACCCAGCACTGTGCACTCGCAGCCCAGAAAGTCAACCGTATCTTGGGCCGCGTCAAAAGAAGCATGGCCAGCAGGTCAGGGGAGGTGATTCTGCCTCTCTATTCTGCTCTGGTGAGATCCCACCTGGAGTACTGCATCCAGCTCTGGAACCCCCAACATAAGAAAGACTGGACCTTTTGGAATGAGTCCAGAAGAGGGCCACAAGATGATCAGAAGGCTGGAGCACCTCTCCTACGAAGAGAGTTGGGGTTGTTAGGCCTGACGAAGAGCAGGCTCCGGGGAGACCTCCGAGCAGCCTTCCAGTACCTGAAGGGGGCCTACAGGAAAGATGGGGAGGGACTCTTTATCAGGGAGTGTAGCAATAGGATGAGGGGTAATGGTTTTAAACTGAAAGAGGGTAGATTTAGATTAGATATTAGGAAGAAATTCTTTACTGTGAGGGTGGTGAGACCCTGAAGATGTTGCCCACAAGAGTTGTGGATGTCCCATCTCTGGAAGTGTTCGAGGTCAGGCTGGATGGGGCTTTGGGTAACCTGGTCTAGTGGAAGATGTCCCCGCCCATGGCAGGGTCGTTGAAGCTAAATGATCTTTAAGGTCACTTCCAATGCAAATCATTCTGTGATTTTATATTTTTGAAATCTGGTTCAGCTGATAACAAGCGTACAGGTAACTATTAGAAATAAATGAAATTTGCTGTGAGAAGCTGAGTGAACTATTTAAATTAGAAATATAAAATAATAAAAAAAAAGAAGTCTTCAATTGCTGGAAAACATCTCTAGCGCTGTGTTATAGAAGGTCTTTCTTCAAAGTGCTTGATGCCATTTGCTTTCTCTGTTAATAACACAGCTTTAGCCTTCTACCTCCATCCTTAATGCTGACTTTGTGTTCTTTCTCTTCTTTGGAAATCATCACTAATCACAGCCTAGGTAGGCATATACAAGCTTATTTCATGCTACCAGTAAGAAATTTAAGTGCAATAACTCAGAGTTCAGTGCGAGCTTCACAAAACTTCCCAGCGCTGCAGCATAGTGTCCTGGTTCCGGCGGGGATAGGGTTAATTTTTCCTGGTATTCCATGCCACGTGAGCCATGCCCACCCTGAGCTGCCGGGGGAGGGGGCAGGAAGTCGCCGCTTGGGGCGGGCTGGGGCGTCCGGCATCCGGTTGGTGAGCGGGGAGCTGCGGTTCCGTAATCGTGTTTGTATATTCCTCTATCCGTGTTATTGTTGTTGTTTTCTTGTTCCCTTTGCTGTTCTGTTACACTGCCTTTGTCTCAACCCAAGAGTCTTGCCTTTTTCTTCCGATTCTTCCCGTATTGGGAAGGCCCGAGCGAGCGGCACGTCGTTCTTTGTTGCCGTCTGAGCCTAAACCCCGACACATAGTTAATAGGTGACTGAGGTTCATACTTTTATATGGAGCTTAACATAGGGATCAAAGGTTGAAAGGTTTTTACTCTGCACGGATAATTATTTGCCAACTCCACAAAAAAGTCTCTGCAACTTTTTGTTTGTAGGACCGTGATGAAAGAGGGAAAGCCTATAACTGTGAAGGGTACAGTTAATTAATAGTCAAATATGTATTAGTGGTTTATATGGGCCATAGAAGAAGCTACTAATTGGCTCATAGTGAGTATCATCCAACTCCATTTTTCCAATCATCTCAGCCTATGAGTGGTTGATTTTATCTCCCGTGGGTCCTAACTAGCCTTGCTCTCCAATATGTGATGAGTTGTGAGTCTTTGCTAGCCAAGGTTAAGACCACAACCAGATGATGATTTCCAAAACTATCACGATGTGCTGGTTTTGAAAATCAGCAATTTCAACAGTGGCAAGAGCCAGTCACTTTTCCTGGCTGAAGTGTCTTCTGTCATACCTCATACTTCATTTGGTGGTTAAAGCACATTTCCATCTATGTGGAACAATCTGTTGGTGAAATAAATGTAATCAGCTGTCCTATGAACTTTGTGAAGAAAATGAATTTCATCATAATTAAGTCACAAAATAAAAATTTTATTGGATTCTGTCATCCTGTCAAACAGGCATAATGAATACAGCCACTATGTCACCTTGTGTCCGTGAAACAGATTGAGGTATTATACTCTAAAAATAGTGCAAAAACTGGAAGATTTTCCCCCTTCTGACATGGTAAACATTAATGAAGCTCATTTGGGTGGTAATGTGTGAATCTGACAAGTACTACCCAGAAAGAATTTTTTTTTAAATTGATTTTACGGAGTATAAATAAACAGGGTAGTATATATCTTCAGGTTAGCAGCTTACATAACATTGTACCTAAATACAGTATGTCTCATACAAATTCTTAATATTTTTTTTGTGCCATTTATTTAAAAAAACAGTTTAGTCAGAGTTGCGTGTATGATTTCAAATCGATTATAGGAAATCTTTGCTTAAAGCTTGTCAAGCGTGCTATGTCATGACACTAACATGAATACACAGAGTGGATCAGAGGTTCATCAAAGAATGGTATTCATGTTGAAATACTAAAAAAACTTAGCAGCAATTAGATTTATAAAAGTTGAAACATTTTACAAAAATCTGAATACAAATTCTGGAAATTATTTTGGAATGTAAACATTTTGAAGCAGACTTTGAAAGTTGAGTTGAATTTTACTGAAAATGTTAAAACTCAATTGGAATTAAAACAATCAAATAAAACATAACTTCCCTGGAAATCAGTTTCAAGTTTTGAGAAGGCATGTTCATTACAAACAAGTAATTTGAAGGATATTACAAGCATCGTGTCACACAAAAGATATGTTGTACACATCTATACAAAAGGAGGCCGAGGGTATTTTCTAGTTGCATCTGGAGCTATAATTGTATTTCTGTGGGTAGATCTTAGAACAGCATCACAATCTTATCACCAAAAACCCTGAAGACATTTTTTCCTTTATTTTTTGAACGCTAATCACATCAATGAAGCAGTCCTGAGTAGAACAATTTCAGACAGTAGAATTATTAAATAATACACTTAGAATATGACTAGTAAGCAGAATTTTAAAAAATACATCTAAGATATTTCTTTCTCCCTATCTTTAATTAAATATAGTTATAAAAATGTTAAATAATAAAAATATGAAAATCCAAAAGGAATTGTCTGGAATAAGGTCAGCTGCATTAGTATTGAGGAGAGAGATACTTCTGTTTTAAAATACATGGCTCACACAGAAAACTGCAAAATGCTCCTCTGGTTTGGTGCAGGTAAGCCTTAGCATTAGGATTATGTTTTCCAGTGGAAATGTAAAAGCATATGCTGTAACTATGAGTAACTGATACATTTTCTTATTAGTTTAGCTAAAGCTTTGCTAGCAGGATCAAGAAAGTTTCATTAAGCATTTTAATTAACTCAGGATTCAGAAGGATTTGAGGATTTTCAGCATTAGCCTACCTCCCTGTTCCTGTAGAAACAGCATCTTTTATCATCATGCCCATTCTGTAAAAAGGAAGAAGATTTAATCCCCCTAGAATTTTCTTCTTTGCTTATCATGAGTATTAACATGTTCTTTAGAATTATATGACTCCATTTCACTTTCAGAGACGTGTTGAAAGCAGGTAAGAAAATTAAGGCACTTCACTGCTTATATGGATGGTTATACTACAACAATTACATATTAGTAATACTAATTTGTATTACAGTAGCACCTGGAGACCCTTTCTGAAATTAGTGCCTTACTGTGCTAAGCATGGTACTAACATACAAAAGATGGTTCTTCCCCTTCGGAGCCTGCAGTCTGAATACATAAGACTGACAAAGGCTAGAAAAAATCAAGAATTAATTCACCAAATTTCACAGATGGAAAACTGTAACACAGAGACATTTAGGTCTGTTGGGTTTTGGTTTGTAGCTTTTTTTCTCTGACAAAGTTTTGCCCCTATGATTTAAGGTATAAATTTTAACTGAGATAGCTTAAACAATAACCAGTATAAAATCTCTGTTGAACAGTCATAATAAAATAACTCGCTTATTTCAGCTTAGTGGAAATCATTTGGGAACAGATTTACCTAAACCCAAATAAGACACTCTTATTCCTAAAGCATAAGGTCCACACAATCTTTTGCATTCACTTAAAATCCATCTTAACGATACAATTCCCATGAACGCATGCCTTAAATAACTTGTAAGTAGTCTTGCAAATAATCTGAAAGCACAACTGTGACTTTGACCTGGCAAGGCCTGTTGTTGAGTTTATTGTGCTGGGCAGGAGACCTCCTTTTTCTTTATATATCCTCACTTCAGTGTCAAGATAACTTTTTGAATTTAAATTCAATTCTCTTCATCAGCTAAAACAAAGTGTCAAAAAAGACTGCCCAATGCACTGGTCGGTCCATTGCTTAGCATCTTATGTGACATCTTTCCAGACTCTCATCTGAACTGCCAATTAATTTATTTCAATTTCTCATTAACTTTATAGGGGCGAACTCAATAGGATTGATTTCAGTGGAACTGCTGGCAGAGTAAATGCTCATGCAACTTAAGCATAAGTAAAGATGTGTTCAAAGTCTGGTGTAAAACTTAGAACTGAGCACAACTTTCAGTTTCTTTCTAGGGAGCATTGTCATTATTTTAATGTAAAGCTTTTTCTTCAATCAAGGCAGAAAAAACGATGCCCAAAACCCAACCAACCAAACAAAAAAGCCAGTACCAACAAAAATCTTCCAAGGGATTAGAAATATCCAAGAAATTGTGTGCATTTGTTTGATTTTATGACACATTAAGTTGTACAATGGTAGTTGTCTCTCTTTAAATAAGGGACCAGTAGTCCCATGAGAGACCTCAGACTGCTAGAAGCACTGGAGCAAGTCTGCAGATACTGCAGTCCAAATGAGGCAGTGGGCAACAAAAGAAAAGAATTGCCTTTAAAATGGCATTAATGCAAAATGGATTTGATGTTGAGCCAAGGCAAAAATGACCAATTTTCTCAACTGGAGGTTGACGAACATCATTAAAAGCAAGATCTGCATCACAAGATTTTAATTTTTCATATTCTGTGCTTTTTATCAGAGAAAAAAATTAAGGGAAGTGTTCTAATCCTGCTGAAAGAACATTAATCATCTTGGCAATAGTATAACATGTGGAACTTGTATCAGCTACTAATTAGAAAGGTGACATTTGATTTGAGGATTAGTTTGTGTGATATATGGCCAAGAGTTTGTAAGTGACTACTGCTTTTATACACCTCAAAACAGAATGGGGGGCCTCTCTTCAGGGTCTCTCTCTTTAGGATACTCTCTGATACTCTCAAGATATATTCTTGAGATGGATATTTTGAATATCTAGGTTGATATGTACAATCAAAAAAATGAAACTTACAGTTTTAAAAGTACACTCTTGTAATTGTCTTGTCTTTGCCTCAGTTAGAAGCATTTCATATTTTAGATCTATCTGTGTGGGGTTCAGACTTTGCATGTGACCACACTAAAATTTGATTTCACTGATACTTTCAAATTACTGTTGTTGCTGTTTTAGGAAGAACATCTCTGACCTTCTTGCAGTATGTACACATGTCATCAATAGCTGCACACAGACATAACTGCAGAGATTTTAAAAGCTTTTTTAAAAACAATTTAGGTTCTAATTTGGACAAAAATGCAAGACAGTTTCTTATTGTAGTAGATCTTGCCATACTTTAAAAATGTGGTACTTACACTGTCATGAGAAGATTGAATATGAGAAGGGGTCATAGTACAGTCCTAAGAGATTTTTGTTACATTACCAAAAAAGAAGCTGCTCAGACTTGGGTCCAACTAACCCCAGAATGGTTAAAAGTTGTTCCATTACATGCAGTTACAATTTCAGTCCTTCTCCTGATAGCTGTTGCCATCTGTGTCTCTGACCGAAATGTCTTTCCTGGTCTTTTTAATTTCCTCTCCATTTGCACTATTCTGGGCTTATCTGGCCTCTTTTTTCTGGGTATTTATTTCCAACTGGCTAAAAAGAAGAGGAAAGTGTAAAAAATATTACTTGTCCTGAAGTACATTTAGCTACTTCAAAAGATTTTTTTTCAGGATTTCAAAAAAGTAAAGTATATTCAAATACCAGTATTCTTTTTACTTGCAAACTTTTTGTTGCATTCTGATTCTCTCCTTGTTACCCTTTCTTCTCTCTTGATCTGCCCATTTTCCAGTACTTGCTTTGTCTTCCCGTTCATATTTCCATCCTTTACATTCTAGCCTATACGATTTTTCTCTTACATGGTGTATATATATAGATATGAATTACCCCTCTATTTAGGGAAAACTTTTAACATCTGTTTCAGAAAGAATTCTAGTAACAACAGGTACCTAAGTGTTGGATCTGAATGCTTGAATGGCTGTGTTGTGATCAACTGAGAAAAAGAATTCTGAAAAAGGAAGATTGTGCTTTGGCTGATATTTTATATTGGTTGCAAATCACCACGTGTTGTCGAAGTGACTGATCTGTGCAATTGTGTGTTCAAGCAAAATGCACATATAGTTTAATAAGACCTGAAAAGGAGTCTGGGTTGGGGCATATACACCCATGATATTAATAACAACACTTTCTGGAATACAGACAAGTGTTGTGTTTCTTTTCATAGAATCATAGAATCGTGGAATGGTTAGAGTTGGAAGGGACATTAAAGATCATCTAGATCCAGCCCTACTGCCATGGGCAGGCACACCTTCTTTTGATGTGGCCCAAGATACGGTTGACTTTCTGGGCTGCGAGTGCACAGTGCTGGGTCACATTGAGCTGCTCATCCACCAACACCCCCAAGTCTTTCTCCTCAGGGCTGCTCTCAAGCCATTCTCCGCCCAACCTGTATCTGTGCTTGGGATTGCTGTGACCCAATTGCAGGACCTTGCGCTTGGCCTTGTTGAACTTCATGAGGTTCTCATGGGCCTAGCTCTCAAGCCTGTCCAAGTCCCCCTGGATGGCATCCCTCCCCTCCAGCATGTTGACTGCACCACACAGCTTGGTGTCGTCAGCAAACTTGTTGAGGGTGCACTCAATCCCACTGTCCATGTCATTGTCAAAGATGTTAAACAGCACTGGTCCCAGTAGTGACTCCTGAGGAATGCCACTCATCGCTGGTCTCCACTTGGACATTGAGCCATTGACCACAGCTCTTTTGAGTGCGGCCAGCCAGCCAATTCCTTATGCACCAAGTGGTCCACCCATCAAATCCATATCCTTCTAATTTAGAGACAAGGATGTCATGCGGGACAGTGTCAAATGCTTTGCACAAGTCCAAGTAGATGACATCAATTGCTCTTCCCTTATACACCGATGCTGTAACCCTGTCATAGAAGGCCACCAAATTTGTCAGACACGATTTGCCCTTAGTGAAGCCATGTTGGCTGTCACCAATCACCTCCTTATTTTCCATATGCCTTAGGATAGTTTCCAAGAACATCTGCTACATATCAGTATAGAGATTTAGAAAAATAAGAGGCAATTCATGGACAGTAAAATTGATCAACATATGCCTGATCTTTCTTAGAAGACTTAATTAAAACTGTTAGAGGATAGGAATCATGTCTTCTTCCCAGCAAAAGCTCAAGAAATGGTATTAGTCACTTATAGGCATTGTTTTTGGAAAATCACCTCATATCTTGCAGGATTTTGGTGCTATCTAATAGCGGATGTGTGTGATGGGTGGTGGCTTACTTTCTCTTTGTCTTTTTCAACAAGGAAATACATGTAGAGAGCAAAGCAACAATTGCACGATCCCTCCGCTCAATAACACTTTCTTGACTTTAAGACCATTGTGTGTACAGCACAGCAAGCAGACAGAGCCAACCAAGTGTGCCAATGCCTTATCTCTCTCTGCTAAGCTCATCCAGGGCATCTGATGAAGTGCACTCAACAAGAAATAACAATGAAGATAAGGGTGAAGTGCTTCCACCCTTCAAGTTTTGCAAATCCCTTGCCATGGGACTGTGGAAAATGTAAAGAGAAATCCCCTCTTCCCCCAGCTTCTTTTGTTTTTTAGTGCAAGACATTTTCTTGCAAGACATTCCCTGTGGAAAAGAGGGATAGTTTTTTATCTGGATCTAGTGCGAAATATTTTACTGATTTTAAAATTAAAGGTTTCTGTGTTGGCAAGTCCAGAAAACCATACATCTGTACTTCATAAAAAACATAGTGTAAACTCAGTGAATCAAAGATGCCAATTGTTCCTAAAACACCCTGTAAATGTTTCGTTGCAAACATGGATATAAAGCCGTGCAAGGTGTAGAATGAAAGGCAGCCTTGTTGCCTGATCTTGGCAGTCAACATTAGAATAACGTACAGCTCAATAGCACATTAACATTTTCAAAGACGATGATTTCCATTTCTTATCACAATAAAAAAAAGCCCCAAAACATAAAAACATATTACAAATGAAGACAAAATGCAGAAAGAGTATTAGTTTACTAACTACCTGAAATACTAAGTGAAGCCGAGTTAAACTTTTAGAAATATAAATCCCATCTGTTATACTTAAGTAAATCTCTGCAAAATTTTGCTTTCCTTTAAGCTTCAATTTTAATTTAAAAAGTGTTTCTAATGGTGATCATCTCTTTGATAGATGATGTAGGGCATGATTTGTAAATACATTTTGCAATGATCTGAATATTTGTACTTGAGGTATTGCAGCACAGACCAAAGAAAAGTGAGGTAGAGCAGAGAGTAACGATATTACCCATATTATCTGTCAAAGCTGTCATCATTTGGCACTGGTGGTTGCACCGTTCTTCCATTGTGGGCCTCTGGCAGCTGCTGTTCATTACACAACCCTAGCTGAAAAGATTGATACCAACCTTCATTTGAATAAAATAAATTTCTTTCTGAAAAATGGTTGGAACGTACTTAATCACGAAAGGGGAAACATCTAGACCGTGTGTCATGCTGATGATGTTGAAAAATGGGCCGTGTGGTGCAAAACCTATATGAATGTTCTTTTTGTGTTTCTTTTCAGTTGTAGCCAATATTGAAGCTAGGTTTGCGTATCAGGACTTGCAGTCATACTTTTAAGTGTTAACTTAGCTTGTGGTCCAAAAGAATTTCAGGACTTTATTAAATTATTTCTGTGAAATAAAGTTGCTTGGAAATAAAAGTTAAGTGGAAAGTTAAGTGCTGCCTTACTTAAAGGCAGCAACCCAGATATTCCATGTTGAGTTTCCTATCAGTAAATACTGTTAACATATTCTATTGTATTCTGTTGGGTAAATTATTGACAAATTATTTACTTTCAATAATGTAAAAGAATGAGATTTCCATTAGAGGTAGAGAGTTAATAAAGATGTAAGTAATACGATTTTAAAAATCACAGAAAAAGAATATACAACTGAATATCCAGTAGATGGAGCTTCATACCTCTAAAATGTTTCATTTTATCAGAGTAAATTTAACTTTAAGGTGGCTGTTAAGATGCAGTCTAAAACTAAACATAAAAATTACAGCAAAGATAATATCAAAGTCAGCTAAGACAGTGGCAGGATTAAAAAGCTTAAGCTGTTTGTAAAAGTGCTTGATCCCTCAGTAAGGCAGCTAATAATGCAAAATAAGTGTATTTGATTAGAAAATACTAGTCAAATGGATGTTAGTATAGTTTCCCCTCCGTTTGCTTTTTGTTGTTGTTGTTGTTGTGTGTTTTGGGGGAGGGCGTTGTGGTTTTTTTGTTTGTTTTATATCTAGATTTTTACATTCAAAGACCAAGCAGTAATTCTTATTCATTTCCGCATATTTTAGTACCAGAGAGCGCCAAGTCATATTTTTTGAGATTTCAGAAAGACATAATGAACAGTATGTTGAATATAAGTTAGAATGTTTTCATAGAATTCATGGAATTAATTAGCCTTCATTTCTGGTGAGGAGATATTGAGGAGAGAAAAAGGCTACGTCAATGAAATTTTTATACAATATGATTATAATTTGAAATTAATATTTTTGAGGAAAGCTTGAGACCACTTGAGAACAGGTTAATATGTCCTTATTTATACTGTAGAATGGTATTTGAACTAGCCTTTAGTTTTGATGAAGAAGACATTTAGCCTGTTTGCTGTATATAGCTTTTTTTTCCAGAAAGCTTCAACAGTGACGTTACAGTAGAAAACCTACTTGGAGGAGAAATAGTTTTTTGGAAAGATGGGCTTTGCAAACCAAGGGAAGGTGGTTACTGCACCTTCTTATTTATATTCTAGGGGCATATTCAATCATTCCCTCTGCAATATTTTTGATTCATCTTCTTATGCTTGAAAAGATGCCTAAACCTCAGCTTGTGTTAACAGAATTCCACTTGGGGTAGGCATAACGCCGAAGACTTTGTATCAAGTGCCTGTGTCATTCAGACCTAGGTATCGGTAGGTATTAAACACCTCTTAAGCAATAATGGACTTCATTAGGAGTGACAAGAACTCAGTGAACTGTGGCTGGGATCTGTGAAAAGTCAAGGTTAGGTTTGATTTTGGTGGTGGTTGCATTGTAAATGATTTAAAAAGAAAAGGCAGTGAAAAAGAATATGTTTTATGTGGTTGCTGTGGTTTTGCATTAATATTACACAAGTATCTATGAAATCTGATACTTTTGGAATATATGATTCAAAGTCTAATTGCATTAAATCCTGAGTACCTTACGATTTCTGTATATATCAACCAAGCTTTCATTCTGGTTTAGTCAGAAAGATAGAAGTCACAGGACAGATCTTGAGACCGTTACTAACAACCCAGATTTGCACTGGAAAACTGGAGAGAGGCAGAGGGTATTATCTTGGATGTAGCGTGACTTTGAATCTTGTAAAACAGGAGAGATTCAGTCCAATTCAAATCAGCAAAATGACTTTTGGACTGTCTGTGCCTATCAGTGTAAATGCGTCCTAACATTTTTCTGGCTTTTAAGCCATTTTACAGACTGGAAGCCCAGAGAAGGAGGGAGGTATCCCATTTGGCGATGGGATGATTTATGAATTATTTCAGTAAATAATGATAAATGATCTCTGACTTCGGCCTCCCTCCCCCAGGTTTCTTTTGAGCATGGTCATGCCCTTGCAAGCACAGTGTGTTTTCACGCAGCAGCACAAAACTGGTATGGATTTAAAAAGGCATCAAAAATGCAGATTTTCTTTAGGACTCCATTTCATGAACATGCTTTCCTTTGCATTAATTCACATCCAATCATTACTGCCTTTAATGTTCCTTTTTTGGGCATCTAAATGCCCCCTCAAGAAATAGGAGTTGCTCCCGACCCTCAAAGCCACCTCTTCCTTCCTCTAGAGAAAGCTGTCACTCTTCTCTCTGTCTTTTCTTTTCCTCTTCCTATTCTTCTCTTTCTCTTCACAGACAACTGTGGCTACACTGATGGAAAGCCCATGTTTCAGGGGATTCCCGTGGGGCAGACTAGCACCTCGAGGAAATCCCCTGTGGGTTTCTGTTCTCCACGTGAGGCCAGGCAAATGCAGAGGGAGGCTGTGATTGCTGAGCTCCTCCCAGCAGGGGCCAGGGGAAGATGCTGCCAAGAGTCTTCCTTGTTCTGGCGCTGTTGGTCGTGGTAGTAATGGGACACGCTGGACAGCATATGGATTAAGTTCAGCAAAGAAAGCCAGGGCGACTGAAGGGAACGTTCTCTGTTTCAGAATCTCTTGAGGTCAGCGATAGAGCTACAGATGTTCATGCCAAGCAGACATGAGCCCTCTTCTCTCTAATTCCTGTTCCTTCATGGCCCTTTATATCAGAGTGTTGGCAGAAATCGACAGAGTAAGTGGCTTTGAAGTTTGCAGAGAAAGATGCAGGCTGAAAAAAAGAGAGATGGACTTGTCAGTTGGAACTGGAAATACTGTACAAGCCTTCAGGGGTCCCTGAGGCCTCTGCTTTCAAATCAGAGAAAGAACAGCTCTATGTGAAAGAATAGGGGCCAGTTGTAGTCTGGAGTGGGAGAATGGGCTCCTAAGGCTCTGCTGAATGAAAGGGAAAATGAAAAGGCAGGAACACCGCTCAGAAACACTATTTTGTGTGCTGCGGAGTTCAGGTGTCTCCTACCAGTTCAGAGTAGGGGATTGTAGCATGACATGACGGAGGTTAAGGTGAGACCAGAGGGCAAACTGCATAGCCATAGGCATAAAAGTGTCTCTGTAAATGCTTTGCTCAGGATTCTCCAACACTAGATTCTCAATGGTGGTGATGGCAGGAAAGTGGCTATTCATGCCGTATCACTGCATGAGGTAGGATGCTTTCAACAATTTCTCTTAATGTGTGTTGAAGGAGAGAGGATATGTAAAGCAGATGATGTTAATAAATGAGCTGTTTGCAAAAAGCATCGCAAGATTTAAGGGATAGACAGGAAGGAGAGCTGGATGTTAAAGGAACCATTTATTCGTATTATTAACGCATAAAACATCAGAAATGTAATTGCTTAGAAAGCCAGTGACATATTTATTGTTCACATTCTTGCTTTGCATAAATCTTCTCTGTTACTTTGTTCAACATTATATACATAAAATGTTCTAGACATTTTTAAAAACAATATAGCAAACCACACAAGAGAAAATGTAACCCCGATGGTGCATGTACTTCAGACAATACCATTTTATTACCAACATCTGAAAAGGAAAAAGCAGAAATGGGTCAGCAACCCATTTAAATGATTTTACAGCACACTCAACAGTGTACTTAGACGAAAGGAATGCAATTAACCTGACTGCTAAAGTTAACTGCAGGCGGCCATTTCTTACATGACAGCAATCTGCACGCTGTAGCTAGCTGTATTTTAGTGATGCAGCAGCATTAGATAACTTTCATTTTATGGAATGGACCTACATTTTATTTGTTTTGTTTCAGTTTCATTTTTGGAAACCTGCAATTAAAATACTTAATTATTTCTTAGTATGACCGCAGGTGGTATTTAACTGAAGGAAACTCACAGAACAACAAGCTTCTGAAGCTATAAAGGGATCAGAATAATGCAGATATAGTAGTTAAGGTTTAGTGCAAAAGCAGTTCAAAGAAAGTAGGGTTGTGATTTAAAATAACATCTCATTAGTTGGTTTAATTACTCACTGCCAGCAATAATTGATTTTTAAGGATGGAAACAGAAGCACATAGCACTTAGGAAAAAGAAAAGATTTTTACCTCTGGTATGTTGGACGAAAGATGAAGGTTCCCTTGGAAGAGTATGTGATTCTGATTAGGTTTCTTAACTACTTTGAATTATACTGATTATACTGTATTTGGAAATTAAGCCAAATAGCTACAATATTTATTGTGTCTTTCTATAGCATTTACGTAACTTTTCCTTATTAGTAGCAAAAATTATTTAAAAGTAACTATTCTTAAGACTCCTATTTAGATAAGCAGTTTACTAGGTGATGATTTCATGTGTAATGTACTTCCTTCTATCCTAACAAACATTCTGAGAGAGTTCTCATCAATCCTCTGTCACGTGGTAGCATGTACATGTAGCTGTCGGAGACCATGGCACATAGAGCTTGTTGCTCTGTAACTCAGAACAGAAAGACCATCCCAGTTCCCCAAAATAAGATGAGTAATCTGCATAGAAAATGAGTAATAACGAGAAAACTACTTACTTTTGAGGTTTATTATCCCAGCATGAAATTTATTGTTTTTAATAATTTGACATATATTCTATATATATTCTACTGAATTTTAAAAAGATTGTACAGGGTTTAAATGCTTGATTTTTCAAGTGATGGGCATGCAGAAGCATTCATGCAGGCCCAGATCTCATACAAATATCTCTGAATTGTCATCATGATGTATAAACTCAGCACATCATGTAAAGACAGCTGTGATTGTGCCTTAAGTAGCAACTTTCCTGATGCACACAGGTATATGCTGGGGTTTCTGCTTCTTTACCCTCAGATTTCTCTGCATTGGCATTGGTTCTAGAGATGCCCAATTAAGCAAACACTGAAAAAACCCAAACAAAACTCAACAAATTCTCCATCACTTTACTAAAAAAGCATCTGTCATTTAGACCTGATGTACACCATGTTGGGTTTGTTTCTGAATCATAGAGTCAACGGATCACAGGACAGTAGGGCTTGGAAGGGACCTTCAGAGATCATCTTGTCCAAACCCCCTGACAGAGCAGGTTCACCTAGAGCAGGTTGCACAGGAACACATCAAGGAGGGTTTTGAATATCTCCAGAGAAGGCGACTCCACAATCTCTCTGGGCAGCCTGTGCCAGTGCTCTGCCACCCTCAAAGTAAAGAAGGTTTTCCTTATGTTGAGACGGAATTTCCTGTGTCCCAGTTTGTGCCCGTTGTTTCTTGTCCTGTCACTGGACACCACTGAAAAGAGTCTGGCCCCATCCTCTTGCCACCCACCCTTTGGATATTTGTAAACATTGATGAGATTCCCTCTCAGTCTTCTCTTCTGCAGGCTAAACAGACCCAGGTGTCTCAGCCTTTCCATGGAAGAAAGATGCTCCAGTCCCTTGATCATCTTCATAGCCCTCCTCTGGACTCTCTCCAGTAGTTCACTGTCTTTCTTGAACTGAGGAGCCGAGAACTAGACACAGTACTCCAGATGTGGCCTCACCAGGGCAGAGTAGAGGGGGAGGATGACCTCCCTCGACCTGCTGGCCA
This sequence comes from Larus michahellis, assembly GCF_964199755.1. NCBI lineage: Eukaryota > Metazoa > Chordata > Aves > Charadriiformes > Laridae > Larus > Larus michahellis. The sequence goes on from NC_133897.1 coordinate 82,410,436, forward strand.
TGCTCTTTTTAATGCACCCCAGGATGCCATTGGCCTTCTTGGCCACAAGGGCACATTGCTGGCTCATGGTCAACTTGCTGTACACCAGGACTCCCAGGTCCCTCTCTGCAGAGCTGCTTTCCAGCAGGTCAACTGCTAACATGTACTGGTGTATGGGGTTATTCCTCCCCACGTTCAGGACACTGCATTTGCCCTTGCTGAACTTCATTAATTTCCTCTCAACCCAACTCTCCAGCCTGTCCAGGACTAGCTGAATGGCAGAGCAGCCTTCTGGTGTGTCAGCCACTCCTACCAATTTTATGCCATCAGCAAACTTGCTGAGGGCACACTCTGTCCCCTCATCCAGGTCGTGGATGAATATGTTAAACAAGATTGGGCCCAGTACTGACCCGTGGGGAATACCACTAGTTAGAGGCCTCCGACTAGACTCTGCGCTGCTGATCACAACTCTCTGAGCTCTGCCATTCAGACATTTTTCAATCCACCTCACTGTCCACACATCTAACCCACACTCCCTAAGCTTACCTATGAGGATGTTATGTGAGACAGCATTAAAAGCCTTGCTGAAGTTGAGGCAGACAACATCCACTGCTCTCCCGTCATCTACCCAGCAAATCATGCCATCATAGAAGGCTATTAGATTGGTCAAGCATGACATACCCTTGGTGAATCCATGTTGATCACTCCCAATGACCTTTTCCTCCACATGCTTAGAGACGACATCCAGGATGAGCTGTTCCATCACCTTCCCAGGGATGGAGGTGAGGCTGACTGACCCATAGTTTCCCGGGTCCTCCTTTTTGCCCTTTTTGAAGGCTGGAGTGACATTGGCTTTCCTGCAGTCCTCAGGCAACTCTCCTGTTCTCCATGACCTTTCAAAGATGATGGAGAGTGGCTTCGCAATAACACCTGCCAGCTCCCTCAGCACTTGTTGGTACATCCCATCAGGGCCCATGGATTTGTGGGTGTCAGGTTTTCCTAAAAGATCTCTAACGCAGTCCTTCTCAACCAAGGGAAAATCTTCCTCTTTCCAGACTTTTTCTTTTCCCTCCAGGGTCTGGGATTCCTGAGGGCCGGCCTTAGCAGTGAAGACTGAAGCAAAGAAGGCATTCAGTAACTCCGCTTTCTCTGTATCCTCCGTCACCAGGGCACCTACCTCATTCAGCAGCAAGCCCACATTTTCCCTAGTCTTCCTTTCGCTACTGATGTACTTGAAGAAGTCCTTCTTGTTGTCCTTGACATCCCTTGCCAGGTTTAATTCCAAGTGGAAATTAAATCCTTCCTCATCGCCTCCCTGCATACTCTGACAATGTTTCTATATTCGTCTCAAGCGGCCAGTCCCTTTTTCCACATTCTGTAAACATCCTTTTTCCATTTGAGTTTTTCCAGAAGCTCTTTCCTCATCCATGCAGGCCTCCTGGCTCCCTTGCTCTATTTCTTACTCACAGGGATGCACCAATCTTGACCTCGGAGGAAGTGGTGCTTGAATATTAACCAACCCCCCTACCTTCTAGGGCCCTAACCCTGTGATTTACCCCTTCTGATTCCTCCAAGGTCTTTTAAAGGCTGAAGTTAGCTCTCCTGAATAGATTTTATTAACTATTTTTTTTCCTCTTGGTTCAGAAATCCAGAACACCTTGAAACATTAGTTGTCTTTTTAAATTAAATCTTACACATTCTTTTCATTCCAGGTGCTGCGGCTTTCATAAGAATAATAAATATTCTAAGATAGCATGTGAAATCATAAGAATGAACATAACAGTCTATTATTCTCTCATAAGAAAATCTCCCAGATTGAGTCAAACCATGAAACAATGCTTTACCAGGTCCAGTTAGACTGAATATCTCAGAGAAAACTATGAAATCAATCTTTTAAGAGTTTTCTTTGAAAATCAAGAATAAAATTTATAATCACAGCTTGTCTAGTCCTAAAATGGTAGGTGGTTTTTTTTTTTTTCCCAGCTGCCTCAGTTGCAGTGAGAGCGTCTCACTTTTGACATTGACCCCAGTCAATGTTCTTATACTTCCCTTGAACCAGAGAGGTCGCCTCTGAAGGCTTTCTTTCTGAGTTTTCCCATAGTATTTCTCCTAAGGTGATTTCTTTCTGTTCACTTTTACAGTTCTTTCTTGGTCTCCTTTGGAATCCATACATGAATCTGTCAGAGATTTAACTGGGGAGCTGGGAGTCTGGCTATGCCAATGCCATTTGGTTCTTTAACTCACTCCTGTCTTAGACATTAATTACCTTAATTAGTGGCTGAAGAAGATCAAGGCATTCATATCAGCTAGATGACTGAGGTTTCTAAGGATTCCTGTGCACTTTTTATTACTTCGGTTTGCAATGTAGGGTTTTGATTAATATCTGAAGTAGTGTAAAGGGTAGTCAAAATGTTCTTGTCAAACGTATTTGAGTTAAAACAGCTTTTAAAAAATTAATGAGGTAGGCGTGGCTCATTTGAGTGAACATTTTCCCCATCTACTTTGTAAAACAACTTTAAAAATCATGGTTTTGTTTAATGTTTAAGTTTGTTACATTTTGATACTTTTTCAAAATAGAAAGTATCAGAACTTAAGGATATTCTTAAACTGTATTTGTAGTTTAGACGCATTTACAGTTTTGAATGTAAACTTCCTGGCATGTTTCCCTGAAGCAAAAGAGAAACTAAAATAAAGAAACAAAAAGGAAACTTATTACAGTTGCTTCCTTAGAGCTTTTACATTCTCTGAGGCACCTTTGTGACCAATCATGGTATCTCCTCATTTCAGTTTTAATGAGCCAAAAAGATGAAAGTTGCTTCAGTTCCTGTTCTTCTAATTCCACCATTGTGATTGTTCCTGTTCTTCAAGTCTTCTAAAGAGCTGAATTAAACAAAATGTAGATTTAGCTGTTGAATTGATGACAGCTGATTGCATTCCTACTAATAGTAGCCCTTTACGCAGTTGCTTATCTCTGTGAATTATGTGTAAAGTGAAAACAATGAAAAAAATGGGTTGCAAACAGATTCAGCATCCCAAATCTTGAAAAAAAGCCCACATTTAAAGTCACTGAAAGAAAAATATTGAGTGAAGTGGGAAGAGAGAATTTCTTCCTCATCCCTGACTTCATTTCTGTTAAAGACAGAATACGTGCTGTGACCTATATCTGCCCTGGATGTCGATATCTATCTACGTCAAAAATATTTTTTTTGCACTCTGTCAGCCCAAATGGCACAATTATACAGAACTGAAAGAATGAAAGTAGCAGCAGTTAGCCAGAAACTGGGCTGCAACCTCAAAGATTGGTTGAGAGTGGTACTAGAAATGGAAGTAGTGATGTTTGGCATTTGCACAATAGTCTACTTTTATCCAAACTCTGATCTTCTACTTTTTCTACAGCCAACGCACATGACTGTTCTGCTGGATATGCATAATCCTTTAAAGATAAGATTTAATTCGGGACATCTCTCAAAATTAAAATTAAGCATTTTTTTGGAAGAACTTAAGCCACTGTTAGCAGAAGGGCCAATTGAGAATGATGTTTTTTATTTTGAGAGTTACAAAGAAATTCTACGAAGGAGTTTTGGAGCAGGACCCAAGTGTGAAAACAGACCAAACAAAGACCCAATACCTATTTCTTCAACCCAAAACTTCCAGCTTCACATTCCTGTATTTCTCTATACCTTCTGAACAGCAACGACCCATGATAAATGATAATGGGATAGAGATTTCCCATCTGTATCCTATGGAAGAAATTTAGGCCAGAAATTGATTGTACTTTGTTTTGAAACCAGAATAATCAGAAGTAGACAAGATTAGATATCAATGAGAAAGAAGGAAAAGACCTGACAGCGGCTGCAGTACAGTTTAAATTTAAATTGTTTAAATCCATTTAAATTGTTTTTTCTCCTCCCCCAATCCAATAACAATTGTCTCAGCTCTTCAGGAGAGCAACTTTGATCATACTTTTTTTCCCAGCAAGCAGTTACTACGTCGCCGGTTTTCTAAGTGGCCTGTGCAGCTTTCTGGTCAAATATATCCTGTGTCTTAAACAGAACTTTTTCTTTCAGGTTAAAAATAAAAGGCAAGTCCATGTGAACCACTTAAGTCACATTATATTGGCTGCAATAAAACATTGTACAGTTCTTCTGGGGTAAATTTTTCCTGATATGGCTAACCAACCTAATTTATTCTCTGACTTCAGTGAAATTTTCTTGAAATATTCTCGTTATTTTTTGTGAATCTCAAGATGATCATAAAATAAAAATTATGAAGCATAATGTATAAAGGTGCTATGCCTTTTGTAGAATTAAGACATGTTTGCTTATATGCATGACTATGTGCTTTGCCTCCAGTTGAGTATAAAATAAGCATCTCACGAGACAGCAAATGTATTACGATATTTTTTTCTGGTTGCCTTAAAGAAAGATAATAAGTCAATTTGCATTTTGAAATCTACTGAGAGGAGCTATGGATCGTTAAGTTCTTCTGAATTCCACCTGGTGGAGCGTGCAGAGGAGTCCCCTGCAATATCATATGGTGACACTTTCATTATCTGAAACTATTTCTGTATGCAGACAAAACTATTCCTGTAATATTACTGTCTCACTGTGCATTGTGTACATGGAAGACTGATTTGCATTGTTATTTTTGGGCCTTTATGGTTCACTAAGGGTTGATGAAGTCATGTGCACGCACTGTGGACTTTAGTGAGCTATATTATTGCTTTGATACGGTTTAGTGTATGAATATGTAAGGATAATAAGATACCGATTTTTGTATTCCATAACTTTCTGTATATTCATGAGAGAATTGTAGTATGGTACAACAAGTAAAAGAGCTTTTACGTTCACATTTTAAAATAAGTGACTAAGATAAGAATTTAAATTAACTCCAATAATTACTGTATGTTAACTACCAGTAACTTATGCAAGCAGGAGGAGAACGTTACATGCCTTTCAGTGTGGTTTTATATATAACACTGTATTTGCAGGGTCTGTTTTAAACATCTAATTTAAAACTTAGAGAATATAGAGCAAAACATGTTTTTACTTATTATTATTGATGTCACTAGCAAAACAAAAAAAAAAAAGAAAATTGCACCCATATTGCATATCTTCAATATATTTATACTACTTATACTACGTATATATGTATATGTAGACAAAGAATTACTCTTCTAGAAGTAAGCTGTTTGCACTAGTGCTGTCTGTGATCCAGGGCTTAAAATCATACCTACCAGGTATCAACGTGGGGATATACCAAAGAGAACCGTGAAAATCTGTCTTCCTGGTAAAATGAGCAAGGCTGGACCCAGACGGACCGTTAAATCAAAACCCAACATATATTTGACCTTTTTCTTTTATTTTTCCTCTCTTCCCCAAAAAGAAACATGGGCATCAACATGCCTTTTAAATCTAATTCTACCCCTTATTTGTTTCAAAGGGTAATTACACATATAAATATCTTTTTTAACTTTGTTTCTAGTCCTTATTTATTGTGTGACTGCATCTATGCACAGCATCACAATATGCAGGTGATTTTTTCTGTTGCCTTCACTGGGACTAATCCCGTAAATAAAACTGCTCAGCCATTTTTGTGGGATTTTCTCTCGTCCTTATGAAAAGTATCAAAATATTTTCTGTAATTCCATTCTAAACCAAATGAGTCAGGAAAGGAGTGCTTTTTTACTTCAGTCCCTCAGACACAGGGAAAAATATTTGCTGCTTAGAAAAAGAACAAAACAGAAGAGAGAGAATCAAAGCCTTAGAAGTAAGCCTCAAGCATGAATGTTTTTGAGTTAGCAAAAACAAGAGACAGTAAGCGATATTTTTTATCTGAGGTCACATTCTTTGTTTCTTTCTCCTAGGAATCAGCACTTGAATTCACAAATTATTTCCAAAAACAGTATTAAAATTTTAAATGGGGTACCTTGGGATGCCTTGCAAAATCAGCCTGCATTTTGTAGGAATATAATACCAATTCCTAAAGATAAATACCCGAAAATAAGTATTCTTTTTTCTTGCTTCCTTACTTAATGTTGTATTAAAATCGAGTTCTTCCAAAAATGTTAAATCTACCTTGCATTCTCTTTCCATGTTGTTTGATCTTTCAAGTCTTCATCTAGCTTTTTTTTAACATACTGATGACTGAGTTAATGACTTTATTTCTTTTTTGTCAAATGCACTTGAGTTTTGCATTTGTTACTAATTAGAAATCAAATTAATCTCATTAAAGAGGTCTTGTAACCTTTTTCTACAATGAGAAAGGGCCAAGATTTCTCATCTGAAAAACTGTACGACTGTCAGCACCTAATGGGTTTGTCAATATTATTAGGAGTAAATAATAAACATAGAAAATGACTTGACATGAACTTTTGCAAGGGATCTACAATGAGCTTCACAGCACAGATCAATATATTTCCAGGAGAGTGACTATTTATTGAAGGCACTAAAAGCCTTGGTGAGAGAACAGGAACGTTTTCCTGTTCGATTAGCCTAGATCCCTTTCCAAAATGTGAAATGGATAAATGATGGCAGATACACAGCATAAAACAAATATGATATATTTTGGTAAAATGTGTTTTTATTTTCTCTTGCTTAGATAGTAAAGACTATAGAGTAAATCAACTATATTTTAAAAAGCTATTTAACATTTTTGCCTGTGTCATTTTAATTTGTGGTCTTTCCATGCCACTAAATTCGCATTTCTAACTTCTCAAGAAATCTCCTCCTCTTCTATATGATGATATAATTATTATTTCATTCTGATATTTTCACACATTTGAATATCGTATAGAAACCGAATGAATACTAATTCACATAGAAGTTCCTCTCCCCCCCCCCCCCCTTTACAGTTAATAACATATACCTTGTTAGCTTCAAGCAGTCTATCCTTCTAAAGGAACTAGGAACAGCTGTTCTGTTTTCAGAGCTGGTTAACACACCCAGAAGTTTTGGCAAAATCTGGCTTACAGCTTCAGTGGTGATATTGCAGGCAAGACTTTTGTAAGACTTTTCTTCCCACTGTCCTTGATCAAAGAATAGATGACTGCAGACTTGGCTCTTCGTACATAGAAAAAACATTACAGTTTTCTTCATGTTGTTTTGAAGACTGAAGGTCTTATGTAATTGGTAAGACTAAAATTATTTTGATGATACAGGATTTGAAGGAAATCAACTACAAAGAAAGATCAAAGAAGAAACTCCAGTGTGCTTTATATATTACAGGATCACTTAGTCTTGTTCTAAAAACCATACACATACAGCATACAGGATATATAAATCATACACATATATATCCAACTAAATTCATAGTGATTGCCTATAAGCAAGACAAAATAAGGCTGCTTTATTAGAAAAGTGTTTCAGTTGTTTATAAGCTGTTTACAAGTCTGCCAAAATTTAATTGTTTGGGAGGAATTTGAAGGCTGATTTTCTTCCTCAGGCGAGCTTTTTGGAAAGTTTCAGCAAAATGATCAAAAGGTTTCTTCTAATTAGTTTACGGAAATCACATTGTTTTTCATCTGAAACAAGACCAAGAATATTCCGTTCCATTTTAAAGAACTGTGTACATCTTTGTGGCACGGACAGGAATATCAGCAAGCTGTCTCGTTTAGGAGTAAGGGGTGAGTTCTGCTATTCTACAAAACTTGCGCTTAAGTTGCTACCCTGAAAACTTCAGTTTGTATATGCCCAGTATTGGCTTGTGTATTGTGTGCAGGTCCTATAGACACGCCGTACAGAGATAAGCCCAGTTATGCCCCATCCCTAAAAATGGGAACAAAACAAAATTTGCATAGCAGCTGCGCTCCTCAGGAAACTGTCAAAGCGGAATGGGATAGGCAAGTGGCCACAATGGTGCTGAAGTAGGAAACAGGAGGATTTTCTTTGTTTTAGTCTTTTCTTCAGTGGCGCTTGGCTAAGTGAAGAGGATCTTAAATATGAATGATGAAGAGACTGAAGAGGTGCGATTTCACATTGGTAGAGAAAAGGAGGTGCACAGGCAGTCTGTGGTGGCTGGACACAGGAGATGGAAGGCTGATAAAGCTAGTGGGCATGAGCCAAATCTGCATATGTTGTATAAACAAGTACTTCACAGAAGATGCTGAACTGTGACTCAGAAAAGGAGGAAGGACAAAGATGCACATATTTATTAATAATGGTGAAATATATTAATTGTGACATTGTCAAACAATTCCATGCTTCATTTGCAACCTTACTGGGCTTCCTTTTTGTGTTTCGCTATAGGGTACCCAGCTGCATTTTAATGGATGAAAAAATAAAAGTTTAGACAAAGTTTTCTAGTTAAATTTCAATATGGACATTCGTACTTACCAGCAGACTTTGCTCAGAAATGTTTTCAGTAGACGCAAAAGAGTACAGCAACAAATTTGCACAATATCTACCTGAAAAGAAAATTTGATTAATTGCATTTGTGGTTAAATCTTGAACGATAAAGAAAATGGGTCCTATTGGCATTCATCTCTTTTGAGAATGTAACTATGTAACAACACCTGTGCACAGCAAACTCCATGCGCAGGAAAATTTAAACATGGGCACAATAGTAGACGTTAAGGCAATCCTGTGTACAGGATGATGTCATCCTGTCATCATTCCTGTCCAGAGGGAGGAAACAGAGGAATGAAAACACCTCACTGAACCCTTAATACGGGAACAAACAACAATACTAATGCTGTCCAAAACATGAAACTATTTTGTCTTCAATAAAAGACAATTATATTATTCAATCATAAAATTTAATGCACCCTTGTTTTCCTTAAAACGTTGCACATACAAAGACAATATAGAGAAGATATCAAAATTGCAAACTGAATTTTTTGAAACATAAAATAATTTTCAGATATACATGATCTTGCTGTATTCCCATTCATCTGTCACATTACCCTGATCAAGGTAAAGCTTTCCCTTTTCATGTTTGAAGCAATGAGAGATTGCTTCAATTAAAAGTTATTATATGCTAATACTGAAAATAAGAGAAAGAAAACATTCTTTTATAATTTATATTTTTTTTTGTATTAATGACTAATCATTTATAGAAAATGAGATTTTTCAAGCTTTCTGTTGTTGTTTGAGGTTTTACTGGTATCACATGGTGTTAAACCAGTGCCTTTATTAAATTGGAGGAGTTTAGATTTTTCTAAAACATATATTCAGATTGTTGTGAATCTCATAGTTCATTGAGTATTGTTTCTTCCATGTATTTTCAAACTGTAAAGGTTTCTTCAAGCCTTATTATGAACGAAACAGAAGGACCAATAACATCTGTCATGGGTGGCAGTCACAACTGACCAGAAAATTCAAATGTTAATCATCTAATATTTTTATGAACTCCTAATTCAAATAAATACTAAAAAAATTCCATTTATTTTAACAAATACATACTATTAACCAAAAAATAATAAATTACACTGAAGCAGGGAAGATATTTCCAAATATCAGCGGCTCAATCCTTAAAGCAGGACATCCCCAAAAGAAAGTAGTAATATGATGGTGAGAAAAAGGGTTTGGTTTACAGATGGGAGAACTATTTAAAATTAATGGGAGTGAATTATCTTTTAATTATTTATTTTATACTGTCTTTTAGGAATTATCACAAAGCAAGACTTTATTAAGCTGTGTTTTGTATTCAAAAGTGGGCAAGCTTCCCAGGATTTAAAGGTTTACTGTGATTGTGTAGTGCAGGCTTAACTGATTACTTACGATGGCATTAATGAAATGGAGAATGGTTTTATGAAAGTATTCCCCTATCTATTCTCAAAGGCCTGTGAATACTTTCACTTACAGAGCTCCAGTTAATATCTGCACTGTAGAAAATTAATTTATGTTAAAACTGCCATAGTTAACTATACTTTTCTGTAGCTACTGAATCCCTGGGCAGAGGGAAACATCTCTGTTTTCTGAAGATGCAAAGGTGTTAATCTTTTGTAAAGCTCTGACACAGTGTTATAGATACTATACGGTTTTTCTCTTCTATCATGGTGGGTTTTTTTAATAGATTGTTGCTTGAGAAAGAGTAATTAAATCCCTCAAGTCTTCAGTAAAATGTTACAACTTTACCAACCACTCAGCTAAACAAGCTGTCGTCTCTATATAGAAAATTTTAACTTTGCTTACCTATTTTATATTATACATTGACAGGCTATATAAGTGCTTTGGTTAAAACAAGAGAGATTAGTGCTAGGAAACAACCCCACAGCCAGGCTAGTAGCAATGAGCAGCACTGTCACAGCGTCCTGGACTTTGGTAGTATTTATCTCTTACACCTGCACTTTGCAGGGGTGAGGAGAAGAGCATCTGCTTTTAATCCTTTCAAACATTTCTATCTGTAACAAAAATGCTTAATAGGTACTAATTAAAAGTTCTGTGTAAGCTTTTAAAATAAGTAAAAGGGAACCATAGGTGTGCACTTCAGTTATATGCAGATGTGAATAAAGAATGGGGAAAAGTGCTTTCTGAGGCTTCAAAGTCATTTGCTATTGGCTTGGAAGCTTTCAACTTGAAGTTTAATAAGCTTCATGAAGAGGATTTTTTAATTTATTTTTACTTTTACTCTGACTAAACTTTCTGCAGGGAGGAACTATTGACATTTACAGGTAGCAAAAATCCTCTAAACTTAAGAAATCCGACCCCCCTTAAAAAACACCCCATCCAAACTGAAAGGTCCATGAACAACAAAGATCTATCAGCTGTGGTTTTGCATTACGTAAGTTGTTCTCATGACACCCCGATGTAACAAGTAAATATTTTTAGCAACACGGCAACCATGAAGCATAATTCCAAGAAATGCCACAGCTTTGATTTCATCAAAGATTACATGGTGGAGCGTATAACAAGACTATGTCATATCTATGGGGAGCTATTCAATAGCACTACAGTTCACTGTACGAGGACTGACTTGTAACTTAATCACTGAGTATATAGATGAAACCATAGAGACCTGATTTATCTATAAGCAGAAAGAAGCATGATGGGCTGTCAACTGTATTTTTCCTGTTAAGACATTAATAGTAAGTCATGTCATCTTTAGCGACAATTATGAATGTTTTTTATAATCTCTTTACCAACTAATAGGACAAACTGTGTCAGCATTTTAGTAAATATTGGGTTAGACACCTAATATGTTGGGAGTTTAAAAAAATAGATCAGTGTGATAATCAGTGGTACATGGAAAGAGCAGAAAAACAACAAGAGAGCATCAATGGCATGTGTCTCTAAAGGAATAGATCTGGAGAATGCGTATTTGTCTGACCAGAGGCACCATGGTAGGCAATGCTGGTGATTAAAGTGCTACAAGACTTCCAAGATCATGTGGTAAATCTTTCAGACTCGGAAAAGGAAATCTGAAAGATAGATGGGAAGATTATAAAGCCATAAAAGAAGACGCAAATGTGAACGGACAGAACATAAAAATATACTGTGGCATTTCTAGTCTTCTCTTTTTATTCTCCTTAATCTAGGGCAGGGTTGTAAGTCTCAAGGAATATAAAAGATAAGAAAAAGAACCTCTGTTAAAAGGTGAGAGTTCAGGTTATAAATAAAGGCTGTTGAGGTGAAGTAAAGTATGAGTAAACGTAGCCTACAAAGACTGAACAACTGCTAGAATTCCACTTGAAAAGATGAATAATAAATGCAAGGATTTTTGATAGCTTTCAGTTTTAAGGAAGAATTCTGATCTTTTTTGATAAAATTTTAAAGTAAGGCAGGCAACACCTCCAGGAACAGCCCAAGCCTGTATAAAAAAACCGATAATTTTCAATTCATTTGGCTAAATATTAAAAAATACCCGATTAGTAACCTGAGTGTCATAAAGTCTCGAGGGCTGTACCATAGAGTTGCCGTAGAATACTCTGTATTGGCATAGAACATGCATAGTCTCGTTTCTTTAGAAGAAAATAATCGCTGCATCATTCTTGTAAATTAAGCTAACAAAGAGGAACTACCTTGAAAAATGTGACCAAATTTGACTCCTATTCCAAGTGCAAGCTGAGCATCTTCCCTTGTCCAAGACACACATTCCTGTAAAAATCTTACCAGAAGCAAGCCCTTCTCTCCATTCTTTTTTTTCTGGAAAAAGAAGTGTGAGGAAAAAATCCCAAGCCATCACTTGATCTTGACACATGTTCAGGTTCTAAAAAGCAAAGCATGTCAATCTGGGCAAAACTGGACAGAACCCCAGGAATGAGTAGAGAGGTTATTAAAAAATTTCCCGAAACAAACTGAACAGATTACTAATATCTGTTACTTTAAGAATAGCTTTACAGCAGCAGACCTTTTTTATAGTAAATCAGTAAATTCTCACCCATTGAGGAGTACGAGAGAACTCCCCTGAGTTCTGCATTTAGCCCAGAACTGCAAGACTTTGCTGAGAATTATTGCTTTGTTGCTTCATGATTAGAACGGTGTACAATTTTTGTCTCATTAGTATGTTAGAAAATGTGTTATGTCTACTTTTTTATTTTTATTGTATTCTTCAGTCTCCTTTAATTACAGAATTGGCAGAATTGGTAGAATGAGCTGCATATTATTGGAGAGTTTAAAAATATAGTACAACTTTTTGCTGGATTTCACTGGAATTTTCCACCAGGGTCAAAAATCAAGATCTTAACAGTGATGCTCCAATTGTTGCTTATGTATTTGTGATAAAATGAATTAGAATAGCCATGCTAACAGTTTCTAAAAGCATACCTTGGAGTCTTCCTGCAAAACGAAAGTTCTGAAGAAGCTAATCAGCTGAATATTAAACTATATAGATGTATGTATGGAAGGAAAAGCTGGTTCATTAAAGTCAAGTGTAAGAACTCTGACTTGATTGGGTGACATTTTCAAAGTACAGAGCTTTTTCTAATTAACTTTGCTGTATTTCACTTTACTCAATAAATAAATACCCATGATATACTCCTATCTATCAATGCTGTTAAATTCTATGAACTACAATAAATATAAGTATGGATAAACTATTAGTAAGTGCCATGACCTAAAAAAAACAATCGAGCAACCAAACAAAAAGAGATTGATGTACCATATTAATTTTTTTTTTACCATCTTCAATAGCTTTATTTTTTTCTACACTGTAAATTTCTGTAGGACAGTTGAAGGATGTCTGTTGACTTTTGGCATAATTCTGTGTGAAGTTCTGGTGATCCCATTTGTTTAACATGTATGATATTCTAGAAAGTTGATTTTGAAGCTGTTATACTCAGAAAAAGAGCTGGATGTTGTGGATCAAATTTAAATTAATGTAGAAGTAATAGATGTATGTTATACAAGTGCGTTGTTTCAGAACTTCCATATAGAAGTGATACCGTATTTTACATATTCATGCTACTTTGCATGGAAATTGTATTTGCAGGAATAGGAACTATCTCATGAAACTGTTTTGCCAAAACGGAGATCATAAATTGAGACCCATGGATTCCCTCAGAGTCCAGTTCAATAAGAACGTGCCGTTGAGTTTTGTGGGACTGTACATGCTCGTATTTAGGTATGTTCTGTGAAACCACTCATGCTTACCTTTAGATGTACACCTAAGCACATGGACAAGTAAGAAGGACAAAGGACAAATAATGCATTTTTAACTGAGAATGATCTGTGAATAATACAGTGGAAGGACTCACACTGACTTTGTTATTTTTGGGATTAGGCTGCATTAACTTTTATGAACAAGAGGGATGATAGTGTAAAAATGTGTCATTCTAAAACTTTTTTTTTGACTAAGTAAGTTCAGACCAACAATCTATTATCTTGGCTTAAATACAAGCCACATGTTCTCATATATTAATGATAGAAAAAAATTGAGAGACTTAAATATTCTTTTCTTTTACTTTTAGAGTGAGTTAGAATCTCTCTGCTTTGTCAGGGAGTGTTCTTTTACATCATTAGTCTAACATTACATTCCTCTTAAGAAATATAACAATCCAGTCACTTAAATCATTGTGATATGGGCAACTTAGCCTTAGTGAGGTTTTACATTGCATAAGACTTAAGATGATCTTCGCCATTGGTGACTTCTTTCCAGTTTCTTTTATCATTCTTTTTTTTTTTATTCTTTGTATTTCATTGGTATAATACCCGTCACTTGAGCTGTCAGTGAGATTCCTGATGCCGTCCCGTAGTAGGCCTACATCTTTGTTTATCACGCAAACAATAACAACAGAAAACAATGTGGTGCTTAAGGGGGAAACAAGAAATGTATTCATTCTTAGGCGAGAGAAAAACTCAAAAGGGGAATAGTAACATTTATATTTCACCATTTTATCAAGTTAACCCATTTACGTTGGGTAAAACATGAAGTACAGAAAAAAGCAAAAAGTACAGAAAAATGTGGGTTAGTAGTATTTTGCAGGAACCCTGAACATCTTTCAAGATACTTTGTTGTATAACAAGGTTAGTTGATACCTTTGAAAATCATGTGGTTTACTTGCAATTTAAAAACCACAGTGGTTTGCATCTAAACAAATATGCATGCATTGGTTAAGTTAGGCTACTGTACTTGAATAAAAGTAATTAAAGCTTCTTCGCAATCATGAATGAATGTTTCTTACTTGTCCACTGTATGCAAGGAAGCAAATTTAACAGGCAAAGGCTGTAAAACTAAGACCTTATCTGGCAGCATTTATGAAATTATTGGGTATGAGGAAATACATATACTGTGAATAAATCTAATTCTGCTATCTCACATGACCACAGCAATGCCTGTTTACATCTATGTGACACCTTTTATCCAATTAACAATGTAGGTGAAACTATTGCTGATACATTTTTTCACATTTGTTCAAGCTGGTGAAAGTTATTCTCTTCCTTCACAAGAAGCCATACCAAATACTAATGTGACCCTACAATGCACCCTCAGCCATTAAACACACATTTAACATGTTTTTCGTCATGTTTTTGTTCCTGCCATAAGCTTAAATTCTATCTTAGAGGCTGTCCACTTTCTTTGCAGCCCTGGCAGGGCAGAAAGTAGGTGAGGAGACAATAGGGTGTAATTTTGATATCTTCTGTCTATTCATAATTGATGATATCTTAATTAGAGTCCCATAAAACAGATATACATGTAGTCTACTTTTCCCAAATCACAGTAGAAATGTGATGGATCATTACAATTGTAATCTTTATTTTAACGGCAATCAAATTCTTCACCAACTTTCTGTTCAGCATTTCCATCTTACTGCACTGTTCCAAGTAAGTATGATGTATAATCTACTTTGTCCTTGATCAAATATTAAAAAGGTTCTGAAAAATGCATTAATGGTGTAGTCTTCCTTAAATCAAAAAGGTAAGTCAATAGTCATCATAAGCTACTGACACCAGAGAACAGCTTCCATGCTCTTGGTTTGAGATGTCTCATCAATAATATTGAATGTTTCTTTATTCATTAATTTCTGACCATCAGTCTGCAAGATACACTCAGTTACACTATTTTCCTTGATGTACAGTTCTGTGATGTCATTATTTTGATATCTGAGACCTGAAAGAAAGCTGTAGTGGGTAGTTCCCACTTTTCAAAAGGGGTGACTGACATCGTGTGGTGACGATAAAATTGTATTTGGAAGTACTTATTATGCATACAAAAGAGATAATTTCACAATATCCCTACCTCAGCTCAAATGTTTTCACCTAACAAAGCACAGTGAAAGTGCCTTCTGTGAGCAATATGTCTTTTTTACAGCATTGCTGTTATTAGTGTCCTGCTCTTCTGGATGTCTGATGAAGTGCAGTTTTAAGAAAATCCACCAATTTGAAAAATGATATGTCAATATCATCCACGCTCTGAATTTGAGGTCATTAGCTTTGAAAGGTCTGATTCATAGTAAAATTCATAGAAATTCAAAATCCAGGAATTCATTTGGTCTAATCAGAGCAACTATAGTATTAGACATAGTGGCAGAAATCTTCTGGAGCTATTTCATAGTTCATAGCTGTTAGTCATATAGGAATTTCTAAATGGTAAGCAACCATGATATCTTGCCAGACTGATCATTTAGACCATTCATGCACAGAATTACTATTGAATTGATTTACTAATGACTTCTGGGGTTGAGTCATTATTAGTTATGGATCAATAGATACTTTTCTCCAAAGCAAATCTGAACAAGAAATATCTATAAGGTCTTGGTGTTTGCCAATTTTGTCACAAAGAACTTATTAAAAATTAAACAGCTGTAAGAGTATTTGAAATAGAAAAAGAGAAGTCAGAGTCTGCCACTGTTTAGTAGTAACTTGAGTAACTCATCTAAAACTCACTATGCAAGTTGTTCCAGTTGTTTCAGTGTACACTGTTCAATACAATTTATCACATACCTATGCAGCGAAATATACTCCAGACACAAATTCAGGTAGGCTATAACTACATTACTTACCCATTAAATGTCCAAGAGCAGAGTGAATTCTGCCATCATCCTGGGGACTCGGCAGTGAGATCTCAAGGCCAGCTGTAATAGAGCAGCTGTTTGGCCTTGATGCTGTTTGATACAGGGCGTTTGAGAAGCCCTGGCAGTGGCTGTCCCCCTCTCATTCAGGAGCTGTGTTCATCCTGAGCCATTCAGCCTCGGTCCCTGCCTGAGCTACGTGGCATCCATGCCTATGCTTACCACGTACCCTGCTGATCTGGACCAGGACGCTGACCTGCAGCCCGCTGGCTTCAGACCTCCATCACGACTGTGAATCTGCCTGGCAATCCCTGGCCAGTTAGCTGACCGCGGCTACTGCTCTGCTCCACTCTTGTCTGGGTACTTTGGTGCTGTGCCCTTGTCAGTGAGGCCACTGCCCTGCCTGCCATGCCGTCACCCTTGGCTCCCAGTTTGCCTTCTCTTACAGAGCAGAAAGCTGTCGGTGCTCCCTGATGCTAACTTCTGTATTACATTCTAATAATTTAAGATCCTGAACAGAGGACAGTCATACAGTTGCATATTTTATGCATACACACAGTAATGAAACACTTCATGTTTTCTCTAAAGAAGTATCCTTTGCCTCTTCCCAAATTACAGAAACCTAAAATACGTGGCACAGAAGATTAAGTCTTTGACTATTATAAGTCTGACATATATGAATACATGTCAAATATATAGATCACGAAAGAGAATTTCATAAATAATAAAGAAGGCTTCAGCATATAAGTGGAGATCTTGCAGATGGAGGGTAGTTAAGCACAGAAGGAAAGATTTTCAATGTCCACTGCAGAGGTAGGAATAAAATCCAGATTTCATGAGTGTGAGCCCACAGCTGTGTTCACTAAGCACTGCAGCCTCCATTACTGCCCATGATCTGCTTATTGCTCCATTATATAGGCAGAATAATACCTTTCCAGAGTTGGCAGAAATAGCTGAGATCCTGAAGAATAAAAGACGAGCAAATAGCAGTGATGAATTTCAGCTAACATGACTCCACTGCTGAAGTACAGCCAGCTGGAGGTAAGAAAAACCATGCTGAAGACAAGGATGAGACAGTGATTGATAGCCTTGTTTGAGAGATGGATGAGATCAGTCTGACAGTTTCTGGCACAAATTGTATTTCCTGCTGTTCAGGCAACTTAATTTCATTTATGTTCATTTATGCCAGCTGGGTGTATCTTATTCTTCTCTTCCCCCTTCCATGTGCTGTAGTTTCACATTTTTTTCCTAAATAGCATCTCTACCTTTGGTAAAAAATGTAATTAAAAGACAGTTATTCACTTGATCCATCTAGCTGACGTTTCTTTAGTTTCCCCTTTTGTGTGCGCAGGAAAAAAGGAAAGCTTTATGTGCTCTTTATTATGATTCTACCTGGAGATACGCGATTCAGACCACAGGCCAGTGTCAGTTTATTGACACTGACCTGTGAAATATTTCCTGTCCTCTTATCTGTCTGTTTTTCTCTAGCTTTCAAGGTCTGCATTCCCTGTGACTCTGAAGTTATATATCAGCTAGCAGTGGGACTGCTGCCCCTCTGTGCTGTACAGTAATGCATCAAGTATGCCATCATTAAGATAAATTATGTCCTTTTGTGAACATTTGAGTCTGTATTTTTCAGTACAAAAAAGCAGCTGTGCTTGAATTAGGATTTAGGATGTCACTTAAACGCTGGAAATAAATTGATTATATAGCACAATTTTGGCAAAGGAATTAAAAGGATTCAGGCTAGTGTTTTGTGTAACTTACGATATTTCTGTTGTAATACTAAAGCAGAAATAAAATAATAGGAACAGAAATCAGAAAAACATTTGAGATAAGCAAGCTTTTTTTGTTTTTATTTTTTGAGAATTTAGGTTTGAATTATAAAGTTACAACATGCTGATAAATCTGCAAACCTTTAGCAAAGCTGATACATCTTGCTAAATGTTATTGGTACTAAATCTGAGATGCAGAATGTAAGTGCTGAAAGTATTTTACAATGGCAATGGTAGGAAAAAACAATATGGAAGGAAATTCATGCTCTCAAATATTTTTTAAACATGCATGTTTTTACATACAAGATCTTACACACTGAATACGTGGACCCGTGTGTGTATTTATGCAAGCACAGACTTATGTAAGTATTGCAATGATTGTTATCAGATTGATGAATATACATCATAAAAATATCTTCCAATATTAGGATTAGCACTGGCAAATGAGCAATCAAGAATTCTGTTCAGTGGAACTTTGAAAGAGCAGATAAAATGTCTCTGAGTAGGGAAATAGACGAAAGACTAGAGTGTGCTTTATAGGTTACATTTCTATGATATACCAAGCGTATGAAATATGAACAACTGATTTTGAAAGTATACCAAAGAAATTTACAAGTCCAAAGTCATATCTTCAATTCCTTGTGAGGGGCTCCTATTATAGCATCAGTGGCCACAAAAATGGTCAGGAGAGGTCTAGTCACTCACACTTGTCCCTGCCCATGGGTATTTTGGCAAGGGAGGAAAGGGAAGCAGGGAATGAGAGAAGTGAATGCTTCCATTCCTTTTACTTCTCTTTACTCCTTAAGCCAGCAGCATGGCTTAGCCATTAGTCTCTCAAATCATGGAAGAAGTAGGGGAGAAGAGGGATGAAATGAAGAGGAACTCTGATCCACAGTGACCACACTTGATCGGGGCTTGCCCTACGTGCGAATGCATTCCTGTTGTGGCTGGTATGTGCTTTCATTGCCTTCACCTATTGTTACAGCAGGCTCTAGAAGCAAGGTAAGCTTCCGCTGAAGTTTTGATACAAATGTAAAATTAGAGCAACTTCAGAGTCAAAAATTCTCATTGTAGAACATTATAGAGTTATTGGAAAAATACATTAGGGAGATAATACAAAAAATTCCCGCTCCTTGTTCAGAGAACAATAAATAACACATGATTCAATAGGCTACCCCCTTATTATATTATGAATCTGTGAGACATATTAGTTTTCCAGCACACATTAAACTCAGTGCGTGACGCTCATATTATGAAATTCTGTCTGAAAAACACCTCAGTTGCAAAGTTACAGTGACAGCTTTGATGGTTTTCTCCAGATATTCTAAAATATGTTGTTTCCCACCTCAATCCCCATTTTCCCAGATTTCCTTTAAGTTTCCAAATATATTACTTGCTGTTTTTCAGATGAGTTCAGATTAATTCTTTCCCCTGTCCTTGCTAGCTATTATCTTTGATCCGTAGGAATAAATTGAGATTTTTGTCAGAGTGGAAGTACTCATTAAAGATTTCAGTGAGTGGGTATTTGAATATCACTAGAATAAAACTAGTGTCTCTGGACTTAGCATTCAAAGACTTCCGATTTATCCTGTCAGGTGCATGATAGTAATAGTAATGTTTAAAAAACTTTGCTTATCTGCTTGAGAGTTGAAACTAGTTATCTGAGAGGGCTAAGAACTGATACTTGTTGGGCTCTTCAGAGAAGATGCCATGCTGTCATCCCTATTATTGTGAGGTGGGTCAATTCCTTGCTCCAAATTAAGTAACTAGAGGTCAATTCTGGGATTTTGTCTTTCAGAAATTACAGTGAAAATTAAAATACTCCTCAGCTGTTCAAAAAAGAGTACTGGAGAAAGAAAGGAAAATCAGGCTAGTTTGAAAAACAAATTAGAAAATTCCAAAAAGTGAGCTCAAGACAGCATGAAACACATTGTTCTGTGAATCTGAAAATGTGGCAACACTATTTTTTTAAGTGTTTATGTGGCTTTCTGAATATTAGTTTTATGATGGCAGACTTACATATACTTACTAGAACTTGTTGGATTTGTCTCCCATCCTTACTTTTGAGTATGAAAACATCCCTAGATGAAAGTGAAGTATTCACTGATAGAGGATGTATTTGAATTCTGACGTGCCAAAGTAAAAGAAAGATGTTTGTGGTTACGGTGCCTTGCTTTGCTCCCCAGTTTAGTCGTGGCAAATTACTGATAACTTCGTATGTCGATAAACAAAAATATCTATGGATACTTTACAGATACTTAAAAAGAAGGAAAAAAAATAGCTGAGTGTAAGCTTATAAATATAATCACAGCATTACACAAGATTGTGGAATACATTCTAATGGAATGAATAAAGATCAGAAAGTAAACGGAAAACAGGATAAAATGCAGCGTGGATATTCCACAATTGAAACCTTCTAGATCCCTCTGATTTCACTAAGAGCAGGTTTTCAAAGGAAAATAAATCAGGTCTAATATATTTCAATAAAGTACCTGTTATGGTGCCGTATGTAAATTATTTATGCTGGAAAAGGTGGTGTTTAATACGGATTTGTAATCAATGACTTGGCAAAAACCAATGTCTAGAAAGAGAAATACCAGCTGAAGAACATTATTGGTAAAATTCTTTAAGGATCATTCTAGAGGCTGATTTAATATTTTCATTAATAGCCTTACTGTAAATGTAGTATTGCAGAAGGTATTGATGGCTGCAAGTAGAAGATCCTTACAGAGAAGGATCAGAAACTTGCACAAGGCAACACATTTTATACCCTTACTTGGGGCAAATACTTGAGTACTGGAAATGTTGTGCAATGCAACTGTCCCATGGAACTTTAGGATTTTTGTTTCCTGTTTCTGTTTTATTTCTTCGTTCTTTAAAAAAAAACAAACCAGAACAAACCAACAACAAACCAAACGAACAAACAAACCAACAAACAAACAGACAAACAAAACTGAAAAAGATTCTGACATAATAAATATATGGGAAAAGAATTTTTTTTTTTATTTGTTTTTTGTTTTTTTAAACCATACTCCTGGTAAACCTAATAAAATAAAATAAAATCCTAGGCTGGTGACAGTCTTCTGCTTTGAACCACTGGTGTGAAACGCTGTTTGAACCACTGTTTTGAACTGCTATGAATTAGGTATATTTTTACAGAATTACATTGGGTCCAATGCTTTGGTGCCTTTGTTCACAATTTCCAGTTTTACTAGAATAAAACTAAGCATCAGCTCACAGGGGAAAATAGGTCAATGAATGGGTGACAGATGAACTTTTATTTTCTATGCTATTAGTCTTAGGACGGAGCTGATACTGCAAATCATTACCAGCACCACTGACTATGTCTCTGATGAATGAGGAAATAGGGAAGGATTTCTGATGGCCCAATCTACTTTTCAAAGCTTAAAATTTGGGACAGCAAGTGGGACAGATTGTGAGCTGCTTCATCTACTACATTTCAGCTGAGAATCTGGACTGTGTGATTTGCTATGCCAGCCTTATATTAAGCACTTCAAAAATGACTAGGTTCATTGAATTCAGGAGGTATTTTTGCAAATATAAAGACGTTCACTGGCATAAATTGTTTGTAGATCCAGGATTTAAAGTAACAATAATAAGATGCTAATAGAATGTTGATATCTTTTTAACTCCATTTTCGTATGATGTAATGTTGAATGAATGACACATTGCCAGCATTTCCATGAAACGTTACTACTGCCATTTGGTAAGGTAACAGACATGGCATGCTTATGAGTGGACTTGTCAAAGGGATCCTCTTTGACTTCAAGGAATTCTGAGGTGCAGCATCAGGAATCTATTACAGATTCTGCATCTAATAGATGCAGCATCTATTTGACAATGCATCTAAATTATAATTTTGGAAACATATTCCATGTTTGAAATAAAACAGAAATATCTTTCTGGCAAAACCGCATTTTTGTACTGACCATTGTACTCCAAACAGTTTTAATTTCCTTTTCCAAAGTAATGAACGTGCATTCATAAGTATCACTGGCCAAGAACAATTCTGCAGCTGTTTTCGTACAAGATACTGTCTACTAAGACCACTAATAAAAGCAGAATGAAGGAAATTCTTTTTCCTAGATATGAAAAGAAAATTTGCTAGAGTGACAGAACAAAAGACTATAGGATTTGTTCCATGTTCTGCCAGCTGCCACATTAAGAGAAATGAACTACAGATTCTATGAAATATTAATTGTCAGAAAGTAAAATCTAATTGGGTATTAAAAATTCAAGCAAATGTTATTATGTCTGACACGTTTAACACTCTCAAAGAAACGTAAATACTACTTCTACAAAGAAAGGACAACTGGGTAGAAGAATTGCAAAAAATGGTTATTTTCTCATCTGATACTTTGCTTTTAATGAAATTAAAAGGCATTACATGCTTATTAAAGTTTTCAAAAAGGAAAAGGTACAAGTAAGGGAAGATAATGGCTATTTTGAAGCAAAAGAAAAGAAAAAATCTAAGACTGCAGTAAAGTTATAAGCCTGGAAGATGGGGAAGGCAGCTGAATACTGAACTGTGGCAGAGAAAGAGCGGGAAAACAAAAGCTTAAGATTTTCAGAAAGATTTAGGTGTGTTGTCCAAAAAAGAGGCTAGAGATATCACTACTACAGCACTGTGTAAACCCTGTGCCTTGTCACCACAGCTACTTACAATTAAAGGGAACTTGGAGGATGATGGGTAGAGATGTTGACAAATTTTTCCCCTCCATTTATTTCTTCATAATCTGCTGTGGAAAAAAATTACATAATATGACTTTCACTTAAGCTAAACTCATCTCTGCCCACTTACGGTGCTCCAAATGCACGTAAACTATGTCCACGTGCACTGATCTCTGCATAATTAGAAAGTAGAAAGCTTAATATCACTTACCTCCCACCAGCAAATATACAAATTAACCGAGGACTTGAGGTAGCATAGTCTATAACAGTGGTGTTCTTGCATTGCATTTGTGGGTCAATAAGAAAAAATATAAAATGTTTTAAATTCTACAGTTTGCACACTTTCTTTTTACAGTTGGCAGAAAATTGACAAGAAATGGTAGAGAATAGTAAATACATAAACAAAACTAAAGAACACCACATGTGAAATGTGGTTGGTTTAGCAACTGAACTGTTGTTGTGATCTGTTTATACTTTTCTGTGTCATATATATTTAGCATATGTAACAATACATGCTCAGTCCTAGGAACTTACAAGCAGCTTTCTGTGAATGAAGAAATAACTTTAAGGAAAGAAGTTCTGCTTTTTATCATTAAACTCAATCCAGCCATGGTATATATGAGAATCAGAAGCTACATCCATACAAGTGAAATAAATGTGCCTGGGACCATTCCTTAGTATTGAGGATAATTGGCACAAAACACCATGCACACATGCCATTAGCTATCTCAGCATGGAAAACAGATGGCTAGATGCAAAGTGTCTGGTAAGGACAGTCACTCAGCCATGCTGACGCCAAAGCGGTGCCAGTTTGGGAGAGTGCTAGCTAGTCAGGCTGGAGCATTCCCAGGCACAGTTGCAACAGCTTCCCAATGCGCACAGCCAAGCTCCAGCTCTGGGAACTGTTTTATTTCCTAATGCCGGCAGGTGCAGAGTTCCGCTCTCCACCAGCACTCCATCTTACAGCTGTCACTAAGGGGGACAGAGTAAAAACTTTTTCTTGCTACGTATCTAATGCAGTGATTTGCACAGGGGTGTTGCTGGTGATGGCATTCCATTGAATGGAAATCTGTCTCTCACCGAGTAAAATTTCCAGCAGAATCTCTCAGGCTTTTGTCAAGTGAACTGGATGTGTACAGCCTCCTAAACCTTGCAGTGCTAATCCTAAGATTACTAAACTCTTCTGTAGGACGTGATCTTTCAAAGCACTTGAGCAGGGACATAAACTCCAGAAAAAAAGAGTATTCTTGTTTTAGTTTAAACAGGTGCCTTTTTGGATGAGGGCCTAGAAGGCATATACATGGAAGGTCAGAGTGAGGCAGGCTTGCAGTGGGATTCTTGATTTAAACTTTCATTTGCAGGAGGAAATGACAATTTTAGCAAGCCCATAACGTGTTTTCCTACTAGGTTATAAATTATGCAGTAGAGTAAAGGCTTGCTTCTGTTAGACAGAAAGGAACTGAATAAATAACTTAGATATTTTTTATTTTTTTTTAAGTTCTGAGCATCCGTGTAGCATAAATTGTCTAATTATAATAACTTTTTTTACCCCCTTTGAAGTCATTGGTAAAATATTCTTGCAAGATTTGAAAGTGAAAAAACGTAAGGTTTGAATTTTTCAGCAGAAAAGGCTCATTAATTTTCTCTCAGTATAATAATTGTAAAAATACAATTCTGTTTCATCTTTAATACAAGGTAGAGAACTCAAAAGTGAATCTTCTGTCTTAGCAAAGAGATTACTAATAACGAAATTACTGTCTTCTTGCAAGTATCAATTTGCTGCTTAGTAATGTGCTAACACATTGTTTTAGACTTCTATGATGTACCGTACCAGAAGGGAGCAAATATGATTGTCATTTGAATTTCTGCTGCAACTCATCATGTTATATTACATGAAATGCAGGTGAAAAGCTTCATGTAGGCAGATGACGTGACACTAACAATAACGGCACCTACCCAAATCTATTTGCCTCGAAAAATTTATTAACCTGATACCTAAAAGAATGATCTCTGTTTCGGTCTGTGAAGAATCCCTTCCCCTCCCGCCTTCCTCCAAAATCCTTCCAAATGCTATTGTGCTTCTGCTAGATGTAGAAAGGTCTGTGAGGAATGAAGATGCCACGTAAAGATACCACACTCCTTTTCTTTAAGCCCTCTATTTTTAAGGAGAGCAGAGAGGCTGTGGTGGGCCTTTTAAGGTAAAATTATATGACAGCTCAGGATCTCTAGTACACAGCTGAGAGAATTGCATATACCATAGGTTCTCAATTAGGGTCTGTCAGTCGCCTGTTCTGAATTTTGACTCTAGGGGCGAGGGGAGGTGAGTGGGATGTGGAAGAAGCATACCAATGGAAACAACTCAGATCCATTAAATTCTCTTCACACTCCCAGGTCACGGCTGAGAGAACGTATATATTAATAGAGTCAGAGATATACACATTGGCACTTCTTCTTTAAGGCAGAAGCATCAGCTAGGACATTCATATTCTCCAGACCCCAAGATGAGCCTGTGAGGCCAGGAAAGACATGATCTGAATGGAGAAGAGAAGCTCTTGGCTTCCGTGACAAGAAAAAGACATGTAGAGTAATGGGCACAAGAGGAGAAACATCACGCATGAGAAATATTTAGAAACTTTCTGAATAGAAAAATGTTTCTTCATATTGTGTCATAACAAGTAAAGAAAAATAACAATTTTATTATTGTTCTTTTCAAATGCCTTCACAATTGCTTTCTTCACAACAATTTTAGCATTCATCTATTATCCTCATTTTTTCTCATTAGTTGTCAGCCACATGAAGTTCATTTTGTTTCATGGCTCTTTCATTACTTTTTTGAGCCCAAACCATCAGATAGCAAAAAACTGCATCAAAGACGAGGCTTTTTGCTAGACTTCAGTTAGGCTTCAGTGCCACAAGCTACCCATTTTTCTGCAACACTTTAAGTGTTGAAATCAAATAAGCTGAAGTTTCCCTGAAACATCTCTCAGAAAGAATTTGCTGTTTATAATGGAAAATAAGTCTCTGCATGTCCTCTGCAGTGCATTTCAGACTTTCCCTAACAACTCTTTTAGCAGGAGAAATTTAGCTACTTGATGGAATGACATTTTGATATCTTATACATTATAATTGTGCAAGGAGAGCATAAAAATGGATTTAGAAGTCATATTAGCACTATAACCATATGTGGATGTAAAAGAAAAGCCAATCTATTTTTAACCACATTCCTTTTTGACATGAAACCAGTACAAGTTGGAAGCTTTATGATCAGAAATATCCAAATTAAGTTCTTAAAAAAGGAAGGGGTATACACGCATGACCATCCTTATAAAACCGATGACAATGAAATACTTTCTTTCTTATGACATACTAAGCAGTTGTTCCGGATTACAACAAAAATTGCTAGCACTGGAGAACACAGAACTTGTAAAAGTCAGGTTTGTCCACTTGTGGAAGACCTCCTATGAAATACATGTCATGATTTTCACCATTGTCTGTTCTATGTCATCTACATTAGTCCCCTTACAACATTAACATGCTAGGATATTTATTATCTTAACTCTGATAGCAAAAGCTGTTTGGCCAACTTCATCCCAATTCACATTTTATGCTGCATTGCCAATAAATTTGGCTGCAGACTGTGAATGAAATGAGCTACAAAATCCCAGTGAGGCTTAGAGATCTTTTTTACAGAAATACATATTCTATTTTATTATCTTTTTTTCCTGAGGTTTAACTGAAGAAAAAAAGCAGATCAGTACTGACCCCTTGAGATGTTATCTTTTTTTTTTTTACAATTCCAGTTTCATCCAGAACTAGATTGTTTCTTTAGTTATTATTAGCATACCAACATCTGTTTATTTTATTTTTATAAATACATCTAGAGTCACAGCAATGCAGAGACTGCAGTTGCTGTGGTATGTGTTTCTGAATCAGGGAGCTGCTAGCCCTGAAATGTTCCAACATCTTCTACAAGCTGACAAGTTCTTTAATAGCACATATATTAAATATTTTGAGCTATTTTCTTAAGCTGTTATGAAAAAAATACCTTGGCATCTTCTCTACATAATGTAGCCATTGTGTGAGAAAATGGGGCAGTTCTGGGAGGGGAATTAGAGAAGGGCTGCACAATTAAACCTAACACCCCAAAATCTGAAATTGTTTAGATAAACGGAACAGAAGAAAAGTGAATGTATAACAGATAGATGAACAGGTGCACAACTTGGTCTAGGTTTAAAAATGCTAATTATATTAAAATAATCCTGTGTCAGTAAACCAACTCCTGGCTTTAACAATACCCATGTAGTGAAAACAGATTTCAGAAAGCATAGCCTTATTAGTAAAAGTAGACAGATGGCCCCTCTATTTACCATCATATCTTCCACTGATTCCCCAAACAGCCTGAGGAAACTGCATTTACCAAGATCTCCTCAGATAGCTTTAGCAAGCAGAGCACTACCCATCAGTATCGGAATCACAGTCCTCTCTTTCATATCATATTTTGAGCACATCCAGTAATCTGACCTGTCGCAGGCGCCAGCCAAGTGGAAATGACAGTGAATGACAGTAACAGACCAAATAAGATGGCTGCCAGGAGTGCAGAGAGACCCAGGGACCTCAATCAACTGAACCGCAAATCCATTAAATGATTTAATTTTGTGTATCCAACTGTGGGGCAATGTTTACAGCAGGAGAGAGAAATATACACACAAAAAATAAAAGCTTGTATAGGAATAAAGTGCTTGAGAAATAAAAGTACTCCAAGGAGACGTTAACCTTACATGCTTGATTATTCCCTTTTTTTGGAAGATGATGAAAACTCTTCGTGCACGTGGAATAAGCTGTTCTGTAACATAACCTTACATTTTAGAAAATGATTCCCAAATTAAATTGGTTTTGACTGCTAATGCAGAAAGGTAAGAAGTTGCCATGTTCCATGGAAATAGAGCAGTCAACATGATTTTTGTTTGAAGTCATTTTCCTATCACTTTCACTTTCTGGCTGGCACTGCAGTGGCTGAAACGCAGAAAGAACGTATTTTTACTTGAATTAAAGGTACCGTTTCATTCATGTATACTTATTTGCTCCAGGCTCAGCCTTGTATCTCAAATGAAACCTCAAAAACAAAACTGGTGTAAAAAATAAGACACAATGTCATACACAGGCTTTTAGATACTGTAAAAGTTTGTTTTTCTTTTAATCCTTTTTATCAAAGGCTAGTTTGCCTCATTGTTTACTAATTCTTTCAAATGTAGTTAAATCTAGTGAAAAAACCTAAATCCCAGGACATACCTATGCTGTGCTTTCTGAGCATCTCATATAGAGGTAAGGTGAAGATCTATTGCCTACCTCCTTGCTGTGTCACTGGCATGGTTTTCATACATGATGAACTTGGGCATTAACTCATGCCAAAATAAGGTGTTAAATGTCAGTGATGATTAGGCACTATTCATTCAACCACATAAACTGCTTGTAGCTAGAAAAAAAAATGTTCGTAAAGCATACAAAATAATAAGAAGAGGTGTTTTACTTTTTTTTTTCCATAATGTATCCTATCTGCTTAGAAAGAAAGATGTTTTTCTTTAATGAATAACAGCCAGATGTGCCTAGTTGAAAAGAAAGCCAGCATGGTACTCTTTTATAATTCTTCGGGTTATAAGAAAACCCAGATCAAATACACCTGTATATTGTAGCTGCAATGCAACTGATAGGACTCTATAGAGCGCTCCAGAGAAGGGTATATTTTAAGGCTAGAGACACTCATTAGAAGAAGGCTGAACAAAGCCTCTGTAAAGACACATAACGGTGTGATCACACTATACAATGTGCTTTTGCTAATAAGCAGCACCTTCCTCTCAGTGCAAACTCATGACTATGTTGGATCATTGAATTTTCTCTTCTGAATAACAAAGGTAGAGAACTTTGTCCAAGAACCCTTGCCTTTAGCCAAGAAACTTGCAGGGAATAGATTTTTTTTTCTAGTATTTTTTTTTCTTTTAAACGATTTCATTCTCTGAGAGGAATTAATTTTTAGCAAGCAGCCCAACCCCTATAGGAAAAATACCATTTTGTTTTAAATTGATCAAATTCCCAACTGCCAGCAAAAGGGTTCTCAGTCAGACTTTCTTACCTTTTGAAAGAAATTGCATGTCACTGTGATGTGTCAAATGGCATTCTGTGCTGCAATTTCATAATAGGCCACTAAGTCAAAGGATGCATTTCTAATGTTCTAAATGCAGACCAAACCCAGCCTTCTGGGTAGATTGAACTGGGTTCAAGAATGTGCTGCATGAATATTAGTCTATGTTCATTTAGAGGCTTGAGATGAGCACGAGAATATGCTTCGAGGCGCAAAAATGCAAAATCAAATACACAGTTACTTGTAATTGATGAAGATTTATTCCATTCTTTGTACGCAGCCATGGTCAGATATGCTGGTTGCAAGGCTTTTCCTCAGCCGTCTGCTGCAAGGCCAGTAATACTCAAAGGCAACTGAAAATTGAACAACTTTTACAGCATGGTGGGTGTATCACACAGTCCTGTACCTTGAAATGGGACATGAAGATCACAGACAGGAAGCATGCTGGGTTTTAGCTCAATCCTTGGCATGACCTCTTGTGCAAACAGAAACAAAACAACATAGGAGGATAAAGGGATGATTTTTTTTTTTCTCACGTATTCTAGTTGTCCAATCTAGATGAAAACACTGCCTCATATATCTTTTTAATTTATCTAAGTATATGCAGTTACATACACTCAGATGCTCATTTATTTTATCATCACTGAAAGCTTTGCACTAGTCTAAAGGAAAGTTTTGCATTGGTTTAAAAAAAAAAAACAAAAAAGGAAAAAAATTGTACCACAATAAACTGAGATTTTTTTTCAAAAGAATCTTAAGGAATTTTGTTACTGATTTCTCAAAGTAAACATGGAATCTTAATTATAAAGGCTAATTCAAGTAGAGCCAACAAAACTGCTCAGTCTTATAGCAAAAGAACTGCAACTACTCCTGTTTTACTTGCTTCTAGTATGTTGCAAATACTGCCCTATTTCAACAAGCTACGTGGAGTTTATCATTAGATGCAGAAATACTTCTGTTCATGGATTTTTCTTTTTCAAGACCAGATTTGCCTGTGTGTGTTTGCCTGTATGTTTTCCTTTTTGTGGAACTATAAATTAAGCCCTCAGAATGACCATTTACACTTTGATGCATACTAATCAATACAAACATGTCATTTTATAATTAATTCTGAACTAATTAGTAGTAATTAGCTGTGTCTGTCAAAAATATCAGCAGTCATTTAGAGTATATTACTTGTCAATCAAATATATTTTAAATAAATTTTGATAGCATTTCTGGCTCCAATTAACAGAACATCAGAATCTCGGTACAATTTTCGTGGATGTTATTCTAACATATGTAAGGAAGCGACTATATGCATATTTATGGAAGAGTATTTCCAACTGTGTTGCTAATATTATAGTGGCTTGAATCAAGAAAAGTGCATTATCCTCACATAGCTAAATCATAAAGAGTTGAACTAGAAATATAATAGCCGGTGAGGGAAATAGAGATATATAAACTACTTTATTAAAGCCTAAACCAGAATTAGAAAATATAATTTCATTTCCCCCGTTTTTTCTGTAACTTTTATGATCCTACTGATTCTGTGGCTCATAAATCATTGCCTAATAGTCTCTTCAAATTAGAGTTTTTGTAGATGGCTTTAAATTTTAGGTACAAGGTCAGCAATGGAGTTGTACTTCGGTTAGGCTTCAAAGGAAATTTTCCCAACACGTGATTGTTATCAGTATCAGGCTGAGAATTTGATCCTTTCCATGTTGTGGTTAGACTAGAAGCTTCATTAGAATTAGAAATAAATGATAAACACAGCAATGAATGACTAAGTATGTACAGTTACTCTAGATTTATACCAGCTCTTGTATGCCTGTGTAGTTAGGTGCTGTTAGCCAACATTCTGACTTCACATCTAAAAATAAAGCATCTCTTCAACAAATAAATAAGTATAATCAACTTTTTCAAAGACAGGAATTCTAAGAAAGTGAATCTTTTTCCAAGGAGCAGCAGTACAGCTATGGCGCAGCAGACCACAGAAACTTCCTTTCTAATGTGGAGTGACTCAGTGAGAGCCACCTACTATGCCCTTCCACAGCTATTTGTCAAAAAAGATGCTGTGAAGGAAGAAAAGAGATTAGGAAATGATTCCTGGGTCTGTAATCCATGCTCTAAAAGGGACAGAGGTGGAATGGGTTGAAGATCGGTAAAATTTAAGGTAAAAGCATTCCTGTTTTATGGACTCGAGAGCAAATTTTGCATGGAACTACACTGCTAGGAACACTTAAGGGGAGAGCTGGTAAAATCAAAATGAGAAATACATCCCAAGAGGCAGCTCTTGCCTTATTGGGCTTTTTGAAAGTGAACCTCTGGCTATCTCTATAGGTAAGAGCACATTTTGTGCTCCAGAACAAGCAAATGATTTTGTACATGAAAGTGCATTTTTTTCTGGATGTCTCCTCTCCCACACTCTTTTCAGCGTTTTTTATGAAAGGACAATGATGTGGTTTCTGACCATTGAGTCATTAATGGACATTAGGCCATCAGACAAATCAGAAAGGAAATTCCCTTTCAGAGAAGCAAAAGCAGTGACTTAGCAGGTAAACAGATTTGAAAGGCTTCTTCCTAAGATCACACAAAGCCAAAGCTGAATTACTGTTTTGTGTTTGTTATTTATTATCTTTTTCTGCAAAAAGTGAATCTCCTGGGCTATGATTCTGTCTCTGAGGAGACTACAACGCTCTAGAGGTTTAGATGGAGATAAATGCTTTGTTGATAGGTTTATCAGAAACCACAAGAGCAAAATAACGCACCATCCTCTAATTTCAACACTGACATGCAATGCCAGTGCTTTTCTTCAGGGATTTGCTATCAGAAACACGTCCATAAAAATGTGAAATCAGATCTCGAAGGCTGAACATGACCTTGGAATATAATTGGAAAAAGCTATACAGATTCTGGGAGAAAGATATTTCTGGAAGTAAAAAATACACTTTAGTGGAAACCTTTAAATATTTTTTTTTTACCACAGATTCACACTAAAAGACTGACTCTTTAAAAGCACATTCTTGAACCCCTTCCTCATTCTTTTTCCATGATTTGAATGAAAGCTTTAATTAAATATTAAGACAAATTAAAAGAAGGGGCTCAGGAAAAAAAAAATAAAAAAACGTTTCTTATAGCATACTTATGCAGAAAAAAAAAGAAAAAAGTATCAGCCACCGGTAACAATTCCTTAGAAAACAGGCCAATACAACAATGTGAACAAAGAAGAGACTGTGATGCATCCAGGTTATCATGATGTGTCAGGTCTTTTGCACATTTCTTCCATGCAAAATACCTGGTTTTCTGAGCTTTCAAATGAAGATATCTTACGGCTTTAACTTGCATTTACTTAGCACGCAGTTCTGATAGTATAAGATGGCACTGCATGAATTGTATGTTATTACTTCTCTCCCTTTCCTATGTCCTCATGTTGATAAAAATGGTAAAATGGAACACATGCTCACAGCACTGTGTGGAGTACAGAGGCTCATCTTAAGCTACCCGTCTCCTCAGCCAACAGAGCTGTATGAATTGAGACTGCTTTCCAGGAACACCCAACTTCAGTACAGAACATTACCCTAGTGTATTTTCTGACTCTTGCTTCATTTCCTGCTATTTATTAAAAAAAAAAAAAGAAGTCTACATCTTCAAGCTAAAAATGATAATACAACAAGCTAATACAGTCCCTGGAATTTTTTAATAAAACACGTGAATGTCTAAACAATTGCTTCTAGGTGTAATTAAGAGGTTAGATACGTATCCCATCTGCATGGCATCAATGCTGCTATGGTGGTAATAGTTGTTTTGAAGCTTAGTCACTGCTTCTCATGGTTTTTGTTTCATTAAAACTTGAGTATCATTATACATTGATGCACTGAGATGTTTGGTCTAAAACCAGTCCAGTCCTATTTCACTTGGAAAACTTGCTTTTTTCACTTACTCTCTTAATCTAGGAAAAGAGCCTGGATGAACATGTGCTTCGAAGCGTGGGGAAGGGAGACACTGTTACCTTGCTGAACTTGCACTGATTTTCTTCTTTCATTTTTCTTAGCCCTATGCTGCAGACTACACAAAAGAAAAGAAACAATACTAATGAAGGGACCTCTGCAGACTGTTAACTGACATGACCAATGAGCGAAAAAATGAATGGTGTGCAGGAAATGGTACCTAATGGCAGCTAAGCATGTGTCCTCACTCAGGCAGTGCTATGTCAGGGATAGATGAGGTGGCTACCGGAGAGTGGGCACAAATCCACAATGTGGTGCCGTGCGGAGGTAGGACTCTAAGGAATGAGGTTAAAGCTGGGTTAATTGCACCTGCCTCTGAGAAGGACTGAAAAGCAAGTGTGAGTACGGCGGGAGCCTAATATGGCTGTAATGCTTTCAGCTCAGGAGCTAACAGATAAAGTTATGTCAAGGTATCACTGCACACTGCTGCGTTCACAGTGTTGCCATATTCTCACAGTCTCAACCTGCTTTTTCTGACTAGAAGGTCTTAAACTCAAAGCCAAAGGTCTGAGCTATGGATCCTTCCCTGTGGATAAGAATAATAGGGACAGCACTAGAACCTTCCCCTGCACCCCTGACTCTCTTGTCTCTCAGTTCCATATTTCTCCTATTTTCCGGTTGTGTAATTACATACTGTGTAAGGAAATTATTCTGAATAGGCAATGAGTCATTATTTCCTATTAAACATATCTAGGGAAGTAGAGATAGTGTTTGCACTTTCCATAATGATAATTTCAGACTAAAGGTCTACATTTGGATCTAGATAAAGATTTGGTATTCTGTGTAATTATATCCTGCTTAGATCTTACTGAGATCATTTAAATAAGGAGCCATACAACAACTTTCCTAACTCCTCCTTCCTGCAGACAAGATATAGATTCTAGAGGGAACGAAAGCATTTTTGGTTCCCTCTTGCTTCTGAACACTTTGCCTCTGAAACCAAAGTACTTAATGTGAAAAGGGGCAAAGAACGGGTGATCACTGGTACAACACAGAGTCTGATGTTAGGACGCCTTTTCACTGTTGTGATTCCCATTTTCTTCATTACATATTAATTTTCTAACAGGTTTCTCTTCAACGTACGGAACATTTTCTTTAAATGCACGGTAAACTGCCAAGGAAGTCTGTAATTTCCTTTAAATTCTTCCAGGAGACAAATGTTTATGCTTAATTATAAATTGCTACCCTCTTTCTTTCCAGTTGAAATTCTCCAACTATTCTAATTAGGCTTCCCCAAAGGTCACAGAACATTAACAATCTGGGCACAGTCTGGCTTTTTGAAGTACTCAGAAATATACTGTTAGTGCTATTTGAGGAAACATAAGAGAACCCCAGCTGCCCTGGCTAGCATAGAATAATTAATAATAATAGCTATGTAGTGATGACAGATCCAGGTTAATTGCATACTAATTAAAGGCTATAGTAAAGCAAATGACTGTTTGCATTTGAAATAATGGCTCATGGCCACAGAAATGTGCCGTATCCTCTTGGCAAGATCTCAAATGGGTATGAAATTCATTTGAGACATGTACATGTGATCTAGTCTGAGAAGTCAAGAGCTTTGAGAAGCTATCTGCGGTGAGACAATGACAGTCATTAATGAAGAAGAGTTTGATACGAGCTGAAGTTAAGTTCTGAAAAAATGAATGGAGAGAGTGGCTGGCAGAGCTGCGAGTCAATCAAAAGATAATGGACAGTGCAAAGTATGAGGAACTATTCAGCATGAAGAATCAGATCTTTAGTTTAGGCGCAGAGAAGGAGCCAGGAGGAGAGTCCCTCAGTTAGCTGTTCCTGGATGCTTAGAAAGGAAATTTAGGAGCTTGTCAGTCAAAGAATGACTGGCTGAAAAAAGAGTGCTGGCCAGGTAAGAGCTACATTAGAACTCGGTGCTGTTCAGAAAACTAGTTTGAGGCTTTACCTGAGGGGTTTTTTAGTGTGCTGTGAGTGAGATAAAGTGAAAGGGATAACAGGCTGTTTCTGGGGAGGAAGAACATCTGATACATTGAGTAATCAAAAGCTAAACTGAACACTCTGAAGAACTTTTCATGTTAGTAGTTTTGGGGAAAGAGTAAAGATGTCCAGAAAGACAACTTGCAGTCAGGCACTACTAAGTACATAGACTAATCGTAGGTTGCCATCCTGGATTTCTCCTGTGTCTGATTCTTATTAGACTTTGACCACATCCAAACTAGAGGCACTCCTTTGATGCGAGGAAGCAGAGGAATATAGGAACTGAGAGAAAAGAAGAAAGAATCGGGTTTCTATCTAGTGGTTAGATTCAAGTCTAGCTGCAATTCAAAGGGTTCTGTATAATATATGGTTTTATTTACAGAACAATTCAATAGAGAAATACAAAATCTGAAATAAAATAACAAAAGCAGTGAAATGAAATAGTGACCTCATTAAAAAAACAACCATTATAATGATACTTAATTGTGTTCACTTTTAGCCTACAGCCTCTATTGACATGCCTCAAGGACCAAATATCTCCCCCGGACCTAGTTAGAATGCATAGTCATGTAAAAACAATGCATAGAATGTATTGTATTTAAAGTAGGTCTGAGTCTTCCCTCTATAACAGTAAAGGATGTCAGGGAGGATTTGCCCTGGAATGCCTCCTCCTGGAAAAGATATCAGTATCCCTTCATTGTAGATACAGATGGAATAAGAGGGAGTTGACCGTAAACAAATTCTAACCCTAAAATTCTAACTTGGTTTCCTTTGTATATGACTGAAACTCTTAGAGCAGATGATATATGTGGGACTTTTAATACCATAAAAAATGTGTATATTGGATATTTCCTTATGTGTATTTTAGCGTTTCATTATTTGATTGAAATAAGGAAATAATAAATAAAACTATGTAAAATAATTCTGTATTACACTGGAATAGACAAAGTAATACCCAACTCAATAAGAAATTGTGAATATTCTAATTAATATATCCTGTAGAAAAAAAAATAAATTGTGGCTAGTTTTCAGAATTTCTTCTGATTGAGCAAAAGACTTAATCCACAGTACGTTTTGTGAGAATGTTCTATTATTCTTGTTTTTATAGTCCAAACTAATGTGAACTTTAAATACAAATGTGTTTATATGTGGTAACAAAGAAAGTAATAACCGAATTAGAGCCATTAGAGTTTCAGATTTGGCCATATAATATTGTTTAAATCAAAAATAGTCTTTAAAATAGTCAAAAATAGTATTTAAAAAGGTCTTTTTTAGCCAAAAAAACCCCACCTATATTACCTTATAAAGGGTCTAGAATTACAGCTGATGTTTGTTGACATTGTAAATGGACTTCAGCAGTGTAATGGTGACCAATATCAGTTGAAGAATTGGCCCAAGCTGATTAGCAAAATATTAAATACATCATGTGTCTTATATAGGTATGCTGTTTTGTCTGTAAAACTCTACAGCACCTACCTCACCTTTTTTGACTGTTTTATTATGGCCCCTTCTTTTTCAAGATAAAAAAAAAAAGTGACTCAAGAATTCTTCTTGCTCTTGCAGTTGAGCTGCTGAGAATGTGTTTTAAAATCATTAATAACAGGATATTCAGTTCTTTTAGCAGCCTAAGTGCACTCAAACTATGGGGTCAGAATTTGAAAAAGGAAAGATGACTTCATGCACTTTGAAATCAATGTGCAAATCTGAGAAACCTTGAATAGGCAGAAGCAGCTAATGGGGCTGAAACTTTGCAGGACCTGAGCTAGATAAATGACCTGCAGCCTACAAAGCCACTCATTTTCTAATATACACAGTGACAAAAGATTAGGATATAAGTGGCAAGCTTATTTAAGCAGAAGGGAAAAGTACAGCTTTGCTGTTCAAGGCATTTGAGGTATATTTTTTTCTGGGGAATAATCTGTTCACGAAATAAAAAAAGAAAAAAAAAAAAAGAGAGAAACCTGAAACCCACTGAGGCAAATGATGAAGGGTAATCAGTTACTGCTGATATTAAGAAACTGCTTTTACAGTACAGGAATTTAAACAGATCACATCTGAAAGACTCAAAGAAAAGCAATATCAGAAAACAATTTAATGATAGGGTAAAACAACAACTACTAAAAACAATGATTTACAAGTTAGAGACATGTGCTGTACCTTCTCCTCCTTCAGAGAAAAAGACTTACAGTGCCAGAACCTCAAAAATGCTTTAAGGGGCGAGTTTAACAACACAGCTTTCATTTTCGCTACATAAGTAACAAACAGACCACTAACCGATAGATTTGATCCCAGAAGAACTTTCATACAGAAATTGGTGCTTTAGTGTGAATAAACAAGTCCTACTAATGGCATTGAAGCAACACTACCTTAGTAAGTGAGATGGGAAAAGTAGAATGGCCACCTGTTCTGACAGACAGAGGAAACACTACATTAAGTGTAGGGACAATGACAAATCTAAATTTCTACCTGAAACTAACAGTGAGTCTGAAATCCTTTGACTGTTTAAACTTTGGGGGAAAAATAATAAATTAATCTCAGTTGGTGACATAACATTTTACAGCTCATGAGGTAAAAAAGAGATATCCAGATGTTCCTGAAGACACAGAAAACCTGTCAACACATTGTAAAAGCAAGCTATCAGCAGAAAATCATGCCAGGAATATGAACACTGCTGTTAACTATGATGCTTGATATGTGGAATATGAGTCTAGTGAATTGACTGATAAAGATGACCAGTGAAAAGAGTTTCCTCAATAGAGTAGAAAAGAGAAACATCAGTCAAACTGCATGTTAGCCCAGAAGAAAAAAAAATAGAACAGTAATTTTGAAATAGTACAGCATCGATACTCCAGGATTGCATTACTAGGACAGCCTTAGCTCTAAATTCATGCAATGTATTAGACACTTGCGCAAGATACTTGCCAGTCGGACTGCAGCAAGTAACCACAGGTAAATACTTTCACTACACTGCTCCTCACTAGAATTTTGCAAGGCTGCTCCTCAGTGTATCACACGCACAAGGAACATGTCAGAAGCATATCAGGAGAACTAATAGGATGCAAAGTCACTGGTTGTAGATAACACGAGAGACATGTAAAAATTCACTTCAGAGAACATAACAGCAAATTGAGAGCTCTCCAGGAGAAATCACCACCTATTAGTGATCTAACAATCACCTTTTGAAAGTACTCACATAAATGGCACTTTAACATGCAAAACAGAATTACACCACACCAGGACCATCTTCACCAGGTACACCATTTGTAATGAGATGCTTTTACTGGACTTAATCAGAGGGATTTTTTTGAAAGTAAGGGCTTGTCCCTAGAAGTTTGACTGTTTGCATTGGCTTCAGCCTATCAGACTACCTCAGAAATATGTGCAAACCTGAAATAAGAGAATACCAAGCCCCACCAGGATATTTAAGATATTTACCCCAGTTCATTAAACTAACAAAGCATGCCTGTGAAACCCCAGGCTATACCTCAACTTAAATTAATGAACTGCTGCGTGGGCTTCACTGCAGCTGCTAACAATACTGAGCCTTCTCTTAGAACCTTCTGTTGGACCTGTGTAAAACCTGGGTGCCTGATGCTGCTTTGAATCAGCAGAACAAACCAGACCATAGAAATTACATGAGATAATTTAAGAAACTGCTGAGATAAAAGCCACTTTGCACTGCTCCTGGTAGTGCCACCCAATGCATAGTAGAAATACAATTGTTAATGCTTGTACAATAGATAAAAGTAACTATAATTCTGTTCAAAAAATTTCTTTAAATGTGCACTAAAGGGTTTAATGTACTTCCAGCACAGCATGTCAGGCTCCTGCTTTGTTATGCCTTTTGAAAGAAAGGTTTCAGCTAACTGTTTCCTCTCTCACACCTGACATATTGTGATTACTAGTGCAGAATTTGAAGATTTCCATCAAATACTGGCAAGTCGGATGCTTATGAGTCAATACTGGATTACTTGGTTATAGTTATCACTACCCACAAAACTGATGCTAAGCATTTGTGAATCCAATCTGAAATAGTGCTTAATGCTAGAGAGAGGATAGTCCAGAGCTTTACAGAACACAAGGATAAAGCCTCTTTTAATAGAAAGCATGCTATTGGCTAGATTTTACACACGAGATTTTGAACCTAGTAAAGAGTTTAAGGAAATACTGTCATTTGATTTCAATTTGGCTATTTTGATTTAGTTTCTGTGGTAGGTTGGCCTTGGCCAGCTGCCACACACCCCACCAGCCACTCTCACTACCCCGCCTCGAAGGACAGAGAGAGAAACTAAGATGAAAAGATCATGGATTGAGATAAGATCACTTATCTGCTACCATTACCGACAAAACAAACATGGCTTGGGGAAACATCAAGTTATTACCACTTAAAATTGAGCTGGATGGTGAGAAACAAAGACAGAAACTAAAACACCTTCCCCCTAGTCCCCCTTTTCCACGGCTCAACTTCATTCCTTGATCCCTGACTCCTCTACCTCCTCTCTCCCAAGCAGCACAGGAGAACGTGGGTCTGTGGTCGGTCTGCGGTCAGCCCACGGCAGCTCCTCTCTGCCGCTCCTGCCTCCTCAAGCGTTTCCCCGCTCCAGGCCAGGCCCTTCCCAGGGGCTGCAGGGAAACCCCCGCCCCAGCGGGGTCTCTGCCGGGGCCGCGGGGGCATCTCCGCGGGGGCGCCCGGAGCCCCTCCTCCCCTCCTCCCGCTCTCCCCTCGGGGCTCGCAGGGCTGTTTCTCACCCGGTTTCCCTCAGCCCTGGCTGCCGGGCAGCGTTTTGCCCTTTCTGAGCCAGGCTTTCCCCGCGGCGCCCGCCCGTGGCTGAGGGGCTCAGCTGTGCCCTGCGCTGGGGCCGTTGGAGCCGGCTGGAACCGGCTGTGTCCGGCACGGGGCAGCCCCGGCCCGGCAACACAGGGGCCGCCCCGCAGCACCCGCCGCCGGCACCGGGGCACCCGCACCCGACACGGTTTCAAATCTATTTTCTGTTCTCTATTCAATTCATAGATTGGATTAGATCTCAGCCGCAAGGTTTCACAGAGGCATTTACTAGATACTGACTTCCACTGGCTGTTTAAAACAGACATTTTCTTCGATCTGGGACCTATGGATCAGCTGAGCCCCGCAGGTCTGCAGGCCTCTGGAATGGATGACGACAGGTACAGGTCTTCTTTTTGAGCCTGTCCCCTCCGTAGCCTCCTGAATATAAATATAAACAGGGAATTTTTAATCTCCAGTGAGTTTGAAAATCAGCTGGATCGAGATACTACATAATAAAACTTATGCTGAAGGTGCGGAGTCTTACGGTAAGTAGTGTTAGCTTTGCGCATACCTGTTTCTGTCTGGGCCAGTAATGGTTACAGTTATCACGATACAAGTATTTCTCTTACGTAAAGTGCTCACTAAGAATGTATTCCTCCAAAATGTCATAACATTTTTTGTTCGTACTTTTTACAACATATACTTGGAAAACTACTTCTATAAACTTTCCTGATAAAGAATGTGGCCTGCTCCTACCTCAAGGTATTGCTAGATATAGCCAACTTAAACCTTGTTAACAACAAGAACAAAGACAAAGAGGTGGAGGGAAGATACTGCAAAAAATTAGGCAGTAAAACCCAATATTAGATTTCCTGACATTCAAGTGCTATGTAACCAAAAATGACTTTTGTAAAGCTCTCACAAGGTGGAGGCAGGATTTTTTTCTAAATAAAGCATTTTTCTGAATAAAGTATCACAAGCTCCAATCAGACTTTCCAATTAAGTGCATACTTCCCACAGTCAAGCCTGACTATTGATTAGAAACTTAAATAGCAGAGCCAAGTTTACAGATTATTTCAAACTCCTGACAGAATACTGCACTGATGAAATACGCTTCTGGGCAAGTGGACCACTAAAGGTGGTGATAGAGAGCAAGTATTCTTTGTTCTTAGGGTAGAAGTGTTTCATGGTTTGGAAATAACCTGCTCAGAACTCAAGCTAACTCATCTTCCCGTTCCATACAATCATGGTTTAAGTCTGCAGTTTTCTTTCAAACCACTATGTTTGATATTAACACTGTTGAGTACTGTGCAGCACCTGCATTTTTATTCTCAGCACACTAATGCGAAATAGCATTTATTTTAGGACAGGAAGACTGCCGAGAAATACACATCCTTAAAAAACAATGTATAGACCGGTTAATTTTTGAAGTGTTTTTCATACACCCTTGGGGTACGGGAGCATATGGGTACAAACTCTGTTCTAGTCTACATCACTCCAACCCCCATTAGTGGCTGTTTCTGAACCATATCATAATCTGTTTCTTAACCTCTTGAAGCAGAATAAATAGATATGATTTTCTGCCAAAGTCAAGATCTCCAATGTATTTTCCTAAGAATTTGTGCCAACTACCCAGCAACTCAGAACCACATAGCAAGTACAGCTCTGACAAAACTTCAGTCCCTTTGAATATCCTTTTGTTCCCTGCAACTAACATAGTGTGCTAAAACACTCTACAAAATTTCCACATTTTTTAGGACTGACTGACATCTGTTTCATCACTCTGACAATTTTGAATCATCAAAAGTTGCAAGGTGTTTCTCGCTCATCTGTCCCTTGCCAAAAAAATGCTGGTTAATCTCAAGTCAGTCTTCTGTTTCTTCTCTGCACTTACCATCATTGCCCTCTAAACTGAGTCTTGCAGCATCGATGAGGGGTGCACTGCTGCTCCAGGTACCCAGTTCCTGTATTTTTATTAGATACGACTGTTCTGACTCTTAGCTCTTTGGGACTGAGCTTGTCTCACTGATCCTAACTGAAAACAAGTACTGTCAGCATAAAACAGTGACCCAGGCTGGAGCTGTTAATACACCAAAATATCTACTGTTTGAATGAAAAGCAGCTCCATAGTGTTTTTAAAGAAATTGCTGATTCATGGTGTAAGCATGCATCTTCAGTGTTAATATTCCTGTAAATGCTTGTGGAACAGTGAGAACTATCCATTGCCCTTTTATTACAAACCCCACACTTCTGTTGAGGAAGAAAATCAAACAGAGAAATTTTTGTCTTTTCTTTT
The DNA here is from genome assembly GCF_964199755.1 of Larus michahellis. Lineage (NCBI taxonomy): Eukaryota > Metazoa > Chordata > Aves > Charadriiformes > Laridae > Larus > Larus michahellis. The sequence goes on from NC_133897.1 coordinate 82,452,405, forward strand.
TACTAGAGAAGGCAGAGATAAAAGATAGATTTTTTAGAGAAATACATTGGAAAGCTTACAGGAGGTATTGGATCTTTTACTATTTCATCAGTACTTCTAGACCAAAAAAGTCCGGATAAAATTTTCAAAGGAAATCCTCCAGATTTTGTTTTTATTTTTTAAATTGCCCAGCCCTAAGTTAACGTCATTTTTGTATTCATACCACAAAGCATTTTTCCTGTAGTTTTGGTAATCCCTCCTTCCTTACCTTTACAAAGTGACACAGAATATTAGTTTTGCTTTAGGAGTTACAGCAGTCAGTACTGCTCTGGAAGTACATTGGTATATTCCCCTTGAATTAGTAGATTGAAAGCTGAGGAAGATATATCTGGCAGAAGTACTGATAGTGCTTCTTTTCTTCTCACAGCACTCTCTCTACAATTTGGCTGAAGTAGAAGGGTTTGCCAAAGAAGGGAGTTCTGATGAGTATCTTGAAAATACATAGACAAAATTGGGTATATTGTGAGTTCTTGCAAATTAAATGACCTCCCCGCATGTTTCACTTGATGTCTTCTGTCAACAATTCATCACTACTTCTCTTGCTCACCTGGACTTTTTGGCATATGTCAGAACAGTGGAGTACAGCTGTATCTTTCTAGGTGGTGAATACTTGAAAGAGTTGCTGATGAGACTGAGCTTTGATACACTGAGTATATTAAAATTTTCGTAATAGAGGAATTCAATAAATTAGGTATAGAAATGGAGAAGGAACCAGTAAAGAAATCTGAATGCACAGATCAGATTTTCACGTGCATGTGAATTAGATGATTTAACTGTATGCTTTTTTTTAAAAAAAGATCAAAACAGTTAATACTGTAATGTAACTGTTCTCCAGTTGTTTTTGTGTCCCAGAAGATAGTAATAATCGGCTAACATCACCGTCTGATCCTCTTAACCTTTTTTTTGCCTGACAAATAGATCAGATGCCTTGGGAAATGATTCCATTCGTGGTCACTTTGGTATTCTTTGTATTTTAATACTGTTAGGGCTTTAGGTTGCCTGCACTATATGGATTTGACAAACTGCTCAATTTTTCATTAAATCAAAACAGAATGCTGCACCTTCTCTGGATTGCATATAATGTCCTGTTGAAGAAAAAAGTACCTTCTGAATAAACAATAGGCAAGGTTTTGTGCAACTGAAATCAATAATACAAGTGAAATCAATAATTGCAACTGAAATCAATAATGTGCAACTGAAATCAATAATTGGGTTCAGATGGAATAGAAAGTTCTCTACATAGCACTTGAAAAATGTTTGAACATAAAAGTAGTAAAATTTCCAGATATGAATAAATAGATGTGGCAAAAAAAATCTAGTGGAAATACTAAATTGAGCTTGATTTTGTTTTTTATTGGAAAGTATGTTGAAACTATGCATACAGAGAAAACTAGTAACAGCATTGTATTAATGTACAGTCATTGATGGATGAATATATCCAACAATTTGTGCTTTTTGAGTAGGTGATAAAGCAGTAATTCAGCATCTTAAGCAAAATGCAGCAAAATGTCATCTGCAGTGGAAAAATGTTATTTTAATGAAATTTTTATTTAGTCTTTTTTATGGTGCAGATTTTTGCCAAAACCAGACCGTTTAATGATCAGAATAGTTTAATGAATCCTCTCAACACATCTTTCTGCTGTCTATAAAGGGGCAGCTAGGCTGACCACTTACATCTACATTGTACGTGTGGGAAGTTAGATGAGAAAAAATTCACTTTTTGCATCTGAAATGCTTACAGGAGTAATGAAGATGGTCTTATGTAGCAAACAAGGCAGGCGCAATGTATAGGCTGCCCACATACATAGCTGGCCACAGTATCCAAGGATTTTTCTATAAGTTAGTAAGCAAGCAAGTAAGCAGAGGGTGATTGCCCAAGACAATACTACTGGAATATATTTAGCTCAGTCCCTGCAGCCACAATAGCTGGGACAATTCAAAAGGAATATAGTCAGCATCAGGAACTGAGTTTGTGTACCACAGGAGCCTTGGTTTGGCAGAATAACAAAACAGTACCAGTGGTTTTGGTGTTTATACAAAGTGCTTACGGACACAGCTACAATTTTCTTCCATATTAGAACTAAGTTGAAAGATATTGATGACTAGTTTTAGCTGTCATCATAATAAGATCAGTAGGCTTTTCACCATATTATTAAAGTTTGTCTATGAATTCTGTGTCTTGGTCTTGAGGGTACCACCAGCCCTGACTGTCACTGCCAAGTGCATGCAGCTCCCCCCTCACCATGCCCAGGGCCCAGCACCTCATGTCGCCCCCCCGGGGCCATCAGCCTCTGACCCAGCAATGCCACAGCAGGGCCAGTCTCCAGCTCTCCACAGCCCTGCCCTGCCCAGCCACAGGCCCCCCAAGCTGGGCTGTCCTACGTGCTTGGACTTGACCCATCTCCATCTCCAGGGAGGTGCCCGATGCCAGGGGGCTGATGCCTCTGGCCGCCTGCTCCTGGCTGGGGCGGTGGGATGTGCCCTGGCTGATGGGCCCTGCCATCACCCACCCAGGTTGCTCCTGATGCTTACAGTCCCAGTGCCCTGATGGGATTTCAGTGTCTGGCCATGTGCAAATCAATTAACTACCATTTCTGCCAGCCCCCACAGAGTCTCAATATTCTGTGCTCTCATTTCAGTAATTCCTCACATCAGATATACACCTGTGTTTCACCCCTCACTCCCCCCCCCCAAATCTTGCTCAAACTAACTGTGCTGTACACCTGAAGCTTTTAAAAGCAAATGACAAGGGAATGAAAATAAATGTTGTCTTGTCAAATGAGATCCACAAAGCCACATGTTAGTTTATCTTTCTTAAGGCGATGCATCTAATTGCTGAGCAGTCAGTAAAGCATTATTTAAGAATTGTCCTAAGTAATTAAATTAGGCTACTCCAGTTTGCTTAAACACACATTAATCTTTCATAGTGACATCAAATTTGCAAACACCTTAGGGAAAAATTCTGCAGTAAATCATTTGTTAATGTAATAAACGTTTAACCTGTAATATAACAGATGAGGTAGAATACCTCAAAGCAGTTCTGGTTTACTTATCTTTTTCCTTGATTAAAAAAGTGAATCAGAGCTGCTTAATAATTTCATTGTATCATTCACACACACAGTCTACTGTGTTGTGTTTGATTGATGGGAAAAGGGGCAATTTGTACATGTTTTAAACATAAACATTTTTTTAACAGTTCAGATTTTAAAAGTTCAAGTTCTCCTCATCGTATTCGGTAAAGTGCAGAGAAGCTGCCTTGTTTTCCCACTCCAATTTAAAAATGGGTGGACCTCAATTATGATTGGAATAATGGTTATTGGCAAAAGTATATACATTAGAAGCTATAATGCAAGAAATACTAATTTTTGGTGCCATGACCTGAGACTAGACTTAGAGACATGACTAGTTTTGGAAGGTAATTTAGCAATATCACTTCTAATACTCGTGTTTAGCCTGAGTTAACTTTGTATGCAGTTTCCTCTCAGTGTGAGGCAAGCGGGGACATTAGAAAGTTACACAGCAAGTCTCTGCCACTCCTATTGAAACTTGACAGTGTGCACCTGGGCTGTACAGTGTGTGAGCTTTCTCTGACAAGTAGCTGAGCCACAGCCCTTCTTAGAGGAATCAGTAGTTGCTGTGACTGCTCTGTCAGGCGGTGCTCATCATCTCACTGAATTAGATACTCTGTGAGCAAGAGCATCAAAGTGTACCAGAAACTGAAAATGCTACACTGTGTTCTAGAATGAGGCAAGTGGGAAATAAATGCTATGGGCATGACCGTACATTGAAGTGAGGTTCACGATTTGCATGCATTTGGTTTTCTGCGAACAACTCCATGGAAATCCCTTTTCATATCAACTGAGTACTTCATATGAATCCATCTATTTTTGCTTCTGTAAGTCAAACACATTGTTTTGTACTGTATGTTTTATATCACTTATTTGCAGAAGTGATGGTGTGAAAAAGTGAGCCCGCAAATGACTATGTCTGTGTCCAAACTGAATAGTAGATGTGTGCTACAACATCAGCTAAGTTTTTCGTTGATCAGGGGATACTTCACATACTCTGTGACAAGCCCAGACCACATTATAACATCCTTTTAACATATGCTAAGATTTCTTTTGTATAAGTACAAGGAAGCAGGGCACAAACATGATCTGGAAATGAGAGGAACTTTTGTGTCCTGCAAGTCTCTGATTATGACTACAGTAGAAAACAGTTCGGACAAGCAGAAGTAGATTTGTAGCACAAATCTTGATGCTGAGAAACTGATGTCCACTTTGTAGCTGCCTAGTAGAGAGTGAAAAATCTGACATGCATGTTATACACATTTCAAATGCTTTCTTTGATTTTATTTTTTCAAGCTTCAAATGAGTTCTAGACTGGTTCCATTAAGTGGCATTAAAAGCACTCCTCAAACACTTTTTGGCTTAAAGCTATCCCTAGGGTGAAGCAAAGCGTAGTAAATAGGAATTATCAGAAACTTTGATTCAGAAGCAGTCATGATTTGAGCTGCTGTGTTCATGTAGATACATTTCCAGTGAGCAAGGTAGTGATACACAACTAGAAATTAGATTAACATCCCATGAAGAAAATTTCCTTTAAAATTAGGCAATACAATCTGAATGAGACAATAGAGCTCCTCTTACTGATTTTCAGGTGTATAAAAGTTCATTATCTAGTTTACCTTAATTGTTTAGGTTTCCAATACAGGTAACAGGAACAGAGATAAGTATGGTGAATAAAAAAGAGTGGGTGTATCATCATTGTCTTAGAATGGGTAAAATCAATTTTTGTATGTAACAAAATTCTTTCATTGACATTAGAGAAGTCTAGAGCAATGACAAGATGCCTGATTTTTAGTCAGCTCAAAGGAGATGGTGTGAGTCACAATTCTAGTAACATCTTTTAAGAAACAGCATGAGCTTTAAGTTCTCACTTCTTTTTGGTGATTTTTATGCTGAAAGATAGATATATATATATACAGACATATATATATAATTTTTTTTTTTAAAAAGGCTGTGGTTTGCAAACGGCGTTGGCAATTTCTGATTTTCAGAAGAAACTGCACCCTTTTGAACCTTGAGGAAAATGGATGAAGCCAGCCAGTGGTTCAGTTGCTCAGCTGGTGTGCTAGAGATGTTTACCATAGTTTCACAAATAACTGAGAACTAAACTGAGCTTATGGGTGAAGTGCTATTATTAACTGTTCACACATATAAGTGTTTCGGGACTTCAGATGGGATGGAGGGCCAATGTGTCAGGTTTCATACAAAGTTAATAAAAAACAATAATGCTAAAAAAAAAAGAAGTATGAAGAAAGCCTTTGTCAAAGGAGACTTCCTGGGGCATAGTTTTCTACTCACAATAATGTATAGAGGATTCTGATGCAGTAGTTCATTTCCTATTGTGCAGACGTTCTCATTTCAGTGACTGTTAATCAGTCATAAAGGGAACACAATGCTAGATCTCTATAGGACTCCTCAAACCAGGTTATTGCACCCGCGCTTAAGAATTCAATGATTAATCTTTTCTTTTCTGCTTCCTTCTGACAAAAACTTTATCAAAACTGATGTGTCAGAATGTTTCAGCTTCAGTGAAACAGTATTTTTTTCCAGCCTGACCAGCTCTATTTATCACGTTTGTGTCAATGTTAAATTTGCTGATGAAAAATCCAATGTGAACTAGCGTGAAGTTTTCTGAAAAGACCTGTCCGGAATTTTTAACTTAAGAAAAGCTTTGCTTTCTGTAATCCTTCCCATTAGCAAGCAAAATCTGTTTTAGGGACTAGGGAGACTCCAATACTACTCATGGGACTATCCACTCCTATGTCCAGTGGGAGTCTATAGTGAGACATTCCCAACAGCACTGCAAGATCTAGAGCACGCAAAGAATTTGCAAGAAACAGAAGTAATTCCAAGGGAGCAGGACTGCACCATAAGGGAAGACTAAGAAATATCCCATATTAGGAACTGTCTTTTGGATATGTATAGAATTTGCAGGAGGATGCTTATGAGGTTCTTTTTGGCAGTGCATGTACTTTACTGTCTTTTAGGTCTTTTGCTAAACATCACCCTTTCACCTGCCATAAAGAGTTCAGAGCAAGCATAAGAATCCCACACTTCCTTTTTATATTAATTTTTAGACTCTGATGATTGTATTAAACTCAGTAACAGACCTCCTAGTTTTTCAGCAGGATAAGGATATGAGTATTTTACTTTCCTATGAATTTTGCTTGAATATAGAATCCAGTAAAAGACTCTGCATTTTTTATGTTAGAAGCCATAAGAAAAATTGCTTACCCAATTAGAAAGAACTGAGAGAAAATGTTCATTTTCATAAATATAACACAATGTTTATTCCTTGATGACAAAACATTTTCACTACCGTAATAATGTGTTTTATACTATTTTATTACCATAAGCCTAATAACTTAAGGGAGAGGAAAGCCATTTTCTTCAGCATGGGTAACGTGCTCTTGCACTAAACCACAATACAATTGTACGTCTCAGATGAGGATTTGATAATAATTGTGACAGACAGACAATGGCCCGGTAATAAATGACTATTTCATAACCAAAGTGCATAAGGAAAATTTCTTTCAACTTCAGGGAAAAAAAAATCATCCCAGCCAGATGATTTAACTTCAAGACCAATGAGCGGACAGGCTCATAATGAGAAAATGCTTTATAAGTTATTTTCCTTGAGAGCAACTCAGCTGTTCAACAGTCTTTCCTAATATGCTGAGATTTAACAATCAGGCTGACTAGTTGTGGAGAGTGTTCGAGTCTGTTCTTTTGCCTTCATCTGTCTTCCTCTTGCTCCAAAAGAGTAGTAAAAGAAGTTGTGTCTATATCTCTGCTGAAATGTCACTAGAGCTCTGTAAGTGATCTACAAGCATTCTGTCTAACTTAATTTGGTTTATGGGCAATGTAGTTCTAGTTACTTTAAGCAAACTTTTTGTGTGAAATTCTTTCTTCCTCCCTAATCTTACAGAATATACTTTTGAATGGCTGTATCAAACAGTTCATCCCTAAGGAAAAAGGTTCACTGGAGAAAAGGCCAAAAGATTTAATGGTATATTAGTCTGTTAGCTTTGGGATATGGTTCCCTCAGGTGAGAGTTCAGATCCTTTGAGTCTTTTGAGTTACTGCTAACAAAAAGTAAATTATTACAGTATCACCTGTCCTGCAATGCTATTAAACCTTTTTGACAAAGCATTTGAGGGATTTCATAATATTGCTGTGGAAGGCAAGAGTCTCTTTTTCTGCCCATATCAGTGCTCATCTTGCAATGGTTATGGGGGCAGAGCTTCTGCTTGGGTCAAACATTGTTCCCTGGAGGAGGTTATAGCAAAACCAACACTGAGCATGCTCGAACTTCATTGTGATTTCATGTGCTGCTATGTTCAGACAACCTTCTCTTTGTCTGTTACTCTTCTGAGATCCACAGGAGTTCTGCCTTGGCATTTTCCTCAGAGGAAAATGCCTTAGCACCACCATCTGTTTGGGGCTAAAATACTTCCAACTTTTTCTCCTCCCCAGCAGAGAGGCAAAGCAAGTATCAGTATTATTGCTGCTGTTCTGGACACAGGTTATGGGTACCAGAGCGTAACAAAGTAAACTGAAGATGAGAAAGACTTAAGTTCAAATGCACTGGGCTGTACAGAGCAAGGCACAGCACTAGTATTGCTACAGAGAATGAAGAAATGTAGTAATATTCGCACCTAATAACTGGTGTCACAAGCATCTAAATTTACAGTGCTATAATGACATAGGCATATTAGCTGTTACCAATGCTATGATGAGACATACCTTTGAAACTGTTAATTTAATCTCTTGGGCTTCTGTTTTATTTGCTCTTGTTCAATTATTTACTCTTTTAATAGTTAGATCTCCAGCTACACTATTTCCAATTAGCTCACAAAATCCTGTCTTTCTGACAATTAGATTGTACCATTCTGGTTGCTTACAATAAGGGACAATGAATTTACAAGATGTGCAGGGAGCTTGAGCATATCACTACTGTATCTCTGTCAGGGAGACATTTTACTCCTCATCCTTGCACGCAGCAAGGCATTTGAGCTAGTGATGAGATACCTGTTTTGGGACATGATGCACCCTTGTGATCTTGAATTTGTCCCTGGTCCTCTCTGCCATTCCATTCAATCTACACGTGAGCTATACAAGGAACTTTCCCACTAGCTCCCTAAAAAGCTGAACAAAATTGCCATCACCATCATATATGGCTAGACATATATGTCTGGACAGGGATGACCCTAGTTTCTTATTTGGGGAACTGCCTCTTAACTTTTGAAAATCCTTTTCTTTTGTTGTACAACTGGTAAATCAATGATAGCAAAACAACAAAACAATCCTTCTAACCAAAAAAGCCAACCCTCCAACAGTTGAGTAAATGCCAATATTCTGATATTTAAAGTTTTTGCATGTTTTGGTTTTCTTTTTTTTTTCTTTCTAATCTATTGCGAGATTTTCATTTCGTTGCTGAAATTGGACACATAGATAATTACAGCTCTTGGTAGCTCATTAACAGCTCTGCCTTTAAATCAAAACATTTAAATAATGAGTTGGTCTAATTTGATTTCCCTGTTGACTGTCAACAATTGCTTTTTTTCCCTCTATTAATGAATAATTCTCTTCTTTAATCGGGAAGCTAGTTCCTGGCCTAGTCCAAGAGGTAGATCTTTCATGATTGCATATGCTTATGCACTTTTTTTAGATTTGTCATAAATCATTATGTTATGTTATCTTAATTTTTTATTCCACTATAAGCTTTATGGAACTGAAATTTCTGTTTACACTTAAGTATTTGCATGGATATATGTTCCATATGTTTACTGTGAAATTTATTCCAAATAGAGATAGGGAGGTCTATAACAACCTTTTAAAATTGTATGTGAGGTGAAACATAATGATTGGTATGCAATATATAGGAGTCACAGCAGTGATTAATAATGTTTATTTTAACTGATACATAAATTGTATTTCCACAAGCATTGTATTTTGTAAGTTCATTGCTGAAAATTCTCAAGATGCCTTTGTGAAATATGAAATCATCCTTTGATACTTGTTAGAGAAGTCAGCAAAAAGACGGAGCGATGACAGCAGCCCTGCATGTTTAGATGTTTCAGAATGTCATGGTACAAATATTTGGAGTTTACTAAATCTATTGTTCTGACTGAGGCTGCCAGAAATATAGAACACACTCCAGTAAATCTTGCTGCAAGAGTTAGAGATGTTATGGCTCCCCATTGTTTGGCTTGCCTCACTTCTGAAAATTATTACCTGCATCACAGAAGGGGCAAAAGGTTGTGCCTGAGCCATTTCAAGTTGTCTTTTCAGCGTCTGAACTTAAGTCATAGATGATTGTGAGTTTGAACTAAAACAGTAGGCTTAGCAGTGGGTAGAACACAATTGTCCTGCTGCTGCTTTTGCTAGAAAAGCTGCTACTAGTGAAGAGTGTGGACAAGCTATAACTACAGCAGAGGGAGTGTTGCTGCTTGTCTACCACTGCCAGTAGAACTGATCTCTGTTGTTATATTCTACCAAGATGACAAAACTGTGGGGAAAGAAAGCATGTGCTCTACTTAATGCAGCTGTGCCTTCAAAACTCTTGATGTCAGTGCAGCTTTACTGAATGCAGAGTGCTTCTGTTGGTTTAACTGTTTGTGCTCTTTCAGGAAGATGATATAGCTAAGCTGGCAGGAAAACTGGAAGCACATATTTCCTCTCCAGTAGCAGGAACTCTGCTGAGAGACCTATCTTGTAGTCTCCAGTGTAGTCATGTATACTTTCAAGTGGTGTGTTGTTCTGTCTGTAGAGACTTAAATCAGGAGTGGGATTAATACCAAAATTAAAGTACAAAATAAAATGTAAAAGTCCTTATGGTATTATTTGATAACAACCTACTCATGTCAGAGAAATCACAGCAGCAAGGAGTAAAATAGAAAAAATGCAGTCTTTCTCATCTCTGTAGCAGAAGCATGGTTTTGAGAATTTTGTCTGTAGATGAAATAAATGTTTGAAGGTGCCCATTAATGATCTCTATTAGGACAATATCTGTTTCTCTATCTATTTCTTAGAGTTGCCTCCTGACAGTATGAGTTAACATGTTGACACTTAAAGTACCCTCTCTCTATGAGAAAGAAGAATACAGTGAGGAGGAAAACAAGCACTGTAAATGTAGGAAATACGGAACTGCATGCAGCCTGGAGTTGGGATATGGAGAAAAGCAAAGGAAAAGATTGGAGAAATGCGTAACTCAAGAGGGGTCTCATACTACTTCACTGTAGTGTGTGCAGAATGGGGGAAGAAACAAAATGTGCCACCAATAGAAATGATGTGTATAGTGGCACTTACATACACATTCATGACTGGCAATAAAATGGTGCAAGGCACACGAAACTCTTTGTAGAAGACTCCTTATAATACAGATCCCTGAGAATAAGGGCCAACAAACCATAACCCAGTGGTTTTTAACATCAATGTAAGAAGAATTACAAAGACTTTAAAATCAAAAATAAAAACAAAAACAAACAAAAAACCCAACAAGAACAAGACACCTTAATAATATGGTTGGGAAGGGCTTTCAGGAAAATGTTTGCTTTTTAACTGAATAGGAGGGAAAGTAAGAGAACAAGTTCTGTTGATGAGATGCCTTTGGATTTGCCTAGTCTTGGAGATAGGTTGTAAAAACCAGCGGGAATCCCATACAGGATGTTCTTAATGAAGCACTAGAAATATTTTTTCTAGTTTTCTACCAGTGCCAAATGCAATTCTGAGTGATAGGTCTTCCAGGCTTCTCTGGTTGATACAAAAGAAATACAGTGATAGTTTTATGCTTTGTGCTACCCATTGCTATTCAGTGGGTATGCCCAGGCTGTGTAAACTCTAGTGATCCTCAGCAGAGTTGCCAAAAATGTGATCATCAGACCCACCTGCGGCATATACTAATATGAGACAAGCAGAACCTGTGTGAGTTAGAGACAGAATTGTAGAATCATTTAGATGTTTTCTTCAGCTCTTTCTCTTTGGTTCTTCAACAACTACAGTTCTGTTGAATTTGGTATACAGCTTTCACTACCATAGCTGATATAATTGAAAAATATCTAGTAGTATTAAATTCTTTAAAGTGGTTTGCTGTGTTAGTGCAGAGTACTTTGTCGTTTTACACTATTTCAGGAAACTTTGGGGGGTGGTTACGTACATACTGTTATACTCCCCTCAGAGAAGGTAGAAGCTTTTATTTACGTTTCTCAATTCTTAGTGCTTTTCATGGGAGGGAAGGGTTATTTTTCAGTAACAGTTACTGTAAACCCTTTTGAGACATCAATGTGTTAATAAGGCATGGGTTCTAATAGGATCTAATGAATAAAGCATTTTGCACTGTTTCCCATGACATGCTGTTCAAGCATATCTGCTCTTGCTTTCATGGAATTATCTTTTCATAGGTCTCTGAAAGCAAGCTGCAGTGGGAATGTGGAGCTGAAAGAGTGAATGGTTGGTATGTGAAGAGGTAGGTTTCAGTAGGCCTATATGTCCAAATACTAACAACATACATAGACCATGACTTGTCTCTGATTTAGTGGAGTGTTAGATTGTTCCTTTTCCATCAGGTACTTGCACTGTGATTGAACTTTTCAAACCTGACCTGAGGATTTAGCCACACAACATTCATTAATTTTAATAGGAGCTAACTCACATAAACTCATCCTATCTCTTTGGGGTTAAATTTTGTCTTCAGTTACATCCATATAGTGTCACTTTCAAGTTCCTGAAGTATTGTCAGGAAGAGAGAATTGTGTATCCAAGGCCAGATTTTTGTGTAAAGACAGACTTTATGTGACAAGGGTCCTTAACTGTAAATGAACTGGTAGTGTACTGTGCAATATCTTTAATTTACTGACAGAGGTAAATTTGCTTAACTGAAAACAGAGATCCAAGTATTTATGTGTAGTTGCTGTTTAAGACAAGAAAATATATATTAGCATACTTTGTTCTTTCTTTTCTGATAGAAAGTGGAGGGATCATTTTCCTAAGTGAAAAAACAAACCTGTTTATACCATCACTGTAATAATGTTGCTGTGACTAGGATTTAATTCAGACATGTTCTAGAGACCCCACAGAACTTAATTTATCTTAAATGTTTACTTTTTCCTAGATGCTTAAAGAAAACAAATTAATGTATAAAAGGATATCATCAAGAAAGAAAGTCTTGATTTGAATTCAATTAAATGTCAGCTTGTCATATATTAAGTAGCACCGTGGGAGGACTGCTTTGTCGTGTAATTAAAATGGCTTATTGCTAAGAAGAAATATTTACAGAGATATTGAAATATTACCTGGGATTTAAGCATGTTTATAAACTGGTCTCTTGGTACCTTCTCCATGTTATTTCCTCTAGCAATTGTATTCATTCCTATAAATTTAACTCAGATTGCTAAAATCAGTATCTTCACAGAAATAAATGAAAATCGGTTTACTTACTGCAGTTTCAAAATTGGATGTTCTTCTGGCCTTTCATCTACAGCATCAACAACAAAACAACACAAGTTTTGAAACCTTTGGGATATTGGAAACTAATAGGAAACTCTAGAATCATCTGAAGTGTTACCCAAAAATCTATCTGTAACTAAGGCATGTCTAACTAGAAAGAAAAATGGTAAAAATCCTAAATCTCTTTGCCACATAAAGCATACGTATTTGCTCAATTTCTGTGAGCAAATGAGGTACTGACTTCAGTTGTGGCAAAAATAGATGGGGCAAGAAGCAAAACAGACCAGAATGTGTCAGGGCTATTTTCGGTTGTATACGGGATTGCAGTAAGGTCCTGGATCGAGCTTCTGCATAGCACAGGAAATATTTTAATATAAAAAGTCATAATCAGTGTCACAAGTATGGATAAATCTATCTAATATATGGATAGGAAATACAGACCTTACAATATCTAGGAAAAGGTATCTAACAAAACCAGGAAATTTGTTCCACTAGGTTTTTTGTTGACAAGCCACCATTATTTCTATTTTTTTTTCAGGCTATAATTTGTAATCATATCCACATGTTAACATTTGACTCTACTTGTTCTTGAAGACGAAAATCCCTTCACTTGGCCGTGAACATGACCACGTTAGCTTTGTGGAAAATAACTGTTGTGATATTTTTTCTGGGACTGAATGCTGCATGGGATACTTAGCGCACTGTGGAAGTGCTGCAATGCTTGAGACTGTGTTGCTCTTAGACATTACCAAAGGAATTAGGAAATATGTGTAATTAATTTTCAGCTCCTTAAACAAATGCCCTAGTTCATCAGAAGAGACATGTAAGCTTTGCATCTTGCTATGTGCAATGTTGCTTAGAGATACTGTAAAATGTGTCAGGAAAGAAAAGTCCTTGAATTTCTTCTGCTTCAGTTGCAAGTCTATTAATAGAATGGGCAGAGAATTGTAATGCTTCATTGCTTTTGGCTGATGGAGGGGAATACAAGGACCTTCCTACTTTCAAAGTGGCTTTGAAATAGTATTACCAGCAACAAGGCATCAGAGGAGTTCAGCACTGTAAAGGAAAAATGATATTTTAAAAAAATAGAAAAATGCAATTTTCTCCTTACTTTTACTGTATCAGCAGGAAACTCAGATAACTGGCTCTGTCATTTCCCTCCTCATCTTCTGCAGCTTTAAATGAATGGGGTCATAAAGATATACTAATAAACATAAAATTTAATAGTAAAAGCTTTCTGGTAATCATCTGATTAAAGTGGACACTGCATGACCCTGTAGAATAATCATGATCAATTACTAGCCTAGTGACTAGGAATAAACAGCTGATTATATGATTATAGAAAGCTTCAAAAATTTCATAGCAGCTGAATCCCCAGTCTATCTGAAATGTTTGGCCTGACCTTGTGTGAGATATTATGCAGTGCCGTTCCTGTGGGCTGCTAAGGTCCTGCGGTTTTCCATTACGCTAAATGAGAAAGTCTTGACCATCACAATTTGCACCATTGGGTCCATTATCTTTTGCCCTACAGGTGATTTGCTATATGCTTTATTACAGAAGACAGAATAGTTGAGAGGGTATTGTCCTGCGGACTGCAATGTCAAAGCTTATCCATGTACGAGTACAATGATACTTTCCAAGTTATTCAGTAGAGAGCACTGCATGATTGCCATTAATTGTGGTAGGAAGTACATAATTTAATATCACAAATTACTCTGAAAAGGAGTTAGAATAATTTTCTTGAGGAAACAAAGCATAAAAGTGCATACAGACATTTTTAGTTGCTTTAGCACAATGTCTTTGACCCTAGAAGAAGAAAGCAGGTCTGTTATAACTACTCACATAGCTAAAATACGCTGGCATGTGCTGGCAGACTAAAATGTTCATGCGAGTGTAGCCAATATATTAAAATGGCTGCAGCTGTACAGAATTCTCAGAGCAGTTCTAAACAGCATTTCAACCGGCATACTTACTTCTTTTCTTCTGACAGGTACTAAGCATCTCAGTATTCACTCATGAACTGTTACCCTGTGAAAAATGTTGACGTGTGACTAGCCTCACGTAGCGCGCTCTGACTAAATTCTGTGCCTTTGTGTAGCAACGGCAGGGCTGATACCAGGCAAGGTGAGGAATGTTTGTTAGTTAATCTCCTCAATAGCCAGCAGGGGAAGCTGCTGCATTGGTTTTCAGTGCGACTCATAAATGCTGGTTATTTTTAAATCCGCGGATGAAAAGGTGGAGTTATCTTAAAATGAGAGACAGAATATGTATGTTTGCATGAAGGAGTTTTTGTCAGACTACGCTTGGGATGACTAAACTACTCACAAGTGAGAAAGCAGGGAATGAGTGGTGCGTGATGGAACAATCAGGTGCTACTTAGTGTCTAAATTTAGTATGTCCTACATATTTACTTAGACTGCTAAATGCAAGAGACTTCAAAAGCTGGCTTAATATAGATTCAGTGATTTAAGCAATTATTAGATGACTGTAGTCATTGCTCCATGTGCATAAGAAAAGTGTTTCTGTAAAAAAGATACTGGACTGGAACAAGCCTGGGTTCTGTTAACAGGCTCGTCACAAGTGTCAGAAAGTCATTTGGGATCCATTCAAAATATTTTTCTTAAGCATATGCTTATGGTCTTCACAGAATTTGGCTTGTAATCCATCTGATGTTCAGACTTTTATCTTTAAAGAAAATTACAATACCTAGTCCTTCCCAACTTTTTCCTTGTATTAAAAAGAGGTCTGTTTGATGGCCAAAAAGCTATAGTCCTCCAGCTGGTCTGAAATAAAAATGAAGTTTTAGCACGTACTTTTACTTTATCCTTAAAACATTATTGGGACCTCATGAGACTTCCAACTTGCAAGGACAAATAACATGAAATTGATTATTAAAGACAGCTGGAGACCAAGAAATGTTTGCCGAATTTCTCAGCTGAATTTGAACTAACTGTGTATATGATCCTAAAAGCAATACTTTAACTATTAGCACATCTTTTCCTCTCAGTTTCTAACAGAACAGGATTTGTATGGGTGTTATCACACTACTAAACTGGCAATATTTCCTTCATACCTTATTAATAATAGATGTGTCAGATACTGTGGCACAAAAGAGGTTTTAATTGGGCACGTATAGAAGCTCTGCAATTAGAAACGCCATTGTCAGTTCTAGTATGAACTGTGCCTTGAGGTTATATTAATGACCCATGAAGAAAGTTTTCTCATGAAATCTAATACTCTTGTTTTTTTCCTAACTAATGATATAGTCCTAATTCAAATTTAATTCTAATTCTAACCTTTCTACTGGCATAAATATCCCTCAGTAGGAACCTGCAAGTTTGCTAAGCAACTGAATGAAATTTATTATTTCATCTGTTGGAAATTTACTAGTTTAGGACCAACTCTTTCCTGTCTTCAGTTTCAAACAAATGGATTTTGTTCTCCAAATGGAAGTTTGGTTTGAAGGTGCTTGTAAATGTATAGTGGGGATTTGCTTGTGATTCTGTCCAAAGTAATGCCTTTGTATAGCAAATATCAAAACACTGTGTACTCAGAGGTTATGTTGCTCATGACCATACATGACATATGTCCATAGATATTTATAAGTTCAGTTCTACGCTAGTAGCAACTGAAGGAATGGGCACAATTTATCCCTTAAAGTGACAGAATCAGTTGGTAACCGGTGAGTAATAAAGAGAAATTCCTACCTCATGCGATTATTTTTGTTACAAGCTCTTATAAGAGCAAAGATGATTTGTATTACTCTTTTATCATCAAGGAGATTAAACTTTACTTTAGAAATTGATTCAACATGTATTCCAAATCTAAAAAAGGCTGCATATTTATGTTTCCAGAGGAGTCAAGACACCCAGAGGTACTGCTATAGAAAGCTTAATATTTAATTTGTCTGTTGGGGAAAGCTTTACCAAAAAGGCTGAAAAACAAACGAGTGAACGTTCAACTGGTACAGCTTGAGAGAGTCTACTAGGCACAATTTATTGCATCTGTTATCTTCTAAGCTGTTTGCTCTCATTCAAATAGCTAATGCAATGCTGGAAGCAGTAAATATTAGATGCATGATGGCAGAAAGGATTTCTCCTCAAGAAAAGATAGACACCATTGCTGGAACACTGAGTTATGGGGTAGACTCAGTGTTCAGGCTTCAGAATTAAAGGCAACTTTAGAGGAACCGTAGTTGTGGGAAAAATACCTTTATACAAACTATTTAAGAGACACAGCCTTTAGTCTAATACAGAGAAATGAGCAAGATACATGTCTTGATTACAGCCCATAAACACCTCTAATGGAGGAAAGATTTTGACAACTTATGTCTTTTGAAATGTAGTAAATAGTAGCACGAAAGAACTAAACCTACCACACAAAGCTTAAAGATAAAGATACAAATTCAGGGTGAAAATAGGGGTGACAATATCTTAAACTACGTATGAGCCCACAAGATATCACAGTTCCCAGCTCCAAGGTGTCCTGTGAACTTCTCAGAATTTTTCTCCCAGTCATTTTTGGTTTTGACAGTGGTATTATAGATCGGTAGAGACTAATTGTTTTATACAGAAAATCAGAGAAGTATAGTAAGTCACTCCTTCTGTTCTTACGAGTCACTGAACATAACAGTAAGATTAGCAAAAATACTAGCATTAGCCAAATGATGTTTAGAAACAATCCTGTCACTAATTCCTTACAAATATTCCTATTTCCTCATTCTACAACAAAAACTGGTATTCCTTTTCTGTCTGTCTCATTATAAAACTTCTCCAGTTTTCATTACTTCTCCCTTCCAGTATTCATTGACTTTCTATCACCTTTCTAATGAACTATCTGTCCAACACTTCCAAGACACATATGGACGTGCCAGTTCACTATCTTGGATGGTTTCAGAAAAACAACCAGAAGTATTGCTTTGAATTCACTTCTTTTTTAACTTCCACATCATACCATATTTTATTTATAACGTACCATTTGCACTCCGAAGCCAAGTGCTTATATTGATTTCATATTGCTTACAGGAATATATTAGCCTTTCTTATTTTACCCCAGTATTCATCTGTTTCCTCCCTGTGCTTCTAGCTACATTTTGTATAACACTAAAAGTGAAATCTCTGTCATATGAAAATGCTGAAGTACTCAGGTACCCATTATACTTAGTAAAAAAATGGTTTTCACATACCCTTACATAATTTTTATCCTTTTAATTTTATTTTTTTAATGTTTTACTTTTTTTACTAATCAGTTGAAGCTGCTGACTGTTGTAGAGGAATACTGAAGGTGGTTTCTAAAACATCATATGTGTAGTCAAGTTAGGTTAAATATGCATCCTTTCTTCACATTCTTCAGTAGTTTTCTTCCCACCTTCTGAGTCTTTTGACAGGAAGATTTTATTAGAAGAAATTTTAAAACTCATTTTAAATAAATGGTGAATGGTTCCATTTACAGAGCAAGTGTTTAGCCAAATACTGAAAACTTTAGGCAATATGAAGTTTTCCTTTGGAGCAAGAAGACCGAATGTCTCACAGTGAGGAAAAAAAATTGTTTAATTTCAGAAAAGGAACTTGACTCTTTCTGCTAATTTTGAGCATTTCATATCTATAGGTTTCTTTAAAAAGCCTCAAATTCTCACCGTTTGGCTAACATAATTGATCCCAGCTATGCCTCTGGAATTAGTTCCTGTAGACTTGATTTGGAAGAATCACATGACTACAAGCAGGACTACACCCAGAGTCAGTAAATACCAGATGGTAAAATAGCCAAATACGTTTGTAAACAGCTCCCTAGGCTAAATCTCTGCATCAACAGCTGGAAGAGGGTATTCAATATGGTTAGTGCCTTTTTCTGTGTGGATACCAACTGTTACTGGACATTTGCTGTGTTTACTGAATACTGGGAAGAACCTTGATGCATATGAGGCTTTATATATATTTTTTAGCTTTTTGTACATGGCAGATGTTGGCTGAAAACAATTAGGCAAAAAGCAAGTAGATTAAAAACTTCTTCAATAAATTATAATATAATTTAAATTAGAAAATTTACATTAGACATCTTCTCAGAATAATTATGAAACAATTACCTAATAATGAAGCTTCCAAGCTTTTTCTAACAGATGGTCAGAAGCTGAAATATATTGGATCATAGATAATCAGCAAATTTAATATGCAGGATAAATGCAGCAATCTATCATCCTGCTATAACCCACTGTAGTATGATGTACTTGTTATAACTCCAAGATCAGAGGAACATTCCAGGGTCTCTAATCTAATATAGGGGTGATACAGGGATTTGGAGACAGCATTTCAGAAAGTTGTCTGAACTTGTAGCTTTACAGAACTACCTTTTGACTTACCACATGCTTAGTTATGTCACCTTAGAAACAGTCTTCAGACAACTTCAGGACTCATTATGTTTCACATCCAATTACTATTGGAGTACAAATTATTTGCTGTATGTTGTCATTCTAGACAATGATAGCTACTTCTTGTTTTATATGAATTTTATGTTAACTCTTTTATAAAATGCTGAATAAAAAGTAGGTGTGTGTATTATATATTAGCCAAATAAAATATATAACGTCATATAGGTGTATAGCAAAGTCATTTTCAGTCTGCTACTGACCACCTCACACAAATGAGGAGTTCTTATGCCTTCAGTATGTCTCATGAATGAACAGGACATTGCAGAAATGTTTATCTAGAATAGTTATAAATAGTAACTAACTATAAATAAGAATATTTGAGCAAACTTCTGTTTCATTTTATAATCTTAGTCTGTACCAAGCTGAAGTTAATGTGGTAATGTGATTCTTTTACCTTCTGTATGCTAGTGTCTTGATTTGATATAGTTTATACTTGTTATGACTAACAAGCAGTTTGAATTTCGGTGTCTGATTCTGTACTTCAAAGCTGATGGTAGTAGTGTGCGAGTGAAGACAGCAATACATTACAACTTAATGAGCAACTGTTCTTACTCTGACTCATGCTAAGAACTATCGAAGGCAGAAACTAATAAGAAAGATGAAAAACAGAATTCAAACTAAAGGGCTTTTAATTCAGTATCAGTAGCATTTCTGAAAGAAGGTTAAAAGTAATTTTTTGATAATTTGATTTTTATATTTTGGCCATTTTAAAATAGCTTAGGTTTTCCCGGCTCAGCTATACAGTTTAAGAGTAACAACACAGTGTCATCCAGAAAACCTGAACAGCTTAGTTAAGCGAGCTGACTTGGAAAGTATGCCATATATTTCAATGGCAGTTTCTGATGCAGAATTGAAACAGTCACAGTTTTTACAAGGAAATTTAAAAACATATAAAACTAAACTTAAAAATTCAGTTGAAGTTATAGTTTCAGCACTAAGCTATTAATTATTACAAAAGATCCAATCAAATTAGTCTTGGCCTTATTTTGAACAGGATCACATATGGTTGTTTTATAGGATCTTCACGAGCAATGGGGACTAATTCCACCTATGAATAAAGCAGAAAGAGCGCATACAGGATGACATAACAGTCTGTGTAAATCAAGCCTATGTAAAGATGATCTACCATTTCCTAAAGTTTACTTTCCTGTAAAACATAGTCAGAAACCTTAGCGTGATTTTTGATGCATCTCCTGCATATGCTGATAAACTGTCAAGCCTACACTTGAGGATGTTCTAAATCAGAAGTCAGAATAACCCGTTACTTAGTAGTAAGAGTAGAGTCAGCTTAGCAAGGTGAACATATATTAGCATCTAACTGTATTCAGATAATACTGAGGCTCGATCCCCTTGAACATGGCAGCAGAGCTGGACATAAGTAATCGAATTGAAGTGTAGCTGGATGGCAGTGCTAGTAACTAGTATCTTCTGGTTAAGAGCTGCACAAAGAAAGTATAAGTAGATCAGGACTAAAATCCAATGTTCAGTCATGGTATGATATAATATAAAAATAGTAAATACTTAATTGCCTTGATTTATTATCAATAAAATATGTTAACAGTTGATTTTGATTTATTAACATTCTAATCTTGTAATATTTATGTAATACAAAATTACACACATCAAAATCTGTCATTTACTGATGGGAAGGTTAGTAGTTTTATGTTTTCTGCATTATGCAAGGTGCTATTCTACTCTGGCTGTACAGTCAGTCACATAGTAAAGCCAAAAGGATAATCTAGACTTTTGATTTCCATATTTATTAAAAATGTGACTCTTAGTAAATCCTTGATTTTATTTTCTTGGTAAATTACACTTATTTCCTGTATGGTATTATAACCACTTTTAGCAGGCATCTCATTATTGTATTTGTAGGTTTTCTTTATAATATCTTAGGTCTATGAAAAAAAGATTCAGAAGTCACACTTCCTAAGTGTGCTTTTCCATGTATATGTAATGAACAACCGGTGAATAAGTCGTTTAATGTACAGAACTATAGATGGCTTCAGAAAGGAGAAGCCACAGTCAAAATAATGATGTGGATGTCTTAAACAGAACATAGGTTGGCTTTAAGCATGTACATCCAAAAAGCCATCTAAAAAAAGTCTCTTACCATACCTCCGCAAGTATCCCAAATTTGTAGGCATCTTATTTTCGCTTTTTGTATATCCTCTGGAAGTTAGCGATTTTCTTTTCTTGCCCTGAACTGCCTTGATGTGAGCAATGAGATGCCTTTTCTGATGTTGAAATACAGGAACCAGGTGGCATTAATTCTAAGTCTCCTGAGAGCATCTAGTGAATGCATTCAAAGCGTACCTAGCACAAACTATTCAGATACAGCTCCCTGAAAATGCCTTTAGAGTGACTTTATTTTTTCAAGTGAAGATGGTACATAACTTCTGTAGTGGAGAAATCACGTGATTCAGGAGGTGAATGGTCTATCTTGCAGTTCAGTAACTAGGACACCTAGTAGATGAGTCCTGGTTTTGCAGGACTATCGTTGCTTTAGCCTGGTAATGCTTTAATAGAAAATTACCATCTATACATAGGTGAGTATCCCAACCATAATGATACAGAATTATTTTGTTCTATATCTTTCTGATAGTGTGAATGTTGCCTTTCATTCTTAACACTGGCCTGGAAAAGAAAACAATGAGTAATATACGTCTGTTGTGTCAGCTTCATGAGCTTCCATTCACCTCTTCAGAAGGCAAAGATGTATATAGAGAGTGCTGCTTTTCCATCTAAATCCTCATTCGTGCAAGTGTGCGTTCTTAATTTGGAGATAGTGTATCACTGCTTTTGTATAAGAGCACTGCTGTCTACACAGTTGCAAGATTGTTTCGCATTACTCCTTCACTTGACTGATACAGTCGAGAAATACAGTCCAGCTTTTCCATAAACTTTCTGACAGTTTTAAACATGCTGGAAAAGCACTACTGAAGGACCTCTGTTGTATATTCTGATGAAGGTCACCACTTCAGGCTAATCTGAGTTTTGGAGCTCTTCTTTTCTTGCTCAACACCTTGTGAGGGCAGCTGACTTTCGGCACAGCACTCCTTGCAGACCACAACCTTGCAGAACCTCTGACAGCCCCTTTTCTAAGCACCCCGCACTGTGTCCTGTCCAGCTGCCAGTCACTTCTCTCCTCTGTAATCTGTCTGCACAAAACAATCCCAAACATAGGTTAGAAATGACCAGCTCTGGGCCTGGTCATGCTCTTCACAGTCAGAAATCCATTTACTTCACAGAGGCACCTTCGGTAGAGACCTAAGCCATGCTGGGGTAAAGTCTTTCTACTGGTCATGTAAAATTTTCAGCAGATGTCCTCTTACAGCCATGTGTCAAGGACAAATCCTGATTGCAGCCAGCCTGGCACAGTTGGGTAGGATCTAGATTAACATTTTTGTGCATTTTTGTCCTCGAGATGGGAGGTTTCACAAGCTTGAAGACAGCAGAGCCAGGAGGAGACACAGATGAGACGATTTCAGGAGAGGAAATGCTGAGCCCTCGCCCCCACCACAGGCACACAAGCACACCCAGAGGTGCTGCAGCGTGCACAGAGCAGCAGCCCATGGAGGCAGGAGTGAAGCAATGTCCTCACAGGAGCAGGGAGAGAAGGAGGAATTGGCCAAGGAACAGTCACACATGTGCCTCAGGAGAGTATGGGACTCCCCTGCCCCTGCTGGCGTGCTGGTGCCAGTGCCCACACCAAGGCCTACACTCCTGTAGGCCCCTCTCAGCAGGGGTTCCCTGGTCCCCAGGGCTAGCGACCACCCTCTTGACTGCCAGGACTTGTCCGCAGTGCTCAGAACGGGGGTGTCAGGGCAGCTCCTGGGCTGGCGTCATGTGTGAGGGTTTGCTGGCCAGGGATGGGTCTAGCACAGCGGTAACGTCTGGGGAGCACCTAGCCTTGCATGGACCCCTGGCCTCTGTGGCACCCTCCTCACCCTGGCCGCTAGCCCGCTACCACCACTGGCTCCCCATTGCCCTTGTATCAACTACTCTCAACTAATTCTCCATGTGGTGGCAGAGAAATGCCCTAGTCCCGTGTACCACCTTTGGTCCCCATTCCCAGCGCACAGGACCAGGTGACTTCCTAGTAGGGGCTCGGTGCTGGAGGTGGGGGGGGTCTCTCCTCCCTGTGTAGCATCAACAGCACCAGCACCATGCTAGAAGTCCTTCTGCCCTGTGAATAAGACCTGCCCAAAGGGATGGGAGTGCTCAGGAAGGGTTGAAGTGGCTTCAGATAGAGAAATGATCAATAAGAATGGTAGACTGGCCAAAAAGGTTTTACATAAACAGAGACATCCTCAGCTGAGGTCATCTAGCCTAGCTCCTACATGGCCAATGGAAAAAGATATCCTGGCTTGTGCCAAATATGGATGATTGGATCCTCTTCAAAACACCATGTATGATGGAAACAAATCTCACCTTGTGGGGAAATATTAGAAAGGAACCTTACAAGGCCAGTATAGGTTACATTTGAAAAGGGACTTGACAAGTGTTTAGTTTATATCAGCTTCCCTAAACTAAATTCAACTGCTTGATGGACCTACCCATCACTGGATTTCTAAGCAATGGTAGCACTGAAATTCTCTTGAGTACTGAGAGTCTGTGGTTGGTCTTGCAGAGGCTTTGTAGTCCTAGCAGTGAGTGTCACAATTGCTCATATCCTTGAGCAGTAAAGTGTCACTCCTGTATTGATTTATGTGTGTTCTGCTGAGGCATCATGATGGAGGAGAAAAGATGCAGGGGTAAAACATGCTAACCTGGAGTTTTCAATTTCCAAATGTCATTGCACTGGTATGTCCAAATCTATCAAATAATAAAATGAGAGCTGTAGAAATTAATTACTAATAGGCAGCAGTGGCAAGCAATCGTACGGCTGGTTTGTGTTTTTTACATAGGTTACAGCCAGTTGTTAGAGGCTTGCAATGGCCTCCGTGATTTCACTCCTTTTCCCTGTACATCATTACTCCCATAAGAATGATGAATATAGTACAGGTGATTTAATGCTATTACTTACTTCTTAACTGAAGGGGGAAAAAAAAGAAGAAAGTTTTACATAGATAATGAAGTTCAGTTATTCAATTAAGCCTAGCTGTAACAGCAGAGGCAAATGAACTGAGTAGCAGAAACTGCTGCTGCATGAGAGGAAAGGGGATGAGCATGATGGGTTGAGCACTGCAGAAGCAAGCTTGGTGCACGTATTGTAGTCAGGGTTTGAGAACAGGAGGGGAGAGAGATGTCTGTATGTAGCAAAGGTTGACAGTTTTTATGAACTGGTAGAATAATATCTGAGGAATTTCAATGAAAGAATAGCATTTAAATTAGAGAATAAATTGAATATTCAGACACAAACTCATTTGTGCATGGAAGAGCAAGTGTTAAGTGTTCAATTAACACCGGAGGAGGTACTTAATGTTACTATCTGCGAGGCATGTGGAAATAGGCCTTTTGTTGCAGAAGCGGTAGTTCTCCAAGTCAAATAGCATTGTGAAACTAATGTAAAATGTAAAACACCTTCCTCTGTATGTATATGGAGAGATAAAGTATATGTAGCTGCATACAACTGTGCTTTACCCAACAATCTAAAAAGTGTAAGACACATATTCTCATTATTTTAAGTGTTGTTTTCATTTTTAAACAACAATTATAAATTTTGTACTGATCATTTTTTTATATTTAAATTCCAAAATATTCTGGGTCATGACAGTTTAAATGCTTCAGGTTGTGCTTTGTACTATGCTGCTGAAAAGATGTTTTTGTAGCTCAAATATCAAATCAGTACTTTAATAAATGCATATTTTATATTAATGAACATATTATAATTAATAAAAATATAGATAAGTCAGAATACAACATTCAGATACTTTCAATTAGAAAAATTCCTTTTTGCCCCTCCCTTACACAAAACCTTTCAATACTGTGGAAATCACATTATTTCCACAAAATAGGACTTTGCAGACATTTCTTTGTCTGTTCCTACAACTTCTGATCCTTCGTTGTTCAAGAATAAATAGTTACTTGCAATCCTTTTTCAGAATACATTATAAGAAATTGTGCAAAAGTCTTAAATTTCTTATAAGAAAGATCTCAAGAATCAGCATTCATTAATAAATACTCCTTCATGATGTACCATATATTGACATTCAATGCAAAAATATCAAAATGTTCTCTTTTTCTATCAGTCAAAATGCCTCTATGAACTTCTGTAGATATTAATATCCTTCTATGCATCCTTAAATAACTGTGACTATAAAATCCATAGTGTATGCGTCTAGGTAATTTGCAGAACATGGTAAAGGGCACTTAAACAGCAGCCACATGTCAAATCATAGCACTTAGGAAATCTCTTCCTGATGTTTTTTAATAAAAAAGGGTGCATTCAGGTGTTTATTTTGTTTATTATAAAGCTTTAAAAAAAACAGTGATATTGTTATCATAAAGTTTCTGTTAAATTCATAGAATCATAGAATGGTTTGGGTTGGAAGGGACCTTAAAGACCATCTAGTTCCAACCCCCCTGCCATGGGCAGGGACACCTCCCACTAGACCAGGTTGCTCAAAGCCCCATCCAGCCTGGCCGTGAACACTTCCAGGGATGGGGCATCCACAGCTTCTCTGGGCAACCTTTTCCAGTGTCTCACCACCCTCACAGTAAAGAATTTCTTCCTAATATCTAATGTAAATCTGCCCTCTTTCAGTTTAAAACCATTACCCCTTGTCCTATTGCTGCACTCCCTGAGAAAGAGTCCCTCCCCATCTTTCCTGTAGGCCCCCTTTAAGTACTGGAAGGCTGCTATAAGGTCTCCCCAGAGCCTTCTCTTCTCCAGGCTGAACAACCCCAACTCTCTCAGCCTGTCCTCATAGCAAAGGTGCTCCAGCCCTCTGATTATCTTCATGGCTTTCCACTGGACTCGCCTCCAACAGGTCCATGTCCTTCATGTGCTGAAACTCCAGAGCTGGACACAGTACTCCAGGTGGGGTCTCACCAGAGCAGAGGAGAGGGGCAGAATCACCTCCCTCGACCTGCTGGCCAACGCTTCTTTTGATGCAGCCCAGAGTGCGGTTGGCTTTCTGGGCTGCAAGTGCACATTGCTGGGTCACGTTGAGCTTCTTATCCACCAACACTCCCAAATTATTGAAATTAATTCCATTGAGTTCAGAAGTAGATTCGCAAAACACATCAAAAGTGCAGTTAAAAAACTAAAAAAATACCCCTCAAAAATGGAATTTATTCCACTGCTTCACAACATAATTTTATTTCATTTTTTGTGTTTTTTCTTTTTTATGAATCAGTGCTTGAAGCAAGTAAGAACCATAATTAGCTAATTAAGATTCTAAGGCTCAAATATTATTGACCTTTTCTTTTTTTGTAGCATTGGTCGGCAAGCATAAAAATGTTGTCTTCTCCTCAGCTACTTGAGGCTCTCCAGGGCGTGACTTCTAATTGCATTCTCAAAAAACATCACCCCTAGTAATTTGAATATAGGGCACATACCATTTTTTCCTCCTTGCATGGCATTTGCTGAGCTAGCAAGCAGAAAGACAGAACTGGGAAGGCTTGAGAATGAATACTAATTGCATAGGGACACATCTTTGTACTTATTCTCTCTATTGATGTATGCAGGGGAGGAAAACTGCATTTGGTATTCCTGATATTTTGAGAGGCATGCAACCTTACCATAAACAAAGCAACCACCCCCACCCTGTAAAAAACCCCTTAAACAGTGCATCAAAAACAAAGTAGAGACACAGACAGATGTTTTTCTCCCTTCACAGATCACCTTTGAAGAAACACTTTCATTTTGACTACTTTATTTGAATTTTTTATAAAATAGTATTAAAGTCCAGTATTATATTACTGACGAAAGCTCAACAGCGTACAGCTCAGGCTGCTGTTTAGGCACTGCATTGCCTCTAAGGCAAGCACACTATTCCTACTTAAGAGCTTGTCTAACTTGTTGCAGAATCACCTGTAAATGATTAGTAAACCCATGGAGCTTCAATCATTTTCTTATCTGTTCTATTGCCCGCAGGAGAGTCATTACTGCAGTATTTACAGCTGCCACAATAGTTAATATGATCTAGGCATAGCTACTCGTTTACCCATTGATATGATGTGACAGTTTAATAATAACCATCGTAATCATGCGTACATAAGACCAGAAATATTTTTTTACCCTATGGAGATGCTGTTTTCGTCTTCTACCGAAGGCATTCTATCCAGTCCTTTAAATTATTCCACTTCACTGGAGGCATTATAGGGTATTTTTAGCTTTATCAGCAACTTAAAAACACACTGCTTTGTCTGTTTCCCCAAAGAGGAAGAAAAAAATGGCAAAAACTTTATTTTTTTTTCAGATGAAATGGGGTATTCAGTAGTAAAATGTAAAAATGAAAGTTCTCCCAAAAGGTGAGAAACAAATAAAATCAGCTGTAAGGGTGTTAAATCCTAGAATAAGGAAGAAAAAAAAATGATGACACAAGGATTTACTGTGGCAAAAAAGCAGAACGGTTTCCAGCATACTCAAATGCACTCATTTACTGCTACATTTACTTAGCGTTTTGTCTGTTTTCTATCAGGTTCAGATTAAATGCATGATTTTCAGTCGCAGTCTGAAAGGAAGATGCTTCAGTGACCAAAGGACAAGGTTCCTATGGGTACAGTTTCGGATATTTTGTATGACTGATCCCAAATCTCCTCACCCCACCTGCCTTTTAATCACATACACCACTCAACAGATGAGAAAATTTTACACAGTGAGTCAGTCCTTCATTTCTCTTTCATAGCACGGTGAAGCAAGAAACTCTCACATGGTAACAGAGCAGACCATTGCATTTGTTAAGCTCTTAATCTTAGTGTCAACTAAAGCCTCACCAGATGAAATGAAGTTTGTCTCTTGCAGTTGTGTGAACATTTGTACTGTAGAAGCTCACTTGAGATACTGCAGTTGGATCTCATGTCTATCCGTGACTGGCACATTAAAAAGCCAGAAATAAAGCCCTTGTGTGGCTACTCAGTGTGAATGAATTGACAGATCCATCCAGGAAAGAATTAAACTGAAGGCTTTAAATGAAAAGGCAATGAATTTATAACAGGATTATACAGCAGCTTGAATCAAGTTTGTACAATGCTGAGCTGAGAATTCAAAGAAAAACAAGAGACAGTACAAAGTATTGGCATTTATAATTGGCAAACGAGACTTCAGTGACCAGGAATTTTGCAGCAGCAGCAGATTCTCACGTAGTTAGAAAGACTGAAGAGGATTTTAGTTCCTGTGCTTCACCAGTTAGCTTTACTAAAAGACAAGTCCCCCAGTGGCAACTTCTATCTAGTTTTTTCTGCTCCTCAAGACTTGCAGATATTTTTAGTCAGAGTATTTTTTTTGGCTGTTCATGCGCATCAAGTCTGCCATAAAATTTGTGACCGTTTTAGACCACTAGGATAAAGGCTATTATCAACTGATCAACAAGCTATAGCGGAAAGCTATCAGAAGCTTCCTAAATTAGGGGATTTTCATACCCAGAATGTTTACCTTCTTGTACTTTATTTTAAAAGAGAGTTTGGGGCTTCTTTCATAATTCTAGGAATAGATTAAATAAAATGTTCTATATAGAATTTTGCATACAAACCCAATCTCATATGATACAGTTACCAAGTTCAATGGGAAAATATAGCAAAGGGAGACAAAAATTTAGAAGTAGAAGTTAGGAAGGACAAAAGCACTTTCAGCCAGGGTATAACATGAGATGTTGATGAGGCAAAAAGATACAGGAAGGCAGGCTGTTATTTCAGGTATAAGGTACACATTGCTCCAATTAAAAAATAAAATAAAATAATTTTTTTTTACAAAATTCAGTTTTTATTTCACAAGCTTTCAACCAGAAGTGTTTACCCTTCAGTTGTCATCTCAACTGACTATTCACATACTGTACTACACTATAAAATCAGCTCTCTGCTGCTGTAGGACATTTTAACAGAAATTAGACCTTGGGCTAATAACCTCTTTGGTTGTTTCACAAAAATATTGCATAAAAAAAGCTTTCCAATGTTTAATGTAATAACTTTTGGATTTTCTATTGCAAATATATATATTGATATCAAATGATTGACCCTCTGCTTTTGGAAATGTCACTGCCACGTCAGTCCAAAGTGCGATTTGGAAAATAGTAGTAGTTGCACGTCTAGCAAGTAATCCTTGCTAAAGAAATTACATTTAGGAGCAGGCTTTTAATCTTTAGTTTTCATTCATCTATAAGCACCCTGAAGAAGATCCACCTTTGACTACTTTTGACTAGTTCTCACAGCAGGCATCTTTGAAATCTCATTTTCCATGGTCTGTGATGCTTCACAGGGTTCTTCTAAAGCTTTATGTTGCTTATGGGCAGTTGCATTTGCTCAGGTTGTTTGAGAGTTGTTTGGAAGAAGGAGGAGGGATTGAACATCTTGGGCTTTGCAGAACAGTCTCCTGTATCCCGATAGCATCTGCTACCCCTGAGGTAAATCTGTCCTTTCTCCTTTAACAGCACGGGCCACAGGCAAAACCAGAACCCCAGTGTCACCACCACACTCTCCAAACTGATCTCCACCTTCATAAGTGCTTCCTAGACCACCCTCTCCTCCTCTAACAAGTCACGTATGAGTTGTTTCATACAGCAGTTTTAGGGCAGATATCCCATATTTTCCTCCTGCACCATGAGTCCAGGTTGATTCACCATTTTACCTTCATTTGCCTCCCACCGCAAGCAGCTGTGGTGTGACTCTTCACCCTTTCTTAGACGAGCAGCTTCTCTTACAGGATGCTTTTTGTCTTCAGTGAGATTCTTGGTCTGGGAAGCAGCTGCAGATCACACTCTCTCATTACAGTAAGTTGCAAGTAATCAAACC
The DNA here is from genome assembly GCF_964199755.1 of Larus michahellis. Lineage (NCBI taxonomy): Eukaryota > Metazoa > Chordata > Aves > Charadriiformes > Laridae > Larus > Larus michahellis. Next base: position 82,482,279 of record NC_133897.1, read on the forward strand.
TGGTAAATGGAAACGTATGCTATTACATTCTGAAAATGCACGTCATTCAAAACGCTGGAGTAACCTCACCACCAGACATTTTTTGGAAGTATTTGAAGGTATTACTATAGATAACTTAAAGCTGTGGCGGTTATTTTTTTTCCCATTTTTTCCTCCATCCCCTCCCATGCTCCCAATTTTTCAGAGAATTTGTGGTGATTTGGCCACTTGAAAAAAATGACAGTCACGAAACCTGGGCATAGGAAGTGCATAAATGTTTTGTTAAGTTCTGAGAGGAACATTTACCCAAGGAAGTTAAGGCTGTGTTTAGAAGCAGTTAAACCTGTCACTTTAAACTGTACGTACCCTTACTTTGACACTGATAAGGAAACTCCTGCTGCCTAAGTGTTTTGAAAGAAATCATTCTCTTGAGGAATGTCAGACCCACTGCTTTAAATGTGGCTTCCTACTGCAGTGTTAATGAAAAGTGTGTTTGCCAGGACTATAAAAAAAAATAATAATCCATGTAGTTCCTTTTTCTATGGACTTACATATCTTGAAATCTACCTGTATTTGCAGTTACCATATTAATAAATAATAAGTGATGCTTTTCTTTCACTAGTGGCTGCATCAAACTTATATCTGGTGGCACGTCAGCAAATAAGCTTCAGTGAAACCAGTGGCATGTTTCAGACGATTCAGTGACATGAGACTGAGCTTCAGTAATTTTATTCTATGTCAGGCCTAAATGTTTAACAGTTTTCATAGCAGTCAATCAAGCCTGTTTCTTTTTAGCTTGTTCTTTCTTTTTTTCTCTCTGGTGTAAATTGGGAACAATCCTCTCTGAATTCAACGGAGTTATAATAGTCTAAGGAGAGAATAAGAACACACTCATGCTAGCTTTGCTCTCTGACAACTGCCTTAAAATAAGCAAGTAAAGAATCAAAAAAAACCAAAAACAACCACAACCCAACAACCCTAAACAATACTGACAGGGTATGATAAAGGCAGCCAAACTGTTGAAAGTCAGAAACCCTGCCAGTCCGTGTGATGACAACTATGACTATTCTTTCTCTTTGGCCTGATACACGGTCATTTTATCATGACCTCAGGTCACCGTTCTTGTCTAACATGTACAGCACCCAGAGGTATTCACACCCCTGTTCTATATCCCCTTCACATACGCAATTCTCACTGAGTTACTTGGGGAATTATTCTTTAGAGTTTTGGTGTAGTATGACTACTAATTTTGAAAACTAAAAATTTGTCACTCATAGATTTGTAAATAAGTGAATATTATGAGATAATACTATTTTTTTCTTATAATTCTTGGTATGGTGACTCCTTGTTTATTTTTAATACAGTTAGTGTACCACGGGCACTTTTTCTTCTTGTGCATGGTAGATGTATAATGTGTTTTGCCATGTGATAGGGAAATGGAGTAGGTGACCTTCCAGGGTACCTATTTTTCATGCTTCCCTATTTAAAACAAAGGGAGCTTCTCGGTATATGCAATCCAGTTGCATCCTGCCTTCACTGTGTCTGCATTAAGGTGAGGTAATAGAGATATGATAGGAATTGGGAATGTTGTAATGTGTAGGTGTTACTTGTTTTTGTGTAGTATAGCTGAATTTTAACCAGCTTAATTTCTGCTCTTCAAAATCAGAAATACGGGATCTTCAATTACATCTTTTACATTTTCTAATTTCTTTTATAATTTGACAGTGCAAGTGCTTTAATTCTTTAATTAAAGTATATATTTGATTAAATTTTATTGGCTTGTAAGACATTTTTCATTGTTAATCTTAAATGGATTTATTAAATGCTCCTTTGGAGTATATGCATCCTCTACAGGTTCTGCTTTTCCTCAGTGGATTAGAAATTGAGTCGGTCATTTAAATTACCTAGTGTACTGAAAAGAAAGAACTTTTCCAGAAAATTGATGTAGTACATAAACCACTTGCCTATGAAGTACGGTTTAGTCTTCTTTTTGTTATAACAGTGTCACTTTTTGTTCTATAAAAAGATAGTATGGTAAAAACATCATGACTATCTGATTCTGATGCAGCGCTTAGGTATATGTAACTAGAACTTGATCCTCCTTTAACTGAAATCTCTATTTTGTCAATCTTTTGCACTGCTGCAGGCAAAGGAAGGAATATGAAAATAACCCCTCCATGTTGTTTTTTTTTTAAATTCCTGAGGTTTTTTTAGGTTTTAAACTTCCGTGTGAAATTTGCTGCACAATATCTTTTCAGCAAAAAGTCAGTGTCAGTAAGCTCAGAAATACTTAGAAACATTTTTGGTGCAATGATCTTTTGCTAAATCCAGGTGGTCGTTCCAAAGAATCTAACTTAGATTCTTGGCCTCGTGCACTCTAGTACCTAGTATTTTTCTCCAGGGCTGACCAGCTCTTCACTTTCAGCCACTTCCCATTTTTTGGTGTTCATAGAAAATCTAAAAGGAAATAATTTTCACAGGGCAGCTGACAGTATCAAGAAGTTTAAAGTTTGATGAAAATCGTAGCTTAAAAAATGCAGATAAGTCCAATGGCTGGTCTGCTCTTGTGCTATGCTTTTAATAGCAATCAGTAACAGATGCTTCCATGTAGGTGTAAGCTGCTTATAGTGATCCTAATCATAGCGCTGTCACAGGTGGTGAGAGCCTTGCTATGTATCTGGAGGGATCAGATCCATGTTCCGAATCACAGACAGTGATATCTTACTTGTTGGTTCTTCATAAACTTCAGAAGGTCTGGTGTGGTTTTTTTTCTAGCCCTGTAATAGGAAAGTTTCTGGATTTTTTTTTTTAAGAGGTGGAAAAAAGAGAAGATAGTTTCCAACATCACTTCAGGTCAAAGCAATCCTGTTCCATGGACTGCTATGAAGCCAGGGGCACAAGAATTTCAGGGACAACAGCATCCTAGAAATACTTGAGCTGCTCATCTTCAATTTGTAGTTAAAAATAGAAAACAAGGTAAGAAAAACTTTAAGTGCTATTGGATGAGATGTATTCTGGTGAATGTTCTGTCTTTGCTATTCAGGGTGCTTTTTTTTTAAAAAAATTGGATTTAGTTATTAAATAGTATTTATTGATAACTAGTTTTTAATAACTGTTTAGTTATTAAATAGTTAATATAAATATACTCCTGTGGTACCCACTTTGTAGAGATATTTAAAATAAATTAATCAAATATATGTCAGCTATAACTTTTAACTTTAGAAATGAACTAAAAAGAAGTCTACTATGAGGACTAAATGAATGTGTAATTTTCAAGTGAAAAAAATTGCAACACCTTTAATTAGTGTTAGTGTTAACATTACAGTATTGTGAGGTAAGAATGGTGTTAAAAGATTAAAGAATTAAAAATTATTTCTAGATCAAACCCCATAATTTTTAAATGGATTTTTAAAACTATTTTTGAGCTTTAGGCCTCCTAGTTTCAGATTTTTCTGAGTAATTTTCAGATATTTTTAAATAAAGTTTTGTACATTTGCAAAAATCTGAGATTTAAAAATGCACTAAATTAAAAAGATTTAGAATGAAATATCCAGTGGTGGTAACAATGGAGTTTCAAGCTCCTATCAGCATCTCTTATGCTTGTAAAATTTTCTTATGCCTTAGGACTTTTAATGCCAGAAGCAGAGATTGTTAGTTAGTTTCGGATTTAAAAATTTTCATCCTTAAGGTAAAAAGCAGTTAAAAGAAGGTGTTTGTGATACCGTACTCAAATGAAGCACTCTCTCTCCAACAGTGGGAGATGTCCCTGCCCATGGCAGGGGGATTGGAACTAGATGATCTTTAAGGTCCCTTCTAACCCAAACCGTTCTATGGTTCTATAACATGCAATTCACCTAAAAAGTCTTTCATTGACTATAGCGTATCATGAAAATATGAACTTCTGTGAACTTCCAGAAAATAACAAAGAAGCCTGAGGAATCCAGAGTGCTGCAGCTGCTGAGTTTATTCATAGCTCGGTTGAAAGGCTGCATAAAAGGTAGGTTTCCACAGCTGCAGAAAAGGCGGACCTTGTAAGGCTTCTGTGATCCTCAATCTGGAGAAGGGCACATGTTTATAAGGATACTGGATGAAGCAAGATTTACAGGTTCAAGGAGACGTAGTCCTGGTTTAGTGGTCAGGCTTCAAGGGCTGTAGTTTAGCTATGATGCCTCTCAGTTTTTTGGTCTCTCAAATCTGATTTTTTTTTTCTGTTCTTGAAAAAGTCTGAAAAATAGAGAAAATTCAGAAGGGCCATAAAGTTTTTGACCAGTTCTCCTTCAATTACTGTTTAGAATACCTATTTTTCCTTTAGTGATCAAAGGACCTACAGGAAGGATGGGGCCTACAGGAAGGATGGGGAGGGACTCTTTATCAGGGAGTGTAATGATAGGACACGGGGTAATGGCCTCAAACTGAAAGAGGGTAGATTTAGGTTGGATATCAGGAAGAAGTTCTTTACTGTGAGGGTGGTGAGGCAGTGGAACAGGTTGCCCAGAGAAGCTGTGGATGCCCCATCCCTGGAAGTGTTCAAGGCCAGGCTGGATGGGGCTTTGAGCAGCCTGGTCTAGTGGGAGGTGTCCCTGCCCATGGCAGGGGGGTTGGAACTAGATGGTCTTTAAGGTCCCTTCCAACCCAAACCATTCTGTGATTCTGTGACTGTTGTTTTCAAACTATACAAAATAAATACCAAGTGATGCAAATTCCCCTGTGACTCTTAAGATCGCTGCACTCAGATTAATCCTGGAATTAGAAGCCCAGGAGATAAATTCAGGTCTGTGCTCCAGACCTGTGCAAAATGGGCGTATTAGTCTGGGTTAGTACAAGTTTGGGACGTTGTGCTTCATTTTACCGAATATTTCAGTCTCAGGACTCAAACTTCAAATATATTAATACTAAAAAAATACTGAAAACTTGAAAAATAATATCTTTATAGCAGAAATTGTTTGAAAACTTACATTTTATAGAAACATGTTCCATCATGGTTTTACATCAAAGGATAATAATATAAGATACACATAACTCTAGTTAAGTCTTGAAATCAATACATAACATTAGGGTTTGTATTAATGTCATAAAACGTACCATACAATGCCATTTCTTGACTTCTAATGTAACCTTGCTTGGTTAGCTGTTCCGTTTCTCATCAGTAGGGGGAAATATTCAAATAATCCTTACAATAGCTAGACTTGTATAGTGGATGTCCAGATTACTCACTCTCTGCCCTATCTTTAGGCTGTTTTGATTTGTATCTGAGTTTGCTGTAGCTTCTGAACTTGCTTCCAGGATCCATATGTCAAAGGCAATGTGTACCAGAACCTGAAAACAGATAGAAATAAGTAACCCCTTCATATTAAACCAAATCTGATGAAAATGAATTTTATGTAGATTAACCTTGTTAGGTAAACCATCCTCAGATTGACAGATTTAGGAGGTTTTCGGTTTCGTTTTAATGTGAGGGTGTTCAAGCATTGGAACAGGTTCACCAGAGAGGTTGTGGAGTTTCTCTCCTCAGGGATGTTCAAAATCTGACTGGACATGGTCCTTAAACCTTTTCTAGTTGGCCCTGCTTTGAGCATGGAGGTTGGACTAGATGATCTTCAGTGGTGCCTTCCAACCTCAATAGTGACTTTGTGAATGCCCAAAGTTTAACAGGATAGATTTGACCCTCTGATGAAAAGACATTAAAAGGAGGTAAAGAGAATCCCTTTCACAAACTTACCAAAAATCATCTTAAAAACCACATAATTTGCAGGGTGGGCACACTATCAATATATAAGGAAAATACAGAAACTATTCTAGACATTATCTGCTGGAATTTTCTCAAAAAGCATTTTTAAATGAAAAAAAATCTAGTTAATTTAAGTCAAAACATCTTGCTGAATCGTCTCCTGTTTTCATGGACTTTTAAATAAAACAAAGATATGGCTCTGAGATATGGGTGCCAGTCCAGGTCTGAGAGGTGAGTAATATATCCAGATCTTCTGCAAATTGCTGAGCTCTTTAGTTCTTATGAAAACTGCTGACAAATCCTGCTCCCTTTAGAGATTTTGGGGCAATGGAGACTTGCAGAGAAATCCATGAACAGGACCTAGTTAGCTAACTTCTGCCAAAATGAATGGGAGATAAGAGTGTTTGAAAATTTCCCTGATGTTTATTTGTGTCTTTAGGCATGTAAGTTACTAGCAACATTTGTCTTACAGAATCTTAAAAAAATAATAAAAAAGCTCCAAAGATGTAGTTTTCTCCTGTTAAGTAACCAGTAAAGGTCTTTGAAGTAAGTTGAGGAAATCTCCCCAAAAACTGAAATGATCTGTATGCAACCACTAAAAAGATGAAAATAAAAATGTATCCATTATTATGACAAGTAATAAAGAAGGGGAAACTAAAGTGGGGGGAGGAGAGGAAATGTTCATTGCAAAATTAGTAATTTTTCATTGAGAGAGCCTACCTGCAGTCTTGCCTGGATTACTGCTGAATTAAAAACTCAGAACAGGAGAAGTTTGGACCCTCTAGTATGCAAATACTCATCTGGGGCAATTACACCTGCACGTTATGTCTTTTCAATGCAATGGGTAACTGGTTTAATTTAGTTAACAGGCTGATGCTTTAGGCATTCTGCTCCACTGGTTTGCACATGATTCCAGCCTTAATACTTTCCTAAAGTTTAAATTAGAATTTTGACTGCTGCTGAACTTTTGAAATTACTTTATCTGATATATAATTCCAGAAGCTCAATGCCAGTAAAAATGCTAATTATTACTTAAGTCCAAGTGTAAGGTGAGTTTGTGAAATGCAATAAAATCAGATTTTCTAAGTATTTTTATAATGTCCTTTTGCAAATGTCATAAAAATTTAAGATACCAATAATTCTACTACTTGACAGCATTATGAATTATGAATAAAGTGTATTCTCCTTTCATTCCCCTTTTGAAGGATGTTTTTAATGCAAGCAATAAGCAAAAGTTTCAAGTTCTTAAAATGAAGCTTCCTTGGTCAAAATGGCTTTAATAAAATCAAGGCAAGTCCACTCTGAGCTCTCTGCATCATACATTGGACGTAAATGAGAAAAAATAAATTGACAGAGAAAGAGAGGAAGAACGTAAAAAAGTTGGTATTTTTAATTAATGACAACTCTACTACTGCTCTAGTTTGCAAGAAACAAGCCAAAAAGGGAATCAAAAAGCAGGTGATCTAAATGTGGCTCATAGTGATTTTGTTGTTACCTTCTTTTAAATTTTGTACCAAATTAGTTTACCAAACAACAAGTGAGCCATGGCAGTGATGGTACTAGACAGCCTTCTGCTGCCTGTATTAACATATTTATTTCCATTAGACCTGTTCTGGGCTGCACAGGAGCTCATGTTGGTGTATTTCTGTGTGCGCTTTTCTAGTTTTCTCAAAAAGTGAACTAACATGCAAAGCGCTGAACGAGCTTTATACCTCACAGAGAATGCTGATGAGCAGTAGTGGACAGGTTGGCATTTTTCTGTTTGGTTCAAGGACAGTGGGAACATCTATCTCAGATCTCAGGCCAATATTGACTAATTTTTAAAAGAAATTTGTATTCCTTTTATTTCTGTCTGAAAACCTAGTTGAGCTTCAGCTGTATGTCTGACCAGTTTTATTCAAGTATTCCTCATCTTCCTCCACCCTAAAAAAGCATTGCAGTGTTTCTTAGTTCACTGCTTCAGAATGGCTACTAATCATTCTGTCTCTTTCTGGGACTTAGGTTATACTGTCAGATTCAGTGTAAAGCAATGCCTTTTCTTGGCATGAGGCACTCAGCAATCTCTCTAACCTCCCAGAACACAAAAGCCTCTGACTTTGCCTTCTCTCTCAATTAACTTATCACCACTTTCCCCACCATCCCACCAACAACTTCTGGGTACTCCAAACTTCTCCTTTAATCCTGAGGTAACATGGCAAGAAAGTAAGGAACAAAAACTTAGCAAAATAAACTTTTCATCACATTTCTCTTTAATCTGTTGAGAGTTAGACAACTGTCTGACCCTTCCGGTTCAATCTTCTCAGCATTTCACTTCAGACAGAAGTCTCATTTTCACTTCCCTGTATGACATAGACTTCTGCTGCACCACCCAGCAACCCAAACTGTAAACCAAAGCTCTATTGCACAGGGCGCCGTAAAAACACAGGCCTAAAAGATGATTTCTAATCCAAAAAAAATGATAAAGAGACAAACAACTAAAAGACTGTTGTAGACTTTTTACTTGGTTTTGGATGCTTTGTAGGAGCATATATTTTGTACTTTGGAGATGACGAATGAAAACTTTTACTTGAAAGGGGGCCCAAAAAGATATTCAGGAAAGCAGAATGAAAGAAAACTAAGAAACTGTAAAAGAAGTGTCCTTTTGACTGAAATAGCTTGAACTAATCACAGACAAAAATATCAAGACTACTATAGAAAACATCCTGGTTGCAAAATTAAACTAAAAATTGGATCTAATCTTCCCAAAGACATGCAACAAGTTAGAGATATCCATTTTCCATTTAATATTAAAGCAGTCTTATTTTACTGATATGGAAATAAAAGAATGACTGAGATAATGTTGCTCATACTCACTCCAAAGTTTCCACCTGAAAGAGTGATGATACCCTTAATGTTTTTGCCTGTTAAGAAAGAAATCATCAATTTGTGGTTTTCAGAACTTGGCATTAAGAATCCTTTCTTTCTGTTAGATCAGTAATATTGTATTTTATTTTGTGTTTATATTGTGTGGTCATTTACTGTATTATATAATTAATATTTTCAGAAATCTTTGAAAGTATTTCTTTGGAGAACTTGGCTTCTTTGGATAAATTCCTGATATGCAATTCATGTGAATAAATCAGCAATGTGCTGCTTCTATATGATGGCAACTGTCTCCTTTCAAGAGCTGTGCCCTAATTTTCTCCCTGCCCTGGATGATCTGAGTCTCTCCCTGTTATTTTTTTGGGCTTTGAAGAAGCCAAAATGTCCACCATGACATGTGACTGGGTTTGTAATCAAGAAAAACTGCTGAGGCACTAGATTGATTGGCATTTTCCCAGTGAATGCTGTAGAAGGGGTTATCAACAATAAGCATGCAACATAAGTCTGTATTGTTTACATTTAAATATGTTTTCAGCATGAAGTTCAAAATGGCTGGTTTAGAACAAAATGAAGTTCCCAAATGTGATACAGGCTGATCACAATCAGTCACAACAATTAATGGCAGTCAGATGCAAAGACAATCTTAATTACTGAGTCAATTTCCAGGAGAATTCCTGAAAGAGGAAAAATTAAATCAATGCCTGGCAATACTCAGAATAGGCTTTAACAATGAAGAGTAAATTATCTGGACACCGGTAATGTGAGGTTTAGAGGGAGATGAATTAGCAGTAAATTAGTAATTAAAATATTTCTTTTCACATTTAAAGTGTTATTAAAGTTGTTGTTTTGATACAGAATGAGGTTGTTGACATATCTCTTATGAAAAATCAGTCATAAATATTACAGCTTTCAGTTCAAGGGTGGTATGAATTTGATTGTTAGCCTTCCTTTCAGATTACTCATAAGTGCTCTTTAAAATATTTATTTCCATTAACATCTTTCAGGGCCACTGGGATTAAGTTTAGGTCAAGCAAGAGATTGGAGTTTTTGATATGGTTATCATGAGAGCTGCTTAGTTTCTGATAATTTGTAGTAGATCTAACACAGTTTCATAATCCCTCAGACTAGAAGAAAGAACAGCCTGTGACAAGGTAAATTGAAAGTTACGATTTAATGACCCGATAGATGCGCTATAATATCAGTTCCTATTTTCATGCCTGGAAGAACAAACAGATATTTTTTCTACTTTGGTTTTAATACCTAAGATGTTTATGAACTCAAGCAGACTATGTATGCCCCAGCTAATATTGTTTTAATATCATAAAGCTGCCCTGGAGTGAAAATATCCATTTCAGTGGCAGCTTACTGGAAAATTCTAGTCAAAACCAATTATCTATGGTTATTTTCAAGCTTGTAGATCATTCATTATTAATGGATGAGTTAATTAAATTAATTTCAGTGAAAATGTTGAGACAGAGCAATTCGTGTTGAGGTGATATGCCAAGATATGCCAGGAGATGTCTACTTCTTCATTAATTTTGTCTTGATTGAGGTTAGGTGAATCCCTCTGAGAGTCTCTTAGCAAGCCTTAGTCCTTTAGGTGAGAATCAATTTCTACTAAAGGCAGTCTTGTGTGTAGCGCTGATTTGTTTTTCTCTTAGCTCAAACAAGAAATTGAGAGTTACATTAAGCCTTCCTATATACTGACTGCTTTTAATTTGGTAAGCATGAAGATTAAAGTGGCCTCCTTGTGCAAAACGTGTCAGGAGCTGCTGCCCTTGTGTTTTCTGGTGAGTGGAATAGATTTTATGACCTTGAATTAGGTTTGATGGCTGGGTGCATATTTTACATTTTCAGTAGCTTCTGTTTCAAGAACAGGTAAGTGGAAGCAATGCAGATTTTTATTAATAGGAGGGGAATTCTCCTGAGCTCCAGCTGCTCCAGGCCATCAGGAAGGTCTGAGCAGCGTTGTGCAGGTATCTCATGATACCTATTAGAGAGCTTTCACTAGTTAAATTTCTCAGCTTGCCTTGTACATCTAGGCATTATGACCTAATTATTTTTTCATATGTTTCTCTGTTCACCAGGAAAGACACACACAGCAATTTAATTAGATGTTGAAAATACTTTTTGGTAGTGACCAGAACTGGAGATGTGCACGGTGGCAGAGATTTCCTGCACTCCTTGATGGCCTCAGCCTGTGTATGGATTGGAATCGTGGTCCCTTTTTTTTTTCTTTTTTTAGGCTTTCCATAGAGCATGCTGGAAGTCTGACTATTTGACAGACAAGACTATGTGGACCTGTTATATGATCCTGACAATCAATACAAGGAGCTTTAACTCTTGTTTGTCAATGGAGGGGATGGAAGAATTTCCTTTTTTTCTGAGCTTTCTCCAGCATAGAGCCTGCTGGAGAAATATGTCCTATTTTGGTGATTACACTAAGATCAGTTTTGGTAGCATAATTCTTTTGTGTCACAGAATCACAGCATGGCAGAGGTTGGAAAGGACCTCTGGAGGTCATCTTGTCCAACCCCCTTGCTCAAGCAGGGCTGCCTAAAGCTGTCTGCCCAGGACCGTGTCCAGGCGACTTTTGAATATCTACAGGGAGGAACACTCCACAGCCTCTCTAGGCAGGCTGTGCTAGTGCTCAGTCTCCCTCTCAGTAGGAAATAGTTTCCTGATGTTCAAGAGGAACTTCCCGTGTTTCAGTTTGTGCCCCCTGCCTCTCATCCTGTCACTGAGCACCACTAAGAAGAGCCTGGCTCTGTCACCTTTGCAATCTCCCTTCAGGTATTTGTACGCATTGATAAGATCCTCTCTGAGCCTTTTCTTCCTCAGGCTGAGCAGCCCCAGCTCTCTCAGCCTTTCCTCATAGGAGAGAGGTGCCAGTTCCTTCATAATTTTTGTGGCTTTTCACTAGATTCTCTCCAATCTGTCCATGTCTCTCTTGAACTGGGGAGCCCAGATCTGGACACAGGGCTCCAGGTGTGGCTTCACCAGTGCTGATAATATAATGAAAACTGTGTATGTTTAATTAATAGTGAAATGGAAATGATGGTGAATTAATTTGCATGTGGCCAGCACTAAAACCTTGTCAGGGCACCAGGGGGGCCAGCGAGTGTTAGGGGCTCCACTAGGTGGGTGATGGCAGGGGCTGGCAGCCATGGCCCATCTCACCGCCCTGGCCAGGAGCAGGGCAGCCGGGAGCACGGGGGCAGCCCCAGCCCCGGGCCTCAGGCACCTCCTTGGAAATGGGAATAGGCTGAGGCCAGGCTGGGATGTGGACCTGTGGGTGAGCCTGGCTGTGTGCGGCCCATGGCCGGACTGGGCAGGGCCCTGGGGAGCTGGAGACGGGCCCTGCTGTGGCATCGCCGGGGCAGGGACTGGCAGCCCAGCGGGCGGACGTGGGGTCCTGGGCCATGGGTGAGCGGGGGTGAGCCCTGGAGGTCTGTACAGAGACAGTCAGGGCTGGTGGTGCTCTCAGGGACACGACAAATCCTTGGAGTTTGTTTTGTCTTTACACTCAGTTTGGTTTTACGTGGGACTTTGAGACTGGCACTCTTATCTAAAAAAAGTACAGTGTGTTGACAGAAATTATTATATGCCACAGTTATGTGTTTATTATGTAAATATGTTTTTTCTTTTTAAGGAATACCTGTCAATAACGTCTAAAATTGCCCAAAATAGCACTGTGAATCTTATTTTTCTTGTCTATGTTTGCCATATTTAACTGTTTGGCATGGGGTTGTTTTGATAAGGTGGCCTTGCCAGGGTGACTTTTGATTTCTCATAAAGAAAAAAAATGCAGAATAGGAGAGGCTCTGCCCAGAAAATCATCTTGCACATATCTTATAAAAAAAATTTTTACACCTAGAAAGAAGGACATAAAATGTAATCATCTTGGTATTAACTTTGACTTTTTTCTTTTTTCCTCCTTTTCTGAATGAAAAGACAATAGAATTTATTTAATATGTAAGCCTGTGAAAACCTGCTGTACACAAACAGTTAAAGCTGATAATCAAATATTTTGAGGTTTCAATCTGCATTGGCCAGACGCTTGGATGTGAGCAGGATTTATAGGAGACAGGCTGGTGGCCGGTGATGGCTGCTTAATCGCATGACAGAAGTGAAGGTGACAAGGTGTTGTTACAGGAATTAGGGCAGAGACAGCGTGGCTTTCTCCCTGATGACCTTTGCTTAAAATAATATTGTTTAAAAGTCAGGCATCTAAATGGGGAAGTATTTTTTCCATATTAATAATCTGATTAAAACTTGCACGTGCACACAAACGTAATGTCAAATTAAGTTTATATTGCTCCTGACTGACTTTGCAGGATAGACAGGATACATAGAAGCAGCACCTACTCTGTTTTCTCCTTGCTTAGGTTTTACTCCTGCGTTAGCCCACATTGTTCAGACTCAGCTCTCAATAATGAAGTATTAATTTCCTCCTGCAGTTTTCTGATGTCTTTAATAGTTGAATTTCAAATGCTTTGGATGGATTAATTTGTTTTTACTTTATAGAGGGGAAGCAACAGCCAGATTGAATTCAGAAGCTGATCTGGGAGTCTCTATTACATATACACAAATATGAGGAATTAAAGGATTATTTGTGACAATATAGTTCTGGCACTTGCTACTTTTTCCATTGTTTGGAAAACAATGTTCTGTAAACGTATCTATTTTGCACAAGATTTCCTTGGGCTCTTTATGCTTTTTTTCCATCATTGTCTGCTAAAAGCATAGGAGAAATGTAAAATAATTTTCTACTTCTTTAGAAACCTAGCAAGTGTCTGTGGGAGCTATTTATCTGTTTAACAGCATACTACAGCAGAAGTGGTTATAGAATTAAGTGAACTCTTCTAATTGCATTAGCCTTCGTCAAGAGTTTGTAGATGAGGAATTTCATTGCAGTTTTAAATGGTGTGATGCATTTCTGTGTTCACTTTGAATTACATATAGATGAGCTCTTTTCATATAACTGTGAAATCAGGAAGTAGCACATAATGCCATAGTATTAATTCACTGAAGAGGAGAACTTCCCATCTGCTTTTGAATACTGTTGCCGCATGCTCAATTAATACGGAAGGGTTGTAAACATGGAAGCTAACCATGAAATGGAAGGCATATAAATGTGTCAGGTTTTGAGATCTTCATTGTGAGAATGTGTGCTGCTGCTTTACATTTCAGTCAAAATCTCTGCAATTAAGGTATGACATGCTTTTCTGGGGACAAAATTTTCCAAATTATGTTAGAAGGATATGATTCTCCTACAGAATAACATGATTGTTTGAGCCCACTACTTATATCCTGAAGTATCACGCTTGAATTAGTCTGTTCATTTCACTTTAATTAGAAAATCACCTTAATGTGCAGGTCCAGTTTTAATGACGAGGAGCCTTCAAAGCTTCCATTCATTTGGTTTTACTTATTCAGTAGTCAGATGCATTTAGTTTTAAAGCTTATTAATCCATTATCATTTAGGGACAGCAATATTAATCAGTTAAAAGTCTACTGTATGTATTAAAAGCATTTGCTCATTCAGATTGTTTAGTGTTTTATTAAAATCTGTTTTAAACTGATTAATAGGAATTTATGTATGAATTTGTCCATGTGAATGTAGATAACATTTAATGAAAGTAAAGCTCCCAAACATTTAACCTAGATAAGGAGTCACTTAATGAGCTTCTTATAAAAACCAAACTACTTAGCATAAATAATCACATTATGATTTATTGCACTTTTGCATAGTTAAGGAAGCAACTCAAGAAGTGATTAATTTATGTTCTTAACTTTAATTTCTTTGCAAAGTAAATATTTTCACATTTAAAAAAATCAGTATATTCTTACATTGATTGTTGTAATTATTTTTCGTACTACAGTCACAAACTCCAACCAGTCTTGTATCTTGGCCTTTAAAATAAATGACTTCAATAGATAAAAGCAGGTAACTGCATTGGAATAATATATGTTATATAAAAAAAAAAATAGAAACAGTCACATCCATTTAGAGAAGCTATGCTAGTATCTAGAGCACAAACATAAGAAATCTGGCCAAGTAATTTGCTCTCATGGGTATGTGATACATTAATAGACATCTTAAAACATCTGAAAGTCATCCACCTCCTATATAAAACCTTGCTTGTGGTAGCTGAAAGTGTTTCTTGTTTGCATTCTCCTACCTACAGCAACTTCACATTTCACAGAGGCATCTTATGTAAACTGGAAAGCTTATTACAAATTCCTCCCTAGTGATTTCACAGAGTCATAGAACGGTTGCCGAGTTTGGAAGGCACCTCTGGAGACTATCCAGTCCAACCAACCTGCTCAAAGTAGGGCTAATGAGGGAGTACATTGCTCAGGACCATGCTCTGTCTTGTTTTTAGCATCTCCAAGGATGGAGTCTCCAAACTTCTCTGGACAACCTGTTCCAGTGTTTGACCACTCTCATAGTAAAAATGTTTTCTTGTTTTACAGAGGGAATTTTCTTTATTTCAGTGTATGCCCATTGCCTCTTGGTCTTTCACTAGGCATCACTGAGAAGAGTCCATCTCTGTTTTCTTTGCTCCCCCCCCAACTGATATAAATGCATTAATGAGATGTCCTCAGACTTTTCTTCTTGAGGCTAAACAGTCCCAGCTCTCTTAGCCTTTCCTCATGTATCAGGTGCTCAGATCCTTTTAACATCATCATGGTCCTTCACTGGATCTGCTTTGGTATGTCAACACGGAAAAGAAGCATCTAAAGGGCTTGCCATTGTCTATGTTTTGTGCCAAAATCTATCAGTATTGTACAGGCATTTTGTGTTTCCTCATTTTTAACCATTTGAGTCTGAAGTAGCTTCTTATTATTGAATTTTTAAAAGTTTAGGTTCTGTTGCACGTGATGCTTTCAGAAGGCAGAAGTTACCAAAACCAACTTTAAATCTTCATAAGCAGCTTTATTTTGGTATTATTATTATTTAAAAGATTATTAGTGGTTTTAAAGAATAGCTCAAAATCAGTCTATGTCAATGAAGCATTTAGTTTATATAGTGTAATTTATAACTGTGTTATCATAGATTTGTTCCTCTGTAGGTACTGACCTGACCTAAGTCCCACCACTGTTTCAAATCACCTATCATCTACTAGACAGAGTGAAATAGTCTGATATAATGGGAAATAACAAATGTGTTAAAAACTGTGATAACAACAGTCCTACACTGTCAAAGAGCTGTAATTGACCTTTGATGCATATGTGCTTGCTATGTCCAATGTTACTTTTACTTAAATTATTCAGTAGTTGAAGGTATACCCCTAGTGAGTTAAATTCCGAATCCCCAAATATTAATTTATGACAAGGATCATCAACTTTAGCTCAATTTAATTTCAAATCCCAAAGTGTGCATTGAAATTTCAATGAATATTTCTCGTGCTAATTACTCAATTTCTATATTTATAAGGGAACTGGCACCTCATAAATATCACATTGTGCTATTATCTCCATATGTGCCTGTTCCCTCTAAATATAGAAAATCAGCAATTAGCACTAGAAATATTCATTAAAGTTTGAAGGTAGATAAATAACAAGTAGGAATGCCATTTATTTATTATAATTTACAAAGCAAAGAACATCTAAGTGCTTCTCATTTGATTAATGTGCCCCATACCACCAGTTACGCTAAATACTTAGTCTGAACTACCACTAGATGAAATTTGTACTAGTTAGTAAGACAATATGCTAAATAGCTTGTCAGTTTTGGCATGGCACACCACCTTGTTAAGTTTTGATTAGCCACACCCCTAATGTTAGGATTGCAAAACCATCTTAGATGTACTTTTCACCCCCACACATCTATGACTGTTCTTTTTTCAAATAGAAAACAAACCCATGAAGTGCACCAGGGCTATACTTTATGTCAGGAATGTTGTTTCTTCTTTTTTTGTTTTGAGAAGCTGTCTGTCAACTTGTCACATCAGTGAGCCACCTGTGCTGAGAGCTGAGTCAGGCTGGGAGGTACAAAACTGAGAAAATTGGCTTCATTATACAAGATAATCTCTCCAAAACACATTCTTATCATAATTTCTGTACCATGAATAATCTGGCTTGTTTCTCTTTGCACATACTAAGTGTTGTTCATTTGGTGCTGCACTGCTTGCTATGTACAGCAGATGATATAAAAAATTGTCAATATCTCTCCAGATGCCAGTCTTAAGTTTAAAGATGATTGAGTACAGAACTGTAATTCTCTCTAACAGTATTCATGTCTCCCTTTGCACAAAAGCTCAGGGCAGGTGAAAAGTCAAACCAGCATGTGTGAAATAACCCATAAGCAAGGGAATCTTAGGGTTAATAAGCTGCCTTTCCTACTCTTTACCCTTACCTTTTCCTTGACAGTGCTTTGATTTATGACTTGGATGTTTTTCTACATAGCCTCAACTATTAGTGATACATTTGAAATATAAAATTATTCTTCCCTAAGCAATTCATTTTCCTTCAAGCATGCACTCAACAGAAAACACTGCAGTATTGATTTTATAGGTTCCTGGAAATTATTATTTTATGAAAACAGGGATAAAGAAATATTTAGAAAATCCTACTGTAATTTCAGATTGATTTTCATACTGTCTTAAGGTTTGTTTTATTTTTTGACACTGTTAGGGCTTAGCATGCAGATATTCACACGTTTCTGAGGAAATAATTCAATTTTAGATTAGTTTCAAATCTCATCTAAGCCAATATATTAAGTGGTATATGGCTGCTTCGTTTACACTGGACATGATTTTTTCTGTGTGTGCGTAAAATGATTGTGTGTGTTGTAAAATTATTATAACACATTAAAGGTTGTACATTTTCATCTTTAAAAAAAATCTTTTAGGAATAAGAGTATCTTCTGATAATAAGCTTATCTGTGTTGAACATAGATGATACTTATGGCTGGAAGTATAGGAAAAAAACGTTACTCACCGATTATTACAACAAACAACTGTACCCAAATGAGCCTGATTGCAAGTGTATGTAATGATAAAACAGACTAGAGATTGGGAGAATGGGAACTGAACCAAAATGATTTTTTGTGAAACTTTGGCTACATTAGTTATGCTTTTAGGCAACATTGTCTGCCATCTTACAGCAGCAAAATCTCTGATATATTACTGAAGATTTTGTTGTCCCTCATTCTGTGCAAGAATCCATTTTGGGACAATTGCTTTGAGAATGTTTGTAATTTTCCATAAAACCATAGTAAAGCAACATCATCATTGACTCCGTGATTTTATTCGGCTAATTTGTGTGTAAAAAAATATGGAAAATGAGTGCATATTTTCACGATTCACTAGTGATCTGAGGTACCAAACTCCACCTCCAGATTTTGACAGAAACAGATAGCCTCGCTATCTCCCAGTGTGGGAGGCAGTGAGTGTGCTCCAAAGACCAAAAAAAGAACCTCGATGGCACAGAGAGATTAACCAAAGGGGAATCCATGGCTGTCACTTACTACATAGGAAGGAAGAGAAGTGATTTGCCAATAACAAAGGAAAATACAACACCTGGGACTGGAAGACCAAAGGGAATAGAGATCAGGATGGTTTCAAAGGGCCCCAGTAGCAGCTCAAGTTTAATTTTTGTATAATTCTTAAGAATAATACAAGCATTGCTACAGATGTCTCTGTTAAATTTAACTGCTTTTTATTTGTAATTGACTTTTGCTTTCTGAAGTGCTATTTTATGGCATACATCTGATAAAGCATAATACTTGCATAAAGCAAACATTTCCATACAAAGATTTTATTTCTATGACTTATCAACCTTGTACATGCATGCTTAATATTCTCAACAGATATTCTCACCTCAGCTTTTGGGAATGTATAATGCGCTTAGTATTTTGAAGTAGGATAAGCATACTTATAAAACGGAGGAAATTTGAGCATTTAGTACCAGACTGTGAAGCTAATCATATTTAAAGCGGGTGGTGACAATAAAGACAGTTTTGCTGCCTGAACTAAGAGTAGAGTCTACTCCAAAGGAATACTGGATACGCTTTCAGAAGCTTTGGAGTGTGTAATGATGTATGGGTTCAGTCTACTGCAGTGCTGTCCTTAAAATAAGGATAGACCTTGGTATAACCTAACATTACAACTTGAAAGGAAGTAAATACTTCGAAGCACTGTGTAACTTTCACCCTTACATGTACTTCATGCTGTTGGCACTAGAGTATTTGATTGTGCATCAGATAAGACTGCCCCTTGACTTTGCTTTAAATTTATTGTCTTTTTTTTAATGCACTGCTGAAGGTGAATAGATGTCAAGAATGATACATTGGCTAATGTCTAAGTGTATTCATATCAAGAAATTGAAGGACAGTTAGTTAAATGCAGCTGGACGGCAGGAAAATAAATGACAGAGTTCTCAGAGTGTCACTTAAAATTTCATGGTTGTCAGTCATCAGAATAAATTCAGTGTGCCTATAAGAGGGACTCTAATTATATACGTAAGAGGAAAGCTCGTTTTCTATTTTAGCTCTTACATTAAAAAAAAGTAACAAACTATTTCAAGATTATCACTTCTTATAACATTTTTATATGCATAGGACTCATTTGTACTAAGATTATCGTATCTGAGCACTCTAAGTATGAATGCTCATATTTAAAATACTGCTTCAAGTCCATTATATAGTTTAATTATTATTAATAAGGGTATTCTCCGGTAATACATGATGAGTTAGACTTGTTTAGTCATGATTCTGTGAGAAGATTAAATTAAATCTTTTCATTTTCAATCGCTTACTAATAAATGTGGTTATATTGTTACTGGCATTTACTACATATTTCTTCTACTCTAGGTGCAATGTTAATTGCATTCGATCTCACAGATGATTGCGGTCCTACAGACTGGGTGTGTTGAACTTCCTGAGAAGAAATCAGAGGATTCATCAACAGTTATTAACCTAAACGTCTCTCGCTGAAGTGACTTAACAGGTAACAAACTGCTGGCTACAAAATATTATACACCTTTATCTCTCTTTCTGCTGATCACTGCCTTTGCCAGGATCTACTCCAATTGTCTCCACTGTGCCCCAGTCCATAAAGACTGCAACTGTACCGGCCGCCCCGGTGCCGGCGGCGGGTGCTGCGGGGCGGCCCCTGTGTTGCCGGGCCGGGGCTGCCCCGTGCCGGACACAGCCGGTTCCAGCCGGCTCCAACGGCCCCAGCGCAGGGCACAGCTGAGCCCCTCAGCCACGGGCGGGCGCCGCGGGGAAAGCCTGGCTCAGAAAGGGCAAAACGCTGCCCGGCAGCCAGGGCTGAGGGAAACCGGGTGAGAAACAGCCCTGCGAGCCCCGAGGGGAGAGCGGGAGGAGGGGAGGAGGGGCTCCGGGCGCCCCCGCGGAGATGCCCCCGCGGCCCCGGCAGAGACCCCGCTGGGGCGGGGGTTTCCCTGCAGCCCCTGGGAAGGGCCCGGCCTGGAGCGGGGAAACGCGTGAGGAGGCAGGAGCGGCAGAGAGGAGCTGCCGTGGGCTGACCGCAGACCCCCATTCCCCGTCCCCCTGCGCTGCTTGTGGGGTGAGGAGGTCGAGGAGTCAGGGGTGAAGGAGGGAAGCTCAGCCCAGGAAGAAGAGGAGGGTGGGGAGATGTTTTAGCTCGTCTTTTTTTCTCACTATACAGCTGAACTTTACTTGTCGATAAGTTAATGTTCCCCCATTTTCAGGGCTGAGGTCCTTCAAGAAGGACCTCCCTCAAGAAGTTCTTCACCATGAGGGTGGTGAGACACTGGAACAGGTTGCCCAGAGAGGTGGTGGAAGCCCCATCCCTGGAAATGTTCAAGGCCAGGCTGGATGGGGCTCTGAGCAACCTGATCTAGTGGGAGGTGTCCCTGCCTGTGGCAGGGGGGGTGGGACTAGATGATCTTCAAGGTCCCTTCCAACCCTAACAATTCTATGATTCTGTGATGCAAAGTTTTCATCTAATGAAAGAGCTTGATGACACTGCCTATGTCAGGGCTGTGAGAACCTGCAAATTCAGTTGTCAGTACTTCACTAGGCAACAATACTCACATGGGCATTGCTGGTGAAGTTGGGATATGGTGCAGCAGCAAGTCATTAATCTGCTCTTGCAGCCAGCGGTCAAACTGCTGGTGTCATGTTAAGATGGTCAGGTATTTCTTGGGCCACTTATCCTACCTCTAGTAGAGCTCCTGACCATACTTAGCCTCCAAGCAGAGAGGTCATTCAAGGAAATGCTTCACTGGGTTGTGGCAGCTGGGTTATTTCTCTTTCACAGCTCCCTCATGAGTCAATTCCTCCACAGACTGGTAGCAGACATGATGGATCTGCAGAGCATTGGTCAGGAGGACACATGCTGTCCCTTGCCAGGCTTTCTGTGAGAGAGGTAGCAGGGGGTAGCAAATCTGCACTGCTCCTCTTCCCTTTTCTATCACGTTCTGTAGCAAAAGTGGAAAATAAAATGGCCGCTCCTAGCATCAATAGTTACATGATCTACGGGGAACTGCTGAAGGCTTGAAGTTAGGTGGTTGTTGGGCATATGCTATTTAGCAGTATAGCGTGATCTAGCCGCAGGCACAAGCGACTGCCAGATTTTTTCACTGGCATCCTTGCAGCAGTATGGTCAGGTCAGAAATATAGGAGCTTCCTGGAAGTGTTCAAGGCCAGGCTGGATGGGGCTTTGAGCAGCCTGGTCTAGTGGGAGGTGTCCCTGCCCATGGCAAGGGGATTGGAACTAGATGATCTTTAAGGTCTCTTCCAACCCGAACCATTCTGTGATTCTATGGTTCCTTAATCTAAAACTGGTCTGACTGTAACACTGTTTTTCTATGCACTATTCCCCATGTATTAATTTTAGTAGGTGTTGACAACTTTCAGGCGGCATGAATTTTTAAGTGTTTGACAAGATACATTATAAGTTGTCTAGTCCTAGGGTGGGGAAGTAATTTGGAGTCTGTCCCTGACTGGCAATGAAACAGTGTTACAAAGGAGGAGGTGGTATATCCTTTTGTGGCATAGTTTTTTTGTAGGGGGATTTTATGTGGGAATGCAAAGAGGGAGAAAGTTGTTGTGTGAGAGTGTTGAAAAATGTATCAGGCAGCCAGTAGTGCTTCGGGAGAACATCTGTGCTTACTGAGGCTGCCTGAATAGGGTGCTGTGGAAAGGCACAGTCTTGACAAGTCCTGAGACGCTGAACTGCCAGGTTAATAGAAAGCCCATAACTTTTTACTAGTGGTGGAAAAATCAAATGTACTGGCCCACATCCCTTAGCACACGCAATGGCCTCTTTCTACCCAACGGCTTATGACTTAAGTACCTTGGTTTTTTCAGTGCTCTTGATGGTTATGACTTTGTAAACAGACATAACTGAGCTAATGTTCTTAGAGGGCAATGCCAATAAAGATATTTAGGCCTATACAAAAATTGCATAATAATTCTGTTTTGAATTCTACAGCTTCTTTCTAGTGCAACAAATTTATAACAGGAAGTTCTGTAGCAAATTAATGTAGAACTCTTGAAAAAAATATTTTAAGCCTTAATTAGAGCTTTGAAAAATGACATCTTTAAGTTAAATATGCTTAGCTTTTATCTTCCTGCAGAAATATTCAGCTCTGAAGTAATTTGGTTGATTTACAGTGCACATTTTAATAGTAAACCTATTATCATGTCAATCAGGACTCTCCATGTTTTCTTTTCTTTTAAGCAAATAAAACACTCCAAATTAGGTCTACTTAAAATAATGGCAGTAAAAGGTGTGATAAAACCTTGAACAACTGCAGTTAATACTAAAAGGCTTATCTTAAAGTTTTCCAAAGTTATTGTTCAAAAAAACTTAATTACTTCATCTGAGCACTTCTGAGGTTGTACGGAATACAGTGTTCAACTATTTCTTCCCTGTAAAACTAAAAGACAAAACAAAACAAAGACCTGGTAATTTTACTTCATTGACATTAGAGTTAACACTCATCCCCAATTGTGGTATTTTTGTACTATCCTGTCAAAGTAAGTGCACAAATATTACTGATCTTATCAGACAGTCTGATGAAATGCAGAAAATTGTACTACTATATTAATAGTAGTAGTACCTTTTTTTCAGGATTGTTTCCCTATCTTGTACTACTAACTTTGTGTGGTACACCCAAGGTAAACTCATGTCTCCCTTTCTTAGCTATGAGAAGGCACAGAGGTGTGCTTCAGCACAACTTATTAGAGGATCATGTCCTAACCATGTGTTGAACTTGACTTTGAAAGACAGTGGACAGTCTAACCTGCATCTAGCCAAGAGTTTAGGCAGATACTTAAGATAATAGCTTTGCTCATTTTTCTAATGTAGTTTTACATTCTGTGATGTTTTGGGTTCCAGCAACTGGAAGACTCTCAAAACTTTACAGTAGCTAACCCTTTAATGTTCTGTGCTCAAGGTAACACTTCATTGCCAAGCAATTTGATTTTATTTTTAAATACAGTATTCACTGTGCGCTTTTGAAGCACTGCTTTTATATTCAAATGGGGAAAAAAATATGTTAAAAGTTAATGGGCATCTTGGATATGTTTTTAAATCTTAATTTTCATCATCTGTGCCCCTTGGGCTCACCATGACTTTGGCAGACATTGTTCTGTTTTGCATTTTGCTTTTGTTTGCTATAGTGAACTTTATGAAAATGCATGGCTGACTGAAGAACGCAAACTGGTAGATGCCAGTTCATTGCAGATGCAAAACATTTTACAAAACGTAAACTCAGATATTATGATCTGATATTGTTTTCTAGTTGCAAGGAGCAATTTTAGTGGAAACAAACTGTGCTCCATCTGGCTTCAAGAAAAAAATAATATATAGAAAGGCTTAATATAAACACATACTTAATTCTGCTCAGATGGATGATCATTCTAACTTTTTTATCGCTGACAGTGGTCAGTGGTAGATGCCTAAGGAAAGAGGAGACAGGGCAACTGCATAGTAATAGTTTCCCAGGTCCCAGCTGTGCAGATGCAAGCACTTTCTGACTTAAGAACTTCCTAAGGTCATATCCCTGTTGCTGTTTTAATATCGTTAATAATTTTCTTTCCCTCACTGAATGTATCTAATTGTTTAGGTCAAAACTCCCAATGGTTTCAAAAAGGTTATGGCTCAAAGGCATGGTCAGAGAATTTACATAATAAGCACACACACTTGCTTTGTGTGAGTATGTCAAGCTAGGAGTTTTCCTGGATTATCAGGGACAAAGATAGATTTAAAACCAAAAAAATCTAATTTTATCAAAAGAAAAACAGCTTATTTGTTCAACACTGTAATTTAGAGCTAAGAATCAAACAGCTGGTGCATAATATGCTTGTGATAATTTGATTTTCTTTTACCTGACAAGATTTTTTTGGGGTGAAGAGAAACTTAGCTATTCTTTCCTATATAGTCTCAGTGGAATCCAAAGCAAAATGGAAATGGGGACATTTAGCTGGAAGATTTTTGCATACAAAATAAATGGCAAAGTTTTAAGGGCACATGCATTTGAATACTATAATCAAAATGTCATTTAATGCAAATTCCAAAAGTAGTATCAACACAGAATTATAAATTTGACAGGGAAGTGCCTTTCATGAATAAATAGTTAAAGAAAGGTTATGATATTGCTGTCTCTATCATGCTTCTGTTTGCTCTTCAGAGTTCTTGCTATTTCAATTTGTTAAAAAGTAGGTGGTGGTGTAATTCTTTTTTTTTTCTTTTTTTTTTTTTCCCCTAGCTATAGGCCACCAGTTTTCAGTATTCTGCAGATATTCCAACATATCATTGTCCTCTTAAAAGGGAGAAATCACCATCCATGTGAAAATATGCAGTCAGGAAATTACACTTAGCCATTAAAAGAATATTCAGTCAAATCACTTTAAGTGGGAAGTGAAAGAGGTTTTATTTTTAAGCTTGATAAAGTGTGTATTTTAAGATGGGAAAAGCAAAGTAGACCCATCTTAATTTTGTGGTAATGCATTCACTGAAAAAGGGCAATACTATACGATACATTTATGTGTTCCATCTGTGCTGAATTTTCCTCATTTGATAAAAGATAAAAATAAATCAATCATAGAATCATTTAGGTTGGAAAAGACCCTTAAGGCCATGGAGTCCAACCATTAACCTAGCACTGCCAAGACCACCACTAAAGGATGTCCATAAGCTACACATCTTTTAAATGCCTTCAGGGATGGTGCCTCAACCACTTCCCTGGGCAGCCTGTTCCAATGCTCGATAACCCTTTCAGTGAAGAAATTTTTCCTAATATCCAATCTAAACCTCCCCTGGTGCAACTTGAGGCCTTTTCATCTTGTCCTATCACTTGCTGCTTGGGGAAAGAGACAGGTACCCACATCTCTACAACCTCCTTTCAGGTAGTTGTAGAGAGTGATAAGGTCTCCCCTTAGTCTCCTTTTCTGCAGACTAAACAGGATAGGGAATCCTCCATGTTATGTATCCTGTCTGCTAGTGGGGCCTGTCCTGGGGAAGGTAGGGTGCAGTTCCGGTGGTCAATCTCTGCCTCAGACTCCCTGATATTCCTCAACCTACTCACCTCCTCCCAGAGCTCTGTCACTAAGCAGAGGAGTTCCTCTACCTGGGTGCACCTCCCACAGGTAAGGCACAGCCCTGCACCTGGGTGGCGGCCTGTTCCCACCGGAGCTCTGTCTGCAAAGCTGCATCACTTGCAGTGGGTTCAGAGTTTGGAGAGACCATGGCTTTCTGCCGGATGGGTACCATTGCTCCCTGGCCGAGCCAGCAGAGCTTCAGCGCCCTTGCTGCACAAACCGCCGTGCAAACTGCCATACCACGCCCTGTTTGCCCGCCCTGGCCGCTAGTACTCCCTGTTTGTGTTTTTTAGTATGGGGCGGGCGGGCGGAGGTGGGGAGCTTGGCTGCCATTGCTCCTGGCCCTGCCCAGGTCTCATCAGCTGCCATCGCATGAGCTGCCAGCTCCCGGTGGGTCTCTCTGCTCCCCTGAGGTTTTCCCTGGTTCAGGGATTGGCAGCCAGCTAAAACATTATCCAGGGAACTGCCAAAGAGCTTTTGGGAAAAAAGGAGTTGGCTTGAAACCTGGTATAAAAGAAGCAGGATAATTTGTTATGAGAGCAGAGAGAGAAGAGGGTAACAGAGTAACAGTCAATCCCTGGTTTGACACTGGGGGCAGCCACCCCCCAGGCATCGCAATCTCTGTTTGGGGCTGACGGTGCAGCTTCCCCATGGGGTGCCGGCAGCAGCCTACACCCAGCTAGGGCAGTGAGTGTGGGGTGCAGCAAGTGAGGACCCACATCTCAGGGTGTGTTTGGGCAGTTGTGGGGATGCTCCCTCTCCAGTATGTGCGTTAGCAGGTGGTAGGAAGCAGCAGAAGTACGCACAGAGCTGGAGCACCCACGTCTCCCACAGGAGGGGTGTGCAGTCAGGGAACCCGCACTTTTCCCCAGTAAGGGGGTGTGCTGGTAGACCACACCACCATGCGGATGCTGTACACATGTAGCTGTGGGACTAGAATTGTTTGGGCTTAGATACAGAAGGATGCTGAGGCATTTTCACTCTAAAGCAATGACACAAAGATCAAAACAGGTAAGAATTTGCTGCTGCGTAGGTGTGTTTTTAGATGCAACTCATGTATCCAGCAAGAGCTGGATAGTATTGAAACCTTTGTCACCACAAAGCATTCGTTACTGTTGTAGAAGCCAGTGATGAATTTTTAACCCTGTTGAATATGTAGCCTTCTGGACTTCAAATCTTTTACGCAGCTGTCTATGAGAATCTGGACTTGACAAACTAGAATCATAGAGTCATTGAATACCATGTTGGATGGAACGTCAAGGATCATATGGTCCAACCTTTTTTGGCAAAAGCATGGTATAGAAAAGATGGTTCAGCACTCGGTCCTCCTGAGTCTTAAAAGTGTCCAATGATGAGGAATCCACCACTTCCCTGGGGAGATTATTCCAATGTCTGATTATCCTCATTGTGAAAAATTTTCCTCTTGTGTCCAATCAGAATCTCCCCAGGAGTAACTTTTACCCATTATCCCTTGTCATCCCTTGCAAAAAGGGCGTCTCCATCTTCTTTGTAGCCACCCTTTGAACACTGGAATACAGTGATAAAGTCTCCCCTAAACCTTCTTTTCTCAAAGGCTGAACAAACCCAGTTCTCTCAGCCTTTCCTCATTATGGCAGACTTCTCAGTCCTTGGATCGTCTTTGTGGCCCTTCTCTGAACCCTCCTCAGCCTGTCCACATCTTTTCTTGTATAGTAGGGACCGAAACTGAACACAATATTCCAGGTGTCGCCTGACAAGCGCTGAGTAGGGTGGGATAACGACTTCTTCGTATCTGCTGGTGATGCCCTTGTTGATGCAGCCTAGCATCCTGTTGGCTTTCTTTGTCGCAGCAGCACACTGTTCACTCATACTGACCTTGTTGTCTACCAGGACCCCCAGATCCCTTTCCACAGTGCAGTTCCCCAGCTGTATAGATCTCAGCCTGTGCTGCACTCCTGGATTATGTTTTCCCAGGTGCAAGACCTTACACTTGTCCTTCTTGAACCTCATAAGGTTCTTGTTATCCCACTCTTCCAGCCTATCCAGGTTTTCCTGTCAGAATCACCTCCCTCATCCTGCTGGCTACGCTTCTTTTGATGCAGTCCAGGATATGGTTGGCTTTCTGGGCTGCGAGCACACATTGCTGGCTCATGTTGAGCTTCTCATCCACCAACACCCACAAGTCCTTTTCCTCACGGCTGCTCTCAAGCCATTCTCCACCCAACCTGTATTTGTGCTTGGGATTGCCCTGGCCCAGGTGCAGGACCTTGCACTTGGCCTTGTTGAACTTCATGAGGTTTGAACGGGCCCACCTCTCAAGCCTGTCCAAGCCCCTCTGGATGGCATCCCTTCCCTCTATCATGTTCACCCCACAACACAGCTTGGTGTTGTCGGTAAACTTGCCTATAGTGCACTCAGTTCCGCTGTCCATGTCACTGACAAAGGTGTTAAACAGCACTGGTCCCAGTACTGATCCCTGAGGAATGCCACTTGTCACTGGTCTCCACTTGAACATTGAGCCATTGACTGCAGGTCTTTGAGTGCAGCCATCCAGCCAATTTCTTATCCACCAGATGCTCCATCTGTCAAATCCATGCCTCTCCAATTTAGAGACAAAGATGTCATGTGGGACAGTGTCAAATGCTTTGCACAAGTCCAGGTAGATGATGTCAATTGCTCTTTCCTTATCCACCAAAGCTGTAATGCCATCGTAGAAGGCCACCAAATTTTTCAGACGTGATTTGCCCTTAGTGAAGCCATGTTGGCTCTCATTGATCACATCATATTTTCAATGTGCCTTAGTATAGTTTCCAGAAGGATCTGCTCCATGATCTGGCCAGGCACAGAAGTGAGACTGACTTGCCTGTAGTTCCCTGGGTCTTAATTTTTTCCCTTTTTAAAAATGGGGGTTATGTTTCCCCTTTTCCAGTCAGCGGGAACTTCACCAGACTGCCACAACTTCTCAAATATGATGGATAGTGGGTTAGCATCTTAATCTGCCTGGTCCCTCAGGAGCCGTGGATGTACCTTATGAGGTTCCATGGACTTGTGTACATTCAGGTTCCTTAAATGGTCTTGAATGTGGTCTTCTCCTACAGTGAGTGGTTCTTCATTCTCTCCCTCCCTGCCTTTGCCCCCTGCAACTTGGATAGTGTGGCTAGAGCACTTGCTGGTGAAGACTGAGGCTAAAAAGTTGATTACCTCAGCATTCTCCATGTCCCAGGTAACCAGGTCTCCCATTTCCTTCTGGAGAGGGCCCACATTTTCCCTAGTCTTCCTTTTATCGCTGACGTACCTGTAGAAGCTGTTCTTGCTACCCTTGATGTCCCTGGCCAGATTTAACTATATCAGGGCTTTAGCTTTCTTAACCTGATCCTTGGATGCTTGGACAATTTCTCTGTGTTTCTCCCAGGCTACCCGTCCTTATTTCCACGCTCTGTAGTCTTCCTTTTTGTGTTTGAGTTTGTCCAGGAGCATCTTGTCCATCCATGCAGGCCTCCTGGCTTTTTTGCCTAACTTCCTCTTAGCTAGCATGCATTGCTCCTGAGCTTGGAGGAGGTGATCCTTGAATATTAACCATCTTTCTTGGGCCCCTCTTCCCTCCAGGGCTTTATCCTATGGTACTTTTCCAAAGTTGACCTTAACTGGAGTCAAAGACTAATCTCCCTATATTTTCAATTAGTTTCTATGTATTGACAGAAAAGCTATGTAAAAGAAAAACAAGCCTAAAGATCAAAACTTCCACAGGTGTTTTAAAATAACCTCTGTTTTGAGCTGAATGTTTTGTTGTATGTTTTCCGATTCAAAATATATGTGGGGTTTTTTGACTTCTTTTCACCCATCACTCTGTATTTCTTATGATCTGTACGATTTTATTTTTTTGTGTTCCAGTGTATACCCTTTAAGTGTTTTCAAGCATATAACACTTTTTTCTATTATACTTCAAAGAAAACAATCTTTGGCCAACACCCAGCACAGGCTAAGGTCATAGAAGGCTTTCCATTTTCTGCAGCCAATGCTATTGTGAGTCTTGCATCACAGTGTCTCAAAATTTCAAGTTCTGATTTTATTGTTGGGTTTGGGGACTGTGCTCCTTCCATCACTTTATGATGACATGTGTGTGGGCATGTGTCTCTAAAGTTTTAATACTGAACAGTATTTGCTTCACACTAGTAAATATGATTCTGCTATGTTGTTACCTGTTTCTAAGAGAACATGTCCTGAGTGGTCCTGCTTTCCCCCAAAACCAAACATTTCAAAAAGTCAGAATTTGTTGGCTTTTACAAGAACCACGCTTGAATTTTTTTTATTGGCAACTCATTGTTTTTCTGTTAATATGATGATGCAGTCTACTTTTATACATTTGCCTTGCAAAAGATCTGGTAGGTGGTGGTAGAATCACTTTTTTTCTGGTCGAACTAGGAATGCTAACACCCAAACATGCATGGCTGCAGGCCCAGGAATGCTTTAATTTCTGTTCTTTTCAATATTCCATAGCAACAAGCTAAACATTTTTCAAATACTGGCAAGGGAAGATGAGGGAAGTGTTTGAGGATGTTAAGTCTCTAAAAGAACATAAAATGAGTTATTGAGAGAATCTTGGTGTTGGAGGCATAGAGAACCAGAGAGAGGGTGAATGTCAAGGTTCTGTCCTTTGATCAGAACTGGTAATTGAGCAGTTTTTAAATCATGCCAATATCATAACTAAGTGCCATATAGTGGAGACTTTAGCATCTTCATATTGATTGCTAAGTGCTTGAAAGAGGTGAGGAAAATGAAATTTCATAATTTCTGTAGTAGTCTGTGTCTTAGAACAAGCTTGGGTCACTAAGAAATACAACTTGCAGGAAAGCTAATGGCAAGGACCAACTAACTTGAGTGATCTTCCCATTGCACTATAAAGTACAGTCAGTGTCAGAGACTGAGGTAAACAGTGAAAGAAACGTAATTTACAAACCTGTGCTTTCTCCTTTCTTATCCATAAAGAGCAGAACAACAGAATTGTGTTCTTATGATTCTAGGAGGGAAGGTAGAATAACTGACAGAATACTTATGACGGAATTTAAAAAATGAAGTAAATGTTTTCAAAATAATTTTACATATTTCTGTAGGACACGCTATGTCAGAAATTCTCAGACCTTTTCTCTTTAGAAAACTAAACCCAGTGAAATGTATACATTCTGAGGGTTATTTTTATGTATTTTAAGTTGGGGGAAAAAAAAACCCAAAATTGTAAAAATGTTAACATATTCTGCCATAAGATGATGTCCCAAGAGGTTTCAAGCTTCCTGAAGAGGAATTTTGAATAAGTCTGAATATCTTAAAAATTAATTTAATATCTTAAAAATTAATTAAGTTTAAGTCTTTACATTTATTTACAGCTTTTCATTATCACTTGACTATCTTAAAAAAGCCGACAAAAAACCTGAAAAGTGAGAATTTTGTTACCCATCCTTGTGTAAGTGTAGCCTGCTCATGGCTCCTCTACTTCAGTATTATAAACCATGCATCTGTTTGAAGATGAATGTGGTATCTGTACTTACTGAATGACATTACATTAATCAGAAGATAGAAAGCAGTGTTTTTCCACCAATGGCACATACTTCTCTGGAGACAAGATACAGGAAATATGCTTTGACAGTGATGAGAATATGGAATTCACCTTTATCGTAACACATATTCAGCTTGGCCACTCAGTTCTCATCTTGCCGTATTCTTATCTTGTTTTGCTTTTGTTGAACACTTTTCAAGTCCTCCAGCTTGCAGGAGAATGTGATTTTACTTTCATGCCGCTAGACAGAGCACATAGATGTCATGCAAACAGGAAAATATAGTTTATATATTCCCAGAGCAAGTGTGATAAATGGAGGGCTAAGAGAACCCTGAAGTTCCTGATAGATGTTTTGGGAATTCATTCTCATTAAAACTTGGTCTAACACAAAAATGTTGGTCTTTCCTCATGCTTTAGCAAAACTTTAGTATCAGAATGCTCTGGTAAGGATCCATCGTGACTTTTTTTTTTTTTTTTCCTAAAGTTGCATAGTTCAGCTTCTTTAAAATTAGTAGTTACCCATGCAGCTTATACCAACATCTTCAGTCTTTGCAAAACTGAATATAATTTGTGGTAGAGGAGTTGATAATTCTTACAGGAATCACCAATTCTTACCAAGGAATCACAGTTGTAGATTGGGGCTATACTGTACTAGTCACTGTGAATAAAACCTAGAATAAGAGGACAGTCAAATGTGTAGATAAAATGATACATACAACTGAATTTACATTGGCTTTTTTAATGTTCATCTAGACTGATGTCCTTATCCCATTATAAATTATGGTAAAACTCTCTCTGGTATAATTGAGTGAGTGAC
The DNA here is from genome assembly GCF_964199755.1 of Larus michahellis. NCBI lineage: Eukaryota > Metazoa > Chordata > Aves > Charadriiformes > Laridae > Larus > Larus michahellis. The sequence goes on from NC_133897.1 coordinate 82,513,741, forward strand.
TGATCTTTGCTTATTGGTTAGTTAACTTCATTACTCGTGGTAGAGTATTTGATTCTATTAGGGATGTCAAAGAGTTTAATCATGGCGACAGCATGTATCCAGGGGCTTCGGGGACCGGTCTCTATGGCAGGCCCACTATGTACCTCTGTCTTAGTTTACAGAGCTTTAGAAAAGATTATAACATACAATTAAAATGAAACAGCATTTATCAAAAGAGATTGAAAGTAAGATTATTTTTTTTTATTATTATCCTGTTGAAGAGGATGTCTGGTTACTGTATTCTTCTTCCTAGGTTTTCTGAAAAGAAAGAAATTTTCCTAACAGTTAGGAAACAGCTTCAAAGTACAGAAGGGAGAAGTGAGTGGAATGATCTATTCACCATTTATGCACAGGGCTTGCATGTAATCTGTTAGTGAGTTTGGAACCACACAGGCACTAGAAGACATAAAAAATAAGAAAAAAATAATGTTGGTATAGTTGGATAAAAGGTGTTCAAGGAAATGTTTAGAAATTCCACCTCAGTATGCCTTTGTAACTTTTTCTGGTGGAGAATTTTCAAAAGAACCTAAACAATTTAAATACTTAGCTACAACTGACATATTATAAAACATAATAATCTTGTTTACCAAGATTGCTTTAAAATATCTTCCCTAATAATTTTAGCTGGTAGTGTTTAATGGTCTTGATGCTTGTACATCGATGACATGCTTTAAAGATGGTATTTTCAAACTCTGGGTTTTTCATTTCATTAGTTAACGCACAGTTTTCTGTATGTAGAGTTTAAAGATCAATAGCAATAATAGGCGGTCTTGAAGCCTGATTTGAAGGTAATGAAGCCCCCATTCAAACGATAAACAAATATATCCTGTGCCATCTTTCCAGATAACTTATAGGCTAAATGCTGTTGACAGCAGTTGCCCAAATATATCAGAAAGCTGGTCAGAAGCATATATATTTAATACATCTAGTTTTATTCCACTTTTCAAATTGCATGGAGTACTGCAGTTTGTCAGATTTTACAGTTAATAGCAACAGATCTTGGCTTTTAAAAGTAATGATTCTGTGATTATTGACAAAATGAAAGGGATCACTAATAAAACATTGTAGTGTTCCACCTCAAGACACAATTTGGAAACGTGTGAAAAATCCAACAGAATGCAACAAAATGTGGTGCCTGTATCATGTGTTCATATACGTGTTTCACAAAAAAAAAGGCTGAAGGAAGTAATTAATTACAATATATCTGTGGGGAGTGAATCACTATCAACCTGTCACTCCAAGTATGCAAGACTGCTGTACTCAAAGTACTAGAAGTTCACAAAATCAAAGGTAACAAAATGTGTCTGTGTTTCATCGTGTTATGTTATGTTCACTGGTAAAACCATAACTGAATAATTTAATATTTCTGTGTTAAAAATAAAGCACTAATTATTAAGCCTACATTTCTTGACTCTCATACCTGACATACAACAACTCTCCATCACTGGTATATTCAAATCTAGTAAATGATGGATTTGATGTGAAAAATAAAACTGTTGAATTTAGATCTATAGGTGTTACTCAGCTCAAAACTCATCAGTATATTTTCAGCTGAAATAGATGAGGTAGACTCATTTATTTTGTCAGAGTTGGAAAGTATATTCATGTATATGCTGCAGGAGAAGAAACAGAAGTATAAGGAAGTCCTATTTCCACTTGGTTGAAAGTGGATGTTCAGTGACTTGTCACAAGCTATATATAAAGACCATGGTAGCATCAGGAACATGGATGGATTTCCTAGCTCACAGCATGGTTCAAGCTGCATCCCAACAAACTTATTGACCTAAAACTAAGTCAGACAATAAATAAAACACAAACCTAAACCACAATCCAGCTAAAAGCCAAGGACTGTGTAAAATAAATCAGTCTGCAGTTGTTAAACTTCAAGAGTGTTTCGATAATTAATATTAATTAACAGATTAACTATGCTTTAATTCCAAATGGAACATGCTAAGCCTATTTACGACACTCAATTTAATGTGTTTACCTAATTGAATCAGTATATCAGTGCTGGTCTCCCAAGTGTAAGGAATTCAGAGATGGAGAACTGAGTAAGAGTGAAGCTTTGTTCAAAGCTCAGGCTGCTTTCATGCTCAACATCCTTACCTTAGAGTTAGCAGATCCTGGTTCCATTCTTCCAGAGGTACCTGAACAACTGCATCACACATTTCTATTGAACCACATAGTGAGTCTTTGAGTCCTTCTCAACTTTCCCTGAGGGGCAGGAAATATTTTTGTTTAAAGCTTTTAAAGACGCTCTGGGATGATGGCAATGGCATTCACATAAAGGCAGGATGCCTGGATTTACTAGGAGATTATGGAAAAGAAACCAAAGGATATCTGCTCCATCTTCACAGGCCCATATATTTAAGTACACCATGGTCTAATGGTTGAGGAGCTTTCCTACAGGGAACGTGTATGTTCAAACCTCAGATGGAAAGCAGTCTCCCACATTCTTGACAAATGCAGTAAATATCAGTCATAAAAGGAAACCAAGCCATCCTAGAATACTTGGAGGGAATTTTGATAAGAAATAAATTATTTTATTTGTATTTCATAAAACCTGCATAATTTCATTTCAATTTTACAAACTTAATTGGTTAATGCAAAGAATGTAAAAGAAATTACTTGCACGGAGTCTGTTTTTCAAGAGCAATGAAAAAATAATTCAGGCTGGTAGAGGCATCTGGAAGTCACTAGACTGCCACCCTTCCCCCAGCTAAAAGTTTTCATCTGGCATATTATTTTTCTTTTGTCTGTGCACTTATCGCTGAAATAAAACTTGCATTTGATTTCAGAGAATCCACTTATCATGGATTTTTTCATTTTCAGCTGGACTGGTTTTTACAAGTCTATTGTTCTTTACTGCCTGACTTAGTGTAAGGTCATTAAATGGAATGAGATCATAACCATAACCATTTGAGATTTCAGAGAAAGAGTGCAGTCAGGAGCCTTTTGTTTATGTTTAGAAATCCTAGTATGGAAAGCAACATTGATGTCATAGGTAGACATATTTAGATACCAATGACATAGAACACTATTCCAGGAATGTTCTTGTAGTCAGCTCATGACATTTACAATTTGACATAGACAGTATGTTTATGACTAAGTTATTTCAGGAGATCCTCAGAATATTAAATGCTTGAGCCCTTAATCACCACTGTTCTTCAAAATATGCAGTAGTTTACACCAGAGCAGCATGTTAATAAAATGTTACCGTTCTTATCTGAGAGCATTATATGCTTACTTTAAATGTGTTCCTGATGCTTGCACAATGCCCATAGGAATGATGATGAAAAAAGGCTTTGCTGGTAGCTGTATTTGTAGGCATCCAGGACTGTGGGCTTGCATATATAGTATATGCAAAGAGTTCCTTCCAGACCACACACAGACTAAGAAGTGGTTGACAATTTCTCAACAATTCTGAATGACATGTAGGGTTTAGTAATTTCATATACGCTTGCCCTGGATAATTCAAACTCAGAAAAAATAGGTCCAATCCATAGCAAAATTATTAAGTAGGAATTCTTCTTTTCAAGCTGTAGCTTTTTTAATTACTGATAAGAAAACATGCAATAGCCTCAGACATTACTGTGCTTAGCCTATCAGTTTCTTACAAAACCTGTGTTTGTGTCCGAGTAATCATTTTGTTCAGTCATTAGTTCCTGGAATGTATGAATGTCATTTTTTTTACACAGAAAAAGGAAAATAAAAAGTCAAAGGTGAAACTCTTTTAGATATGATGCTAGCTAGTAGGAAGGAAGTGATGGAGTTCACAATCGTTAGGAAGAAGAAAAGCAGAAGAAAAATAATAGATTTTTATTAGGTAGACTTTATTAGGTAGACAAAAAGGTAGACTTTAACAAACTCAGGACACTTAGAAACAAATTTAGTAAAAAATGAGTCAGCTGATTCCTAAAGAGACAATATTAAGGGCATAAGTGCAAACTATCCAATTACAGAGGAAGAGCAGGAAGTATATTAAGAGATTGAGTGACTTAAACCATGAAAGGGATCGTAGAGACTATGGAAACTAGGTCAGATAGTAATTTGGAAAGAAAAGAAAAGTAGCTCACATCGGTAGGAACAACACCAGAACAGATATAGCTCAAGAAAATAGTGTTAGGAAGTGACATGCAAGAGTGCTGAGAAATCATTCTGCAAGTGCATTTAAGGAAAAAAGAAAGCCAGGGATGGCAATGGTCTGTCAACAGGGGAAAGTTGCCTTGTCTTTCTATCAACATTCCCTGAAATGCTCAACCACAGGCATAGCTGATGTCAATGACAAATTCTTACTGACAAACAGAGAAAGAATAAGCTAGAGTATACTTGGAAAAGATGAGTCTGCTCAAATCTTTTGGCCCTGATGATAAGTACTTTAAACTGCTTTAAGAACCAATTAAAGAATTGTCAGAATTATTGACCATGATTTTTGAGGGTGCATGAAAAATGAAAGAGGTGTTAGAAGACTGAAAAATTATAGAGGAATGGGAATAAGAGTTGGGAAACTATTCCTAAATGATTTCAGTTTTCTGTTCTGTTCCACTCTTTCTTCTCCTCTAAAATATTGTCACAAACAATTAGGTGATTTGTAAGATTTTAAAAAATAATTAAGTAACAGCTAATTTGGATTTAATATTTTATTTATAGTAAAGAATCAAAAGATACTATCTGTTGTGACCTTAGTAAGACTTCTGACACAGTTTCACATATTTTCATAATTAAGCTTCACAGATACGGCGCAGATGAGACCACCATAGGGTTACAGTGAAACTGGTCACAAGATGGTATTGAGAAAGGTATTATTAATGGAAGGAGCTTTACTTTTGAGTAGAGCTCTTCAGTGGATCCTACTTGAATTCTGTTTTATATTTCATTAATATCCTGGGTGATGGAATAGAAAGTATGCTTATTATGCTGTCCTGGTATAAGCTGCAAGCATATTGTAAGTCTTTATTATAATTCAAAGTAATTTTAACAACAGGTGAAAAAAAGATTTTTAAATGTGTGATTGAATTCCATAAAGATGACTACAGGCTTCTGCTTTTGGGTTGTAATATTAGGTGCATGAATACAACTCTACATGAGTTGATTAGATAGCAATTCAATATCAAAGGATCTGAGGATAATCCTCAGCAGATCATAAGCCACACATCAATCAGTGGTGTCATGCTGCTGTAACGGAGAACATTGTACATCATGCTGGGATATGTAAATGAAGTACAGCTCACAAGAAATGCCATGTAATTCTTCTGCTTTCTTCATCATATATGAAACCTTAGCTGGAGTATAATAAGCTGTTTTGGGGAGCATTTGGACCCATCAAGAAAGCTATACATCAATACTGCAAACAATTCAGAGGAGAAAAATTAGTATAATCATAGATCTGGGTAATTTTTCTAGGGAAGGGAAACTACAATTTGGGATTGGTTCTTAGAAAGAAAACTGAAGGTTTAAGAGTGTTCAAATATGTAAAACACTATTTGAAAGAGGAAAGTAGTTGTCAATTCTCCATGGTAGTAATGTTAGGACAATAGGTAATTAAGTAGGTTTAATAGCAGTTTAATTTATGTTGAAATAATAAACATAATGATATATTGGAATAGGCCCGTTTCAGAGTCTGCGAAGTCTCCGCTGTAGAAAATCTTTCAGAACTGGCAAGGAGCATCTTGCACATAATGATACTTCTTTCCATATTGAAGCAAAGAGATGGACCAATGACTTCCTGAGATCCCTGCTACAATTCTGTACTAATTATTTTCCAAATTGAGAGTTTATAAATACATATATGTATTTTATCTTTTTTTTCTATGCAAATGAAAGGCAAGAAAAAAGTGGTAGACCAAACTTTCTGGTATGATTATGACACTCTAAGAAAATGAGAAACTGACAGTTATTTCCCCAAAGAGCAGGTTTTTAGGTTGTCTAATTGATCTATATTTTCAAAGAAGTATAATTAAATCTTAGGGCAAATATATGCATTCAGATCCTCTTAGAAAATAATGGGATTCAGGTGTATAATTTCTCAACTCTTACACACAGCTTTGAAAATACCCTGAAGTCAAAACATAAAGGTATCCACAGTGACAAAACCAGAGTTTAAAAACAAACATTAAACAGTTTTATATCTGTTCACAAAACAAAATGCCACATTTCATAAAGACCTGCTTCAGGTGTAGAAAGAAGGGGAGCTATTTTCATATCCAAGAGTCTTTCTCGATACCAAACTCAATAAGCTGAATCTGCCCTGAAGCAGATGACACTAAACTTAGCAGTCACTGTTCAGTTCAGCGGGAGACCTCAGCACACCTCTGGTTGTTAATTAAAATGATTGATTAGCTCTGTTTAGCATAAAATAAATTTTGGCACTGTAGGAAAAAAGTGAACTATCAAAAAATCTCACTTTTTCTCTTGTGGTGTCATGGTTCTGTGATTGAATTGATCCATCATACACTGCTGAATGGCATAAATCCATAGAAATTAATAGCAAGTGTTTAAGTAATGTGGTATTTACATGAATTAAATCAGCTAATTAGGCAAACAATTAAGAAGTTGCAATATTATCAAGTAATTGTACAATAGACATTTATTGAAGTTTGTCTGTAATTTTATGTTATAGGCATTTTAATGAATTTCCTAATTGTACCAACACATTACACAAATTAGAATCAGACCAAAATGTGGAAAAAGCCCTGGACAACACTAATTCAAGCTTCTTAAGCACTTATGGATAGCTTAAAACAATTCTCATTGATTTAACTAATTATATTTGCTACTTAATCTAAATGGAATACTTCATTGCAGCCTGAATCACAAGTTTTATTGGCAGTTATAATACAAAATGTTATGCAGATAATTGGTAGTTATAGAACTGTTGATACAATAAGACTTACAAAAGATTATATACAGCTTTTGTAAAGCTTTAAGGTTGAATTCAGAGAGATAACTACTTTTTTGGGTCACAGTATTGAATATTACAGTACAGTTATCAATGTTTTATCATAGAGTTTAAAGCTTTCATCTTAGCCCTTTGATCATTTTATATCAACAACGGATTCATTACATCATGGAAAAAAAACCTGCAGGTTTTATGTCATAGGAAAGGGATCATATTTCTGTGTGCTAATGAAGAAATTATAAGGTATTGATTTAAGAAAAGAAAAAAGCAAACCCTACCTCATCTTCCTCAGCTACTTCACTTTCCTCTTACTACTGCACTGCTGATTATGCGTTTAAGAACAATGGCACCTAATTTCATTATTTTTTATTTGGAAATTCAGCAGGTGGCCTGTTGTTTGCATGATACGTTGTTTGCAAGATACGTTGATATATGTTGTTTCTATGATATCTTTTCATGTAAAAAGATTACATGAAATTAAAAAGTGAAGTAACTCCTGCACATAAACCATATTTTTTTAAATGCATATATTTGAGTCTGCTTGATCCTAACAGGTTCCTGTCTAGTAGTAAGTAATTTTCAATATCAGATTTTTTCCTATATCTTGCATTTTCCTGTTCTCCAAAGAATTCAAGAAATAAGTTTCTCATAATGCTAATATTACTCTATTGACAGAACATTCTAGCCTATTTGAGGCACTGGTGAATATCAAAACAAACCATAAAAGCATTTAGTTATTTAATTTGATTTTAAAATAGAAATACAATATTACGTATTACAATACGAATACAGCATTATGTACAAGTGCCTAAACGATCAGGCAGTTGCCTGTTGGGAGGAATGATACTGAAGAACTGTTTACATATAAACTATAGAAAGCACTATAGTATGTGAGAGGTACCATGTCAACGAAAGGAACACTTGAACAGTGACTGGAATATGTTTAAAGAGAACTCATGGCTTCCCCCTCTCACGAGAGAGGTCTGCTCTGTAGAACTAAAAAATTTAGCAAATAAAATCATCTGGGAAGGACAAGTGCCCCAGCCCCCACAAGAGAATAGCTATGCTTAGTGTCAGGCATACTTCCTGGAGATAAGCGACTTGGGTTTAATTTTTCTCCCAAATAACTCTGTTCCAAATAGCTCTGTTCCGATTTTCCCTAATTTGTGCTCAGGGTTTTTATCAATCAACCTGTCATGCAAAAGGAAGCCTTTGGAGCTGTGGTTCATATATGCAGGGAGAATAAACGAAAGACTAAAGCTCAACTGGAGTTGAAACTGGCCAGTGTTTTTTCAGATAATAAAAAAGGCTTTTAAAAGCATGTTAATAGCAATAGGAGGTCTAAAGAAAATATTTGACCAATACTTGTTGGATATGGTCATGATGGGATGAAGAAAAACCAGAGGCATTCAATGCGTTTTTTTGCCTCAGTCTTTAATGATACTGGCAGACGTTGGGCTGTCCAGTCCCCTCAGGACCACAAGTGTGGGAACAGTGACTTTCCATTTGTGGACACTGAAATTGTAAGGGACCAGCTGTATCAGCTGAATGGTCACAAGTCCATGGGGCCAGTTGGGATTCATCCAAGAATTCTGAAGGAGCTAGAGGATGTTATGGCAGGACCCCTCTCGATAATCTACCAAAGGTCTTGGGAGCCTGGGGAGGTCCCTGCTGACTGGAAGCTAGCCAGCGTTATTCCAATCTACAGAAAGGGCGTAAGGGAAGACCCAGGGAACTACAGACCTGTTAGTCTAACCTCAGTTCCTGGAAAAATTATGGAGAAGATTATGGGTTCACAAAGGGTTCTGTCTAACTAATTTGACACTAATCAAAGGTTCCTGTTTAACTAATTGCATAACCTTCTATGATAAGGTCATCTGCCTAGTGGATGAAGGGAAGGTGGTAGATGTAGTTTTTCTGGATTTTAGTAGGTCTTTTGATAGCGTCCCTCACGGCATCCTTCCAGACATGAAGATGAAGGCATGCCCCCCTCCTACGTTCTTTAAAACACGGTTCAGATGACCCCCTCACAGAAAAGTTCATAGCACAAAGTCCTATGTGGACAGTTTCACAGACTAAGGTATTCAAACAGCAGAGCAGTTTATGGTCCCTTTTCCCGGTCAGACGGTATTTGTGCAGCTTTAACATTTACAGTTATTGTTATATGGCAGAGGAGGCTCCATAGTTTCAAGGGACATGAAAGCTCCCATTGGCCATGCCTGACATCCCAAACCAGATTATCAGGCTTCTGCTCCACTTTGCCTTAAAGAGAAAGTCACTTATACTTCTGGCAGTGTCAATAATTCAAAATCCTGCAACTGTTTCATAAAAGTTTGAAAGATTTATTCTACTTAATAAAACTCTGAATCATACTGTCTGTTTCATGCTAACTACAGCGAGTAGAAAGAAATCATTTCAGAGTCATGAACGCTGAAAAAAACCCTCACCTCATAAAGTGATAATAATTAAATATTTAAAAGGCTGACCATCAATACGAACCAAGCGAGCTAGATCTTAAAGTTCAAAAAATATGTAACATTTTGTTTTACAGAACTGTAAATTAATGCCTTTGGAATAGCACTTAAGAATAGATGATAGGAAAGGGAAATTGAAAACCATATTATTTTATGTGAGATGTGTCATTTCGCTGGTCTGTTAATACTGACAGAGGCATAGAATAGATTTTTCATTTGACATTACTGAAAAACATTTTAAAACTGAGAGCAATTCCACTTAGGCTACGTACGGCATGTAACCTGCTTCATCAACAGAAAGCAGTATGATACAATTTATTGAGTGGTAAATATTTTCACTTGTGCGTCCGCCTTCACAGGGATTTATCTTAATGTTTCAGACCTTTTGGTACAGGGCAAAGCTTTTATAAGTCTATCTGCTCAGAGGAGAGGTATTGATTATGCAAACTTGCTAAATGTTGCTCACAGTTACAGGGGTTCGATAATAACAGCAAATATTGGCTGTTTAGTTGAGCTGATCTTTCAGTAAAGGTTTGATGAAATGTTAAATGTTGGGGCTATTTTAAAGTGATTTATTTCAAAACCAGACAATGAAATGGAGTTCTGACTACAGACTGAACTTTATAAATTGACATTATATCCCATTTATATACCTTATAAATTGAAAACAGTTATTTTATTTCTTGAATTATTTCTAAATGTTGTTTGGCATTTCTTTTTAAATATGAATCTTTCTACTTGACTGAGACTCTTATCATTGGATATAATTTTTCTACTCTATTTGACACACAGTGACATTTAGAGGAGCTAATATCAAGATTCTTAATAATTTAATACAATAATTTTGGTCTCTCTGAGTTGTCAGTGCCTGAGAGATACATACTGCCAGCTAGGGGTGATTTTGTCTGCACATTTTGGTGGTGTGCAGGAAATAGTGTCAAGTATTAAGACTTCCGCAGTTTCAAAAGAAAAAGAAAAAAAAAAAGAGAAAATGAACTTTTGAAATGTCTACCTGTAAAGTTACAAACAAGGTCGCTTGGTCTAAGGAGATGGTCCTGTCATTGGATCTGGAACTGTAAATCTATTTAGTGGCACTGCTGCTCGTTTTTATTCCTTGTTGATTGGCAAGCTGCAGACCAAGTAGTGGAGCTTGAAATATCATCCTGCCTGAGAAATATACAACAGAACAAAATACTCAAGCCTGTCCTAAATATTTTTTTTTTTAAGTCTTTGTTGAAATTCAAGGTAGCATATTTTTTTCACATATGAGACGTATGGATGACTGTTTCAAAAACTGAACAACCCTTTTGAAATTCAGCAGTTTTGGATGCTATACATATTTTCAGATAATAAAGACAGACATTAATTTTGGAACTTCTTTCTCCCCAGTAGTCCTGAGGTATAAATCCTTTATAGCCTCATTGTTCTACCTCCAAAAGCTCCTTATCGCTTATTTCTGTGTCTTGTTGACATTTATACTTACTCTCTGAAAGTATGGACTGTCTCAGAAATATTAAAGTGTGTGGGTTTTCTGAAGGACGGATACACAACTGTGTATAATTATTTTTAGTGCATTTTTTTAATCTCTGTATTTACACGTTTAAATTATATGAGAAGGGGTGAGTTTATTTAAATTGGCACCAGTTGGATTATAACTAAGACTAACAAAGTGAAACCAAATCTAGGATTCATAATAAGTAACAGTAAAATAACTCATATTATGATATTCTCCCTAATGTAAGAAGTTGTCCTTCGTATGAACAAATAGTAGTGTCCTGGAAAATATTCTTTAAAAGGAAGTCTTGTGACAAACCAACTACATTATTTCTTCTCTAATATTTATAATTTACTATGCAACACTTCATTTTAGGAATCTTCACATCTTTTGGCTCTAGTTTGAGCTATCAGTTCCACCTATACAAATTTATAGATGTCATTTTATAATACGTACCAGCACGAGTAATGTGGAACAGTGAACCTGGTTGTAAAGCTGACAGTAGGAGTGCACAAAGATCCATAAAGTGTGGGACATGAGCACTTAACTGAATATACACTACCATGGTTGATGTGTTAGCAGTACTGCTGAATTTCAACAAAATGCATCATTAAGCATCTCATTTGTATATCGTGAGAAGTATAAACAAATTCTGCTTTTTGTGAGCATCTATAATACTAGGTACATTTAGAAATGCAGATGCTATTTAGAATATTGCAAGTGGTTATTGTTGGGGTTTTTTTTTGCTTCCTTTAATATTCATTTTCAATATCAATCTAAATTTTGATTATAAACGAAACCGTCAAAATTATTTTTTTTTTCTCTAAAGCTGAACAACCCCATATAATTTCAAACAAATACCATTTGTGTCCTATTTTTATACAGAAGAATTTAAAACAGCGTTCATTGTATTTTAAGCAAGTTTCAGCAGGAAAGTTAGAATAATCTTGAAAGCCTTCTAATTCTTCAAAATAAAACAAAATAACTCCTCTTGCACAATTAGCAGTCATGACTGCATGTTGGGGATTGTCAGTGCTTTAGGAACAATTAATTGAAATTTAAAAGTGTATGCTGACAATTTTCGAAGGACATTTGAATAAAAAGTATTATTCTCTTTGTATTAGAATCCATTAGCTTCTTGGTTCTCAAAACCACAGGTAAACAGATGATGGAAAAGCTTTAACAGTCTTTAGAAGCAAAACTGTGAATAAATAATCAGCAGATTATATCAGCTAGAACATTCCTGTTCAGAATGCAAGTGTTACTGGGTTAAGAAAAACAAATCTATTAATTTCTTTACCTCCTAAAGATACTGCTTAATTGTACTGCTTTTTTCCCATCCTCCTTCATCTTGTCACTTGGAAGCTAACTATAATTATGGAAATATTAGGGCAGTTAGAAGTTGTTAGTTTGTGAGACCCGCTTCTGCTGCTGGTCTGAAAGTGATTATCAGCTCATTGTTTTGTGGTGCTTGAGGCCAGATGCTGCATGCACTTGGCTCCTGTGGACTTCAGCAGCGTGTGTGGGAGCACGCTGCTTCTGAGGGTTGGGCCAATGCTGTATTGAAAAGCCTAGTATCAGTATGACCCTGTTCTGTAAACTCTCTTGGTTTCAAAATCTCTTCCTTCAAGTTCTTGTACAAATGAGTACGAGCTTGGCTAGAGGAGTGGTTGCAAATGAGTTTTCAGATGGGATAGCTGCCTTGTCCTTTGGAAAGTATGAATTATAAATGAACCCAGAATCAGGGTTACATGCTGCTACCCATAAAGAGCTTAATCTTGACATTTTGCTTTTGACTAGCATTTTTCCTGTAGGTCCTGCTGTTGGGAGACAAGTCCAGTGGAATCATTATTTTGTAACCGCATGTGTTGAAAAGAGATACAGGAACATACCGCTAGTGTGCCCTACTACAGAACAAGTCCGTCATAGGGATATTTCTGTATTCTTGCTTGCAAAATAAAGGTACTGTTGCTATGACAGGTTGGACCAAGTCCTGAGTGAATCCCTTCACTAGCTATGACAAAGCCACAGACATATGCCACCTGCATGCATGTTGAAGGTAGCAGACCTCTTGGATGAGCTGAAAGGAATGGTCTTGACATGCCAAAGTAGCCTTTGAGTCTACTTTGTCCTGAATTTTTATCCAAAGCTGCTGTTGTGGTTTAACACCAGCCGGCAGCTAAGCACCACACAGCCACTCGATCACCATTGCCTGGTGGGATTGGGGAGAGAATTGGAAGCGTGAAAGAGTGAAAACTCATGGCTTGAGATAAAGATGGTTTAATAGGTAGAGCAAAAGCTGTGTGCACAAACAAAGCAAAACAAGGAATTCATTCACTACCTCCCATCGGCAGGCAGGTGTTCAGCCATCTCCAGGAATGCAGGGCTCCATCAGGCGTAACAGTTTCTTGGGAAGACAAACTCCATCACTCTGAATGTCCCCCCCCTTCCTTCTTCCCCCAGCTTTACATGCGGAGCATGACATCATATAGTATGGAATATCCCTTTGGTCAGTTGGGTCAGCTGTCCTGGCTGTGTCCCCTCCCAACTTCTTGTGCACCCCCAGCCTACTTGCTGGTGGGGCGGTGTGAGAAGCAGAAAAAAGGCCTTCCTGCTGTGTAAGCACTGCTCAGCAATAACTAAAACTTCTTTGCATTATCAATGCCGTTTTCAGCACAAATCCAAAACATAACCCCATACTAGCTATTATGTATGAAGAAAGTTAACTCTATCCTAGCCAAAACCAGCACAGCTGCAATTTTCTTATCTTTTGAATTTTCAACTGTATTCCTTCAGCTGACCCATTTATCATGCAGAAGAGAGGAGGCAATGTTGAGTCATCTAGCACGAGTATGGCTTCATCATGATGCAGCCCCAAGAGATAAACTTTCTTTTGTAAGCAAGCTCTGTGGGCACAGAGCAGTATCACACATTCAGAAATTCCCTTTTGCTTCATCAGGACACATCAGGACACATCTGAAAGAAGTTTTAAATACATTTTGTTGCATGTTATTGGCAGCACCAGGTGACCACCGTGCCCCTCGCGATTAGTTCATTGTCTTCGCAGTTACAGCCTACAAGCAAAACAGCTTGAAATGAAGCTCTCCGTTATGGCATTGCTGATTTTTTCAAGTATAAGAAGTTGAATGTAATGCCGACTTGTTTGATATTTGTTGAGGAAGATGTAGAAAGTATTTTTAATTACATAGAACACGTTTATACTGAAACAGTCTTTTAAAATTATTGTTACTGTTGTGATAGTTCCTATTGCTGTATTTGAGGAAGGCCATACTTTGGAAATGTGTTGCAGAAAATACACTGTGCAAATGAAGAGTAAAATAGGGTTTTTTGGGTTTTAATTATATTCTAAATAAAAATAGCATTGCTTTGCAACAATTATGGAAGTATAGCCTTTCCAAGACAAATCTTAAATGAATGATAATCTCTCTGGCATCATGTGAACAGCTACAGCCCTCATACTGCACAGAAGCAAAATGACAAAGCTAATTAATCACCTGTTGCATCGGGAGAAAGCATCACAGATATTATTGAAGCATTCAGATTACATCCAGCTAAACACAATTCCAGTAATTAATGTGTCTAAAGTAGTATCCAAAAGACCAGTAAACAGAAGACTACATCCTGATATATGCAGCGTCCAGAGTACAGGCTGGCTGACAGCAAGGATTCTCAGTCATTTGAGGAACAGTAAAAGTGGGTAAGTAGGAGAATAATTCTTCCATTTTGCAAAATAAATAAAATTAGGTGATTTTTGATATATATTTCCTATTCCAGAATTCATACCCCTACTTGAAAGTAAAATAGTGGAAAATCCGTTGCTAAAATTTTAGATACATGTGAAATCACAGTTCCAGATGAAGCACTGGTGGATTTACCATATTTATCACGGGAATTAACTCTTACCTTTGCCACTTCTTCTCCTACTGTGTTCGTTATGTGAGGAGAATTTTTTTAGTTCTCAACAGGCTCCTGAAGATTTTTTTGTTTCACAAGTGACTCTTTAGACTTTTGCTGTTAAACGAAATAAAGAGGTTCACTGTCATATATGTGAACAAATTGCTGCTTTGGTTTAGGCACAGCAGAGGTTGAAAGAATCACTATATGTGTACTGGAGGCCAGTATATTTAGCTTATAGTACATTAACGTTAAGTGTATTAGAGAAAGCACTTCAGAGGGCACAGCCACATTTAATTTAGAGTTTGATGTATATTCTGTAGTGAGTCTCATTTACATGAAAGGCTACCATGCTTGAAATTCTTTGCATTTGGCGTATTTTTTTAGTTTTTAATTCTGAACTATCTACATGTATAACTTTAAGCTTCTTTCTGTATCTAGCATATGTAGGATGCAGTATCTCATAGCTCTGAGCAGCACATCTTGGTAATTATTTGGCGTGGTAATTCACATCCCACTTTTAAAACTTCCCATAAACTTGAGTAAAATATGCTATAGAAACACAAAGTAGGCCATTGCTTACTACCATGGCTAATCCCATTTTCTTCAGTGGAATTATTCATACAGGCAAAAGTAGCATTTCTTGATCTCATCTCACAACGAACCATACATAGATAAATTTGGCAAGTTTTAAGGATGAAAAGGGCAACATAAGTGAAAAAAAATAATATTACTTTATCATCACCACATTCTCATGGTCAGGTGTTTGTGTATGTCTGTGTATATTACACACAGATAGACATGTGTATGCATTTTTTATCTTTAATAAATGCTAGATTTTATTAGGAATTACAGAAAGAAGACATGCCAGGGTTTCCTACAAATAGGTAAGACAAGAAATATTAGATTTCCTAGTTCCTAAAGTAGCAGCTCTTGCTGAAAGGAAATAACTGCTTTAGGTTTGAAAACAACTCAAAAGCCAAAGTGATCAAGACAGAATTTATTGTCTCTTCCAATCTTTCTACTCACTCTGGTAAAGTATATTTGACAGAGAAACTTCTATGCTAACCACATAAATACCGGGAATGGAACTGCGCTCCCACCAGCATCAGTCACTGCAAATCAGTGGGGAAAAAAAATGTTTCTTGTAAACACAGTAAATCTCAACATGTCCTCTGCTTCTACTCTTTTTTTGCTGTAGTAGAAGTGGAGGGCATGAAAGATGTCCTATGAATCAAAGTTTGAGTGAGTTCTTTAAACAAGAATGGTGAACTGGCAACAGAAACTAAGAGCACTTGCCGCTAATTTTTCTGAAAACATAAGATAGTGTTTGAGTATTTCATAGACCATTCTGGAACAGAGTACTATAAATCATTAATGTGCAATGTGATCTGTAGGATAAGTCTAAAAGAAAATATTCTACTTATTTGAAAGGGCTCAAAAGATGAAAACTTTAGTATCTTTTCAGATCATTCTTAGAATTTGACTAATTGTTTTTCATGTAAGGAATACAAAAGCCGGCTTTAGACATATTGCATTATTTCCAAGCCTCAAAAACATTGCTTTTCCTCAGCAAAGATGTTACATGTCACTTTTGCTTTACTTTCTCTCTACTGATTTAAATTTCCGTTAGCTTGGTTTCTCCATAGTTCGGTTATACTTGAGGGGAGATCACTACTAGGCAAAGTGTCAATCGTGTGAACAACACTTCATGTCATACCTTACTTTCTCAATCCAGCAAGGTTTTGATGAGGTGATGTATTCACTACTTAACCATGTCAATAAAAATATAACAGCGTTCACCAGTTGTCATTACATTTTAATATCAAATGGCTATGGGACATGATTGCTCCTGGAGAAGAAAAAGGGACAATGGATTCTTTCAAAAATACAATGTTTTTAGGCAGCAGTCACATCAGAAATTCTGGACTGTGACACCTGACTTTCCACATCTGATTGCCTGAGTATTAGGATAGGAGAAAATGTTGCTAAAATCATTCTTTCTCTTGTGTTTTGGGTAAAACCTGTGAAAGTCTGCGTCAAGGTCTCCTTTGCCTCCTGGTTGGGTAAAGGAGGAAGGCAGCTCTCTTTTCCTGCAGAAGAGCCAGTCCAACTGATGGTTCCTCTTCTTTTCTGAGAGGGTAGAGGGGGGTTCTCTTGTCTTCTTTTCTCTCCTGCGTTTCTTTTCTCCCACTACAAAAGAAAATAAAATAAAGAAAAAAAAGAGCCAAATAGTGGAATTATATTGTGGACATTTTTCATTCTATTCAGAGGCTAATGTTAACCCAAGGACTGGGAAGAAAAATGGAGAACAATGCATTTCCTAGTCATGCTTTTCCTGCTGTTGGTTTCCTCGCTTGATTTGCGTTTTTCATCACTCTGGAAAGGCAGAGAATTGGGCTGCTAGGGAAAAAAAAAAAAAAAAAGGAGGAATGCTGCATTTCCCGATAACCAAAAAGAGACAGAGAAAAGGGAGTCTTTCTGTTCTGGTCATGGAGGAAGTGGTATACGTTGCCACAGGAGTGACAGTGTGTGTTAGGGACCGCTAATTTCTGCTTCCTTTTAGCTGATTGGATTGATTTTTCCAAAGCCAAATCCCTGTTGTATTGCCAGATCAGTAAGTAAGCCTTCGATGCTTTGTATTACATATTTGCATTTGTAGCAAAACAGACCTGCTGAGCGTGGGGATCTGTCAAGACTCATCCTGTAATGTGTAGGTCACTTTTATTTTATTTTACTGTTTTCCAAGCATTTTTACCTTTATGGGTATGGAGAAAAAGAAGTTGAAAATCCCCCATTAGTCACTGTTCACACCTCTGCATATCAATAGTGACACATTAATGTTTCTTAAAAGTCAAGCAAGAAAGCAAGGTGCCTTCACCCAATGTAATAACGTGAGCTATTATCCTTTGATAGATGTTACAGTTCTTCATTTAGTCTGGTCACCGTTGTCACATTTGCTGCATCTTCACTTCTTGTCATCTTGAATGTTTGTTGTTGGTTTTTTTTTTCCTCCCGCATTATGGTAAATGTCAGCTTACATCTATGTTTGATTTAATTTAAATGCTTTGAGCACTTTTTGGCACATGTTGCCCATGGAATGTTTGCTTATGTTTTGTTGCTGGAATAGGAAGGCATGTTTCTCAGGATGCTATCACCTTTAAGGTTGGTTTCCCCCATGGCCAAACAGCTTTGGTAGTAACAGGGGTTAATTAGCATTAACTTCTTTTTAATGCTTTTCCAAAGAATCCCATATAAAAGTTAATCAAGGGGTTTAGCACCACCATACGGTAAGAGGATGTAATTACCCTGTAGATCGGTAAGATTTGAAAATGTTAAATGTTACTGATATTCTCAAAATACGCAGTCCCAATTGTCTGTTCCGTACTGATAGTTCAACAGTATGAGCAGTTAAAATGCAAACTCTCTCATTGCAGAGGGCCCTTGCTGATTTGCTCATCGCTTCTTACGACATTCATGACCGGTGAGCATTAGTGAGCGTTGGCTGCACTTGGCCCGTTGCCATACTCGCCACGTAGCCCATGAAACAGAGCTCGCCACGTAGAAGGGAAAATGTCCACTATGGGATATCTACCCAGAAATCCTGATAACCACACATGACCACATCTGCTTGTCCAATGTCACAACCCCCGATATCCTCAGGATGGTAAAAGCCCCACTTTCATGAGCAACTTGTTGAAAATTTCTGATGCTCATAAACATAGGCAGTCCTTTGACTGTCTATGTCCTTTATTGCAGCCAGTTTGGAGTCGTTTCAGCTGTCTGGAAAGAAGAGAGCGGACGTGGCATTTTGGGAACGCTGGCTTTTAGCCACAGAGCAGGAACAGAAGAAATTAATGAGAGATTAAAAAGAAACAAAGTGACCTTCAAATACTTTTCCAATCAGCAGAAACACCCTGCGTGCGTCCTTCTGAAACTGCTGCTAGAATTTCTGTGCTGTTTTACCAGATTTAAACAGAAACTTACTTCCAGCAAACATAGTATGACTAATTTCATAAAGTCAACTGGAGACACCACCCATTAGAGAAGGCACCTTTTAATGTCAGGTTTGTGATTTATGTACCTGTTTTGGGGGCACAGGAGCAGAATCTGAAAGTACCCTGTCTGACTCCGGAGGTATGATAATCAGACTGGGTGCCGGACGCGCGCTGTTATACATAGCTATCTAATCAGGTTGACGCGTGAAAAATAGCCATGTACGATGATGTATATTCCTTGTTCCCTTACCCAGGGAAGCAAACTAAGTTATGAGGTTAGCGTAACAAGCGAAAAAAGGTATACATTGACCTTTCCATACAACTGTTTTAGAAGGCACTATTTGTTAACTGCCACTGGGATTGAGTGCTCCCGAGCGTGCTAAGCCTTGCCAGCCCACTGGATTCACTTCCCCGGATCAGAGGCTGAACATGACAAATATGCCTATCAATGTATTCCTTGGAGCTACATGTGTTTCTGTATTTTCAGGATCAGCAAGCTTGTTAAGTAAAAAGTTATGGGAAGTATGTACGCAGGATGTTGTAACAAACTATCGTTGCAATATAAGGTTGAATGTTTCATTTATTTATTCATTTGGGGGAGAAGAGAGGACAATTTATATTTTAAACAGCTCAGCTATAAATATACCGTTGCGCCAAGACAAATGGTTAAAACATCGGTTATAAATTTTATTTTGGCATTGCAGTAGATTGTGTATATTCTTTCCTGAATGTATGTGTGAATTAGCATTTTTATATATTCATAATGTGACCTTTAGGTTTTAAACTTTCTTTAGCAAATAGTCCCCCTGGAATCTGTGAGGTCTGTGGCATCTGTCCCCTACAATTTAATCCAGTATTTTGTGCAGTCTTAGAAATTCTAATCCACCATCTTTTAAAATTTTCTGTCAATGCTCCTTCAACATCAAAACTTTTTTTTTTTTTTTTAAACACACTTGTCAAATAGGGAACTACTGTTGCTTATTTAAAAAAAGAATTTTACCCTGGGAGGGAGTAAGGGTGAATCAAACAAAAATCTTTTTTTGTTTGGTTTTTTTTTCTGTTTTTTTTCCTTTTCCAGGTTGATTTGGCAGTGCGCTTTTTGATGTGCACATGGTTGTGTCCTCTTTTGTTTGTATTCTGTTGGCTGGGATGGATGGTGTAAATCCCCAGCCTTATACACGACCCCACCAGTACTCCACACTGAGCTGCACTGTTGTGCTTCAGAAAGTGCGCTTTTCACAGAATATATACTAATGAAAACAGGTAGCTGGACTGGACATTAATTTCCTTACTGCGTGTCATAAATCTGTCACAGAAAGATAACTGGGCTAACATTTATCTTTAGTGATCTTTGTTTTTACATTAAACATATTAATAAAAATAATGGAGCTTAAACTGAGCTTCATTTCAGGCTCCGTCAAACAATCAAATGGGAATGAATTGAATAGAAGGGTGATGGTGGGGGGTGTTTTGTTTTATTTAAAAAACACAAACAAACAAACAACAAAAAACTCCCCTAACGTAAAAATCTTTATTATACTAAAGATGTGGTTTAGGAATCTTGTTCTTTGTGTTACATGTGAAACACATTTGAAAGGTCACGTGTATTACTGATGAGCTCATTGTTTATCATTTAAAATATTTGTCAAACTGTGAAACAAATGCTTATTTGTTTTCAGCATATTAGATAAAACATTAATAATTTTCAGCTATTAGAACATCCTAATGAGGAACTAATATTAATTCATCTAACAAAGTTCACTTTTATTTGAGACACTCACCGAGGTAATTAGTAGACTCCCTTCATTCATTAACATTTCAAATCTCATTAAAATGTAAATGGTGGGAAAACTTTTTGCGTATTAGAGGGTATTTATTGGCATTCATCATAGTAAGTAATTTGGTCTTCATTAATTATAAAGAATATAATAAATAGTCATTTACTTTTGTGAAAACAGCTGGTTAAAGGTTGTTGTACTTACCTTTTTTAGTGTTGCAATCAAAATGGATGATTCTTTGTATAGATATAATTAATTCTCAGCACTGCACTAGATGGCGTACAAAGTTGAAGAGACTCTGCAAAGGGTTCCTGGTCATCATGCAGCCATATGTATGTGCAGAAGTACCTTGAAGTCAAGGGCTTCTTCTAAGCAAAAAGATACAACCCTGCAGATTTCCTCCCACAATTTAGACGGGTAAGGTTATCACAGGATCTTTGGAAATGACTCTGATGCGCACATTCTGCTTGTAAAATGTCAGTTCAGAAAATAAGAGAATGAATTTTAAGAATCATATCTATTGAAATGTTTTCATATGGACTTACACCTTTCTCCCCGCTCTTCCCCCCCAGGCTAATATAATCTCTACTATATATTTGTACCTTTTTTGTTTTTATTTTTGAGACTTCTATGGTTGGGAGCATAGGACCAAAGAGCAGCCAGGACTAGAATAGTGCAAAGTGTAATTAAAAGGCGCATACACTAGGACTAATCTGGGCTCTGATGCTAAATCGGGGACCAGAAAGCAGTCATCAGCTCCCACAATTTGGACACACTGAGCCTCTGTGCGCTCTGGTCTGGGTGTCAACGTTGTACTGACCACCTATTTGCCAAGCTGTTGGAGGAATTCTGCATCAGTTTTTCAGTCTGGGTCAGATCACATAAGATCCAATTTTTAGGCTAAAATTTAAAAGGCTTCTAAAATAAAACAGTTTCTGGGTATCAGTTTAATCTAATAAAGAAGCAAGGTTAACTTTGGCATATAATGTTTGATCTTCACACACATAATGTACTTTTTCCTGTCTTGCATGTATCAGGTAATTCTTTATCAAAGCAATCCATATAAATATAGACATGAAAGAAGAAGAAGATAAACAAAAGGAACAAACGGAAAGACATAAAAGCGTTAAGAAAGTGATGTATGTACATTTCTGTAAATACAATTCCAAACAGAACTGTTCTTTTGATAGCATTTTAACACGCATTCTGCCAGGTTTTTATACATATGTCCAGAAAGTTTTGGTGGATGTTTCGTCTGAATCATTTTATATAGGTATAATAGTTGGATCAAATTTGGCCAACACTTACTAGAATAATTTGATTTTTTTAGAATTTATTTAAGGTTAGCTTCTATATAAATAAGCATTTCATTCAAAGCATGTGGCAATAGCAGGCACTAGCTCTTCAGTATAATTTATAGAAAATACTAAGAATATGAAAACTGATGTCTTTCCTTTTTTCATAACAAGTCTTGGAATGAAGCATTTCCTTGCACATTTCTTAGGACACCAGCTTTTAGATGTATTCCGAAATGCCATCTTCAGACAAAGGATTTATAAGCCAATTGAAGGAACAAGTATACTATAAAATAAATTAGTAGCTTTTTTTATCATGGAAGAGCACAACATGCCTTTTCATTTGATAAGCACAAAAAGAATCATTTGGAAGGCATGACAAACGTGGCAAAACACCAACCTGTGAAGCTTACCTCCTGAATGACTGAAAGGTAAGAACAAATAGCATCACGATCTACTCGGGTACTATAGAAAAGTATAAATGAACGACTTAAGTGCCCAAAGTGGGATTTAGTGAGTTCAGGTGCTAACATGTTCACTCCTCAATGTTCATTCAAAACTCCTGCCCAACCAAAGTCCAAGCCTTAGAGCGTCAGTGCCCCAAAACCTGCTGATTTCCTTTTTCTTTCAGGTTCTCCAAGCACTTTGAGTTGCATCTCGGCTTATCCCTCACAGTGTCCCAGGCTGCGTGGCTTAATACCAGGTTCATCCTGATGGAAAACGCTGGCATTTCTTTATCCTAGTGTGCCAGTCTCGAATGTGTCTTGCAGCAACCGCGTAGGAGACAGTCTGCCACAGAACGCTTTTTTGGTCAACATTTTTATGCCACCAAAATTGTGGTCATGACTTAGTCTACCTTTTGCTTAAAAGACCGGTAACGTGCTCAAAGACTTAATTCCAGTTGGAAGGAAACTTATTAATCAGTAGCAAAGTTCGGTTTGGTTTTGGTTTGGGGTTTTTTCGTTTGTTTGTTTGTTTTTTAAATGTCAGCACAGCCTTCAAGAAAGGGAGAGAAATAAAACGGCCAGTATTGATTGTGTCCTGGAAGTTAGGGCAATATCTGGTTAGGAAATATGGATTTGAAGTACCTTCAGACTACTAAAGCAATTGTAGCCAGGTCTCTTATTTCCTCAATAGGTGTTTTGCCTGTTAGGTGTGAAAGGAGGCAAGAGGTGTCTGGGTTTCAAGAGAACTGTTTGAACTCTACTTGTGTCCCTGAAGGAAGATGCATAGACCTGTGAATCCGGAGGATGGATCACAAGCGCAGGATTTTACACTTGTTCTCATACTTTTAATTTCCTTGTGGATAACACCTGGGTGATGCTTTGCTCAACACAGTGGCTCCTCCGGATCCCATGCAGACGTTTACCCCTTTGTAGGAGCTGTGTGTGCTGTGCAGACAGGCTTGGCACCAGCATGGTGTAGTCTACCCTGCGGCCAGCGTGCAAAGTTTGGAGAGTACAGCGCCTAACTATAAGCATTGAGTTATTTAATTGAATTTGGATCTACTGCCATCTTCAGTGCAGAGTTCCTCAAGGTCTCCAGTGAAATGCCTTTTTTTTTCTTGTTTTCTTCAGGAGCTTTTTTTCTTGGCCTTTGTAGGTCATACAGTTAGCAGCTCCTAACTGGGTTGGATGGGTACACTGAAGAAAACTTTTTTATCGTGATTCAAGCAAAGCGTGCACTATATATACCCCAAGTGCTCTGTTCGCCTTTTCAAAATATTTCTTATGATGAGCCTGCCTGTGTCAGAGCAATCACAATAACCCTACTTTTAACTGTTTTCTGTCCAGTCTGTTGCTTAACAGCCTACGTTTTTATCCCACCTTTCCATCGGGCATTGTTTAGGGTAAAGATTTTTTCTTCTTGTGTTTTCATAAAATAATAATGAGATGGGGGCTTTTAAGTATTCTTGTAAAACAGATAAGGATGTTAATAGTTAAGATACTGCAACCAGTTTTATGCCTGAGATAATTACTGAAGTATCAACTTGAGAACGAAAACATCTCTGGTAGACTTGGTTAAAATGATATTTCAATTAGTGACTGGGAGTACATGGCACTTACATAGAATCAGTCACTGAGGGACCTGCCATAGTTTCAACAACACATTGACGATTCCCTCCCCTGAAGGAAGAGTGTTGTTAGAGGAAAGGCATGAAGTTGATAATGAATCCCCCAAGTACCCCTAGTAAAGGGAGATTTCACGTCTTTGAAAGAATCCCACTGGTACTGTCTCACTTGTCCTTGTCAGGAAAAGTCACTAACTTCTCTAAGTAAGAGAGTTTGCGAGCTGACTTAGAGGGTGACGCTGTGTTTGCAACTAAAAAGGATGGAGCAGAGACGCATTTATGTTTTTCCACTAACGCTGAGTTTTCACCACATTTCTGTTCTGCAGTAATCCTTTCTTTTCCTTTAACTTCCCCTGATGTACCAAATACCTTGGTTACCCATACTGGATTTGGTGAAATACTTCAGTTTCACATAATTTGAATGGCTATTCCAGCAAGCAAATAAGTGTTCAGGAAACAACTTTAAAAAATTTCTCACTAAACAGAATTTTTGGAAAACAGCGACAATAAAATACCTGCCTCCAGTCTGTAGATCAAATCTATTGGGTTTTTTTGGTTTCTTGAGTAACATGAGGCTAGTGACTAATTAAGCTATAGAAACTCCGCAGGGAAATGCTGTTTGGAAGGGTATGTAGACAGATTCCCAGACCTTAAGCCTAGCCCAGGCCTCACAGGCTCCAGCTCCCAGTTTCTGTAAAAAAGAGCCCGAACACCCTGATAACTTTAGTTCTTGGTGACTCTCCCAGTTCTTCTAAGCCCATGGCAAAGCTGAGAGGCGAGACTGTTGCAAACGTGCGCCCCTCACCCTGTGGCATTGAGATCGTGTGGGCGTTGCTCTAAGATGAAAGTACAGTTATCTCCACCCAAAGAATGCAGGGCAGGGCTGCCCGAGATAGCCCCCAGGCCCTGGAAGTGCTAAAGGCATTGCAGTAGGGGCAGTTTGGTCGGCAGGTTTGGGAGAGGGATTCTGCAGGAACCCCGACTTCTGATTTGCCGTGAGTAGTAAGTTAAATTGGAGGTATTTCAAATGCAACATTTTTGTCCTTTAATAAAGTGACATCTTTTATAGCGGTTGTTTCTCTGAACGTTTTCGGCTAGTTTTGCATCTGTGCATCCCTTCAGAAGCGCAGTGTTGGGACGGTACGTTGCAGTCAGTCAGTAGCTGATGTAGAAGGAAGAAGAAATTACGAAGAGCTGCGATAGAGAGGTTGTCAGGTGATGTTTTCTATGACTGGGGAAAAAAGGTGGCATCTCCTTACATCCAAGACTTACATTCCACTGACAGTTTTCCATGGTGATGAGGCTTGGACAATCACAGAGGATTTCTGTCTGCCTACCAAAGGTACCATTCAGGATATCATTTACTCCTTGCATACTCTCAATGCAATTTTGCTGTATTTTCCAAAATTACTGATGGATTCTCATGTCACAACTTGATAAAAGTTTGGGGGATTTTTTTTTTTAGTTTTCTTTCTCTTCACATTCAGTATAATCCTTGAAAAATTAGCAGTTCTGCCTGATTTGTTTCTCTCTGCGTTTGTTTTGGATGGAGGTCCAAACTAGGTTTTTTTCACACTTTGGTGCGAAACCTTTAGATTTTGCATTTGACTCCCAGGACTGCTAATAAGATCTGAAAGCAGGCTTATCCTTGCGTGATTGCTGTTGTCAGTTTGTAAAAAAATTAAGGGTAAATCCCATTCTGCAGTACATGCGCGAGGGAAGCGGAGCATCCTTCTTTCCCTATGCAATCCTGGTACGACCATTTTCTGCAGAACAGGCAAGGAGGGATAAAAGAATCAATGCCGTATAGTTCCTAAGGCCGAGAATCAAAACACTTTGTCTTGCATTTCCAGCTCTGTCACTGACCTGCAGTGTGGATTTGTGATCCTTTCTGTAAAGGGCAACCAACCTAGCGTGTTTGCCGTCTGACTGCCTTTGTGTATTTGTCAGCAATCTCCGCTTCTGCCCGGTGACAGGTTGCTACACAGAACAATCACGTCTTTCTCCCAGGCTTAGGCAGAGCTCTTCCTCTTTGCTTTTTGATTAGAGGCCTTTTATGTTTCCTGAGCTTCCTCTGGGACAGAACTCCCAGTACAGGGCCGTACTTTAAAGGGCATAACATAATTCTCGATTTTAAAACGAATGTGATTTCCCTCTAGCCAAACTTCTCAATATCCTGACAGAGCCCAAGAATGTCAAAATGAAACCTAACAGAAAGAGAGCAAACTGCTTTATTCAGACAAGCAGGCTCCAGTGTAAAGCCAAAAACAATGTGTTGTGTATTAGCTTTGGTGTGTCCTTTGGCGTGAAGAAAAGCAATTTCTTCTTATTAAAAAGAATTAAAAGGATAATAAATAGAATAAAAAACCCCATTTTTTAAAAGCAGCTGAAGCACGTTTTTTAATTCACTCATAGAGAAAGGGAGTCATGAGGTGAAATCTGGTTATAGTTTTGGTTGTGTTTGTCTATATTACATACAGTATACACAACTTCTTCTTGTTTGGGAAAGCAGGTATCGTCACTCCTCCAGCTGTCTGTCCTTACTAGCACGACAAGTGTTGACCGTCATCAGATAATATAGAAATTTTTAGGTAGAATGGGTATAAATGAGAACGTACCACGAACTTTTATTGGCAATGAATTTTGCTTAAAGCATTCCTCATTTAACGGATAGAAGTGAGTTTCATTTTAAAGTACACTTTGGATGTTGACACGGCTTATAGCAGCTGGTTCTTTGTCAAATTGCATGATATTCAAAATGGGATTTTGTTGTTCTTTTCCTTCTTTCCATCTGTTGCTGCTGTAGACGTTTTTTCAAGAAGTATCTTCTAAATGAATTAGGTCATATGGTAAATGTGTTCTTTTTATGAAATGTTTAAAATTAAAAGCATAAGGAAAATTACGGTGTGGCTTAATTCTATAGTATAACTCAATTTATATACCAATTTTCTATTAAAAAAACCAAGAAACATTTCTTTTTAGATATGCATGTTCAACTGATACAGCTGGTGACTTAATCTTTTAAGAAATCGGATCACTTAGAAACCTGTAATTCAGTTTGCTATTTGAACACCAGGTAAATGATATAGAAGATATAATTAGGTGCTGAAATATAATAAAACAGAAACAAAGGAAAAATACGATCCTGAAATCTGTTTTTGTTATACAACCTGAACCTTATTTCATACGTGACTTTCAGCCCCATTGAACAGAGTAGATAAATTACTTTAGACCCTGGGCTCAGCAAATCTTACCAGCATATGTGTCTCTAAGCATGCAAGTAGCTTTTGTCACCTCATTTTACCAGACTTGAGTGCCTGCATGATTTAATTATGTTAAGGATCAACTATTAAATTATACTGGAGAGAATTACACATACAGAAAACTAGAGGTTTTCATGTCTGTCTCTACTACGGCTAAGCATTTTTTTCAAACGGAGAGCTAGGGTTAGTCTGGATATTTAAGGTCTGAGCAAATATCTTGATTTCATCTTCAGAGCACAGAGTGCCCCGAGCCCTGAATGAAACACAAAGATGCAGAAAAGGTAGGTGAACCTATTGTTAAATACGCTGTCACGCTGCACAAGTAAAGAGTGAGCCCAAATCGTATCTGTGCTTTCTCCTTTTTAAACACTTGCCATTGCAACTTTAAACATGCTTTTACTGTAACGTTAACTATGAAATACGTAACTAAGGAGACAAGATGTCTGAGCATTGTACGCGTGACCTGGGCCAACACCCAAGGCTGCATTTATAATGTTCTCTGCATACAAAGAAATACACGGCATGTGGCAAAGCCCCTATGAGTTGCTACTCATTTGCAGCACCTGATAAATGTGATAAATGCCATTAGAGCCCTCGTAAAAGTTGACACGTTTTCCAGATGTTGATCAGTGGTTGGCAACTAATTGTTGTCTCAGCAAACAGCTGGCTGAAGGCAGAGTTTCATTACACGGGCACACCTGTGTAGAAGACACAATCAATGTGTTGCAAGGGCAAAAAGGACCAGCCAGGGCGAAACCTCCTTTAGCCAGTATTTCCAGCCACGCTCCATTCAGTGAAACTACCGCTTCCGTAGCGGTAACTAACATTTCTTACCCATTAGTACGTGTTAATCGTCATAGGCCTTAAATAAACATGGGCAGGCATCATCTTGCTAATTCCTGGTTAATAGTTAATTTAGAGATGAGGGTTGTTTTTCTCCTGCTTAAATAATTATTTGATAAAGTGGTGAAGTGTCAGGTGAGTAAAGGATGTTAGTGAGCGTGGTGTTGTATAAAAGTGCGAGAAGGTGGGAGGCAAACTGCTGACTCCCGGCGGCATCAACTCAGAACAACACCAGAACAACGATACCTTAGACAGACTCATTTGCAAAACCTATTTTCATTGATTACAGCCTGAATCCAAAAAGACTCGTTGAAGTCTTGTGCTGTTAAGCAGCAATTTTGGAAACGTAATGTCAGGAGACCTGGATCCTAGTGTTCAGGCTTTAGGCAAAGACGGGTAAGCACTTAAGCCTTAAGATCTGAACTCCAAAATAACCTAAAATGAAGAGTGCCTTGGGTGAGGTTCAGTCTCTTGCTCCCCAAGCTTCCCCCTCAGATAGCTTCCACCATACATTGGTGAAACTACAACTTTAAAGTGCTTTGTGGGGTTTTTTTTTGCTTCCATTTTTCCTGATGGAACACTTTTACAGGAATTTATTCCTCTTGTGGCTGGAAATCATGTTCCAATTATCAGCCTAAGTTCCTTATGGCCAATTTATTCCCATTTGATGTGTATCAGTGTTGTTCTTTAGCTTAAGTAGTTCTCTCTCCCTGGAGTTTTAGTGCCCCAATCTATTTATTAGATTTAGTCTCTTCAGTCTTTGTGTTGCTTACTAATTTTCATACGATAGCTTCCTTATTCCCTGATGATCTTACTGGCTTTCCTCTGTATCCTTATGAGTTTGAATTATTTTTTTTTGCTAAAAAATGATCATCACTATATACCAAAATTACATCAGCCTGTATTCCGAGGTCTGCAGTCCTAATTTGAACAGCAACACAAGAACTCAGCAGCGTATGTGGTTATACTGATAATACTGCAAATATTTTACGGGTTGGAGATGGTGAGTGTGTCAGTCGACAATGATTTGGAAGTTGCATGTATGCACTAGTTCGTACTGATTTTTACCAGTATCTTGCACAACGGGATCAGTATTTTCCTGTTATGCTTGAAACATGCCACCTGATTCACTCCTGTATATAATTTTACATATATACACACACATATATTTTATAGATAAGTAAAATACATACATATGTGCATATGTATATATATCTCTATACAATTACAATTGCACCATGTTTCAGATTTGTAATTATGCTATTGCCAAGGATTGTTCATGGGTTTTCTTCATTCTCTGCCACTTGTAATTGATGAGCTCTGAGCTTTAGCCGCAGTGTTTCTTCTTTGTGCATGTGCACACAGTCTTCCACGTTACACTATTGAATGCCATCCCGCCTGCATCACTTCAGTCTTCAAGGTCATTTAGTTCTTTCTATGTGGTTTTTCTCATCCCCTTTTCCCACTGGAGGGGGCATCCCAGCCACGTGTTGTCAGCATATTTCATTAGTCTGATTATTTTTCTGTGCCATGGCCATTAACGCAAATACTAAAAATGAGAAGTTTCAAGGCCAAAACTTCAGGATTTGTCCTGGTCACTGCTTGCTGGCCAGACAGTTACCCTTTTACCACAACCTGACTCTCCCGAGCTTATTCCGCATTTTAGAATTCTTTTGCTAACCCCCAATTTAACTAATAATTTCCTACGAGGAATCATATCAGATACTTTTCGGAAGTCCAGATAAGTTAGATATATTACATTTCCCTTTGTATTGTATTCTCTGCTGGAAGTCAGCAGCATATTGGCAGTGTGGTCCTTGTACACGTCTTACTGCTTATAGAAGTGAATGTATTTTTATCATTATTATTAGATGTCTTTTTACTTTGTTAATAACCCTTGCTGTTATAGGTGTCTGGTGCTCTGGGAAGGATTTCTTGTGTTCCTGAAACGTTTGATAAAGTCTGTTCTTTATATAATATTACCTTGCCAGTTCAAAGCAATCAGATCAGAGGTTATAATCAGGGGTAAGAAAATATAGCTTAGAAATCTTCATTTGATTTTTCGAGGCTTAAGTCTGCAGTGTTTCCAAGTCTTCTAGTCTTACTGAGGTAGGAAGCTAAGCTTTTTTCAGACAGAATTAATCTTTGTAAGAAATATTTGGCTTCTCAGAAACCAGTTGTTTTATTTGAAGTTTTTAGAGTCCATACCCCCAATTTCTGTGTCTCTGAAATATTTTTTTCATCTGCAGCTGAAGTCTGCCTACAATGATATGCCTAGTAAGTTCAAGGGTTTTGGTTGTTTGTTTTGTTGTTGTTGTTGTTGTTTTGGGATGAGGGCTTTTTGGAGGAGTGGCGGAGAGCTGTTGAGATTTTTTTGTGGTATTTTTTTTTCCCCCTCCTGAAGTGTAATTCTTGCTTATTGACATATTATTTCATTACAAAATCCCATTCCCCCAGCAGGGCTTTGCACTATGTGAAAGCAAAATTATTATAGCTATAAACTATTACTGATGGCATAAGGAGATACAAATGGCTTCTACCAAAGATTTTACTATTATGGAGAATAATATTATTTTTAAGAGCGAATAAAATCTATCATCTTCTTCTGCGTCTGAAGTGCACCAATAGCCACTGTAAACTTTCAGGGCTGGTGACTAAATGAAGCTTGGAAGATCCAGCCCGGCAGACTTCAAAGTGCGCAGAGCAAAGAAAGCTTTCAGGGCAGAGAGGAGGGAGGGATAACTTATTTTCTGCACAAAACCCTAACCCCAAAGGAATTTAAATAAATAAATAAAAACACACACACACGTCCACAACAAAACCAGGAATTATACAGAGGTTCCGCACATTTTTTAAGAGAGACGACCGGTTTTCAACCTGATCCAGACCATGCACCATGTTGAAATAAAATTTTGAAGAAACCAGAGTGTGCATATTGTTGTGGAGGTGATTTGATTGCTGTAATTTGCTTGACGGTGAATGTGCTCATTAACCAATGATCATGCTCTTACTAACAAAATCTTTATTCCAGTCCTCTGCTGCAAAATTCAGTTATTTTTCAAGTCCTCTATGATGACTTTGGACTTCTCTGGTTAGTTGGTAGACTCAAAAGACACTTTTGAGTTGTCAAAACAGACACTAAGGCCTATTGTGGTACCTTTCTTGTTAGAAGGCTTAGTCATTAAATAACTGCATATACATATATAAAGAAGTAAATTATGTTTCTGACAGATTTATTTTTCAGTAAGAGACCTGTTTATTTCCATGTTTTTAAACATAAGGATAACGAGTAGATAAACTAATAAAAATTATCAAAGTGAACAAAATAATGATGTAGAACACAATAAAATGAGAACAAAAGCAGATATATTTAATAATTTTACTTTTCTCAAGCTCAAGTATGTAATTGATTTTTCATTCATGACAGTATTTTTTCTAAACTGTAAATGCCGTTATGTGCTGGATTTACTTTTACGGCTGCGTGCAGAATTAATGCGCTAGTCTCCATGAAGTCTTCTTACACAGCTAGCTCATCACTCACGTCTACATGTGGATGGGTACACGTGGTGATAGGTACAGATCTGCAGCAGCCTCACAGCCTGCTTCCTATTACATTTTCTCCAATTTAAAAAAAAAAACAAAACAACATCAAAAAAAGTTCTTCTCTCTTATTGCTTTTCCCCTGAATTTCTAAACACTGCCTATGGCAAGACACATGTTGAGACATCAGGATACGTTTAAGTGGGGTCATTCTGAATAACTTCCCGTTATAATTTCTTATTCACAGTTCTTCATCATAATCATCATTCTTTTTGACGGGCAGGAGCGCTGGTGATTGAGCTACATCACAGGTCATTTCTGACAGGAAATTTTCAGTGCCTGTGGAGCAACAGATATGAAAATATTTGAAAGGATCTATCTTCTCGTAGCCAGACTGGTTATTTGGCAAATGCATGTATATGCTATTGATGTGACGTGCCACTTCTCTGACTTGTCACTTCATATTTATGATACACAGCAGTATGCTTAATCGTTTCATGAGGAGTCTTGTCATGGTAAATCAATTAATACAAAATGAAATTCAATGGAGCATGTCTAGACACAGAAATACAAAATACAAAAACCATATAATATGCTACGACTTTGACATGATTAAGTACAACACTGACAGCTAGCAAAGCACGTGCAATAAAATTAAAGATACTATTTATGAGAGACAAAAGGGACGTTCTTGCTTTTCAGGCAGTTTCAGGGATTCAGTAGATTAAGATACAAGATACGAGTTCTCGTTTGGGGGAATTTTGGTACGTACAGCTCTGGAATTTGACTGAGGAAACCTGGTTTCCTCCCACATCTTCCACAGTATTGTTGGATAAGAGCCACAATATCTAGGGAGTGTATTCACTCTCTTGGCTCTTCTGTTTGAACTGTAACTGCTGAAGAATGTCCTCCAGCAGCTTCGCTTCAGTATCTGCCTAAAAAGTTTAACAAGCGTATGATTTTTGGGCTTCTTATACTCCTAACTCCTGGAGACCTGAAAAATTGAAAGGGAATTAAAGTTTTTCCTCAGTCGCTTTGAGCTTCTGATTTTCAGAGAGCACAATTTATTTGGAATTCTTTAATTTTACAAGATAAAATTCCATTTCACTGAAATCATAAATAATGCCTTCTTATGTTAGACATTCCGTTAATTCCTATCCTTGCTCAGCAGGAAGAAGATCACCCTGGCAAGCCCAAAGTTTCATTCATTTACTTTCTATTGTCTTCTGCTTTTCCTTCAACATCATTATTTTACCTCACCAATTTATGTTCAATTTTTAATTAATGTTCCATTTAATTTTGGTAAATTTTTCATTCACTGCTACTGCAACTTTGCCCAGTCCTCCCTCTGGAAAAACAGGGACAGCTTCCATTCTTTCTGTATGCTCTGCATGTCTGCAAACACTTGCAGGTTTTGCAAGTGATATAATCTGTGTGTCCTTAGTCTACATCTCTGTCACATCCCTCTTTTCAGGTTTTCATTTCTCTCTGTCTTCACCAAGCCACACTCCACACAGCAAACTTGCAAAATTGGGTTGGCTGTGGATTCGTATCGGTTAGAACCTCTTTTAAACTTTTTCCCTTTGTATTTTGTTTAAAAACATCTCTCCTCTGTCTTTTTTTACGGTATGCAGTGACACACTTTTTCTTTTTTATTTTTTTTAGTATCACAGTTGCCCTCCCCTGCTCACATTAACTGAAAACTATTAGAAGCGTGAAGTGCCTCAGAACTAGCAGTAGGTACTTTCCACCTGTCAGTCTTTGCCAGCATTCATTTGGTGCAGATGATACAATTTTTTTATATATCCCTGGGAAACTTGAACCTTGATAAGGGTTGTAAGCACACCATTCCCACTGCCTTGGATTTTGTCCTAGTTTTACTCCTGGTGCTATGTATTTTCCAATGGCTGCTCAGAGCAATGGAGACGAAGAGAAATCCGCTTCATTCGGTGTCTGAATTTAACTGATGCATTATGGGTAACAAGTTTGCTAAACATTTTTGCCATAATTTTATTAGCATAAAAAGCTATTCCCAGTGATGAATAATCTTTCAATCGTTAACAAATTAAACTCAGTTTAAAAAAAAAAATCATGTGGAAGCAAACATATTCTTTTATAGTGCATAGGACTGGAAAGATAACATAATTTTCCATGTGAAACGTTAGCAGACATTTATCCTGTGCAATATTAACTGCAGACAAAAACCGAATATACACTCGGTTGTTCATAAAAGAAAATTAGGAGGTTTAAACTCCACCAAGGCAAGATTAGCATCATAACAATATGTATCAGACCTTGATATAAGATAAAAACAAAGCAAAGCAGCATTAGTTGGAAGAGAGAGCCAGAGAGGAGCAGGGACATGTCCGATGGGGCAGGTACGTGAGCGGAGGATGTGGTGGCTCTTTCTCAGTAGGAAACAGGGTGGAGGCGGTTCAGAGAAGCCCCTGGAGGCATCCGGCAGTGGCAGCCAGCAGCTCCCAAACCAAAGTGAGTGCAGGGACACATCTCCTCCACTTTGCATAGTCAGCAGTGGGGAGAACGAAGGCAGAACCCCAGCCGGGCTGCTGTTTGTAATCAGTCGGACTGGACAGATGTTTTACTCCCCTCACGTACAGGAACAGCCGGCAAGCTTCATTCCTGGTGGTATCCATGTAACGTCTCCTTCCGCCTACTGCAGAGCTGCCTTGCCTCTGCGGCGAGCTGGGAGAGGGGTCGTCCCGCTGCTGCTGCTCCTGGGGCACATGACAGCCTGCGTGCTGCCAGGCTAGATGTCCCAAGACAAAGGAGAAAAGTAAGAAGAATGCCAACTCATCCTGCTTGTCTGGCTGCTACGAGACTGAAATCTAAGTCATGTACCGTTTTGTCTGAATCCCCCTGGCAAGGGCCATCGTGTTGCTATGCCACGCAGGAAACGAGAGAAGGGGAAAGCTGTGAGCCTGTCGTGATCGTTTCTCTAGCTTAAATCTTTACGTTAAGATTTGAAATTTAAAGGAACCCCAAACAAACAAACAAACAAACAAAATGAAACAAAACTAAAAGCACACACACAGAGGAAAACAAAAACCAAAAGGTCTGTCATCTTCTGTCAGATGGCAACCGACAGTTATCAGTTTCCTCAACAGACCTATCAGATGCGCCATGCAGGTGTATTTCCCTTAGGTCTTGTCTCTGTTGATTCCCTACTCAGCTCCTCAATGCATGGAAAGAATAAAAGACGGGAGAGGATATTTTGAGGAAAGTGAAGGGTCTTATAATTCCCAGAGAGATTACATTCAGGTACAGCCTGCACCTAAATTACTCAATTGATTCAAGTAAAAGTAATTGATGTTACCGTAAGTAAATGTTCCCAGAATATCTCTCCAACAACAGGCGGCCACAGAGCTGAATTTACATTTAAAGTAGAAATTACTTTCACACTAAGAGCAGTGAGATCTGTAGGGGAAAATGTACCGTTCTTGTCATGTTTGAAAAACAGTTCCCGGTGAGCGTGGGGCGGGGGCAGGGGGGAAGGAGGATTACAAAGCTGAAACAGGACAATCCTTGGCTTCTGTGGGAAAGCATAATCCCACTCAATAAAAATACATTCTTATTTTTCAGGACATTGGCCACCATTCAGTACACTGGTTTGTGACACTGCTGCATGGTACGCGTGAAGTAGTTCATGAATCTGAACTTGGTTCAGCAAACCCTATGTCCTTTATTAGCAGCAGGCACTGCGCTAGTTACCTTTTAACTACGGGAAGAAACACGCTGAATGGTATTTTGTGCCATTCCTGGTACATCTGCTGCACGTGTAAATCCCTGCGTTAATGCCAATCGCAAAATGACCATCTGCCTTTTTCTGAGTGTAAAATTAATGGTTTTCCTTATACGAATAGGTACGCATGTAGCTTCTAATAAATAAATTGAAGACATCTTATAGAAAATAAGTAACAGTTACAAAAGAAAAGATTTTTAAAGCATTTTCATAGCTTACGTGCAACTAAGCCAGGCCTTTATTTAGGCATGGAATTTTGCTATATTGGATATACAACAAGTTATCCCTCTTTCATGTAGTTCAACTTGACTACCTGCAGCTTTTTCTTTCTAGGAAATTTAGATCTTCTCCCCCACCTTGCCTGAGAGGTAACAGACTTCCTTCCTCGAGTACATGGGCTGAGGCTTGCAATATGTCTTTATAATATACAGCATTTCTGTGTAATTTAAATTTTATCAATCATTTATAGAAGAACTAAGCCATTCTTGAGAGCAGGAGAGATCAGAAAGTGTATTTGCTATCTCCGCTTTAAAATATTGCCTTTCAAACGGTATAATTCTGGATACAAGAGTTAAAATCATGAAGACATAGGCCAATAAAAGCTACCAAGGATTATTACTTTCAGAGTACCCGGTTTATCATATCAAGTATAATGATATATATAATTATATATAATGTTTCTGAGGCACAAACATATATCACATTCAATATTTGGAAAAGCATGGTCTAAACATAAAGATTAAATATTGAAAGTGAAAGGAAGGTTTATGCTACTGTTCTTTTTCTTCAGAAGGGATATGAAATGCAAGACAAATAGAACAGGAAAAAAGTGAACATGTTCTTGTCATACTGACAGGTAAAATACAGCCACTTAAGGTAGATGTAGGTTTGTATTGAATCACTGGTCAGAGATTTTGGTTGCGTATGTATGATGAAGCAGAAGGCTGAGTAGCTCCATAAGCTCTTTCAGAGACTCTCCATTAACTCAGTAAAGTGC
This sequence comes from Larus michahellis, assembly GCF_964199755.1. Lineage (NCBI taxonomy): Eukaryota > Metazoa > Chordata > Aves > Charadriiformes > Laridae > Larus > Larus michahellis. Next base: position 82,550,107 of record NC_133897.1, read on the forward strand.
AGGACACCTCTTACGTATCGACAAACATACAGCATCTGGGCTTTGAGCTGTTTGTCTTTGCCTACCTCTGAAGGCAACTTCAATTTGTTATTTTCACATCTCTTCTGGTCCCACCATGACACCAACTCCAGCTCTCCCCTTGGGAAGTGCTCCTCGGAGTAGTTGTATTTATCTCCTTGTATTTGCTGACATTTTTAGCTTCTGACCCTGACCATAATTTTCTTCTTGGGTGGTTTTTTTTTTTTTTGGTTTGTTTTCTTTTGTGTTTTTTGTTGTTGTTGTTTGGTTTGGTTTTGTTTTCTGGAAACAGAGTAAATTTTAGCCTTGTTTCATGGTCTGTTGGAGACAAGATCCTGAAGCGTGACCTTTTTGCTTGCTAGTTTCATTTCCCAAAAGAATTTAAAAATCTTTAATCATCTTCTCTCTTTTAGTTCCTTCATTTTTCTGAAGCAATTAGGTATTGCAAACAATAAAGGAAAAAGTTATGTGCAAAGCCATATCACTTTATTTAAGTCACTGAAGTGTTCAGCTCGGAATGCCAGTTAAGCAAAATGTGTAAATATTTGCCTGGAGTTCATTTGTGACCTTCTGTGACGCTACGGCGTCCTCTTCCCCCGTTTTGTAGGGCAGCCGCAACCGACAACGAAAACATAGGAGAAGATTCCACCTCATCTCAGGAACGAAAACTGCGGCAACTTATGATAGCAGTTGTAAAGAGTGCGCAATCAGCAAGATAAATAAAGGTAAATAAATAGAATGGGAATAATTTGCTCCAAGGAAGACAGCTAGTTTGGAAATTAAATGGCTTAATGGTTAATTCATTGGAGAAATGCTCTTGAGTTCCTAAATTCAAGTAGAACTTTTAGATCTAATTTTTCTTAAGGTTAGAAATGAGGACATATAAACACTATCTTCAACTGTTGCCTTTAAAGTACTTAACCTCATATGACAAGGGCATACGCAGGAATTGTTTTGTACGAAAAAAAAGCACCGAAAATGTTGGGGGCTTTCAGTGGTAAAAATAAAAATGTTAAATTTCTTTAGTATTCAAAAGCTACCAACAGGATATTTATATAATCATTGTTAACTATAAAAATGTACGTAGTTTCAGGTACATTCCTGTTGTATCCTATGTATCCTACGTTGTTACATGCTGTGACGTTTATATATACCCTGCAAAACATTAAAAGATGAATATATCAGAAATTCAGAAATCTCAAGTGAAGGAAGTAAGCTTGTACCCTTCTATGTGTGTGTGTGCTTACCTAATAAAATAAAACCTATGATAAAAGAAGGAAATCAATAGACTGAAATAAAATATTAAAAATAAGAAAATACCAAAGTTATTGCGGTACAGTCACCTTAGAATTTCTAGCTTTCACAACATGCATATTTCAAATATGTGTTTTATATTCAGTGGTCTCAGTCAAAATAATTTTAAAACAAAACTTCAAAGCTATGTCTAAATATAAAGGTTGTATGACAGTAAGTATACCAGCCCTCATCTGGAAGGCAGAGAGGAACATTCTGGAAACTTCTCAGTACTTTTTGCTTCATAGGATTTCCAGTAACTAGCAGGGTAGTTCTTCATTAATGATCTCGATGATAGGGCAGAGCGTACCTTCAGCAAGTTTGCTGACGTTGCAAAACTGGAAGGAGTTACCGGTGCTGCAGAGGGTGGTGCTGCCATCCAGAAGGACCTCAAAAGGTTGGAGAAATAGGCTAACAGTAACTTCATGGAGTTCAACAAGGGGCAGTGTAAAGTCCTGGGGAGGAACAACTCCATGCACCAATATATGCTGGGGGCCAACCAGCTGGAAAGCAGCTTGGCAGTAAAGGACCTGAAGAGTCCTGGTGGACACAAAGTGGAACATGAGGCAGCAATGTGCCCGTGTGGCTGTATTGGGTTTATGTGGCAAGGTTTTTGGTAGAAGGGGTTGGGGAAGGGTGCAAGGGTGACTTCTGTGAGGAGACACCAGAAGTTGCTCCCGTGTCAGACAGAGCCAGTTTCAGCTGGCTCCAAGATGGACCCACTGCTCTCCAAAGCTGAGCCAATCAGTGACGCTGGTGAGGCCTCTGTGATAACATATTTAAGAAAAGTTAAAAGGTGCTGTGCAGCAGATGTGAGAGAGGAGTGAGCAAATGTGAGAGAAACAACTATACAGACACCAATGTCAGGGAAGAAGGATGGGGAGGCGGTGCTGGAGCAGAGATTCCCCTGCAGCCTGTGGTGACGACCATGGTGACAGAGGTTGTCCCCCTGCAGCCCATGGAGGACTGTGGTGGTGCAGAGTCCATGCTACAAAGATGCCCAAATGTTTTCTGTGGTCTTTTTTAATTCATCTGATCTCCTTAATAAGTTTTTTTGGTTTTGAAATTATAGAAATCATGAGTTCTTTACACATATATTATAAATTCCCCTTATCTTTTTACGATCTCCTGAGATTTCATTTCATACAGGGGAAAAAAAGCACAAAACTTAGAGCATGTGTATTTTCAAAAGAGTTGCATACAAATGACTGAGAACGAGACGGTCAGTCTCGTTAAGTCTGTAACGCCCAGTTAAGTCTGTATGTAGTTATCATTGACAAAAATTATGGCAGACGCTAATAACAGCATGTTGGATAACTCTAGTGCTATATTCTGTACTAAACCAAAACTCTTAAATGAACACTTGAATCTCATAACATTCAGCAAAGGGAAGTACCAAGTTCTGCACCTGGGAGGAATAACCACATGCAGCAGTGTACGCTGGCAGCCAATCAGCTGGAAAGCGGCTTGGAAAGAGCTGGAGGTCCATGCCGACAACAAAAGTTGACCATTAGACAGCAACGTGTCCTTGCAGTGGAGAAGGCCGATAGCATTGTGGGTTGCCAACAGGCCGAGAGATAATCCTTCCCATCTGCTTAACTCTGATGAGACGCAACTGGAGTGATAGGTCCAAGTCTGGGCTCCCCAGTAAGAAGCGGAAATACTAGAGCGGCTCTGGGCCATGAAGGTGGCTGACGGAAGGAGCACAAGGCATGCCGATGGCAGGGGGGTTGGAAGTAGATGATCTTTAAGGTCCCTTCCAACCCAAACCATTCTATGATTCTATGGTTCTATGCGAGGAGAGGCTGAAAGAAGGTTAAAGACAGATCGTACTCCTGCCTACAAAAAAAAAGCCCCTAATGGAAGAGTAAAGAGAAGATGGAGCCAGACTCTTCTTGAAGGTGAAAAGTGATAAGACAAGAAGCAGTGGATACAAGGTGGACCGTGAGAAATTCTGTTTAGATATAAGGAAAAAAATTCCATTAAGAGGATCATCAGATGCTGGAACAGGCTGCGCACAGAGGCTGTGGAGTCTGTATCCTCGGAGATAGCTGCAATCCAACTGGACAAGGTGCTGAGCAACTGCCCTAACTGGATTTGCTTCAAGCAGGGCATTTGGACTAGATGACCTGCAGGGTCCCCTTCCAAACCAAATTATTCTGTGATGCTATGCTTATTTCTGATTATTATCTTTATTATTTTTTTTATTCTTATTGTAGAGTATAATATTATTATATTATGCAAGGAAGGCATAGCTGAGTTGAAATGCCGCACTGAAGCATACAAGAACAATTCTGTTAAGGCTTTTATGCCTCCTACGACTCTCATTCACTCCTTCCTAAATTACTACTTTTTGGAGCATAAAAAGTTTGAAGCCAGTGAATACACACTAACACTCAGGAATGATTACTGTTCTGTGAATTATTTTTTGAAAATGCTTATTTTAATGCAAACATACATCCTCTGAACAAAACTCCATCACCTGATAATTTTCATCTGTATTAAAAGATGAATATTATTAGCTTATTTCCCTTAATATGTCTGGAAGGAAAATATTCATTTGGTTTGTCCAGATGGATTGGGAACAATTTTGCCACACCCAATTAAGCTTTTTGTCTGTTTCAGACATCGTGGGCAGGGGATGGATCATGATTTCATGTTCACACAAAAAAGTTTAAATACCATTCCACCCAAACTAGATCGCAATAGCTAAATATAGATGCTGCTCTAAACTTGAACATGTACAAAAAACCCCATCAATCATATCATATGCATTTTGTTCTTTCCATTTTCCCTTCAGATGTCTTAATCTTCAGTCCAAATAATTGTAAGGAAAAGGATGTGCAATGTAGCAATTGTTTATGCCCTCTACCAGGTAGGCACATTCTGCCTTCCTTGATGCCACATCAGCATTCCTTAACTGCCATAGGGTGTTTCATTACAGTGTGTTTACTAACCTTTTAAACTAAATTTTATTTACAGCAGCTCAGCTCTTGGTAGTTTTTGTGCCTCAGTAGGAAGGTTTACAGGGACATAAAATGGAAACCTGCCGTAACTAATAATTAGAATCTCCAAGATACCAAGGACTAAGCATTTGAGTGATCTAAAAAAAAAAAAAAAAAATAAAGTAGACTGCAGCCAAATGGAAAACTGAAGCATTACTCTACACAGAAAGTAAAGGCAGAAAATGGTTCATTTACTCTCTTTCCATTTGCACAATGGTAATAAAAATGCCAAACAGATTGATTTTCAGGCAAACTCTACATTGCAGTAAAGTCAAGATTACAAGAGAAGATGTATTAATACAGCATATTTTTCTTGCAATACTGCATTTTTACCTCTGTTTCAAGGATATGCCTATGTGTATGTTCAGTTTAATTTTAATTGGGTACTGCCATTTAGTTTTTAATATTTATGAAATGACATGCCTTTCTCTGAGGTAGCTGCGCAGAATTTGCATTTCACAGTTCTATGTATTAAGCATTCTTTCCGGAATGGTTAAGACTTTATTGTCAGAAAAATTCCACACAACTTAAGAGAGGAAAAAATACCTGTTCCGGTGAACTGGTCACCAGATGCCTTGTTTGATTTATGTATTCTACAGCTTTTATACATCTTTTATATATTCTAAAGTTGTTACAGATTCAAGTCTCCTTGAAGACAGCAAAAAATGTCACTGTTTGTTGTTGTTTTTTTCCCAGATAGATGTCAACATTATCTCATCTTAACTAAAATTTAACTGCCAAATCAAAAAGGAAACAATTTCTCCTTAAAGATGCACAGAGCTAGATTTTTTCCCCAAAATGAAGGAAAAAAAGAAAAAAAAATCAAACAAACAAAAAAAAAACAAAGGCAAAAAAGTCCTAAACCCCAACCCCCTCAAAACCATCCAAAAAGCTGCTCCAGGATGACAAAAAATCAAAGTGCACAAGAATTAGTAGGCCAAAGACAGAGGAAGAAAGAGATAAGATATAAAAGAAGGCCTCATTCTAGATGTGTGAGGGAAGGACCTCCCCTGTGAGGGCTTATCCTGGAGTCTGAGAATTGATTAAACATATTCTATTTAAGAAAAAATGAATAAAATGTGACTGAAGTAGCCTGGGATCCTCCTAATCAGTAGTTTACAGAATCACATCTTTTCTTTCTTGCTTTCCTGAGCTACATAAACTGTGCATCCTTATGTGCAGAACAGCAAACCTCAGCAGGAAAATGGGGTTTTCCCTGGCTATTCTTGTAAGGTGTAGAGAGTGGTATACTGGAAAACTGAAGTCTGGATACAACCATTCCTCTGCTTCCCCACCACCTCATCCATTCCAGTTCCCTCTCATTAAAATCTAAAGCTTCTGAAGTTCTAAAGTTTCTTGACCTGAAGTTCAAGAATTTCTAATTCTCAAGTAAATGCACTAATTATTGTGCAACCATATCGGATGTTGACCCACGGTATCTCATGAGCAGAGGCTGCACTTCAGAAGAGATTCAGGAGTCCTGAATCCCAGCTCGATGAGAGGGTAAAGGACAGCATGACGCCAAGGGTCCCTCATCAGCTGGCTTCCCAATCAGTGCATATCTGAGAGCACACATTTCCTAATAATCTATAATAAGTAGACCTATGGAGGCATACAGTCAATGAGAGATAGGTGCTTCAGTTAGGACCTCTGAATTGCTCCTCAGAGGTGCTTCCCTCTCTGTTGACCAAGCCTAGGAAGCCCATGGGTCTATCTTATGTTCTAAGTCACTGTTTAGAAACAAAGTACCTACCTTTCAGGCATTGTGAGGCTTATATATGGATCCTTGAGATGGTCAGAATCTGCCCCATGGTATCTACCCCATGTCAGCTTTTTTTTGTGTGAGGTGATGAAATCTTATGTGAGAAATGGTATTTTCTACAACCTTTTTATGTATATCACTCTGCCTAGGCCCAGACTATGTCCTGATTCACTCTGAGTAGTACCTGATTTCAGTAGCCCTATTAAAATAAACAAAATTACATAGTTATTTTCAGAAGCCAGCCTGCAAACAACTCCTAACTGTTATTACTGAAGAGCTGGAATAAATATTTCCAGATGGAAGACCCTCATTGTGTTTGTACGTCCATCCTTTCACAGTCTCCTTCTTTCTAGCTACTGCTTATAGTATTATTAAACCTCATATTCAAGGACATTGCTCCAGAAAATGACAGACAGATACTTCTGCCATAATTGCCCTGATGTGACCAGCCTGTTGAAGAGAAACAACTAACAGGATAGAGCGCTCAGCTCATTCCCAAGAATGGAAAGCCAGAGTCCTGCATATTTCCAAAAATGGGGGAAATACGAGACCTGATGTTAGTAAATATGCTGATGAGTATATTCAAATAAATACACAGAGTCTTAACCCAGCATATACTATGACATTAACATATTCTATATAATGCTATGTATCAAATGAAATACTATATAATGGCCTACTGAACAATGGCCTATTCACGATAATAGGCATAAAAATGCCTAATCAAGGCTTCAGGTTTGAAAATGTATTACATTTTAACCATTGATTAATCTGCACTTTTTTATGACACTACTTTTTCTTTAAGTTAATCAAATTTCAAAATGCATAACTCAGAAAATTTTAACTGTCAAAATAACTGCTTGCTTTCCTTTAGGTAATAATGGTATTGAAATTCCTGAGATATTTAAAGTTGGCAGTTTTCCTAGAGATAAATCTCTAAACAGTGTAACTTTCTATGCTCATGGACCCTGACATCAGCATACACTGATGTTTTCATGTTGTCCTCTTACTGGAGGCAGAGAGATAATTTAATTACACAAGCCAGAGTCTCTTAATGGGGTAAGGTTACATAGTCAAGGAGAGAAATTATGGCTAGTTATGAAAAAAATATGATGTGTGTTTAAACCAAATTGAGTTATTTAATGAACAGCTTTAGAAAAATGGATGGTACCCCATCATGTCACTTAAGCATATTGAGTAGCTCAAGGGGAAAATGTTTTGTGTAAGCTTTAATTAATTTCCACTTTCAAATCCTCAGAGATGCCAAAGAAAAAAGTCTGACACATGCTGTTGATAGTATACACAGGTTCCAAGGACATTTGATGAAATACAAGTATTACGATCATGAAAACACATTTTTATCAGGGACTACGTTTCACATTCTAAATGTGTGCATATTTTTTTGTTTATTCTCTCCAGTCAGTACAATTTGATTACAGTAGCTCAAGCTTTACCTCATTATGTACCTGTGATAGCCGGCGCTTTGTAACTGCCCCACCTCTTTTCTTAAGGGAGTACACTAAGTCAAAAGTATCTAATCTCTAAGGTTAGGTTTTACTGGAACACAAAATAATGCGTTAAAGCAGAGAAACTCTTTACATAAGGAAACCTCAGATAAGCTGTGTGAGCAGGATTGAATAAAAGAGGTTAAAACAAATCTTACCACTGCCAATTGTCTCTTTGCAGGGTAATCTTTTCCACCAAACTTGATCTCAGTCCAGCTTTAAAGGTTCCATTGGCCACAAAGATTTCACAGTCCCCTCACGCTAAAGATATGTTAATTTTGTTTTCTAAACAAGCAAACTGCTCATATGCTAGCTGATTTTTTGTATGACTTGTTCTCTGAAAAGAGGAAAATAGTTTCAATGGAGGGTAAGAATAGATGCATACCAGCTAACCCAACAGCAATCTCCAGTAAGCTAAAACTGCTCAATTTTTCCTTCTCTCTCCTTCAATCCTCTCAGTAAGCCTTTTCTGCCTCTGAAGGCTCCATACCTCAATGAGCTTAGTGGGTGTCTTCAATAGTTCTGAAATTTGTGTCACTTCAGCCCAGATTTTGAGGGGCAGATTTTCAAGAGGAGGACTTTTTATGAAGAAGATTAAGAGATTCCTATCATTTTTCACTTTCTTGTGGCTTCAAAGTGCATGCTTCTTCATAATGTCTTGGGATAGTCCCTTAGCCCCAGAAGAGTGCGCTCCTCCAGCCCTGCAATTCTGCTGCATTCACAAGGTCAGGGCGGTGGGTGAGGGTGTTGATCTTTGGGTTATCCTCTTCAGAAGAGGGGCTTTCTGAACGTCAAATGATTTGGTCTTTGTGGCACACCCTTCTGAAGTCCTAGATGCACCCTAAGCTGCATCCAACGGAGAAGATATTCTTCTCCCTAGCTTTTAACACAATGGAGAAGTTTCAGTGCTAAAGAAGTTCTCTGCTGAATTACAGCAAGGATACACAGAACCTCAGAGGGTAAAGAGCTTCTAGGTAGGTTGAACACACTCTCTTGCATTTGATTAATAAAGAGAAAAGCAAAATAATTAGCACGTTACATATTCTCATTGCAATAGAGGGTTTAAAAAAGGTAACATTAGGCAGATAATGTAAATTTCAGTATGTTATTTCCTGGCATTAACACTCAGTGAAAGAGACAGCTACAGAAACAGACATGAAGCTGAAATCAGGCTGAAAGGATCAGCCTTGTATGTTTATATAAAACACTTTCATAGCAATCCTGACACCCCATAGCACTTTTCACAGAAGCCTCTTATTTACGTCATGGCATACCTAATTCCTCCTCTATCCTCCAGATTTTTACCTTAAAAATAGAGCTCAGTATCAGCTAATATGTATTTAAGTATCAATTATATTGGTATCATTCGGATCCTTGATAACAAATTGCAGGCAAACACATGCCTGGCCATCAACTGCATGAATATATTATTTCTTTTTTTTTTTTTTTTATAAACAAGACTTGCATCAGTAGAAGTCTACAGATTTTGAGCCACAAACTCCCTGAATTCTTAAGACCAAATATCTTTAAGTTACAAAGTATGTTATTCATTGAGTAGCAACTCGCTTCTTTCAGTTTTATTAGAATTCAAATGTTTCTAGTAAAGGGAGTGTTAGCATAGCTACAACAAATCCTGTTTTATCCAGTTCTGCTTGTTGTTCAGAAAAAGCATATTTTCCCCAAAATAATGGAGCAACGTATTATTTGTGTGCACCTGGCATAGAAAAGTACTATTGTGTACTATCTCCAAAGTACTAAACTTCTATAATATCAGTTAAATTTCTATGTCAACCATGAGCAGTCTAAATGAGTTGAGATTAAGAAAATGTCTCTTACACAGCAACTGAGAGAATTTTTCTATGAATAACTTTAAAATGATTTATATTCATCATAAACTTCTACTGATAAAAAAAAAATCAAGGTAAGGTTTGCCAGGTAAAATTTTATTATGCAGTTATTGTGAAATGCTGACCCGTGGCAGTTGCAAGAAAAAACAATGCCCTTGCAAATCTTTACCTCTGCTACTGAATATAATTTTCCGTTTGTATGGCTTGTGCAATTGACTGCTGTGCCGTAATCTGATTCCATAAAAGAAAATAAGTATTTTGAGGAAAGAGAGAGTGACAACTAATACTACTAATTCAGGATAACGTCTAATTTTGTGAAATGAAGAGCACCTTCAACCTCCTTGATAAGAACTGGCAATTCTAGGCACCATTTAAGGTTACTCAGTACCTGGCAGAATTTTACCCAACAAGGGAAACAGGAATATGCCTCTGCTTGACGGTGAAATGAATTTAAGGACACGACTATTCAGAAGAGCAATTCAGAAAAGCCATTTTGAAACACTGTTTAATTAATTATGATCTTATCCTCAAACAATAATTTCAATATATGAAAAATGTCTGGGTTTATTAGTTCTAAATAGTTAAAAAATTAACTGCAAGTTTAGTGTCTTTTTTCTGCATAACAGAATGAATATGTTTCAACCAGAGAGCATATTTAGAATCATAGAATCACAGAACAGCCCAGGACCTTGAAAGACCATCTAGTTCAGCCTTTCACGGGAAAGGGAGCCTAGGTGAGATTATCTAGCACCCTGACCAATCGCATCTTGAAAACCTTCAGCGATGGGGACTCTACCACATCCCTGGGCAGGTTGTTCCAGTGAATGATTGCTCTTACTGTAAAAAAAATCTTTCTTATGTCAACATAAAACTCCCGGTGAAACTTGTACCTGTTGCCCCTTGTTTTCTCTATATGACTCCTTGTGAAGACACAGCCTCTGGCTTTTTTATAGTTGCCTTTTAAGTACCGGAATACTGTGATGAGGTTTCCCCAAGCCTTCTCTTCTCTAGGGAGAAAAGACCTGTAAACATATAGATACTATATCCAAGAAAGATATCAGATAAAATACAGATCACAAAAGAGCTAGGACCAAGGGTTTAGCCTTCATTAAAAGTTTGCTTAATTGCTTTCACAGGTGTGATGGACAAAAGTATGTGACATATAAAGATGTCTCTGCACTCATTGCTTTTCTAGACAGTATTTTACTGGTGTTAAAGTTTTAAGCATTTAAAAAGAATAGAAGAGGTCGGATGGCTCTTTTACTTTCAACAAGGTCCTTGAAAAGAGATCAAAGAGTTGAAAAACACTGGAAAAATACAGATGGTCGTGGACCTCCTCACAGGCTAACTGTGGTAGGGAACTCACTCACACTCCCCCTCAGTGGGGTGGAAGAGAGAATCAAAAGGGCAAAAGTGAGAAAACTCACGTGTCATGATAAACAGTTTAATAATTGAAGGGGGGAAAAAAAGGAAAAAAACAAACAAGTGACACCAAAGCAACCACTCAACCACCAGCAAACTGATGCCCAGCCAGTCTCTGAGCAATGTCTTCCTTGGAAACTCTCACCCATGTTTGTTGCTGAGCATGATGTCTGGAATATCTCTTTGGTCAATCGGGTCAGCTGGCACGGCTGTGTCCCCTCCCAGCCTTTTGCCCACACTCAGCTTACTTGCTGGGGGGACAGAGTGGGAAACAGAGAAGGCCTTGATGCTGTGCAAGCACTGCTCAGTTTTGGTCACAGATCTAAAACGCAGAACCATATGGGCTGCTACGAAGAAAATTAACTCCGTCCCAGCCAAATTCAATACAATGTCAATGCCCTTTGGGACACACAACACTGAACCAAAGTCATTCTCCAGCTACAAGTTTAGAAGACTTATCTCTTGGTCCTGCAGATTTTGGCATAGAGTCCAGAATTGGACTAGGATGATGGTTAAAGCCCTTGAATTACTTTCACAGATGAAATAATTCAAAGTATTGTTTAAGATCAATTCATCAAAATTCCATGAATGCTAATAAATCTGGACACTGAGCATTAAAAGAATACATAAAGGATACATAAATAGCATAAGCCAAGCTAGTATCTGCATTTTTAGGGAAGCAATGTATGAAGCAGGCAACCTTAAAATGTAGAAAACACGGAGGTACAAAAGCTGGTCAGCTGCAAACCAAAACCCAAAACATGACCCAGGGGAAAATATGAAGAACAGATGCCCCTCCAGCAAAATGGCAGATGTGTTGTAAGTAAAAACACATCATTTATACACATCTGTGCAAAAAGGGATGACATTAATGAAGAGCACAGATTATGTTTCAGAAGAAGCACTCAGCGTGGCAATGCTTTCAGCAGTAGACCAACTGGCTAATGTCAGCAGTTCATAGACATGGCCCATGGGGAGGGATGTCAATAAGTTAAGATTAATTACACGTGAATATGCACATTACTATAATCTTCACAAAAGTACAGATGTAGGCAAACATCATCAAACACCTTCCTGCCTATCCTTATGCACTGATTGAACACACTATGAATAACCACAAAAATTATGTAAGCTTATTCATAGTAAGTGCAAATATAGAGTAATACCAGAACTTCTGTGTACACACTGGGGGAAGTATCACTTTGTGCCTGCCTTGAGTCTGTAGGACGTTCTTAACCCATTACAAACTGACACTGTCAGAACTAGGACACAGTTCTATAGATCTTGTTTATGTATATTTGTCTTTTTTGCACATCTGTGTTCTAATGCATTAGTTTCAAAGAATGTTTCTATTTCAGGATCCATCATGATGGTACAAAATATCCTCAGTATGGCAACTGCATTAATCTTACAGCAATTACATGGAGAGGATAATAAAAAAGAGATTTATATTGCGTCACAGAAGACAAATATCTGTATAATAAAAAAAATACAGCGCTAAGGATTCCAAAGAGAGATGCCCCCTATTGTAATTATACAGCAAGCTAAACAATACCTTAGTTAAGGGAGTTTCAAGCTCCAGTTCTTAAAGTGCAGTGATTACATGTGACTTTTACTTTATTTGTTTGAGATTTTTTCTGTTTTCTTTTCATTTTATTGTGTTTTTTTTAGTAAAGTGTACTTCTGTTTCTCCTGGTTTTAAACAAAAACATGAAAATGTGGTTGTAGTGTCCTATTATACATTTAAATATTAATTATCCAAATATAAAGAGGCATCATGCGTTTTTATAAAACTTAGTTGTTGGCATAGATGTAGTCCTCATGATCTCAATTAATATGTCTTGTATTTCAAACTTACGGTATTCAAGAAATCTCCACTGATCTGAGAAAACATTTAATATTTGCAATTAGTGTCAGCCAAGAAGCTCCTTTTCTAACCCTTTATTTCAGGCAAGGATCCTACAAGTTGTTTAACCACAAGTCACATTTTATTCAGTAATAGACTACATTTGGCTGATTTGGAATTAAGTCTCATAGATACTGAACAAGACTAAGAAATTCTCTCATACACCATAATTATGCATTTTTCTGCTTTTTTTTTTAATTTTAAAACTAAATATATATTAATTTAAAAACCAGAAGGTTAATATTGGATGTCATCTGAGGTTAAAATTCAAAATCATAAATTGGAGAAATGCTTTTTAAATTGTGGTACAGTTGTTTTTAGACTTTGAGAAAAATCTGTTTTGTGAAGTGACTCTGTAAGAACAATTACCTTATACAGCTGTTACCAGTATGTAACACACCTTGAATCAAATAAAGCATTAGATGGTGCTTATTATTACAAAGCATGCAATGAGTAGCACCATTAAGTGATTAATTTTTTTATTTACATACAGAAGGAAATAACACCTACCCATTGCTTTGTTTGATTTTCACAACTGCAAAAAGAAAAACAAAAAAAAGAAAAACAAAATACCCCAATGACTCCACATACCCGGTATTAACCAGGGAGAAAACTGATAGATAGAAAAACACACTCAGTCTTCCCATGGGCACAAATGTCATCATGTCCCTCTTCACTGAAAGGTCAGAAAATAATGAGATCTACACTGTGTCCTAAAGCTGGCCTGGGGTCCAGAGTCAAGGGAAGGCAATGCACCAGCAAACTCAGTAACAATTTGAACCCTTTTATTATAACCCAAGTTATAATATTTCCTTGATCATCACTGTGGCAATATTGTGCAAAATGGGAAATCCCTCTCTATTATAATGGATAATTTATTAAAATACTGGTCAGTGAGTACAAGACAACCCAGGACAGAGTCTGCACTGGCAATATGACAGCGGTCTCCTGCAAGCCTTCCCATGATGGTGCGCTTTACTTGGGGGATGAACAATCTAGCTGGTATCATAGACCCTTGGAGGTTGAACAGTTGTGCTGTAAGCCATTCCCAGGTAAACTGAAACAGCCAAAACATGTCAATAAATGAATAAACTAAGTAAACAAATCAGAGTAGTGCTGAATTTTATGCTCTGCTTTTAGAATTTGAGCTGGCTGGTTTTACTATCCTTCACCTCTATATCAAGTCATTTTCTCCTAGGAGAGACCTGGCAATCCTTCTTAGGAGAGCCCAGCGGCTGCTGATGCGTTTGGTGCAGGGTGCCAGGCAGCCGCTTGCAGCGTGGCCAGCTGGAGCCCCTGCGCACAAGTCCCTCACACGGAGGTCTTGGACACTATCGCAGGAGGTGGGAAGGGCTGTAAATAGGCACAGAGTCCCAGCATATGCACCTGTGAGGTAGCTTTTGTTCTAGCATAGAATTTCCCTTTCTTTTCTTGATCTTTCTTTACTTTCAGTTCTCTCTTGCTGCTTCATATTTTTTTTTTAGAAAACTTCTTTCAGTCATATATCTTCCCCAACAATGCACTTCTTCCAGCCTACTGAGGTCATAATTTCTAACTTGTTTTTTTCTGCCTTAAGACATAGCAATTAGGGCCATGCACTGGGGTGTTCAGGTATCAAAAAATGAAAAGGGTTCTTAATGTTCTTAAAAGTTAGCAAAGCATTTAAGAAACCAAACCAGCAAAAAATTAAGCATTTTATTTTAGGCGACTCCACAGATACTCTTCCTGCTCCCTGATACAACTTTGGTTGGACAGGAAAGAGTGATACCCTGTGTGCTGAATTGCGCTGTTGTACTAGTCTCTGCTCATATAGTATACTGGTGCAGAAAACTCCTTCTTGCCTTAGACAGACATAGCACACAGTTGTGCCACAGAAAATTGCTTGTGCAATTTTGTTTTTTATAGTACTGACAATGCCATGTCAGAAAACCCCTTTACGCTACACAATGATGGTGATGGGGATACCGTGGAGAACAACTATAATCAGGAAATGCTACTCCACTTTTTATCATTTTTCAAGCACCTATATCTGTTTTTTTGTAAGCAGTGGTTCAGAAATGTACTATATGCTTTGCTGTTTAAACCTTTAATTTAGGGATGGACAAACCAAAAAATAGATTTGTGGAAGAACATGAATTTTAGTCATTTACAGTCAGATAAATATTGCCAGGTAGACAGTCATATGGTACATTTAGGTAGGAAATATAAAAACTGAATGAATAACACTCAACCAAAATGAATCAAGGCTTCTAGAAATGACTGAAGGAAGATAAATTTTTCACAACGCAGACATGAAATGACAAGACTCAAGGGTTCATGACCACAGCCTATAAATTATTTCAGAGTAACAATGATAAGGAAAGGGAGAATGATTCACTGAACTATATGGGACTTTCAAAACATATGCCAAAATGCAAAAAGAAACCAAAAAAGAGCAGGTAATTTATGCAGCAAGCAAGTAGATAGTTTAATGCAGGGTGAATACAACTATCAGTATGGTTTTACTTGAATAACTTTTAACTAAATGTTCCAAAACCTTCTCTAAACAGGTACAATTAAGTCTAGAATAAAGCAGAAAAATCTTAAAAGGCTTATTCTCATTATAAAAAGACAGAAATTAGTAAATTGTCCTAATTCAGACTCAAGTAATGAGTCTTTTTTTCTTAATCTTATAATAATTATTTGCTTTTTTTAAGGAGCTCCACATATCAAAAATAAATGCAATCTCCACACAACCTTTTCTGCTTCTTTTAGCAAGCTGTGCCTATGAACAGTAAATACAATCTTCAGACATTTTTTCCTGTATATGTATTTTAATTAGAGATTTGCTTGTTAAGACTTTTTTCCTATTTTTTGAAAAATACTGAATATTAGACCAAAAAATTATCCTTCATCCTAGCAAAAACAATTGGTCAGTTTGACATCTCAACTACGACTATGACTTGAGGTAAAAGAATAACTATACCTGCTAATTTTTTCTGCTCATCCCAGGCTATATTGTCCTCTGTACCTAGTCTCATAAGGTTTGAATACTGAAAACTCCTAAATATCACTAAATGTCACACTGTCTTACTTCCTCAGATTTGGAGAAAGAGAAGCGAGGCTCAAACAGGTTAATAAAAAGAACTTAGATTAGGGTTCACTGAAAGTTACATCACCTACTTGGGTGCATTAGCCAGGCACAAAGAATGGAGCCCAAAACGCTGTGTCTGGCACCTACATTCGCCATCAGATAGTTGGGAAGAGTTGCATGTTACATAACTGCCTGATCATTTTAGATCATACCTAGTAAGAGGACAGCAGTTTAAGGTTAGCCAAAAGACAGCGTTGAGAAAGAAATTCTAAAAGAGGAGATAGAGTGCATGCTAATAAATCCGCCTAATGGTTAGGTAGGCAGGAGACGTGGAAGACTGGGGATCAGGGATCCTGCCAGATGGACTACAGATGCACTTCTTCCTGCTCTCAAAGGAGTACTGTAATTACCAGAATATGAGCCATTATAAAGGAACAAATAAGGCTCTGTTAGTTCCTTCCCATTAAAGCTGTTCAGCTCTGCAGAAAAGAACTAAAGTTTGGGCAAGAAAGTAGGAGGGCAGTAGTAATGAGTTGGATACTTAGGTTTAGACATATTTGGTCAGTGTTGTTGCTCAGCCAAAGGGATGGTGTGAGAATGCCTGTGGACTGAGCCCTGCAGGAGAGGAACATCTCTTTGGCCATGACAATGTGCCAGCGCTATCAAGACTGAAGGACTTTTCTGCACAGTCAAAAGCAGAAGTGGGTTCCAAGGCAACATTGATATCAGTGCCTGATATGCTTAGACTTGTTAGTTGCAGTTATAGTTTTAAATTTATGCACTTATTTATGCCTGAGATCTTCTTTGAGAACCCGAGTCTAGACCTAGGCAATTTGCCCAAAATCATATTGAGAGATTTGCCAAAGTACATATTTGGCATTCCTAAAAGTGATAGATAAAAGCTTCAAGTAACAGAAACAGTTTTGTTTTCTTACTCTGTATGGTAGCTTGTGCTGTGTTTATTCCACAATGATGCCCCTCTGAAGAGGTTTCTATGTGGTTATATATCCACTAGGAATTAGGAATTCAAAAACTTTAATTCTGACAAAAGCTTTCTGGCCACTGCTGCGCCAGACATAAATCATCTTGCCACGATCAACATAAAAAATGAATTTTTTTGAAGGCATTAACTATTTCCATTGTCATTCCCAATATTGTTCTAAATTCTCTATGGCTGAACATACTGCATGGTGGCAACAGGAAGTGCTAACCATTTCTTGCTCAGTAATGTAACATTGAGAATTATCATGGTAAACTCAATTGTCAAGCAAAATATTATCAGCCAAAAAAGAGGTGTTTGTTTTTTTTTTTTCCTTTCCACAGAAAAAGCTAACACACTAATGATCAGCTGCTTTGCATTTTCAGGCAGAAATCTGCTTCTCAGATGCTTTTCTCCTTCAATTGCAAAACATATTTGACTCTAAGCACTGAGATCCTTTTGTGTCTTCTCATAGGAATACACATTTTATAGCACTGGCAAAACAAGTCTAATACGAAAGAGACATTTTAAAACATTAAAATTTCACTTGAGAGCTAACATTTTCAGAACAAAGTGGGCAGCTGACAAATGTCTGGTCTCCAGATCTCAGAGAGTTAAAAATTGTGATCTCAGGATACCAAGGAAAAACAATTAACAGAACTTGGCTTGAAGCTGAACCATTTGTTATAAATGTTTCTTATGAAAACCTGTGTAGAGGGTTCATTTTTACTCCCTTTTTTGCCAGTCTTTCCAAAATCTTGCTTTTTTTACCGAAATCGTTCTGATTCTTTGAATCTTTGAAATTCTTTGAATTCTTTGAAAATGCTTTGAAATACAGACATCATTGTTTCACCTGAATGAGTTGTTGCATTTCTATTTTGGAGTTGGAGGAAAAGACAAAGGAAATGGTTTAAGTTGTACCAGAACAGCCTTAAGGACTACTCAGGAAACTATTATTTATTCAAATATTTTTATAACTTTCCCATGAATTGCAATGATGCAATTGTTACAAAAAAATCGGCAAAAATAAACATAATGTAAGCCAACAAGATGTTTTTTGATGCTGGTAAATTAAGACAAACACCACTTTTCATCAGTTTCTTTTGCTATCTCTTTTTCTTTTATATTGGTGCAGTGATAAAAATGTGAACAATGACTATTAAAAGGTTTGCTAGTTGCTTTTTCTCAACATTTGAAAAATAACATTGTCACAGGCAGTGCAAGATACAGGAATGGAGAGCACCAGAAAAATCTCTACAGATGTTTGTATCTTATCCTTTACATTAAAAAAATCTGTACAGCTGTTTTAACTTACTCTTTGATCCTCGGTGAACTACTTCAATGCTCTGCCAACATTTGCTGTTGAAATACATGCACGTCTATTCCATACTTGCTGCTAACTTCTTGCTGTCTTGCGAATGCGAGTAGATACATAGATTATAAAATCCATCGTTATAATCTGATTTATACTACTTTGTGTCATAAAAGTTCTGCAACCAAACTGCAGTATCAGTCTGTAGGACAAAATAAAACTCAAATAATCTTGATTTTAGAATGGTCACTGATGAATGATCTAACAACAATTTGACAAGATGTTCCAATGATTCATACTCCTAATTTTTTTTCTTTATGGGTAGTCTGATTTGGTCTAGTTTTAGCTTCCATTATCTTCTTAAATGACACTACCTACTAGGTTTGAGAAGCATTTTATTACAGAGATCACTCACTATCATCTGATCAACTTTTTATTTGATAAATTAAGAAGATTGAGCTCCCTGACCTAGTTGCTACAGGCAAGTTTCCCAAAACTTTATTCTTGCGGACTTCTGAGCTATCTCCAGTATTTCAAAATTCCAGTTGGTCTGTGAACATTCACGGGCTTGTAACAATTACACCATTGCCAAACACAAAGAAAGCACATTGTCTCCATGTTTCATCTTTTCATATTTGTCTGTGAATTGCTGTAACACAAAAAAATAAGTTCCATAGATGAGGCATCATTAGTCTTATGTTTGGTTTTTAGGGATACAAAGTCTTTCACAGAATTTTGTAAGTATGTCCAGGTTTCCTTGCTCTGACAGAGAACTGATCAAGCATTGCAAAGCTGTATTTTACAAGGAATAGAAAATTTCTAAAGCTGAAACTGTACATTATAATTTAACTATTTAACAATTATTTTCTTTAAAGCACCTTCAATCTAATGTAGAATTTTAGGTCGTTAAAAGAGTTGTGTATCAGTAATCTTGTTCTGACACTGCTCAAAATTTTAAAAATCCAGAGTCTATTGCCTGCTCTGCTTCCTTCAAAAGGTGGACTTAAACAAAAACACTACAAAAATATCCAGAAAGGTATTTTATTACAGCATTTGTATTAAATCTTTAACTTCTTCCTAGAAATGGACCTAAACCAATCAAACGCATTCTTTCTTTCTTTTTAATTCTGCCAACTATTGCTTTTTTTTTTTTTTTCTGGAGTCCCTCTACTTCCTCTTCTTATTTCTTCAGCAGTT
Source organism: Larus michahellis (assembly GCF_964199755.1). NCBI lineage: Eukaryota > Metazoa > Chordata > Aves > Charadriiformes > Laridae > Larus > Larus michahellis. Next base: position 82,569,426 of record NC_133897.1, read on the forward strand.
TCAAATATTAATTATTTTGTTGCCATAAACCTGGCATAAATGGCATTAATAAATGCTGCAAAATATGACCCAAAAGGTTACATGCTAATAGTTTTAAGTTAATGTTACAGAAGAACGTCTTCATTTCTGTGTTTGCTTTCTACATAATTTTGAGTACATCATTAGAGAAAAACATTCTCCCCATACATCCCTTTTCCTAGTTTTTTTAAATGACAGCATTGAATGTGACAGCAAGGCAATAATGACAGGTATGAGAGATCAGATATAAACACATATTCAGTTTGTTGCAGAAAGTATGCTAGCTGACATTATAAAATTTCTAACTGTATCAAACAATATTTGTACTTGAATTCACCAAGTTTTCTTGCTTAGTTTCTTAATATTCACTTTGTGGATGATGACAACATATGTCTCTCAAGATAATGGATATTATTTGTCAATTACTCATAACAGACATAAAAAGATATTTTGAATAATTTCACAGAGATTTTCTTAAGTTAGTGAATATTTTTTCCAATTATTTTCTTAAATGTTTGACTGAAATAGTTATTTTAGTTTTAATATTCAAAGTAGTCGAAGTGTATAATATAGCCTGTTACAGTATGTTTTCTTAGTATACGACGTGATATGGGTGCCTACCTCCTGGAATTTTATTCCCGAGTTGCAATTTTATCAGTAAATGCAGCCTCATTTGAACTGGTCAATGATATATTAAATTTCTTAAATATAATTGTTCCATTTGCAATGTATCAGCTCAGTAGCATTGTTTTCTAGCTCTCTTTCTACAAGATAGTTATAAATTTTACTAATGTCATTGAATTTCATAGAAGTGTAAATAAAAGCAGAATTACACCATTCTTTAAAGTACTGTAATGTCCTTTAAAAATTATCGTAAGACATCATTAAATTATTATAAGAAAATTATCAAAAGCATAAAGAAAGCATAACCAGTTTAGTGTACAGGTTGTATGTTATAAATATACAACTTAAAAACAATGCAATCTAAAAACTGGGAGAAATCAGTAATTAAATCATAGTTAAGTCTATATAGCAAAGTAATTTGAAGATAATAAAGTAATTCATTGTGTGCTCTTTATTAACTTAAAATGCTGGTGTTTTGAGTTTACAATGTAGCTTTAGACATTTTTTCTTAAGAAGTGTAAAGGGGATAATCAATTGCATTATGGTGCTCTTCCATAAAATGAAAAAAAATAGAAGTTAACATAATTTATACAGAAAATGTTAATCATGTCTTTAAAGGCAGCTATGTATTTTGGTTGGAGTTACTTCATTATTTGCTATAAATGTGTAGAGGGTGAAAGGCTAGCACAAGTATGCTTATGCATGCACAAATCTCTTCTTCACTGGAAGTTGTGCAAGTGCCTAGACATGCATGGCTGCCTAGCAAAGAACAACAACCCACAAAGTAACATGTATCCAAGCATGAAACCCACAACTGCAGTCAATAACATGAATCACCTAACATCAAGGATGTGTAAAAATGGCAAATCTCAACTGCCACCACAAAGCCAGATTTTAAATAGACCACAAACTGCTTTACTTACCATTGAGAAGCATCAGAAATGGCAGGAAGGGAAGTCAAGAATGTGCAGAAAGAGATGAACATGACAAATGCTCTCAATTATGCTTATTAAATAGCTGTAAGAAACCAACAGAGCATTACAGAATTTCACCTCATAATGAACAACTTGTACTTCGATATTATGAAAGATAATTTTAGTCATATTTAAATCCATTAATATTAAGACTATCTGTCAGTGGTAGTCTGCTTCAGCACGTACTTCTGTGCATAAATGCATACATTTCTTTATAATCTAGAAGTGAAGAAACAGACTGCATTACAAAATCTACTTTATTATTTCATAGTACTCTCAGAGTTGCCACTAAATTTACATGAGCTTCACGGGATGCAAAAAAATAAACCCACCCATTAAGAGGTCAAACCCATTTGATTGTTTTTAAATTCATGAAATGCTCCATTGCCTTTTTCCAAGAGACTAATTTTTTTTCTAAATAATTAAAAAACCCTTGAGAAATAGGTGTCAAGCACAGTTTTCTCAATAGGGTCCAGCAAAAATGTAAAGGGTTATAATTTTACTCAAGAGAGGTTTTAATGACCAGGTTTTAACTCAGCTTAGAAGACAACATCTGACACCAGGCTGATTCTTATGCACTGCCCTTACCCCACACCCCCAACAGGCAAAATATTGTATTATAATTAGTTCTTGAATTTAACAACCCACCCTGCAGCTACTAATACAAGATACTTTATGGGAGAGAGTATGAGATGAAGGGCAAGCCATCAAGGAAATGCACTGGAGTTTAGCACAGGTATATGCAGGAGTGTGAAGGAACAAAGCCATGAAATAATTGTTTCAATTACTGTCACTGTGGTTGGGCTGGGTACAGGTGCTGAACGCGCGTAGTGTTTTCATAGAATCATACAAGCATAGAATGGCTTGGGTTGGAAGGGACCTTTAAAGATCATATAATCAACCCCCCCTGACGTGGATAGGGGCATCTTTCAGTAGATCAGATTGCTCAAAGCCCCATCCAGCCTGGTCTTGAACACCTCCAGGGATGGGGCATCCACAGCTTCTCCAGACAATCTGTTCCAGTGTCCCATCACCCTCATCGTAAAATATTTCTTTCTTATATCTAATCTAAATCTACCCTCTTTCAGTTTAAAACCATTGTCCCTTGTTCTGTCACTATAGGCCAATCCCACTACGTCATTGATGAAGATATTAAATAGTACTGATCCCTGTATGGACCCTTGAGTGTGACACCACTCGTTACTGGGTTTTTGAGAGTGAAAGCACTACTCCTTAGCTCAGGCCCGGGCACGAGCAGAGCGCTCCCATTCCAGTGAAGTGATGGAGGAACACACGTCGCCTTCCTAGGAGGGAACTTTCCACCATGCAGTAGCTTCCCGTGACCATATCTGGCAGATATGTGAAACATTAAATCCTTCTCAGAGTGCCCTGTAGTCATTTCACATTAGTGAACTACTGCTGAAGGAACACCAGCCTAAATTCTGATTTACCATAACTCTAAAGCACATACTCACTCTAAAGTTTTCAAAATTTTCAGGGACTATCATAGTGCTTAAAGCAATGTTAACTGCTTTGGCCAATCTGACTGCAGGAGTCATACATAAAGCTGACCCTTTAAATAGGTATACAGGAGAATACAGACGAATTTGCCAGGAAGTTGCACTCAGTCAAGTGTTACTTTTGGGCACCTTTAAGACACATTGTTGAGAAATCCCGCTTTCTTTTTCCAGTTTGTAGATCATGAAGACTCCTACAGTCAAATTTGCCAGAGCAGTTAACATTTCTTTAAGCACTATGATAATCCCTGAAATTATAAATACTCTTTACATTAAGATCACTAAAGTGCTTCTGTTATTGCAACTAAATCTGCATAGAAATGTGGGAAGGGTAATAATCACTGTTAAAATGACGGAAGGAAGAGAACCTGATTTCATGCTGAATACCTAGCTTTCTGGATAAAAAACCTGCCTCTCCTTAAATGTCAGCATAACCGTTTGCAACATTTAAATTGGTGATTACTCCTAATCTGGTTGCAGAGGCAGTAGTTTGATCTTTCAGGAGCAGAAGATTTTGCTCAGGTGTGCTTTCATTTGCAAACCGAAGTTCCTCTCTGACCCATTTTGTAATCTCAAACCAACATGGCCTGGAGGAGCAAAACACCCCTCCCACAGTTCCACGGCGACTTCAAAGCCCATTTTAAGATTGCAAACCTTCTTAGCCATGATCTTCAGGTAAATCATGAAGCTAGAATAAGCTTTTCCAGTATTGGAGAGAAGAGACCAGAAGTGATTCTGACAGTCTCTATCCTGTCATGCACAGTATATTTTTGTTTTTATGAAGCCATCAGAACAGCTGGCTGTCTCTTGATTTTTGCATCAGAAAATATAGGTTTTTCAATCAATTCAAAATCCAGGTCAGCTCACCATGTTAGAGTCCCTTTTCATATCAGCAAAAGTTACGCAGGTTGCACTTGACTTGGATTTGCTGAGCTGCAAAAATAGTTCAAGTATCAGCATGACCTAAACAAAGAGTTCTACCCCAAATATGCATAGGAAATGTGGAACATATATGACTACGATTAGTTTATTTTTGCTTTGAATTTTACAGGTTATTGAAAAGCATACACATATCCAGCCACCTATTATTTAGGAACTGTTCAAATGCCAAGAAAAGTAAAAATAATATGACTGTGATGAATTCCGAAGGGAAAGAGAGAATGAGGTTTTAAAAAAAGACAATAACACTTAAATAGGTGTTTTCATTTTGTTAATAGTCTGAAATGCAGTTCACCCAGAGGCGTTCCCTAAATTGGCACTAGACCATGAGAAATGCAAAGAGTTAGCTCTCCCAGTACCCACTAAGGAAACAGGAGCTGCTATTAAATACCTTAAAGCTCAAAAAAGGCTCCTGGGGTTGACGGTCCTCTGCCTGTTTTGCATTTTCTGTAAAGATACTGTTTCTACTAAACTCCTAAGATTAAACTCAGATTTTTAGTATAAAGTCACACTTGGCTTGTTCATTGAACTGTTAATTATTTCTTTAAAAAAACAGCCTGGATACATTCAGATGACTGAAAAAATAAAGAAAAGAAAAAAAGAATCCATAATTTTTATAGAAAGATATGTGCTGGGGTTTTTCAGTGATGTTGGATGCTATAATGCAGAGTATTTTATATTCAGATCAATTAATTAATATGTATAATTCCATGACTCTCTAACTGAATGTACAAGGGCAGCTTAGGCTGGAAAAAGCATTTTACTATGCTGTAAACGCAAACACACTGTGTTTTTAAATATTTTGACTAGAAGCAAAATTTCACTGATCCCATTGTTGTTATAGTAGAACAATAACTAATATATGGGACTTATCTTCATAGGATACTTACCACATTTTCCTCTCTTTCACATTTCCTATTTACTCAAGAGACACCAGATTTGGCAATCAGTTACAGGATGGCTGATGTAGCTGGGACAGACCAGATTTCTGCTCTTCTTTTTTTCACTGATTGTGTTCAAGTGACACCTTTCTGCTTTACTGCATCAGTATATCAAGTGGGTGAGGTGTCTTTATCCAACACTGTCTGTCTTGTAGGTGTACAAATCCAGTTGTGGCTATGATAAAAGATGTCAGATAATAGTTGGAAATCAGGAGCTTGCACCCAATAGTGAAAATAAATAGGGGAGGGCAGAACTATGGACAAAGAAGATACAACAGGAAAAACATCTTGAACCATTCCAATGGCATTCAATTTCTTAACAGTGTTTCTCTCAAATTGTGAGTAAATCAGCAAAAAATGTTGAATTCTGACACATGCTTCCAGCTATTAACATGCAGGAGATAAAAGGAGTTTTACAAAACCATTTACAAATTTACAAAAAAAAAAAAAAATTGGATTTTTCTTCTGTATGGAACATGAAAACCTAAGTTTCATCTTCGTTCTTTTCCTGAAGATGAACTGCTCGTCTCAAAACAGGAGGCATGTATTATCATTTAATACTCAAAGGAATTAAGTGTTTTGCATTTATACACCAGGGAAACTGAGATGATTTATATCAGATGTTCCAAATTACAGTAGTAAGAATAATAATGTCTTGCAGCATTATTTGATATAAAACTGCCCCCCCTTAGGACCAAAATAAATATTGTTCCTGACTAAACACCACTGAGAATGTTGCAATAACTTCCGAGAGATTCATATTTCTGCATTCTGAATCTATTAAAACATAATACATTTGACCTGAATTTATTGCTTTTACTGTACAATGTACAAACATACATAGTGTAAAATTATTTTTTTTACCTATGCCATTAATGACTTTAACAAAGATATATGTGAGTTTTTGTTTTTTATAGAAAAGTTTGCTCCAGTTTTACATCTGTTCTGTCTTTCTGACTTGCAAATTAATGCATCTTAAACTCAAATAACGAACACATTTTTGGCCCTGAAATAGATTTTTGTGTCTAAAGTCAGTAAGAAGTTGTCTTGCTGCACTGTTAAACCAATCAGAACAACAAAGGTAAAATAAAAAATTGTACCAATAATATCATATAATGTGTTTCTTCATTATATCTACCAATATTTTGTCAAGAACAATTTGATTATTTACTTTATTTAATCACTATCAGCAAATTATATCATTTCATCTTAATTAGCATGTCACCACTAGGAAAACGTACAATACTTAGAGCTAAAAAGCATTACCTAATTATCTAAAAGCACCAAAGGTGTACCGCATTTTACATTTTCATATTGCTTTCTTATTATTCTGTGACTGTGCATTTGAGAAGGCTAAAAGAATATCAATTTTCGTCTAAGTAGCTTGAAATAGCTGTTTGTTTTGTGGGATTTTTTAAATAAAAAAAAAGAAGTGAGATACAAGCTTTAAACCAGTTTATATTTTTTGGAGACTTCTACTTATGCATGTTTGTGTACAGTAAGGAAAACTCACTTCACAGCAAATTGCTATTTTTATGAGTGTATAAGTTCGTCTGCACACACACACAAAATCAGGAATCAAAACCCGAGACATAAAAATAATTGAAAATAGAATGTCTGGTTTAGCTCTGGGTATCACATTTTCCTTAAACTGCATTTGTGGCGTGTATAGATTAATACTTTTTGTATGTGGCTTGAATGTCTTCTTTTTCTACAGTCATATGTTATGTTTGTGTGAAAACAAACATAAAATATTAGCTGTTTGATGACAATTTATTTAGGGTATTGTTTTAAAGTCTAGTTCAAAACAGATCATAGAATCATAGAACCATTTAGGTTGGAGAAGACCTTGAAGATCACTGAGTCCAGCCATTAACCTAGCACTGCCAAGACCACCACTAAACCATGTCCCTGAGCACCACATCTAAACGTCTTTTAAACACCTCCAGGGATGATGACTAAACCAGTTCCCTGGGGAGCCTGTTCCAATGCTTGATAAACCTTTCAGAGAAGAAATTTTTCCTAATATCCAATCTAAACATCCCCTGGTGCAACCTGAGGACATTTCCTCTTGTAGTTTCCTCTTGAAAGGCCTGTAGTTTCCCAGAACCTCTTTCCAGCCTGTTTTGTAGATGGGCATCACATTTCCTAACCTCCAGTCAACCTGTACCTCCCTGGTTAGCCAGGACTGCTGATAAAGGATGGAAAGTGGCTTCGTGAGCACTTCCACCAGCTCCCTCAGTACCCTTGGATGGATCTCATCTGGCCCAATAGACTTGTGTGTGTCTAAATGGTGTAGCAGGTCGCTAACCATCTCCCCTTGGATTACAGGGGCTTCATTCTGCTCCCCATTCCCGTCTTCCAGATCAGGGGGCTGGGTATCCGGAGAACAACTGGTCTTTCTATTAAGTCTGAGGCAAAGAAGGCATTAAGTACTTCAGCTTTTTCCTCATCCTTTGTCACTATGTTTCCCCCTGCATCTAATACAGGATGGAGATCCTTAGCCCTCCTTTTGTTGTCCAAGTGTTTATAAAAACATTTTTTATTGTCTTTTATGGCAGTAGCCAGATTAAGTTCTAGTTGGTCTTTGGCCAATCAAATTTTCTCCCTGCATAACCTCAGAACATCCTTGTAGTCCTCCTGAGTTGCCTGCCCCTTCTTCTAAAGGCCATAAATTCTCTTTTTTTTCCTGAGTTACAGCTAAAGCTCTCTGTTCAGCCAGGCTGCTCAACTCCACTAGCTTGTCTTTTGGCACGTTGCTAGTGCTACTGCCTGCTCCTGTGTCTTTAAGATTTCCTTCGTGAAGAATGTCCAGCCTTCCTGGACTCCTTTGTCCTTCAGGACTGCCTCCCAAGGAACTCTGTCAACCAGGCTTCTGAACAGGCCAAAGTCTGCCCTCCAGAAGTCCAAGGTAGCAGTTCTGCTGACCTCCCTCCTTACTTCTCTGAGAATCAAAAAATCTGCCATTTCATGATCACTGTGCCCAATATGGCTTCCAACCATCGCCTCACCCACAAGTCCTTCTGTTTGCAAACAACAGATCCAGCAGGGCGCCTTCCCTAGTTGGCTCACTCACCGTGTCAGGAAGTTATCTTCCACACACTCCAGGAATCTCCTAGACTGTTTCCACTGTACTGTATTTCCAGCAGATGTCTGGTAAGTTGAAGTCCCCCATGAGAACAAGGGCTAGCAATTGTGAGACCTTTCCCTATCCCCTTATAGAATATTTGATCTGCCTCTTGATCCCGGCTGGGTGGTCTGTAATAGATTCCTACCACGGTATCTGCCTTGTTGGCCTTCCCCCTGATTCTTACCCATGAACACTCATCCCTATTGTCACCATCATTAAGCTCCAGATAATCATAACACTCTCTAACTTACAGGGCTACTGCCCTGCCTGTCCTGCCCTGCCCTGCCTATCCCTTTTGAAGAGTTTATAGCCACCCATTGCAGCACTCCAGTTGTGAGAGGCATCCTACCATATTTCCGTGATGGCAACTGTATCATAGTTTTCCTGCTGCTCCTGTTTGTTGCCCATGCTGCGTGCATTGGTGTAGAGGCACCTCAGCTGGGCTGTTGGCCACGTCACCTTCTTAGAGGAACACCCTTAATTCCTTTGAGGTATTTCACTGGTGTTTCCCTGTTGGCTCCTATTAGCTCAGCAGCCCCAGGCTCATCTCCATAAGACTTCAAGTGGGCTGCAGTGTAGCCTGCATGCAACAGACTTCCCTAAGAGTCTGTCCAGCATATTGGACCCTCTGTTCCCCTCAGAAGGGAGTTGCCTACAGCTATATCCCATCTTTTCTTCCTTGTCATGATACAGGGGGTGAGCCTTCCCAACCTTGTCAACACCTCTAGTGTAGATGGGTGGTCATCCGCATCATCCATTGATGGGCCTTCAGAGCCTCACACCTGTTGTTCAGAGGCACTTGTTCAGAGGTGGCAAAGGAGGTGGTTCCCCTGCTGCCCCGAGCATGGACTTGCCTCCATTTACTCCTCTCCTTTAAGCTACTGCCTCCAGCCTGGCAGGGGGAGGATACAGGATCCCCTCGATCCTGGGTTTTTTCTGGTAGCTGTTCCTGTTTCTGACTCAGGGAGGAAAGAACATGATTACACCAGTCTATCTCTTTCTCAAACTCCCTGACGCTCCTTAACCTTTCTGCTTCCTTTCTCAGCTCTGCCACCAGGCTGAGCAGATCATCCACCTGGTCACACCTCACAGCTGTTTTCACTATTGCCATCTGTTACCAGTGAAAGGCTCTGGCACACCCTGCAGCCTGAGACCTGGATGGCTGCCTGTTTTTGTGGGATCTCTGTCTGTGATGCTACATTTGCTACATCTGGTGAGTGCAGAGGACATGGCTTTCTCCTGGGTGGATACCATAGCTAAGCTCCTTCTGAGACAGTGATGACCACCAACTGAACTCACCTCTTCAGCTGGTAGGGTGACTATGGCCTTCTGCCTAGGACAGAAGGAGAGAATAAGATGGAAAAGCTTGTGGGTAGAGACAAAGACAGGGAGATCACTTACCAGTTACCATCATGGGCAAACCAGATTTGACTTGGAGAAAATTAATCTATTGTGAATAAAAAATAGAGTAGGATGACGATAAAAAAAGACAAAACCCAAAAACATTTTCCCTCAGACCCTGTTTTTCCTAGGCTCTCCTTCACTCCTGACTCCTCAACCTCCTCCCCCTGAGCAGCGCAGGGGACTGGGGAATGGGTCTGCGGTCAGCCCACGGCAGCTCCTCTCTGCCGCTCCTGCCTCCTCACACGTTTCCCCGCTCCAGGCCGGGCCCTTCCCAGGGGCTGCAGGGAAACCCCCGCCCCAGCGGGGTCTCTGCCGGGGCCGCGGGGGCATCTCCGCGGGGGCGCCCGGAGCCCCTCCTCCCCTCCTCCCGCTCTCCCCTCGGGGCTCGCAGGGCTGTTTCTCACCCGGTTTCCCTCAGCCCTGGCTGCCGGGCAGCGTTTTGCCCTTTCTGAGCCAGGCTTTCCCCGCGGCGCCCGCCCGTGGCTGAGGGGCTCAGCTGTGCCCTGCGCTGGGGCCGTTGGAGCCGGCTGGAACCGGCTGTGTCCGGCACGGGGCAGCCCCGGCCCGGCAACACAGGGGCCGCCCCGCAGCACCCGCCGCTGCTGCTGGCGGCACTTTGACACGTAAAGCCAGTACAGTGATAAATCCTTTGTAAAGGCTTAAAGACAATTAGATTAAAAGGTAGGGAAGAAAAACAGCAATAGTCTGAGGAGGGTACAGATAAGTATCAAACCCCTGGAGTGAGGTCGCCAGTGCAATGTGGGAGTCTTGTTCAGTGTTTCCCAAGGAGCCAGGGATGAGTCTCCAAAATGGTACACACCAAGCATTAGTTAGTTAAGAAGTTTAAGTTAGTTAAGTAGGGCTAAGTAGTTATTGTCCTTGTACCAGTTGCCTTTGTCTAAAGAGTTTTTGAATTAAGGTCTGATTCTGACACCACATGCTGGTTTGCACATAATTTTCAAACATTTTATTTTTTTGATGAAAAAAATCTTTGTTTTGTAACAGCAAGTATGCTGTGCATATTGTAGGTTTGAAAGTATTTCAGAAATCCCTTAGAAGCGTGTAAAATATTAGACTATTACTAGTGTTCACGTCATAGCCCTAGCAGAGCCAAATGCCTTCATTACTGCGGGTGACACAGCGCCATGTACAGCCCCACGGTGAAGAAATTCCTGAGCCGGCAGAAACCCAGACTGGGACACCCCCACAGCATAGTAGAGCTCAAGCTTGAGACTCAAAAGCAATAACATCATCTCGGAAAGATATTCAGATGAAAACAATGAACCCGTAAATTATGGGATTGTATTGGGTTTGCATGGCACACTGTTCAGTTTTATGGGTCTTGAAAGATGTTAAGAACATTTTTAAATGGTCTAAAATGGGTTCCCTTTTTTAATAGAGGAAGATATTATGAATATTTGAGCTGATATCTTGTATTCTGGAAACCGATGTGTTGCTCTTTGGGAAATAGGTATTTCTTTCATATGAAAACCCATAAATCCATCAGTTTTAATCCCAGAAAGTCATAAAATACAAAACATTAAAGTCCTCCTCAAAATAAATTTTGCTTTTAATGAGCTTTCTTTCAGCTGTGTTTCCAGAAGAAATGACAGAGTGGTGAGATGAGTTCATGGAAAAGAAAAAAACAGGGCTTGTTTCTAATGAATTCTAATTAATAGTCTAATTCTAAAGGTATACTAATAATTACCATTGAAGGTATTAATGTGATACAAGTTAGAGATGGATTAATGGTGAGAGGACAGTAAATATAAACAGTGTATGAAAAAACTACTTGTAGTTGTAATACATTGTGTGTATTTAAAAGTAAAAAGACTGTCCAAATCTTTATTCTACGGAAAATACTTTAAAATGCTTTCTGAATATTTATTACAGTATGGTTGTTTGGAAAATGGAAACCACTTTGAATCCAGCATTTTAATTGTTTCTGAAACAAAGCACACACAATTAATCTGTTTGGGTTTTGTTTTTTTTTTTTTAGAAATGCAAAAAAAGAGAAAAAAATCCTATACAAATTCTAATGTTACATTCTGGTCATGCATGGCCCAGATAAGTAAACTGAAAGACATCAAGTTTGAAATTACAGTCCTGTCAAAAGGTAGATTTTGTGCTTGATGTATGTAGATTTTGTATTTATGTATTTGGAAAAGACTTCAAATTTGTCATTTTCTTGTCAACGGCTGGAATTTATTTTAGCATTTTTCTTAAATTGTAGCTGGAATTTTCAAAGGTGCTGAATAAAGATAAATACTCATTGAGGTTTGATGCTCACACCTAACTTATACGGGGTCCTTTGAAATTCCTGTCTGCAAATATTTTAGAATTTTGTCTGCAGATATCATAGGAGTCCTGGTGAGATCGTGAAAACCAAAATCTTCACAGGGATCTGATCATAAAGCTCCATACTTTGTAAAGAAAATTATTTTTTTTTTACATGGGAAAAGAGGGCATGAACTGAGTTGAAAGTCTTAGCACTGACTGAAGGGAACAGTGACAATGTCATTTGTATAAGTGCTACATGAGGGAGTCCATACATATGACCATTACAAGGCAGCAATCATAGTAAATCAATACGCAGTTTGAAAGAGCTGGGAAAAGGAGGGGGAGTAGTCGAATGACATCCACAGAACTGTGAATATTAAGTTTAATCGGCAGTTGTAATTCTTGTGGGAATTTATGATGAGAAACAGCAGTAATTATTAAAAAGGCTTTGTAGAGTGTGGGTTTACTTCGAATGAAAAAATGATTACGTTAGTGGAATAAGCATGCTGAATTTCACAGCATAATGTAAGCTGTCAGGTTTCTGTTATTTATTTATTTATTTATTTATTTGGTTTCTTGTTTAAAATAATGCTATTTGCACTCATTTCAAAGAATAATTCAGTATTTTTTCATTTCGTCTAGCTTTTGCTGTGTTTTAGTAATGCCAATACAATAAATGCAGGTTTGCTGTCATTTGCTTTATAGACTTCTGGTTTCAATTGCTTATAACTCAAGTGAACAGAAACGGAAACTTTCTTCACTCAGGCTTCAAGTACTGTGCAAATAGTTTTTTGACTAGTCACTTGTGCACTAATGCACTCTTGTACACAAGAGTGTTTTAATGATAGACATTCACACATAAAATTGCTAGCATCCTCTTTGCACATGTAAAAATCCGCAGACCAAAAAGTAAGCAAGGTCAAGAACTGAGTTTATAGATGCATGTGCACTTGAATAAAAGTCTTACTTCCAAAAACTGGTATGAAAGATCAGTGAAATTTTCAGAAGAAAGTAATAATTTGCTGTGTTTTCCTCTACCTGGTTTAAGTTAGCCGTAGAACTTGTTTTATTTTCAGGATGTGAGAAAGACTAAGTATCTGAAAATCAGCTATTGAAATTAAGAGCACTTTATTGCTCATATGTTCTTTAAACAATCCTAGCTGCAATTTTTAATAGGCCAATTCTGTTGTTGCTTTGACATTAGAAATGTCAGACTTGGGTAAGGAAAACATAAATTAGCATTACCTTGTATCTTCGTGAATAGAATGATTTACTACTTCTTTACAAAAGTTAAGAGTAAGAATGAGCATGGTCCACAAAAGTATTACCTTTATGAAGTGACAAACTTATCACCGTTGTGTCAAGACTCTTCTTCATAGAGCTAAAGATACAATCTGCAGCTGGAAGTTATTGCATTATGCACAACCTTATCCATGAGACCTGGAATCCTGTCACAGAGAAAAACTAAGTTGGTTTGATATAAGTTGGATCTGGAGTATCTATATGGACAATTATTTGTTTCCTAGTTATATTTTAGATGCTTACAATAGTGTGAATATTTGCTCCAGTATTTTTCTTGTTTTTAAAACTGAACTGTCTAAATCACTTGTACCAGAGTTAGTTCAGAACTAATATTTCTTTGGTTTCTCCGTTTTCTTTGCTATATAAAAAGGAATGATGTTTTCCTTTTCCAGTCTTCTTGATTAATACAGATAATCTGATCACACTGGTTCTCACTTCTGTTAATGAATGAAATTGGACAGCAGACCAATGTATGGAATACGTATCAATATTAAACATAAATATTGCAAATATGAAGAAGGAATAGATTTTGGGGGTGAAGACTGCTTTTTTGATGATTAAGAATAACATCTATGATAAATGTGCATAAGAATCAAGACTGAAAATGGCACGCTGTAGATATTGGTAATTTATTAACCCAGATATTTAAAAATAATAAAAATTGCCTGTAGTAAATATTTAAGTTAGATGCAACAAAAATTCTGTCTAAAGGGTGTGCATGTCCCTGAGTTGAGAACAAATCTACACTGATTATCTTTCCATTGTACCAAGAAATAGAGGCTTGGGGCCATGAGACATTTTATTATCAATGAGTATTTCCCCAAAATGACAATGAGTATTTCCCCCCCCCCCCCAAAAAAAAAAAAAAAAGGTCAGCTCATGAAACACTTTAATAAATAATGAGGAAAAATAAAGGATTAGGAAAAAAACACCAGACAAAATGTGATTACAGTTAAACAAGAAGCAGAGGAATAATTCAATGTATGGAAAACTTCTACTTTCAAAATAACAGTTTACAGAAGATGAGGAAGGAAAAAAGAAGGGTGAGCAAAATGTGCTACTGAGGCTCTCCTTTGCACACTCACCTCCTCCTTTTTTTCCATCCACACCTCTTGCAGCCAACAACAGCAAACATACAAAAACAGTGAAATGTGGAGAGGTCAGAATTTTCATTTACTTGAGATGGCATATATGAAGTCTTCCATGCAACTTCATATTGGAAAAAACCCCAACTATCAAAGTCTCATGTATGAAACTAAAAGTTATGTGGTAAAGCCAGGTTCAGGTAAAAGAATGCGTAAAGAAAGCAAACATCCCAGAAGAATGCAAAGCCAAATATTCCAGCAATGATGAAGTACCTGAAAATGCAAAGACTGTACTTTCACATTGCCTTGAGTCCTGAGCTTGGACTAAGTCCACCATACCTGCCTCCACGCATCTGTGACTTGCACTTTCATTTTAATATCTCCAAGCAGGGAAACTTGAGCACAGAGCAAACTTATATTCTGTTCATAAAAACGTGAGTGCAATCAACTTAAACCATTTTATTCTGTGACGTTTAAACTAAACGAAGAATAGGTACTAAAGCAATATACACATAATCTAGAAGATTTTTATCTTCCCGAGACAGAATGGTTCCTCTTGAGACATTTGCAAGCTGTGCAGTATTCCTATAGGCCATATTTCTGGAGTGCTTCATATGAAACCTCCCCCAAATATATGGCACATATGGAGATATAACTCTCAAAAGTGAGTATCTGTAGAGAACAACAATATTTTCCACAGATAGCTGAACCATTTGGCATTCTTTTCTAAGAAATATTTCTGAAGATTTTTTTTCAGTTTCCTTCTTTAGATAAAAAAAAAAAGGAGTTCAAGAAGAAATGCCTACTTTCCAGAATTCAAATAGTGAATTTGTAAGGAGGCTTAAAAACGAGAGCGTAATTGGACCCACAGCTTGAAGCATTTTTATGCTTTCAGTCCTTTCTTAGAAATCAACCAGAATTTTAGCAAATCTCTTAGAGTTCCATCCTCAACTTGCTATCAGACTTACTTCATCTTCCTTAGCTACAGTTTCTTCCCCTTGAGTTGAAGTTCTCGCTTACATTTTGATTCCATTTTGATGCTTAACAATTCAATGCCTTACTTTCATTTACTCATTTACCTTCTGTCCCACAGGAATTATTACCTCATTTTTACCTTTTCTTTTCTTTTTTAATATATGTGTTTACCCTTTTCCATTTTCTTTTTGAATTATCTCTGCTTGGGTCATCACCTTCTCCTTCTTTCATTTTCTAATGTTCACTTTTCACTGTGATGCAACTATTCTGCACAACTAGTGCGCCCAGCTCGAGAAACACTTGAAAAATGTTCAGTTAAAGAGCAGTTATTAGTGTACCTGGGTGTTGCGGTTTTACCCTAGTAGGCAGCTAAGCATGACACAGCCTCTCACTCACTGTCCCTGCAGTGGGATGGGGGCGAGAATGAGAAGGGTAAAAGTGGGAAAACTTACGGGTTGAGATAAAGATAGTATAATAGGTAAAGCAAAAGCTGCACATGCAAGCAAAACAAAATAAGGAGTTCATTCACTACTTCCCATTGGCAGGCAGAAGTTTAGCCATTTCCAGGCAAGCAGGGCTCTATCACATGTAACGGTTGCTTGGGAAGACCATAACTCTGAACATCTTCCCCTTCCTTCTTCTTTGCCCCAGCTTTTATTGGTGAGCACAACATCATATGGGATGGAATATCCCTTTGGTCAGTTGGGTCAGCTGTCCTGGCTGTGTCCCCGCTCAACTTCTTGTGTATCCCCAGCCTACTCGCTGGCGGGGGGTGTGTGTGAGAAAAAAGCCTTGACACTACGTAAGCACTGCTCAGCAATAACTAAAACATCCCTATGTTACCAACACTGTTTTGGTGACAAATACCAGCTACTATGAAGAAAATCAACTCTATCCCAGCCAAAACCAGTTCACTGGGAACCTGGGGTCTTCCCACATTTACCTGCCTTACATCCCACTGACTTCATTGAGACAGTTTCTGAAAGCATACTGTGATGGTGGCTTCCCACTCCACCCTGCCCTGACCTGACCTTCTCCTGTAACCCTCAAGCAATAACCACCAGCGGCAGTCTTGATGGATGTGTCTGGTCAAAGTGGTTACGAGGGAAACAGATAACACAATAGCCAAGGGCTCATTTATGGCAATGCGCCCACCTAACCACAGTGCTGGTTAATGTCCAACTCAAGCCAAATTTGGAAGAAACTAACATCTACAGTCGGTATGGAAATATGATTATAAGTCAATCATCTTACTCCATAAATAGCGAGTAGCCCAAGAGCCCTTTGAGCTCTCCTGCACAGCAGCAGGCTGCATGCCAGGATGTCACCTTGAGTAGGGATGCCTCTCAAGGTTACTCCTCAAGGTTGAGAGGTTCCTCGCCGCAAGAGATTCTGGGTAAGTGACTAATAGCATGCTAAAGTTTGAAATTTCAGCTAAGTGATATAAAGGATTGATTGCACATGCATAATTCTTTAGACATCAACTGTTGACCAAATCTGGGACTAGGATTGGATCCAGCTGCACCTAGACTCCTCTCTAAGAAGGAGTTTAGAAAGCAAGGGGGTCCTTTCTGGACCTCATGACTCAACAGGAGGGTCTCCCTGACAGTTTTGTCTGACCTCGTCCCCTATGCAGTAAATAACTGAGTGTGCCTTGCCATCGAATCTTGTTAAAACACTGTTGCATTTACTATCAAACTTTGTTAAATTGCTGTTTTATATCAATAAATATATCACTGCTTCTCTTAAAAGTGAAGTGCATCACTTCTGCTGTGACACATACCAGAAAATAATCTGTGTCGAGCATGACTGGAAACATTGTAAGATACTTAACACATTAATAATGATATCCTAAAATGTATATTGTGGCATGAGGAAACTATATGCTTCATGTGCCTGTGCTTCTAGGTTTGATGTCTGAATTATAACAAATATAACCTTGAGATCATTCTCAGGGTGAAAGTACAGACATACTCAATGATGACATGTTTTCTCTAGCTGTAGCCAGTAAATATTGAAGCCATCTGATTTCAAGTTATGTGGGCAATTAATTGAACAAACTGTTGGCAGCTCTCTTTATGGTAGCAAAGCACTCCTACTCATTTATTCTATCTCCATCTCAAAGCACATTGCACCGCAACAATTGGCATTAGTGTTTCTTTCTTCTTTTCAAAAAATTAAATCTTTAATTAGAGGAAAAAGTGAACTATATGCTGTGGTTTGTGTTAGTCTTCAATATTAATAAGTCATTTCATAGCCATAAATAATAGATGCAAATAAAAGCTTTTAGATGAAAAAAAAAAAGCTATTGAACCTATTGTGCTTTAAAAACATGACTTTTTCCTAAATGTTAGCCCTGACAGGTTACAAAGGCACTTTCAGTCTTGCAGTTTTCTAACCAGAATAAAACTTTATTCCCATGGCCAGTCTGGTTTATTTAAATTTCAGTGACCAAAATCTGACATCCGGGGCCTTAGCGGCTTTTAAACAACTCAGTAGCACTGAATCTGACATTTCACTGTATTTATTAGTGTTAGAGAAAGAAAGATCCTTTTCACCTAGATGATCCCTATCTTTATGGATTCATATAGAGAAAACAAGTTTAAACTGAAGTTAAATAGAGTACCCTTACCATATTGTGTATCTCCAAAAGAAGAAAAAATATGTTTACCACATAGTATACTGTAGATTACATTGTCCTTAATTTGGGAATGAAGTGTTCAGCAGATTATACAAATCACAGGATCCTTGAATGGAAAGTTGCTGACTCCCATGTATCACTCTGGAAGCTGAGCTGTAACAGTCAAGGGGAGTACTGAGAATGCCTCTTGGAATTCCTTCTTTTCTCTTAGTAAAGTGCACATCTAAGGACACCTTTCAAAGATGTCATGTTATAACCCTTGGCACCTGCTAGGAACAGAGCTAACTCCCGTTAGTCTCTGATTTTTCTGGCTCTGTCTAGCCATGTAGAAAATAGATTAGAAATTAAAGTTTGAATGATTGCAATATTACTCCCTCTGTGAGATTAAATAAATGGCTAACGTTTTCAAATTTGACCACATATGGAGAAAGATATGAAATACAATCTCTTTGTCTTTCTGTGTTCTTTGACTGTCATCATTGTGGCATGAATGTCAGATGTTATGTTAATGTGCTTCTCTTCAGTAAACACAGTCTCCAGTGGCTAAAATTTTAATAGTATGTGCAGGTCTCGGAATTTTACAGGTGACTGCTGCTGTATCATCACTATTGAAGTCTATCAGGATTGTTTTCCCACTCTGGTAATTCCGTTCTTAATGAGTTCATGGCCAGCAAAAACAAATGGCTGAGATGGAGCATGAGATAGAAAATGACACTTATGACTTTTGAGCCTTCCAGTTGCAACATCTCCTGTCTGAAACTTCAAGTTAGTGAAACTAATATACTGAGTGCAGTTCAAACACAAGTAGGACTGCTTGTTCTGATACTCGCTATGGGATGAATTTTGAAAGCATGCCAGATCCGTTCTAGCTTGAGCAAGCAGCGAGCAGAATGGTACATCATTTACCCTACCCACAAACCCCAGAAAATAGCAGGCACGTACTTAAGAGACTAGTTCCAAAGCCAACTGACAGCAATTGGAGTCTTTGAATTGCCTTCAATAGGTTCTGCATCAAACCCTGAGTGCACTAAACAAATATAATATAGATAATGTTGTATTTTTCTTTTACTAGAGCTGAAGGACTCCTTGCATAACTTAGTATGTGAATTAAACCCAAATATACTTAATAAAAGAAATGATCTGAAGCAATTTTTTTCATTATGCAGAAAACCTATGGAACTTCTTGAACCATTTATGACTATTTGTGCATATGTATGTCCTACTGATGTTTAGAAAAGTTGCAGGGCTTTTTTTTATTTACATACATGGTACTACAATTTTGGGACCAGTAGGAATAGCATAGGGGGAAAAAAAATAGCTGTGCTCTTGGCGTTTTCAGCTCTTGAAATAGAGATAGAGTTGTGAAAGCTATTTAATGCTGCTTGTTTTTGTAAGATGAGTGCCTAAATATCTGTTTTAAGTAAAAGGAAAAAAAAAAAGTAAGAAAAGACTTTCCATTTGTGGACACTGAAATTGTAAGGGACCAGCTGTATTGGCTGAATGGCCACAAGTCCATGGGGCCTCATAGGATTCATTCCAGAGTTCTGAAGAAGCTAGAGGATGTTCTGGCAGGACCCCTCTCGATAATCTACCAAAGGTCTTGGGAGCCTGGGGAGGTCCCTGCTGACTGGAAGCTAGCCAGCGTTATTCCAATCTACAGAAAGGGCGTGAAGGAAGACCCAGGGAGCTACAGACCTGTTAGTCTAACCTCAGTTCCTTGAAAAATTATGGAGAACAAGTTAAAATGCCAAATTCTCCACCTAGGACAGAGTGGGCACAAGTATAAATTAAAAGAGGAATGGCTGGAAAGCAGCTCTGTAGAAAGGGATCTGGGGGTGCTGGTTGACAGCAGGCTCAGTATGAGTCAGCAGAGTGCCCTGGCAGAGGGCCAACCGTGCTCTGGCGTGCATCAAACACAGTATAACCAGCCAGTCAAAAGAGGCGATTATTCCACTGTATTCAGCGTTGGTATGGCCTCACCTTGAGTAACGTGTGCAGTTCTGGGCCCCACAATTTAAGAAGGATGTGAAGGTCATTGAACACGTCCGGAGGGGGGCAACAAAGCTGGTGAACGGACTGTAAAGCATGTCCTCTGAGGAGCAGCTAAGGACTTCGGGCTTGTCTAGTTTGGAGAAAAGGAGGCTGAGGGACAACCTCATTGCTCTCTACAGCTTCCTTAGGAGGGGAAGTGGAGAATGAGGTGCTGATCTCTTCTCCCTGGTGACAGAACTTGTGGGCATGGTTCAAAGCTGTGCCAGGGGAGGTTTAGACTGGACATTAGGAAGCATTTCTTTACCGACAGAGTGGTCAAACACCATAACAGGCTTCCTAGAGAGGTGGTCAACGCCCCAAGTCTGTCAGTGTTTAAGAGGCATTTAGACAACGCCCTTATTAACATGCTTTATGTTGGTCAGCCCTGAATTGGTCAGGCAGTTGGACTAGATGATTGTTTTAGGTCCCTTCCAACTGAAATTTCATTTCATTTCATTTCATTTCATTTCATTTCATTTCATTTCATTTCATTTCATTTCATTTCATTTCAATTCTATTCTATTCTATTCTATTCTATTCTATTCTATTCTATTCTACTCTACTCTACTCTACTCTACTCTACTCTACTCTAATAAAGTGCATGTTGGGGCTGAGGACCAACTCTCTGTTTGGCTAGTACCTAACACAGTAGGGTCTTCATCTATGGTTGGGAACCCTCGGCATTAATATAAATAAATAAATCATGGTTCTGTGCTTTCACCTTTGTATGAAGATAAAGGAAATATAAATAAATAAATCATGGTTCTGTGCTTTCACCTTTGTATGAAGATAAAGGAAATTCAAGTCTAAACTCTGTCTGTTTCAAAGTAGTATTTCATAACCTTCTAAAATCCCTTTCAGCTCTTTGCATTTTTTATATTTTAATATACATAATGAGTCATTCCAATTGCTGCCTTACAGTGGTGTTATAAAGGTTCATTCATCAAAGCTTTAAAATCCCACATTTTCCTTATATACATATATACATAAAATATGTAAATTTTATACAGGAGCATATAGGTGCCTACATGAGTGTCACAGGGTGATTATGTGCCTTGATGAAGACTATGGCAAAAGTGAAAGTTAAATCCTATATTCCAATTCTGAGAAACAACTGTATGGCCATTAAAAACATTTTAACTTCAATGAGACAGTGAATAAGTTTTAACATTTTAAAAGTACTTTAATGTACTTCTGAGATTTAAAAAAATTATATAAGTGAATCCCAGTCAAAACTTAAAAAATAATCTTTACTGAACTATTAGGTTTGAAAATACTCAAAATAAAATAACCTGCCTGAAAATAACACAGGCTACTGTTGTGTTTTCTTTCTGTGGGTAATGGCATTACAATACTAAGAAGTACTGTATTATATATATGATGTACTAGGCTAATTAATTTAGTGGGACATATTTGGAAAAGATCCATAGTAAGTGAATAATATATATTCAGGATAGATGGATGCAGAGGTGATAGTAGAGTATAAAATTTTCATTAACATTCATTTTGAGATAATTATATTCCTGGTAAATTGAAAAGCCACAAGTGAGTTCCATCTTTTTCAAAATGGGTGAACTAAATACTCTACCACAGAAAAATGCTATGTATTCTCTCAGGATTTTTTTTTTTTTTGTCAGAAAATATTTCCAGAATTCTTTCAAACTGTTTCAAATATTTTTGTTTGGACTCTTATACACACATCCTTTCAATTGGATAGCTTAAGTATTATGAGACCAGATTGACAGGCCTTGGAGACAGAGTGAATAACTAAATATGAAAATCTCATAAAGAACAAAAAAAACCCCTCTGGCAACAATAATATATGCATACTAGAATGTTCTCTCCACCCACCCCCTTCTCCTACTCTCCATTTACCAGTATGATGGTCCTCCTCTTCAGTTTTGAGACACCAGACCATATATAAAATGCTTGCTTTTTGCCTGTCCAATATTCAACATTAACTATGCTGCACTGCAGAATGGTTTGGATTTTTAAAAAATGGAGAAGATTTTTGTGGCTTCTGTCTTTAAAAATATGGAACATCACTGAAATTTGCGCACTGGAAATGGTGTTTGAAGTAGCTTAAGAAGGCAGGCTTTTAGTTAGTGGAATGTAAAACAGATGATCAGACACTAGAGATAAACCTACTTCATTGTGTGATCCCATTAACTCTTACCTAGACAAGATATATAAGGAACACTCTTACTTTGCTTAAATTTGCTTTATATATTATGAAGTCTCTTCTTTTTCCTTTCGCTATTCAAAGAATTTCAAATATGACATTAAATATTTGAACTGTTCCAGAGAAGCAATAATATGGAAGATACGAAGATAGTTTTCCCAGCTGTTTTTGAGTTGTATAAGTCAAACCAAAATGACAAAAAACCACTGTAAAGTATATTTCAAGCATGGATGTTGTGCATAGGAGTTAACAGGATATTTGTGTTGCTTCTAAATCCCTGATAATTTGTAGACATCAATCTACAACTTAAGGAATTGATAAAGGGGGAAAAGTGTGCTAGGCACTTAAAGTACTAAAAATCTATTGAAATTAGACAGGTCCATGACTTAATTCAGTGTGTGCTTAAGTGCTGGTGTGAAACAATGGATCAATTATGTAGGATTATATTTATTTTCTCCTTTTGTCATGTGTGGTTTTGATCATGAAAATCTATTGTAAACTTGCAAAAGAAAATGCAAAAAGGACCAATAGCAGAAGAATGAAACTTGACGATTTCACTTAGATATTAAAATAAGTAGCAATAAGGAGGATTTCTAGCCACCAGAATAAAGTACAAAGCAAGTGATAGATATCTTGATGTGCTAAAATTTAAACTGGATACCTTTCATAGAGCTGTTTTAGCCAGATACACATTAGGAAGCATGGTTACTGGGCTCAATATAGAATACGTTCATTTGATACTTTAAAAGACTTATAGATCCTAGAAACCTTTAAGTTTATGCAATGGTCTGAATCATAACAATACTTAATTTATAACATAAGGCAGAGGCCAACACCTAATCACTTCAGTATCTACAATTACAGGTACAATTTGCACACCTATTGGGACATGGGACACTGAATCTGTTCTCTACTGGAGGCCATAAATGTTAAGCAAATACTCTTGCTTATGAATTCAAATTTACTTTCTGTAATATCGCAGAATGAATAAGGTTGGAAAGGAGTTCTGGAGATTATCTAGTTCAGTCATCCCGGCTCAACAGAGATTCAGCTACAGAGAGTTGACCAGCATTGTCCATTTGGTTTTTGAATATCTCCAAGGACAAGACACTCCACAAGACCTTTAGACATCTTGTTCCAGTGTTTGCCACTCTCACAGTTAAAAAAGTTTCTTCTTATATTTAAATGGAATTTCTTGTACTTCAGTTTGTGTCCATTCCTTCTTGTCTCCTGTCACTGGGCAGCCCTGAGAAGAGTGTGGCCCTGTCTTTTCTACTCTCCCTGTCAGGCATTTATACACATTGGTAAGATCCCCCTGAGCCTTCTCTTCTCCAGATTGAGCAGCTCTCTCACTGTCTCCTCATATGTCAGATGCTCCAGTCCCTTAATGATTTATGCAGCCTTTTGCTGGACCTGCTCCAGTTTGTCCAATTGTCTTGACCGGCGGGCCCAGAACTGGAAACAGTCCTCCAAGTGTGTTTCAGCAGTGCTGAGCAGATGGTAAGGATCACTTCCTTCCACCTGCTCGCAACGTTCTTCCTAATGCAGCCCATGATGCTATTGATGCTATTGTTGTTCTTTGCTGCACAGGCACATTGCTGCATCATGTTCGACTTGGTGTCCAGAAGGACCTCAGGTTCTTTTCTGCAAAGGTGCTTTCCAGCTGGGTGACCCCCAGCGTGACATGATGCCTGTGCTTATTTCTCCCCAGATGCAGGACTTTGCACTTCCCCTTGTTGAATTTCATGATGTTCTTGTCGGCCCATTTCTCCAGCCTGTGGAGGTCCCTCTGGATTGTGGTGCACCCATCTGGTTTATTGACTGCTCCTTCCAGTTTTGTAACCTATAAACTTGCTGAGGGTGCACTGGGCCCCATAATTTACATCATTAAAGAAGACAATAAACAAGATCAACCCTGCTATCAATCCCTGATGCATGCTATTAGTGACTGGCCGTCAGTGTAACTTCACGCTGCTGACCACAACCCTTTGACACCAGCAGTTCTGTCAGTTTTCACTCCATGTAAATGTTCTTTTATGTGGTCTGCAATCCATCAGTTTGTTAGCAAGGATGTTATGGGAGACAGTGTTGAAAGCCTTACTGTGGTCAAGGTAATCAACATCCACTACTCTCCCCTCATCCACCAAACCAGCTATTTAGTCTTAAAAGATTATCAGGTTCTCTACTCCTCACTTAAACCATTTGTTTTTACATAAATTTTTGCTGCTTTTGTACTCATACTAGATTCACAGATACAGCAAGGTCTTTTCTTAATTAAGTGAATAGTCATAGAAAATGTTTACAGTTATCATTCATAGTGGAAGTAGGCTTTTTGGTCCTTTAAAAGAAGCTACATGTGTAACTTGACTTTACAGACATAACAAGGTGAATCCGGACAACTTAATACCTAAGAGGATCCTTGAAATGGGAGTTTGGGAGAACCAAGGAAATAGTTTATACAAAACAGATTTCCCATAGCATAACAGATCCAAGAAAAACAGTTTGATGGAGAGTTCCTGGAAAGGAGAATCTGAGCAATCCTTGGGTACCACCAGTTACTGGAAGGGAGCAAAATAAATCATGTAGGCAAGGAAGATAGAAAGAAGTGCCTGAAATATTGCCCAAATCAGAAGACACTTTGTCAAACCCCAAACAAAAACCAAACCAATGCCAACCAAACAAAAAAGGAGCTATGGCCAGGAAACAGGAACCGAGCCAGTAACTGTATCAAGGCAGAGAACAGTAAGCTTTATGCAAAAATTACTCCATGTGGGGTAAAACCCTGAATAAACAGTTATCTGTTCAAAGAACGTTAGAAAGCCCTTCCAGATAAAGACAGTTAAAACTACTTTGACTAGCCTCATCCACATAACATGAATATTAAGCCTCTTAATGAAACCATAGGTTTTGAAATGAATGAATTTCATTTCATTAAGCCTCTTAATGAAACCAACAGCTTTGGCTGTTGAGAAGTTTCTGCATATTTACAACCTGGTAGATTCTCAGTCCAACATTAATTTCTAGTTTTGAAAAAAAATAAAAATAATTAGATACATGCTTGACAGAATAAAAAATATCAGCCTTGAGGCATGATTGTTAAAAATATAAGGTTTTATATAGTGCTCAATTTTTTTTTCTCAGTGGACACAGGTGCTATAATGATAAAGAGAACAGCAGAAAGGGGATAATAAAGATATGTATGCATAACAGTTTGGTGGGCGACTATTTTCTCTTATTAGACCACAGTCTCAAGGGATGGAATCAGATTACTATTAATTTTCTCTTTGACATTGCAGGTGGAGTATCCACAGGTTGCTGGATTGTTCTTGCAAGGTTGGTGAAAGTTTGTTGTTTGCTTTGTGTATTTTTTGTTTCAGTGTATATGGAGTGTTCTGAGTTAGCAAGGGCAGTTTATGATTTTTTTAGAAATGGTGACCAAAGAGCTCTGTCTGCTTGCAGTTTTCGCCGATAATGAAGGCATTTGCAATGCAAGCCATTTGCATAATGGCAATAACAATAAAGAGTAGTAAAGTAATAAAAATATAATGGCCTAATAAAATGGAGTAAATAGTGGTAAAGTTATCTATTCAAAGTTAATAACAGTCATAAGAAAAAAAAATAATGTATGATAATAATTACAATCTCAGGCCATCTAGACAAAGTTAGTAACAATAACTATGTCCATAGCTGTAAAGACATCTTTTGCTAGGATAAAAATTCTTATCATGTTACTGTATTTGGTAAATGGTTTTGCCATAAATTCTGCTTAGCAGTCTAAATGCATACGTACCACATGTATTAAATATTACACAGCATATCTACACTGTATTTATATAAAGAAGATAAACTGTACAAGGGAAACTGTAAGAATATTAAGTATCTCTCAAGTTTCAGAGGTATATCAACAGGAAAATCTAACTACATAAACGGCCTAATGAATTCCTAGTGTCTTGTTTTATGATGAATAAGGTCTGAGGTTTAAGGAGTTTTCTACCTGAAACATGAGACCAGGAAGAGCTGTGAGAAAAGGACTGCATTCTTGGAAAAAGATTGAGCTGTACAGCATTTCTTCAGCATTTGGCTGAACTGAAGCACGGGCACATAGAGTTGGGCCTTAGTCTTAGAGCACTCACGGCCCTGCATAGAGCACTGTGCAGACACAAATAACAATCTTCTAACCCTCAGTAAACTGCAGGAGCAGGAAAGATAGGACATACTCCTTGGCTACAATCACCAATTCCTTCCCCGTCTCTCCATTCTTATATCACAGAGGGAAGAGTCTGAAGAAGAAAATACAAGAAGATGGAAGTTCAGGAAGCAAAACTGATCATCACTGCTGCTATCTGCAATCTCTTCTTGACATTTTGGTTTTTCACAAAATGCATCTTGCTTTTAGTGTGTTTATTTCACATTTTTTCTTGTTTTGATTAGAACTATCGTTTTATCTTTGCTTTGGTTTGCAAATCATTGTGATGTGTACATATCTATTTCAGATAGTTGCTCTTCTTAAACGGCTTCTGTTTTCCTCAGTTTATTGAACTGTTCTATTTGCTAAAGATCTTACTTTTATCCACTCAAATTTAAAGAAAGGGGAAGCTAAAATATTTGGTTGAAATACAATAGTAAATGAAGCACTTCACAGATCCCACTGAATTGATGCCCAATTAGTCAAAAGTAGTTAGCATAAAGAGGCACAATTAAAATCATTACCCGTGTCAGCAGACAAATCAATATGGTACCTATATAATCAGTTAGTTCCTCTCAATCCATAAAATTAATCAAGGACAAAATGGCACTTAGTTCACCCAAGAGATGTCATGAATGTTCAGAGCAAGTAATTTTGAAATAGCCAGACTGTCCAAGCAATTACTCTTCAAGACTGTCATGTGTGACATGGAGATAAAATTACTTGGCATGCCTTTTTCCTTCAGCTTTCTTCATCTGTGGTGCTCTCTGTTTCTGAGTCGAGTCCACCAGTGTCGATTTTTCTAGCTTTGTAAGCAGGTCATGGGAATAATGCCTTTCATACATTAGCTTTCAAGCAGTTTTGAAAGCAAGATTTTGTCATCTTTGTGTTTCCAGATACGCATTCCCAGTCAATACAAGCAAAATGGAGGTTTTATATCTCTCCAAACTGTAGGGAAAGGTATTTTCACATGTACCAAGAATAATGTCTGCTGCAAAGAAAACTCTAGGGAAGAAAGGGACGTCTGGTGTCTTTGGTTCCGCCTTTTCAGTGTTTTGTACTATAATTACCTGCCCCTACTGCTGAATGCAGAGGAATTAGGAATTATATCTTTTGGTTCCCTCTGAGTCACCCTGGATGCTGGGTTAGATTAGGAGGAAGACCAGTAAACCGATATAAAATCACCTGCAACTTTCCCTTTCTAGAGGACTGCATTTTGTCTAGAAACTGTAGGTATAAAATAGAGTTCAGGATGAAAACATTATTTTTTGGTGGAAACAGGAAGCCTGAAGAGGTGCTAATTCCAATGGCCAGCATCTTAATCAGTATGACAGGCACTGAAGATCTGATGCATGTAACATTCATGTAATGCATGGAGTAATGCCATGTGAACTGGGGACGTGCGGTCCACTGCTGCTACTCCTACCTGCCGAGGCTTGGTACAGAAGCAAACCAGAAAGAAACTTGCACAAGTGAGGTTCACAGTTTTCCTACAATAAAGGGCATCTGCATTTTTCTCTTGTGCCCCACTCCGCTCTCTACTCCTTGCTGATGCAGTCTCTGTCTATAGACACTGAAATCTGGAGTGTGTATGTGGGAAACATCTCTTCTGGGCAGACATAAATCAAATCACAGGAAATTTGGGCAGAGTGGGATACCTGTGTCAGGGGAGGTCACTGAGAGGACTTCCTGCAAGATTACTAGAGGAATGGTAACTAAGAAGGAATCCATGCAATTGGACCGCACCAAAGGGGCTACTGGAAAGAGCAAAAGCAGCAGGTCCCCCTGGTTCTTGGGAGTTACCATGAGACAAGAGATGACCACTGTGTTTAGGGTTAAGACCCATTCAGTGTAGAAGTTCCCAGCAGCAATGCATTTCCTCTTCTCCCGTTCTCTGTGCAATTGTAATGTGGCTGGCTAACTTGCTCTCAACCGTTACCTGGCCACAGGGAGCTTAGGAGATGGGTAAAACAAAATGAAACATTGCCTTTAGTGAAACCTTTACTTCAGGATGCTGAGGTTCTCGCTTTATTGGTTGAATGTAAGTATATGTTAACTTAAACAGCTGTTAAACAACAAAATGTATGTGTAATACTGAGGTCTTACAATAGATGTATTTACTATTCTCATCGGTGGTTGTGATATCATGATAGGGGAAGGCATTCACAAGCACCCATGTGATTTAGGAACATATGCTCCATTGTCTTTATTTTTCTGTGCTCAATCCTCATCTAAATGCTTTTGAAAATACTGTTCAGTTATGCTGCAGGCAAAGAATGGAATATAAATAATAAATTTTTAAAAGGCCAAATAAAACCCCCAAAATAAGCTAATATTAAAAAAAATGAAGTGGCAAGATTTTAAAAGTCTTTGATAAAGAGACTGAATAACTACTGTTTTGCAGGAGTCAATGTAGATACTTAAGGATGCTAAAGAATTAGCTCAGGAATTGCTTTTCATTTACTGAGAGAATGGATTAAAATTACAAATCTTACACCAATGGTTTTGGTCTAAGAAATGTTACTGTGTCAAATAGCCTAATTAATAACTTAGCTTCCTTGCTTCTCAGTGAAAGAGAGATGTTTTCTGAGAGGATAAAGGGTGATTAAAAAGTTTCATTATACGGAGTGGTCAATAGAGAGAAAAAGAGCAGCTCTGAGAAAATAGGCAAGCATTTCATTATTTATCTACTCCGAGTTTCTGACAAGGCAAAATCATATGCTTTCATTGCTGTTGTTCATCTTTTCCTCAAGGTTAAGCAGATGACCCTTAAATCTTCAGACTCTGTGAGAGAGGACAACAGAGGTTAAACTATGAAGGAAATTAACAAGCTTGTATTTGCCACATTTCTATCAGGACAAATTGCTCAAAGTTGCTTGTGCAATTTTTGCCCTAATTTTTAAATCTTACTGAAATGTATTTATCCTACCAAATTAAATTAGTAAGTTTTGCTTGAACTTTACTCTCCACCTTGTGGGCTGGAATAATGCCACATTCATATAAAGAAATTGTCTATCTTTGCATGGGCACCGGGTAGATGTTTTTATCAAGACTACTCTTTGGAACAAGTAGAAATCCACATCAGGGGCCTCAGAGCAAAAGTAACTATTAACCACATAGTTGACATGCTGTGTAACAACAGTGGTGTCTCTCAGTGGGGACATTTCAGAAAGCTCTAGGCTACATCATTCCTCCTGCATATTAAACGTACATGCATGAGGACTTAGTGCAGAGAAAGTAGTGCTCTTTAAATTCATACCCTACCTTTTTTTTCATGGTAATTTTCCCTGCATATTTCTGTATGCAGAGTCAAATCTTACTTCTTTGCTATGTAGTCCCATAGCAGGCTTGTGTCAGCTTCAAGTTAAGTTAAATGACTGATATTGAAGACAGTTACCTTGATGGAAGGAGATAGATGTAATCTGAACCTCGGCTAGAAATATCATTAATGAGAATAGAACTGCTGCCTCAAAACCACTTGTAATGTATATTTTCTGTAAATATTGCCTCCACTCAACCAGTGAATTGTGATGATTTAAGGTCTTGAAGAAGAGGATATTGGGAGTGACAGAGGATGGACGCTGGAGCATGAAAAGGAAAGAAGAGAAAACAGATCCCGAACAAATTAAAAATAAGCATTTTATTCTGGAGAGGTTTTGAATATCCCTGCAGACTTCTGTTTCTTTATCTCACTTGTCTTGAAGTCATATAATTTATTGGTTGTGTAAGCATTGTTTGGAAACAAATCACTGCGTGAGAACAAACCCTAGACACCAGTCTTTCCTGGATTTGCACTATGGATCGTGTACGTGCATACATGCATATATATCTAATGATCCACAGATACTTAGCTTCGCTTTTGTTTTGGTTTGGTTTTATCTTTCTTTGTATATCAGTAAGAATTTAGCAACATGAAGTGAAGAGAGATTTTCAGAGGAGGAAAGCACCACAAATTTTCACTAACTTTCAATGGGAGCTTTCTGTCTGACCCTTCTCAATGACTAAAAATCTTTCTGCAATGTATACAACTGTGTAATCAATTCAGTGTGCTCCCCGTATTGGCTACTTGGAGAATTATAATTCCAAGACACTGAAGCAATGCAATAAGGAAGGTGGGGGGTTTTGTGGTTTTTCCTTTCAATTTATCAAAAGATATGTAAGCCTGGTGCTGATTTAGAGTATATGCAAGTTTTCACGGGTACAGGGCCACTATGTAGTGCAGATTTTTTCCCATGGACAGTACAATGAATGATTCTTTGCTACCTTGTCTCACGCTTCACCCTCAGAGGCTCCTAAAAGCTTCTGGCTGTTCCATACACCTCTTCATCTGAAATTCCCTCTGGAATGAATAACACCCACCTTGCTGTCTGAGTTGTGAATGCACTGTGTGATGAGAAAAAACCCACCACATGATGAACTTGTGAAGGGAAGATTAGTTCTTCATTAAGTTTGTCCCCAACATAAAGAACAACGGGATGTCAATCCCCTGCTGAAGTCTCCAGGCACTACCACAAAACCAAAAATACTTTAATAAAACAAAAGTTACTGAGACGAGAAGGTGAAATTTACTGACCTGCAATATATGAGTTTTAGACAACATGATCTGACAGATATTCTCTACTAATGCTTTAAAAATCAATGAATAAGAAATGTTTCTGTAAAGGTAACCATTTTAACTACGTCTATATCAAGGAGTCATCATAAGCAAATTAGTAATAGATTCATAATTATGTCAGATCCCCAAGAGGAGCTCTTTTTGTTCACCGTTATATTTTAAAATGACAGTATTTTTTGTTCTTAAATTGGAACTATACTGTAATAATCACACTAGCACTTCTTTTTTATCCCTGGAAAAATCGACTACTTAGGCACTGAGAGATGAGTTCTCCAGTTTATATGATAGTCTTTACAATAGTTCAAACAGTTTTATTTCCACTAGGTGGAGCATTGTTATCACAGCAGAATTTTTTAAGTTAAAAAAGAGGCTTTTGAAGTCAAGAAAGAGAAAAAAGAGATTGAGCTGGAGAATTTGGATCCAGATCTAGATAAGTTTTTTGAAGTGTGTGAGGAGTAAAGTATGCAAACTCCTGTATTCCAGCTTGATTGGTCTGCCTCCTTATCTTGTGAATTCCGTCTCCCTAGTCCAACATTATCCTTTCAGGCTTTGATTCAAAAAGTGAATATTTTAAGGTAAAAGACATGGGGTTCTGAGGCTTTTTAGTGTTTCTAGGGAATAAAAAAAAAATAATCAAAATGGCTGTTACGGTGCAGATTTCTGTGTCTAAAGGATGGGTTGGCAAGAATTGAAATTAGGATGTTTTAGGACACTATATTTAATCACTAGTTTTGTAAAAATATCATGAACTGTATGCCATTTTTGTTCTAACAGACTCCAAAGGGAGTAAAATTCAAAGCCACAAATTCACTGCTGAGAGGTGTCTTTTTTGCAATGGGGTAGGCTGCAACTGAAACTGGGGAAAGAGTAAGGGTAGCTTACAGAAAAGCAGCCTGACTGAAGCTTCTCAGTTAGTCCAAGCTGTGAGAATTCAGAGCCTTAATAGATCATTATTAATATTAACTGCACTCAGAAGGACAAAAGTGTAAGACAGTTTTAACAAATGCATGACAAAACACCGTTGCTGTATTCAGTCACAGTGAGAATTGTGTAGGGATGCTCGTGGCTATCACTTTTGACACATGTCCTCTTGTGTTTTCAACGCTACTCTTAGCTGAAATCAGCTGAATATGAATGGTGGATCAGCTGTTTCTGCAGTCTCTGTGATGGAGCTCACAACCTTCAGAAAGCCTTGTGTAGGCTTGTACCTTTTCCTGTTACTTTTTCTTAATTGATTGTTTTTTTCTTAGTTGTTAGCCAAGTATGCAGGAGCTAAAGCGCTTTGCAGGTGTGTATGACTATTTGGGTGCATTGAACCTAACATTTTGTCCCACAGGAAGGTACGAATTTGTCTGCACTGCTGTAGTTGGGTCACTGTAGAATTTCCAAAGGCATGAACCTAACCACACAGGGACTTTCAGTTTCCAGTAATTTCAATCAGAAATGGCACCTGCAGCAAAAGAGCAGTCAAAAGCAGCTGTTTTCTGTTGTGTTGTTAAATAACCATTCTACATGCAGCAGCTGGTGACAGGTAGGCTGTTACAGCTGAAGCAGGCTGTGTCTGCTCACCAAAGCAGATGACAATTTTTTGCTTGCTCGTACTGTGCATATGTATGTATGTATGTATGCATCTACGCTGCATTAAAGAGTCTGTGTGCAAATATACGCAAATTTGCTTAAAGCTACTTAGTTCAGGTGTCAATGGCAGTGTGGACCTCAGCCTTGGCTAGCTGTCCAAAAATGAATGCACTGTGTTACTGAGATGTATCTGAAGGGCTGAGCTGAAAGAGCACTGAAGGCTTTCTGACTCCAACTGAAGGCATGATTTACTCTAATGTCCAGCAGAGAATACTTTGTCGTGTTTATAATATCCTAGATGTTTGATGTAGAGTCCAGTGTTAAAACTAGGTTAGTATCTGGGTGCTTATGGATCTTCTTAGGGTACAAGAAGGGCAATGAAATGGTAAAGTGAACACTGACAGACTGAGTTGTAATAAATTGTAAATTCAAGCAATATAACTTATTAATTACACTCCTCCTGTACACTCCTATGTCAGTGGAAAAGAAAAATATGTTTGTTGAGTACTGCTTCAAATATATTTTAGAACATGTAACTGACACCTGCATTACAACTCTATGCACAACACAGGTCCACTCTGAGGGATGACTAGGTTGTCGGTACTGTAAATATAACTTCTTTAAAGACAGCTACGTTTTGTCATCAAACAGTCAACAAAATGGTAGATACCAGCCAAAATTCATTTATTGGGCTCCATGTGCTTTTCTGGGATATTAATTTCTACTATTTACCCGACAGCCTAGCATAATGGAGGGCTATTGAAAAGGAGAGCAAAATTTTCAAATTTTCTTTATTTATGGCTTTGTAACTTACCTAAATTTTCCTAAATTGCAGGAAAATTTGTACTATATATTTTGTAAGTAGTAGCTGAAAAAATGAACTAGGTATAGATTGAATTCAAAATTAATGTTTTGCCAGATGAGAGAAGCCCAAAGTGAAGAAGCTTTTCTGCAGCTATTCACAGAATAAAAAGGTTGAGAACACACAGCACTCCAGAAGCTTGTTTGGTCCCCCTGGCTTTCAAATCAATCATGTTATTAAATCAATAATATAATTTTTCTTTGTGTGAGACCTAATGAATAACACATAGTAGGTTAAAGAAAACACTCCAGTTTCTGTAGCCAGTTGGGTTCCTGTTTGCATAGTGTTTTGCTCATTATCTAATGATAATTGCGAGCCATTTTGTTTAATGACTTTGAATACAATTAAATCAATGAAATGTTTATGGACATTGTTAAAAGAGTGCAGTACCTTCCACCTATTGAAATATAACTGACATGTTAAAAGTTAAGTGTGAAGGACTATAACAAAATACACTGCCACTTATTTTTTCTGTGCTATTTCTAAACGTGTCTTAGTGTCTTAGTGAAGTCTGTGTGATCTATCTGTTAGAAGGACGAAAGGAAAGACAAACCATATGTTAATTTATATCATAAAAATACAATGTAAGAAACTGCATCAATATATAGTCCAAAGAGGTTAAGTTGAACACAGTTTTCACACACAATGACTGGTCAAGTACAAATTTTTCTACGAGGCTGAAAGATTACATGGTTTAGGTGTTATAGTTTAGGGGGACCATAAACAGTCTTTCTTGGCTTTACAATATATTAGTCTATAGGCTTTTTATATGCTACTGAGTGTTGACTATGGGACAAGCACAATCAGTGGTGGGATTCTTTTACTATTCTGGGCTCTAAGACTGCCCTACTTCATCCCAGCTCCATGCTTGGAGGAGAAATTCACTTGTATGTCCAAGTTCTCTCAAAGAGATGTGAAATAGAACAAGTGCATGAACAAGAAAGGAAATACGTTGCTCCAGTAGATCCTCTCCTGGATATGAGGAGAACATCAGTATTTCAGGATACCCCAGAATCTGGGGACTGAGTCATCACTGCTATTTTCCCTTTTTCTTCACCCATAGATAGATTTATTTGTAGCTTCTATTTCCATTTCTAACAAGAAAGTTATTTAATCAAAGCCTTTTCCATTTTTGAAATTTTTGGCATTTAATTTCAGAATTATCATTCTCTTCACATTTCTGTTTTCGCATTTACCTTAATCTTGATCAGGACTGTTTTCAGCTTTGAAGAGATGACTGCTTCAAAGAGCAGGGAACAGCTTATTTCCCCCTGTGTGGTCAGGGGTCCCATTTCTCTGGCATGTAAAGGAAGTAGCTGACAAGGAAGCAGAAGTTTTTCCACCATGTGCTTTTGAGGCTAGGTGATCAGATGGTCAGAAAAGAGTCTTTTCATCTTTATGCCTAAAACATGGGAGCATCTTGTGTGGCTTTTCTTTACCTTTTCTTCTGGGGAAAAGAAAAGCTTTTCCTGCTCTTCTTTTGATGCCTACTAAAGCGCAGAGTGTCCCGTTTAGTGGCATACAGGTAGCACCAACGGTGAAGGTAAGATTTTTTTTTTTTCCCCATGGAGTCAGAAACACAAAACTTCACTCCACTTGTCTATGGTTGTAAGTCAGTAGAGGGCAGCAGTACACATGCGCACTAAAGAGTTATTACACTATAATGTACATTTTATTGATGTCTTAGAATGGATGGCTTGCTATATTTATGATAACATTTATTACAGGACATAGAGTTCATCACGCTGGAACAAACCATTTAGTTCATCTTGTCCAGTAAGCGGTTGACAGTGGCAGTGAATAACTGATGTCTCAGAGCAAGCATAAAAATAAACAAGATGCACTCAGCCAATTGTGCAGTGCCAAACCTCTGCAGGCGATTAGCTAACACCCTCAAGCATGAAATCTGATTACCTTATTATCATCTTAGCCTGCATAGGCATGGATTCTTAGCAATGCTATTAGTTATCCACTCCTCTTTAGAAGGTAACTGTAGTGTTTGCCTCAATGAGTTCCTGTGGCAATGATTTTCACAAACATATTATGCAAACTTTCTTCCTTTTGGTCAGTCTTGTTAACTGAATTTCAACAGCAGAAACATATGTTCATATTGAAAATATACTAGCTGGTGCTTGAATAGATACATAGTTTAAACACATTTTTAGCCTGAAAATTTAGTCAAATGTGAATTAGAAGTCATAGCACGACGAGTTTTCCTTAGTAATCACGATCTTAAAAATAACGGAATGTTGGGGTTCTTTTTCAAAAGAGAGAGAAAGAGCTTTTCTCTATATCCTACAAGAACCTAAACTCATGGTACTTTTACAATGAATTCTGAGATTCTCATGTAGTCACAGAGAGCCGAGGATTTAAGATAATAATGAAACAGGGCAAGACTTGCAAAATTCTGCAAGTTGATAACAGTGGGTTTATAATAGCTACATAAAAGGGAGCCCATCCTAAGCTACAATGCCCTTGACAAAGTTAAATACATTTAGTAGTCCTAAGCAGTCTCGATCGATTAACCACTGACAGCCCTACCAAAGCAAATATGACAAAAAACTAACAAGACTCACAATCTGAAGAGCTATAGTGTCTTGACTTCGATTCCTTCCCTCCTCCCCTTTTTGCAAGCAAGCTGGGAGAAAAGATATGCCTTGAAGGACAGCTTATAAGAAACTGAGACTTCTGTGTAGTAAAACTTCTTATATTACTGTTGATGAAATTTGCATATTAGGACTTCAAAGAACGGGATTGATTGTCTGCTCTTTGGCCACTTTATCATAGTATGACCATGGCTCACCATCCCCCACTCCAAATCACCCATGGTCTGCTATGAGTTTGGAATCAGGCACGGTTAATTACTCTTTTCACAGGTTTCCATATGCTATATCTTCTCCTTTAAATGCCAGTGAAATAGCACTTTACTGTAGACTTTACTGTACTGCGTAAATCTGGCATAATTTTCTGCTGTAAAGAAGTAAGGAAGTGTCAGATGTCAGATTGCATATAATGTCATAAAAGGTCCGTGCAGCAAAGGCAACAGTGAGTTAAGCATCTGGTTATAAAAATCTGTCTTTTTAATTTTTGTTTCCTTTTTTTTCCCCCTTTTTTTCCTTTTGGTTTTCCATGGATGCACTGCTAAGACAGTTCAGAAAATAGGTATGAGAATGAAATAGGAAGGTCTGTTCGAATTGCACAGGGAGAGAGAGAGCATCAGCATGCTGAAATGAAATCTTCCCCTCTTTGTACCTGTACTTCACAGCAAAAAGAGAAGCTGACAAAAACAGTATTTGCAGCATCCCAGAAATAATGGAGATACTCCCCGATGACAAGCTGAGGCACATTAAAGAAAAGGGGAAAATGAACGGTACACGTCCCTGTTTTACCTCCTATACATCACTGCTTTCAGCAGCACAAGTACCAAGAAAACAGACAGAGTCTTGTTGCTTATTCTTCTGTTTACTGCTCCCAGGACCATATGTATTTCACATTAAACAGTTGTGGATTAAACACCAAAGCAGTCCTCAGTGCTGGAGACTCCCACTCTTTCACCTGTGTGTGCTAGATTCTGGGATATGGAGTCATATGCTCCTTTTCTCACCTGGCCACAGGGAATATTGTGCAGTCTTCCGCATATTCAGCTATTTGGACCAAAATATGCGGGTTTTCTGTTGTTCCGAGAGCACGCATTACTGGGAAAACACAGCATTTTAATGTCTGCAGGGTAAACTCTACACTGCTCTCTGTCATTATTTGCTATATGTATATTGTCTGATTTGGTCCCCTTACAGGCTGACAGGTAGTATTACATCTGTTGCCAAAGTAAAATTCCATGACAGCATGAAGTCTCGGTTTCTATAGAGTTTTGTCAGCTACATAACATAAAACTTTGTCCTTTGGTATTTTCTACTCTGCCTCATATTATGAAGTTAATTTCTATAGTCTTTCCCTGGAATGGTTTTAATTCTTTGTGGGCTGTGCAGTGGAGTGTTGTTGGATTTTTGTTGTTGGGTTTTTTGGTTTTTTTGGGGGGGGGGAGGGGGTAGCTGTTCCAGTAACATAGAAATTGGTGGTCTGGATATCATTAGGATCTTTTCTATTAAATTTCAAGTCAGATGCTGCTGGCTGGAAGGATATTTCAGGACCTTGCATTTACACATAGGTCATATTTTCACTAGTCTGGCCACTGCTGGTTTCATTCTGGAAGAACTAATGAGTAAAATGACCAGACTTCTGATAATTCCAGCAGTAGGCTTAATTCTCTGTGTCATTTGCAACTCCACTTCAGAGCCTGCTGAATCACAACCAGGGTGCTGTCTGTTCCTCTTCACTGGAAACCTGCCTGTCTCAGACTCTGGTTGCTATGGAGTTGCTTTTCAATCTGGAGATGTCTGACTTCCTTGGACACTTCTACCTGTGTCATTTGACTCTTGTGTTGATGCCTTTGCTCTCAGCACTGTGAACTGGAGCCCTGTGTCCCAGCTCCTTGTGCTGCTCCTTTCCAGCTCATGGATCCATTCCGTTTCACTTGTTAGCGTAACGGCTTTATTAAGCAGCACTCATCCGCATTAGGCCGCAGAATGGCTGTTACAAGGGGACCCTGCTTGGGAGAGATGTGCATTCCACAGGGCATGAGGCCATGCATTTCTAAACAAGTAAGGATTTATATAGAAATAGAAGTTTGTTTTTAAAATACTGGGATTTTTTTCTTTTTTTTGTTCTTTTTTTTTCTTTTAATGATTGGACTCCAGGTGGAACAAACAGAGAGATAGGAAGGATATAACACACAATACAGACAAGTAAGTGGCAACAAAAGGAGTGATTTGAGAAGAAAATTGAAAGCTTAGTTTTTCACTTCTGTGGCTTTGGTAATTGTCTTCAAGAATGTAAATGCATTTGATTTCTTCTGAGGGAAAGAGATTTCTTTTCAATAAAATTTACACCATAAAAAAAAAAATCTTTTTTTTTTTGTAAATAATGACTCTTCAATACTTCAATTTATGCCTCACATACCAGATAGTCTCATCTTTCCATTATACTTCATACTTTTGCTGAATGGTTTTCATTTGCTAGCTTGCTACTGTAAATGGAATTCATTAATCTGAGGCAAAAGTAATTATAACAAAGAACATAAAATATCAGATTATTAAGATGATATCTTTCTCTGTCAAGATGGGTTACTTCAATCCATTCATCATCTCATAGAAACACTAAGTTACTTTAGAAGAAATGTGTCCTGAATTTAAATCCGAGGACATATATAAGAGTATGTCTTGTACTTAAGAAAAAGAAACACTCAAGAATGATATCTGGTATGCCTGATATATTAAAGGTTGATTGTTACATGTCTGGATATTTCACTTCTGTTTTAAAACGTGACTCTCACGTTGAATCAAACTTCACAAAAGTGAATTTCGCTCCTGTCCAGAGTGCCAAAATGAAGCATGACTGATGCGAGCGTATTCAATAGGTTGCGGCAATAACTGTTTCGTTGGGAAGTGTGGGGAATGATCAGTATTTCAACCTCTACCTTCCAGTGAATGGCAGGGGATCTCCTCCGTTATCCAGGAGTGCCCACGGTCTGCCTGATTTCTTTGAATCACCGCAAAACTAGGCAGTGGAGCCCACTTCACTTTCCCTTCCTTTTCTGAGTGTCACAGGAGCAATCTTCTCAATGTCCTTGCTCTTGTCGCTGCCAGAGCAAGGGGACAGAGCTCAGCAATGCAGGGAACCAGCTTTGTTTCCCTGGGACCTTTAAACACGCTGTGCCCCAAGGGAGGCGGATGGCTTCGCTGGGGCACAGCTCATGGGGATACTGCCACAACCAGCGGGACAGGGCGGCAGAACCAGCAGCAGGTGCTGCAGGTCACTGTTTGCTGTGTTACAGACAAGTGCGTGCATGTGTCTGTACACCACCCTGCAAAGATGGCAATTGTTACAAATTGTTTTCATCACTGCAGTCTGTCTTCATGGCAAACACCACAGTTGAAAAAATCACGTACAATATAGTTTTCTGTAACCTTCTTTTTCCTCTGATTTACTTGGATCCTGAATAAATTGCATATATAAGCATTGCACAAAGACTTCTCTTTTTCCTGTACTTGACAGGATGTCAGCAATAGCATGGACTTTATCTCTGCAGTGGTGAACTTCATGCTTATTTCACATATCCCATACAATCTGATGAAAAGAACCCCAAACCCTCTGAAAACATTTTTAATTGTAGCTTTCAGTAAACCACAGAAGTTGTTGCTATTCTGTGAATTTTAGAAGTAAAAAATAAAATTCTCACAAACATACTGCTTGTGAGAGAACTATTTACTACCTTTCTATGAATGTGTAGTTCAGTATTTTTTACATATCTGTGCATATTCAAGCATATTTTAAAATTCAAATGTATGCCCTTGAAATATGTACCCTTGAAATTGTTGCTAAATCTGACAGTGCCAAGAGAATGTCTTCAGAAACACTTGACTGATGTTATTTTGCTGAAAAATCTTGCTCCTTTTTCTACAAGCAAGGCCTGCTTTTTACAATTGAAGTGACTGCAGGAAATAAAGTGCTCTGCCCGGCCACTTGCCTGGGACTAATCTAACATTATAATCCACTTGGAATTAAATCTTTTTGTAGAAACATGTGTATTTATATGGAGCAGACTGAGAAAGTCGTGATATGAAGATAAAACTACTTCACTTATAAGAACATACCCAAAGGAATATGCAGTGCAATGCTGGCAGAGAATATCTTGTTTGTCACAGAATTTACTAGTTCAGAAAGGGATGTGCAATACCATAGGAAGTAATGTTACCCTTCCAGCTAACAGGAATCTTGACTATCCAAACAAAAAAATCATCATCTTGTTTAGAAATCATGAGACTCTAAAAAAAACCCTGTAAAAATCTTAGAGTTCTTTACTTCAACTTTTAGCTAATAAGATGAAAAAAAAAAAATTTGTATTTGATATTGTAGCTGAAATTCTAAATTTGCATGATATATCAAAGACAACAGCAAGTATAATTATTCTATCATTAAAACAGCAAGAATAAACTGTGTGGGGTAGATTAAATAATCCAAACCCAAGGCATTCTGGGTTTTTTTTTTCATTGAAGTCCATATGCTATTACAAATTCTCAGTGATAAACTACGGAATTAAGAGATTGCTTCACTACAAAAAAAAAAAAAAGAAAGAAAAAAGGAAACTGGCTGTATTTACATTTTTAAAAGGGATTCAGTTTAAGGGACTCAATTTTAATTGTCTCTATACTGAAAGCAGAACCAGAATGAAGCTAGTGTGAAGTCTTTTTATCTGTAAGCAACGGTCTGTTAACTTCCATTTTCTGCCCCTGATTGTCAAGAACAGATAGAAAAATACCAACAGCTTCCAGTGATAGCTCAACCAGGTGAAAATCAGAGCATACTCCCTTAGGAAGTCCTGAGTTTGTGACATTTGTGTCAGCTCAAATCAAGTACTCGGACTTTTTTATAGGACAAACTGTTCTGAGAGTTCAAAAAGTTTATGATTTAGAAATGACAGACCGCCTTGTTTTAATTGAGTTTGGTGTTCATCAAACACACAGATGAATATCCCTGTGTTCCCACATCCTTGTATAAGGC
The DNA here is from genome assembly GCF_964199755.1 of Larus michahellis. NCBI lineage: Eukaryota > Metazoa > Chordata > Aves > Charadriiformes > Laridae > Larus > Larus michahellis. The sequence goes on from NC_133897.1 coordinate 82,610,327, forward strand.
CATACTTCATGCTTTCCTCCTCCTTTTCTTGTGCTGTATGACATGGTTTTATCAGACAAGACATTTATTAATGTCACAACTTGTCCAGAAAAGTCTGGGGCCGTAGGAAACCCAAATAGCAATGTATGCGTACCACCACGGCATCGCTAATACATACACCTACACATTGAACGACTTGTAAGAAAACTGTACTTGAGATGGAAGGTTTAAAATATTTTGTTTAGATTCAAATTTATTAATCTAAAACAAATTGCTTACTCACTTTCAATCAGAAAAAAATGAAAATCTCCACGGAATTTCCCTAGAGAAATTTCAATTTAGAAATGTCTCCATTTACTGTTCCTTACCTAAGTGCAATTTATTTGTCCAGCCTGTAGGTGTCATAGTGCCTAGTTGTAAAAACAAAATAAAAGTGAAAACTGCAGTTGAAACTGTGGTGATAGATTTTTATGGAACCTGTTGAAGAGAGGAGAGAACCTCTGTCCGTCTCTGGCAGCAGATTCTGCTCTGTGCTGGATGCCAGTAGAACCACACTGGTACTCGCGGGTGGAAGGGAGGCAGATGTCAAGCTGATGGAATTTTAGGAACAGTAGAGCACAGCACATCCAAAATTGTGGTCTGTAAACACGCTGTGGATCAGCCATGTTCTTGCCAAAGCAAAGGCCAAGATTCTTCTTTTATTTACTTCCATGTGTAATCATTAACTGCAGTAAGCCTCTATAGGAATTTCTGAGGACAATGTCTGTCCCAATTTGCTCAGCAAAAGGATGATTGTTAATTTTGCTGGCAAATACTTTTAACTTTGGTCCGTCAACTAGAACAAGAACAAAATCTAAGCTGACTACCAAAGCTTGAATCAGTATTACACGTAATATTAAATTATATTGTGTTACTGAAATACATCGTTAAAATTAGCAATAAAATATGTTTTCTTTTAGTCTTTCTGTCATACATACATGTCTTAGTGGAAGAAAAAAATAAAACTAAAAGAAAGGAAAGATATTTGCTGAGGAACCTGCATTTGTTACTGTCGTTATTTTGAGATCAAGACTTGATATATATTTTTTTAATTATTTTTTTTAGCTGCACAGTTTCAGAAATTTAGATTTGCCATGGTGTTTTTCTTCTTTATCACTTTTGGGTGATAATTTACCACATAACTAGTCTGTTGGCAGGGCCCCAGGAGTCAGATATCCTCACTAACTTATATAGTGTACAACTGTTCCCACTTCCACAAACCAGAGAGAGGAAGAATGTGCTTTGAGTGCTTTGCATAACAAATGACACTTAAATTTGCTCAGAAAAATCCTGTCTGAAACTGCAAAATTATGAAATTAAGACCTGATTTCACCTTACCACCGAAATACCCAGCAAAGTCATTGAAAAAGAAAACCGGAAACACAGATGCCCATACTTAAAAGGGCTGGCCACAACTTAGGTGGCTGTGTCTATATTTCGTAATTTTAGAGAAGATTTTAGTCTGTTGAGGTCAGTAGAAAGATACCCATGTCTACCGGGTACGGGTGCCCCGGTGCCGGCGGCGGGTGCTGCGGGGCGGCCCCTGTGTTGCCGGGCCGGGGCTGCCCCGTGCCGGACACAGCCGGTTCCAGCCGGCTCCAACGGCCCCAGCGCAGGGCACAGCTGAGCCCCTCAGCCACGGGCGGGCGCCGCGGGGAAAGCCTGGCTCAGAAAGGGCAAAACGCTGCCCGGCAGCCAGGGCTGAGGGAAACCGGGTGAGAAACAGCCCTGCGAGCCCCGAGGGGAGAGCGGGAGGAGGGGAGGAGGGGCTCCGGGCGCCCCCGCGGAGATGCCCCCGCGGCCCCGGCAGAGACCCCGCTGGGGCGGGGGTTTCCCGGCAGCCCCTGGGAAGGGCCCGGCCTGGAGCGGGGAAACGTGTGAGGAGGCAGGAGCGGCAGAGAGGAGCTGCCGTGGGCTGACCGCAGACCCCCATTCCCCATCCCTCCGCACCACCCACGCCTGTGGGTGTGTGGCAGCTGGTCATGGTTAATCCAACATAACATGGAATCAGGGATTTTTAAAAGCACTCAATTATGCTTCCTACTTTTACGTTTGAAGGTGGTGTTGAGCCTTGTTCACATCCTATGCTCACTCTCACTTTACAAGAACTAGATTTCCACTCAGAAGAAGTAGTGCATTCAATCCATACAGGAGCTGTAATGCTGTTTAAAAGGATGCCTGTCTGAATGACTAGACATCTTGAGCCTTGGGGCAGACATGCACTGAAAAGTAAGTCCAGATACAACCTCAAGTTGCTAAACACTCTGATGTCTATCCAACAAAGCATTTTAACACACTCTCCATCCTAGGTTGGATCTAGGGCACTTGACTTTTAAGTCCGAAGACCATAAAAACTGATGACAGCGTGTAATACCATTATCATAAGGAGCACTGTAATATGGAGTTTAATTTCATGGAAAAAACATTGATGTATGTGTTTAAAAAACGCTTCACAGTAGATAAAACTACCACACATTTAATAAACATTTAATAAATCCAAGTAAACAATAAGATAAAAGTTACAATCAACTGTCTTCATTCTTCTGTAAATATTCAAGAAGGCCATTATTTTTAAGCATCATTTGTTACTATCACCACACCATTGACAAATAATTATTGTGCTCAAAGCAACAAGAAGCATTTGCAATGAAATGCTGACAAACATCTTAATTGTAAATCTCTGAAGATCTGATTCATATTAATACGGAAATTAAATTTTAAAAGGCTGATGCTGGACGTTGCAGTCTGTTATCCTGCATCCTAAGTACTTACAGTTTGACACAGATCAAACGCTTCATCAGGATTCCAGAGGAGATTGCCTTTATTTTAGTTCAGAAAGTAATAGCCTATTTGCTTAATATATGTATATTAGGGATATTACTGTTTCAGTAAAACACTGGAAATTGCCTCTCTGCTGAAGCATCCCTTAAAACACTGATTCACACCTGGGATATTGTTCAGCATGGATGGGTCACACAGGTTGCACTGGGGTTCCAGCAAAGGGATTATAGGCTGCCTACGGCTGGCTGTGTGCCGTCGTTCTTTCTTTCTGTAATTTGTATTGGATATGGCTGCTCTGAGGACAGGGATTGCTCTGCAGTGTGCTCCAGATCCTTCTGGTCCCTTCCTTAGCCATGTCAGGTACTTGGCCAGACAATGCATAATAGCGGTGGAGAGTTCCTCCCACCCCAAATCAGGATGGGGGCAGAGCATGCATCTGGTCCCAGCAACCAGGATGCACTCCCAGTTCCCACAGTTACAGTCACTATCCATAAAATGGTACCATTATGGTAACAGAATTCAAAACAGGAATATTTTTATATAAATAACAGCTTTCACAAAAGTAGTCAGGCACCTACTTATACCTAGGAAATAGTCTAATCCAGCCTTCTTGTACTCAATTCTTTACTAAAAATATTACGATACCTTGTTTCAGCACTCAAGAAAGACTAACAGGAAGGATCTGGTATACATGGCCTTCGTCACGTTCAGACCATTACCCTGAATGTGTGTATTGCACCATGCAAGATCAGAGGCACAAACCAGTCGTGCAGACTTAGCAATGGAAACAGTCTGCCTGACTACAGTTGCACACTGAAGTGGAGATCTGCTGGACACTAAGGTATCTTCATGTGGAAACACTACATCTCTGTAGGGAGCTCAGATTTTCTTTGACTGAAAAGATGCTAGATGAAAACACGTGCCTCAAGTGAGTTCCAGGTATTTCATGCATCAGCATTATATATCAAGCAATGAATCATCATCTGTGGCTCTTTCTGTGGGTACAGGAGCAGATGGTATTTTCCCCCCCACACCCCCCCGCAAAATATTCAAACTTTCCAAAGGCATATCTTTGAGAAAGGACTGGATTTTACTTGGAAATCAAAACTCTGGAGGCAATTTTTTTTCAAAAAACAGCAGTGTCATTTGCATTCACAGCTTCATGAGGAGATATTCTTGCTTTTAAATGTTCCTCTTTGAGTGAAGCTTTCGGTACTCTGTAGATTCTTAAGAAGTATCTTTAAAGAAATATCAAGCATAGCCATTCAGACGGGTAGTTAATATACACACCTTCATGGCATGTATCATTTTCTGTCTTAAACCAATCACTCATTCAAAATAGATAGTATATTATAATTCAGGAAATCCTGGTGGACCAGTCATCATAATTAGCAACACTGAGCTGCAGGCTTGCCAAAAGAATAGATTTGTGTTCATGTAAGTCAAGACAAGATTTCTTTCTTCGGGATTCATTCTTTCCTCCTCTCTCTTTTCCTAATCTGAAGCCAAAAATTTCCAAGAAGCTCGTCATCAGATCATCTAAAGTACACATATCCCTAATGGATAGCATCTGATAAATTCTTTTCAATATCTTACAGTAAAGGGCAGCTGCAGCAAGCAGCTGCAATTTGTTTGATGTTGTTCATCAAGGCTTCATTAACAACAAATGGCATATACCCAGGATGCATGCTTATTATCTATCTTTGAGAATTCTTGATAACAGGGCATAACAATTTTTATACCGTTGAATTGGATTACATAGAAAGGACCACTGTTTGACTGGGCAATAGTGTTTGTATGAAAATATGCTAAGCTAGCTCTTCAGTTTAAGATTGGTCATCAGAAGTGTCTTCAAATTGTTTGAGTTCACATGTTGCCAACTGAGGAAAAATTTTCTATAGAAAGACTTAAATAAGAAGTCAGGACTTAGAGAAAAGAGAGTTTATTTTCCTAATGGGAAGCCTAATAAGAATATGAGTTATCTTAATGTCTTAAAAAGCCTTGCAACCAATATTAATGAATACCATTACCAGATTTTCCTGTCTAGATTCGCCTGCAGGCAAAGTGACCAGGGAAGGTGTATTACAATAAGCACCTAGACTACATAGTGATAGCATTGTATAGTGTTTTGTAAAGCTAAGTCTATAACTCAAGAACAGAAATTTCACTACTGAGATGGTAAATTGATGCAGTTCTACAAAGACATCTGCCAACAGACTCTGTTTAAAATATTATCCTTGATTCAATTGTTGCTTAGCAGCAGATGTTATTTTCTTACCCTCCTATTTGATATATTTTATATTATGACAGACTTTACATATTTATTGCTCAAAAGTAACACTTAAAATTAAAAATATATGTTATTTGCTTAAATGTACTGTCAACAAGGAAAGCAAACATGCTAGTTGTTCTAAAAGGCCTTTTTGTAAAGACTGGATACTTCAGACGTAATTATTCTTTGCCTGTTCCTTCCCTTTCTTCTCCAAATCTTCACTTAATCAGTCTCCTACAACCTTCTCTTATTTTTTCTTGTTTTGGCTGGCACACACTTCCAGCTTGATATGTCTATCACTTAACTAATGCATAATTATTCGTTAGTAATGGAAACAGATGTAAGCGCCAGAGTAACACTAGATGTGGATGATGCAGTTATTCATTGGACATCTGCACTTCTTCTGGCTTCAGCCATGACTTCTTGTACTCAGTATGATGGACTCACTTGGCACCTGTCCCCAAGATTCCTCTTGATAATCCACGTGCAGAAATGAATTCTCTTGACATGGCAGAAATTGTCTAGAGTCAGTTGTGTCAGTTTTGGCACAGAAAATCTAGCAGTGGCATTTATGGTTTATCCATTGCTACAGTTCTAGGAACAAAAAGATGAGTAATTCTTTCCCAAAAAGTTGTCCAAGCCTGGAAAGGTCTGTTTTGAACTGCATTCTCAAGTTTCTTTTTCCTGCAGAAGTGCTCACAGTGTGAAACTGGAAAAATACGCAATCCAGTCAGTGCTCTGCACACATAAATCCTAAGGAAATCCTCTCGTTAATGTAAAATTCTTGTTTGGGTCTGTGTTCCAACAACATTACTACACTCAAAGTTTAAAGCAGTAATTATAATTGATTTACTATTAGCATTTGTGTCGTGACACATATGCAAAATAACATGACCTTGGACACGACCCTGGACGTTAGGCATGCAGACTTTGATCGCTTCAGGGATCTGCTGGCCAAAGTGCTGTGGGACAAAGCTCTAGGGGGAAGGGGGGCCCAGGACAGCTGGTCAGTATTCAAGGATCACCTTCTCCGTGTCCAGGAGCAAACTATACTGACAGAGAGGAAGGCAGGAAAGAATGCTATGAGACCTGCCTGTATGAACAGGGAGCTCCTGGACACACTGTCACAGAAAAAGAAACTTTATAAAGAATGGAAGAAAGGACAGCTAGAATGGAGGGCATATAAGGAAGCTGTCCAAACAGCAAGAGACCTGGTGAGAAAAGCTAAAGCTCAGTTAGAATTAAATCTAGCCAAGGAGATCAAGGGAAACAACAAAAATTTCTATAGGTACATTAATGGTAAGAAGACGACTATGGAGGGTGTGGGCCCCCTCAGAAAGGAAGCGGGGGAGCTGGTGACAAGTGATATGAAGAAAGCCGAGGTTCTCAATGACTTCTTTTCCTCAGTCTTCACTGGCAAGGGCTCCAGCCACACTCCCGGAGTCACAGAATATAATGGCAGGGGTTGGAAAGAACTGCCCATTGTAAGTGAAGATCAGGTTCGTGACCATCTGATGAACCTGAAAGTGAACAAGTCCATGAGACCCGATGGGATACACCCACAGGTACTGAAGGAACTGGCAGATGAGGTTGCTAAACCACTCTCTATTGTATTCCAAAAGTTACGGCAGTCTGGTGAAGTCCCCACTGACTGGAAAAGGGGAAAAATAATCCCCACTTTCAAAAAATGGAAAGAAGGATGAACCAGGGAACAATAGCCCAGTCAGTCTCACCTCCGTGCCTGGTAAGATTATGGAGCAGATCCTCCTGGAGGCACTGCTGAGGCAGAAGAATAACGAAGAGGTGATTGGGTACAATCAACATGGCTTCACCAAGGGCAAATCGTGCCTGATAAACCTGGTGGCCTTCTATGAGAAGGTCACAACATCAATAGACAAGGGGAGAGCAACTGACATAATTTACCTGGCCCTGAGCAAAGCCTTTGACACTGTCCCGCATGACATCCTGGTCTCCAAGCTGATAAAATATGGCTTTAATGGACTGACAATTCAGTGGATAGAGAATTGGCTTGACAGCTGCACCCAAAGAGTGTCTGTCAATGGGTCCATGTCCAAGTGGAGGCCAGTGACAAGTGGAGTCCCTCAAGGATCAGTACTGGGACCGGTCTGGTTTAACATCTTCGTCAGCGACATGGACAGTGGCATAGAGTGCACCCTCAGCAAGGTTGCCAATGACACCAAGCTGTGTGGGGTGGCTGACACGCTGGAGGGAAGGGATGCCATCCAGAGGGACCTTGACAGGCTGGAGAAGTGGGCCCATGCCAACCTCATGAAGTTCAACAAGACCAAGTGCAAGGTCCTCTGTCTGGGTCGGGGCAATCCCAAGCACCGATATAGGCTGGGCAGTGACTGGCTTGAGAGCAGCCCTGAAGAAAAGGACTTGGGGGTGCTGGTGGACTAGAGGCTCAACATGAGCCGTCAGTGTGCACTAGCAGCCCAGAAAGCAAATCGTATCCTGGGCTGCATCAGGAGAAGCATAGCCAGCAGGTCGAGGGAGGTGATTCTCCCCCTCTACTCCACTCTTGTGAGACCCCGCCTGGAGTACTGCGTCCAATTCTGGAGCCCCTACTACAAGAAAGATATGGATGTGCTGGAACATGTCCAGAGAAGGGCCACGACGGTGATCAGAGGGCTGGAGTACCTTGTTGCGTGAAAAGGGGCCAAGCGGTTTTGGCAGAAGATAAACTCCCTTATGTTCTAACACTCCTCACCGAGGTGGGAGGCTAGGTGCGGCTAGGTTTAAATTCTGAGTGATGCCCAATTCAGCACTATCAGTCCAATCGCGTTTAATATGTATTAAACTATTACGATTTGGGTACACTAATAGTGGACTGCACCTTCAGTCTAGTCGTGCTCATGAACTAGCACGACCACTCTCGAGTCTTTGGTGGCGTTCAGTGAGAAACCAAAACGACTAGCTACTTAAACAGTGCAGTTTATTTAAACAACAGATATGCAGGTTCTTAGGATTGCTGGTGATAAATACACTGTCTGCAAAACACATGCAAATAAAGATATTGTTAAGTATACAAAACACGCAACAAAATTATAAATTATACAGCCTGGCTATAAATGTAGGGTAGAGATTCTCTAGAGAAATTTCTAAGTCCCCGAGAAAGCGCTCGGTGTAATCGAAGTCTTACCCAAAGGCGTCCCTATGGGGGAGAAGAAAGGCTCAGCTTGTCGACTGATCCCGGAAATCAGCGATGGAATTCTTCACGACGGTGTCTTCCCTGGCATCCCCTCTCTCTCGGGCTATTTTTATACTTTTTTTTTTTATCTTCAAAGTGGAGTTTGAGTGACTTTAGTCATACGTACTTTTATTATGATTAATGTACTCAAGGAGGAGGGTTCGCATCTTGGGGGCAGGTAGCCTTCAGGATGGAGGTGTGTTTTGGTACATTGTAGTGAGCAAAGTTTGCACGAAGGACAGCATTTCATCAACATTTGACAAAATGTTGGCTCGGGTAGCGTGTATGCCGCTTATCTATTCCGTAGTACCATCTCGTCCCCATATCTGCTATTCGTCACAAGGGAAGGCCACGGAACAATTGTGTTCCATTCCATCCCTTGTGTAGTTTCGCAAACAACCTTGTACAGGGAATTGCAGATGTTGCATTCTTCACATGCCAGCTGTGGCTGTATTCTACCTCAGAAGCCTCTTGATTTTATGACTTTCCTTAATGTGTCAACAATGCTGTACTTTTGTATTCTTGGCAAATTTAGTATTTATTCCACACACCTCTCCTATGAGGGCAGACTGAGAGAGTTGGGGTTGTTCAGTCTGGAGAAAAGAAGGCTCTGAGGAGACCCCATAGTGGCCTACCAGTATCTTAAGGGGGCCTATGAGAAAGCTGGTGAGGGACTTTTTAGGATGTCAGGTAATGGTAGGACTAGAGGGAATGGATTAAAACTAGAGATGGGATGATTCAGATTGGACGCTAGGAAGAAGTTCTTCACCATGAGGGTGCTGAGACACTGGACAGGTTGCCCGGAGAGGTGGTGGATGCCCCATTCCTGGAAGTGTTCAAGGCCAGGCTGGATGGGGCTCTGAGAAACTTGATCTAGTGGGAGGCATCCCTGCCCATGGCAGGGGGGTTGGAACTAGATGATCTTTAAGGTCCCTTCCAGCCCTAACAATTCTATGATTCTATGCCTTTTCCTGTACCTAAGAAGATTTCAGAAGTTTGGTTTTTCGGTCTTTCTTGTATCCCTCAACAAATAATTTGATGAAGCCTGATTTGTTGGTGGAGATGCACAAATGATTTCACTATTGCTGGACCTTTTGGCTTGCAGCTTTTTTTCCTCAAAAATAATGCTTGTGCTGGCTCTTTGTTCCATATCGCAGCATCTTTTATTAGTATCTCTCAGTGCACGTGGACGTCTATATGTTTTTTGACCTACAGCATCTTCTTGTCCTGCTAGTCACCAGGCATGTTCCGAAAGTTCTGCAGGTGTTTTGTTAGCATTCAGGCTGCTGGTACAACAAAGGGCCTGGGGATGGTTTCTATAGGGTTTACAATCCATACTAACCCTTCACCCAGAAACGTCTAGTTTATTTTTCAGTGTTTAACCTAATATTGCTGATGCCTACAGAAAAAGATATTACAGTGTTTCTCAAATGTTACACCATCTGCTTTGAGCAACAGCAACTGTGTTTCTAAATACGTTCCTGTCTGCTTTGCATATAACTTTCTTTCCTAAGATATTCACAACTTCTTTTTTGAGTAGATGTCTGAAAACATTTTAAGGACATTTGGCTATACAGTTCCTGCAAAGAGGATGAGAATCATCTCACATTTGAGATGATTCTTCTTAAAATCATGGTATGTTTATCCCTCCAGTGACTTCATTAAGTTATCAACAACATCTGGTGGGATTAGTTGATCAGTTGATAGACTGGCAAGGTCTTTCTGGAAATACTCACTGGGTTATTCAGGTTTCTCAAATATTTCATGCAAGATTTGAAAGTGTCCTTGGTCTTTTCAAATGCCAGACTCCTAGAGATTTGCAGAAATTGTTAAAGTGTTTTTCAGTTTTATCAGATTTCTCATCAGTTTGATAAAAGTGCTTCATTACTTAGGAATTAAGCAGTACCTATTTAAAAATTTTAAGACCTGTAGTCTGAATGTTTTTGTTTGCTGTCTCTTCTATTGTCTAATGTATTGCGATTCTTCAGTCTGAGCCAACAAGCTTCCAAGATGAGTAGCTAACAAATACATCCATCATCTCTGCATAGTCACATAGCACATAGGAGACATAGTTTGGATTATATATCAAAATTCAGAGAATCGTGGCATGGGTGGGATTCACACAGAGCATCCACACCCTTTTCTCACTTCTCATAAACCTAAGCAAAATGTCAAATCAGTGTAAGAAATCCAAACTAGTGAAAGGCTTCCATTAGCATCCTCCCTTTGATAATTGAGGTGCCCTTCAAATAGATACATGCTTTGTGAAAATGAGTAATTATAAGGGACTTAATCAAAAAGCACTTAGCAGATGTTATCTCAAGCACTGCTGATACATTTAAGTGCATCTTCCAAGTGGGCAACATCAGCAATGTAATTATCTTGTAGGCAAGGAGAAAATTCACTCCATGTTAATCTAAGAAGTGTTTTTTATACAACTTCAGCACTTACATGTTCTCCAGTGACTGGTTCATAACAGCTGATAAAGGGCACGTTTATTTTAGGGGAATGAATAGTGTGACAGATAGAATTTCTTATGAAATCTCACTAAAACAGCACCACACACCAGCAGTGCGGTTATCTCATAAACCAAGACTGGGATTGTGGAAGGAGGCAAACAGACATAGGAAATCAGTATGTCTATCTTTTTTTCCTTTATTCCATGCATTATGCTGACAGTGTTCTTTTCCTGTACTGGAAATGGAGAAGGTTCAATCCCTTCTGAGCATTTTAAGAGGACAGAAACAATATGGTTGCATTGATTATTCTGTACTTACTTTTTACACTATTAGCTAATGTCTTTCTGGATGCTGATCTAGTAAAAGGAGACAGAGAAGCAACTTCCTCTACATGAGGCAGCATTCTTTCCTCAGATCTGTCAATTTTATTCCAAGCTGGGGTTGTTTCTGTATAGAAAAGGTTGAGTGTTTGTTGTGGAATGAAAGGGTTGTATCTGTCCCTGTGATAATTCAATGACACGAACAATGTTCCAGATGTTTGAAGGTTCAGAGCATTCAGGATGTTCTTGAATGTTCACGTTTCGCATGTTCATAAAAAAATATTTTTTGTTCTATGATGTTTTTACTCACGTGATTACAGAATCCTGTGTGAGGAATATTAATATTTGTTTACCTAGACTGATAAACTGGCCACTTCCCCTGTCCTTATGACAGTGTTAAAAAAAGCATTTAGCTGGAGCACTTATGTTGAATCTTTATTCAGTTTTTAGAGGGAAGGAGGCCCTGACTCATTCACACTTTGTACTTAAATGTCATCTTTCAACTATAAACTTGCTTTACTTAAAATTGCTTGTATGTCTGCTATTTTTGTTTTGGATCATTTCAATTCCATCTTTAGTACTTTAAGAAAGCTTTCTTGGATAAGCAATAAATTCCCCTTTTTTCAGCAAGAGAATGTGTAGCATACCTCTAACCTTCCTTCTAGTTTATGGCATATATTCTTGGATATTTTTTTAATTCACTGATTTTCATGTCTTCTAAACGATGCTAATCCTTCTGTGAGGTTAGTAATTCTTAATATTTTCAAACTAGCAAGGAGATTATTTCTGATGAACAAAACCATTTCTTCACAGACGGTGTTTTTCAGAATGTTCAGAATCTGGATTATGTCACTCTCTTTTGTTATTTTTACTTCTTCAGTGCTGGTGCACAAATGCGCCTTTTGATAAGAAAGAACTTCTACACCAACAATCTGTTTACTGTCTAAGTTGAGGAACTCATCTACATTTTTCTTCATGATACAGATTTACACATCTCCACCTGCACATATTTTCTTTAACTGAGTTCTCATTCCTTTTCCTTTCATTTAGGTACTTGCTTTTCTTAGCCGAAACATCTATCTCTTATGTTAAATCATTTGGAGCCTCACTGACTTACTCTAGTCAGTGTCACTTTATACTTCCACTTTTGACAGAAGAGTATTCAAAAGTTGGTTAATGGTAATATGCTTACTGTTTCTGATGATATCGTATCTGCATTATTTCTCCCCTGCTGAAGTTTCCAGTAGTGCCACAACTGTAATATGACTGTGAATCTCAAAAGAGGATGCCGTGAATTTATGTCCCAAAGTGAGATTCAATTGACATATGAATCTTCTAAATTTCTGTCAATTATTCATGTCTTCCGTGCACATTTGAAAGATGTATATAGGATCTATCTTCACTGTCTCATTTCACAGATGAGACACTTATGCTTCAAACCTGCAATAAAATATTGCATTGATTATAACTTACATTATGCAAATGAGACAGATAATAGCAATATATGAAAAGCCCACTCTTGTGTAGTGACATCAAATTTTAGTTCACATAAAATAGAAACTCTCTTAACACATACAAATAATCCTCCCTGACTCAGAGTTTGCCACCTTAAATGATAGTTGTTACAGTTGTTTCGTTGCCTATAGCTCTGAGTGAGTTAGAGAGCTGGAAATGGTATGACCATAATGAAAGTATATTAACATATCCAATCCAAAAACATGTTAACACAAGCAATAACCCTCCTTCTGAACAATTCCTGGGATGAGATTCTCAAATTCAATTTATTTCTCATGGTCTAAGGAAATATAAAAAAGCTGGAAAAACTGCTTATCTGAATCTGAGTACTTAAGTACGGTGTCATTATGCACTGGAAAGAACACAAGTTCAAGTAAGGTATTTTTCCCTTTTGCTTGTCCCCTGTAGAATGAAGAGATAGTTTTTGAGCATTGAAGTAACAGGTATTTTAATGTTTGCCCCAATTATATTTCGTCTTGGAAGAACATTTCTATTTCACAACAAATATATGTTTTCCATGTCCTAAATGATTGGTTTCCACCTTCCAAACATATTACTTTACAAAGACATCATTTTTCTTTGCAATAGAAATTACAGGAGGTAAGAGAAGACATTTCTATAGTACAAAGGAAAACAAACACTAAAAGCAATCTTACCAGATGCGAAGTTTGTTAAGAGTGTAATTCCCCAAACAAAAGACTTAGGCCTGTCGCAGCCATCTGCTGGCCCATTATGAAGCCAGGCTTTTCCTAAAGCCACCAGAAACCACTTTTAGTTGCAGCACCCGTTTTCTTGGGGACAAAAACAAAAAATAAAAAAATGGTCAGAATATGTTTGCCCTACTGTCTGTTTCTTTGAATTTCTTGACTCTGAAAGCCACAGAGTTAGCAACGTGTTGGTGGTGACAGCCCTGGAAAATCTTAAGGCTTTTGCTGCTGTATGTGAGAAAAGTAAGCCCACAGTGAGAGCTGCCAGGGGCATCAGGCCTCCCTGCAGACGGTAGCTGACACACACGAGTTCCCTGAGGAACAAGAGCCACAGCGGTAGCAGCACGCCTTTTTTCTCCCAGGGCCCTGGCATTAACATTTTTGCAACTGCTGTTTTGCAATGTCTGGCGGCCAGGTCTGATCAATTACTTCTCCTTTTGCCTATGTGTAAAGCTGGAACTGAAGTGGATGTGTACATTTGTGGCAGTATAATAGCAAGACGGGTCCATTTGGTTAAGATGTAGCCAGGGACAAGTCACAGACAATTGGGACATAAACTGGATAAAGCAAGGTCATATGCAGGGTGATGAACTTCACTCAACTAAGCCACAGAGATAGCTTTTCCTTGGCAGCCTTCTCATGGAAGAGCTTCCGAATTAAAAGAAGTCATGGGAAGCTGTCAGGGGTAACGAGATCAGCCATTAAGCAAGTGGGGTTTTTGCGTATCTCAGGATGTGACAGCAAAGAACAATCAATAGGTCAGTTATGTGGAAGCGGGGTAAAAGCCCAATCTAACTGCATAAAGGAGGAAGTTCCACATGGAGATCTTCAGGAGGTATTTTTGGTATTTAGATCTGACATTAACCCAAAGCTTCCATTGAAGTGAAGGGTACCTTAGATACTATGATTTTTTGGGGAGGAAAAAAAATATTCCAGTCATACATTTTAGGCAATCAATTAAAAAATATGATTACACATCCTTTTTCTTCCAGACAAATGTGATAACATATGGCCTGCTTGAATAGTGCTTCATAAATTACTGTTGTATTTGATCATAAATGACACATAAAAGGAAACGTTGTTTTAATGTTTTGTACCTGCTTTCATGTTGCATGTGAGGTTCCTCTCAAAAAAAGCAGAATGATAATGTCTGGTTACTACCTCCATGACAAAATTAACAAGCTCATATAAAATTCCCAATGAAGCAAACAGACTGTATCAGCAGGTGTTTCTATGAGGCAATATACTCTAAGAACACAGAAGTGTTTGGTAAGGATACTATAAAAGGCTGTTAGTGTCATACTGGTCAAGAGGAGTGTAGATGTATCTGAAGAAAGGATGAAAAAAAATGAAGAGGAGTGGAACAGTCATGGAAAATTTGCATATTATTGGGTAAACAAAGCTTTTGTAAACTAATTCAGGTAAACATTTATACCTTTACATATTATGGTAGCTTCATAACAGTCTTTAGAGAACAGGCTTAGCTCTCTGGTGGTGACTTGCATTTGGAAACTAAACTAATCCATATGTTTAATGCAGAAGCTTATTTTACACAAATGAGATTTTCAACTTTTCACATGATATGTTTGAATCACTAATTGCTAATTGCAGATTCCCTCACTGTTCTTTTTAGTGACATATTTGTACCAGCCACTGAAAGATTACATCGAGAACATCAATTGGTGCATAAATATTTATGAATACTTAAGTGGAATAATCAAGTGTAATAAACTCTCCAGAGATACTGCTGGTATCTGAAGAGAATTTTAAGAATCATATAATGTGTACATATGTGCTGTGAAAAAGGTTAACATTTGCCTTGCCAGAGTCCCTCTCTTATTAGAGGAATTAATTTTCTTTCAAGATTTCCAAACAAACTTTTCACTTAAAACACTTTTAGAGGTGGGGAAGAGATTTCTAGGCTAGTAAGAATAATTCTACTCTTGGTTTACTTCTTGAGAGATAACAATGACAGCTAGCTTGTGACTTAAAATTTGATTAGCACTGCAGGGTTTTTCCTTCAGAAGTATAGAGATCCTTTAATTTCTTATGGTTTTATTAAAAACAGGGGATAGCAGGCAGCCCTGCTTAGTAAGAAGACTAAGCACAGCAGTAGACATCTACAAGGCACCTTGTTCCACCCCATGAAGAAAGATACTTGCCTTTCAAGTGGAGAAGACTTAAACAGCGCAAAGTGGAGAGAGTTGTTCCCCATTCTTGCTTTCCTTTAGATGGACAGCAAAATATTGCTGCTGGATACATAGAGGAATTTGCCATTGTTGTTGCTAAATGTGTGAAGTTGCTCTACGTATTAAGTATTTATTATGAAATTTTATATCAGAATATCTCTAACGACTCGCTGGCTGCTAGGAAGCATAATTACAAGTAACAACTATATCACGTTATATGTAAAATACAAAAAACCTGACTCTGCATCATGATGACAGTTATGGAAAACTTTATCTAAAAATAAGTTTTTTATGTATTTTGGCAGAAGCAAAGAGCTGTAATGCAGACAGAGCCAATCCCACACATTCTCTCTTGCTGCCAGCATGCTTAGTCTCTTTAATTCATTATTTTAATACTCCAGTCATTCCAAAATCTTTCTATTTACTTGTTACTTCCAGACCTGTCAACTTTTAGACTCAACAGAAAAAGCTGTAAGATGTCTGCCTCACTGAGCATTATCCAGGAATCCTGCCTTTAGGCTTTGTCATCACTGCTCCTGGATCCCAGCATTGTCTAAGGGCTTGGACTATAGTCCTTTACACTTCTAGTCTTAATGGACTGATATGTTAGATTTTAAATCTAGAAGTATGACATTTAGGACTGATAAAAATTCCGCAAGTGATTCCCTCCAGCCTTTTGGTACAGAGACTGGAATTTTAATTCCAGAAACTGGTATTCCCCCTTGCCCCAATCCACAAAAACTTCCATGACTTCTATTGATTTAAATATAAAACTAGCAATTCATTTCATTTATTCCTGCGTTACTCTTTATAAAATCCATTTGACTGTGCTCTCAAGTCTTCGAGAGTCTTGAATATTATTGTTTTGATGACACATAACAAAGCTGATGGCCCAAATACCCTGATTTAATTTTGGCAGTTCTAGGCTATGATCTTGCAATGAACTCAGTGATGACAGAGATCATTGCAAAAGTCAGGGATCAAGAACTGACACAAAGTGAAAACTAAACAGATCAGGGTCAGTGTTGCGTATGCACCAAAGAACTGATTCGTGTGCTTATATCCTATTAACTGTTATTTAACGTTGAAGTGATTTGCTGAGTTTGTCCCTGGAAGATTTGCATTTCAGCTCATGCAAAACAATAAGCACCACAGGGAGTTTCCACTAGTCTTACAAGAAACTGGTAAAATGTTGTCATTCAAAATGAGTCAGATCACTATATCAAATAAAACATAAAATGTTGAGGTTTTTCATGTTAATCATATAATCCACTTTGCACCATATCCCCTCTCTCTAGTTCATGCAAGTAGTTATTATAGGTAAGGTACTCAGAGGAAACTGTCATTGCTTGTGCTATCCCTATTCACTGAATAAGAGCCTTCAGCATCCAGAGCTTGGTCTTGCATATTTCATTACCATTAAACACACAGAGATAAATGAAAGAGCTCTGATGTTCCATTTTTATTCTAATTTCCAGAGGCATTTCATAAAGCTCTGTAATGTGTGTTCACCCAGTGATGCTGATTCTCTTTAAATACCTTTCAATATCAGTAGGAACATGATAATCTTTTTTTCCATTAAAAATGTTTTTCTCAATGATAAATAATCGGCTTCAATGTCAATTATTTTGATTCCATTCTGTGGACAGATGGATAACCAGGCACAGTTAGATACTCAGTTGCAGAACAGGTTCACGTAAATGTATAACTCTATTCTATTAATATGCATCCCTAAATAATAACAAACGTATATTTGTTACACTTTTTTTCCTACTTTTCATATAGGACACAACATTTAATGTGTTGCTTTAAAAGAAAGGAACAGAACTACTTACTAACTAGGCTTTTAAGCCTTCATTTAATTTTCTTTTTCTCTTGGGTCATAAAATAACTCAAGAAATATGAGACATTTAGTATGACTAATTAATCCCCATCTGATGTTTTTGCTAATATTATTACCATATTAATTAGCTAATTACCCTAACATTGCCAATGGTAATAAAATGAAAGCAATACTGCAACCATTCTTTTTGAGTTGTAGTCTGGCAAACCTCATTGCATGTAAAGTATTTCTGAAATAACATACAGTTCTGGGGAGGAAAACGAGGTAAGAGTTGCACCCTATATCAAATCTATTTGTTTGATAACAACAGAAAGTCTAAACTGCAAGACAACATGCTCCTTATACTGATGTATGTGTAACTGGATATTGATATTCCCTTTCCCAAATACAAAAATAATACAGGTACAAAATGATAATTTTATTTGTAAGACAAGAAGGAAATGGCTCAAAAAATCAGTATATTGTAATTGAATACATGGTTAGGTAGAGAGATATCAGTTAGGTAGTCAGACATTATTGTGATGGGATTGTTTAGAGGACTGATGAATCAGGACAGTTTTGAAACTTTAGTGCATGAATTAGTGGCACACTTCTTGCTACAGTTGTACTTACAAATTATTAATCATGACCACAACACAGCAAAACTGTTAGTCTTTTATACCTATATTCTGAATCATCTGTGACTATACAATAACACAGAGCTGATGCTTCTCGGTGTTTTTAGTCACTGATATCCAAGTGATCAGGCTGAAGAGATCTTTGATGAGAGGCCAAAACCAAAGTGGTTTTGTCTTCTTTCTTCTCTGATCTTCTGCACTTATGCCTGATGGTTTTATGCCATTTTCTTTTCCCCCAAAGACTCCTCAAAAGGGGAGTCTAATCTGTCCCAATCCTGCTTATGTATTTTCCTTTGTTTTGCCAGTCATCCTTTAGTGTATCCAGCACATCCTATTTGAACTCCTTTGTACTTACCTTTGTCTCGCACATTTGTGTTAATGGGTTGCCCTTTACATGTCACCACGCCCCTCTTTGCTTGCCCCTTTAGTGGTCATACTGCTCATATACTTAGTAAAATGCTTATACATTGTGTCTGGCTAGGCCATGATACTAAATACCCTTGTTAAACTATTTCAGTTTGCTTATAATCAGGTTAAAGGCAAGTTAATATTATTTACGTCCTTATCAGCACACTTTTAATTTATAGGTGTTTTAGTTACAAAGGTTGGGCAGCAGAGTGTCAGCTCTTGTTGATGGCGACTGAAAACGATTACCTTGACATTTTTCTACGGTAGCTATGCAAAGCATGCTTGGTTAACTCATCTCAATGAGTAATGAAAAAGTGTTTATGTATATTCAATGTCTGAGTTCTAAAATATAAAATGATTTTATTTCACTACAACATTGGCAAAATAAAGAGGACAGGAATAAAGCTTAAAACCATCACTTTTCTTTGACTAATAAACATCTCCTGAAAATTACCTCCGTCTCTGTCTACCTCCACAATGTGGGCATTAGACTTGGTTGTAGTTTTAAACTTGTAGAGACAGTAGAGAACCTCTCTGATGAATTTGGATTTCTGGCCTAATAATCTAAACTGAGTCCAGGAAAACAGTTTGTTTGGTGCAATCCCACAAAAAGGAGTCTGTGTCGAAGTGAGGCTTGTCCTGGCACCAGTTGGTGGTTCCACGCAATCTTCACTCTCTACTCTGTCCAAGCAGTTCCCTAGCCGTGTTCGAACTGCTCATACAAACAAGTGCTCACCACAGTGTGAAAGGATCAAGACAGTAGAAAAATGTTCAGTCTTTACTTCTCAATTTCATAGCTCTTCTCTGAATCAACCTGCATCTCAGCAGAACCCCCTGAAGTGGGTGATATCACGTTATCGATACAGAACACATGCACGACATTAGTCATGCTACAATGGCATTTAAACTGCTCTTGCTTATCTTAAGAAAAAAATAATCATATATCCTACCTTAAGCTTTCCCAGAACTTTCTGTTTCTAGCTTTTTCTCTGCAAGTCCACCTTTATTATCTTTTTTCCTCAGGTCCGTTCTCCCACTGGCTGGTAATCCTAGGACCTGATATACTGCCTCCACAAGCACATGACAAAACTTGCTCTAAATTAAGTGGTGTTTTTGGGTTTGTGTTCCACTTTTGTGGACAGCTAAAGGAAAGTCTTTGAATAACAAGTGTTATTTTCTTTCATTATGTTCTTCAAGACATGCTGAGAGACACTTTTCTGTGCTAATGACTGCATTCATCTGAGGGCACCATGAAACAAAACACCACAGGAACACAGAAAGCAGCCTGTTCTCTGACTTTTGTCTCAGATAACATAGGTGAAAATATGGGGAATCTTGACTACTTGTTTGTGCAAAGCTCATTTATATTCTTGTGAGGTGTTGCAGTTGGATCTCATTCATTTATAGCATTGAGAATTGTTTGTGAATACATCTAAGAACCAGAAAGTAATGGAAGTGAATTTAGTCCCACATTATAAGCTACACCAACTATGTATTTACATGTACCTAATGCTTTAATCAATGATTGTGGTGTTTTGGACTTTGAAAGCGGTTTTAAAATGCATTGCTTTTGAAAGGTAAAAATGGTTTACAAAAGTCTATTTATCAGCTTCTTTTTTCTATCTTAAAAATGGAAAAGCTATTACCCTCCCATATGGGCATTTCCATGGGAGTTGCCGTTTCACTCATCAGCAGTATAGCAGATGCAAATTGACTCAAAGATGAAAAAATGTACTATAGCTAGCAAAGATCTTTCTCAGACACATATCACTTGAATGTCAACTCCATGTTATGTTTATTTTAATTAGAAGGATTTCTTAAAAGCTTTTAAGAAAGTTCTTTGACTTGTTAGATAAAGTTTTGAAGTTCAAGGAGTTTTGCTTCGCTGTTACTGAACAATGTTTTTATAGTTTCCAATATGATGCACATAGATACATACCACGTATTGTCTGATTAAACCTCTTTAAACTTCCTGATATTGTGGAAAATGTAAAAATATCTTTAGCACTTTGAGGGGAAAAATGAGTCATTAGTAGAACTGTTCAGCAGTATAATGGGTCACTTTCAAGTTAAAGTGAACTTTTCAATCTACTTGCCAAGTAAGGTCTGTAACTTACTTGCATGCCGTGTAGGAAGCCATTCCCTCCCAACTGTGTTATGCCAGAACTCCCAGAAGATACCTCACTGAGTTGTAAAAGAGGTCCATTTAGCTCAATATCCAGTCTCCAACAGTAGCAAAAAAGATGTCACTACAGAGAGCATACAAGCCTGGAGGCTCTGCGTAGCCTGTTTCCATCAAATCTAACACTATCCTCAGTTATTGGACGAGAAATGTTGGAAGAGGCATAAATATCTGCCTTGTCCTCTTACAACCTATCCATGGGCCTTTTATCCATGTTTATGATTTTGTAAATCACAATCCCATCCCTCTCGGCTGTCTCTTTTCCAAACCATCTTAGCCTTTTAGTCTCTTTTTGCAAAGTAGCTGCTTCATCTCCTTGATCGTTTTGGTTCTCCTTCCCTGGAACTCCTCTAGACCCTTCTTAGACTGTATCTGTACACACTACTCAAGAGATGGGCAAAACAAGGTTTTCTTCAGAAGCAAAAAAAAATGCAAAACTTTCCATTTTTTCTGAATACTCTTTCTGGTTTTATCCAACAATTTTTGCCTGCCACATCATACTGAACTAATGATTTCAGCAAATTGGTAATGACAGCTCCAAGATCTCTTTCCTGAATTGCAATTGCCAGCTCTGACTTCTGCTCTACTTAGATATGGCTTAGATTCTTTTCCCTAGATGCATTAGTTTTTATTATCTACATTGAAGTTTACTTGCCACTGTTTTGTTGAGATGCTACCTGGTATCCCTCTGACAGACAATATAGCTGAGCTCCAGGTACATTTAATGAGAAAGTTAGCTTGTGTAGTTCTTTTGGATTTAATTTTAATGGGTTGATGTTTAACTGATGCAGCACATATAATTAAGGTATTTTTTATTGTAGTAATCACTAACATACTCACTTTTAAATGAGCAAACCATACCTAGCTAATTGCAAGCACAGGTACTTTACATACTTTTCCTATAGATGTAGTATACAAGGAGACCTGGTTCTTCAGAATATCAAAGCAGAAACTTTGTTTACCTGCAGGCTAGTAATTCTGCTTTGTCTTAGGAATAATTTGAGTTGGAGGAATGACAACATTTTTACTTGTTGATAATGCCACATACAAGCCAGGCTCTCAATTATTTTTTTTTTCCCAGTGGCGTAAAGAACTTATTATTAATCTTATTATTATTTAAACATATAATAATGTTGAATGAAATCCAAGAATTTCTGATGCTTCTTCAGTCTTTCTCACATTAAACACACAGAGACCCATTTGTACCTGTGATCCCCTTTTCTCTTGATTTATTAACAATTTATCAAAAAAGCACTAGCAAACTCACCACATATTGCAACAGTTTACAAAAATCATGTTGTTCTATATGCTTCGGTGTGTAAAAGGCACTCTGACAGAAACTGTCCAGTGACCAGTTCCTCTTTCTCTGGGGATGATGCCTTTTCAGGACCTGACAAGTATCACTCACCCACAGGACCAAACAATCCAGAATTGCTTCAGCTTCAAATTCATTTCGCAGGGATATAATACATATGCAACCAGAAACAGGGTAGTAAGTGAATCTAATCATAGCTACTTCAGGCATCTTACTTAGCCCCTGCCAGGTTAGAAGACTAGGCTCCCTAGGTAGGCAAGGATTCACTGAACTCAAGGCAAATCCCAGTCTCAACAGTGAGAGTGCCAGCCTTGCCCCTCAGTATGACCAGCCGTTCCTCTTGGAACAGCCTTCAGACCAGATGAGAGAATAATTTTTTGTCTAGTTCTCCTTTACAGGATAGGTATGTTCTCCAATCCAGCAAACACTCACAGGTTTCAGTTATTATCAATAGCAAATCTTTGCTTGAGACTTCATTGTTATAATGGCAAGTTCTGCTTCTGTACACTGGTGTAAATCCAGAGTATCACACACAGTAAGCTCACGGAGAGCAGAATCTGACCCATACTTTTCAATTACACGGTGTTTTTTCTAGTGGAGACAGTACAACAACCTTCATTATTAAATATGACCTTTCTATTTTTCTGAGTTTATGAATGAAGACCTTCTCGTTCAGCAGCTCCAGCTATTTGTAAATTATTATATGACTGAAAAAAAAATATTTCTAAAACCTTTGAATTCACTTAGAAGAAAGTCATTACATCTTCGAAGACAAGGGCGTTGTATCCATGAGGGTAGATGCAACCCTGTAAGGCGAGCCTAGAGCTCCCAGCAACATCACACAATGCACTTAATTGTCCTGGATAAAAAACCTTTTCTAAAAGGAGATAATAGGCCTGTTGTTGGTTTCAGAACAGTTCTTGGAGGCCGAGTGGCTTGAACTGTCACAAAATGTTGCATCCATCTTATCTGTTAACAGCCTAGGGAAGACCATTTCCAGAACGCAAAAGTTTGAGACTGGAGTTCACTTCTCAGGGTTACAGCTTTTAATGGACTGACTGTCACTGATAAGGAAATGATGGAGGAGCACAATGTTCTTGCAATCTCATTAGCTGGATGTATTGTGTGATGTTAAAGTTACCAACCTGCAGAATACTAACACACATCAGCCGCAAAAGAGTGAAGGAGAAAGCAATTTAAAGTTATACATGAAACTTTTATACTCTAGCTGTTGATTTGAAATAACAGTTTGCAGGGCCTTTTTTTTTTTTTTTTTTGGTATTCTGTGCTTACGTCTTTTAGGATACAGTTTGGTTGGTGTTAATGATAATACACTAAAAAAAAACCCCTCAACAACAACCAACCAGCCAATCAAAAAACCTGCAACACAAACAGAAACAGAGTATTTCCTGGATGTGTTTTGTGGTTCCAATGACACATTATTTAACCTTTTTTTCCCCCTTATGTCAAACATTTCAGTAATGCTGCCTTCTTTTTGAGAGAGGGATGTGAAAATACCCAATAAGGAACAAATGGGATTCACTCCTTACAATTGCTTGACTGCCTAGTAGAGTTTATTGGAGTGTAAATGTGACATTTAAAATTTTTTACCTAGGGAAAAATCTAACTGAAGAGGCTGACCTTTGGTCATCTGCATGTGTAAATGCAGATACTTACACCACTGATATTTTGTAATTGCCTGTCACATGTATTGTTAAATATAATGTAAATACCCCTCCATACATCTCCAACCTAATCGGTAATTTTTCCATCAAGATAAAACACTTTTTATGCAATAGAAACTTTCATTTGTAAGTCTTTCTTTCTAACTAGGATGCAAGCTGGCAACTTTGCAAAGGGAACATGGACTGAAAGACACGAAAC
This sequence comes from Larus michahellis, assembly GCF_964199755.1. Classification (NCBI taxonomy): domain Eukaryota; kingdom Metazoa; phylum Chordata; class Aves; order Charadriiformes; family Laridae; genus Larus; species Larus michahellis. The sequence continues at coordinate 82,634,048 of NC_133897.1, forward strand.
ACTGAAATATTTATGGTTTTTCCTTCAAACCACTCATCCTGGAGATGTATAAATTGGCATTTCAGGTCATTACACTTTGTAATTATTATCTGTTATTCAGAACTGTCTGTGACAGTTTTGTCTCTGCACTAAATTTAGTACAATTTTGTGACAGGTTAGTATATGTTCTTAAAGACTTTGCTTCTATGGTCTTGTTGGGTCTTCTGTTTCATGGGTAAGTTAAATTTCCTCAAGAGTTTGCAGTCATTTGATTCTGGTTGTTCCTTCCCCTGAGACATGTTGACATCTCCGGCATATACGTACCTTTAAATGAAAAAGGCACATTGAGCTAGAGATACTGTTCCGCTACATCCTGTCACTGTCCTAGCAGCAGCAGCTAATACACCTTCACTCTCCATGTGATTCAGGAATGACCCATGGGAACATGCTAGAATAAGGGGATAATACTCAGATTAGAAGCAGGTAGGGAATCTAGTGTTCTTTGCTGGTGATTAAGAACCTTTGTTACTGTAAAAGGGAAGAAACATGCATCCAAGAATGCAGCCTTTGAGAAAGCAGGGGAGTCTGTGCAACCAGCTCTCTGTGGGGCTCCTAGCATGGTCAAGGGCTGTTTTGAACCAGAGGATTTTAAACACTTGCTCATACTTTCTGCAGATGATCCCTCAAAACCAAATTTCACTTTCCATATGTAACAGCAAAAATTGCACCCATGCATGCTCATCTGCATGTCACTGACCTGTAAAAATATAACTTTTTTTAATAGCACAGGTGATTTTGGTAAAGAAATTAAAAAATGCTGCACTTAAATCAGTGAAATCAAACATGAGTGTACGCAGAATGTACCAGAGCACATAAATTTTTGTTTCCTTTTGTTATAGGTAATGTTAGAGCTGTGGAACCACAATTTATTTTTTTCCCTTTATTCTCATGTGCAGAACTATACATCCTGTGTCAACGCCAATAAGGAACTCTAAAGCTTAACTTTCTAGATTAAAATTTGTCTACCCTTTGATTTAGAGTGAGGTGGCTATCTACTTCTGTTTTCTAGAATTTTTTTTGCAATGCCTGGGGCTTTTGCCATCAAAACCAGGATATTGAACTAAAAATCACCACTCTGCTTCAGTACAGTGTTTCTACTGGCACTTCTAATGTAGTAAGGATTCATTAGAATAATTTGCATTCTCTGATGTCAGAATTAGCAGCAGAATGTAGGTCTTCAAAACATGTAAATGTCACAAAAATCTTGCCAAATACATGACAATTCTCAAGTCACAGAGAAAATTTAGTTCCTCAATGGTCACAGAAAAGAAATAGGAAAGATGTAGGAAGCCTTTCCATACCTGTAACACAACCCACTTCTCCCTGCAAACCCTTTGGTTGTCACATGCAGCATACTTCACATTTGTGGATACGTCGCAGCAGACTTGCTTCTCCCAAACACCAGAGGACTGAGGGAGGATTTTTCAGGCAGAAACTGGTACCTAGAGGACTCTTGAGCCTTAAGTATACAATAGGAGTGAAGAGCTAGAGAAGCAGAAGCCAGTATTTTCAAAACTTTGATTTTTATTGGTTAGCTGCATTCAGAATTCTATGCCTAATTTAGGGAAGACTTCCATTAGGGACTGGTTTTGCTATCCAGAATGAAAATGCTGTAAGCTTGAACAGGGCTTTGAGCTAAACAGAATCAAATCTATTAAGCCTTCTGGAAGAAAAGCTAATATGTAAAAGATGTTTACTCTGGATTTGTTTGATTTGTTTGACTGCAAACCTTAGTGCTTCCTTTGAGTATCATGAAAATTTCCCAAATTTTCTGAATTCCCCCTTCTTTTGAACTTGCTTTTCTGCCTTCCTCTTTCAACTGAGTTTGGTTTAAGGTTTTCAAGGGCACATTTGCTGTCTTTTCTTTGAAGTGAAGCCTAAGTCCTTAAAGCCTGAAGTGGTGAGAATTTATTACTTAGAAAGAGGGGGAAAGAGTAAGCAAGAGTTTTCTGATATTCTAATCAGAAAATGTTGTGAACTATTCTCCACACACACTTCAAATGAAAAATTTTTGTTAGAGTTTTAAATTTGAAAAACGTTGACAAGTCTTGTTCTTAAGATTCAACATTTGTATTTATATTCTTGTTTGTTTCAAGGAGCTTTGAAACCCTTGTGGATTAAGATGAAATGCCTGTACTGAATGTTAATGTAAACTGGTGACTGCATTCTGTTAAGTAAATATCCCAGCTCAAGCATGTGAGTAAATGTTTCAACTTTACAATTTCATCTCTGGGTGGACATAAATACATCTTGAAATTAAACCCTTAGTTGGTGATAGAAGGTGATTTACACCTGTTTGATGTCAATGACGGAATTTATATGGGATAATTTAAGTTCCTTTGGTTCTAGCTTTTGAAGTATCCATTCTCCTTAGCGCTCATTATGTTTTTACTTGGCTATTTTTGTCATGAAGAATCAGTTAATTTAGAAAAAGTGGTTGGATATGCTTGAAAATGCAACAAACCTCACGGTGTCATGGTTTACTACGCAGTAGATGTCTATCAGTGAGAGATGTATGAAGGAATATTTGCATGAATATTGTCCTGTAAAGCATTTTTGCTTTTATTTTTGCATTCTAAATTGGCTAAATTTTTGAAGATTTCCCTCAAGTCATTAAAGAAAGGAACTCAGAAGTGCTCGGAGATGTTTTTGCCCAAAGTACAGCTGCAATTCTAATTTCCCATTTAGCTCATTTTTTTTTCTACATTCTTGTTAGCTATTTATGTTGTTGTACTTGCTCTCAGTACATTGCATTTTTTTTTGGAGTTTTTTTTTCTTGGTCGTTTTTATACAGCCTAACTTCTAAAACCTGTTCTGGAGGTCGGTAATTTGGTAAAACATCTTAGTCCATTAAAAACAAACAAACAAAACCAAAAGCCCCTAGCTATCCTAAATGCAGAGAAAACTTTGATGTTATGACCTATACATCCCACCTGTACTCAATGACCCAGGAAACAGCAAATAAAAGCATATGATTGCAAGTCATTGCAACAATTCTAAAATGCTTTTCCTGAGCAACCATGATGTAATTTTTGCCTGGTGATATTTTAACTGAAGGAGTTCTAGCTGCTTCTTTGCAGGCTTTATCCCTGATGTCTTAACACTTCTTCTCTTGACAGGGAGGGGGATAAATGTGTCCATTAACAGTGTTTAGAAACTGTGTAAGAACTCACTGTATAATAAAAGGAATACCAATGTATGAGAATTCTACATTTTAATCTCTTCGCTATACTGTTGTGTCTTCTTGGTATTGTAGGCCCTTGCCAGTTAATCAAATAGCCCAGCACATTCTGGCATCTGGATTTCTAGCACAGCAGATATTTTATATGTTGCATGAAGTGTTGTCATAAGCTTTTGCTGCTTATGGGACTCCGTGTCACCACCTGGCGGATACCAATGGTGAGCTGATTCCTTGCCTCTTTCTTCAGCTCACCCTTCACTTGCAAGAAAAGTGGATGTATTCCAGCTTTTTACTGCTGGTCAAGTCAGGGTGATCTAATAGACTAGAATCACTTTGAAGAACTGTCATCAGTGAGGTCTTTATTGCCTTTAAAATCTACTTTCTGTGGACCTTCTGCATATTTTTCAAGAACAAAGACATGTATGTTGTACATCCATCTGAGGGACTGTCCTGGTTTGGAGTGGAGCAGAGCCAACTTTCTGTTCAGTGAGAGAGGCTCTTGCTTATACTTGTTGCTGTGGCAACCAGGGCCAGCTGATTTGGTGGCAACGCACGGAGGGGTTGCACCTGTGGGGAGGTGTGGACAGGTCAGGTGACTCAAACTGACCAATAGGGTGTTCCATCCCATCTGCCATGCTCAGCAAAACTGAGGGACCAAAGGGTTGGTTGTTCTCCAATGGCTGCTTCTTCAGTGTCTCTCTTTCTCCAATGACTGATGCCCAAGGAGGACCCTGTCAGTTCATCTATTTTTGATTCCAATCTGTGGATTCCTGAATCAAGATCCGGAATCAAATTCCCATTTGTCACTAGAGTCCGGTCTGGAACTTTCCCAGTGCCTGCTGGTGACATCTCCCTGGGAGCTTGATATGGTTTTGTATATATTGTATCAATTTCATTATTTTCTTTTTATTTTATTATTAATATTTCATTAAAGTAGTTTAGCTTTTCTAAACTCATAGATCTCCTTTTCTCTCTTCTTCCTGTCCTTGGAGCAAGAGGTGGGGGAGAGCATCTGTTGTCTTGTGATTGGCCAACCCAGCCCAAACCACAACAGGGACAAACAAAATTTTGACCTTCTGTCTACATGCTTGAGAGTATGTTATGTTTTTGCTAGCAGGGATGAGGAAAAAAATTCCATTTTTAAGCTAGTGTTAATTATCCTTAGGCTAATAACAGTAAGAACAGCCTTCATATAACATGATTATTAAATGTTGATTTTTAATTAAGAGATATTTGCACTATAAAAGGAGCTTTCATCTGTGTAGAAAAGATGCTTAAAGTATTTTAATTTTTATGATTTGCACAGTTCCATTTTTTAATTACTATATTTTCTTTTGCAGTGAATTTTTGCAGTATATAAAATTCAAGAGATACTCCTTTATAGCACCTTTTTAATAGTTACTCTTATAAAAGCTGGGCACTCTGACCCTAATTAACGTCATGTGTTATTTTACTCTGCATAAAGGGACCAGCTAAATTTTCCTTACCGATCATAATCAAAAGCCTGTTTGTTTAGCAATCATTATTATAATAAAAAAGAGTGAATGAGAAAAAGAGAGAGACTATTTATATAATAGCGTCTGTGCCTGGACCACAAAGATGTCTTTTTTTCAAGGCAGAGCACAAAGAAAAATACTCTCAACTCCCAGTGATGTTAATGGAAGTTCTCCAACTAAATCCCCGAACATCCCTTTGAAAACATACTGCTAGTGTAGATAAAAGTGTAAGTTTCTTCTTTCTTTCAACAAAGACAAAGTCTAGTAGGATTTATTTTGCCCCTCCTCTCATTCTGATGCACTATCTTAGGTGGGCTCTGTGAAAACTCTGCTGAGAGACATATTTATACTCTTCCTAAAAAAATCATTCCCCTTGGTTCAGAAATAAAAGCAGGCTTCATCAGCTTTCCTTCTTTTGTTGTTTTCTTTTTGTTTGCTTGTTTGGGTTTTTTTTATGCTGGTAAACTCTCTTTTCTTCTTTCCCTGAAGAGGATATCTACGAAGGAGAGGTGAAACTGATAGAAACTGCTGTCATGTTTGGGGGAAGGGAAGTCACCTAGTTTGGACCTTGGAGGCCCCAAGAGGGAACACGCTAGGGAAAAAAAGCTTCCTGTCTTTGTTGTTCACTTGTGGAAAAAGTCTTCAGTAGGTTGCTGAAATCAAGCAGATCTGAACAGGTTGCTCTTCATAACCTGCTGGGGTAATCTGCGGTATCAATTTTTGCTTAAGGGGAAGACCAGGGCAACCCATTGGACTGGACTCTGAGGAAATGCTGGGTCAGAAGCCAAACACATGCCCAGAAAATAAGGCTTCATTTTCTTTAAACTTCTTTTCTTTCTTTTCCCCCCTGTAGCAGGGATGGACCAGCTTCCCATTTGAAAATAAGACTGCATGAGAAAGTTGAGACAGTTTTTCACTAATTACTCAAGTTGTATTATATATTCCACTCAAGAAGGTTTTTTAAAAAAATCATGTCATTGCTCTTTTAATGTGTTTAATAAGGTGGTATAATTTCATGCCTGGTATCAAATTCACTTTTTATTATAATAAATTTATTAAATTATGTTCATATTTTATGAGCATCTATATTTTATATGCGTGAAGCAATTGTTTTAATGTTTTTGTTTTCTTTTTCATAAGACAACTTAAAATTTCATCTTTCTGCTCCAATTTGGAGTAGAACTAACCTTACAGTTGGCAATTTTTCCCTGGGAAGGTAATTCTGCTGTTTAGGTCAGTTCTACTCTGTATGATGGGGTTTTGATTATCTGTGCCAAAAGAGTAAAGTCCTGGGATTTACGGAATAATTTATTATCTCAACTGAGAAGTCAGAAAATGTGTAATGATTATGAATACCAGGAAGGAAAACAAAACCAAAACATTATTTTCTTTAAAAAAAATAATTTACAGAAACATGCATTTTTAATGTCATGGAACTTTAAAACAGATAGATACATTTTTGTAAGATAAGGGTTGATTTATTCTGTTTACATCTTTATATCTGTTAATTGGGGCAGACTAAAGTATTGCACAGGAGTTGTGATTTTGTTTTTTATGTTCAGAGTTACTACTCAGTAGAAGGAATATGGTGACTATATTTTCAATTGGAGTTGTAATTTACTGTAAAACAAAGTCTGTGTACACATGCTAAACTAAGATTAAATGTAAACAAATAAATATATAAGATTTTATATCTTATTCCTTTCTTATGTCACATTGTATGGAGGCGGAAATCCTGAAATGCAAGAACTTGAAGCTATCTTCATTTACATATGGTACAAAGCTTCAGGTAGCAAAATCAATCCGGCCTGCGTACTTCTAGGATTACATCTGATGAGTAAGAAGGATTTCTTTAAAAAGAAAAGACTCTTCACGGTATTTAAAATTTTTTGAGCATTAAATAAATACCTTTCAAATTAAAATTCTGCTTTTCATCCTTAAAAGTAACCATTGTTTTTATTCAGTTCCCCTGCATCAAAAGGAATGCAGATCTACTCTTCAAAGCGTGGACTTGAATTCCTTTTTTCTAGTGACAGGGTATTTGCCACTCAAACTTAGTTGCAGATCATCGCCCAGATGTGTCAAACTATTTAAATTTTACTTTTTTTTTTTTTTTTAAATTATGGAAACTGTCCTTGATTAAAAAAAAATTCACTGTATGGCTTAAGAGGAAGCAATTTTCCATTATAAGCCCTGTACTTTTTTTCTATCTGTTTTACAGAAAGTGAGCTCCTTTATCATTTACAGAATACATGAAAACATATGTAAAAACTGTAAAGACAATCAGACTATTTGTCACAAATGTTTCAAAAGTACTCTCAAAATATTTAAAGGATATTAAGTCAGAATATTAAGTATTAAAACAAGAAACACGAATATTTCAGAGCTCCAATTCCAGCTGTTGCACATTCCAGCTATGTTCCAGTCCTGTAAGAAGCTGAGACCTCACAGTCCTTTCTTCCTTCCTTTTCTCCATCTCCCTGACTCTTCAACTAGATACAGCCAGAGCATGTAAATTTATTTAACTCTGCCCAGCTGAAACTACAGTTGATTATAAATTATCAAAAGTTTATACAGAGCTAAATGGCACATGATGACTTTAAAAATATTCATCCCCCGAAGGCATTTAAAGGCATTATGAAACCCACATATCCTAGTGGACCTTAAGTATTTGCTCAGGACAAGGAGAGATGGTGGATCAAAAGCAGTCTGAAAGACAATTTTGGTCTCGACAAACTGGAACTCTCGTGAATCGATAAAAATCCCTAATTCTTCAGGAAGTCTCACTGCAGATTTGCCACAGCCTTTACTTGAACAACTAAATATAAGCAGTAGTACTTTATTTTCTACTATGTGACTGTCTGAGGGGAGGTCTTCTGAATTGTATTATACAATGTGTTCGTATACAACATAACACAAGTGTTATACAGGTTTAATTATTAGAAAGAATCAGTAAATCACTGGAAAATTTCTAATACTCTCATACTTAACTCTGGTCTCAGGGACTCAGGGTCCCTACAGTTATATGCTGTTTTGGACTAACCTGTGAAGGGCCACAAGGGCAATCAAGGGCCTGGAGCATCTTTTGTGAAAGGAGAGGCTGAAAGAGCTGGGATTATTCAGCCTGGACAACAGAGGGCTAAGGAGGATCTTATTATTGTATATACATTTCTGGTCGAAGGGAATGAAGAGGAGGGAGCCAGACTTTTTTCAGTGGCACCCAGTGAACAGAGAAGAGGCAACGGACAGAAGTTGAAGCACATGAAATTCCACACCTAAATTTTTTTTTATTTTTTTTTTTTGCTGTGTGAATAACCAAACACTGTAACAGGTTGTACAGAGCGGTTATGGAGTCTTCATCCTTGGAGTTACTCAGCTCACTCAGCTCATAAACTTAGGAGTGAAATCCTGACCCCGGTGGTGAAAGTAGAAACATTTTTTGGCATTGACTTCAAACATTTTGTCCATTATGCTAGCTTTTCAGTAATGTTTTGCAGAGAAATGCATTCTGCAAGCTTATTTTTTACGTTTGTTCTCTGGTAAACAAGGATGTATCAGCCTGGTTAAGTGAAGCAGATAGCTTGACTTAATGGATGACATCCATCCATTAAGTGGACTGGATCTAATCTTTGTGAAAATATGCCCACTTTTCATTTATGGAAAACTTATCTCTGTTGTTTTGATTGGCTTTGCTTAAATAAATCATCTTCACTGAAACTCAACATATTGTCTGAGTAGGGGAAAAAAACCCCTTGGTTTCAATTCACCAAAATTTCTACCCATTTTTTCTTGATTTTCCTTTGAGAAATATTGTGAACTTTTCAGTTTCAACCTGTGCATAAGTATTAACATTCTAAACCTACTAACACCAGAAACTGTGGCAGTCTTTTTTCCCCATCTTTGATGCTACAAAAGGTTGCCTAAACCTTTTGGTCATACTTCAAGCAGGTGCTCTTAGAAGCACAGGAGAAGGCCATCCCCATGTCTCGAAAAATGAGCCGACGGGGAAGAAGACCAGCCTGGCTAAATAGAGAGCTTTGGCTGGACCTCAGGAAAAAAAGGAAAGCTTACATTCTCTGGAAAAAGGGACTGGCAACTTATGAGGATTATCAAGATATAACAAAGCTATGTAGGGGGAAAATTAGAAGGGCCAAAGCTCAATCAGAACTCAGCTTGGCCACTGCAGTTAAAGACAATAAGAAGAGTTTCTATCAGTCAGTATATCAATAGAAAAAGGAAGACTAGGGAAAATGTAGGCCCACTGATGAATGAGACGGGTGCCCTAGTGGTGGAAGACATGGAGAAGGCAGAGCTACTGAATGCCTTCTTTTCTTCGGTCTTCACTGATAAAGCCGTCCCTCACGCATCCCATACCCTGGAGGCAAGGGGAAAGGTCTGGAGAGAGGAAGATTTTCCTTCAGTTGAGGAGGACCGGGTCAGAGACCACTTGGCCAAGCTGGACATTCATGAGTCCATGGGCCCTGATGGGATGCACCCGCGAGTGCTGAGAGAGCTGGCAGATGTTATTGCTAGACCACTCTCCATCGTCTTTGAAAGGTCATGGGGAAGAGGAGAGGTGCCTGAGGACTGGAGGACGGCTGACATCACTCCAATCTTTAAGAAAGGCAAGAAGGAGGAGCCAGGGAACTACAGACTGGTTAGTCTCCCCTCTGTCCCTGGGAAGGTAATGGAGCGACTCATTCTGGATGTCATCTCCAAACATGTCATTGGAAGTGGTCAGCATGGATTTACCAAGGGTAAATCATGCTTGACCAATCTGATAGCTTTCTGTGATGTTATAACTGGTTGTCTGGATGAGGGGAGGGCCGTAGATGTCATCTACCTTGACCTTAGCAAGGCTTTTGACACTGTCTCCCATAACATCCTCATTAGGAAGCTGAGGAAGTATGGGCTAGATGAGGTGACGGTGAGGTGCATCGAGAACTGGCTGTGTGACAGAACTCAGAGGGTTGTGATCAGCAGCACAGAGTCCAGTTGGAGGCCCGTAACCAGTGGTGTCCCCCAGGGGTCAATACTCGGTCCAATTTTGTTCAGTATATTCATTAATGACTTGGATGATGGGACAGAGTGTATCCTCAGCAAGTTCGCTGATGATACCAAACTGGGAGGGGTGGCTGACACTCCAGAAGGCCATGCTGCCATCCAGCGTGACCTGGACAGGCTGGAGAGCTGGGCAAAGAACCTAATGAGGTTCAACAAAAGCAAGTGCAAGGTCCTGCACCTGGGGAGGAAGAATGCTAAGCACCAGTATAGGTTAGGGGTGGACCTGCTGGGAAGTAGTTCTGAGGAGAAGGATCTGGGGGTCCTGGTAGACAGTAAATTATCCATGAGCCAACAATGTGCCCTTGTTGCCAAAAAGGCCAATGGAATCCTGGGCTGCATAGGGAAGAGTGTGGCCAGTAGGTCGAAGGAGGTCATTCTCCCCCTCTACTCTGCACTGGTGAGGCCACAACTGGAATACTGTGTCCAGTTTTGGGCTCCCCAGTTCAAGAGGGACAGGGAACTACTGGAGTGAGTCCAGCGTAGGGCAACAAAGATGACTGAGGGACTGGAGCATCTCCCTTATGAGGAAAGGCTGAGAGAGCTGGGACTCTCTAGCCTGGAGAAGAGAAGGCTGAGGGGAGACCTTATTATGGCATACAAGTATCTAAAGGGTGGGTTGAAGGAGGATGGTGCCAGACTCTTTTCATTGGTTCCCAGTGACAGGACAAGGGGCAATGGGCACAAGTTAGAACATAGGAAGTTCATTCAAATACACGGAAAAACTTCTTTACGATGAGGGTGACAGAGCACTGGAACAGGCTGCCCAGGGAGGTTGTGGAGTCCCCTTCTCTGGAGACTTTCAAGACCTGCCTGGATGCAGTCCTGAGTAATGTGCTCTAGGCAATCCTGCTTTGGCAGGGGAGTTGGACTAGATGACCTCTAGAGGTCCCTTCCAACTCTGAAGTTTCTGTGATTCTGATTCTGTGAAACCAATAATGTGCTCACCACCTAATAACAGAGCACTGCGTTTCCTTAACGCTTCTTGAAACTTCAGGTCAATGACTGACAGAATAAGGTTACAAACCATGCCTTCTCAATACACATCTAAGCACTGCCAGAACCTGACTGCAGTCACTAATAATGACAAACTGTAACACTTGCAATCTTATTAGGTGGCAGGAATACCACAAAAAAAAAAAACCAAAACCAACAAAACAAAACAAAAAACAAACCAAAAACAAAAAAAGAGATTGTCACCATCCCTGCAAATAAATGTGAAATGAGAAATCATACAACTCTTCTCTGTTCCAGTTGTTACAGGAAGAGTGGCAATTTCCTCCTGCTCAAGTTGCTAAGCCAGCCTTTATTACACTGCGTCTGCTTTTCAATTCTTTCTGTTAATATAAAAGAGTTGTGCAAGGTGCAAATGAAAACCACCATTTTTATGTAAGTGAAAGATGAAGCAGTTGGATCTAAATTGTTGATTCTACTTCAAGAAATGGCCTGGCCTGTCCCTTGAGACTGAAGTTAGTGAATCTCTGTTTATTTGTAGCTTCTCACTTAATCGGTCATCTCCACTTGTCCTGGTCAGGACCCTGGCTTTACTTTGTTACATAGAATTTTCCTGGGTTTCCCCTGCTTTTTTTAATATCTTATTTGGATATTTAATGCTTAACATTGAGAAGCAACTAGAAAAAAAATCTCCCTTTGAGGGACACGTAGATATGAATTAGTAGAACATCATTGTTCAAAGAGGACAAAGAAAAAGACTGTCCCCTGTTATTTTGGTTTTTATTTAATAAAATATAATATGATTTTCTCAGTATAAATAAATTATCTTTATTTTCCTCAGTTTCTGCCTTATAATCAACCTCCTTTGCAATTTCATGCAGATACAAATTTCTAAATTATCCAGCTTATTTGGATAATGCGAGTCAATTAAATTTGTACTACAGGGGTTCTTCTCTGCATGCAACTCTATTTCCCATAGGATTTTTAATTTACTTTCTTCTAAAAACCCAACCTTTTAAATAAATACAACAGACCTAGCTAAATCAAAGGGAGTCTTTGTACAGAGTACTGCTACTCAGCTCACTGGAAACATTATAAGCCCTTTCACAACTCTAAATTACAGGAGAAAATTTCACTTGAAACTTTTTCTCACCTCATGTACAAATCTGGGCTTTTGCATTAAGGACAAATGGTACCAGTAAAGAAACATACTGTTAGAAAAAGGATATATGGAAATTAACAGAGTCATTATGAAAAACAGTTTAATACATACCCTCTGTTTCGCAAAAGTGATAATCTGGTCTCTCGCATGGTTTACCCTGCAATTTTTCTTTATGCCCTCAAGCAACTTTTGAAGTTCTAAGTGATCAACATTCTTACAGACGATAAGCACAATGTGGTCCCTCTCTGAAATAATAAAGTTATCTGTAGGAATGTGTCTGAGAGAAAATGGTCACGTGAGCCAGCCTCCCTACTATGAGAGATTAGATTAAGGGCAAAACAGGTGGTAGAAGATGGAATTAGTACATGGGAAAAACGGGGACTGAGAAGGTAGAAAACATGTGGTGCTAATGACTAAGCAATTTACTATGTGAATTCTTGTAACCAACCTGATCTGTGAATGAACTGCATGGACAGCGCGTGAACAGAGACTGTAAGCCAATCATATAGCTGCCGCTAGCGCGTGCTCTTATTGCCTGTCTATATCTACTCTGTGAAAACTTGAATAAAGGGAGAACGATCATACTCATATTGAGACTCCATCGTTACTCCGGGTCCGTCTCCCACTCCAACATCTGGTAGCAGAGGATGGTTCAGCGCGACTGAGTTCTCCGAGACTGCGGTAAGCAGCTAGAGGAGGGGAGCGGGAAACTTCGGCTGGGAGACGTGCTGCTTGGGCGCATCAGCGGGAGCAGACAACGGCGTGAGGTCGCTCCTCACCTCCCAGGCGCAGCTATGGAAACAGAAGCTGCGGCCACGCTACTCGCTGGGATCCTCTCTAAGAGAGGGATTGAAACACCAGCGAAACAGTTGCTCAAACTGATTAAGCCGGGGCAGGAGATGGGGCAACAAGTAACAAAAGAAGAAGGGGCTATATTAAGATTTCTCCTGCATATCCTCTCTAAGAGAGGGGTGAAATACGATGAGCGTATGCTCCGAAGGTCATTAACCTGGTGCAGAGAGAACGGATTCGCACCAGAGCCCCAGACAGCTTTTAAACCAGAAATATGGGAGGCTGTTGGGAAAAAACTGTGGGAACTGATAAGTAAAGGAGACAAAGAGGCATCACCGTTAGCGACGACGTGGTGGTTGGTGTTATCGACCTTACAAGATATGAAGGCGGAGTGAGCCACGGCAGCCGGGGCTTTTGCAGCATTACAACCCACGGGAGGGGGATCGAACAGGCCAGGTCCGAAGGTCTGGGACGATCCCCTGCTGATCCCCTCTGCTCCACCTGAGGCCGATGGAGGAGGCAGAATGTCAGCAGAGAAGGACAGAGCCGGAGCTGTTTGCTCCTGACATTGCCCGCCTCACCCCCTCCCCTCCCCAGTCGTCTCCCTGAGATAGAAGTGCTGTTTTTGTATGTCTGCTGTGTAAGTGTGTGCGGGCGCCAGCTTATACCTGCTGATCAGCATGTGTGCTACTGTTTGCTTTTTGTTGTGTGCAATGTTGTTAGGTGACTCCACTTGAGCAGGTGTTCTGCCCGGTGTGGTGCTGTTCTCATATGCAACTAGGGCTGACACTCCGTCAAGTGAAGAAGTTTGTATATACACAGTGTTTAGACGTAAGGCGAGCGCGCCCCAGGCAGATACACCAGGATGGGCTGTAGAACCGATGGAAGTCCTGAAATATTTGGGGGAGTTTTCACCAGCCGACATGTTTACGGTCTCGGGAACTGCTTGTCCGTGCAGGGTGTATCGCTGGTTGTTTGTTGTTTGTCTATAAGATCATGGTTGATTGGGAAAAGGAGTTGAGCCAAAATCTATAGGATGCTCTGTAGGAAAATGAGAAACTGAGCTCTTGTTGCAAAGGCAGACTTTTATGTCAGTCGTAAGTGATGGACGTAAAAAAAAAAAAAAAAAAGAGAAAAAAAGAAAAAAGAAAAAAAGAAAAAAAAAGAAAAAAAGAAAAAAAAAGAAAGAACAAAGAAAGAAACCAAAGAGGAACAATTAGATGGGAAATGTGCCACGTTAGCACAAAAGTATGCCATACGCATTACGAGAAAGCATCAGAAAAAGAGAAATAGGACACCTGATTGAAAGCAGTACCATAGAGATATGTTTTTGGTTTTTTCCTATATGTGTCTGTTATTGCATGCCTTAGTAGATTGCTCTGTGTTATACCCTGCGAGACTAAAATGAACCCCAGCAGAAGCGGTCTCTTGAGCAAGGGGGTGGAATATGGGAAAGCAACGTCAGATCGGCGAGGAGGACTGTAAATACACTCAAGGGACTCGCACCTGGGTGCTGGAAAACACAGATATCACACCAATTGTTATTCAGTCTTGGGTGCTGGCAAGAAAAACATTTGGATGACATAAGCCTGTAATGGACTCACAGACACCTTATCCAGCTGCTTGAGAACCTTGGCCTGTTGTGGAAGATCAAAGCACAGTACCAGCAAGAACAGGGAGTCCGCATGCGCTCTAGCTAACAAGGACTCTTTTGCTGCCAAGGATTCGTGATAACAAGGACTCTCTTGCTGCCAAGGATGAATTTAACAATGCTACTAGTACCGCTATTTCTGAGTTATTGCTAGATGTAGATAGTATTCGATACGCGACGCTGCAAAACAGAACTGCTACTGATTTTTTGCTTTCAGCTCACAGACATGGTTGTCAAGATTTTAAAGGACTGTATTGTATGAATCTAAGTGACCACTCCAAATCCATCCATGCCCAGTTGCAGGAACTGCACCGACCGAACCAGCAACTTGTGGAGACCACTGGGTGAAATCTCTTTGCTGGATGGACTTGGGGGTGGGGTTGGTTGAAGCAAATTATACTCATTGCCTGTGGGGAAGGAATTTGTCTGTTATGTTTAGTATGCTGTTTGCCGTGTTTAATAAGCATTATACGATCAGCTGTAAATGCCGCTTTGCATCGTACCCTTGTACAAGTTGTAGAATATGTTCTCTAAAAACTATGTGTGTATCCATGAGAACCCGACCTTCACAGAAGAAGATAACAAGAAGGGATTACAACAATGTAGTCACGTATCAGACAGCCGCTGTCAGCAAAGCTGGATCATGAGTTTGGTGAGACTCGCTGCATACACTGGCCACGCGTGCAGCGACTCTAGCCTGTACTTCTCCACTCAGTCCAGTGCAGGATATAGGGGGGCTGTCTCGGGTCAGGTAGGGGGAGAGAGACATGAGCGAGGGGGAGAGAGACATGGGCGCACTTTGAAGATACAGGGGATGCCCTGAAGCACTGTGTCTGCCCCTGCCCCCCCCCCCCCCAATAAGTTCTATGTTCATTAACCCCAACAGCTCAGAAGGCATTACAGCATGTTGCAAGATAAGATATAGTCTACTACTGCTGCAAGACACATTGAACACCTTCCTACAAGAATTTCAACTTTATGCCCTGATAGGACAGTGGGATGATGCACTCACAAAGAGCCTGACTGCATTAGAGTGGGTATTTTTGCCACATACCTTTGAAAAACCAGTAACTATGATGATTGAAATGTTACCGCAATTGTTTTTCCAGGGTTGTTTGTGCTGTCACCAGCTTTCTGGAATGGATCCAAGCCACATACACGTCCCCATCAAAAAAGATGACCTTGACCCTTGGTTATCACAATTTGACATGTCGTTGCAAAAAAATATTCGTCCTTTACATGATCAGCTAAAAGCTCAAATACTAAAGATTCAAGACTTAATGAACCACAATGTATTTGAAATATTACAAAAGGATTTCTCGTGGGTAAATCCAAAGAAATTGGCTTTCTGGGCTAAATTTAGGAATCTGGGTATTTATTGCCTTAGCAGGGTTCTTTTTGATTCTGTTTTTAATTGTGTTTAGTATATAACCCGCTAAGAGCGTCACGAGTAGAAGCACAAGTCATGGCGACCTTGTTAATAAATGGTCTGGTGTTAAACAAAAAAGGGGGAGATGTGGCAGATCTACGAGCAGAGGCCTGCGTACGGCCAAAGACACAGTGAGCAGAGCACACAGTAAACACAGAGCCAAGAGAACAGTTCATACCTTCACTCCATCCTGTGACGACCATATAACATTTTCGAATCTCGGACAAAGAATAGGGCTAAGTATTCTTCCTTCGCTAGGAACAGCAACGGCATTAAATATGCTGAATAAGATAGGGTGTTGGGCAAGTAAACAGATAAACCTTACGACTGAAATCATATCTAGCTTGCTTACTGATGTTGATAGCATTTGGCATGCTATGTGGCAAAATCGAGCAGCTATTGATTTTTTGCTGTTAGCTCAGGGTCATGGATGTGAAGATTTTGAAGGTATGTGTTGTATGAACCTTTCCGACCACTCATCATCCATTCATAAGCAGTTACGGGATCTGAAGGATAACATGTCCAAACTAAAAGTGGTCAAAAATGGTTTCGATGATTGGTTAAACTCATGGGGTATAACGGAATGGTTATCAGACTTACTAAAGCAAGGGCTCATGCTATTGTTGGTTATATTATTATTGATTATGGTAGCCTCGTGTGTTCTCCGCAAAGTGACTGACATGATAGAAAATGCCATGCATAAGGTCTGGCTGGCTCAAGAAGAAAAAGGGGGGATTGTAGGAATATGTCTGAGAGAAAATGGTCATGTGAGCCAGCCTCCCTACTATGAGAGATTAGATTAAGAGCAAAACAGGCGGTAGAAGATGGAATTAGTACATGGGAAAAACGGGAACTGAGAAGGTAGAAAACATGTGGTGCTAATGACTAAGCAATTTACTATGTGAATTCTTGTAACCAACCTGATCTGTGAATGAACTGCATGGACAGCGCGTGAACAGAGACAGTAAGCCAATCATATAGCTGCCGCTAGCGCGTGCTCTTATTGCCTGTCTATATCTACTCTGTGAAAACTTGAATAAAGGGAGAACGATCATACTCATATTGAGACTCCATCGTTACTCCGGGTCCGTCTCCCACTCCAACAGTTATCAAGTTGAAAGAACTTTTTTTTCAACAACACTACATTCAAAGAGATTTTAGAACTATATCAGCTTATGAAAAAATAAAATAGTACCGAGTTACAGTGAATGTGAGTAATAATGACAATACCTTCCTTTGCCCGTATCTCCTCCATTGCTTGTATTTAACCAATTTTGTGATGATCAATGACTAACTCATTGTTAAATTTTACTGGCATTGTATTTGTTAAGACATAAAAATAGGAGGAAAAAAGGGAACTTTTTTTTCATAGTTTTCAACCCTATTATTTCTCAACTTACATAAGGAGTACACAGAGGGGAATCTAATGATTTTTCACTGTGCTGGATTGTATATTTTTTCCAGTGTTTACCATTTAAAAATAGAAGGTAACAGATACTCTACACATTTAGGCATTTGTGTTGCTGTTACTAAAATCTTGACAGGTTCTACTTTCTGATTTGCCATGCTTTTTGATTTGACAGAGAAGGTCATATGCTTAGTTTAGTATGGTGGCTGCTTACAGGTGAGTCTGTGGGATGTACTGTTATCTGCTGCTTTCTCTTTGTCTGAGCTGAATTTTTTTCAAAAGTAGTGTAAGAAGTATTCAATGAGATTTTTGCTGATAATGTTATCTGGAGTCTGAATGGATACTGGGTTGCATTGGTGCCATTAAGGCAAAACATCCATATGATTATTCCATGTTCTTTTGCTCTATACATCAATAACTCTGCTTTGCTTTACCCAGTTGTATAGTTAATTTCTGTAAGTAGAACATATCCTTTTTGAAAATAACTAATGTCCAGGAACCCTAAGCAGGATCTTAAGACTTATTTCTTCTTCCACTCTTTCCCTTCATTTAAAGTCCCATAATGTTAGGGTTGTTGTATTTCATGGCTGCATTTGATAATCTAGTTTGTCTCTTCTTTGACATTTTATATCCTCTTTGTATACTGTGACATTTGAGTGGTTATGATATTGAGCAGTTTTTTGTTAGTACCACTACCAGTACAGAAGATCTCCAGCTGAATTAAAATATTTTCCACTAACAACTCATTTCTCCATCCAAAGAGATGGTGACCTTCTTCTTGTTGCCATCTTAGGCCTTTAAATCATGAAATATTTAAATTGCAATGTTAAAGACATGAATAACCTCCCTGACTTGTAATCTGTTGAATCAAACAAAAGCAGCATCTCTGTGGTCAAATAGTATTATTCTGCAGCATCTCAGAACAAGCTTTATACACCTAATTTCTGAAATAATTAATGTTTTTCTTGTGCAATTCTATGGCTGTGGTGACTTCAACAACACATCCTCTTCCCATCACAAAATTGATACTATTTTCTTCAACTTTATCTGGCATATCTTCCACCTCCATGAAGGGGTTATTTTCTTTATTTAGTTGAATATTTATTTTTTTTTAGCTATTACGTGAGTATATTACAGATCTTAATGAAGTTCTGTAGGAAATCTTCAATTAAAATTACTAAATTTTCTGAATCATGATTACTTTTTAGTGCCCCTAAAGTATACATTATTTAAAAGATAGCTCTTGTGCACGCTGCAGTAAATCCTTCAACCCTATATTTGAAGCACTTTGTAATAAAGATACAGTTTCTCTTCACTCTTTATCGTTGTTTTTATTCTGATTGACTGCACTGACTGATACACTCTCAGATACAATCTCTTTAGGCATGGCTGCTTTGCACATTGCCTAGGACACAGTGCCCCTGTTTTAGTACTGAGCAAAGCAATGTGCAAACCCAGGTTAGGTAGTGAAAAGCTATTATTGATGTCCTGATCTAGAGATTATGTAACTTTACTGAAACAACAGAGAATAGCACATGTCTGGGTGGAGAATTCTGTATTCAGTAAAATTTCTGCATCATGGACATGATTTCTTTTTTACAGGCAATGTATAGTACATGATATAATTCATTCCCTACTATTCATAAAAAAGTAAAACAAATCAAATGAGTACACTAACAAAAATTTACAAACCAAAAAATAAACTCCATCTTTTCAACAAAATTTTAAAACTTCAAAAATTTGAGCTATGCTAAAAAGATATTTCTAGCCAAAAAAGAAGTCAGTAATTAATTGTTAAAAATGAGGTGATGTAGGGTATACACCAGAGTTCCTTTGTTGTTGAAAGGTGAAGTGGCATTAATGATGAAACAGCTAAAACTGGATTAACCAAAAGAGTTAATTTTGTGAAACGGTGGGAGCTTTTATAGGTGTGGTTTACTTAACCGTCTGGATATTGTTTCAACATTTTTCAGTGGACAGCTCTTACTAATAAACCTTACTGGATGTACTTAATTGTGTGAAAGTAGCAAAGTTGTAAGTAAATTCCTTTTATATCTTTCAGAAGAGTTAAACTACTTGTGTGCTGCCATGCTGACATGTGCAGGAGGGAGTAGAGGGATGTTACACAAACAAAAAATGTGAGAAGCTCAAGGAACCTGGTAAAGCATGTGTTGGTCATCTGCTTGCTCTTCCCTCTCTTATTTTCACCTCACTTGGTATTGCACTGACAAATCATTCAGAGAACAATATCTCTTAAAAACTGAAAAAAAAAAAATAAAATGGATGAGTCATTACTTAGGTGAATGTAATGAAATAAAGACCCAACAATTAAGCTGAAGCAAAGCCTGTGTGTACAGATTGTGAAGATATAAACTAGCAGATTTTTCTGAGGCTCTTGTTCACAAAGCATTCACCAAGCCAAATCACAGCTCCATTGAAGTAAGCGGGAGTTCATAAGTCCATTATCTTCCTCAAAGAGTAAGAACAGGAAAATTATATAAAAGTCAAGTATATATTTAAAGTAAAGTAGAATATAAGAAATAGGCTTCTGAGAAGTAAAAAGTCAACCTGAATTCTTGCTTGTATGAATCTGCTTTCTTTCCTCTATTGTTTGTGCCATGTTCCTAGTAATATCCCTGTTGCTGGACTGCTTTTCTACATTTGTCAACTAGCTACTCAGGTTTTCCTGTATTGTGTTCCAATTTTCCTTTCATGATTAGACACTAGATCTACCCTGTCAAAATTCTTTATTTTATTGATTATTCTAACTCTAATTATAGCATAGGCACATGGATTTATTCTGTTAAGACTACCTGCAAATAAAAGCTTCTCTATTCCCTAGAACCATAGATTTTTGTTCAGCTCTAGGCATTAATCACAATTACAGGTTTTTATTGACTAATTCTCCTCCATTTTACAGTTGAAACCAAGTGCATATTGGTTTGGGGATTTGTTTCGTCTAAAACCAATCTATTTAAAGAGTCTGTGTGGCTGCAAGACCAAGGTTAAAGTATTAGTCAGGTGACATCTATTTTTCAAATCAAATATATTATTGAATCCTTATAAGTAAATAATGAATACAAGTTTGCATAATTAATTACTTTTTTCTCTATTGTTAGATTATTTTGTCTTATTCTTTTCATACTTATGGGTTCCACAACAAAGTGTTCCAGGTAGAAAAAATTCTTTAAATGCTTATCACAAATTATAGTTTATTCAAATAGGTTAATTTATTACAACTGCACAAAGGGATTGTATTAAATATTCATTTTCTTCTATCTGCACTGATATTAGTAATTTAAGTTTGGCTATAGTGTAATCAATTACAGTGAAACATGCTGTGAGAAAGTGAGCCTGGCACATTAATTTAATCTATTTTAGCTACTCCTGCTGTCTCCAAAATCATTTCTATGGTTACAAGGCATTTGTCAAAGATTTCTAAAAGAAAACATCCTGTGTTGCTGATTCTTCTCTAAATAAGGCTAGCATTTTATTATTCTATCTGGAAATACCTAGTTTGGGATTTCTGTATCTCTAAACATTTCTCACTTTGTGGAAAAGAATTAAAACATAGTCATCAATTGACATTTTCTATACAAAAAATACACCGTAGCTGCTTGTAAAACAGATACAAGAAACATGCAAATGTTTATAAGTAGCTAGGAGAACTTGACATGTCTTGTCTGAGATATCAAAGTACTCAGTTTCTTTTCACCATTTCAGGAGACAAGCTGACAGATTGCACCATGGGTTTTGGAGCTGTAAGAGTTTAGTTCTAGGCTGAGATGAATATAAATTGGTACCTATAATATCAAGAAGGGAGGAAGGAAAGGGTTGGCATTGTAATCTCTTAACATGAATCCATACCAGCTTTGGTCCTGCATTTGATACAGCTCACATGTGCTCCCGAGCGGTAGAAACTTCAACTAGGAAAAGTTATCCTGTTGATAGTTGAACGCAATTGGCACAACCTTATATAGATGGGTTTTGTGAGAAATACATTCTTTTCAGTCATCATTTGAGAGAAAATAATACAAGCTGCTCTGAGACTCCAATAAGAAATATCACCGGTAGCCTAAAACTAGGCCATGACTAGTGGCCGCTTTACTCTTGCATAAATTTGCACTGCTGCCCAAAGGGGCAATCTCTGCCTCTTGCACTTGGTTTCTCCCTTGTTACAGAACAACGGTTCCCGAGTATGAATGGCAAACTGGCTCTAAAACCCTATCTTGTGTTTGACTCCACATAAAAAAGTCCTGTAATTGGGATCCAGACTGTAATGTTGCTCTTTTGTCCTTTATTTGCAGAAAGATTGAAACTCCATCCTCCAAATGAGTATGTGTGTTGCCAGCTTAACACAAAATAAATAGAATTTATGAGATCTTTTCAAGATTTTTTTGATATATTTTTTAAATAGATATACATATATATATTTATATATATTTATATATATTTATATATATTTACCACAGGGGAGTGGCAGTATTGTTATTTACTTGTGTGATGGCAATGGTCAGAAATCCAGTTCATGATGAACTGTGCAAGTGTGACTGTGATTATAAGAAATCATAGCATAAGCTAGGTTAGAATGTACCTCTGGATCGCTTAATCCATCTCCTGTTCAAAGCAGGGCTAACTTCAAAGTTAGCTCGGGTTACTGAAAGCTTTGCCTTGTTGAATTATAAAAAACTTCAAGGACTGAGATTTCATGTCCTTTCTGGCTTTTGTGCCAGTCCTTAACCACTCTCACGGTGTTTAGTTTTTTGCTTATCTAGTTAGAATTTGCCTTTTGTGGCTAACGTCTGAAGTCTGTTACTTTCTTTTTTATAGCAACTCATTAGGTAGTTCGATCCTTCCCTGCCTAGTCACCTCTCCTCTGCACTAAACAAGTCCATTTCCCTTTTCCTCTCCTCATCTATTACATGCTCCAACCTCCTAACCGTCTCAGCAGTATGGTACTAATGAGTATATCACTCAAAAAGTAAAGATGATCAAAGAATAAAGTAAAAAAATAAGCAAAGTGATCAAGGTAGTGCTAGGCGCACATATCTAGTTGGAATAAGAACTGCAAATGTAATATTTTCCTGGAAGAACAAGTTCAGCCACTTCAAACCTTTTTCTGAAGACAATCAGCCATGAAGAACTTAGGCATGAACTCCCAAATTTTGGGCAGCAGGCTCTCTCACCTTCACAGAAACTTGTTCAACCCTCAATTTCAGTATAAAGAGCTTACCATTGTCTCCAGGACATTTATACGGAGCTCAAATTCCTTGAAAGATTAAGAAGCCAGAATAAGGTTTTTCCTAATCTTGTTGTGGTTATAGTTTATAGGCACTGCATTTAAAGTAGAAGAACTAGACTTTTTTCACTACTACTTGAATATTAAATACACAGTTTGCTGGAAGGAAGCAGTGACAGAAAAATAAGAAGTTGATGGGGAAAATAAAACCCTTTAAATATAGGAGACTTACAAGATAAAACTTACTTCTTTTCAAGTAGCAATTTGCAATTCTGTCCAAATTCTGACTTTAATAAAGAAGTAAAAACCAAAGTCAGCCCTCCCAACCCTGTGTCTCATGAAACAAGCACCAAATGTACCTTCCACATGTTAACTGGCCTATTGCCTAGATGAACGCATGTGGTAGAGATGTAAACGCAAATGAATTTTTTAATGAAAATGAATTATTTCTTTGCATTATGTACACAGAGCTATGACTCTCTTGTGAGGTCAGATGATAGCAAGCATATGAGTAACCCCCAAAAGTCAACAAGAATACAATTCTAATATTAAAATCAGCAAAGAAAACTAAAGCACATTTATAAAGTAAGGGGTTTAGCTGCTCCATTTAATATTTTTTGAAATACGTGGAATATGGAAAAGGACATTAACTCATTCAGGAAAGCTTGTTATAATGAAGGTATTACCTTCACTTAATATTAAAATTTTTGGAAATTTAAACAGTGGTGCTTACTAATTCTAGGTTAAAACATATGTACCCAAGAAGAAATAAGCCATGACTTACTCTTCAACTATGCTGCATTAATTCAAATGATGATGATATTACTAAAAGGCAATAAAGACCATCACTCCATCACTGGAATTTTAGGAGCAGCTGCTGCAGAACATACCATTTTGGGCATATTCATTTTCTGTGATTTGCTGGTTTAACTTCAGAGGTACTTTCCCAGGGCATTTGTTATGATGAAGAGTTTCCATAGATGCAAAAGTTACAAAACCTAGCCAAACCATTAAGTTACAAATTTTCACAGAAGTGGGGTCTAAATTTGCTTATCCCGGTCATTCCAAGAGTAAAAGAGAATCATAGATTGAAAATTAAGATTTTTTTTTTTTTTATTTTCAAAGACATCCTATTGCTAATTTAGGTTTGCTCCTATTTGTGTCAGTAGGACATATACTGTCATCTCTGGCACTGAAATAGAGGAAATTAAATGTTGAATACTTTGGAAAATACTGTAAAGTGCTGTTAATTCATCATTTTTGTTATTTGTGTGATTTAGATGCATTACCAAAAATCACAAAAGCTAGGCCCCACATGTTTCCATCTAGAAAGACCCTGATTTAGTGCAAGGGGAATTTTGGTCGGGGAATAAAGCTTTCAGCCCTCGGTTTTCCAAAATAAATATGGTTATTTGAATTGCTATAAAAATAAAGATTTTTTTTTTTTAGAACTAAAGAGGACTGTATAACATGCAACATATCAAGTTTGGATTCTGTGGCAGAGCAGAAAGGGTTTTTTCTAAATATATAGGTTTTCCACTGCTTTATGATTTTAGCAGCTTTCTCTTCAAACAAGCAGTTACACTTAAGAAAACACACCGTCACACTGAATGCTTGGCCACAGTCCATTGATCACAGATCGGATTATTTCCTTCCCTCTGGTCATTGGCAGCGTAATGCAAGCTGAATGGCAAGGCAGGCCGTGGCCTCTACCCGTCTCCAGGTGCTGCACCACAGACTCTGGGGATGCTAGTCCTCAGCTGCACCAGTTTTTAACAAGTGCATATGAGTCTTGTAATGGGTATGCTTCATCAGGTTTTATGTATTCATAGCAAATTATAGCAATTCCCTACTTCCTATTTCAATTACTCCTTTTTTGGTCACTGAATCACTTGCAAAGAAAAGTCACTTTGAGAAGCAGTGGAGATCTCATGGATGTCACCTGAAGCTTTTTCCACTGTCCCCAATAAGGTATCAAATAGTTACATCGATTCACCCATGAATTATCTAGAGTTCCTTAAAAGATCATGGCAAAATATATCTTCTTTCCGTCAGGATGTCATCTTGAAAGAAGATGTTATTTTCTGTCAGTTTGATGTAAAAGGTTCTGCATCTTTTTCAGCACAAATGCAGAAATTCACTTTGGGACTTGACCTGAATGCAGCTAGGAATCTTGATTTAAGATTACTAATTACTTTATGACTCAAACTCAATATGAAAACACTGCAAAAGCAAGGGGTATTTTTGCTTTTTCTCTGGCATTTATACACTATGAGAAATAACCAGCTGGGGTAAGCAGCAGGCTTTTCAATATGTTTTATTTATTTATACACAGAAATTTAAGCATATGTCATATTGATGGCATTTACATCATAATATATGTTGTTCCCTATAGCTGTGCAAATTCATCAAAAATTGCCTGAATATCTACTGAATGTTAAGGCAGGAACAGCTTACCAAACTTCTTTCCATCTGGTTCTTATCCCGCAGGCTCAGCTTTTCTGCATAAAACACTCAGTGAAGGAAATGTATGTTTTAAAATGTAATAGTCTGCCTCTGAAAAAAAGTGATTCTTTTTCTCAGTCCAAAGGAAAGAAGAAAAAGACATGAGAATTTAGTTTGTTCCAGACATGAGAACAAAAAGAATATAAGGAAAGCATCCACGGGGGGAACTAAGTAAGAGGCTTACATTTAGATCAAACTACATACATTAGAAAATGTGTTTTTGTACAACACCTTGTACAACAAACACACCTTTTCAGTTGTCCAATTCCATTATAGATTTATATATATATAAAAGTATTCAACAGCGTTATTGATACAGAAGTTCTAATCTTCAGTTTTATGCTTTCTAAGATGATAAGTCTTTAGTAAACTAACTGTGTGGTTTTAAAGACCTCTGATGGGTGTCAATAGTCTGAGAACTAATATTGGGAAATATTATACAGGGCTTCTATTGGTACGTCAGACTGTAGTGAGTCCATGCACGCTTCACTTATGGGTCCTTGAGCTGTTAGCTGCCCTAGCAAGACTATGTGCTGTTAGAAAACTCCACCTACCCATCCAAATTAGAAAAAGCTAGTACTGATTTTTCTGATCTTTGACATTGTTACAGGGTCTGTAGATATCCACAAGAGTTTTCAGTTTGATTTTGTTGGGTCTAGGTCAAGCCTGCTCCGTGTCTACCCAGATGCAATCAGTTTCAATAAAAATTGCACACGTTCAAAAGAGTGGATGTCTTTTCATGTTCAAACCACAATGTACCCAAATTCTGTGCTGTATTGATGTTTGCTGTAGAAGATGCACGGAGACCTGCTTTCTATGCAGTTATTCTGGACAGGGAGTGGAAATGTATGCTTTATTTAGTGGGCTGTCTCCGAAGATGGAAAAAAAGAGCTCCCTCTGCATTAAACGACTAAGATGTTTTCTTTTAAGCAGCAGCCATACTTGAAATACTCCTTACATAGCAGCATAATTACTATGTGCTATTTGCTATCTTGCACAAGCACCATAACAATAACAGTCCACTTACTACTACAAGACACGGGCAGACAATATTGAGAAAAATGGAGCCAGTGAGTAGTAGCGTAACCATGGCAGCAATTGTCTGGTATCTCACACATGCAGTACAGAATGAGAAGACACATACTATTGCACTCGGGGGGATACACTCTCCAAACACCGACAACTCACCTCCTTCTTTTTTTTCCCACTCACATAGGACTGATGAGTACCTTTTGTTGAGAAAAATATAGCAAGTCTGAAATATGACAGGTGAAATGAAAACCTAGATAAGATAGAGTCTTCCCTTTATTCCCAATAGATAAGCTCTATTTATTTCCTGGCAATGTAAAGATTTTCAAGACTGAAGACAGCACATATGCTTTTTATCCTGCGTAGCCTGGAACCATGAATCTTCTTAAGAAATATGTTATCTTCTCAGTATAAGTTAGTTTTGCGATATGCCTACCACCTAAGCTGTAAAGTAGTCAGTGCTCAATAAAAAGTTTTTCTTAGCACACAAACTTTTAGAAAGCATACAAATTGTGTCATGTGCCTTTAGTTCTAGAAACGTCTTGATTTCTGAATTTTTGACACAGTTTTCTGGCCTCCAGTAGCAATTTCAAGAGTATCTACTTTTTACATTAGTCACTCACTGACTCACTGGCCATTTTAATATGTTTAAAAAAAGAAAACTACTAGAAAAAAAAATTGGTTTCAATTACATAGTTGGCACCTGAAGTTTTCTTCCTTGGGCAATGGTATCCAAAGTTATGTGCTTAGTTTATTAAACATTCCCAAGCTCAGTGGGAAAGCTGAAAACAAACATGACATTTTATGCTTAGCGAGAGAGATAATAAGCTGGAAGAATTCCTTTTTACCATTCCAAAATCATTCTTTGTTCTCCACCTCATGTTTATTTCTGCAAACAATAAAAAGAACGAACTCTGGTTTAAAAATCACCTAGTAAAATACAGAACAAAAAGCCATCAGCTAGAGAAAAGATACTGGGTCCTTGAGCTTACTCACACTCCTATAATGATGTAGTTGAGTGTAATTCTTCCATTGATACAAAAGAGTCCACATAAATGCAGACATAAAATGAGAATACATGTATGCTATAATTCAGGGCCATCATCAGGAAATTATCATGAAATTGGTTTTTCTAATGAAAATTATCTGGTATGCATCCCATTTAATAGAAACCAGAAGGTATTACTGGATCCAGTAAAGCTGGAGAAGTGTGCAAAATCCTGGCATGTGCATTTTTAGGTTCATGAATGCAAGAAAGTGTCCAGTAGAAAGACAAAAATTTACATTCACATATTGAATTTGAAATACATCAAAAGAATGATCAGCGTGCATCTCTAGACTGCTCAGCAAAAACTTCTCACTGTGTAGTGGTAGCAATGAACCACGGAAGAATTAATGACTAAGAGATAAAACCTAAAATGAAGAATAAATAAATAAGCCCAAATATAGTTTACATAAGGGACGTTATGGAAAACAATAGCATATTCTCACTTGGAATACTATGCTCTGTTATGGACCGTAAAGCATACATATTAAAATAATAGAAATAAACATGATTGCATCAGAGGCATGACAAGAACTGTCAAACAAAAAACAAATAAGATGACTGTGAATAGTTTGACTTGAAACAGGACAGGGAAGATGGAGGCAAAAATTAGACAATTCCGATAATATAAATGGAATCCTGCTGTCCTAGCATAGTAAAATAAACCCGTTCATTTAAGTAGATATATCCATCCTTCAGAACTGGTTTAAAAAAACCTCTGTGTTTGGGGCACATAATTTTTTTGTGGAACTTTATGACACAAAATTTCATTAGACCAACAAAATTTAGTAGTATACCAGTATCAGTGTACCACTGAAATACGTGATATGGATTTATGAAAATTTCCATAGTTAAATCGTACTGACTAAAATATTAATTCCCCGAATTCCTATGATTCAAGAGGTACCCTGCCTTCTGATTTTCAGAGAAGAAACCAGATAAGCATAGGTTCTGCTATAACTGACTATTGTGATTTTTCTTGTCCCTTTCTCAGAATTAAGTCCTACTGGCTGTAAAAGGGCACAAAGCAATAAAAGGCAATGCTCACTCCAAATAGCAGTTGCTACTGTGTCTTCTTTTTATTTTCTTAGTTATTAAATCTAGGTAAAATATGCCCATTTAAACTTCATTTCTATTTTAAAAAGTGCACTATCCAGATGCCACATAAAAGTAGATAAGTCTTGATCTTTTGTGCATTTAAACAAAACAAGAATAAAAAAAAAATAATTTATGTTATTTTTCAGCCTTTAATTTCAATTTGCTATTATTAAAGAAGGTTTGCAACTGTTTGATATGAAAATTACAGATCTCCCTTTAGATACTTTTTAAATTGCCAGAACTGATCTTTAATCTCATATATAAAAATTTAATATCAGATATATAATTTAACATCAGATATATTTTAATTTAGTAATTAAAAATTAATATCAGATATATCAGATAATATCAGAAATTTAATATCAGATATATAAATACCAGATAAAATCTGATATTTAATATGTTGCTTTATGACAGCTCTGTGCCCAGGAACAACACTGCCCTGTAACCACATACTCCACCGGGCTAGACGAATGACGGACAGTGAGGGGTGTGCATTTCTTCTTCTAAAAAAATACCTTCTTACAACAACTTAATTGAGAAGGAAGATAACAGGGCAAGGCAGCAAATACATACTAAAACCATTTGCTATTTCTCACTTACTCAATCACACAGTAGGATAAACACTATAGGTGATATTACTAGAGGTATGCAAGGAACTTCTCAAGTACTTTTTGCCATAAGGGTATTTAGATATCTATGCAGCATTTTTTTTTCCCTACTAGTCCCTAAAGAAAACCTTTCCTTCTTGTGTCTATGGTAATAGACAAGTGAAAAATATTTGCTTTGGCTAAGATGCCTGTAGGGATCCTACAGGAATGATTTAGCAGTAGCCAGAAAGCAAATAAGCTTCATCAGAGGCGTGAAAATTAAGTATAATCATACCTTGATACAGTTTGTGGAATTTTAACGAGGGACTCCCTACAAATCCCAGAGGCACATCACCGCTTTAATTGTTTAACTTTAATTATTATTCGTGATATGAAACAGATGTTTTTCTTCGTAACCTCATCTACCTGAATATCACTTTGAAACATATGCTAAATGACCACCTTGCAATTAGGTCAAGTGATTAAGAAGACAGCCAGATGGTTGTTTAATCTAAATGAATAATATCAGGAGCTTTTTAAAGCATGTTTAGTAATGCTTATACTTTTTTGTGTATTAGGTTATTGCAAAGTCTGGCTGATAGATCCAGTGCTGATGGATTTTCAGTGCACCAGGAGAGGGTTGCTATTAATTCCTCTACAGTAACTCCTATTTTATATTAAATATTTTTTCTTTTTTTTTCTGTTTTGACTGTGAAGTGGTGGTGGGAGAGAACAACCGTAAGAAAAATGAGTATATCGATACATTATTTTAGAAAGCTAACGAGCAAAGTTCGTGTGAGTGTAATAAGCATTCCTTTTTTCAGTGGCATAGAAGCTTATAACTCACATGAGAGTTGTAGAGCTATCTGTCCTACAGGTTGAAAAAATCATGAATCAGACTGTCTGCAGGTTCATGAGGCTGACCTCAAAATTAGGAAGCTTAACAATTGTTTTCAATATTTGTCAAGTTGTTTTCTTTTTTGTGGAGACATAAATTCTTTATGTCTTTCAGTCTGAAATTCATCCTTAAGTAGTCCCATATAGATACAAGTTTTCAGCTGCAGTTTCATTCAGACTCTGTTAGCTCTGGACCTGCTGCTTTTATATTTCTTTCAGTGCTGCTCACGGTTACTCATAACTGGAAGGGCTGTTGAAGTATCCTGAACGCATTCCTTTGTCCAGGCAGATTTTGAGACCGTTCTAACTGTATCTGGCGTTTCCAAACACACAGCTGAGAAGTGCGCAACAACGCCAGACAACCTGCTGCTTCTCTAGAAATGACAGGTATGAATCTCACGGATGTAGCTTTCTATGATAAAAGCAACATATGGTTGCTCTTTACATTTGCGCTATAATCAGCGTTTCCTAAACAAAGCACTAGAGCTGTCATTCATGAATAGGACCTACAGGCGTGTGTGTCCAGATGAATCAGAGTTTACAGAACATATGCACCACTGTACATGTACACCTATATCTGCTGAGGTATTCCCAAAAAGATATATTTTAGTGCTCTCCCTGCCTCTACTGTAAACACCATTGGAAAACAAAACCAAAAAAAATAACCCAACCATTGAATTTAGCACAGCAATGAATTTTTCTTTTTTCAATAAAAATAGACAGATGAAGTCATTAAACTGTGTTTCCTGAAACCAGTTCTTCTCTGTTTCTGATCTATCAATAAAAAAGTTTTGTCCTAATATGCAAGTAGTAGCCTGAACCTGTGGAGCAGAAATTGTCTCGTTGTTAATCAAAGCCATGGTTTAATCTGATTTAGGGCGGTGAAATAATTCTTCTCTGTGCAGCCTGATTGCTGTTACTGACATCACCACTTTTATTACTTTCACTGCTTTGGAAACCAATTGACATTCAGTTCAGAAATAACTCTGTTTGCTCAGCCAAACTGACTTCAATGCTCTCCCTGTGAGCTGACAGCTGGCTTGCAACAGATGATGATGAGTAATCAGCTGATCACGGCTGAAAACAGAGCCATGCACCTGGAACCATCTTAAACTCACATTTCTATTGCATTTGGAATAGTTATGGAGGCCTCAGGAACTGATATCATATTGTCATATCTCTGTTCAATATTAGCTTTTGCAAAATCAGTTACTTCCAACTGAATTTGCATAGCTGAGTTTACCTCTGCATATTTGGGAAACTCTTCTCTAGTTCTGAAAACTGAAGCATTCACACTACCTTTAACATCCACAGAGTTTTTGTCCAGAAAATGTTTCATGAGACTGAAGTAAAATAAAGATAGTTATCATCAGAGATTAAAGATAGTTATCATCAGAGATTAATGTCTCTGCATTCAAACAAGAAAGTCTCCCATAGGCTTGGGTCACCACCCCAGTCTTCTGCTTTCAGGCTTTTTTGTATTATCTTTCACCGTGTCTTCCGTAAATATAGATCTTGGTGGTATTGGCGTAAATGTTTATGTCTTAGCCAATGAAATGCTCATGTTGTATATTTTTTCATAAGAGTTGCACACATGTAAAATGGGGAAATGAAGTATGAGCTGATTTAGTTTGTTGACATGTCAAATAACAAATGGTATAACAATCTTTTCATTTTGTGAGACTGTTGCTCAATTTCAGTGGTTGGATTGCTGCAGCTTATGCCTACTCACATATTTAGGAGACGCAGCAAACAACATACACAATTAGATAGCTAAAGAAGATCAGCATACATGGTCCACTACATGATATACACATCAACAAAGCCTATGAGAACAGGAATTCTCTGATATTTGATTATCCAAGGACATTATGACTGAAGGAACTGCTAACTGATATTATTGATATTACATTATTTGTATGGAATTAGTATTGTGGTATTTGCTACCGGGGTCTTATGTATAATCTCCCTTGGTAAATAAGCAGTAGGCATGTGTCCTCTGAAAATGAAGAAGTCTTTCTAGAAACTGTAACTGGAGGTTACATCCCAGTTGTACTTTGTAACTTTGTACTTTGTTTATCAAGAAGTAAAAGGTTTTATTGGAAGGTTCCATCTGAGTGGATGGACACACGGCTGCTAGTGAGGAAATTAATTTTTCATATTTTAAATTTTCAGATAAGACATTTCATCTGGGAATTTTAATCAACTTGGAAAAAACAAATAAAAGCAGTCTGTGACACCGTCTATATTTGTTTCTCAGTTGTTCCTAATGGTGTTATACTCCTTTTAGAGGAGTGGGGTTTGTGGCATGGGTATTTTATCGATGTGTAAAAATATCTGATGGACAGAAGTAAAGAATGAGGAACCAGACTATTCTCAGTGGTATCCAGTGACAGTACGAGAGACAATGGGCACAAACTGAAATACAGGAAATTCCTTTAAACATGAAAAAAGGTTTTTGGTGGGAGAGTGGTCAAACACAGGTTACCCAGAGACGCTGTGAAGTCTCCATCCATGGAGACATTCAAAATCGAGCCGAACCCAGTCCTTATCTTCCTGCTGGATTAGACAATCTCCGTAAGTCCCTGACAACCTCATCACTGGCTATATGACTGTCATGGAAGCACCTCTGTTTTGGACGAAATGTCACTTTTCCTAGGGAGCAAGCAGATCTACTCAAGGGGAGGAGCTTGTAGGGACTGTAGGATGTCAAGAACAGAAGACGTGGGACAGAGAAAGAAGCGAGAGGTCTGCACCTCACACAGGACCTGTGAAAGAGGAGAAGGGAGGGAGTAGCCAGTAGCCAGGCCTCAAGGACTTCCTAGAGTGCAAATATGATTACTCTGGGCTTGATTTAGTTGTTACAAATACCTGCACATTTCATTTTAATTACCTCATCACAGAGATGATTTTTAGTGTCATTTACTTCCTGATTTATATAATCAAATATTTAAATTCTGGCTGCTACGTTATGAATTCTCATCAGCTCTTCAGCCACGTGCATATCATCATCCATACATCACAAATACAAAAACACTTACTTTCTGTTCGTGACCATTTCAGCTATTGCTACTTTATCTATTATCACTGCATGTATATCCGGAAGCTTTTTCTCAAAAAAAATCCCATGAGATTTTATTAAACCTTTTCCACCACATCAATAGGGAAAATTGGACTTGTGAATTTGTTTTAATGTTTTTCAGTCACTTTGAGATACCAGGATGTTTTGCATACAAACAAAGCAGCATCCCATATCATAGTCCATTATATTTTTGCAAAATTTACTAATGAATTGCTAAATAAGAGGCCAAATTTAAAAATTCTTTACCAAATCAGAAAACTACCACTAGCAGTTGTTTCCATTCAGTGAACTGATTCTTGTATAAGAATATAAGACCACCATAAAGTAAAACCTCAGTTTGTAGCTGAAAGTTTATTTTCATTTTTCCTTCTTAATAAAAAAAAATACTATTTGTCAAAAAGATGTTTGTCTGGATTTTATGAATTATCGTTTCTATTCTTGGGTGTTCTTTTCTTTAAAACTCTTTGTAGTTGTTTGGTTTGTTTTTTTAACTTTGTTTTAGGATTTTGAAGTCAATAAGGATTGTACCTTCTCAGTGTCTGGAAAGTTCAACTGCTTATTATAATTGCAGTATTAATATAATCTAAATACTTATGCAAACAAAGACATTTTTGATTGTAGAACAATGTTTAGCATGTCAACCCCTAATCCAAATTCTGTTTTTCAATAAAACTTAAGCAAACTTTTTTCTGTTTGGCACATTATGCCAGTTGATATGCAGTTTTTATGCAAGATTCATGAGAACAACACAACTATTTACAGTATGCAAATGATATGTAAATATGCCCCTGCTTTCTGACAGAGTCATTGATACTCAAGGATAGCCTGCCTTCCCCAAATGAGATGCAAAGAATGAAAAATGCTCCCGAGTTCAGCAACTGACAAACTCCTCATCTAGTACAGCAGTGTCTAGCTTTCCTGGCCCTTCAAGCTGCATACCAAAATCACCACGTGTCTGAAAAGCACGAGACATCTCTTCTGTAACTAAGAAGGGCAGACAGATCCCTGAGAATGGTTCAAAGGTAGAAGAGAGCAAAAGGTAGAGGAGATCTCCCCAGGAGATCTCACTGCTCTGTTACTGGGGGGAGGATGGACGCACACCTTGATCCCTGAATGACTGATTTCAGCTTCAAAAGCCCCCTTGTGTCTTCACGTAACTGGGGATTTGGATCAGGCGGAGGCCCATGTGCTGAACTGTACTGTCACGTTATGCACCCCTGCCATAGAAACCTCACTAGAACTTACATCCATGGGCTCAATCCTGAGCCTATTCTAGAGGTAATACTTAAATGAAAGAGGTAATTACACGTCCAGCCAGTCAGCAGGCGTCAGTTATATTTCAAAGAAATAAATTATAATTCTAACAGTTAGGTTTACTTATCACAGGATTTGTCTGTCAAACCACCATTGTACAGGCAAAGGGTAAATAGCAATAGCACTAACAAGCAGCAAAGTACAGGTCTGAACAAGCAGGAATGACATCAAATGTTAAATGTCCACAAAGAAGTCTAGAAGAAAGGAGGACTGAAATAGTTGTGACTCCTCAGTGTTTATAAAAGCATTAATAACGTAGTGCACTATGAGTGTCCGTAACACATGATTTCTCTCTTTCTCACTTGCAATTAAGGATGCAAGAAGTATGACCCAAAATAATTCTGTTATGAGTCTTTAGGTTAGGTACTAGATCCTGTGCTTGTATAGCATTGCCGAAGTTAATAGAAGGCAGCTCATTAACCTCCTCAGAGGTTCTTGTGCTAAATATTATATGAGCTGTTTCATGTGTTCATCTTCTATGTCTCACACACTTCATACAAAGGAAATGTAAGCAGTTTCTCCTTCAGATTGTATTCAATATTTTATGTGCTGAACATACAGAGTGAATCTGTTTCTTCACTTTCCTTAATCTTTTTTTCTTTAATATAGCACCATATGAAATAACAGGTAATATGGGAAGTGACTGTATCTTAACAGGCTCATTGCTTTTCCAGCAACCACATATTATTTTAGATTGTGTTGGCAATATTTTCTATGTGATTTACAAAACTCTGTTTCAACTGTAAGAGAAATTGCAATGGCTTTGCTGATGTAAATGAAGCCACGGTAATTATTAACCACCTGATTTTCACAGTGAATTGTGAATAAAGATATTTATTCATTTATCTTCCTCATTTATTAGTCCGCATTCTTTTTAGTTTCCATTGAGAGACTATGAGAAGGTTGGGTTCCAAATACTCAGGGGATCTGACTATGGTACTTCAAAAAATGCTGCACGCTGAACAGTGCCCTGCCTACCCCAAGCACTCACTGTAATAAGTGCACATTGAACTTGTATAAACAGCGCACTAGAACTGCATACAGCTTTCAAAATGTTACATATCCACAGCCTATTTCCATATAACAGACTTGGATGAACCAGATACACACCCAAATTCAGTGGTTACTCATCTCAGTCACACACCAGTTTTGGGAAGAAGTGATAGATAACGTCAAACAAAAAAAAACAAACCACTTTCTCACTTGGAGAGACACTGGAGAAACATTTCTCTAGGCCATTTAATCTAATTCTTTCTCTCTCGTATCCCTGCCCCAATAGAGTTAATTGAGAAAGCAGATTCAATTCAACTTAATCTCCACTTCCCCACATTTTCTTAGCCCCTTCATACACTTTCTTTTCCTGTAAATTTAATATACTATTGCTTTCCTATCCACAATACTGGCTTTTCTTCTCAGTGTAATTCAACCATGATGGATACTCTGAAAACTTCTACTTCCTCTGTTACACCTAAAAGCAATTTCCACTGCCCTTTTAATCTGCCCCTCTCAACCCGTCAACATTTTTCAAGAGGTGGCATAATATTGCATCAAACCTAAAATGAATAAAATGAAGCATTTTTACGTAATGCTTCAGCTGCTCCTCTGTTTTTAATATGTCACTTTATAGTATGGCCTGAAGGATGCCAGATTGCTCAGCGATTTCACTGTCTGTTTTACGCTGAGGGAAGGATCAGAGGCAGCTGCTAATCTCACTTTTTCTTTACTCCCCCTGCTCATCCTAGAGAGGCAGCACGAGTGGAAGAATGAGCAGCCAAGAAGCCTTACTTAATCCAGGAACAAGATTCAGTTTGCTTGCTCTTGCAGGTACCTCCCTATGTGTGGCAAAGAGGCTGGGAGGGGAAAATATTCCAACCGATTGCCAGAAAGCCAATGGCTAACCACAGGGGATTGGAGAGCAGGAGAAAGGAGGAGAGGGCTGGAATCTCTTACTAAAAATCGAGGGCTTAAAGACCCTCTTTGGGATGATGTACTGTGTTTTGCCCCTGCTGCAAGGTGAAATGCCCATGCAATCTGCTAGCTTTTATGCATCTTTGAAAGAGACCATTCAGTACCACCCTGCCACTAAAGTGTTGTAATGTCCACTACATTTTAGATGAGTTTAGAGCCAGTATTAGTTTCTTTTCCATTTAATCTACTTCTGTAACTTCTTACAAGCAAGCAAAAAAAGTTCTCAGTGCTTAATGAAAAAGAAAAACCAAAGTCTGAGCTTTGTAACAGAACTGTGAGAAGCCTTTCAATTTTTATATTTTATGGGTAAGCAGAAAAAATATAAACCTCCTTTTTGTGCCACATTCCCATTTCCATATAAAATTTACACAACATGCAGTAAATCAGCTTAAAGATAAACTGTTAATGCACTTTTCTTGCAAAGGGCAGACCATTAACAGAAAGTTTACTTTAGGCCTTTAAAATTCTTCTCCTATCTTCCGCTCTCTCTGGCTCTGCGACCTCAGGGGATGTAATCCCTTAAAATGCAGCTCATCTTCAATTAGCAGAGA
Source organism: Larus michahellis (assembly GCF_964199755.1). NCBI lineage: Eukaryota > Metazoa > Chordata > Aves > Charadriiformes > Laridae > Larus > Larus michahellis. The sequence goes on from NC_133897.1 coordinate 82,670,539, forward strand.
GAACATATGTACGTTCTTCACTGAAATCCCCAGGTATCGTGCAATGCAGTTCACTTCAGATTTTACAGTTAATTAAAGCCTCATACACATTTTCTGATTCTCCAGCTGGCACTGGAGAGTTTTAAAGCTTAGACCACTTTAGCTATTACACTGCTAAAATGCTTGCTAATAAACATTAATGTCCATGTGGCTTTCTTGCTGACCAACACACTGTAATGGGAGGTTTATAACTACTGATCTCCTCATAACAAGTGGATGAGAAGAAAATGAGGTTGCAGCAGGGACAGGAGTTTGAACTGTCTGCTTAAAGATAATCCCCCATAGGCATCAGTAATCAGAGTTCACTGGGAAAATATACCTTGAAAATGTGCAAATGAACCTTGAGGAGAGGTTGGAAAACATTTCCAGGTTATAACCTTGGAAAATAATAAGAAATAAAGTACCTTTTCCTGAATAATATGCTTAGACCTTGTGGTAGGCAGATGCGAATTGCTGAAATTCATAACAAATGGCATACTCTTTGAAGGAAATAAAGCACTTTGTTTTCTGTTCAACCCCTTTCAGCAACCACTGAATGTACAGTATGTGTTTAAACCTTTCTTTTTCATTTAGTGTTCTGTGTAAGGAATACGTATATAAGAGTTGCCTCCCAGCCAGTCTGATATTTTAGGATGAAGACACAGTGCTAATTTTTTTTGGTTTACTAGTCAATTTCCCAGTCCTATTTCTCTTCAGAACAGTAATTCTGAATAACTCAGTGCTCCTGCCTCCTTTTTTTTTCTCCCTCAGCTAATATTGATCCGTCTTTTAACAGGTTGCCCCAATCACCTTTTAAATCTGTCAGCCTCTTTTCCCCGCTTCTGATTGGTTCTTCTCTTTTCTCCACATTTCTCCCATTTTCCCTCAATATGCCACTTCTTTTCTTTTTAACATTCATGCACTTCTGAACTTTCACTGGAGTGAAGGCCCTAGACCATGGCATAATCTCATGTTTTAAGTTCTTCTCTGAAGAGTGGCTTTGTAAAAATGTCAGTGCTCTGTGATTCTCCAATGTATGGTGGTGTCTGTGATTCTCCAGTGTGTGGTTGATCTTCAGATCAACTGGGCTTTTGTTACAAATGAAAAATATTTTTATACTTTATGTTTAAAAACAGCACAGTAGGCCAGGTGATTGCAGGCACCAGTGTTTCTGAAATTAATTTTTTGATTAATCTTTTTTTTTTTTTTTGTAGTTGGAGTTACTAATAGATAAAGTTTGCCAGGCACATTAAGTGCCTGGAGGACTTAAAGAAGACTTAAGTCTTCATTCTGTTTCTGCTATGGTCAAATCAAATCCTTGATCCTTGTATAAGAAACTCCTTTGAGGTCAAAATATACATATACAAATATAATTAAAGGCAGAATTAGGGCCCATGTAATCTCAAAAGTGAAAGCCTTGGCCTCTGTCTCACCTGAGTGGCCCCTAGGGCCTTTGTTTTTTTAAAGAATGGTTGGGGAAACCATTAGAAAATTAGCCCAAACGTACCGTGCTCATGGGGATTCTCCTCATCCTTATTGAGGGACCTACCTACAACAAGCTTTCTTCAAAGACCATGGCAAGAGAAGTCACCAGTTGTCAGTGTTGGTTGCAGAACAAGGGTTCTGAAAGAAGAGGAGTGCACATGCAAGATAGATTTGGATTCATACATATGCCACAAGATCCAGGGGCACATAGAACCACACTTGGCTTAATGCTCAGCCTCTTTGAAGTTGAGAAAACTTATGACAGAAGAATTAAGAGAATTTTTTTAATATTTGAAATATTTCTACTTCTTAAAGTGCCAATAATAATGTATTAATAATTGTATTCATACACAAGCAGGATGGTAATCCGCTTTACCCTTTCCTAACTTTAATAGTTTTCCTGTGGTAAAAGGCATGTAAAAGCATGTATGTTTGTGAAGCAATTCTTTTTGTGTAGTCTTTAGTTCACTACTTTACTACTTTGGGAAAGCTGTTCTTCGTAATTCCTTTTCAGATAAACCTGCTCTCTAAAACAATGGCAATCTGAAAAACACTTTGCCATGGGTACTAACATCCTGTGCATCCTTGATGGAACATTTCCTGGATATGAATTATTTTCACACTATTCCTGTGATTCCAAGTTCAATTATGACAATTATTTTCTTTTGGTCCCCGTCCCTTATTTAGTCTCCTTCAGAAGCACTGCATGTATTTCTTTGATGTAGAAAGGGACTCTGCAAAAGCTAAGAAAGATTCATGGCTAGAAATGTCAGATGATATAAATCAGCATATCCCTATTTATTCTACTGGATCTGTGCACGTTTAACTTGACCTATTTCTACATCTGCAATAGCATAGCCTCATTTAATATTCTAGGGGGTTTTTTTCAGTTACTTATTGTGGTGGATTTGGATGTATTTGGAGTTCAGAAACAAAAATTACTTTAGTCGATAAATTTGAAACTATTTGAACAAGGACAACTTTTTCACAGAAAAAAATGACTGTACTCTGTAATTTCCTTTTTAATGAAAGCTTAGAGCTCTCATATATTATCACGCAAATGAAATGGCTTCTGCAACCTGGAAGTAGATAGCTAGTGGTCCATTGTTGGTCATGGAAATAAAAAACCAAACTCTAATTCTGCGATTACTTCCAGTCAGAATAGCAACCCCCTGTAAGTTGACAAAGTGAAATAGAAATGTAGGTGAACTGTAAATATTCACCCTTAATAAAATAACAAGTTTCTAACACAGGTGTATCTACAAGGTCAGGGGAAAAATTATAAAACCACAAAACCTTAGGTTTCCTGTTAATATTGTACAGTAGTATAATTTCTTGCAACTCCTTTGCCACAGATTAAGCATGCTGAGCAGGTTTATTATGGATTCTCATTTAACAGCCAATTGGGAAGGAAGACAAGGAAAGGAAGTACTGTATTTTCCATATAAAATGTGCGTTTTTCTGCTCACTTGGCTATAAGGTAATTGCTGAGTAAAGAGAAATTGGAGAAAGAAATTTTTTCCTTCTCTATCAAGCCATGACAACACTTCACCTGTATGTATTGGAGTTGGAGCACTGGCTGCACTGATTTTCCTATTAGTCATCTTTGATTTTTCTAGATTCTGGGGAAAATATGAGTACATTCAGAATTTTATTTTTGGGGCATTTCTTTAATAGAATGCAAATTGGTAAAAATCTATTTCACTTGGCGGCGATACCAGAAACCGGGTAGGTTCTAAATGCTGCAAATACTTTTTATGCGTGATATACACTAAGTATTTCTTTCTCAACAGTTTTTAAAAATTAACATATTCATTTTAGCATTTTAGTCTCTTTTGGTAACTGAGTGTGAAAGCAGTGATCAGATTAGTGGAATTAAGAAAAATGACATGGGTAAATACTAAATGATGAAGAGAAGCTCATGTATCATTACAGAATTATCAGACCTGCAATATCCCAGGACTAGCAATCCAGCAGAGAAACACATTCAGATCATTAAATTATGCTTTCTTGTCTAAAAGTCTAGATAATTTCAGGAAGTGTTGTATATAAATTCTGTGTAATCTATATAAACTAAATCTATATAAAACTATATAAAACTAAAATTATCTTTTTAAATCTGTAATTATGTCAATACAAACGTGCCTACATTTTAAGATACAATTATGATTTAGGCTTGGATTGTCTATACCAAATACATTTGTGGATGATGCCTTTAACAGCTCAGTAATGCTCTGAATGTATCTGATATGTTTAGTAATGTACATGGGTGACGAGATATTTTCTTAACGGAGGGTATGTGATGGCTAGTGTGAGCATCAGAGGAATGTGAAGGAGGAATGCTCTAAAAGATAATTATTTTCTATAATTTGTAATTTGTAATGCATGTATACATTTTGGCAGGGGTTTCCCCCCACGTTAAGCTCATATCAAAGCAAAACATACATTGGATCTGGAAGGATGTATGTGAGCAAGAGAGGGAAAAGGAAATCGGTTGCTGTGAATATCAGTGTTTTGTCAGCAGTGGACAAGCATGTGATAAGCTCTGCCCTGCCCTTCTAATTCCTACTTTGGTGCTTCATTTATGTCTGTAATAGCTCACCTGCTTGCTCCTTTTTGTTTTTATTTTTAAAGAAAAAAAAAAAACAACACTGATTTTAATAAATCTGTGATTTCTCTCTTTTTACTTTAGGGTTATCTTTAGGTGAGTGTTATATGTATTTTAAGATTATCTTTAGAATACTGGTCAGAGAATAACAAGGCAGGCAAATTCAGTTAGAAAGTGGTATATAATAACCCATATATTTTATGGTTTATAAAAAATCACTAATAAACAATAATATGTAAGAACTTATGGTTCTTCACAACAAATAATATATGCCAGTGACTTCTTTTTAATTTTTAGGCCCTGCTTTACTTTTCCTTTCACAAGTAGATTTTCATATTTGTTGAAAAGTATTACAAATATTTCCATCAGCACCTGATTAAGCATTTTAAATCTGTTAATTTTATGGGGTTTCTAAATACCTTGTTTCACTGTTTATCACAGCACTTTCAAAAAATCATAACATGTGCGGAATTAAGTTGAAGGTATTGTCTGATCGTCTCCCATTGTATTATCTCTTATTCAGTTCTTTAACATAGAGAATTTGATTTTCTTTTAAAGTGAGACTGGTTCAACAGCTTTGGGTCCCAAAATATACATAAATTTCCATATGAGGTATGCCAATGAGAACATGCACATCCAACAAATAAAGACATGCGGTCATGTTTTCTTTGCAGTGTAGCCCTGAAGGAGACTGGGTAATAGCTAAACTTAACAAACATGACAGTATGTTTAGATCCTAAACATTAGTTACAGTGAATGAACAGAGACTCTTCTCATAAAAATTCTAATGTTTTCTTCTTGTAAATGTACCAGATGTTGAGTCATATAATGTAGGAGGTTTAACATTAATTATTTAGATCATTTGTCTGTCATTATATTCCCTTATGCCATACAAGTCTGGAGGTATAAATAAGACTGTTAGATGAAGATAGAGTTTTTGTGAGAAAAACAACTTCATACCATCTTTGTTTTAGGAATCTTTTAGGAAAACACAACAAAATCAGGGGTGAGGCTTGTTTTTAAGATGTATGAACACTTATTTACAGATCGTGCAATTGGGTGAAGATGGCTGCTTCTTTCTCAGATGTCTTTTTGATGGCATTTCAGATTAAAGGGATAGATCAAGAGTTTCCATATCTCAGAGTAAAGATCACTCAAAAAGCCAAGAGAAGCAATGACCTGCCCATCACTGAGAATGAAATCTCAGCCACACAGGGCACTGGGAGACTGTAGGGGCAAGAACAAAGGTCTGTGTTTCTCTGATCCCTGTCAGAAGGCTTAGTGAGTAATTGTTCTTAGAAAATGGTCATAGACTAGATGACATTTAAAAAAGAATGAGGGTATAAGAAAAAGTAGATGACAGGAGAAAGTGAGAGATGGTTGTTAAAAGAAATTACTTGTCATAGAACCAAATGATCACCTAAAAGATTGTCACCTTAATAAAATTATAAATTGTTTATTAAATTAATTTTATGTGACAAATTATAAAACCTGCTCTCTAGTCATTCTTTCATATGCTACTGAGATGGGATAATTTCCCGTATTTGGGGGGGAAGAAGGAAGGAGAACACAAATATCATTCCTTTTGTGTTTGACCAGGCATCTTACTAAATGGAAAATTCAGGATTGGTCTTTACTAATGCATCTATAATAATTACTCAACAGAGAATGATAACAGTGCGATTTCCAACAAGGAAAAGAAAGAAGAAATGTTTAAATGACAAGGCATGTTTATAAGAAGATTGACCTAATATTCTAATAAGCACTATTGCCCCAAGATAAAGATGAAAAAAGACACTTTAAAAAAGAGCTCAGCTTTGGAAAGAAAGAGAAAAAAACAACATTCTGCAGTTTGCACTCAGTCTTTTACAGTCTTTCTTCTAATTTATACAGTGTGAGTTAAAGTTACAAGCATAAATAGGGCACATAATATACCTTTTACAGAACATATCAAAGTTCTCAGGAAGCCAGATTTAAGGCTTATGCAAAGATACACAGTAATCTGTTTCTCAAATATTCCTTGCTCTCCCTCTTAAAGGCAAATAAAAAAGGCAAACGGCTATTCTGGAACTGAAAAAGGAGGTGATCCATTTCCTGAGCAATAGTGTCAACTGAATGCAAAACTGGTTGTAGAACCTAATACCACTGAATGTCAGAGCCACGAATGACACCAATGGAACGTTTTACACACATTGCAGAAATACATTTCCAGAACGTGGTGGCGGCGATGATGAGAAGAGCTTGTCAAGTTAAATGTTATAGTATAGTTGGTATATTGAAACAGCTAGGTGCTACAACGAATTATAAAGAAAACCTTTATGAGAGGAAAATGAAGGGAATCCTGAAAATTTGGAATGATAAAAAGTTGATTACTACACTCAGTTTTATGTTAAGCTCAGCATCTCTTAAAGTAAGGTTATGGATAGTGAGGACCCACAGGAGCTGTTTGTCCTTCAATATTACATTTAAAAATGTGTGAAACACAGACTATAATGTAATAATAAAGTCCTTCTGCCATTTCTCCCCAGTAGAAATTTATTATCTTAAACGAATTTCTAGTATTCCTATTGAATTTAATGAAATTCTTACTGCGCTTATGTCTTCAATTCTCTTCCTCAGTATTTCACACACAACCTCAGAAGCTATTGGGGCTGGGGGTTTGCTGGGGGTTATGTTGGTGTTGTTTGGAATGAACAATAATGGGTCTCGAATTGCCTTTTGTTACCACCAGTAAACTTCATATGAATATATTAGTCATATATTGGGTATATAAATGTTATAGCTAAGTAGTGCTAATTTGTTTTTTTACTAATGTTGGCAAGTTCCTCTCAGAAATATTATTTATGTTTCATTTATTGATTTATTTCATTGGGGTGTGATCCTGAAGAACTCCAACCTGTGAGAAAAAATCCTATTAAAATACATAGAGCTATTCATGTTATTAAGACTCACTCTTTTACTAGGTATTCATGTAATGAGCAGCTTACAGGGTAAAGTCCAATCTGCATGAAAGGCTTTTCACTTAAATATGGAATATAAAGAACTCAAAATATTCATTCATGGAAAATGTGAAGTTGCTAATTAACCTACGTAACTAAAGACTGCACAAAGAGCCCTAAATTTGTCACTGAAAAATCTTTGATTCTCAACATGTTTAAAAAAAAAACGTTTACCAGACTCTGTAGATTTGTCAATTCTAAAAACATGTTATGCTTTATGTTTGCTTTAATTAACACCATGTTCTGATGACAACACACCATGCTGTCCATATGCTCCATTTTGACAATAAATGAGGTACTAACTCTTCCTGCTTGTAGTATTATGGCAGATGCTACTCTTACCATTCCTTCTCATGCTGTCTTCAGGGTTTTTTTGTCGTGTTTTTTTTTTTCTCTTTCTTTGCCTTCACAAAGATATTTTTTCAAAAGTTTTATCAGAAAATTGTGAGTTAAATACATAATAGGGTAAGGAAGACATAAGGGAAAGGGAAAGAAAAGGGGAAAAGGAGGAAGACAAAGGGGATAAGAAGGAAGAGGGAAGGGTAAGGGAATGGGAACAGGAAGGATGATTATTCAAGGTAAGCAGAAAGTAATTCCTTAACCAAGGAATCTGGTTTGAGGTAGAACAGAACCAACTTTCTGTTCAGTAATTTTACTTCTTAGCTAGGCCTCTTCTAGGTCTCTGAAATTAACAGCATATTGTGCAGAAAACTGTTCATTCTCAGAGTGGTAAGACCTATGTTTATAGTTAATGCCGAGAAATGGTATGCAGAGAGGTTCTTGCTTATCCTCATTGCTATAACAACCAAGGTCAGCTAATTTCATTATTTGCTCCGCTGAAGGGTCGGAAGTGGAAAAGTGTAGAGGGGAGGAACGGGCAGGTCAGATGACCCAAAACTGACCAACAGGGTATTCCATCCCATCTGCCCCATGCTCAGTATAAAAGCTGAGGGTTCAAAGGGTCAGCCTTCTTTCTTCAAAGGCCAGTGTCCAAGGAGGACCCTGTCTGTTTGCCTTTGATCCCAATCTGTGTGTTCCTGACTCCAGCTCTGGAATCCAGTTCCCATCCCTTGCCGAGTCCAGCCTGGGACTTCCCCAGTGCCTCCCATTGAGTCATCCTGGGAGCTTGATATGGTTTTGTATATATTTTATCTACTTCATTATTTTATTTTATTATTAATATGTCATTAAAGTAGTTTAGTTCCTTCTAAACTCATAAATCTCTTTATTCCTACTCCTCCTCTCCTTGGAGCAAGAGGTGGGGGGAGAGCATCTGTTGTCTTGTTGTTGGCCAATCTGGCCTAAAGCACGTCAGTAAGGGAATGGGAACAGGAAGGATGGTGATTCAAGGCAAGCAAAAATTAATTCCTTAACCAAGGAATCTCTGTTCTCATTGTAAAGATAACAACCCCTGAATTTTGGCAAATACATCTAACAGTGTTTTCTCATGAAAATAAATCGATATAAAATAACCATTTAAACACACCAGAGGATGTATAGATTTGAAAATCTCCTTGACCATTACATACTACTCCTATATTTTCTTCCTAGAACCACCGGAAAACCTAATGATAATAAGACAGATAGCTCAAGTCAATTTTGAATTTTTGATGGTTTGTTTAAGTATAGAGGCTCCTTCGTTCTTGTTTGAGACATGTCCTTCATAACAGCCATAATACTTATGGTTCTCAAGACTTTTTTACTCAGAAGAACAGAGGAAGACATGAACTTGGAAAAACAAAGACAAAATATAAAAATGACAATGAGGAATGGTAGGAAGATAATGAGGTCAATAGTAAGTGATTCAGTTACTGAATCACTTGCAAAGCTTATTGAAAGCAAGGGCAATTTTTCCATTTACTTAAAGGAACTTTGGATGATGTCCAGAGAGAAAGGAAATTAAAAGAAATGTAGTGTCTGGAAAAAATAAGTATTATGTTAACAAATATTGACCATAAAATTATAAATCTTTTTAGAAGAATGAAAAAAAAAAATTAGAAAAAAAAAGTTGCAAGCAATATATGCACAGTAAAATTTTAAAAAATTTTTATTAAAATCCTTACTACTTATTCCATCACTTCTTCTGTACCAATACAAGCACATTTAGTAACACAAACATATCTTACAATTTGGTCACTATTATAAACTTGTTAACTAGAAAACTGCTCCTGATTGCAAAGTAAGACTGGAAATATTTTTTTTTGTTTTTAATTCAGTCAATAAGCATTAAAAACAAATAAAAAAAATCTGTTTAATATATAGAAATAAAAATCTTGAAGGAAAAGGTGGAAAAAGAGAAACAAAAAGTGTAATGAAGAGAAAACATTTTGAAAAACATGTTTTGTTCAAATTGGGATATTTTGATACTTTTCTTGTTCATTTTGATTTCTAGAATCCTGTACAATGGTTTGGATTTCAAAACAAAAAGAGAAAAAAAAAGGTATTATGAATCTTTGTGTTTCACAGTCTTATTTTAGATTTAAAAAAGACAATTTATGTAACTTTTAAATTTGTATATGAAGGAATCCCATAGTGATATCTTGTGGAAAAATTAATGTTGCAGGAGATAATGGTAAAGCTTCTACCACCAAACACTATCACACAGCTCCATAGTCCACGGGGACTTTATGAAAAAGGAATTAAGGGTAATATTGAATCGCCCAAAGCTGGCCGTGTCTGTTACGCTTTGGCCCCAAAGTGTGATTTCAGGTGTGACACCACAGTGCCAGGACAGCCCTGGCATGATTCAGCACACTCAAAAAATGCCCACATCCCTGCAAAGGCAACACTTGTGTGGCTATTTATTTATTTTTTTTTCCCCCTTCATGGACACTGCGGGGTGATGGCTGTGGGCAAGACTGGTCTGAAGGCCAAAATGACTCCTCCTGGCTGGTCAGGTGAGGCAGGTTTTGAGTCCAGTTGAAGGGTTGTAACACGCTCTGGGACAAACAGATGGGTCTGGGGGTCCTCAGGGCAGGCACCCACCCCACTGATGGTTTGGAGAGGCTTCCCTGAATTTGGGCTAGCCAGCAGGCAAGAGCCGCTTCTACCAGCAGCCTGTTTTTGTCACGTGTCTAAACCATCTCTAAGGATACAGCAACATGAAAACATCACAGTAAATATGAGACATTATAAAAGCACGTAAAGTTTAATTGGTGACCGTGCAGATGAAGTTATCAAATAACTAGTAATGGACAGGCAAAAGTATCTTACCCGGAACTGATCGGTACTGTTCTGTGGGAAGACATCATCAGAGACACCCATGCCCTTTGGAAATTGAGACAATGTCTAGACTCTAGTGAAGTAACAAGACAGTAATTCAAATGGCAAAATACGGAATGCTGTTCCTGTAATGCTGTTCAAATCAATTAAAAAATGTAGATCAATACCGTCAAATTAAATTGCTTAGGGACTATTTAAAGGCTTCTCTTTTCCCAGCAGTCACGTGTTAAAGGACAGACACAAATTGTTCCAAGCATTAAGAGCATCAACTAAGCAAAACAAATGTATTATTTGCAAATAAAAATGTGCTAAAATAACAGCAATTGTAAGTAATATTAATTCATGCCCTGACAGCTGCATAGCTAAAAAATGAATAAAACTTGTTCCCTTGTTCCCTCTGGTCCCAACTTGCCCTCTACTTAGACTCTTCTGGAAAACTTGACTCTGCCTGGGGCACTTGGACAGTGTTTGATTTTCTCAAGGACTCCAGCGAAGGCAAGATTTTCACTTCTTTGTTATGTTCTCAGAAGTGTTGGAAGGGGTTGCTGTAACCTAACATCTGACCTTTCTTCTGACCCCTGGCTTTTTATATTTTATTTTATTTTAGGCTTTTCCAACTATTGTAGAACTGTATGGTTCCTTCCTTTTTCTTATTCTTGGCAGAGTGCTTTACCTATTTATCTGAGACTACACTTCTGCAGTCCTGCCAACTGTTATTATTCTCATTATCATAAACCTAGGTGTTAAGGAGTATTTAGCTTTTTATGAAAGGATAATACAAAGCTGTCAAACTTTACTCAGCACATCTACCATCTCCCATTAATTAATAAAAACCACTACTACCTGCTTTTATTTTCAATTATGCTAACACCATTCATGACCACATGTGAAATGACTCTTCCTCTTTGATCTGGGGCAGGAGGGAGAGGAGAATAGACACTGGATACTAGTTTTCTAAGAGTTAGAGAGAAGCACTGCTAATGCTGCAGGTGAGCGTGTAAGAGGATGGGGAGGAATGATATCCAAAACATGAAGGTAAGTAAGCATTGCAAGTGGAATTCCTGAAGGAAGAATTGTTGGGATCTTTTTGCATGCATGTCTAAGATGGCACTTAGAGATTTCGTAGTTTTGAATCCAGAAGTTTTCCTTAACAGTAAAAATTAGAACAAACCAAAACCAAAAAAAAAAAACCTATAAAAAATTAAAAGTATCAAAGTAACTATTTTAGAAAATCTCATGACTTTTGAATCATTTCAAGACTCACAATATTACTTTAGGTTTCCCTTTTGGATCACCTGTGATTGATGTTAATGGTACTAATTCTGTTCTCTTAAGTTAAGCAGCTTTTGTAGGAGACAGAGAAAAATGAACCAAAAAAAATTGATCAGAACTACTGCAAATGTAGAGAAGAGCTTTCAACAAAAGATAACTCTTGCAGTTACCATTTATGAACCAAGATTAGATATCATTCAATCTTGTGCCAGTGTCTTGGCATTTCTGTTGACATGTCCCTCACTCTGGTTCGGATTTCTAGGGGTATTGGCTAGAGGAGACAAAAATGCTCCTTCAGCTTCTAATGGGAATCCTTGAACCATATGTTTTGCCCCTTATCTGGTTACTCTTTTGTGTTCAAGTGTCAAAACACATCATGAATACATTAAATAGAAGGTTATTCTTCTAACCTGAACTTCCTTGTACAATTAGCACAGAGACATGATTTTATTAATGTAATTACTTTTCTACCACTCTAAAATCTCCCTTGTACCATATGTTCCGGCGTATAAAATATTTAATATAAAGCACTATCCCTTGGTATTCAGCCTTCCGTTTCCTTCTAAAGAGCATGGTAGCATTCTCAGTATTTAAAAAAGACCTGCTTCAAAGGATGCCTTCTGAAGTTGCATGAAATTTTATGTCTGTGAGTATCTATCTCCCTCTTTCCTGTTCTGTGAAATGCTTTCATGCTAATTCAACTGCTCATTCAATAAAACTTTTACAAACTAAGAAAGAAAGTACAGCATATATCCCTAGAGTTTTCAGGGGCTTTTTAAGACACCTGTTTGATTTTGTTTTATTCAGAGAGCCTCTGGTTTCAGTTAGGGGTGTAGGCCAGCTAAACATTTTACATAGATAAGTGCAAATGTTTCCTGTCATGAATGAAGGCAAGTTATTTTAAACTCAGGAAACATAATCTGAATCAGAGAAATTCAGATCATGATATTAGGGATTAATCATAATATGTAACATGCAAAAACACTGACAAATTTCTAAATTAAGAGATTAGCCTGGTTACACTGAAAAGCCATTATGACAGAACCGCTGTGCAGAAAAACAAATGCGAACCAGACAGGAACTTCTTTCCTTTTTCATTGTCTCAACTGCAACATCCAGCCTGTGGAATCTGATACAGTGAAATTTCACACGCAGTTCTGATCTGCCAGAACTCCTTTTTTTTTTTTTTCCTTCCTTTTAACAAGCACTTTGTTGACATGCAAAAGTAAAATGACTTGGGAAAACCATGCTTGTACTCTTTTTTCCTCCCATTTTTTTTTACAGATCTTTCTTTAGTCTTTGTAAATGTCATTTGTCAATGTACTCATCAGACTTGGAGCAGATTGGATATTACTAAGCAGCACCACCTTGTCAGAGCTGAAAGGGCTCCCTAGCCATAATATGTCTGATGGTTGGTAAACATGAAACACCAACCTCACTCCACTCTGTGGGCTGTTTCTCACACTAGTGCTGTTTAGTCAGTCAACCTGCAGGGAATAATTAAGGGTGAGTACAACTGATGAAGGCTGTGAAAGCAGCAGGAACCCAGCAGTACCAGGCTGATGTTTTTCATTATTATCACTATTACTATTTTTATTATTACTTTCCTCCCTGCTTTAGCAAAACAAGTTGCTTCACTTTCCCTGTAGCACTGGTAGTCAAGAACAGTGAGGTGGAGGCAAATCAAGTAAAGGTCAGTCCTGTTAACCAGAGAAAAGCCTCAGGTCACCCACTACCATGATCATAATTAAGCAGTGTATCTTGGAGCTAGTTAAAGGTTAAATGAGTGGAAAGAAGGGGAATAAGTGTGCTGAAAAACAAGGAAACAGAAAAGAACTTAATCTTTTCAGAAGGTCAGAGGTGAGACATGGCATAGTTAACCATATGAGTGCACGGTCACAGGGTTGGAGAGCCTGCGAATGAAGTACAGAAGTTCCCCGACACTTCTGAAGCAGGACACAGATATTGCGATATGGAGAAGAAATTAGTTCTGCAAAAAAGTAAATTACTGTGTATTAATACATTAGTGCACCAGTTGATTAGACTTGCTAGACATTATTAGCTGAGGAAAGGACATTTCCTTTTATGTGCCTTCTGGATGGCTTCCTGGAGGTTTAACTAGCAGAGGAAGGCTACATTGAAGTAAAAAGATATGGATTTGCTAAAGCAACAGCTAAGGGGACTGCAGGTTGTCCCTCTATACACACAAATGTAAACACCCTGTTTTGTACAAACACAGTCTAGTATGTACATGCTCTCCTAAACCTGTGAGGTGTTAGGGGTTATGGATTACCACACACACATCCACCCTCACAGAATAACCGTGTCTCCTTGTGTGCTTTAGTAAAAATACTATGAGGCAGAGGGATATTGTTTGATTTTGGTTTTGGGGGTTGTTTTTGTATTGGAAGAGATTTTTTTGGTTTGTTCCTGTTCCTGCTTCAGTGAACAAAAAAACCTAAGCAATGGCTTCTTTGAGCAGAATATGCCAATCATGCCTTCTTTTAACTAGTCTTTTTCTGCATGCTAAATCTTTATTTTGCCTTTGCCACACAACAGGCATTTCTTCTGAAACAGAATCCTAGTGGTCCAAGGAACAGCTATGCATCATTTATTTAACCAACTAGATGTATATGTGTGCTAAGAAATCCACCTGGCTGATATGCTCAAATGTCCATGTCATGACAAACAAATAAACAAACAAAAAAGCTCAAACAAAGCTAAACCTAGCTAAGGTACAACGATGCAAATCATCAGAGACAATACGTGCAAACCAAATACTTCCATAAATTTCATCCCTCACTAGAAACATTAGATATACCTGAGGTGAGCTGAAGCTAAAGAGATGAAAAAGTGAAAGGTATGGCTGACATAAAATTTTCTCTGCTTTAGCTGAAGTGACAGTGGAAAAAAAAAAAATGTCTGTGGAAGGAAAGGGAGAGGAGCTATGGAGCTGCTGAGAGCATCTGGGGAAGGGCAAAACAAAGAATCGGATTGCAGTCAGAGTTTTGGGGGGAATCTCTTCCCACCTGAGCTGAGTAAACCAAAGCTGGGGGATTGCAGAGAAGAGGTTCAAGTTCACTCTGCTCCTGCTGTCTGTGCTGTTCAACCTTTTACCATTCCCCATTCTGCCTCAGCTACTTCTTGCATCCCCAAATGCTCCCCAAGCCATCCCTTCAGAAACATATTCTGCCCTTGGTTTTCCAACAGCCCTTTCTCCCCATCAGTATAGCTATGAACTCTTCGCCTCCATGTCCTTCCTGCTCTTGTAATAACAGTTAATTATGTTTGAAGTGAGCAAATCTGTATCTTTAGGTCTAGACATGAGTAGTTTAGAGACACATACTTTGAAAGGAGAGAGTTTGCAAAGACAATTTGCACCTGCAAAATTTCTTTTAGCATAAGGCTCAATCACACTTCTATCTTTTTTTCTTTTTTCCTCACAATCTGAATTTATTTAGTACGGGTAAATAACCAGTTCCTTCTCTAGAAAGAGTAATGTTTCTAACATTACATAATAGCTAAATAAAGCATAATTTCAGAGAGTCACATAATAGTTAATGTTTCCAACAGAGACCATGTCCTTAAACCACACATTTTTGGCTGGCATCACAGCAAATTTACTTTTTTTCATTCTCTACCTAGTGTATAGATATATAACTGACTTATACTCTAATGTGAGGTCAGGGATATCTTTCTACATATTGTTAAATATGACAGATTATTAAAAGACTGCTTGATAAATATATGTTTAGACAGCTAGGTGCTTAATCTTTATTAATTTCCTTGCACATCACTAGAAGAATGTATAGTTATTTAATAACTGGAGGCCAAGAAATACATTTAAAAAGTTAGAATACATAAAATTTAGATACTTGTTTATTTTTAGATTTGTGTGATTTAGCGTGTATTGAAGGAGATAAACTTTGATGTATAATGATAATACCAGAGATTATATTCCATTTACTTCTGCTGTTATCAACTTTATCACATTAGTTTCCTGAAACTAGAACAGAGTACAAAACCCTCACTGTTCTCAAATTGTCAAAATTCTTAAGGTTGTCCTTTCTTGGGTAATCTAATTGTTGAAATATGGCCTAGAAAAGAAATATCATTAGCCCAATTTTTAGACAAAGATTTGAAGCATAGAGACATGAAGGAACTTGCCAAAGAAAATCTGAATACCAGCCTCCTGAACTTTTACTGTACTCAGTTCTTTTTAAGCACAATTACATCAGTACCATGATAAAAAGTCTGTTCTTCCCTGCAAGTGGAAGAGCAAACACTTGCCTTGTCCTGCTTCTCCAGGTGATTCGATTTTACACTGAAGTTGTCACATCTATCGACATCTTTAAGTGTAGTTTAGACTCGGCTTCTCTTAATCCCTGGAGCGTTTACCAGTGAATGGCTACAACTACTGGTAAAGAATGATTATTTGGTTACGTTCATGGTGTGGACATGAGTCCAATGTTAACAGGATGGACATAAAACATTCTGTGAAGGTCCATAAAGAGCCCTCTGGAGAGACTAAGCCTTTTGATTACTATCAGCCGTATCACTGTAGGAGAATACAGTTAAATTATTTTTCTGACATGAATGAAAAACTTTTTTTTCTTTTTACAGAAAAGCTTTTAGAGCCTGTAATGCATAAATTATCAGAGCTACTTTCAGCACATTTTAATTCACTCATCATTTAAATGCAACAATTAAAAAAAATTAAGCCTCTAACTGATCCTCTTGAGATTTGCATAAACCTGTTAAATACACAAACTGCCTCTCAGCTGAACTCCTGACTTTTAAGTTTCTTCTTTTATCCCTCCTTTTTTTAACTATAGCTCTATCTTGTAGGGAAAAAAAGACTCAAAAATTCCTGCATTGTTTTGAAGATCATTTTAAAAGGGGCTATATACTATTCATCTCTGATAATAAGAACAATGAGACACTGTTTAAAATGAATTCTTGAAATCTTTCAAAAGACATTTTGGAGCCCAAAATAAGGTAGTTATTCCTTTTCTCCAAATATGAATGTCCCTCTCTTTCCCCCTTCTATACAGCTGGGGTTCGGAGCAAGAAGTGAAGAGTGAGAGAGAGAGAACTACAGTAGCTGGATAGGCAGGAGAGTCAATACTAAGTCCTGGATTAGTGACAGGTTTAAGTTTCAATATTTCATGAGCCATCTGACTTTGAATGGATGCTTTATCACATTAGAAAGAGGAGAGTCTTCCCTTGCAATGAGAGATGGCAATCCTTCCTGGGTCTGGCAGGCTTGAAGACATTGGATCATAAAATCATGACACTGGAAAGCAATCTTAGGTAATATTTAGAGGCCTGCACTGTTTGCTGTTTATAACTTTTCTGTCCCCCTTACCCTGGAGACTTCAATTCAAGGTTCGGTTTTGGTGTAGAACAAACAAAGAATAGCCATAAGATTCAAAAAGTTGTTAATACTGTTCTGATGAAATATGCAACAGAAGAAAATAAAAAACAAAATATAGAGGTTTTATCAACATTCATGTTGCTTTATCTTTCCTCTTTGGAATAATGCTGACTTAACACATATCTCCAGGTACACCTGAACAAACACAAACACACCCACCTAAAGATTATATGCCTCCAGCCAGCTATATGCCTTAGCAGTCAAAAGATGTACCTCAAAAGAGATTCATACTTGAAAGACCTACATTTAAGGCTCAAAATTCATTGAATGGCATTTAAAAAATATTAAGGTTTCACATCTTATGTTTTTAACTCAAAAGTTAAAAAAGCAAAATATCCCAAGAAGACAGGACAGGGAAGTAAATGTGGTAGCAAGAAAAGAAATGAGAGATGAGCAGAAGAAGACAACAGAGGGATCAAAAACATCCTTTTGCTTGTTAAGTGGAATTTGTTCTGGAAGCACCAGGATACATCAAATGTGGAGCCTTTTGATTCTGTTTCAGCAACGCTGCTTTCCAGTTGACAAGCACACTTGTGCGTACAGAACATCTTCTTTTTCAAAATTGAAGATAACCAGGTGGGAACACTAACAACTTAAACTTCTGGATTAACAAGAAGCACGAGATACTTCATGGCAAAGGATATTTTATTAAACTATGAAACACACATGAAAACATGAGCTTTAAGGAAAGTGATTTCTCAGCCACAGCAACTATATGATATTGAAACTGACCATGATAATAAAATTTAAAAATAAACATATATTATGGTAAGTAAAAAAAAAAGGCAATTCTTTCAATGATTATTATTTATGTGATTGACTTTTACGTATAATCTACGAATATCAAGTATAAGAAATATCAATTTCTATGTACAGATCATCACAGATCTAGGTTGGAGGGACCTTTCAGATCATCTAGTCCAACCATCAACCTAACACTGCCAAAACCACCACTAAACCACGTCCCTAAGCACCACGTCTACACGTCTTTTAAATACCTCCAAGAATGGTGATTCCACCACTTCCCTGGGCAGCTTGTTCCAATGTTTGATAACCCTTTCAGTGAAGAAATTTTTCCTAATATTCAATCTAAACCTCCCCTGGCGCAAGTTGAGGCCATTTCCTCTTGTCCTATTTCTTGTTTCTTGGGAAAAGAGACCAAGCCCCACCTAGCTACAACCTCCTCCATAAGGTCTCCCCTCAGCCTCCTTTTCCGCAGACTAAACAACACCAGTTCCCTCAGCCACTCCTCATAAGACTTGTTCTCCAGACCTCTCACCAGCCTTGCTGCCCTTCTCTGGAATTGCTCCAGACTCTCTATGTCTTTCTTGTATTGAGAGGCCCCAAACTGAACACAGTATTCAAGGTGGGGCCTCTGTTATTATATTGTATATGTTTGATTGTGCACTCATATGGACACATTTATGTATGTGTACAAATTTTAGATTAAAGACCACTACATTTATAAAATATTTTTAAAAATAATTTATGTGGACAGGTTTAGATATTAATTCTCAGTCAGAATGACAAGCAGATAGACTCAATATATCTGAAAATGTAGTGAAACGAGTTCTGTTCTTGCTAACACTGATGCACTTTCATTTAGATAATTCTGAAAGGAATTTCATCCCACTAATATATCTTTAAAGGCTAATCAAATAAATCTCTTTAATAGCATTAAGGCTCATTTGGAAAGTTTACAATCCGTAATTAGCTGTTTCTTTGAAACCGGTTGCTAAAAATGAAGTTTCAGAATAGATTATAGTTCAAATAATCATACATGTGCATGGAAAATTGATTTTTGCAAACACGCCCATTTTAGACATTGCTCAAAAATGAACATTAAATCCTCTGATTTAAGATTTTGTCTTGGTATAAGCACTATCTATTAAATAGTAGCCTGATCTTTTAAGAAAAATTGTATCCAATACCAGAATTAAAGAACAGGTTTAAGATTCAATCACTAATCTTTATAAAAGGGCAGAAAGAAAACAAAACAAAATCCCTTGCAGTCACATTCTGTCATTCTGTTTCAACTGCCTCTTCTGGGTTTCTTTCCCTTACGTTTAATTTTATTTCATTATATGTAGCAAGCCTAATTTTTCAAAAAACAATTTGATTCTGCTCTTTTTTTTCTTTGCCACACTTTAACCATGAATTTTTTTTTACCCTAAAGTATTTTGTAACAGAATTCATTTTAATTTGTTTTATTAAGCTAAGGTTTTTGAATGTTTGGATGGAAGTTTGAATGTACTTCATCTTGGGAGGTCCAGAGGTACTGCAGAATAATATATACTACTGATTTGTGAAATTATTAATTTTTTTTTGGTATGGAAAAACATGAATTGATTTGTTACATTAAAATTTTACCTTTTCTAACAATATTTTTTTTAATGTTACAATGAGTGTAATTTTTGCCCTTGCTCTATAGAAAGACAATTATAAGAATTTTTAGGGAAAAAAGCCCACTTCTTTCACCCAAAAATTCTCATAATGAAAATATCAGACTAGAAGCAAAGTTCTGAATCAACAGATGGGGGGTGGGGTGTGTGTGCATTTTTTTGTTTTTTTGTTTTGTTTTGAGCTATTGTGGGGTTTTTTAGTTGGTAAATTACGCAAACAATGATAGAGAGGCAAACAGAGAATGTATTAGTCCTAAATTCCTGTCTTGGATTCTGTGTCCCTTGTTTTGTCTTTGGTTTTTTTGTTTTTTTGGTTTTTGTTTTTTTTTTATGTTGGTTGTTATATGATACATTACCATCTCAATTTATCACCATCTTCATTCTTCTAGGAAGATCAGAGGAAGGGAAAAGGAGAGCTATCATTTCCCTTCACCACCTTCTCTGCATATTGGCTCAGTATTTTAATAAAGAGGAGCTTAGCTTTGCATCTGGTGACTGTTGGGAAAAGACCCCAGGGAAGCATGTACAACAGTCACACAAATAGAAAAATAAACAAACAATTTGTGCTATAAGATCATAGGAAGAACAAAAAGGAAGAGTGGGATTAGTGACAGGTCTGGCTATCTGCCTACTATGTGTATTGGTGCCTTATATGTCTGATAAAAAGAAAGTGTCAAAAGTTTTAATATGGAATAAGAGTATGATTTAATAAGCATAACAGATACTTAGAAAAATTACTCGAAAGCGATTTCATATTAAAAGGTATGAGCTATTTGGGAAGGATAGTGTTAAAAAAGAAAAGTTATTCCTTTGTATATCAAGGATGTGGCTATTCCCTCTGAAGTCCAATATGCGGAGGAAGTCAGAAGTGAAGAAAGTCTGGCTAATACCAGAAAGAAAGCCTTAACACAGCTGGCAATATGCTGGGGATCTACTATAAACCTTGAAACCGGAATCAGCTGAACAAGGCTTACTAGTGATTTCCAGCACAGGATAGCAGTGTTAATTAAGAAGCAGAATCTACAGGATTTGTAACTACAGAACCAACCTTAAGATAAATAAATAAATTATTTTTTCTGCTCCCTATACTGTTACGTCATTTAATGAACCATACCATTTGTTTTAGATGAATATGGAGTAAGATACTTTTTATGCTTCTTGTGACTTTATAAATATGTCATATATTCAAAACATTAAGTAATTCAACTAAAGCATTGCTTCCTTCAGGTCTGCAGGCTCCTGTATTGAGATGTCTGACTTACTTCTATTTACCAAACTTAATAGATAGGGATTTTTCTAGCCTGCATACTAAAGCATACGACTCATATTTCCATGACAAGCAGTCTCAGATAGTTCAAAAAGCTTAAAACTGCCTGACTCATTCTCCTCTTGTTAAAGGAGATTTAACTATGGAGGCATTTGCTGAAAAACAAAATATAGGAGGACAAATGCTATCTATCAGGTTCTTGTTACTCATCAGTGATGACTTTTTGATATAAAAACCAGAGAAACCAATCTAGGTGTGGTAGTCACAATCAGTTGGCAGGAGCAAGTTAAGAAGGTGAAGATGAAGGATGAGATGGACAGGAGTTAAAGTATAACAGTAAACCAAAAGCAGACATCTTTAAGGACCACCCAGAGAACACAGGTAGGAATAATCATCTGCAAATATTCAGGATGTGAGACAACTGGTCATACTGTTGAAGAGGAACACGATGTTACAGCATGTCACAAAGCTGATCAGAAAATAAGGCGATGCTATAATGAAAAAGGCAGAAATCATACTCAAATACACAGAATCCAGAATCACAGAATGATAGGGGTTGGAAGGGACCTCTGGAGATCCAACCCCCCTGCCAGAGCAGGGTCATCTAGAGCAGATTGCACAGGAACGCGTCCAGGCAGGTTTTGAATGTCTCCAGAGTTGGAGATTCCACCACCTCTCTGGGCAGCCTGTTCCAGTGCTCTGCCACCCTCAAAGGAAAGAAGTTCCTCCTCATGTTTAGGTGGAACTTTCTATGCTCAAGTTTGTGCCCATTACCTCTTGCCCTGTCGCTGGGCACCACTGAAAAGAGCCTGGCCCCATCCTCCTGACACCCACCCTTTAAGTATTTGTAAGCGTTGATAAGATCCTCCCTCAGTCTTCTTTTATTCCAGACTAAAGAGACACAAATCCCTCAGCCTTTCTTCATAAGAGAGATGCTCCAGTCACCTAATCATCTTGGTAGCCCTTTGCTGCACCCTTTCCAGCAGTTCCCTGTCCCTCTTGAACCGGGGAGCCCAGAACTGGACACAGTACTCCAGGTGCGGCCTCACCAAGGCAGAGTAGAGGGGGAGGATGACCTCCCTTGACCTGCTGGCCACACTCTTCTTGATGCATCCCAGGATGCCGTTGGCCTTCTTGGCCACAAGGGCACATTGCTGGCTCATGGTCATCCTGTTGTCCACCAGGACTGCCAGGTCTCTTTCCACCGAGCTGCTCTCCAGCAGGTCAGCCCCCAACCTGTACTGGTGCATGGGGTTATTCCTCCCCAGGTGCAGCACCTACACTTGCCCTTGTTGAATTTCATAAGGTTTCTCTCCGCCCAACTCTCCAGCCTGTCCAGGTCTCTCTGTATGGCGGCACAGCCTTCTGCTGTGTCAGCCACCCCTCCCAGCTTCGTGTCATCAGCGAACTTGCTGAGGGTGCACTCTATCCCCTCATCCAGGTCATTGATGAATGTATTGAAGAGGACTGGAGCCAGTACTGACCCCTGGGGAACACCACTTGTTACAGATGCTTGTTACCTCCAACTAGACTCTGTGCCCCTAATCACGACCCTCTGAGCTCTGTCTTTCAACCAGTTTTCAATCCACCCCACTGTCCATTCATCTAACTCATACTTCCTAAGCTTCCCTATGAGGATGTTGTGGGAGATGGTGTTGAAAGCCTTGCTGAAGTCATATCAAGGGGGTATTGCTTGTGAAAAACAGAAGATGATCCATCTGTTTTACTGCACAAGTTTGTAAATATATTGGTCACTGGGGAAAGTACTACGTTCAGCCTTGGGAACCCAGGCTGGGAGAGAAGTAGATGACTTAAAGAGAGTACTGAGAAGAATGAGAATGAAACACATGCTGAGAAAGCATGACATAGGTAGAAAAGTAAAAAAAAGGTAAAAAACCCCCTAGAACAACTACTTGACCTAGAAAAGAGTAGACTGAAGAGGGTGAGGAAAAGCCATCATAACATTTTTGGGATACATGACAAGCTCCTGCAAAGAAGAGCATCCTCTGTGACCTTCCTGAATGGCCCTCTATAAACGCGTGTTTCCATGTCTGTGATGAATAGAATGAGAAGATTTGGGATTAAACTGCAGCAAAGGTCATTCTGGTTAGATTAAAAAAAATATTTCATAGCAGTAAAACACTGGTATGGATTTCCTGGAAATTTCATGACTACATTAGACGAACATTTCTGAAATGACACAGATATATTTGGTCTTAGCAGGTACAGGGGATGGACAATTTTACTATTGAAGCTGTTCTCAGATTTATATTTTTGTGATTTTTTTTTGGATTGACGAGTGTTCCAAATAGAATAAAACTAACTCTTACGTACAGCAAATATTAACAGATATAAGAAATATGTAAAAAAAGCCCACAAATAGCAGTGAACAAACTTCTGTAGTGTCATTTTCCAAATGATTGCATCACTACTATGGGTCCACATGCTGCATGTATAGAGTCCACATAGGTTAGCTGAATCAAAAGCCAATCAAGAAATAATAGAAATTTGGAGATATGCAATCAATTAATGTTTAGATCATGGAATTACGTAATGGACTATTGAGACAAAGTCTTGTCCAGGTTAATGTAAATCATACCTGCACACAAAGGAAATCATGCTGCTCAATGTTATTGAGTTACATGGGCCTCTGCAGTTTGCCACAACAGGTTTCAAGATGGAAATGCTCTTTGGAAGCTTTTCTAACATCTCTACGTCCTACCCTGGACCAACTTGTTTGCTGTGTCTGAATCTTCATTTTGCTGACGGTGAAGATATAATTTGCTATCACTATGTGCAGTCACAGCTTCCTTGCATCAGTGAACAAGAGAGCAGTCAGGGAAGAAAATGTGACTTCAAAAACATTAAGGTGTTTGAAGTGCCCTGACTTCCTCTACTGTTTGTTCTGATGATGTGTTGCCTTGGGAATGCACAAAAGCAATAGTTTCTCTCCTACACCTGTGATCTGCTTGACACAAGGAGCACTGATTAGCTATCAGGGAGCTATGAATCATTTCCCAGTTCTGTTGACCAGTTAATATTCACCTCAGGGGGAGGTAACATATCACTGGAGTGCTAACGTACACCAGCCACTTCTTACCTGCTCATTCAGACTGCAGCATCCCATCCCTCTCCCAGACTGCTTTTGAAATATTCCCTGTGCAGGACCCAGACAGTTGGTTCCATCAGCTGTAGAAGTGATGAGTTTTCCACTGGGAGGATGCCTTGGGTTTGCTCCTTTCTGACCCAATTATGCTGCTTGAAGGCATCCGATATGGCTGTCTATGTCTAAAAGGTACCCACCGAGCTTCTAACAGACCGTCAAGGACTCTGAGCAGTCAAGGTCTGCTGCTAATAGTTACAATAGGTAACAGGTCCTCCCTTTGGCCTGCCACTTAAAGAAGGGAGAAGGAAAGCAAGTGCCATTGAAAAAGGATGCTTGCTGGTGCAGAAAAAAGAACCGCTGCTCTTAAATGGGAAGACACAGACTGTTGCTAGAGGGGAAATCTGTGAAGGGGTCCTGAACCTGGATCCAGCTGCTGCAACTGGCAATACGGGACCACCATGCTCCAGAGGCAGCTTTCCTGAGAAATAAAGGAAACATGATTGCTTAGGGACAGGACTTCATGGCTACCTAGTATAGTTTGCTGCCTAACAGCTAACAGTGCTGAAAGGGTTAGTAACAGCGTTGGCTGTTAGCACCGTTGGTTTTGTTATGTCGTATGTCTCTGAAAATCTAACCCTTATTCAGCATTGGTATGTGGTCTTGTGAAACACCAAATCTGTGAAATGAAACAGCTGGGGCACTGTATTTGTTATCTTTAAATTCAGAAATATTCTAATAATTTACTAATTAAGTCTTACTAAATTGAGGAACAACTGAGAAGAGCAGGGGCTCAATGACATTTTGCATATAATACTCAAGTCCTTTGTACTTAATACTTTGGTTTGTTTTAACTTTTCCTTTATCCCTGCTGTCACCAACATGCATTTTAAAAGCTTGCATGGGATTTATTCTTTTTGTTTCCATGGCAGCAATAAGACTGATCCCTCAGAAATGGAAATCTCCATGTATTCTGAAAATTGTTTCCTGGCAAAATTGCCTTGGATCAGAATCCTGCAATTGAATATACAGGAATTTTGTCTTTACATATATTGTATATAGATTTCTTCTTGTATGCAGTCAAGGACAGAGACATTTGGCCTGCTTCCTGGGCTATCAATTGTACTAGCTGATGCTTTTGTTGTGATTCAATTTCTATCTTGAATTAGGAGTTAACTATTTTGCTGACCTTTGGACTAGTATAACCACATTTTTGGCTGTGCAGCTTGTGGCATTTCTGTTTCCAGCAAAATGAATGCAAATTTTGTTACTTCAACAGAGGAAAGCAAGAGCACATCTGCTATTTAGCGTTTTTGATCATTTTAGTTGAATGATGATAGACTTTGCAGAGAATTATTTATCTGGTTTTGTGGATTCATCTTCCAATCAGTTATTCAAAAAGTTACAGATGATATTTTTGTTGTATTTATGTTGGGTCCCATTTTATTTTACAAAGCTCTTAATTAATCTTGCAAATGAATAGGGGAAAAAAATCCCCTTGCCTTGCTTGCTAAGCCATCTATTTTATTAATAATTCCTTCTTATCCTTGTTTAAAATTGAAATCAGATAGATTTGCCTGTGAGCATGAGGGAAATCAAGCTTAGACACCTTCGTAGAAGTGAAATTGGACCAGGACTACATGCTTCTAGGCTAGCAACTGCAGTGAGATAAATGACAGAGGTGGGGGTGAAGAAAGAGAAGTTCTGTGACAATGTCCTCAGTGTTTGCCATGGTCAGCAGCTCTGGCTTTTTGCCGTTCACTCTGGACCCTTTCAACCTCTGACATCGTAATAGGTTAAGCTATGAAATGCCACTCATTTACATGGGGGTAAAATATTCAAATGACTTGCTAAAGGAGCTTAAAGCACTATAATTAACCCATCACAAAATATAATATACCACAAATGCTTTTTAAAGTTTAATCTACTAATGACGCTCAGCATGCATTAACATTTTCCCCATTTTTTATGTGTCATACATCAGTGGTTAGATAAACACTCTGATTATCATCAGTTTTATGTCACTTTGAGAGTCCAAGTTGATAACTGCCATTAATCACAATCTCAGCGGCACAGCACTTTGAACATATCTACCACAGAGCTCTGACAGCAGTGACCAATAAGGGACGTAACTCGTTGTGGTGAATACAAAAGGATGTGCTTCATTGCTTTATATCCGCATACCATTTCAACCACAGAGAACCTCCAAGAACCATGAATATTAGGGAAGCTGTTTGTATGCTTTGTACTCAGGTTAGGATTTTTCCCTTGGGAGCTAAAACACAAACTGATAGTGGCTTTGTTCATGCTCATTTGTATTTTATCAGCTATGATAAAAGCCCTCTGGCCTGTGAGGCCATGTATTTTCTAACTGAGAATCAGAGGGAGATAAGCTGTTGCAGGAAAAGTAAGCTATGCTGTAACAAATAGTTAGGAAAAATACTGTGAATATAACTATGAGGAATTGTTCATAACAGGGTTTTGGTCCTGTTTCAGCAATTTTCACAATATTCTCAGTTTAGCAATGAAACAACTACTGAATATAAAACTTCTGAACAAAAGACAAAATTCAGCATGGATTATTTCAAGCTTCATGGTTTTGATGACTTGTCTGTGATTTTTTTTTTTTTTTTTTTTTGAGAGGGAAAGGGAGGAACTAGTTTATGCTTCTTTGAACATTGAGCTCACTCAACAGACAACATATACGAGTGTTCTGAGCTATCAGATCTGCCATGATTTATCTATAAGAAAATGTGAGTTCATTCACGTGCATTTTGGTGACTACCTGAATGTCTATATACATGCTATAGTTCCCTTAACATATGTCAAATCCATTATATATTTAAAAGACATTTTTTCGTGTTCTCTAGATACTTCAACAGTTCAGATGGAACATTTCCCATTAATACGTCACTGAGGAAGTTACAAACTGATGCGGTTAGACTGATGTTTCCCGGCAAACCAGTTATACTAACATCATTCAATAGGGGAAAGTCAATCATTATTAATGTAATGACTTTATACATGCCATGTTAAAGAGATTCCATATGTAACATATGTAACTATTATTCTACCTAAAGATTAAACTTTTTTATTTTATAGATGTAAATTTTGATTCCTTAGTTTGAACATTACAGTTCATGTAAGATTAATGTTGCTGCATACAACTCGAGCACTAAACACAAAAAGTGTAAGACAAGGTTGCAGATTTCAGAGTCTTATGGAATAAATTTATGGGGTATATAAAAAGACCGAAGAAGTAAGTGAAATAACTGAAATTCGTTGTCCTTTAAGGTGTTTAACATTAGGATATATGTCACTATGAATAGAAGCTGACTTATCCTGTATTCAGTGTTCTTATTTTTAGATAGGATATTAATTTTTTAATTTTTAATATCTACAGCCATTCTTCTCCAGTTTTAGTGACTGACCTTCTTCATAGTTCATTAATGAAGAACTTTTTATTGTCTTTTGAACTGACCATACTTTTTCCCTAACATAAAATGATAACAATTTTCATGGCCTATGATACTGAAGAGGTCAGACTAGATTAGCTAAAGGTCTCTTTTGGCCTTAAAAACCTCTTATGTAACAGGTTTTTGCTGGAAATGTCATAACAATCCTGTCTGACTGCATGTTATTAAATTAAATTATATGCTTATTGAAAGCTAACTTGCTTCTTAAGAAGTACAGCTAAATGAAAAATATTTCATTTAAACATATAAGGCAAATTCTGAGCCCTCTATTTTATTCTTTTCTGACTAGGTCTTTACCTACTATCCACAGCGATTGTGTTTCTTGCAGGCATATGCTAAGGGATAAATTTAATGTGTGAATCATCTCCCCAGGCAAAGAAAGGTGTGTGCTTTCTTTACTGAAGTAGTTTCTTGGTAAAGATTTCTGGGTTTGTTTGCTTGGTTTTTTTCTGTTGTTTTTTGTTTGTTTGTTTTTTATTTGGAGCTTTTGGGGGTTTCTAACACAGTGTTTTGTTTCAAGGTCATATGTAGCTATCCATTTGTTTACCTAGAAGGGTAAAGTTAGAAAAAAAACACAACCATACCTCTCATCTGAGTAGAAAGTGCTGAGATACTTAACAATCCTCAGCTTCTAGGAAAATTTGGCTATTGGTAAGTTCCATCTCCTTCATAAGATGGCTACTACCTCCTTGAATAAAAAGAGGTCACACTGATCATGACCTCTGGCCTCAAGGGAATGTTTTTCACTGTCCTGAACTCTAAATGTGTAGTTTTGGTAGCAATAAAGGCAAGGCCATAACTTCAGTTCCAAAAACACTACAGAGTGGTCGTCGCTTCTTAGAGCCCTGTCCTCTCATTCTGTCTTAACCTTGCACAGATTTCTTTTATTCATGAGCAAATCTCATGAAAACACTGGGTCAACCTTGAAGTAAATCATGTGGCTGCACATTGCAGTAGGCAGGCAGGCTTACATGGCACGTCCCCAGGTCTCCTGAAGGTTACATGTAAATTTTAAAAATATATCAATAGTTGATCCTTGCGAGGAGCCTAGTAATAGGATATACAGGATTCTGTAACAACACACAGAATGGACCTTTATGCGGGGATGAAAACCATTTTTCATATACTTTTCCTTTAAAGGGAAGTAGTAGGATCTGCTAATCGTTCAGATCAAACAGATAAAGAGGATCAGGAAAGGAGAACAGATGTTTGCCTTTTTCTGCTCACTGGATGGATCACCCAGCAGTGCCATTCTGCTTCATTTCTTTGTCCTGGAATGAATCCCAGTTGTACCAGATGCTGATAATTAGGTGAATACATGTAAAATATACATGACATCATATCTTATAGCATATATAACTTTCATACAGTATGAAAGGCAGACAGTTGGCTAGCTTCTGTGTGGGTGTGCTCATTCTGCAGCTGAAATCTGCTCTGTGTACATCAAACTTACTTTTCAAGGATACTACAACTGAAGACAGTGACAAAAGTACAGGTTCCGAATTAGGAACGATAAGCTCATTCTCTGTCTCTTTCCACTGTACCACAAAGTATGTTCCTGAAAGTAAAGATACATCAAATAGAAGATATTTCAGAGATGCATTCCCTCCTGTTTCCTCTTTTATTCAAAACATTATTAACTTTTCAATTTTAATGTTGCAGTATTCTGAATCATAATGCAGGAAACATGATATAAAAGACTAGATAAAAATAAAAGGGTATTGCTCTATTCGCACTGCCATCAGTCTAGAATGACGCCTGCTTATATTTTCCAAAAATTTCCTTTTACAAATTAGAGCTGGAGAATTCATATATTATTTTTTTTTATTAATGTTCAGACTCTCATAAATGTAGTATTTAAAGTATCAAGCGGGGAAAACCAAAACACAACTCACCAAAAAAAAAAAACAAAACAAAACAATGAAAACCCCTTAGATATTGAAATTTTGTTCCAGTGTGAATATATAGTCATTTTTTCCTGAAGTTCTCAACAAAATATAGGCCAAGGAACAATGAGATTGCCTCACACAAAATCGTAAGAAATATACCATTTCAAAATTTTACCAAAACATAGGGATTTTTGGAAAGCTTTGTACTTGCATTTGTTTTGACAGTTTTTGAAATAACATATTGTTGTGACTGTGACAGTATTGCTATGTGGTTATTTTTTTATCCTAACACAGATATTTATTATAAGCACTAATAATTTTCATTTTAGTTTTTCTATATTAACAGACCTTTAGGTGTCTCATGTAAGACTATTTATAACCTTCCTAAATCACATTCAAGTCCATGCTGTTATGAAGCGTAATTAAGCACAAACATTTGATGCTGTTTTTATTTTAATCCAAATCACTTCACATGTCTGAATTATCAACACCCAAAAGTAAAAAAATATCCTCAAGCCATCATTCCCATTCTGCTAACTTGGGTGCTGGAGGATTTACTGAAATCCCCTATTAGCAAATTATTGGATTATATACCTGTACCTCAGGCACTTCAGTGCTGTCCAGTTTTCAGCATCTGCGGGTGCTCTCTCAGGAAAAAAATCCAAGTTCAAATGTGCCTTATGATGCTTTAGCTTGTGTTAGTTGTCTGAAACAGTGAAGTATTTTACAAAGATCAAATTAAAAGGTGACATTTTCTAGCTTTTGCACTATCTGTGCTAAAGACTGATTGAGTGCATCTTTGCCAAAGCAGAGGATTTGGCTCATGGATTTTAAATGGTGTGAGCGTTTTGGGTCAAGTTGGATTGCTTGGAAAGATAAGTTTTCAATGTGCGATAGGGTTTTCTAGGTGGACGTGATCACTGCCTCTGTGGCACTCCAAAGTGCTGTTTGGTTTTATTTGACTTTATCAGTGCTGTTCATTCAGCTGGCTACTACTCCTGCATTGATAAGCAGAACCCAAAATGAAGCTTTGTGGGGAAATCATCAGAATTTAAGATCACATACATGAACTGTACTGTTGGAAATGCTGTCTATCAAGTGATACATACCTTGCACTTCAGCTGCCCTCTCTCAACTACCATTCTTAATATCTGAGATCTTTTGCAGCATAATTTATGTTTTTTTCCATCAAAGGACATTCCTTTATGGTCATCTTTCCCTAACCCTGGTAACTTGTTTCTCACACTTGGTATGGTATTTCACCTTTGAAATAACACATGCTGCAAAGCAATTGAAAAGAACAGGTTTTCGTGTTTCAGCTGCTGCCAACCAACTGCTCATTTTTGATTCTGTAGAGTGTGGTAGATAAAAAAGATCATATACCATGTTTTCATTTCTTCCCCTTGAGGTAATCACCATCTGGTAAAAACTGATAGAAACACTTCTGTTTAAGCACAGTAGAATACTAGTTTTACCTGAGCATATTTTAAGATCCAACTTTTGTTAACACCTGATAGGGCTGTAGCAAGTTGTCAAAGATTTTAAAAAACTATCACTAACTCCTCAATTTGCCATATATAGTAGAAAATATTAAATACGTGAACCTCAATGGCTAGTTTTCTTCTTGGGGCACACTCAGGTATCATGTACTTTCCAAGTCTGGATCCATTTCTTGATGTCTAAGGAGTAAATTGTAATCTTTGTTACTAATCACACAGCCAACAGAAAGGATAACATGCAAAGAAAAGATTTGGCTGTGTCTTTCATATGTCTTTTAGTATATTGTAGCAATATACATCAATACACACATTTTATGTATACATTGGCAATGGATTTCAGATGCCACCTTTTCATAAGGTAAAGACAGAAATCAGTGAAGTTATGCATTTTCACTGCTTTACATTCAAAAGCAGCATAATTGCATGTATCTTGAGAGCTGAACAAAACTATACATTTTGTCTGAAGGACACTATGAGCTATTCCTCTACACATATATTTCGCCACACAAGTTATCTGTGGAAAAAAATCAAATAGCTTTCCTCTAACAAATGCAGATGAGAAAGCCTATGATACCAGCTTAGTCAAGTGACAATAAGTTAAAACACATTCGTACTTTACTGAGGGATTAATGTTATCACTGTAGTGCTTTTAGTCAGAGTAAGATGATTCATCCTGTGTATTCTGGAGCATAGGTAGTGAATATCACACTAGCGCTTCTAGCACTTGAACTTTTACAACTTATATTCAAAACTGTTGCAAGTGTGGCAACAAATACCAACAATTTGTCTTGAACATCATTCTATTCTGGGCAGTTAGACCCTTAAATCAGGAGTCATTGATCCTGAGCAATATATAATTGCATTAAATACAAATACAAATGTAGAGATTAAAGTATACATAGACATTAAGCCTTACTTTATAAAGTGCCGTCCAATCACATACCCTATAATGTGTCAACATGGCTTATCTTTGTCATCCTGATTCTTCTTGGTCTTGTAGTTCTTTATTGTACAAAAAACCCCTACTGAAGTCATTAAATTCACCTGGCATTTCACCTCCAGAAATAAAGGCCAATAAGTTTCTCTTGCATTGGTAATGAACATGTACTTACAACCTCTACAAACCAATATTAACACAATCACTTCACTGTATTAATTCTTCACAAACGAACGAACTGCAAAACTCCAAAATTTTCTTTCCTTTTCTGAAGCACTGATAGATATACAGAGAGGCTGTGTTAAAGCAACTGTATAAAGCAAAATCTCTTCTTCGACCCAGAAACAAAGATAATTGAGCAAAGGTACATTTACAGAAGACTGACAGGAAAGATTGCAGTGTGAGAGAGACCCATTTCTTGTTTTAACCCTTCTTTCCTTCTGATATCTTGCTTTGGCTGACTAAAGACTGTTTTGATTTAACTAAATTTTCTAAGTTACTGTAATTATCTGTCTTTAAAGGCTTTTGGAAAACACAGGGTTTGTAGGTATCAAGTCCATCATAGTTGATGAAATTAAATGTCAGAGGCTAGAGAAAAGTAGCATTCACCCCACACCCCTCTGCTGTTATTGTGTTCAGTGCAGCGCAGAGTAACAGCAGAAGCTGTCACTGTGAGGCCAAGGCACAACTTTTGAACTTACTCTGTCTCCATTAAACAAAAAACAAAAAGCAAACCAACCAAACAAAAAAAAACTACAAAAAACCCACCCCCCAAAAAAACCCTCAGAAACATTCATAGAGAGCAAGGGAACAGAATGGACAAATGAATTCCCAGCAGCCACAGAAGGGAAGGTCAAAACAGATGTTTGAGTGCAGGTCTGCCATGCCCTGGGGTTAGCAGCAACACTGCAGGAGAAACTGTCCTCCCTGCAAGAGAGACAGTGTAATGTTGATTGAACATCCGCTCTGTAGAAGACCTACATTTTATAGTGTGCCATGACAGATTTTTTCACCTGGCTTTTATCATGAAAGCTTGATTTTGAAGCCTTTGTTCCCTTCATTATTTGCTTTTTGATTAAACACCACCCATTGTTACATATTCTGAGAAACAGTGGCCCTGCAGCAGTTGTAAATCGATAGCTGGATGTGGAGGAATAAGAAGAGGAACAAAAGAAAAAGGAGGGAAGTTGCTTAGAGTTAAGTGAGAAAGAAAGTTAATAAAAATAGGTCAGGCAATCGCAGCCCTTTCTTATATGAAACAAATGGGCTAATCCTAAGTAGGAGTCACACATCAGGATCTTCAGTGTATTTGGGGCTCATCAGGAAGTGGCATATAAGTAGCAATATAAAAATCCTTTTTCACTGATATCAGGAAGAGTTTGCAGGATAATAGATTATCCTGCAAAGGATTTGTATTACATCTGGCTTTTTACCTAGGATTGCATAATTATTGCAGAAATTAAACTGATCTGTTATTCAGGTCATGTACTTAGTGATTATTAAGCTGAAGAAGTATACATGAAGATATCAGAATTTTTGTTAAAAATCTGTAAAAATGTAATCTAAATAGATGAAAAAAAAAGAAAACAGAAGGTGACAGTTTTTTTCACCTCAAAGGACAATCACCTTAGTTGCATAGTTCCTGGAAACAGAACCTTCCCTAATATAATGAAACAATGTCCAAAGCAACTCATTTAAAAAGTCTACAGATTGAAATCCTACTGAAACTCCTACTTAACTGTCTGCTGTAATTAAACTCATCATGCAATTGTTAAAAAAAAGAAAGAAAAAAAGGAAAGTATTTAAAACAGAACTTTCAGATTCAGGCAGATAAATAGAAGACATTCAAGCAGCACAAAGTTACTATTCAGGAAAGATTTTGCTAGTTGTATTTGGATCACAAGCTACAGCAACTGTTAGCATGTGTCACTGCCTCTAATGGTATATGGGTTCAATCAGAGCACATAGAATGCCAGATGGGACTGGAGGAAGCTGTCAGCAGAAAGAAACTATGCTCTCTGATTTTTGCATTCCTGTGCAAAAAGCCACTATTGTCAATTGTTTTTATCTGTAAAGCCAATGCTTTTGTTATAAATCTTGGCATGATCTGGGATTACAAAGCCAGCAAGCAGCAGATGGCTGAAGAGATTCAGGCCAGGTCTACAGCCTCCTGCCAGCCTTGTTTCAGCAATCAGGAGTATGCAGAAATATGATCCCCGTTCAACATGTCTGGCTGAGCAGATGCTCCTCACGTGTAGACACAGTAAGTACACTGGCAAAACTGTAGCATGACTGGTGGTACAGATGCTTGAGGAAGGTAAGGAGGAAGATTATTTAGACCAGTGCAAAGCACAGTGTTAGTGAAATAGAGAATAGCTGTAATCTGCAAACACAAATTAGTCCTAGTGTAGGCATTGCTTTAGATGGTAATGAATATCAGCACCATGTCAAGATTACTTTGCCATTCATTAGGCAGCTGCTAATATGAAATTATGTCTTTGCTCAAGCAGAAAAAGAAATTATCTTGACCACTGAGAAAGATGGACTTTCCCCCAAACTTTGAAACATAAATTTCTAAGAGCCATAACAAAGATAAAAAACACTCCATGCTGAGCACACCCCTGATCTTGTGAGAAGTTTCTGCAAGAACATGGAACTGAACCAAGGTTGCCTAAATCCTGTTCTAATATCCTGACACAAGGCTGTTTTGCCTCATCTACCAACACGCAAAAAAGTTGAAATGAAATGGTTCCTTCACCCTTTTTGTGTTCAGGTGGTTCTTAATTCCATGATCTGTGAGGATATCCGATTATTTCTCTTTAATAGAAAACAAAACTAAAACCTGTCACTTCTCTGAGAGGCAAGGCAGGTTGTGCTATGCAACCACATACCTCTTGTCCAGTGATAAATGCTAGCATAGTGAGCTCCCATTTGTCTATGATATGTCATGCAGTCCATCCTGTAGCTGAAAATTTTTTATGAACTTCATCTTTTCCTTCCTCTTCTCCAGTCTTCTTCATAGAACCCTATTCATGCACTGTTGTGGATTGCCGTTAGGAGATCTCGTGGGAAACATGTGATGAGGGTGCAGAAGATGAAGGGAGAAAAAGTACTGAGTGCTCAATAAAAGCATCAGCTGTGAGGTTTGAAATGATTCTTTAACTTTTGTATGTTTGTTTATTAGAACCATAGAATCATCGAATATCTCAAGTTGAAAGGCACCCATAAGGATCATTGAGTCCAACTCCCTGTTCCTTACAGGGCTACCTAAAACTAAACTGTATGTCTAAGAGCATTTTCCAGATGCTCCTTGAACTCTGACAGGCTTGATACCATGACCACTTCCCTGGGGAGCCTGTTCCACCCTCTCAGTGAAGAATCTTTTTCTAATGTCCAATCTGAACTTCCCCTGATGCAGCAGGACAGCCCATCCCCCTCCAGTGCACCCCTTGAGGAAGTTGTAGACTGCAATAAGGTCACCCCTCATCCTTCTCTTCTCCAAGCTGAACAAGTCAAGTGACCTTAGCTTCTCTTCGCAAGTCTTGCTCTTGAGATCTTTTTTGATCTTGGTCATTCTCCTCTGGACACACTGTGATAGTTTGATGTTCTTCTTGTATTGAGACACCCAAAACTACACACAGTACTTGGGTGGGGCCGCACCAGTGCACTGTAGGGTGGGACAATTGCCTCCCTCGACCAGCTGGCTGTGCTGTGCTTGATGCACCCCAGAATGCAGTTGGCCCTTTTGTCTGCCAGGACATACTGTTGACTCATATTTGACTTGCCATCAACCCAGACTCTCAGACCTCTTTCTGCGGGGCAGCTCTCCAGCCTCTTGTCCCCTGGTTTGTACATACCATCCAAGGTGGAGAATCCAACACTTGGTCTTATTAAATATCCTATGGTGGGTGATTGCCCAGCCCTTTAGTCAATCCAGATCTCTCTGTAAGGCCTTTCTACCCTTGAAGGAGTCAATAGCTCCTCTTAATTTAGTATCATCAGCAGACTTACTTAATATACATTTGATTCCTGTGTCCAGATCATTTATAAAAAACTTTAAAGAGCACTGGCCCTAAAACTGAGCCCTGGGGAACCCCACGGTGACTGACTGACAGCCTGATGTTAACCCATTTACTGTAACTCTTTGAGCCTGACCTGTCAGCCAATTGCTCACCCAACATATTATGGATGTCAGACATGTTTAAATGACACATCCAGGTAACATCAAGCTATTTTTTTTTGAGGAGTTTCTGAACCCAGTAGGCAGAAATGGGTGAGGCTGCTGCAGCTCCATGTCCCCAGGTCCAGTGAGCAGTGAGGCTGAACATGAATCCCAATAAGCAGAGCCACACTGTAGGCAATGTACACAGATATACAGAGCTGGCCACACAAACTAAGACAGACAAAAACACTCATACAAACACAGGTGGCAAAAATGGACTAATCTTGTCACCCTCTATGGCAATTCAGGATGAAGGTCTATTAGTGAGAAACATATACATATATAATGTTGGAGTATCCACATTATGTATGTATATATTTTCTACCTACTAAAGACAGTAGTTGTCCTTAGGCACTCAGCCTCTCTAGCAGTTGTTTCCTCCAGCAGATGACTCTCAAACTACATCAGTCTCCCAGTTATTCGGCCTAGATTTATGGCCACTCCAATAACCGGCTCCCAAGCCAATTATCCTACTTGCTGGGTATCCGGGCTAGTGATCATGCCAGCATCCATACCCACACAATATGCACACACTCTAGTCTCTCCAGCCACTGTCACCATGGATGCAATTGTTCTGACCCCTGGTCCCATGCTAATTGCCAGCACTCATACACACATGCGCACAGCTAGAGAGTCCCTCACCCAGGAAAACAGCTAGAAATGGTATTTAATAAAAAGCAGGACTGACTACATTGATCAGGCATAGAACATGCACAGACCAAGATACTGCCCAGCCACCTGTTTACATGTTACCAGCCCCTTTTATCCCTTTATCCCTTTGTCCCATATTTGTTCCTCCCCAAAACACCTTGACTTTTCCTGCCTATGATTCCTCCCAGTGTGACACCCGGTATTGAGGCTTTCCTGAGATAACCCTGACAGGAGCTGGGGCTCATGTTTCTGATGGGATTATTAGGGATCCCCCACTTGTCACTGTGCCACTGTGTGTGGCAGGATGAGCCTTAAATCACATAAACACACTTTTTAGACTTAAAAATGACTATATGGTCTATGACCATAATGATGGTTTGCCCTGGTCCAGGCTCAGACACTTAATAATTCTATAATCGTTTTACAGAACTTATCAGGCTGCCTGGCTCTCCAACCAGTGTTTAACAAACCTGTTATCTTTTGAGACAACTAGTTCCAGCCACTCTGTGTAGGAGTTGTAAATCACCTGGAAATACTCTTTACCTAAACCTAGCATAATATATTGAATTTGATATAGAAACACACTTGTGCATATATGTGCTAATCTCATTCAATAAGCAGCTGGACTGTTTTAGACAATATTTCTCCTGTGCATTGCATGTTAATGGAAGGAACAGTACTATCTCAGCAACAGGTTCAGAAGGGAGAAAAGGCAGAAAATCTTATTGAGTTGTCTTTGCAAATCAGAATTATGCAGTGAGGGTCTCCGCCCATTCTTATCTCCTGTAAAAAAGTGGCAATGATGGAATGTCCTAGCTATGTATTAATAACAGAGGTAGCAAGTATGCATATATTCCATTTAATTCATCATCTTCTTTCCAACAGAGTATAATTCAGGAGAATGAATGTCCTGTCCTAGTCAAATGAAATATCATTTACAAAGCTTCTTATGTATCCTATCTCAAGGGACAGGGCTGTTGTAAGGAGAGGCCTACCATTGATTAAGCTTTAGAATATTTCAGTACAAAGACAAATGCATTTCATATATAATTTGCATTACCAAGACTCAAAGAAAATCTGGAGTCTTGTGTAGCTTAGCTAGTACCCAATGCAGACAAATTTAAAAAAAATTCATTTAATTATGTGAAGATTCCTTAGTAGAAAAAATAAAATAAATAAATAAATAAAGAAACCAAAACTGGTTTATGTAAGTTCATACCAAACCAAAAGAGGTCATCAGTGTCTTGTTTTGATACAATCCATGTATATTCACACATGTCATACTATAAAATATCAGAAAAGATTTAAGGCAATAACACTACAAAATATAGGTGACACCTAAATCAGAGAATGAAATCCTGACTCCACTGACACCTGCAGGGAAACTCTGCTAGCTCCAGAAGAGCTGAGGCTTCACCCAAAGCATTCAAGAGCCACAGAAGCTCTTTAGCCCAGCACTTTTTAAAGTAACACATGCAAGTCATCGCTACACTGTTACATCCTCTGCTACTTTTTTTTTTTTTTAAAACAGGTCCCACTTACGAAGAGTTCCAGAAGGGAACAGGGAGGAATCAGTGCCCAAATGTTTTGTGAAATCTTGTCTTCAGTGGCCCTGGATCCCTCTATGCTCTCCATCGAGGCAGTGAATAACAACAGCACATTTCAGAGAATGTATGGAACCTGCTATGAGACACAGAATGACAGAATGGTAGGGGTTGGAAGGGACCTCTGGAGATCATCTAGTCCAACCCCCCTGCCAGAGGAGGGTCACCTAGAGCAGGTTGCACAGGAACGCGTCCAGGCGGGTTTTGAATGTCTCCAGAGTTGGAGATTCCACCACCTCTCCAGGCAGCCTGTTCTGGTGCTCTGACACCCTCAAAGTAAAGAAGATTTTACTTATGTTTAGATGGAATTTCCTGTATTCCAGTTTGTGCTCATTACCTCTTGTCCTGGGCACCACTGAAAAGAGTCTGGCCCCATCCTCTTGACACCCACCCTTTAGATATTTATGAGCATTGATAAGATCCCCTCTCAGTCTTCTCTTCTCAAGGTTGAACACACCCAGGTATCTCACCCTTTCCTCATGAGAGATGCTCCAGTCCCTTGATCATCTTGGTAGCCCTGTGCTGGACTCTCTCCAGTAGTTCCTTGTTTTCTTTGAACTGTGGAGCCCAGAACTAGACACAGTACTCCAGATGTGGCCTCACCAGGGCAGAATAGAGGGGGAGGATGACCTCCCTTGACTTGCTGGCCATGCTCTTTTTAATGCACCCCAGGATGCCATTGGCCTTCTTGGCCACAAGGGCACATTGCTGGCTCATGGTCAACTTGCTGTCCACCAGGACTCCAGGGTCCTTCTCTGCAGGGCTGCTTTGGAGCAGATCAACCCCTAACCTGTACTGGTGCATGGGGTTATTCCTCCCCAGGTGCAGCACTCTACACTTGCCTTTATCGAACTTCATTGGGTTTCTCTCCGCCCAACTCTCCAGCCTGTCCAGGTCTCTCTGTGTGGCAGGACAGCCTTATTCTGTGTCAGCCACCCCTCTCAGCTTTGTGTCATGAGCAAACTTGCTGAGAGTACACTCTGTCACACATCACAGTTACTATGGGCCCTATGCACATGAGAAAGTATGCACGTACAGAGAATCAGCCAATTACAGAGCCATGCACACACCTCTGTGGTTCATCTTTACTGCTTCTCAAAGCTTCCACTAATCAGTCCTCAAGTTTGGCTTTCCCTCATTTTACAGAGTTGCAGGCTCTGTGACTGCAGAGTTGCAGAGTTTTAATGAAAAGCCCAAGACTGGGCCATGAAATGCACAATTGCATAAAATAAGTTGCCTAGATGTCATCTGGCCTGTTTCCTTTGGGAAAAAGTAAATGCTAAAAATAGTCATCAGTGTTAGGCAGCCTCGGGGAAATAACTCCCATAGATTCCCATTGAATTTAGTTTCTCTCTAGTTATTAGGAAGAAAAATTATTCTCTAATACATTTTTGAGTAACCAAAAGTGACTTTACATTTCAAGGAGAGTATACAGTATGTGATTAAGTTCCTTTTTAATTAAGGTTATTTTCCCTCCTTTTTCTATTAGTGAAAATATAAAACATAGAATGTCACCATCATTAAGAAAATAAGTACATCAAACTCATATGTACTGATCCCAAAGCAACATTAATGAATCTTAACTATTTTTTTGAGAACCCCAGTGCTACTGGACTAATACCTCATGTGGAATTCATTGGAGCAGTGGTAATTTCTACCAGCTGGCAAAATGCTTAACTGTGTTTCAAGTTATTACTTTCTATATCTAAACTAGTGCCAAAATATTTCTCTCAAGGGCTTCTGAAATGGTTTCAGATGATTACTACCATTCACAAATGTTTTTAGAGAAAGCTAATGAAAAGGCAATGTGACAATCATTGCTTGCTCATGTTAAAAAAAAAAATAAAAATCCTTTCTAACCAGTCTGTCTTTTCAGGAAATATTCTCAGTTTCTAGAAGTTGGTACAAATGCTGATTAAGCTGTACTATTTATTGCCTCTCTTTTTTGCTTAAGCAACTTTGAGTTCAGTTTTCCTTTATTTTCTTAGTCCTACACACCAACTTTTCTCAAAGACTCATTTTATATTCTTTTTTTTTTAAAATGCTGGCATCCTTGTTGTGTCAAGATCACCATGTTGGCAAACAAAACCCTAAAGAATAACAAAAGCAAACACCAAAAGCCAGCACAATGGTAGTTAAAGTTTTGCTACGCAAACAAGTGCCATCATTTTATAAAATAAGCAGATCTCCAAAGGCTGCGTTCAATCAAAATTCAAAACATCACAGAAGCCAATACATACATACAAGGGCCAAAATTTGACACCAATCAAACACACATTCCAGTTCCTCACAATCCCAGTGAATGAGACAAGTTTCAGCTGAACTAATGTTTGCTTATATATAAGAAAATGTTTCTAATGCAGATCATCAACAAAGTGAATTGGAGAAGATGCTGACAATCACGGATTTCACTATTCAGTTTCACACAGGAATCACACAGCATCACTAGCTGCATCATCAGCAAGCTGAGAAAATTAAAGACACAGAATGAAGAACTGTGGACTTACGTACATCCTACAAATTTTACAGTGAAATAAGTTGTATGAGACAGTAGGAGAGCTTTGTATTAAGTAAAATTTTTCGAAGAAATGATTGTCTTAGACTTAGAAAAAGGCTGGACCTGTGTATTGGGGAAACACTGCCTACATCCCCACTAAAAAATGAAATTATGACAAGTTGTTAAAATAGTTCCTGACATTGTTTTGGCCTACAGTCTCCCAAACAACACCCAGACATGTTTAGGGAATTATCACACATTTGCAGGTACTTTACTTGTGGATCTATCTTACCTACAAGCACCTTCTTTTGGATAGTTTATTAGCATGGACATGGGCCATTATGTGTCAGTTCATCTCAGAAAATGGCCTCTGGCATATTTCATTTAATAATATAGCCATACACTCTGTAATTCCTACAATGTTCTGTATTGCCATGCCCAATTCACCAGGAAGCAATCATATGATCAGGCTCTGTGTGTGTCTGCCTATTACGTCCTACAGATTTCAGCTAAATTAAAAATATCTGAATGATAAGTAAATCCCTACAAGCTTAATGAAAACAGACAAATGAACAGAGATGTAAGAGCCAGAAGTGCTCCCTTTTATGGAAAAGTTGCAATTGCACTAACACTGGAGAATCTGCATAATAGATCAACTTTGAGAAACAAACCCATAAAAAGTGTGGCTTCATTTACATTTCTGCTTACTGAAATGTTCATTGATTATTTGTTCCAGTATTTTTGACAGAAGTAGATTTAGACTCTCTGATTTTTAATTCCCTGTGTCATTCTATCCCTCTACCTTTACCACCTCCATGCATTTCCATCTCTGATGCTGTTTGGGATTATATCCAAATCACGACATTATTTGAAATTCTAAGGGGATGGTATTTTAGGGAGCTATAGGCTAATAACTAGGCTCCTGGGTAGACAGTCCTGTGGTAATTTAAGGGAAACTGTGACCATGTTTGAGTGGTGATGTGTCCTTAAAATGAATGGCACTAATAGTCCCTGTGCTGTTCCAGGCATAGGGATTGAAATCTGACAGTCTGGGACTCTATCTGTGTTCAGCTATGGTTCTTTATGGATTTTGTCTCCCCTCCATATCAAGGTCTATGAGTGATGTAATGTTTAATTACACATAGCATGGAAAAATAGGGTTAGAAAAGATAGCAAGAGGCAATCTACTTCACTGTCCTAATATCACCTGTGTTGATCTTGAGAGACATTTATCTGATCTATTCTTAGAGACCTTCAGCAGTAGAGATTGTACAACCTGCTGTTCCACCTTTCTATCACCTGTGCTGAGTAACTTCGGAAATGCTTTCTAAAGTGAATATCCACACAGCACTGTGTATACTGGAAAGTCTTACTATTTCTGTCTTTCAATTATTGGCTCCTCAGAGCCGAGTTTTTGATTTTACTGAATATATTCTGTCTGTTGGGGCAAAAAAAAATATGTATCCCTTAGTATTAATAATAATGGGACAGTTGTTATATTGTTGTAAGTCCTGACTAACGCCTGTAAATTTACAATGGTAGAACTGATATCACCATTTACAATGATATAAATGAGTAAATATTGTGGCCCAGAGATCTTAAATGCTTGATTTGTTTGTATGCAGCTATTTGAATGCATGTTAAAAAAACACGTCAAGAAGTTATTATAAAGGCTACCAAAGTGCTCTTTTTCACTGATTTTACCTCACTTTAACTATTCATTATGCATGTCTTACATACAGGTCCTTAAATTTAGAAAAAGAAATTAGAAATGTAGATACAAAGATGCACAGCACTCATATTTTGGGGGAAAAATACATTCAACCTGCATTTGCTTTAGCCTCTGTGGGACACTGAGACACTTGTCAAAGCCCAACAGGCGTACTAAGCTTCAAGGATTCATAGGATTTAAATGACTTGCTCTGGGGGAAATCAAGTGTGCAGGAGACCCCCCAGGGTCTCACCGTCTAATTAAAGGGAGTTTTCTTCTTGATCATCCTCGGGTAAATATATAATAAGCCATCAGACTAGAATCATTCTGTTTACACATCATCTGCCAGTCAGGAAAATCAACGATGAGAGCAAACACTTTATGTTTATCTGCTGAATATGCTGCAGATCAGCTAACAGATTTCTTTATGAAGAGCTGGATCTCCATATACAGGCTGGGAAGCCTGGAACAATTCTGAATTCTCTTAAGACACCATTTTCAACATAGAGGCGCTTAAGTTAAAAACCTCTAGGAAACTTAATTTTTGGACATAATAAACTATTTTATCCTGCATGTAGAATTCTTATTGTTGTAGTGATCCTTCTTTCCAGAATCAGAGCTACCATAAAAAAGTATTCCTTTATGCACAACCATACACATAATAAAGACTTTATCTTTCGCACTATATTTTTGAA
This sequence comes from Larus michahellis, assembly GCF_964199755.1. NCBI lineage: Eukaryota > Metazoa > Chordata > Aves > Charadriiformes > Laridae > Larus > Larus michahellis. The sequence continues at coordinate 82,713,533 of NC_133897.1, forward strand.
TGTGATGCTATCAGCATCAGCCATTGAACTAAATGAAAGCAAACCGCTCTCCAGTCTAATGAGATAAAGCAAAATGATTTTACAGTGGCAGGGTAGCAGGCTTTCTGAAACAGCATTGCAGTAAAAAACAAAAACAAAAACAAAAAAACAACAAAAAGACATTCATTTCATAAGTTACCAGAAGCGTATATGTTGGCACATTTGCCTACGTTTGAAAATACTGCCTTTAAACCATTTAGAAAAGAAATAAAAACCTTTTGGGAAAGGTCAGGAAGACAGCAGATCTAATGTAGAATTTTATAAATGGTCATATCACAGTTCTTATTTTGGGGCATTTGCTGTACACAAAGCTACAAACAGCAGATATTCATTTGCTTCTGATTGCTTCTCCAACTGCTTTCCTATTTCACTTTATTAGTTTAACTTTATTTCTGATTTTATCATCATCATCAGACTTCAAGCTGGTTCATGATACTCTTCCCTGCTTTTTATATTCCCCTTTTCATATAAAGAGGAGCTTTTTTTCTTTCCCAGAACAGCCAGAGATTTCTCAAAGGCATGGAAATCCAACAAGTGAGGCATCTTTTGAAGACGCTACAAAGGATTATATGAAGTATGAATGATACTAATTAGATCCTGTAACTTTAAAACAGTTTGAAAATTTGGGAACTTCTAAAGGCAAGATAATCTCCTTTCTTCCTTGTTTGCCTTTTAACCTTCAGTGATTACTCTTTATTCTCTGTCTGTAACCAAAGAAATAAGCCCAGATGAATATACACAGTATTTAGCATTTTTATTGGGGAGAACTGCCAGTTCTTTGATGTACACTATTGTTAAATTCTTTGCTTTGGTATTAGAAAATGTGAATCTTACACCAAACCTCTAGTCTTGCTCTATACATCTTGCTTTGTGTTAACAGAGAGGCTCAGCTAAAACACAGAACTGCTTCATTAGTGAGGAAATTTGCTTAAAGGGTATGAGCACCTACATTAATATCACCCAATAAAACAGGAGGTACGGTTGCACATTGTTTCATGCAAAAACCAAAGGATGTTTCTTCTAATCTTCCACTGGAAAGAGAAATTCTCTACCCTATGCTAGACAGACCGGACTGGATGATCACAGTGTTCCCTCCCCCTTTAAACACCTATGCTTTTGAGAAGACAGCTCAGCCCAAGGCACAAAAAGGAAAGGAATGACGAAGCATCAATACTTATATTCAAAATAAGAGCATATTAGAGCAATGTCGTGCCATTCTATTATGTCACCTCATCATGGCCTCCCTCTACATCTGCAGTCCTCTATTATGCTTACAAACCTGGCAGTCCTTCACTTGACAGGTAGATAACTAAGCAACTACAGCTTCCTTATCATTGTGTCCAGTTTTGGGCACCTCAATATGAGACAGATATCGAGGTGCTGGAGCGAGTGCAGAGGAGGGCAATGAAGCTGGTGAAGGGCCTGGAGAATAAATGTTATGAGGAGCGACTGAAGGAGCTGGGACTGTTTAGTTTGAGGAAGAGGAGGCTGAGGGGAGACCTCATCACTCTCTACAACTACTTGAAAGACATTGTAGAGAGGTTGGTGCTGGTCTCTTCTCACAGGTAATTAGCGAAAGAACAAGAGGGAATGGGTTCAAGCTGCAGCAGGATAGTTTTAGGCTGGACATTAGGAAAAAAATTTTCACAGAAAGAGTGGTCAGACACTGGAATAGGCTGCCCAGGGCGGTGGTGGAGTCACCATCCCTGAATGTGTTTCAGAGTCATTTAGATGTGGTGTTAGGAGATGTGGTGTAGAGGAGAACTTTGTAGAGTGGGGTTGATGGTTGGACTCGATGATCCCAAGGGTCTTTTCCAACCTAAATGATTCTATGATTGATGATTTAACATTTAACTTTTGTTGCTGGCCTTCATGCCTCTGCCACACAGTGTGAGGACATGTCCAACTTGAGCAGCCTGGTGTTGGAGAGATTGCTTAGTCCTTCATGGTATCTTCAATTTGCTCTAAGCCATTCGTACCAGCTGCTATTTCTTTGTCCCATATAGTGAAACTTCTGGGAGAAAACTATCCATGCTTTTCAATTTATTGCCACCTCCTTTAACGTCTCTACAGTTCTTCAGTTCTGCAGTCACATCCTTTTTCCTTTTCTTCATCCTTTTGTCCACAGTAATACTCAATTGTAAATATTCCCCAGATGTCCATGCCCTTGTTTTGTGTGTGAAGCAAGTCAGTGCCATTACTTCAACTTTTGTTTTTTAATTATTATATTCTTTTCCCCCAAATCTCCTTACTGTGTATTCTCCCCCTGGCCATTAAGCTGGATCAGTCTCTCAAGACAGATAGAAAGGCATCAAGAACCATTGCTTCACGCTGACTGCTGACAAACGCTAATTGAATATAATCTCTTTGATCCTTGCTGTTAGACTGCTGACATCTTCCTAACATTTTGCTCATTTCAGAACAACCTGTAGCTCACAAACACATGAGCACAAATACCTTACGAAGTGTGTTTCTACTTCATGCTGCAGTCAGAAGTGGATGAACAACGAAAGAAAGAGCAGCATTACCACAGCACTTATCTCACCATATCTGAGCTGATAAAACCTGCTGCAAAGATATACAGCCTTCATATCACACAGGATTATTTTTTCAAACTCAAAATATGGCTGAGTGCATCTGCTAACCATACATATTGTAAATCATACTGTTGGAAGTCAATGTGGAAGATGTTCTTGGTAGGTCTCTGAATTTCAGGCACAGAGTCTTCTATTATACCATTCATTTCTTGACTCTCTCACCTCTAGTGCCCCTCTCAACTCTGCCGCCTCTAGTGAATTCTGGCTGCTGTGACATGTTGAGCCAAATTTAACTCACTCTTAGATCACCTCTTTTGATTTGGGATCTTCTTCTCATATTACCTACATATTTGATTGATTGGGTCAAAGCATCATCTTTTTGCCTTCGGCATTCCAGTTCTCATTTGCTGGTCTGAAGGAGTGTTCTGAAATCCCTATTTTCCTATCAGCCTCCTTGCGCATGAATAGTACTGCAGAAAGCTTTACCTCTTCAAATGGCTCCTCAGAGCATTGACCTGTGCTGAGTCCTATGAACTTGTGATTAACCTTCCCTTCAGGTTTTCATTTTGCTGTAGACTTTTCTAGTACCTCCATATTGAATCTGGTCTTTTGTGCTTACAGATTTAATTCCAGCAAGCCTGATGTTACAACATGAGCCCCAGAAAGGGCAACATTTAACAACAGTATTGACTTATACCAAAGATTTTCATTCACTTTCTTGAATAATTTACACAAGCTAGCAAAAGTCACAACAAATATTTCTGGGGTTTTTATTTACTACTTCCGTTGGGGTATAGTTAGCAAGATAGACCATCATGATTGCTAGATCAGTCTTAAGCGAGCCACAAATTCCATCTCCCTGTACCTTGCTAGCAATGCCAAAAGGGACAGTGGCTTATTCCACCACTTCGTGTTCATGATGAAGGTGAACATGATGAGGTGAAAGAAACAGGGACTCTGCTTAAGACACACAAAGTTCATCTTAGCAAATATTCACAGGAAAGCAGGCATTTCTCTACCTTTCCTGAACTGTGATTCAGATTTGAGGCCTAACAGGAGCCAGTCAGCAATGCGATAAAAAAACATGTCCTCGAGCAACCTTGAAATGGAGTTCAATAAATTGGAATGTTGAAAATTAAACAGTTAAAGCAATCGACAACTGTCATTAAACCATAAAACAACTGACACTAGGCTTAAAACATCTTATTATGTGTGATCATATCCCAAATAACAAAATTAATTTTACATGTCATGCTACTGGGTTTAAGTCACTTCCTGACTGCTAGGTATGAGGAACTGATTTAATGCACGCAGATTATTCCACAGCTGTTTACTAGAGGGTTTCTTGTTACCAGCTAGTGTCAGACACAATATTGTCTGTGTGTCAGATCCAGTAGGGCAATTCTTATGGGCCTAATTTAACAAAAAATAATTTATGCATGCATTTTATTTCTATTTACAGAACCTGGGATTAAATATTTACTTTAGATTTTTACAATAACTTTGCCATGGAGAAAAGTGAGGAATAATGAGTAATGGTATGGAGCGTGAAACTTTTAATCGACAGCTCCAATCTAACTGATTATTACTTTTCTTCATCTACTTTCAGAAGTCTGTGAGGATAAAAAATGAACTTTGAGCTCACACAGTTGGTTGCAGAAATAGAAGATATATGTCTAGACAACTCACTGGAATGGCATCTCATTGTGTAGCCACTCTACAAGCACAGAGGACAGTCTCCAACCCAGAGAGAAATAGACTCTACAGATGCAGGAGAAAATATGACTGCAAGTTATTTAGTATTATTATTTAATTAAAAGTCCTGCCAACAGACTGCTAATCTTCCTTCAATAAATTTGTCTAATACTCATATTACTAGAGGGGATTAATTATACACTATATGCCTCTATAAAACAATGTTGTAGACTTTCTTTATTCAGAGAGCTTCCAGCTCCCTCTTACAGCGCAAAGGCATGTATAAAAGGATACCAATTACACAGCTGTCACAGCTGTAGGAGTAATTGCCTCTTTGTCCTATGCTGATGTCCCAACTAAGAGGACAGACATTGTAGAAATACTCTATGGCATGTCCTGGGGCCACCAAACTGGTCAGAGTTTATCATGGTCACTTCCAGCTCTTGAGGGCAGGCTTCTTTCCCAAAGAAACTACACCTGTGCGACCCTGAGTATCTGTGAGACAGGATGTGACTGGGTTTACATTTCTACTCAGGAAACAGACGAGGTTTGACATTCACTGGTCCAGATACAGGGTCCAGCTATAGGCTCTGAGAGGTCCCTTGGTCACCTGATTTTCAAGTCTAAGTCATAACTTTCCCAGAGATTGTGCTATAAGATATTGAGTTTCAGTAACCATTATCAGAAGATTTGACTGAGGTGGTGATTCTTTGGGAAAGCAGAGTCAAGAATCAGAGTGTAAAAAGGGGGAGGGGGGAAATTCCAAGGTGATTTCCTACATTTGCTTATCTGGAGTTTCTCATTGTGATAGAAAGTCCTCTGTATAAATTAAAACATTACAGTAATAGGTACAGCCAATTATTACTGCTATAGTTGTCATAATTCTTTATGTATATTTTGAACATGCACAAAGAGAATAAAACACAGTTCTTTCTTATCTGTATATGTTTTCCTGTCTAGGGTGAAGGATAATCTAAGTTTGTTTTGTATAGTAAGTATAATTTTGCTTGGTGTGTGACTAAAGGTATGCATAATCACATCATCTCAATTTTTAGACTATCTGAAGGTTCTGTTATACTATTTCAGTGTTAATGAACTTTGATATTGAAGCACGAAAAGCTGATATAATTTGGTGTTATTGACCTGTTCATTTTATTGCTGGTTTTAATCATTGTCAGCACATCACTGCCTTTATCACTTTCAATGCAGGGAGTAAACTGTTGCAGTAGACCAGGAGTCAGAGTGCACAACTGAGCACAGCTAGAACATTGTCTCATGTTTTGACCAGCAATGCATAAATCACTCAGAATTATCCCTCTCTTTTAAGTCAGTGCTTACATATGTTTGGATATATAAAACACATAAACATATAATTGTATGTATGCATACTTACATATGCACAAACCATATATATGTTTATATATATATATATATCAAGTATGATGCTTTAAAAAAACAATCCTAAATACACTGAGGACATTTCAGATTTGAAGATTTCATTTGGAAAGTTACCAGCAAATATCCAGATGTCACCTTCAATAAGCATTCAGATGTTAGTGGCAATGTCTGGCAAGTTTACAAACTTCAGAGATGCTGTGGTTTCAGTGGAAAAAAGAAGACACATCAAGCAACTTTGTCCTAGCATAATCTACTTGTTTGATTGCCTCTTTAATTTAGCCCAGCTGTTGCACTATATCTAACCCATAAAAAGAAAAATAAACAAATCTGAACTTAACCTTTGCTGAATTTAGGAAGATTTTGGATCATTCTACCTGCCTGGTGAACACCTGTCATAAGAATTTCAATTGTGGAAATGCTTAGTTAAAGGGACATTAAAAATGTGCAAGCAAAAAAAATATGTTTGCAGCGTGTATAGAGTATAAACAGCATATGAGCCCTCTTATGCCAGCTGGAGGGCTTGAGAAGGAGGAAGGGAATCTCAGATCATTGGTCCAAGTGAGATGGGAGGCTCTAGGTGGGGGCATGTGGGAAATAGTGGTGAGACCAGCCATGCCTTTATCCCAGCAGCCCTCTCTAACCTCTCACAAGGGAGAGGAAGGGATAGGAGACTAACAGGACCTTAAGCTCCCCTTCCTACCCCCACTAGCACCCACTGCTGCAGCATAAGCATATCTGCATCAAGGACCGCACCGGCACGTAGGTGTTGGGCCAAAGTCTGCTCCAGGGGCGTGGTGAGAAACGAGGTGTATGGCAGAGGACACCAGCATGCAAATTGTGGGCCATTATACAGTTCCCAGGGCACACTACAGAAAAGTTGTCTTAGCTGTAATAGCTCATGAGCTTGCTCAAGGTTGGGAGGACGCAAAAATTGTTTAGACCTATGGCACTTCTCATTTGGCAAGCTGCAACACTCAGGGAAGACTTCAGTCCTTTACAGTTATTTCATTCTGAAGTATCTGTGCCAACATACTCAGTAACACTTAAGCAGCGCTGTGCAAACATGCTGCAATCTAAAAAAAAAAAAAAGGACAGTTAAACAAAATGGGATCAAAAAGACACAACATGGACAATATTGTGTGTTTTATTTACGATTTTTGCAACACTAAGCTTAGCAAAATGATTACCCACTTTAAAAGCAATATGTATGCTCAGTAGGAACGTTACCTTCCTTTAAATTTGTAACAACGGGCCAAGCCTGCAAAGTCTTGATTCTGAACCCAGAGATGCTCATGAAGTTGAAGCAGGAACAGCCACAAAAGTGAGTTATGGGTCATTAGCTGTTGCTGTTAAAAATAGACATGTGAAGGTGCTTTGTGATTTTTTTTTAAGAAACTGAGAAATGGTCATTTTTAAATTGCAATATGTCCATTAGGAAATTCAGCCATATAGTTAGTATAGCTTGTTGACGGTTTTGGTTTTCTGCACTGAAACTAGTAGATGAGTGTAGAATTAACTCTTATGCAATCATCATCCTGCAGAAACTTGGAACATTTGTGTAAGCTTCTCAAGGCAAGCAGTACCAGGACTTCAACAGGAGTATTGAAAAGGTAAAACTTATATGATATAGATAAGTTTGTTGCAAAAGTACTTCGCAGGTTTGGGAACCTCACAATTGGCCTAATGCATGAACCTCAAAATCAATTTCAGACCAACATTTTTGAGTCTTGTGTTCCAAAACTGACATTTGGAAGAAAAAAAAAGATACTTAAAAGGTTTGATTGTCATACATTCTGCAAATCCTAAGGCTTTCTATCTAGTGATGGATGTTCAGCCCTTCTGAAAATCAGAAAATAAGTGATCCCTGGTGGGTGTAAATCTTTTTTTATGGTGTACTTTTGAAACAATACACAACATACTTTGAATTATCAGAAGTCAGTTAAAAAAATCCACTGCCCTTTCTCTCAGCCTTTCCTTCCTCTCATTCTAATGCTCTAATAAATCAGACTCATTTAGAGACCAGTGAGGAAAGTGGAATTCATGAGGGCTTCTCTATATTTACAATACCACATCTTCACGCCCTGGCAGCTCAGTGCCATTCTTCAGAAATCAGACAGCAGAGCACAGATTGATTTTCTTTTTTTAATTGCATCCCTGCCAAGACCCTATTGGGAAGAAAACAGAGATATGGAATCAGTTTTTTTTAGATTCACTGACACAAGCTTATTTGTCAGAGATCAAATCTCCGGTGAACACCTTGCTGCAGCTTTTATTTCCAAGACTTTGATAATAACATCAAATTGATGTTGCATTGGTGTGCACTGAGACAGCAAAGAAAACTGCAGAGATATTTGGAAAAGTACAGCAAATGACAGAAAGAGAAGAGGAAAAAAAGCTGATGTTTTTAAACAGCTTAAAGACAAATGTGTTATACTTTTGAAGATATACTGCTGAGCAATATGCTTTATCAGGCATAATGCAGCAAAACTAATTTGTGAAAAGCTATACGGTTGATTTGTTTCTTCTAAAAGTTTAACTTTCTGTCTGCAGAACAGGATTTCAAGACATTAATGAAACTCTTGACACTCAGGAACGTGGTTAAAAAAAATCACACATGTGCCTGGATTTCAGGTGAGATGTTGTCATCTTTACACCAGCAAAAAAAATCTTTCAGCAAGAGTTGCTTTGGCAGAGATGAATGACTAAGGCCTCTAATTCTTGACAGTGTTTTGAATCAGAGAGGTATATTTTTAAGTTTCTTAGGCATGATTCTGATAGCAAGAGAATCCTACCAATCTTGAGAGCACTAGAAAGCCAAACGCTGTGTCCACTAGCTGCTAGCGTTTATGAAATATATAATTACTTTAAAATATATTTTGCTTTCCTCCTCTCCCTAGCATCCTCTGCTTTTTTAGAAAATGGGGACACCTACCTAGGAGAACTGAAACTCTTCTCTCTGCACTTTCAAAAGTATGCTATAATCACTAGACCACTAGACTTTTCCCTTTCATCTACTTTGAAATCGTGCTGCTGCTAGTTAACAATGCTAATCCCAATGAGTCAGAGAAAAGCAAGCCTGGGAAAATATCATTACTGTTGCCAACTTCCACTGAAGACTGCAACTGCAATTATGACTCTCCGGCCACATTATTGCATCCAGTATCTGTGACAGGTTTCTATGCCTCACTAATCCCTATAGCACTTAAGAGTGAGCAAGGGAGGAGCAGAGGGACTGAAGCCCAGATGTGGAAGAACCAAAGGCAATAAGGAGTCTCATACCTCATCCTTTTTTTCTGCCCACTCCGCACTCCTTCTTTTGTCCAGCTTTCATTCTGCAAGTGCCCCTTGTTACACAGTGTGTACCAGACAATGCTTATTTCAGTATCTGTAATTTAAGACAACAATAATGTGCACATTCTCTAGCTGAGGGACTCATTGTTTCTATGAAGGAAAGACTTTTATATTGCAAAAGTAAAATTTCCCACTAAGTGTATGCACTAATTCTAACCAGGTGTGTAAACACACGTACACCTGCGTACAAACAACACACTCTCATAAGTGGTGGCTCAATCCAGGCAGATATATTTTCTCATCCCCCTTGTACAGACCTGAAAACTACTGAAGCAAGGGGACGGAAAGGGACAAGCTAACACAAATAAATATTCAGGAACCATCATCTAGCACCTTGAGAGTTTTCACATGCTTACACAAGCAATTCAAACATGCGACAGTATTGCAGATATGATCCCTTCAACCTATAAAAATAAATCAGACAGCAGATGAGTAGTTGACCTCCTGTACTTCAAAGACCAATTAAAAAAGTCAAATTAATGACAAATACTTTAAAAAAACATAACAAATGCCATTAGAAAGAGGACTGTGTGACCTCAAGACTTTGAAAGATGCCTGTAATTCACTTTTGTCCAAAAGCTTCTCAAATTTTGTTTCCGCTTCTTTTTTTTGTGAGAGTGTAATGGGTCCTTGCCATTTTGTTTTACGACAGTGTCATTAAAATTCATGTAAATGCAGACAGCATCTGTCAGATGTGACCCACATTTTTTTCCCAATCTCTTTACTTCAATGTGACACAAAGTCAAAATTATAGCATATATGATCCAGTTAATAGAGGTCCTGCATAACAAAGCTGACAACTTTTCGGTAGATCACCAGTCCCGGGGTGGAAACACAATCCTCTATGACTTTTCTGACTACAGAAAAAGTGAAAATTCTCAAAGTATGCTTTAGTAGTTACCCACTTATATGCTTCTTTTTGTTCTAGAACAAGTGTTTCCTGATTACATATACCTTTTTATTTTTTTCTAAATGTAATTCTTCTTCCTCTTTCTCAACTTCAGTTAAATTTCATCACTTCAGGAAAATTTTCAGGTTATTCAAGTGGTGGAAGAACTAAGCTGGATTCAAGATTCAGCTTTTCACTCAGGGAGCCTTTCGTCACTGATATAAGCCCAAAAAGATAAGGTGCTCATATAGGGTTGAAACAATTTAGGGAATTAGATCTAAACATAAGTATACAAAATAATTCAAGTTGGTTAAACCATATTAAATAAAGACTTGATTTGACTCTGGTTACTTATCTATTTTGATAGGTAATTAAGTAGAGACACCCCAATAAAGAGAAACAAGGACAAGAATATGGTTATCTAATGATTAAGAACATAGAGTTAAATTACTTGTCATATGTTGGAAAGAAAGTCAGCTTGTTTTTCACACAAAACTAGATTTTCTAAAATAAGAACTACACTCAATATTTCAATCCTTATTAAAAATTTGGCTTCCAGAACTGTTTGCATTAAATTCAGTCATACTGCATCAAGGAGCTCTATAAAACAAAATGTCTTGTTAAAAAAGTAACCAAAAAGATTCTTCCCATCTTTAGCCTTGACCTAATTTGGTGAAGTACCTTAATACTCTCCTAAAAAACGGTACCTGGAAATTACTTTACCTTCAAACTAAAATTAATGCTAAATTCCACAGAGGACAGGAAGTAATTCTTTCTTCTACCTGTCTATTTAGCTTTTCAGCTTAAATAAAAAGGAAAACAAAACTCAGTCGCAACTGGAGCATCTCCAAATACATTGCTTAGTTCAGATGTGCAAATGTTTTGGTTTTATTATATTCTCTGACAGATTTTGAGTAGGCCAGAGCAACGTTCTACAAGTCAGTAGAACATAAAAGAGATCCAGAAATTTTTTAAAGTAAAGAATAGAGAAAATATAATCTCCTCTTCATAATCGGGGATTCATAATCAGTTTCCTTAGATTTCAAGAGATTTCATGAAGAGGAATCTCTTGAGCCACATTCAGAGACATCTATGAGTTTGATAGCCATGTATGTTCATATTTTCTCTTATTTTTAATAAATTATCATCTAGTTACCTGACAACATTGCTTTATATTGTAAACAAGCTATCTTCACTGGAGGGTCTTAGTGTTTGTGAAAGTTGTTTCTTTTCAACGAGGCATATTGTAGTATCATCTTTCTCCTTCACAGGACGTTCATCCAGTAACATTAATCCATGATCCTAAAACAAATTTGACTGGAAAACGCTGTCCTTGCCTACAACCATTTTCTCTGTCAGTCGACAGAGCAAACCTGTGGCAAACTGTGATTAATTAGCATAAAAAGTGATAAATAATCGGCATTCAGAGTTTGGTGTTCACCAAATTAGTTCCTGTGAAGTATAAATGTTCTATTTAATTCATTACTTTTCTATCATTGTAAGCCTGTCTAGAGATTTCTGAACTGTTTGTCTCAGCTGTTGCTGCAGGACTGTGGCGCCCATCTTCACAGACATTAACTGACAGTCTCATCTCCAACATCATTAGCAAAACCTTATTGTTGCAGGTCTGCAGACCTCATCATTCAACAAAGGAAATTATAAGGTAACAGATACATTTCATATTGATTTTGATGAGAATTGGATCAGACCTTGATTGTCTGGTAGTTAAAGTCTCATTCTCATTATATACTTTGTACCACCAGCTCAGTCAGTTTCCTTCCTTTATTGACTTACAGGGGCTGTTACAAACTATTTAAAACACAAGTCAGCAAAGATGTCATGATAAGGTACATTTCATAATGCATCTTGGGTTTTTTGGCAGATATAAGCCACCCTCATGTTTAATATTACATACCTTTTTTTTTTAATTTCAAGTTTAAAGCCTTATGCTTCCTAGATAGTACATCACAATTTCATTAGGGAGGGACGCAAAGTCTGCTGTGGTCACTAAGATGCTTTTCATTGACTTCATTAGGGTCTGAAATAGGTTCATAATCTCTTTCAGACTCTGTGTCATCTTCTTTTATGGTGCCCTGGCTTTTGAGGTCTTACAAAAACTTTTAAGAATATGAAGTAAATGCATAAAAAAGTAGATAGCAATTCACTGATACAAACTAAACATCTGCTTCTATCTGGAAATACATTAATTTATTTTTTCCTAGTTTTCAGAAGGCTTTCTTTTTTTATTTTTTAAAGCATAGTAATTTCTGTCTACAATTTATTTTAGAAAAGGTCTGAATAGCATAATTATCAGAGTGGAAAGCGCGTTTAACCACTTTTTGAAGAGTGAAGTGGGCTTGATGGATTTCCTTTAATTAAGCTTTCCAGATGACTCAGACAATATAAATATTTTTTGAAATTTTCCTCTATTACGTTCTGCAGCAGGTAAGTTAGGTCAGTAAACATTTCCAGAGCTTGAATTAAGAGGGCAATATATCACTCTATACATCACAAAAGGGAAAGACTTATTATGCAGGGAAACAGATTTGTGCAGCCAGTTTATTATCTCTATATTAGATTATATTTCCATCTCCACCAAGATGAGCTAACCTCAAGGATCTTTCTTATTAATAAAAAATCACAAAGATAATGAGAAGTGTCATTTTGATGACATAACCTGGAAGAAAAGAAAAAGAAAAAGAATTCCAAATATAGTTCTGACAGTGGAACAGCCAACCTAAAAATCATTAAAAAAACCCATCAAATTTCAAAATAATTTTGTATTTTTTTGAACAATGCTTATTTTTGCTTATTTTTATCGGTGAAAATTAGTATGGGCGTCATTTTGCGAGCATCTAACCTATTTGGCCTGGTGGAATTTAATGACAGGAGGTGCACAGATACTGTTATGTGAGTATTTTATACCAGATGCCTACTCAGTAAGTGGCCAACACAAAATTTTACACTCTGATTTGTCATTTACTGTGAAAGATCTGTGACTACAGCCAAAGTTATTTCCCTGATTCTTTATCCTTTGTTTTAATGTGAGGTATTTTATTTTTAGATTGTGACGCTGGTATTATACTCCACTGACTGGCTCGGGGTTAAAATGTATAACTACAACTGAGTTTTTTGACAAAGAGGAACACACAACACAAGTGCACTCAGTAAGTACTAAAATTGAGCATTAAATGATAAATGCATATATTCGAATAGAACCTATTCACAATAAAGAACCACAGCATCAACTTATTTATTTAGATGGAAAATATTTTAATAATAAACTGTAACACATGCAAGGTATATATCTAAAGTGTATTTTAAGACCACTTAAAAAATCAGTATAGTGTGTAAAATCATATAAAAAAATACTAGTCCCATATAAAAAATCATGGGACTAGTAATTATGTGGAAATGAGTTAACAAAAAATAATTTTTAAGGAAATCTTAGATTTTAATATAGAAGAAGGAATAACTTCTAGCAAATTATTTATTAGATACTTAAATGTCTTTTTCTGCATGTATGATTTGTGAGCAGACCATAGTTTTCCCTAATGAATTGTTTATTCAAATATATTCAACAAATGTCTTTCTAAAAATTTTGCTTTATAGATTGTACATCTTCAAGATGCACCCGTTGATTGTGATTGACTCAATAAGTCAAAGTAAATTGCTTCTTTTCCCCGATTGAATGTCCGCACAAGACATTTTCTCCGAGAGACTAAAATTCTGTGAAAATCTTCAGATAAATGTAAGCTTTTATAGTTGCATTTAAATGAATAGCACTGGAATGGTTTGTATAGATATTGAGCACCTGGCATTTGGCTTTGAAAGGCACAGCTATGCTTTTGGAAACCTTACTTGCTGATATTGTTGTCCCAAATCTGGTTTCTTTACCCAGTGTGCAAGCCAGTGACACACAGAGCAGAGGTATTAAAAGTTAATTCCATTAATGAGCAGAAATTGGGTGCTCGTTCCAAGGGAGCACACCTTAGTTTCAAAAATTTCCCTTTTTATACACTGTTTATTACATATTCTAACAATTAATACATATTCAATGTTATTCTCTTTAATGATTGCTCAAGGTTTCTTCGCTTCCTATGTAAATTAGTATGCAGACTCTGTCTTCTTTGTCCATTGTTTTCTTTCAAGTAGGTGGTATCATTTGGGTAGGTGGTCAATGAGTCGGGGGTCACGATCTCCCCCCGCTGAAATTCCCTTTTACCTACTTCTCCTCTAATCTTGGCAGAGGTGGTTTTCTTGGTTTGATGACCAGGCCTACATTCATCATTCTCTTGATAGAAATATCCTGCTCATTAACAAAGCTACAATGTCTAGTAGTTAGTTGCTTGATTCAATCTTAGATTAATCATGTGTAATTACTATTTCTCTGTAATTAATGAAATATGGTTGGGGCTGTATAGATGACTTCTAGCAGCAGCGGCAGGTTCCCTTAGTTGCTTCGGTTATATGTTACATTTCATTCTTCTAGTTAATATCAGTTTTACTACAACAATATGTTCCTGGAAATTAAACACAAAAATAAAGCTAAGCATGGGAAAATTACTTCATTTTAATATTTGAGAATTTTTTTCTCTGCCTCTTAATGAGTATTGCAGAATTTTCTCTGTTTTTCAAGACCGTCTTTACAATTTTATCTTGAATATCAGTAGGAAGAAAATAACGTCAAGAACACAACACATTTAGCACGTGACTTCCCTTTTATTAACGGCACTGGAACAGCAAAAACACTGGGGAAAGAAAATGAAGGAAGGATCGCACCTATAGCCCTTTGATCCAGCCACCACAGATAACCTGTAGCTTGATAAACAATTCAGTTATTGTTATATTTTTCTGCATTACTCCATAGAGAAAAATGTTTTGAAGAGAGTTAAAATCAACATATGTTTTCTCATGAAGTATTATTGTTTTTTTGAAAAAGTTGTCTCAGAGGCTCATTAGTGAATCAACAAATAACACCAATAAAGTGGATTAGCAGCCTGTACAATCAAAGGTATCTACTATCATGCAGATAAATGCGTTACAAATAACCATTTTATTAGATTCTTCTCATGTATTACTGCATTTACAGTAACTCACTGATACTAGTTTTGATAGAAGTGTATCCTGATTTATCTAACTTGTTAAAGACTGGCATTTCATGTGCAATTTACATCTACTAAACATGCCTTAAAAGTACAGGCCCACGTCTTGGACTACATGTAGAGCAAATGTTTTCTACAGCAGAATAGAGCTGTAGTTGTAAGGGACAGATGAAGAAATTACAGGTAAACATTATGAATTTAGCCTTTAATAACTTTTCTTCTTTGTACATTTTCATTTCATTTTTATCAAGATCAATACAGTTACATAAAAATATGGAAAATCATGCAGAATAGCATTCATATCAATCACATTTTCCCCCCAATATTTTAAGGTAATGCTCAGTTGTTTTTAATCAAATTTGAAAGCGTATCTTCAACCGACTTCATTTTCTATATTATTTTCACTAGGAAAAGCTTTCAATATTACTTTTCCTCAAGCAATTACTACAAAAGAAACTGTGCTTTTCATTATGAAGAATCCACTGTCCATCCACCCCTGTGAGTCCTAGATTGGTTGGTCAGTTTTTCTACCTAGTATGACACTTTGTTATAAATGACACATCTGACAAACATCTCATAGAACTAAACCCACAGCATAGATAAGTTTTTAACCAATATCTAACTGATACAAAAGAAGACACTCTCACTATTTTCATATAGATATAGAACCCATATGAAGTGATCTTCTAACGTCAAAGGGTTTTTTACTTGTCTTTAGGAAAAAAGAAAGGGAATGAAAGGGAATGAACAGAATTTCATCCATGAATTTGTGCCTTCCAAGACTAAGAGCAAGAAAGCCTAACTGCTTTTATACATATGTCCTTTAGTCCCCTAAAACAATATTGCATTTGTCTGAGGTAATGAATTTTGCTCTCAACATCTAACAGAAAAAGGTATATCTAGTAAAAAATTTGGTATTCGCGCCTTTCATTCATAGAATCATAAAACCACTGAATGGTTCGGGTTGGAAGGGACCTTAAAGATCATCTAGTTCCAATCCCCTGCCATGGGCAGGGACACCTCCCACTAGACCAGGTTGCTCAAACCCCATCCAACCTGGCCTTGAAAACCTCCAAGGATGGGGCATCCACAGCTTCTCTGGGCAACCTTTTCCAGTGTCTCACCACCCTCACAGTAAAGAATTTTTTCCTAATATCTAATCTAAATCTACCCTCTTTCAGTTTAACACCATTTCCCCTTGTCCTTTCACCACATGCCCGGGTAAACAGTTCCTCTCCAGCTTTCTTGTAGACCCACTTAAGTATTGAAAGGCTGCTATAAGGTCTTCCCGGAGCCTTCTCTTCTCCAGGCTGAACAACTCTCTCAGCCTGTCTTCATAGGAGAGGTGCTCCAGCCCTCTGATCATCTTCATGGCCCTCCGCTGGACCCACTCCAACAGGTCCATGTCCTTCTTGCGCTGAGGACTCCAGAGCTGGACACAGCACTTCAGGTGGGGTCTCATGAGAGCAGAGTAGAGGGGCAGAATCACCTCCCTCAACCTGCTGGCCATACTTCTTTTGATGCAGCCCAGGATGCAGTTGGCCTTCTAGGCTGTGAGTGCACATTGCTGGCTCATGTTGAGCTTCTCATGCCCCAACACCCCCAAGTCCTTCTCCTCAGGGCTGCTCTCATGCCATTCTTCGCCCAACCTGTATTTGTGCTTGGGATTGCCCCGACCCAGATGCAGGACCCTGTACTTGTCCTGGTCAAACTTCATGAGGTTTGCATGGGTCCACCTCTCAAGCCTGTCCAGGTCCCTCTGCATGGCATCCAGTGTGTTGACCGTGCCACAAAGCTTCGTGTCATCAGCAAACTTGCTGAGGGTGCGCTCTATCATTCTTTCAGCATATTTCTTTTTTCTTCCAGAATTCATAAGCAGTCCTGGCAGAGGGGAGCTTCTCCAGAGCCAGCACATTCCATGGTGGAGCAGCAGATCTCGGTGCACAGGGGTGTTTCCTGAAGCAGGTGAGATGGCTCTAGTGAGACTCTACCTGGAGTACTGCATCCAGCTCTGTGGCCCCCAGCATAAGAAGGACACAGACCTGTTGGAGTGGGTCCAGAGGAGGGCCACAAAATTGATCAAAGGACTGGAGCACCTCTCCTATGAAGACAAGCTAAGAGAGTTTGGGTTATTCAGCCTGGAGAAGAGAAGGCTCCATGAAGACCTTGTTGAGGTCTTTCAGTACTTAAAGGGGGGCTTATAAGAAAGATAGAGAAAAGCTGTTTAGCAGGGCCTGTTGCAATAGGACAAGGCGTAATGGTTTTAAACTGAAACAGGGTAGATTCAGGCTAGACAGAAGGAAGGAATTTTTTACAATGAGGGTGGTGAAACACTGTAACAGGTTTCCCAGAGAGGTGGGAGATGCGCCATCCCTGGAAACGAAGGTCAGGTTGGATGGGGCTTTAAGCAATCCAGTCTAGTTGAAGATGTCCCTGCTCATTGCAGGGGGTTTGGAATAGATGACTTTTAAATGTCCCTTCCAACCCTAGCTATTCTATGATTCTATTCTATGTTTTTTTTATCTGTTACTTTTTTGCTTTGTGTTTTTTTTTAATATTCAGAATTATTTTCCAGATTTGTACATGAAATTCTGCATTCATTGAATCCAATTACGTAAACTTCATGTTTTCTTAAAGTCCTATCTTTAAATCATTTTGGGAAATGAAACAAAAAATGTTTGCTATTTGTCATTGAAATTTTGACGTTAATCTGCTTTAACATACTGCTGAGGAGAAATAAAATGGAGATATTCCACAGAGATACTTCTGCATCTACATCTTACAGTGTTTGTTCAGAGGAATGTTTTATTCAATTAATTTCACTAGAAAGATAATTAGATAAAATAGTTCACAGAAACATTCCTCTCCAGTTTACAACTTTCTGTTCTTGAAATTAATATATCTTTTACAGAATGACAAGCGGATGGATCACTTTCAGGAAATTGTACAGATCAGTTTGGAAAGTGTACAAAATTGCCTCAGTGAGACATATGTCATTATTACCTTATGCACCTTATTACCTTATTTCAGTTTTCTTTGGTTTGAACAATCTCACTTCTGTCACTTTGATGCCACTCGGTAACTTCCACTTTTTCTTATCAGCAATAATCTTCCCAAAATGCCAACAAGTACCAGATCCTTACAAACAATGGTTTTCATGTCAGTCAGAGAGACTAGTGAGTACTGAACATTTAAATTCCTTTGATAAATTTGTAAAGTCTCTTTACAAAGTGCCTCTAAAGAACCCTTTCTAAAGGGCTCTTCCAAGCCTTTCTTTTCATCATCACTGTTTTACCCTATTAAAACAGAAGTATAAAAGTCTTAGAAACCAAGAGCCCAAATTGTCCACTAGCATACATCAGAATAAATCCAGTGCTATATCCTTTTTGTAGAGCTGAGATGTACAGATGCTCCTATTACTTTTTGCACAACGAGCTTGCCACATGGATGAGCAGTTCTTTAAACCGCTCTCATGCAAACTTTGCATAATTGTTTCTGAGAGAATTGTAAATTGTTGGTATAAAAAGGATTCTATTTGCTAAATTCAAACACAAACCACCTTTTTTATTTTGGTTTGGTCTTACACATCTATTCAGATAAGATTTTGTTTACTTTAACATTCAAACAATGATTTGTCATTTAAAACTTATACTATTAATTCATAAATTCAGTGAAAGTCCCCTAAGATCTGTATTTTTTAGTAATTCTATGAATAGTACAGCAATAAACTTATTGATTCAAGTTTAGCACTTAGCTAAAAGGCTTGTTATAGTGCCGACAATATTTCAATAGGTCAATAAAATAAGGAAACACAGGGTAAGTCAGTCAATAACTTTAACAATGTCAATTTGTTTGCATGCCAAACCTCCAAATCAATCAAATGTGCATGCAAATAGCTCTATTAAATCTAATCTGGATTGAGGAGAGAAGATACTTAAGCGTATAATGAAAATTGAAGCTCTTCTTTAATTATCTGCATAAAGTGCATCACCATCAGCATAAAAAATACAGTTAATGCTTGTTGGGTAACAACCAACTGCTTAACCAATGACAATAATACTAAATTTCTTTTAAGATTTATGGTCCTGACTCAGCTAAGTACCTAATTTCTTATCTAACTTCAAGTAAAAGCAGAGCCTGTTTAAACATAATGGAGCAAGCTATGTAGCTGTTACAAAAGATGAATGCTTAAGAAACTCACTTCATATCATGGAGGAATAAGCATTCTATCCTTTTGATTTTGTATCTTGTCAATAAATGAACTTTAGAAGTCAATGTGGATAAACATTTCACCACTACCTAAACATAGCCCTCAGTCCCTCAGGTGAATCCATTAATGTCAAAAACTGCATCTTTGGAAACCTAGCAGAGATCTTTGGGAATGGGTGGGCAGGGAAGGTGAGAGAGAAAGGTAAAGGAAGATAAAGGAAGAATATATGTTTATACTCTTTATTCTGTTGTTTGAAGGTAGTCTGAGAGGCTTTTGAGTTTAGTATTTGTGAAGTGCGGTTCCCTACGTTTCTAACAAAAGCTGATTGTGTAAATCTGGAGTGGCTACATACTTCATACCTCGCTGACAACTATTAACTAGCTCTTGTAGTTATACGGACTTCATGATACTTTGCTTGGCATATACACTGTAGCAACTGCAGGATCAGAATGAAAAAACCTGAGCAAGAAGATCTACTGAGCTATATTTTAATCCAGGAGTTCAGTGCCCAGGAGGTGTGGAAACTGGATCAAATATTTTTTTCTGCATGATTCACCTGAATCTCTAATGTATATGTGCTCACCAACAAACTATAGAGTATTGTGAAGATGGGAATGGGCTTTCTAATTTTGCCTTGCTGAAATTTTCAGTATGCATATATAATTAAAAATTTATTGGATCGGAAATGGACCGATGTAATGAGAATTACTCTAGCCTCGTAACAGAAGGAGAGACCTGAGCTACAGTTCCTTTTCCAATGAATGCTTATGGGTTTTATATGAAAGAATTTCATATTAAGTTATTATTGAAACAAAGGACTAGACTGCAATTCTTATTATTCCTCCCTAACCAGTAGGCAAGAAATTCATTCTTATTCTTTTTCTGATTAAATGAATATGTAATTATTTCATGCAAAGCTGAAAACTTCAACAAGAATATGCCCACACTTACTGTATTCCTTAGCCATAAGTATTTGACTATTTGACTCAACCGTTATGTAGGAGGAAAAGATATCCATAGAAATTTCCACAGAAGACACGACGCATGCTTCAGGCTAATTTCTCTGGACGAAGTGGAAGGGATGTTGTTTCCTCTAGGCACCACGAGATCCAACTTTGCAGAAAACTGTTGCATAACCCGACTTTAACCATCCTGCTCTCTTCCTTTTACCACATAAGACATTTCTTTCAATAACAATAATATGGAACACTTACTGTCCTCATAAGCTCCATATTCGACTTCTCAGTAGCTGAGTTTACACTGCAGGGGTGCACTCTGTAATGTACCTCAAGACCCTGCATCCCAGGTGCCTGCACAGATCTTATCTTACCTGCATATGCCCCTGCTTCTCCTGGTTCCTGTGGAGGGATGTCTAGATTCAGAGAAGAGGAGAGCGCTGAGATGTAGTTCTGACTTGCATCTGTATTAATCCCCAGTGACAACTAATGAAGTTACTTAAGTACAAAGGGACCTAGAAATGGAAAGAAAGAAGAAAAAAGGGGTAAGTTGAAGAGTTGCAAATACTAAGAATCATGGAACTGATTAAATTCTTCAGAAGTGTAGCAGGTGACTGGAAAAGATTCTTAACAGAAATTCCATCTGTGAGGCAATGAACAGAAGGGATCTCTTTCACCTGCATATTTTTGGACAGCAGCGTTAGATTTATCATTATGCTACTGAGAAAAAAATGTGAGGTAGTTTTAAGATGGCAGTACATGAAAAATGTGCTTCATGAAGTTCACTAAAAGTGCTTAAAGATAATGATGTTCATATTAGTGTTTCTATGACCTAAAATGGAGGGAAGCCACTACACCACGCAGTCTCAACGAAAAGAGCACAGCCGAACAAAGCATACAATGCTTCAGAAACTACAAAGCAATGGACGTCAGCTAGAAGGTGACTCATAACTACTGATATAATGGGTTGGACTGTCAGCACAGCGCTTGGCTTCCTAGAAATTGAGAGACATATGGGTAACTGGCCTTTAAGACACTTGTGTTGAACCATAGTACTCCCTATTGAACCCTGTAGAGCATTCTAACTGTTCTCAGCATTAACAGTGTGATGGATTAATAAAAGAGAAAATTAATTGTGTGAAGATCACCCTTTCATGAGGAGAAAAGCTGTGGCCTTATCACTTTCATCACAAAACCTGTGCCTACACTTGTAACACCACAATTGTTCCTTCTCCTTATGAAAAGATGGATAAATATTGTTCAGGATTAAGTCCAAAGTGACATGTCAACAGCGTCACCAGCAAATTTCTCTAACTCAGAAAAAAAAAGGTGCAACACCTCATTTTGCATGTCTGATCAAATTTTATTTGATTATTTTTTTATTCTGGATACCAATGTTTTATAGTTAGAATAAGCAGCACTACACTTCAAAAGAAAAGTGAAAAGAATGTAAATCTTTGAATTAGACCTCAGAAAACATTAAATGGCTTGTAAGTCAGAGAGATAATTGCATTTATTACAACTTCATCACATTTTTTATTCATACAAATTGGAAAACGTATTATAATTTGTGAGATGTTAGGTTAGCTGTACTCAGTTCTCTTGCTGCTAAAAGGATATAGTGCGAAATGAAATGTCTCCTAAAGCTTTTTTTTCAGTACACAGACTAAATGAAGTGTAATTTTCTGATAATTACCTTTAGCAATACAAGATACATAAATTTTCAATATCAGTACACTGTACTTTGGTATCTGAGCCCTTGATGACAAATTACATTTACTTTTAATAAGTTTTATTCTGTCAGATCATAAAAGGGCTATCTGGTATATCTGAAAGTTCAGGCTTCTATGCTTACTTATGTATCAACCTCTTCAAGACTGATTGCAGCAGTGGGAAAAAAAATCAGACATAATGACAGTGCATCTGGTGACTTAAATTTTATCTTTACATCAAGATATGACCTAACTGATGATTTCTAAACTACATCTAATAGCTAATATCTGTCTTCCATCCCACGATAATGTCAACATTTACCATTGCCTAGATGTTCTTACATGAGTAAGATTTCATCAAATATTTACTTAAATTGTTTTCCGCTACATTTTAAATTTTTGTTGATGTTGCATTTTGTGGCTCAGAATCTATCTCCTAATAGAAGTAAAAGGTCTTAAAACTCATCTGTCTCCACAGTTTAGAAACTGTCCACCACAGAACAACTCCTGCTTACAGAGGAGTATTTTTAATGACATGTTGGTAAAAACTTATATATGTTAAGGGACTGAAAAACTAGGAGACTTAGCAAACACTATTACGGTAAGAGAACTAACTGGTGGCTCAGACGAAAGAAATGCGATGTGCACGTTCATTGCTCAACAGTTTATCCCTCTGGGTTCACCCTCCACAGGTATAGGGGTTGCAGATTGGTTTTGTTCTCCCCTCTTGTTTATATCAGAAGCTAGTCCCCATTCACCTTCAGAGAAGTTACATTAAACGTGTGTCACCCTAAGAGCCTTTTCAGAACACAGACCCTAACCTCATGGCTAGCTGGTAACAATATATGTTAAAAACTTCCCTACTGTAAGGAGATTGAGCAGCGCCATTAGCAAAAGCTTAA
Organism: Larus michahellis; assembly: GCF_964199755.1. Taxonomy (NCBI): domain Eukaryota; kingdom Metazoa; phylum Chordata; class Aves; order Charadriiformes; family Laridae; genus Larus; species Larus michahellis. The sequence continues at coordinate 82,736,327 of NC_133897.1, forward strand.
GGGCTGGTGCTTTCTTTTACATTTACTCACTTACTAGAATATTTGACGTTTAGACATGATAATCTTTCCGGGGACATTTGCACATTTAATATTTAAAAATCAATTTCATTTTGAACGTATTATCTCTAATAAATTCAAACCAAGATAGGAAAATTCTCCTAACTATATTCTAATGTTTTTACGAGTGTCAGCAAAAGGCAAAAAAATCTAAGTTGGAGTTGTAGTTTAGCTCCATCGTAAGTAAACCTGTTGGATGCCTCATTTGCATGAAGTTTCCTAGTGATGGCAACAAAGGCCAATTGAAGAGTTATCTGACGTTAAAGGAAAAGCAGGTAATTCAAGTTACAATTTATCAGATGCGACTTAGAAACCACAATAGGTGGTAGGCAATAAATTTATAGCCCTTAAGGCAACCTTTTTTCCAATTGATTTTCATAAAATGGGAATTTTGGATAGTATTTTAAACACACCTCAGGGAGTTAGGGATCCAGATCCCAGTGAAATTCTTCATCCTGAATATAATGAGATTAAACCCCTTAGGCTGTTTTGAAGGGTTTAATCTTGATGTTTTAGTTTAAACTACAGTCATTGAATATATAATACAAGTTGCCTGAAGACATGATGGTGTTCTATTCAGCTAATAAAGGGCTCTAGTCTGAAAAGAAATGTACATGGATTATTTAAGAACCAGAGGAATATTACCTTTCCCTACTGTATGTTAGAAATATGCACTAAACCTCAAATGGTTCTGTGTTTAAAGTATAAAATTCTAAGAGCTTTATCCTGCTCTTCCTCCAAATATTGACAAAGCACTTAAAAAACCCCTGAAATTATGTAACTTTTTTTTGGGGGGGAAAGATAGAATCTGATGAGAAAAAAACCTGTTTTCACTGCAAAGTATAAATCAGTTATTATACACAGAGATTTATCATTTTCAAACAAAAAAGAAACACAGCCTGTATCTGGACTGACTGAACTTTTGGGAGGGATTCCTTTAACGAAATGTTTTAATTTATTAAAATTATTTTTTTGTTGCTTCCAGAGTTATATTTTACTTTTGTGATCAAAAAGAAATATAAAATTTCTTTGGTGAAACCTAACTACCAAAAGTCAAAGCTTCCAGGGGTTTATTTAGTGATTTAGTCCCTACAATGCCAAACAAGTCTAACCTATCTATGCTAGCGTTCTTTATATAAGTATCTTAACAGAAGAAAAAATCTCCATATAATGGTAGTCTCTGTCTTTCCTCAGTGTAGAGAAAATTCTTGTTTGGAAGTAAAAATAATCCTGTAGATTAAAATCCTCTAACTTTGCTTCACTCTTTTTTCCATTTTCCTGCCTACTCAAAGACCAAAAAACTTTCTTTGCAAATTGCTCGTATTTCCATTTTTTGTATTCAAATAACATTTATAGTAAGTTGGGGTGTGACAAGAGAAGTATTACAGAACAGCAGCACATCTTGAAGAGTTTGAGCACAGCACAGACTGGTCTCAGAAACTGCATTTACCAGTATGGAACCTGGATGAGGAGGACAGAAGCACCGTCTGCATGCGCATGCACATACTATCTGCATGTGCACGGTTGCAGTTCTGTCATATTTAGTGATAAATTTGTGAATATTGTGCCCTTTAAGCGCAAAGCCAGGCCAAAGAATGTACAGACTGCCCAGGGATTTCTAAGAAAAGTGCATTCTCTCTCCAGCTTTGCTCCTACTCTGTTGAGGTCTGTGAGTCTTTGATAGAATGTGTGCACACTGAAACAGCATGGAAAATGATCAAAAACCCACAAGAAGGCATTTGACAGAGTGAAGAGAACTGTTAACCAAAGCCGTACTACAGAAGAACTGCTTTAATAAGAATGTGAGAATGCTTCAGTAGAGTACTGAAGCGCAGCTAGAAGCCCATGCTGCTTAGACCCTTGACAGCTAAAGAGGAGAAAACACTCAGCTGTTAGAGGAGCTTCTGGCTGTGGATTTTTTGGAATGGAATGAGTCCACAATTAAAGGGGACGGATAAGCACTCTGATAATGAGCCATTATAAAACGTCTAATGACACTTTTTAAAATGTGCTGTTGATGACTGTACACTTCTGCTATGACTCATGGCACTGCAAGGTGAGAATAAAACGACTGAACAGTCAAAAAGGATGCCGCACACAGCAAGCAAGACTCAGCCTTCCAAGTACCATATAGATGCTTACCAACATGTATAAAAATCTTTCCTTACCAACATGTATCAAAGTCTACTGACAATTCAACAGTTTTCAGAAGTGGAATAGTGTGGGCTGGGGAAAAAAAAAATTAAAAATTGCATTTCAAGGTTTATCAGATCACCAGAAGGAAGTGACACAAGTGATCATTTTCCTATTAATGTATGATGGGAAGAAATGGGTTTGTGCAAGACTGAATTTTTTTGAAATGAGCATTGAACAACAATCCCAGAAGATTTTAAAGCTAGTATCACAAGCTGGGTAAAGTCTATATACCTGGGGACAGAAGGTCAGATGAAACCTAAACACTGTATGCAACTACTCGTGAGGTTTGGCAGCTCAGTTACGATATATATATACTATAATAAGGTGTGCAAAATGTAAATTGACTGGTTAAAGGAGGAGGCTTCACAACCACTGAAATTCCAGACCTGATACTGAGAAAAGGCAACATCATATTGAGTGACAAGTATTGCATAGTTACTGAAGATCACTGCTGCATTTCTTGAGACGGTGAACGTTTGGAAAATACTCGGGAAAAGAAAGGTACATTTTTCAAGTATCTGACATGACAGAAAAGAGGCACACAGTACATCACAGCAGAAAGTGAGGATCTGAGTACCAGGTGCTTTCTGTTGGTCACTCAGAGAGCAATAGGAAGGGCAGTCAGCAGAAAAGATGCCCAATACTGACGGCATAAGCAAAATGAAAGAAAGACAATAACAAGCTGGTGATATTTAATCACTATACGTCATTCCAGAGTCCAGATAGTAGGAGAAGAAGGAAAGAAATAAGGATGAAACGTTATTTCCTGATTAGAGAAAATTCTGCCAGGCTAAATTCATTTTCTAAGTTTTTGATTTTACAGCTCTTGTACTGCACTGACAATTTTTAAGGCTCTTTAAAAGGTGAACCTTTGCATATCACACTGTCAGGCCCATTTACCACCACTTTCCTTCCTCCATTGTTTCGCATTTTTATCCTGTTCAATAGGTCTGTCAGTCAGCAAACGTGCTAAGGCTGAAACTACCTTTCGGGTGGTACGGTCACGCTATCATTGAAGCACCTGGCAGAGGCCTGGCTTGTACTTAAGCAAGGCTTAGAACTTCCCCTGCTATGCATCACAAGTACAACTTACCCTTCATTTTACTTATATCGTTTTGAGTAATAAATCATAGTTCCTTTACTGAGACAGAACTCAAGACCATTTTCTCATTTAATAGCTTTCATCTTTATGATGTTCTATATAATGGATATCACAGTACATTAATGAGTTTGCCAGCATTATCAGAAGATGTATCACCATTTACATAGTTCCTTTTTATCCCTGGGAAGACTGCATGAATTTATCAGGTTTATAATTTCTCTTCACTTATATGGATTATATACATTAAAAAATCATGGTGCTTTAAAAATACCTTGAAAGAATCTTCTTATTTAGCAATGTTCTTAGTGTAAAGTTACTGTTATGTTTTCTCATTAGTAGTGATATACTGTGTCTCAGTCCATAGTCAGTATTTGTCTAAGGAGAGTGTGACCACACACAGAATTATTTAACTTTAAAAGCAGAATTAAGAACTGATCTACAGAATATGGAATTTCATTTATTTTATTCACAGGATAATAATGCCCATGTCTGAAATGCAGTATTAAAAATAATAGACTAAATTTCAAGTATCCGTGTTTCAGAATCATCCGATGTTTCTGTAAGGATACAGGACAAGTTTCTTTTTAACGAAAAGGTGTGAAACACATGAGTACATTTGAAATAGAGAGGAACAAAGAAAGAAGATGGAAGATGGCTCTTCTACAACAAACCTCTAAACAATAATTTTCGCTTTCCTGAAGTAAAAAAATATACTGAAAAGATTATGTGCAAGATAAGATTTGCAACTTATTTTTGTTATTGTAAATCTTGTGATTAAAATTATCAAAATTAGCATTAAAGATTTTCTGCCCTCAGTGGCATAACCTAAGGGAAGACTAGAACTACATGAACAGTGAGCCAAAAGTTGTCCAATATTTGCTGGCATCTTGTAAGAGCTGCAAGACAAATGGTTTACAGCACTGGTGCTCTTGGGAGATACCTTGATAATGTTTCAAGTTTTTGCATAAAACTTTGATTCCACATTAGAGACAAAGACTGGGGGGGGGGAGGGGGGCAGAGAAAGAATGACACCTCAGAAAAAAATAAAATAAGCCATAAACCATATGGTACATAAAAAGTTCTGAAAAATATTTTTGAGTTTTTTTACTAGTTTTGTTTTATACCAGCCACAGAGGCTGGTACACCGTCAGCGCAGCAATTCACTCTGGCCTTCATTCTGCACAGACTTCATGCATAGTCAGCTTTATGCACTGTGAATGACTCCATCGCTCTGTTCCTTTATGTAAAGTTGTGTACAAGCACCTTTGGGCAATTGTGGCTTTAGGAAATACTGTTGCGTAAGGGGGAATTTACAGCTATTAGGGTTCATACTATCATTTCTCACTTCCTACAGCTATCAGCTAGGAAGTTCCTATCTGGGCAAGTACATTTTGTAAGGTTTTTCTTGAGTGAAGACTGTGAGATGAGAGACTCAACATATATATTTTTGTATATGCAGTCATCTATAAACCTGCAATTTCTCTAGGAATCCCAAGATACTATGCTATAAAAAAAAAAACATCCTATGAGTCACATTAACAGGATAGCCTGGAAAATTCTGAAGACAATGGTACCGCATTTCAAGATTTGTATTATAGTATCTAAATGTTATTAACAATATTTTAACATGAGACAAAACTTAAAAAAAAATAATTATATATAAAACATATATTTATAATGTTGAAAATCCTAGTCTAGAATTGGACGTCTACCTTGTAGATCTTATTGCAAATACTCTTATTTCAACCGGGCACCTCTCAGCTTAACTGCATCCTTCTTCCTTTCCAATCTCTCTATTTACTTGTTTTTCAAGCCCAGAACAGCAGATGAGGTTGTACATTCTTGACTGAGTAAATATACTGGCTATTTCTTCCTACATTATAATTTCACTTTCCTTCAGAGACTTTAAGCATGTAACCCTGCTTTAGTGTCACTGAAAATTAACTAATTTGAGGAAAACAAGAGTTAAGTTTTTCTTTAAAAATCATGGAGTTTCCTCATTCACCTGTTCTGCTATCAGTGGAAGAAGCAGTCAGACAAAAAATGCCTCGTTTCACCAAGCACTCATGAACTTGGTGAAATACAATGATTTGCAGTCAGGATCTCAATTTTCCTTTTTATGCCAAAAACGCTACCTGAGCCGAGTGCTCAGTACAATTGCAGGCACATTCCGCTTCATAGTTAAATAAATAAATGCTTTAGCAGAGGCCTTATAATCCAGGCAGAGAAAACAAAAAATGGTGGGAGAAGAAATGGGCACAGAGCGGTGAAATGATTTGTTCAAGATTCTCTGTGTAATTAGATTTACAGCAGTGCACAGAAACAAGTATTCTGAAATTGGCATGCGAGCCAGTAGATATTACTATCTTCTCTCAGGATACTCTCACATCTATCATAAGACAAGCTCACTCACAGCAATTCCAGATACGGGGAACAATGCCAAGATAAATTTTATGTTACCTCTGCAAAAGCTAACTATTCCTCCAATATCACTAAATATCTATTCACAAAAAATCACAGTTGAAATACAGTTCCTTGTTGTCATTTGCATAACATTTATCCAGCTATTTATCTCCTGCATGAGTTTTCCCTTACCAAGAGCAGACAGCTTGTAAGAAAGTATTTTAAATGAAAGTGATATACATTTAAATAAAACAATTTTCTGAGAAGTAATTTACCCTTCCTACTTTAGTAGCCATAGAATTCAGTAGTTCTGAAGTGCTGTGCATAATGAATGCTAACCCCACAGGGCTTAAGCAATAATTGTCATTTTTCTGTCTTAAAGATTGCAGCTATTATTTATTTATAGTATAATACACTCAAGTTGTCATTCACCCTGTGACCGTGCCACCATCCACCTTTTTTCTACAGTATAAAAGAAAACTGCTCAAGGGATAAATTTCTATATGCAAATTACACAAAAGCTATTAAAGCAACAATTGCTCATAATGCTGAAATATTGAGGATGGTGAGGCAAAGGCCATGGAGGACAACAACAGAACCTCAGCTTGCTTCAGTGGGCTCTATCTCAGATTTTACAGTGCCTCAAATCCACACTGTAAAAAAGCAGCACTACTCTTCATTTAACTGTGCTGGTTAACTTTCAGCATCTTTCAGTGTCTTTTCACCAGCTTCATTCCTCGCTCTGGTTTATTTGAAGAACTGAAAAAAATGGCTCAAACTCATCCCTGCAGGAGGCGGCAGCCTTAACTCCTGATGCTGCAGCAGGTTTCCAGGCCACACAGCAGTGGTGCAGGAGCTCTTGTTCCTCTGGGAGATAATAAAATCAACAATTTTGATTCTGATGTTTAAAGCCTTCCCCCCACCTATAAAACACACAAACATACACATGCGCAGAACTGCATGAGGTAACCGAGTTTTGTCGCGTACTATCAGAGTCCTCACCCTGGGAATTTGTGAAGTCATTGCTTTCATTTTTTTCTGTAAATAGGGGGAGCGTCTCCATCAGTATTTTAATATTTCAATAAATAATAAAAATTGTTACTTGCTGTCTCTAGGATAGATGGAGAAGCTATCAGTGTGCCATTTTGATGAAGAAGTCTTTAAAAAAAGAAACAAACTAACAACAATCTCACATTCTGCACAGGGACTGCACAGCCAATTCAAAAGCATCCTGAGGGATCTTAGTACATTTTCTGGACTTCAGGGCTGTATTTAATACAACTAGTTCTATTTTTCAAATGAAGATGACTGAAAGAAGCAAGCCAATCATAAATTCTTAATGCTAATAGACCTTTAATACCTATCCAACATAATTTTTACATGTTTATATGAATATATGTATCTCACATCTACTGTTACTTAGAATATAATAATTTATTATTAAAAATATTAACTTCAGATGTTAAAATTTCACTACACTGATTGTAATGTTGCAAGTTATCTAAATACTGACCTCATAATTAGATAATGAGATACCTAAATAATCTTCAAAGCCTGCAACTTCTAGCCTAATTTTCATTAGCATTGAGCATTCCCAGCTGGATCCAACAATATCCAATACCTTATAAGATTGTCTCTTTATATCTGAGATTTAGGTACTCAGGTGAATTTCCTTAAAAAAATTTGTATTAATTTACATTAATGAAATAATCTTGCTTAGGAAATCATTAATTTATCACACAGAGCATAAGACCTTTACTTAGCATTTATTTAGTCATGTGTCAGGAAACTCACTCATCTACTGAAGTAAGCATGTGATTTGTGTAGGCTAATTCCAAACTGAAGGACAATAAGTCCCTTTCTCCTCTGGGAAATTCTGGTGGAAGAAGGCTTCTCAATGGGGAAAGAACAAGTATCGGTGAGATCCATTGCTGAACAGATGGTAGATTTCTCCAAATCTGCTCTCCCAAGCTGAATGTAAATCCCCACATCTGTGATCTGTGCGTGGAGTACTTAAGTCGCCCAATTTCATCACCCACCTATGCTCTAGCTCCAGATTGGCATCAGATCTCCTGGCTGTGCATACCCACTGAAGACCAGCTCCCCAGAAGGTTAGTTCTCCTTGTAGTACTTTACTCAAAGAACCTTTGAGAGATCCAAGAAAAGGCCATTCATTTTAGGCTTTAATGTCCTCAATACTGTAAACTCTTCAAGACAGGGTAATGGTAGTGCATGGTTCTTAGCTTCCTGCTTACTATTCCTGCTCTATTTCTCTGAAAGAGCTCTTACAGGAAGGAAGAAAGGAAGAGATTTGTATCAGGACTAAATGACGCAGGCAAAACAGCGGTGTTCTTCTCAGACCTTTTTCCAAAGACATACAGATTTTGCTGTTGTACTGCATTTTAACTGTAGATGTATTGTTCTTTCAGATGCATGCTGATCATTTGCAACACTAAGGTCACAGACCAAACTCCGTTGTTACACTGCAAATCCAAAGCATTTTAGCCCTCTATAGCAATGTGACCTTCCAGCATCTGAGAATATGAGAAAAGTTCACTCCTTAGCGTTCACGCTTTCAATCACAATGAGCAGCCTACACATGATGATTCTCCAGGTACTGACAAATGATAAAAAGGCTGATTATTGCTCTTCCTTTTTCTTCTTTTCTTACTGATTTAGTAATGATAACTGCTCAAATGTCTTTGCATGTTTCATTGTCATCATTTTTAGCTTTTCCCTATCCTCCTTTTTGGATAAGACCGGCCTAATTATCTAGTGATGATGATACATGTTCAGAGACTGGAAAGAGAGAAATCTGAGAGCTAAATAAATCAAGTCTCCTTTAACAGTGACTAGTACTGATACGGGCTGTGAATCTCTTATTTTGCTTCAACAACCAGCACTGTGTTTCACCTCAGGCTCTGTTTAAGATGATCCTCTTACAGTTTGAGTGAACTATGCGGTGGTCAGCAGCACACACAGCCATTTCAATATCAAAATATATTAAGAATTTAAAACGATCTTGTCCAGATTTTGTCTTTTATTTTAAAAAAATCCACAAACTATTCTGCTCCTTAATTTCTTGGCAATCATAAATTATTTTATTATTTGGCTCTTCCTAGTAACTGGCTGGTGAAAGTTATTTGAAGTATCCTAGCCGTATATTAAGGACTGATGCCTTGGTTTTGCACCACTTTGAGCGGGGGAAAGAAAGGCAAAATCAAAATTAAAACAATTAACGTCTTCCATAATTAGCAGATGAGCCTTAGTCCGATAATATGTATTTAGTGATCAATAAGTTGGAAATTCAGAAACTTGTGTGGTCCACCCTTGGCAAATGGCTTGGATAACACCACTTGTTGAAATAGAAATGTAAGTGGTATAAGTGAATCAAAAACAAAGCCATGTGAGCAGGCATTTACCTAAACCTAATCATGTGGAAGAGGAATAGAACCACCAGACCCATCAAACAGTAACCTGTGAATTACAAAGAGACTTCTGAAACAAAAATGGAGTCAGTTTGAAAAGGGGTGTGTGTGTGTGTGTATAGGGCACAGCAAGCAGGTGCTCCCTCGCCAGCATGTGCATCCAAATCTCCCACGGGAGGCATGTGCACTTGGGGAATCTGCTTTATCCCCTCAAAAAGGGGGTGTGCTGGTAACACACACTGCTTGGAGGCAGGCAGAGAACATGCACTTACTTGTGTGCATGTGTATGAATAGAACATTTTGAGATTAGTTATAACTAATCTTAATGTTCAGGAAGATGCTTAGCAATCTGTAGGTCTTCATTAACATTTTGTTAGTATTTAGTATCATGGTTTATCTGTTGTGTTACTGATACTGGTCCTGAACGTAGTTCGCTGATTGCCAGTTAATTACATTTTGTTAATAAATCAGCAAACTTCAATCCTAATTTCATTTTAATTACATGAGCAGAGGTGTTTTTCCATGAAACACACATGAACTAACTAAAATAGTAAAATGGGGTTAAGCGATGCATACGTTTTATGCTGCCTGCTAGCACTGAGGTGAATTTCATTCACTTTCAGAGCTTAATCCTGCAGGTACACTTTACATTATTGGTAACTACTGAAATCTTCCTTTTATGGTTGTGAGGATAAGCATTTAAAATTAGGCACAGCCCAAATTAAGTTGGCTTGCACAATTTCTACCCTTTGATCAAGTGAAGAAAGGCCGAAGATAAAAGAAAGCTGATCGGAGATCTAAAAAACCAAGACAAGCCTATAAGAAAAGATTGAATAAATCAGGCTATGTACACTAAGGAAGAGAAGAATAATGGAGGAGACAATAATATTTCCAAATATATAAAGGCAGCTATTAAGATGTAGACAGCATTATACTGCTGGTGGTGTGGTCAGAACTGCAGGAAGTACCAGATCATGCATTTGAAACTCTTCAGGTTTCCTCTTCACTTCTAAATAATAAAACACTGGAATGGGTTCCTGCAGAGTTCGTAGTTTCTCTGTCTTTGAATGCCTGCAAGAACAGACCTCTGCTTGGAGCAGGAGGATGATTAGATATCCTTCCAAGGTTCCGTCCTTCTCCGTAATTTTATGCTGCTGTATAATAACAGCTTGCATCATAAACCACATACTCTGAACGTGGATCCATAATCAGGTAGAATGAGACTGTGTCCTGAAGGACACGTGCCCAGAGCATTTCAGCTCCTGAACTGAAGCTACAAGGTATGCAGAAGAGCAGGTGGAAGACTAGTAAGGTGGTCCCATGTCAAGGAAGCCCTGAACAGCTGCCTTCTTCCTCTTTCTGTGGCACAGAGATCTTCTCTAACAACAGGCAAAATGCAAGGCTTGCTGAATTGTAGTCATTGAGTAAAGCATTATGGCTTCTGCCTTCCTTCCTACCCTACTGAGCTTCTTGTTGTTTTGACTTCCCGTAGGTTACCATCCCCCAAAACATACTCAGCAGAACTGAGTGCCTGCCAGGATCTCAGCAGCCTGGGCGCACTGATGGCGATGGTAACGCAAGCCCACGTTCCTCAGCGATTTAATCGAAATCACTGCACTGTGAATGGCAATGGCTGAGGCAGCAGCAGATGTTTTATTCTGCTGACTCTTCTCTGAGGGAGGGACATTTTGGGTGGACAGCTTGGTGCAGTAACATTTTACTGCTCATCTCCTGAGGTGAGCAAAAATCAGCCCAGCTTATCCATTAAGAATCCTGACACTACACTTTTCACAGTTCTTAGCAAATGTGTAGTCTTTATCTTCTGTGTACCTAATCTGAGGTTTAGTTTTGAGATCAGTGGACACTCTATATAGACAAATTGGTGACTTTTCTTATGCCCTGTGAAGCGGGGCTACTACCAGTTCCCCTCCTGTGATCAGACTGTATACCACGCTCTAAATGAGGCAGATAGATACAAATAGTATGTTATCATGCACTGACACTTATATAGAAGCAGGTAACGTGAAGCTGTGCTTAATATGGCATTTTTAAATATTGAGTGCAAGACATCCCCTCTGAGCATTATGAGAAAATAGGTCTTTTATGTATTTATTTGCTACAGGGCTTTACAATTATATTTTTCCCGAGAGCAGGGGAGCTGTGGGATTCATGGTTCTTCTATTTTCACTCTAAAAAGTGGTGTTCTTCAGTTAGGAAAAGAAAAAAGTGATTTGCCTCCTCCTTGCCTCATCTTTTTTTATGTTTAATCTCCCCTCTGCCTTGGAAATGTTTTATTCCCCTTCACGGTCTCCAATTATCATCTCAACTTTAACAGCTGATTTCAGCCTCTGCTGACACTTCAGTCCAAGCTTTCTCTCTCTATGTATGTATTTTTCCTACTGTACTTCAGTGTCTCTCCCCCCATGAGTTTCTGATTGTGAGACAACTTTACTCACCTTTACTCTCCTGCAGCTATCTTACCTCAATTTGCTTTGACCTTCTTTTCCCTGGATTACCTGGTTTACTGCCCAGACATCCTCAGATGGGCCAGCCTGCTTCCTCCATGTTGCTTATGTCCAGTGGCAAGTTCCACTGAGGCTAAAAGTGATGGAGGTTCAATGCAGGTGTTCAAAAGTAGGACCAGACAGACAAGCCACAGATCTGTACAGCTATAGTTTCAATGGAAATCTTTTTGACTAATAGGCTTAAGCACATGCAAGTTAGGCACAGCCTTTGAGGAACTGTATAGCTAAAAGTTAAACCAGTAATCATGTCTAAACTGTAATTTTTTTTTTAAGTCAGGTTAGATTTTCATGGGACAAAAACACGCTCATCTCTGATTTAACAATACTTCTCTAGCTCAGATCATTTGATCCTTAAAACATTTCAAAGAAAAGGTCAGGATTTGCTCTTTAAATGAGAAATACATAAAAATACAAGAAAGTATTTCTTATAATGCTGCTGCCCTGTCATGCCTATTTTCTATAAGGTTGAAACATTTTAATGAATATTTACCCCAAATTCACGCAAACCCATACCAAGGAAGGCAAATTGCATGTAAATGCTTACAAGTTGATGGACTGTAAGACAGTTTTTAAGTGAAATATTTAATTACTCTAACAATACTTGTCCAGCCTATGTGAAACACCATCTTCTGTGGGACTATCTGTGTCCCTGATATGGGACTGTTTATCTAAGTAAAGGATATCAAGATCAAGTAGTAGCAGTGCGTGACTCTCATACTCCAGAATTAAGATGTGCAAAGGAAAATTCAGATTTTCCGTGATATTACAAAGGACCTGACTCATTTCAAGAGGTCCGTGCAATGCCCACTCATCCACTGATGCTACGTCTACCAGTGACATTATCCTTCTGAGATCAGTAGTACTGGCGGCCATCAGTGACTAATAATTCATTTTTTCCATCTCGCTGGATGTAGTTTGTATTTTATAGCTGTTCTCTGTCACCTACAATAAATTATTTCGTAGCTTGACTACTGACTTAGGATTGTTGGATGTGTTCAGGTCTAATTTCATTAAAACGAATCTCATGCTGGCATGTAGGAGGTAAGAAGTCTAATGATATAAGCTAAAGAACTTACATCTGGTTCTTTTTGCTAATGCTGTCTGGCATCTGCAAAGGCAAACCAGCTGACATCCGCAACATTAATCTTATTATTTTTTTTTTCAAAAGATCTCCAAGGAGTAAATGCATAGTTATTGCCTTTCTTTGTATACAATAGCAACAATAATTTTGATGCCTGTTTGATTAGACAACAAATCTAATTTTGAACTCTGCTTTTCACTGCACAAGAAATTTTTAACATTTACACTCATACTGAGAATCAGTTTATTGAGAAGAGTACAGATGGTAAGTAAGGCCCACAAGCTTAGATCCACAAAGGACTTCTTTAGTGGTGTCAGGGAGGGAAAAGAAGGTGAAGAACTATCTGCCATCCATAGCATTGACATGCAAACTATAGATGTCGAGAGCCTCCACTAAAATGCTGACTTAATGACAAAACCACCTAAACTCCACAAACAACTCAGTTTACAGCATTATGAGGTCTCTAAACCGAGATCTCTATTACTTCTGTCAGCTGTGCCTGAAGATAGCCTTAAGTCTGGTATGCCATCTGATCCAAATCAATTCTCTCTCTACTGCTTATAGGGGTAGGGCTAAAGCATATGCTCACCATGTTCCTGTGACTCAGTTTCCCCTTCCTAGTGCCTAATTGGATGGTTCCCAATTCAACTCACAAGCTATGTGGACAGAGAGTTTAAACTTATGCGTAAGCTAATATAACAGCCAGATACAGCCTAAGTGTCAGAATTCTGAAGGTGTTTGGAAGTTCAGAGCAGCTTGCTGCCTGTTGGTTACCTCTGTCCTGTCCAGCACTGCAAGCAAGGAGTTCTTCTGAATAGTGGTTCCAGACTGCCTGGTCTGCAAGGCTTTGACAGAATGCATCTAATCAAACAAACTGTGCTCAAAATATAGCCAGTGAACATAACGGTGGTCTTTCCACCTCTTTTCTACTCAACAGGACAATGTTTAAAGTGCTCTGAACATAATTTCTATTAAAAATGTTCTCTGCTATACCTGAAAAAGGCTCCTTTCCTACAACGCAATCTCCAGGAAGTTTTGCCCTGTAAGGATTTTGATCTGTGGTCAGTGAGCGTTTAACTAGCCTGCTTCCACTTGTTTGCAGCCTGATCTTTCTTGCTCTGAAGCTTCTTCAGTTCCCTTTGCAGTTAAAATCCCTTCTACCTAGCCAGAATCGTGAACAGCTATGGAAAAGAAAAATGCTGACAGATACCCCACGTTACCAGTGATTTTGATTTTTTGACACAATTCCCACAGCTCCCAGGCAATTTAGTCTCACATTACTCACAGTACAATACTGTAAGAAAAATCCTATTAGTAAGAGTCAATGTTCAGACTTCAGAGTCAGTCAAGGGTTTTTTGAGAGGAACCTATTTTGCTGCTTGGATCTGAACATCTCTAGTGTTAGCATGTCATCTGTAAAACAGAAGGAAGTTGGTAGTCCTAGACTGGTCTCTTGGTGAGATAGGTGACCTGGTGGCATTAAAATATGTATCTCATGTGTATATCACAGACATGGCTCTTGACACTTCCTTACATAGCCTGGTACGCAATCATGGACAAGAAGTTTCAAAACAGGGTCAATGGGTGGGATATGCTAGCTGTCATCTTGTATTTGCCCTTTGAGAACCTTCTCTGTTTCCTTAGGGGTGTGTACAGAGGGTGAGATGACTTTTTGCAAAGCAGCACTCACAAGAGCTATTTCTCTTTGTAGAAGACTGCTGAAAGAAAAGTAGAGAGGTATCTAATTATATTTTAAACAGTCTGTGAAGTATTTTTCTGTACTCTGTACTTTAACCATGTGCACTTTCATTCTTCAAATATGAAAAAAAAAATAAATCACCTTGAATATGTACAAGTATTCAGGTACATTCTATAATGGATTTTCAGTTTTATTATTAGTGAAGGTCATACAAGAGTTTTGCTTTACCCAGTTGGCTTCTAAAATATTGAAGGTTAGAATTTTCCCATCTAAGAAATTCAAGAACAGCACATAAGGACCAAAGAATACTCCAGTCTCATTAATTAATCAAGTCATGTCACAGCAGATCTTGTTAATCCATCCTCAGAGGAAACTCGAATGATGTTTCAATTCTCTATGCAAGAATAGACAGAATAGTGAATAGTGATAATGCTATACAATTACAGAGAGATGGGCAGCATTTGGAGACACCAGAAATTAAACTAAATTAATTTTTTCCCCAACAGCAACTAAAAGACATTTTTTGGATGTTATCTTTGTGAACTGATCTACTTAGAGGACACTAGCAGTATTATATTTTGATACTAAACCTTGTAAGGTGACTGCTTTAAAAGCTCCATTGGAAAGAACAAGAGTTAGGGAATTTTAAAAGTCACTTTGTTGCGTAAAACCAAACAGCTTAATTTGGCATCTTTTATCTTTTTGAACTGAGAGCAGACAAATGCAGGTCTTCACAGTGTACTAGGAGAGTGGCAATGACTGGGTATGTAGTAATAGCTGCTGCATTACTCTTTCTTGGCTAGTAGCAGCATTTGTTTTCTAGTCCTAAAAAGAATCAAATTGCTAGATCCAGCAATCAGGCTCACAGAGAGGTAGTTAATTTTTTTGCAGGATGAACAAACATTTTAAGTCAGATTTACTAGTAATACTCTTCATCTAGTCAAACTGAGTATCTCGCCTCTGTCTTGAGAGTTAATGAACACCCTTGCCCTAATCTCACTAAATGTTTGAGCTCTACATAACTGTTTACAGGTGAAAAGCCGCTTGGAGGTCAAGGGATTATCCTCATACTTCATGTTCAATATGTTTAAATAAACAGCCGAGCTTAGCTCAGTGACTTACAAAACCGATGCTTGCATATAGATAACATATGCTCCCTATATGAAAGGAAATGAGGAATACTCCACGTTTAGCCTAATAGGATTTATGTAGGATATAGCTGATGCAAAAGTTCTTGAGCTGGATCAATGCACAGGAAAAAGTTTTACTTTTTCTAGCCAAGTTGGCTGTTACAAGTTAGCAATAAAGGAACATTTATTCAAATCGTAAGACCAAGAAAAATCATAGTGGTGGTTTTTAAAATTGTTGTACTGCTCACATCTCAAGGTCTCTGTCCAGACATAGATGTTTTTTCCAAACCTTGCCTAAGGCTCTTCTGATAGCTCTGACAATTACGTGTGAAATTATCCCTTAGACAGAAGAGTGATGCATCTGCAGCATGGGTCTGATCCAAAGATCAGTGAAAGCAATGGAAAAACTCCAAGTTGTGCAATCACTTGTGGATCAGATCCCTGAATTATTAGTGATGAAGCACTGTATAAAATGTCAGCCCCAATTAAGCTATGGCAGAAGTCCCATTCTGTAGGGTCAGGACTTCAACTGTAAAATTTTCTCAGTTATCTATACTCCATCGATTCCAATTACCTTCCAGCTTAACACATCTACAAAAGTGAAGCTTATTTGTAAAATTAGTCATCCTTTTTCCACTAATCCCAACACTTCTATCACTACTGTTGGATAAAATGAGTTCCTGTTTATTTTTGATTTTAGTTATTTTTGCCTCTTCTTCAGGAGCAACAGTCAGTAAAAAATGTGTGTTCATAGTTGTAACTATGTGTTCTTTTATTGTATTTGTATCCCTTTTTGATTTAAGCTTCAACACGGTCTCTGCAACTGAGTTTTCTGTTCATAATTTGAACTCCAGAATTTCAAAACACAGATTTTTAATATAATGTGAATATTTACATCAGAAGCACCTGCACACTACTTTAATTAGAGATCAGAAAAAAAAAAAACTCCATAGGATTTACAACCAGTGTCTTATGCCGCTTCAGACGAAGGATCCTGTGGGCCAGGGCCTCAGATGATGTCCGGAGATATGGCTTCATTGAGTTCAGTCAGCTCACCAAATGAGGATCTCTTTCTACCTGTCCTTATAAAACGCCTTATGGCCATTCTACAGAATTAAAACATGGAGAAAAATAAAAATCAATAACTACCAAACTGAATAAATATGAGAAGATTTTGATCTGCCGCCAGATGCTTTGTGTTTAGTGAGGTAAGCTAAATTTACTGCAGAACTTCCTACTTCTGCTCTATATTTTGCACATTTTTTAGACCTAAAAGAAGTCTTCTACCTGCTACTGTTAAGAATAAAATCTCTGTCATGACTAGTTAATCAGCTTACTCAGGCACTCCAATTTGACATAATTAAATTTTTCATCCAGTCACCTTATTCCTAAGTCAGAACACAAACGTAGAGTCCCTCTGCAGGTTCACTGACTACCTAATCCTGCTGTGCCAGGTTATGATCCTTCCAGGCCTCTCCAGGGCCTCGCTCTGGAGGTTTCCACAAAAACGTTGAGAGACCTGCAGACCGCAAAGGTCTATGCTGTAGCTGTGGCTGAAACATTTTCCCGTGTGGTTAGAAAGAAGCAAACTAGGACGAGCTGTTGCCAGCCTGGAGCGTATTCTCCCTGCAAAAATCCTACTGACTACACTTTAATATCACACACGCACACATTTTATTCCTACAGATAGCTGTGTCCCCGCTCTCCAGCGTCCTCACTGTTAATCGCCGTTCAGTAAACAGGCCTGGCATTACTGCTTATCTTCTCCTCAACAACTTTTCTGCATCGGTCCATTCACATTAAATTATTTTGCACTGCTCTTGCATGCCAGCTCCCAAAGACCTCCTATGAACCTGTCCTCAGACTCGGATAGATTTCTTCCTAACAAAGGGCAGGAAGAAAGCTGCAAGAGATCTAGATCATTCCACCTCAGTTTACAATTGAAGAAGCTGAATGCTTGATTTGTTTTTCATCTGACACCCACATCCCCCAGTCAAACCCCTTCCTTCCTCTTCACTTCTTTCTCAGAGCTCTGTGTGCACATATGATGTACACAGCAATTCTCCTGTATACAGATGAAAATCCAGAAAACTATGGATGAGAGGAGACATTTATAGCCCTGCTCTTAGTGATACACACTTATCTTGCTTGCTCATTTCCCAACCACCCTTTTCCATTCTGAAATTATGAGGAAGGGGCCACCTTCCTGTCCATAACACATCTTTTCACAGACATCTGTCTATCAGCAGTCATATACTGAAACGGTCTCTGAAATTCTCTTAAGCATCACTCTCCCACGGGCATTTCATTGTACAGCCAGCCAGCATAGGTTTATGTAGGTTTATGTAGTCAGGAATAAAAATGCACCCCTAATCAGCTAATGCCTTTAATATAGAACTGTGTTTCCCTATTCTACCTCAGTATTATGAAGATTGCGGCATGACTGTTTAAAGCATGTTCTAGAACATAAAAATTCGAACCATAAAGTCCTTATAAGAAACCTGAACAGTCTGACACATTTGAATGATTTTCAGTACATATTTCTAAATATCTCTCACCCCTACCAACAGAAATATTGGATGGAAATTCATGAGACCAGTGAAATCTATTTTTGGAAAATTGGCAGTAATGAAATAACAAATGTACACATAATGTAGAAAACATGAAAATAAACTATTAATAACCCCACAAACACTTGCTAAACAACCTTCACATAGTAGTATCTAAAAAAAACCCCTAGTATTTCATAGAAGAAAGGAGAAGTCATTGAGGAGAAGGCAGCTCATCACAACACTCTCTAGATTTGGATTTAGTTTTCTTCCCTTGCACAAAGCTGTTGCGTTTATGTACTGGTGCTAACTATAAACTACAAAACCAGGAAAACATAAAGAAGTTATTTCCACATCATTTACAGTTTGCTGTTTTATTGATTTTTCTCTCCGCTCCCCACGTCTCACATTTCATATGAGCCATTTGTTTTACATTTTAAAGGAACAGCCTTCCAAACACAGTTAATTTTACTAAGGCTTTAACGTGTCATTGACTAGTCAGTATTATATTAATCTCTGTGATGCTAATGTTTACAAAGCAGGGATATGGGGCCAAATCTTGATTGCCCTACTCAAACAATCAGTTACACTGATTTTAATAGCACTATTAACATTAGCAAACCCAGCAAAATTTGGCTTCTTACAGCTGTCAGCATGCCTTTCCCAAGAAAATCTTGTAATTCTTCCCCATTTCTAAAAGCAGAGATTTTTAAAAACTGCAGTCACATTGTTTTGTTCAGGCCCTGCTTTCACTGAGATGGGCATTTTGAGGGAATTATCATGTTCTTAATATGTGCATTTTCACTGTTAACAACAGAATCAGAGTATTCCAGAAAACCAGCAAGGTTTTTTTTTTTTCTTGTCTGAGCAAGCTCACATCTCAGAGTTGTATGCTTCTAATCCGATTTTACTTTTGCATGTGTCAAATTGGCTACTTCATCAACAGTTACACAGCAGATGACTGGCAGGTATGCATGCCAGGAAATCACGGAATGCTTCCCATTTGGTGCCTCTTCTTGTAGGCTCACTGTGTTCACTCGTATATTCTTCCTTGTGCTGTGCAGTGAAGTACATATGCAACCCAGGATTTAATTTAAGGTTCACCATTAACTCCATAGCAGCGTGCAGAACTAACTACTCTGAGCAAGCCTGACATAGAAGAAAGCAGTCACTGCCCCCAGACAGAAAAAAGAATTAATGGGATGAAGCACTGACTACCTAGCATGTCTCCTGGATCAGAACGTGTTCTCCACTGCAGGACCCAGAGACTCGGCCCTGTCTCCCACTTTCCTGTCTTTGCCTGATAAGGAGAGAAAATGAGATTTTCCTGACCCAAACTGTGTATGTGCGAAACAACTATTTGTTATGTTTCCTGTTTCTAATACCAGGATGAAACAGCAGCTTCAATGCCAGGCTCTAAAATCTTGGACCCATAAGTTTCCATCAACTGGCAATATCGATCATCCTATTCTGAGCGGCAGAATTACTGTATTCTCTGACCAATTTCCTCCTCCATGTCAAATGCCACGATCACGTGCAACCCTGTTTCTTATGGCAGGATTTCCAAAAGAAGCACAATTAAAACCTCTTTTGCTTGGCTTGAGTGTTAGCTCCCTTTTGTACTTTATATGACTGCACCCAGCTTTGTCTCTGCTTGTAAAGAAATTTGGTATTTCTGGAAATAAAAATTGACATTATTTTAAAATGTTTTTCTTGGCAAGTACAACTGGAATAAAAATATCCCTGTAACACAATGAGAAACACCATTGTGAAGCAAATGTAACAAATCTTCACAAAAAGAGATTTATGCAGTCTATAATAAATACAAGACTGAAAGTAATTACACCACACACACAGTGGAACTTTTTAGAAAAATATCTTTAGCATTTATCACCTACATTAATATTATAGTATAACTATTTACACAGAGGCCAACCACTGTGAATATGCGCTTATGTTCTACAGCTACTCACATATATTGAAGAAAAATGGCTTTTCAAAAATACTTTAAAATTTAGAGAAAACGAGAAATGTTACAAGGCAAGATACCCAGATGCCAGTACTCACTGCAGCGAGATTTGCTAAACTTAATTACCTACAATGCAGTGCTGATTTGCTGAAAGATGCGTAGTATTGGAGCACAGTTAATTAGCACAGAAAAGCTCAAGGGGCTTCACACCAATTTATATCACCTGGGTAATGAGGAACAGGAATAAAAGACTTCTTGGGTCACTGACTACACTCCTGCACAATCACAGACAATCAAATCATATAATCTTAACTCAAACTGCACCAGATACCTCTTTCCAATTTGTTGGTGAACCATTGGTAATTTCTCTTCAGATCTGATTTTCCAGGCGTATTTGCACCTTTCAGCCCTCTGAGTAACTGAGTAACTTTACTCATGGCCTGTTTATATTCATCTACTTTTAAGTTACTTCTGCCCTTTAGGCTTCAAAAGCTCTTTCCTTTCTAGTATTTATCCCTTCCTTGTTGCACAGAAATAAATCATATCCACTTTCAGTTTTTGTTTGTCTACGACAAACAAGCCAAGTTCTTTTAGCATTGTCCCAAGGGATGGGCTTTCCATTATCTTTTTATTCTAGTGGACATTTTCTTCATCAATTCTAGTTTGAAATTGATCGTTCACGAAGGGAGGTGGACAGAGTTTTAAACAATCTTCCAGAGGCCTGATCAGTGCTTTGCACGCCAGCATCAAAACCCTCCTTTCTCTGCAGAAATGCCTCTCCAACACACCTAGAACTGTATTCACCATTTCCATGTCACCTCACAATGATAACTCAAAAACATTCAAAAATTGACTACCAAGCATTGCAATTCCCTCTCCCCTTCATTTCTACCTTGTGAAGTAGGTAGTAGTATGGTATAACAGATGTTCTTCTCATTAGTCCCTAAATGCCTGACTCTGCGCTTTGTATTATTACATCTTTCGCATTTTTATTATTTCATTGCTCAAGGTCCTACACGTCTCTGTGATATTCCAGTTCTACCTTTATGTTTGCAATGCTTCTTAGGTGCTGCCATCTGCAAATTTTAGCACACACCTACCCTTTTTTCCTGCCAATATCGTAAATTTAAATGCGTAGTTCAGCCTAAGAAAAAAACAAAACTTTTTTAGATATCTCTTAAACAAATAAAAAAAATCCCTTTCTACAGGCAGCCACCCTGTAGCTTATGACTTCTCCTGTCACTAGAGTCATTACTCCAATTCACTATTTCTTAGCTTGCTTCAAAATTTTTTACATCAACTCCTAAATTCTTTATCTTTGCTGGTAATTTTCCACAAGCCCCCAAAACACTGCACAGCAACCCCAAAAGATTAGGTACACTGTCTAAGTCTAGAACACTGATTATCAGTAATAGCTCAGGTTACACTGGCTCTGTTTAGGTAAACTTATGCTACTTTCCAGCTCATTTAATTCCAGTCCCTTAATTCTTTCTTTCAAGCACCATTCTAAAGTCCTGTATACTACTAAAGGTATACATAAAATATTTTTTTCTTTAAACAAAATATCTGGTTTTGTCTTTCTGCAGTCTGGGAGTACTATCCCTGGCTTGTGTGAGTTTTTAAGATTTTAATTCTGCGTTATATGTGCAGTTTCATGTGCCATTTATTTATCTTTCTGAGGAATTGTTAACTCTGTTTTGGTTTAAGTAAAGCAATTGCACTAAGTTTTACCCTAATTTGTCTGTGTAAGTGTTTTTTAGCTATCACGTTTTCTGTTCCTCTTTTCAACATAACTGACACAATTGAAGCAAAGCATTCATTTAGCTCTGAGCCGTTAACAGTTTCCTTGACTGCAACTCTGCTGCATGGTGGCCTTTTTCCACTTCTCCTGTTTTTACTTTAATTTTATAAATAACCTTTTCATATTTGTTTAACTTTCCTTGTCAAAGGTGACTCAACATAGCCCTACCTTCTCTGATTTTGAAAATTAACAGATGAGATCAGCAATTTAATGAGGGTCAGTCCATGCACTCATTCATGCGGCAACAGTTCTGAAGAATCAATTAGTCCTTGAGTTCACGGCAATGCAAACCCTGCAAGAAGGAAACTCTGCAACCCTGATAAGTCAGGGAGAGAAAGGCTCTGTGACACAAGGAACTGGCGATCAAAATGGTAATTGTCTGGATAAACATGCTATCATAGATTCATAGCCTGTTGTGATGACGGGCTGCAGTCAGGTCTCCTTTGAGTCAGAAGACAGAACTCCTAATTGACATTTGCCATGGGTTTTGCAGGAGCAAACATGCCAAGCAAAGAAACTAAAGCTGTCTCTCAATTAAAAGGATTACTTACGATCACGTGGGGCCACCTGTTTTTGAAAATGGTTGGTATTAGCAGCAGGAAACTCAAGTGAGTGGGAGCAGCATATGCACGTGCAGCCAGGTGCTGCGCTCATACCGCGGCCCGAGGAGCCGGCCAGGATCAGGCTGTTGCAGCCTCACTCAAACGCAGAAGTTTTGATCAAAACATGAACACAACAGTGCAAATCATACAACTCAGCAAGGATCACAACACTGTACGCCGGTATCTTGCTCTGACAGATATCACTGATATGTGCTTAAACTACTCTGGAACCAAAAGATTAGGCTTGGGAAACTCTGAAGCCTTCTTTGACTTAGAGAGCTCTATCCTGTTTATTAGGCAACAGGAACATATTTTACTGTTTCTGAAAAAGGCATGTACAGGTCCTTCCTAATTTATTTTCTACCTCAGGATGACAGTTTGTTTCCTCCATGCAGACGAGAGCATTGCTTCATGAGTGAGTTCAGCACTTTTTTTCCAGAGGTTAGTTTCTAACTTCTTCAAAAGCTGTAGAAGATAACCAGGGACTCCGAGCCTGTCAACAAGGAAGGTTTATTCAGGAATGTGGTCTGTCTAGTATAGGGGATTTACTAAGAGTGAGATTCCTGCTCCAGTCCAGGGTTAAAACTTATCTGCCATGTTGAGAACTTAGCTTTCCAGTTAATTTATATTAAAGTGTATATGGTATTGATCTCTCTCAAATGTTTTGTCCTGTCTCTGTTTCTTTTCTGGAAATTAACACTAATTCTCTCCTTCCAGTCCCCAAAGTAAACCTTCAGGATGACCTTTCCTTTCATTCTACTTTCTTCTTTCCTAAAACTTCCAGAGGCATCAAGAAGAAAGGTTGTAATTTGTAACTGGCATTCAGACAGAGCTCTTCACAAACAGGGCTACGGAGTCCGTGATGGTTCAGTGCGGCATAGATCCCAGCTGGATGGTGGTTCAGTACGCGAGTACACGTGTGCGTGTTCTCCAGCCCCATGCCAGGAAGCAGGTGGGCGGGATGATGCCTGGGAGACTAGAGAAAGGGCTTTAGGGAGAAACCCTTCTCTGACATCTAGACCGCCTCTAGGGATTAAACAAATCTCTCCACCAGGCAGAGGGGATTCCTGCGAGTCTCCGCCACTGCCTCTTTACACACGTGCCAGCAGAAGCCTGCAAGGCCACTGACTGCAGCATTACTTCAGTAGCCACGGAAATCACAGTCTCGCAGCACACAGGTCTGCCCCTCGCTCTCGCACCTCCCTGGGCTCTGCGCCTGTGATTTTATTTCTGTGAAGAACCTTACTGCATCCTGCACATCACTCAGGTAACAAAAGACTCCGGTTCCCATTTCAAATGTCAGTTTTTCATATTCTTTATTTCAAACACTAATTTCCTCCCAGTGTATCAGTAGTAATTATTACTCCTCTCGGCAATGACTACTTCAGCTTGAAAATATGGTCTTGAAAAGAGCAGAATGATACTCTGATTTAAGGACCCTGCCAGCAACATTAGCATTACTAGTTTACATGAGTAATATGAACATCATCTTTTTTAAAGGGCTATATTTCTTCTGTCCTCCTCTGGCAAGGCTATCCATTAAAGTAAAAAAATGTGTCAGAATGGATAAAAGACCTTTTTGGAGATTTATTGTGTAATATATGTTAGTGGAAAATATCAATTCTATAAAAAGACATTAACATTGCTTTGTTATATCCAGCATCTTATGAAACTGGAATGAGGATTACAAATATCAAGCAAACAACAAATAATTTAATTCTTAGCATTTCTACAGATACTCTCTTCGCTTTCTGAAGTTTTGTGTCACTTTCCTTAACCAGAAGCAAAATATCTAGTTTGCACAGGTTATTTGGTATCAGTTTCAGTGTACTTCAGATGAAAGTCACCCAAAGCCTAACAAGGGAAACACAACTTTTGCTACTGATCAAGAAGAGAAAATGTTTAATTTGGTTCATTGTTCAATGCCAATATTTGTCTTTTTTTAGTCTTACCACAGGAGTCTTGTAATATGTGAAGACAATCAATCTTAGGATGAAATACACACTCTGCTGAAGCAATCATACCACAGCTATCGTTTCTACTTCTCTCCTTACTGTTGCCATTCTTTTTGGCTCACATAGTTGTCTCTCTTGTCTTTAGTTTCTTCATCATTCCCTCCTTCCCCTGGCTGTCTTTGAGGATAGAGCCTGGAGGCAGAAAAGAAATTGGTCGGACTGGGAATACCTGGCCCTTGTGCTCGCAGCTTGTTGCACCAGAGCCAGTGATCTGGTGCAATTCACTCACTTGCTCAATTCACTTCTGTACTGTTTCGTTCACTCACCTGTTGTTCCAGCATCCCATTGTCAAGTCCTGCAAGCACAAATCCTCCTCTTGTCCTTTTCTCACTATCCTCCCTGCTTTGTCAATTTACTCCTTCCCCTGTGAGCAGACCGAGAAGACAGACATGCACCCAAAAGCCAGTTCTGATGAACACCGATTCAACTTCCCCCCTACCCCGCCCTGAAAAATCTAATTACACATGTTCCCTGTTGTCAGAGAAAGGTGCATGCAAATCTTTGCACAATACAACACGCGATGGATTAATAAGGCGGCTCTGAAGTTTTTAAAATACTATATAAAAACCTCCATAAAACCCAAGGTAAACGATGTGTTTGAATCTCTCTTTGCTTTCAACATTCAGCAAGACTTCTCCTCAGTTCAGCACTAAACAACTGTATCTATTATTTACAGGTCGCCACAGTCTTTTCTTAAGAGATCCACAGCACAGAAGCAATGGCTGTGGGTGAGGCAACAGTGAAGATACGGCACAGCTAGTGCCTTAAGGCATTTCATAATGAAGTTAAAATTAGAGAAGCAGTTCTTTTGACATCTGTAGGACTGAGATCTTCCATATAAGGCAGCATATTCTGTGATTTACTTTTTTTCTCCTATTCAAATAAACTGGAATCTTCTGCAAATACAGCAGGAGCCAGGCTTTCTTTCCAGGATAAAGGCAGTCTCCCTCCTTATAGCCAGCAGGGTTTGTTGTTTTCTTTTTTTTTTTTTTTTTAATTTACTGGAAGAACCAGTATATGATTGAAATGGGAGGAACAGGTGAAAACTGCAATACCTTTTCCTATGAATATAAGTGTTATCAGATGGCTGCTGTACTCACATCAGTCTTTTGCAGTAAGAGGGAATAAGCAAAAACTTTCTTCCATGCACAAAATTCAGGATGAACAGAACTGCTTCTTTACACCATCACTCCTCTTCCACATTCTCCACATCTATAGAGTCTCTGCAGCAGATGTCCACACTGCTCGAAAGACAGGGCTGATTTTTAGTGTAATTTAGAGATTCTTCCACTGTTTTCTTCTAATCTTTTATAAATAACCTCTAGATCATTAATTTTTAGAAAGCAAAGACCTAGGCATAATTCAGATTAAGCACGTTGTCATGGTTTGGCCGGATTGGCCAATCAGAATGACAGATGTCCATCCTCCTGTCCCCCTCCCCCCCCCCCCCCGAAAAGAGGAGAGGAAGAGATAAGGAGATTTATGAGTTTAGAAAAAGAACTAAACTACTTTAATGAAAATAATAATAAATAAGGAAATAGTAAATAATAATAGAATAAAAAAAAAAAAGAAAAAAGTATACAATGTATACAAAACCGTATCCAGCTCCCAGGATGACGATCGCGTCACCAGCAGACACAGGGAAAGTCCCAGACTGGTGTCAGTGATGGAGAGGAGCTGAATTCCAGAACTAGAGTCAGGAGTGCTCAGATCGGGATCAAAGGCAGACGAATAGACAGGGTCCTCCTCAGACATCGGCCATTGAAGAAACTTGGCCTTTTGTTCCCTCAGCTTTTATACTGCACGTGATGCAGACGGGTGGTCAGTTGGTCAGTTTTGGGTCACCTGTCTTCTCTGCTCCTCCCTGCAGCTGTGACCCCTCTACCCTTCTCCGCTTCTGACCCTCTAAGGGGGCAAATAGCGAAGTTAGCTGACCTTGGTTGTTATAGCAATAAGTATAAGCAAGAGCCTCTGTGCATACCGTTCCTTGGTATGATCAGGTCTTACCACTCAGAGTGAAAAGTTTCTGAACATTACACTGTTAATTTCAGACTTAGTCAGTTAGAAGAGGCCCAGCTAAAAAGTAAAATTACAAAACAGAAAATTGGTTCTCTTTTACCCCAAACCAGGACACACATCCTGGGAACACGCACTGAGGATGCCTCGCTGTCCGCCCTGCTCTGTCCCATTCCTCCCAAGCTCCATGGAAGTCAACTGTCAGATTGGGCAAAACCTAGTTATAGCAAATGTATTGATTCTTACACCACAGTCATTCAAACTCCATCCTTTCTTGGTTTATAGCAAAGTCTTGTACACAGTAGAATTACTTTAAATTCCATAACAAATTTTTTACCTAGGTTTCTGAAAGCTTCCTTGGAGAACAGGAGACATCTGGCTTTTTGTATTGTTTTTGTTTCTTTCCTTGACTTGTTATTTCACTCTGGCATTGCATAACTCCGTCCAAAGGTAAGGAAGAAATCTCTTCTCTGCCTTCTCAAACATTATTCCCTTCAGCTTTCTTATGCGCTTATAATGTGGAGTTGAGCCCGTGATAATACCACCAACTTTCAGCTGCGTATTGTTTGCTTTTCTCAAAGGTATGACTGACCCCCACTGCGGATTCATGCAGGAGTGTCACACTAGTCCTGGTATTCAAACAACCAGAGACAATGTCATTTATAGCTATGCTCTTTTAGAGAGTTTTCAGGCCTCTGAACAGTGTACTTATTCATGCCAGTTTGAACTTATTTCTCAATTAAGAATTCTCACGTAAGGGATAAAATTCAACACTGATTGCATTTTCTCAATTAAATTGTCAAATGTGTTATAGAAGTGCAAAGAAAGTAGTATACCCTTCTGCAATACACGTACACATTTTTTCTTGACAAACTAATAATTTCTCAGACTTCTCCCTATCTCCCAGGAAAGAGCATTTTCTAGCCAGCTAAACGCTTAAAACTGTCATGGTTTCACCTCTATGTACGACTTCATTTTGTAAATCATCTATATCTCAGCCAATGATAAATCGCCTGGTTTAGACTTCACAATTTTGTCCTCAAAACAATTCATAATGCATTATGTATTTTGTATAATATCCACTGAAACAGATGACCTGACTGTTCCTTACTTCAACGAGAATTTTTTTAGATTTTTTTTATGTATTTTTCTTAAATTTTTCTGAGGAGCTGAAAACAACATATAAAGCTATTACCATCTGGACACCTTATATACATAATCCTTCAATGCATGATTTTAGAAGGGCTGTTTCTAAGCAATTACATTGTTTTTACCAATGAAAAAAAAAAAAAGATAAAATTATTTTTAAACAACATAAGGGCTGGACTAGGGATTAATTTATCCTCAAGGTAAATCTCTATAAAATACGGAAAGAAAGTTCGTTTAACATTCTGACTTAGATGTCAGGGAATCAAGGTTCAAGCTCATTCTTTACCACTGACTTCTGTGCAAAGCTCAGAGATCATCTGCCTTTCTGTACTATCCCCTTTCACCTCAGTGTTGTGAGGATGAATACCTCAGAGACTGTGAGGTACTTGGATACTACACAGAGAATTATACGTAAGAAGGTTGAGAAAGTATTTTGTACAGGAAGAAAAATAAGAAGCACAAAACACTACCATGCATAGATCTTAAGTAACATAATTTTTTTTCTCAACTCAAAAATATTTGAGCAGGAAATTTCAAAAGCAGAAGGGATAACTGAGAAAGGAATGTAAACTGGGCAAGGAACCACACGGTGCCTTTGAAAGCCTACTCCTTGTCCTGCAGTTTGGATTCAGTATCTGTGTGCAGATGTTTCCAAAGGCTCGATCTTTCATTCTCGAGTAGTGTTAATGGGCTAGAAAGGCAATGAAACCTCTTGTTCAAAGAGAAACTTTGTACTTCCATATTATTCTATGTCTTTGCTCTGCAAATTGAGCATTATTTCTCACTAAAAACTAGCTAGCAAACACGTCTTCAAGATTACTAATAAGACTGGCTTATTTCTGTACTAGTCATACATAAAATGTCATCTATTATTAATATCTAAACTCCAGATCTTAGACTGCATAAGAAAAATGTTCTCATTATGGACACATAAAGCTACATATACCTTGCATACCAAATGAAATATATACATTCTTTAAAAAACAGCTTCAGTGCTGAAATTCTTGTATCAGTTTGGAGCAGATGTCACCATCTGGCTGCCTTCACTAGTATCTCTATGAGACCATTTAAGTCTCCTGACTGGCTTCTACACAGAAAGTAATTAGAGTGAAACACAAGGGATGGAATCCAACTATGTTAAAACTAAGGTGTTTTCCTTCATTAAACTGAGCAAAGATGATTAAAAAAAGGACAAACAAATGAACAGAAAATTTCAATTTGATGAACACCTCATTTTCTTTCTCTTCCTTAAAGAGCAAACAATCTGGGGTTTTTATTAATTTGGCAAATATCTATATGTTTTCCTTTTTTAAAAAATGTAGTTTTCACATTTTATATCTGATCCTTGATTTTTTTTTTTTCTGTACTACGTGGTCATTTGAAGTCATACAAGTTTGCTTTTATATAATTATTTATTTTTAAGTTAGCATTTCCTAGGATTTAGGTCAGCTTATTTTTCACTTCCTTGATTGTGAAGCAGAAGTGTCATGACCTATTTTTTTGGTTGTGCTGCTGGGTGAATAGTATTGTAAAATGGCAACATATTAAGGCAGTGTAAAATAATGATTAAGCTGACTTGAAAAAAGCAGGAAATCTAGAAAGAAAATAGAAAAACTAAAGCTACAGTTTTGAATATAATTGCCTTGAAGATCCAAAGTACTCTCTTCAATTATTCAACGAAGCAGGAAAAGCGAATTGCACTGTAAAAAGAAAGAAAAAAAAAGATTTGGGCATAAATAGCACCACTATGACCATGTATTTCAGGTGAAAGTTCTGCACTGGACTTTATAACTCAGAATACAGGTCATAGGCATCAGATGAAATTACATACAGACATATCTAGAGAGACGCTACACATATATACACGTAAGTATCTATTACCTTAACTATGTGTATTTTTTTTTAAATAAGAGTTTCTGAGTGTCCTTCCATACCACTGATTCTACTTAAAATCCATTAGAGGAAGGAAGCATCACCAATTGTCTTGGCTTATATTTTTTTCTCAGCAAGTTGTTCTCTTATTTGCCTTACTTTTCTCTAGGAAACAAGGTGTGAATTTTCACAGTATCTTGCTCGAGGGTCCAGTATTTTAAATTATGTAAGATGGATTGCCTAAGTAAGTTGTGCATTCCACAGAGCAGCTCTAACAGCTGTGATGGTGTTTCTGTGTTGCTTTACTTATTTATTTATTTTCGGATTGGTACTGGGATAAAATGTTCTCAGTTTTTTTCTTCACTAGAGAACAAATGGATTGTATTGTTGCATTTCATTTTTAATTCTTAAAAATTTGCATTTCATTTTCAATTCTTAAAAGCTTTTGGCACAGTTCTATAAAATTGCAAAGATTTGCAGTCAATAATGCTAAACTAAAACTAGAAGAACCAGTAATTATAAACTCATGGGACTTCATTAAAAAGATAGGACCGATACTTTTTTTATCTGGGAGGACACAAAATACTTGGAAAAATTTTGCAAGGGTCCCCAAACCAAATGCTATTTTTTCTTCCACCTTCATTCCGAGCTTGCAGGAGGCTGTGTAAATTACCTATAACATGCTGGCTACACTAATAAAGAAACAGAAGGTAACAGTATTTTCTGGCATTCACTACAAATCTCTCTCAAGCTCAAGTCTGACAAGCATACTCCTAAAGTTAATAGTGCAGTACACAATGATTTAAGTCATGAAAATATTTAGCTCTTTCTGCTAAAGATCTTATCACAACTTGCTGGCAAATCATACCATTCTTTAAGTCAGCGTCTTTCAAATCTTCTCCACAAATCTTAGTAGACAATTTACATCTTATTGTCTATCACATGCTGATGGTCAGTCATGTTTTATTCAGTTAAAAACTGTCAATATCTGATAATACTAGCAAAACATTTATTTCCAGTATCCAGGTAACTACAATAGTATGGATATACATTAATTAAACTTCTCAAGGCTGAAAGGTGCATCCAACACAGGGTATCATGTAAATACAACTGCAAGGTGTGGACAACTGCAGTACGGCTCTGTATAATTTTATATGTGGCTTACAGATCCTGTAAAAGAAACACATTTCAGTATGTGTTCATAATTTGTGAATGTCACACATTTGAACACATTGCAGCCATATTTTTTCTGGCTTGTTGTTGCAGTATCTATCATTTTGTGTGAGAAGGCTGGAGCAGAAACATACAGACTGCTTTTTAAAATTCTATTTTAACTTAACCCAGTTATGCAGTCTTTCATAATACTTTATTTCAGCTCAGGCATTTTGATCATTGATCTGAGCACAATCCACAGTCACAAACCCAAAGTCAGAAGAGAGGGACAGTAAAAAGAAATAGTGAACAGCACTGATGCACAAACATTTGTAAATAAATAGTTTAGGAGAGAAAACTCATGATATTTGGAAGCTTGTGTCAGAAGCATTGTAAACCACTAGAGAAATACAACAAATGTGGTGAAGGCAGTGCAAACCCTAATTCACAGCACACAAGACGCTAAAGTTATCACAAAGTCACTGGCAGTAATAATAATGGTATGCCGATGGCTACCATGCTTACCTGGTGCAGATTTGATTACAATTAATTGGCAAAGAATTATTGATTTAGAATTAAAAGTAGAGATGGAACACAAGGCTGAAGATACTGTTACTATAAAAGCAAAGCAAGCCTAAATTTTTTAGCTATAAAGACAATAGAAGGGACAGTAACTAAAGAAACATTGCCAACCTTTTTTTTTTTTTTTTTTCTTTTTTAACATATTATGAAAACAGCATTAAGGCTGTATATGCTTTAAGAACACACTTGGGAATGACTGTAAATAGAACAGAGTTGATGCCTCTGGTACAACAAAAATAAAGAGGAAAATCTTCCAGTTATGGTTATAGCTACAGATGAATCAGCCTTTTTAAGGTGAGATAATGGTGCTGGTAACATATTAGCCACGCAAACTGTCTGTGGGCCATTATCCTGCTGTGGTATTAGGTGTCTTAAGTGCTAACCATTATATCTGAGTTACAGCAATGCCAGTAACATTTTTCATTTTCAATGCTTCAGTGAAACCATGCATTTTTGTTCACCGTGTTCATATTCTGTGATCACGATGTGACGTTATTAAGACTTGAACTAAGAGAGTTCCAAAATTCAGTATTCTGTTATAATTACTCTGGGTTACATTGATTTTCAACCAGCTGGACTTAGAATATCTTGTTCAGGTCAGGTTAGTATTATTTTTTAATCGACACATAATACACTGCTTTGAAATAAGAAATTTCTGTCAGTGATATAGTATTATTTTCAGCGTCTTGAAACACAAACAGTATTACTGATTTATTGCAATCATTTCCCATAATCCTCAAAGTAGTGGAGGCAGATACACTCATTATTTTTGTGATCACAATCAATAACAGGAGTACATCTATCCCCTCTGAAAGAAACAAGGTTTCCCTTGTTTGGAGATGAAGATGTTTTCAAATTAGATCAATTTTTTCTTATTACCTTAATCTGTTCCTATTCTTCTGCTTTCTAACATGAGCTACTGCAACTAGACCACAAAAAAAGTATCACATCTTACACATTTATTTACACACATGATGGAAGCAACAAAAGCAGCCAAAGCAAAAACAAGCAACACATTTTAAACAGTATGGTTAGAGTGAACTTTTTACTCTGCTGTGCTATGAAAGACAAAATGGGAAAAAGTGGTATTAGTAGTCTGTAAGTTACAATTTCAACATGTGCTCATTCTCCATTTGATCTTTTCTTTGATGAGAAGAAGGGATTGCCTGGCTGGTGGTAACCGTTAAGTGTCCATATCATTTATTCTCTAAATTAGGTTTTCCCAGTGTTAATTTCACATAATGATATAGCCTACTAAATTTTATAAATGCATATTCATAATAATAACTTTATTTCTCTTTTCTACTCTTTTCATTATTTTTTTTTCTCCCCCCCCCGCGATTCTAAATACATTAGATGCACCCCGGTTACCTGAGCGTTCCCTGATTCCCCTTGTGGTCCTAATGTTGGGAACGCAGCAGAAAGTGGATGATGTTCAAAAAGAGACACTAACTAAACAACTTTTACTTGTTAACTTATGTTTAAAAAATTAACATACCAAAAATGCAAATGGGAAGATTATCTACTGACTATATTGAATGATCCCACTTCTTCAGTAACCTGCTAAATTTTATGTAGTTACTAGTGGTAGCACTTTTATTTTGCTAGAGAATACAGAAGTTCAGTACAATTATATAAATTTTGTACATACTATTTCAAACTATATGGGCATATACTTCTTACACTGGAAACCTTATACTTACAGAAATACAGCCGGTCCATGAAAAAAACAACCCAACTCTGAATTACAGACAGAATCTTCCCCCTTTTCAACAGCCACAGAACCTTGTATATGACACACAAGGTCACAAAAGCCCAAGAATTTTCAGTTCCCAATCTGTGAAATCCAAAGCACCTGAAGGTGAGGACTCCAAAATAGATATAAACTTTTGCTAATACATCACACTAACCCTTAATCATATTTTGCAACATGTACACTTCTTGTGTATGTTTTGCAATTTAGAACTTCCTTTCAGGAGAGGAGTATGCTCTTCATTTAATAGTGAACAGCTATGATCAATAGAATTATGTGTGCAAAAGTTCCAACTATAATTTATTCTTGCAGAATGATCTACAATGTATTATACAAGACAGCATTTAAAGTCAGGTCGATGTGTGCAGGCATATAGCAACACATGCTCATAGGCACACATACACAGAGCTTTATCCTAATCTGCATTTAAGATTCCTCTTGTTATTCAGGGTTAAGTGGATTTTGAACTGGGAAGCTGACCTACAAATCTTGTTATTGGGCCCATAGTTGACACACATATATGAAATAAACATGTACTTCATCAGCATCTCTAACAAAACATAGTAGCTCCATGTGGTCACTACTAAAACAGAACACATTCATGATCTAAGACAGGCAGGCTGACCTTGCAGTAGAACTACTTTATGAGACAAAATTGAACTAAAATCTGGAAACCGTTTATGGTAGAGAAGGACTGAGTTCAAGGTACCAAAAATAAACATCAGTACCTGGACAGTTTAGCACAGACACTGTGAGTAAATCCATCCCAAATAACAACTGCCCTCCTGAAAGTTTAACCTGATACGCAAAATATGTATTCCCAAACCATCAAATCGCACTCTTAATGAACTGACAATATTTTGATGATTTTCCTATTATTTTTTTTTAATAAGTTTCTGAGCTGCTTGATATACTTTTGTTTTAGGGAGAAAAGGGAACCAGTAAGCAAAACTGTGAGGCAGAAGACTAAACTAATGCTTTATCTCAGACAAGAACAGCTTACATGATCCAAAGCCCACTGAAGACGTCAACAGAAATGGTCTCATTCATTTCAACAAGTGCTGAATCCAGCTTTCTTGAAAATTCTTCAGTTCTTTATTTATGGTAGTGAAAGAGAAAAATTACCAGCTCAAGCCTGAGGGAAACGACGCATTAGCTTGTTTTCATGAAGAGCGCAAAAAGCAGCAGCCTACTTCGTTGCACTTCTCTACTTACTACAGAGTGCTAGACTGTACACAGCAATATACGATGGTCACCTTTCTGCTTTTACAACACCAGATTATCTAAAGTTCTTTATTATTTACCTAAGTGTGGAAGAAATTCTTGTGGTCACTGTCAGGAAAAATCCCAAAGCACTTGAAAAACTGTGCCTGTCAGTTTTTGCCTGCGAGACCCTTTGCCACTACCCCGATATTCCTCCTCTAAGGGAATGATGGGTCTCGGCTGATGACGTACTTCTGAAAGTTGATACTCCAATGGCCAGGCCAGCCTTCTGCTAAGCCAAAGACAAGTATAAACGAAGTGCAGAAAGCCCACATGGGAAAGACTTGTTTAGTGAAGAAGAAAAGCAAACTCTTTTACTAAGTGACAATCAAAGTTGGTGAAATCAATTTCCACAATATTACGTAGTTGCTATCACTGACAACATGTCTGTAAGTGATACACGTGTCAGTCAATAATGTATTTCTTTAAAAAGTGCACTTCGGTGATCTGTGTACCATCACTGAGAGTCCACAGGTTGTTTATGTCACTGAATTGCGCCCCTATTTCTTTCACTTAAACAAATGGCTTTGTGCTTTGATACCTGCTGTTCGTTGCTACTGACTGCTGCTTTGCAGTCTTAGAGCTGATAACAAGCGATTTATCAGCTCTCTCAGTAGAAGAGCTCTAGTCATTAAAACTTTGTGACTCCTGTGAGGGGCTCAGCCAGAATGGCTTTGTTGCATTGCCAGAGTTCCCATACAAAGCTAATCCAATGTGAAGGACCTCAGATTTTGCTATGTGGTACTTGCTTCTTGTCATATTCCTGTGACTTCATGCATTTAAATAAATCATCCATATTTAGTGACAGAAATGCACTGGTGATCCTGCTCCTTTCTGATCTGCAAGCTGAGCCATGACAATTTATGCCAGCTGAGATGCTGCCTCACACTTCAGAAGTTCCCAAAAATATTGTGCAGTTTGCTTGCCTTTAATATACAGCGATCATACTCAACTTTAACAGCATCCCTGTCCACATTCTGAGTCGTCAAAACTATACAACTGCAATCTGTATTTATGTTAATATGTTTTAATGGGAATTTACAGTATGCCAACATCCAAACTTGCTCTTAAGGTTGATGACTCCAAACTTTGAACAATCAGACAGAAATAAGTTGTAGACTCAGTGAATTGTTCCTTATGTCTGTTTTGTAAAGCAAAACAAAACACGATAGGCACCACAGAAATGTTACAAAAGTTCAAACAAAGGTACCAGGAGCTTGGGGTAAAATAGGTGGCTATATAGCCCTTTGAAGCTAGCTACTCAATTAAATTGTGCACTACACTGATTTTCATTTTCTTTGGAAACAAAGCGTGGTGGTTTAACCCCAGCCAGCAGCAAGGACCATGCAGTTGCTTGCTCAGTTCTCCCCCTTTCTCCAGAAGGGCAGGGAGAAGAAGGAGAAAAGGAAGGGAAAGGGAATGGAAAAAACCTCGTGGGTTGAGATAAAGATTGTTTAATAGAACAATAACAGAAAAGGAAAAAAAAATAATAATAATGATTATGACACAAGTCATTTTCACCACTCAGTGAACTGGTACTTTCCCAAGCCTCAAACGTGAGTACCCACCCCCTGGCTAACCCTGCTTATATACCAAGCATGACATCTGTGGTACGGAATTTTCCATTGGCTATTCTATCATTCTGTCTAGGCTCCTTCTCAGCTTCTATGGGAAGCTGAAAAAAGTTCTTGAAAAATATTTAAAAAAGTGGCAAGAAATTATTTTACTTAGGGCCTTGCTTATTGGACTCATAATTACAATAAAATAACTTGGTTATTGGTGGTTAACTTGGTTTACCCAAATGTCGCATTCTAGGACACGGACCACAGGTAACCAATCACCTCTCTCAGAAATCTCAGCTTCCAGCAAAATGTCTTGCTTCCATTAGGAAGTCTGTCACAAGCATCAGCTTCAGCCAGAAATTAAAATCTTTCATTACTCTCCTTCTCACAGAACTTCACATTTTCTAGACAATGAAAGCTAATTATTACACTGTCTTTGAAACTGAAAATATCTTTGTACTTGTGAGAAAATGATAGAAGCCCATGCAGTCCTGTCAATGCTGATACTCCCCCAAAGCCCCAATTATGACCAATTTAAGCTAGAAAACTTACATCAGTGAGACTGTGTATTCACATATATTCGGCTACTAGTCCTTTCTGCTTACTCTCTTAACTGTCAAGTATCCTCTGCATTTCAGAAATTATGTAAATCCCAGCTAAATTTATGGTTGAACCACTCATAAGAAGCAGCACAGCCTTTACAATTTACATCCTAAATTTAAGGCACTCATTTCAATGTTCATCTGGTTCCCTATCACAGCAAGATCAGACCTTGCCAAGAAGTCTAGGCACAAAATTGGAACCTACCATTAAATATTCAGCAATGCCTTGCCCCAAATTCTCTTCTTCCCCACTTCAAGCAAGCCTCTTCAATAGTTGCATAATAAAGCCATAAAATATCTCAGAACTTTGTCTGTGCCTACTTTACAAAGTACTGTAGTGCAACAGAGCTAAGGATGTTGGAGAAACAATTGGTCCTGAGGATCTAAAATCAGTACTACATAGATATGGGGGCGGGAGGATGAAGGATAGTGGGAATGATAGTTCAGACTAGCTCCAGGCTGGCTGCAAGGAAGAAACACTCACCAGCAGTTGAAGGTCACTAAGCTCACTCCAGAAGTTCCACTTTTGCTTTAGATTCACACAAAAAGCAAGCTCAGTTTGAGTACTCCCGAAGAGTTCTGTGATGC
Organism: Larus michahellis; assembly: GCF_964199755.1. Classification (NCBI taxonomy): domain Eukaryota; kingdom Metazoa; phylum Chordata; class Aves; order Charadriiformes; family Laridae; genus Larus; species Larus michahellis. Next base: position 82,773,423 of record NC_133897.1, read on the forward strand.
AAACTACAGCCCAGTAAGTGGTAATTGACTTCAACAGAACACTCCCTAGCAAAGCTGAATTGCTAACGTAGATCCACCCCTAGGAACAGTTTACTCAAATCTGAACCACTCAGCAACTGGAAGCCGGACACCAGTCGAAGCGACATCAAAACTCTCCAGACTGGCAACATCTGGAAGAGCTCCACTACTGGCCCAGAAGCTGAGTAAACACATTAACTCTGCCTTAAGCCCAACTTAATGAGTCCACCAGAGAGATGCAATAGTTCAGGACAGAGCCATACTACCAGTTAGAATGCTTAACTGAAGTTTCTTTCTGATTGACTGAATTAGATATGTAACTGTCAGTATTCATTCATGTTGAGGTATCCTAACAGATGCATGTAGGAAAAGGTCAACCACTGCAAAAATGATAAGACAGTATACATACATATATACTGACGGGCTCCCTACACAGTAACGCAGAGGCCTTTACCATTTAGTGTTCTTTTGTTTGTAATTATTGTTTCTGAGCACTGCTCAGATGGATACTATATTGCCCCTGAAAATAAATAAAGGAAGACTATGGCTAAGATTTTGAAATAAAATATGAAACCTGAAAATGAAAGATGCTAACAGCATTGCCCAGGCAATCACTTACTTATGTTTCAGTCTATTCCAAAGGCTTTAAGCACTGGATACTCTGAATTTCCTGAAAATTAGAGAGCTGGCTCTCTGGCCACCTTCTCCTAGCTTTAACCAAACGATTTGGAACTTCACACACTGAGGGTTCCCAGCAGTGCACTGTTTCTGTAACAGTAAGAGACCAAAATCTATGAAATCTGTTTCTCGGGATCTTGGAATCTAAAAAGTCTTTCTGCTTGTGATAGGAACTATCCTTAGTGTCTACTGGTTCCTCTCTTCTTGAGGACACGATGCTTGCTCTTCATCTACCTCAGTTTGCCAAGAATACATGTATCTTAGAACTGAAAATCCTTAGGAAAGTAATCTGCCTTTTTTAGCCTTTAAATGCGGGCCATTCATGTAAGAGGGGTAGGTGATCAAGGGTGATTAAGTTGAGGATCTATATGAATGTGGCGCTTCAAAAGAGGTGAAGAAGCCAGTGGTGCTTGACCAGTCATTACATTATAACAAGCTCTAATAATGAAGATTCAAAAGAAAGTAACTGGAAGGAATAAAAGCAGAGACACCACAACCTGTTACACCAAAGGGAAACTCCCACGGGAGGCCGTCACTGCCTCTGGAGGCCTCAGATGCATCTCTGAAGATGGGAGGGGAAACAATCTTGGTAAAAACAGGGCTGAAGCATTAACACAGCTCCCAAAATACAGCAAAAGGAACATCTATAAGCTAGTACTTGCACTAGTACCCATAATGTTCAAAAGCATAGAAAGATACATTTATATAGGTGCATTTGCTGTCCTTCATCACCATTTTACAGAAAATGTATATATTTGGGTATATTCAGGAAGGTTATTAATATCAGCTGAGCTAATCACATCAAGAGAGAAAAGCCAGTGTTGCTGTACAAATACTAGTCATGATGAATTAGCTAACACCTCAGGCCAGTGGGACAAATCATCAATTGTATTTCAACTAGAAGGACCACAAAAACCTCAAACTTTGGAATTACGTCTCCTGACACTTTCTCATTTGTTTATTTTGTCAGTTAGCAAAAGGAAAAAAGAACAGACTTGAGGGAAAAGCATTGCTTCTGTTTCAGATTTGTGAGAGTACTGCGTCATTAGGAGTTGTATTGTCTTTACGGGGAGAAGTTTCCAAAGTGATTTAGCCAGTAGAATAAGGAATTTTCTGTACCACAGTAAAGTATCTAGGCCTAAATGACCTAAAAGTTAAACTGATCTTGAAAAGTATCTTAATTTTTTAAATAAGAATAAATATCACAGCTGTAAAAATATGTTTTAGAATGATGAAGTGAGAGACCCATCAAAGTAAATATACAATTACCACGAGTAAGAAAAACTATTTGAAAGCAGATTCCTCTGCATGAGATTGCAGCTACAGATCCAGAATAAACAGAAATAAATCTGTGCAATCACTGAAGCCAATATTATGGTCTCATGTACACAGTGAAATCCACGTGTCTGGCAAAATGTATTGTGAATCCTAAAGCAATGATTGTAATGCCAACAACACAACTGCGGTTTGTGTGCTGCTTTTGAAAAAGCCCCTCAGATTTATTCTTTTTTTTTTTTTTTAATGCTATTTGACTAAGGAGTAGATTGAAGCCACTGAAATCATTACTGCATAACATCAATGAAAATCAGACTCCAGGAAAAAAACCCCACCAGTCATTTTCTAAAATAGCAAAGCAACTTTACAAAAAGCACTCGGAAGCCTGTGTTACTACCTGGATTTTATCCATTATGTCCTGACCTCCCCAGATGTAAAAAAGATAACAAGGTCCTCTTCTCCTGCTCCAGTGATTCATTAAGGGAAAAAATAACGGAGATACCTAAGAAAGCTTTAACCCTTATTGCAGTTAGAAGAAGCCACATGACAGAGGCCTTGATTAGTCTTATCTAACTTTGAATGGAGGTAAATAAGTTAATCAGTGAGTCATCCTAACCTCTTCGCATAATCTGAGGAAAAAGAAATATTCCTCCCCCGGTGAGCTGGAGTGCAAATGAGGTAAATCAGCTTGTGAATGCACCCAGCTCTGTGAACCAGCTGTGGAAGACTCTCAGGGAAACTTTCGAACTCATCTTGGTGTTTCAGGCTAAGTGAAATGAGTTCTAGCCTAAGACCATAGCTGAAATTTTTTCTGACCTCTCCTCATGGACATCTAGATGTAAGCAAAAAGACATTTTCCAAATGTTTCCACAAACCCTCTCTACCTCCTTCCACAACCAACCAACATCTCCAAATTATCGCTCCAACACTTAGAACATTTTCAGTTTTTCTTATTCTCTCATTTTTTAACGTCCAAGCTACATTAGATTAGAGAATGACTTGCTCTCACAGACAAGAGTCAAGAAAATTCTGGAATTCTGGTAACTGACAACCGTGAAATTTCTAAGTCGAAGTATATTCTTAGTATTCTGTCCATTCTTGCCCTAAATGTCCATTTAACTAAAATAAACAATTTGTTGCTGCATAATACATCATAGTGTACATATTGTATCTAGAAGCAGCCTGCACCTGGAGCTGAAAATTGCATTTAAAACAAAACTCTACAAAGTGCAGACCAAAGCATCACAAATGGCCTGCACTGTACAAGCATTTTTCTCAAGTTTTCTCAAAAAAAAGTCTGGTTATCTCTTAAAAAATAATAATCCACTGTCATGGAAGTGCTCTGACAGTGTCAGAGTTAGTTGCCTGCTTATTTCAAGCCAGGTATATCGACTTACCTTTGTTCTCCTATTTTTCTTTTTCCCAGTTTCAGATACAATAAACTATCCATATTACGATGACTTCTTTTGAAGTTAATCATTATCATGTACTTCAGAATGCTACATGTCAATTGCGTAATACAGAAAAGATAAAAAATTATGAGGCAAAGACTTCATAAATTTGCAGTGCTTATTGCTTGGGGAATACTCAGAAGTCACTTAAGATAGCAGACAATTAAATAAACATAATTACAGATTGTAAAAATGTAAAGTCTTACTCTACTTTCCAAAAGAATGGAGAAACTAAACGGATTGCACCTGATGTAGCCCCTGCATTAAAAATAAGTTACTTCAAGAGGAAAACTTATAGCTATTACACTCATCACAGCAAAGACAAGAATTGTCTTGCAAAGTGAACACAGGAAACCTCATTTGAAAAACCAACTACTGTTGCAAGTTTTACATGAAAACTGAGCAGTCTGCCCATACTATCTATTCTTGACTTAAAAAGTTCACAAGAGCTGACAGTTTTAAACCATTATAATGTGTATATATACACATTTGTACGTTCTACAACGCGACTTCTGAAAGGGCTGTAACATAAGACAGGAAATATTTAGGCCATTTTGATATCTGTAAAAGGGCAAATGATTTTATACAATGTTCTGCTGCTGCCAACTAATATTTTAAAGATAGAGTGTTAAATTTCAGCAAAAGCATATTTTAATGATATGTGTTGAACGTACCAAAGATATATCCTCAGTTCTCTTTATGCAACTCATTACTTCGTGAGCATAAAACCTCAGAACAAGCCCTCATTTGAATAAATGGGAACTTCAGTAAGGGAAGGATCCAGTTGCACATCCAACTACATCCTGTGTGTCTGATTTTAAGCATGTGACTTAGTGGAACTGACATGCTCGAAGACAAGCACCAGCTTAAATATCACTCTGGACCAGAGATGACAGCCATAAGGGTGAAGGTGTCACCCTGACTAGCAGAAGCTGGTTCACAGACACGTGGTAGCATACTGCAAGTTATTATTCACCATTAATTATTTTGCTCAGACAAATGATGTACCATTTCAATTGTGCTCGTACTTTTTTATTGATTAGAATTGATACTACACCAGCTAATATTGTGTTAGTCAAATGCATAGCTATATACACTTCCTTTCTCACCGCCTGGAGAATGTAAGATCTTTATTCATCAGCATTTACAGGAGTACCATGTGAATATGAGTAACACTACAAACTGTTCCTAGGTGCTAAAAGCAAAATCAGAGTCACGAGCAAATTGTGTCAGTGCAAGAGACGGAGAAACTGGGGCAAACAGAAGCAGCACAAACTATGAGTGAGTCATAACAGATCAATAAAGACCAAAAAACGAAGGTTTGCTGGTGGTTAGGAAAGAAGTTTAAGGGGTGAGCAGGCCGCTTTAAGAATAAAAAGCGTAAATAGTATTCGTTATAACTGTAACAAGTAGAAATCAGAATGCATCCTTTGAAGTATCTTAGCTCTGCAAAACAAACGGTTCATGCTCTAGTAAGAACCTTATGACGTGTCCAGTGCACCTCCATTCCACAGAAATAAATGGCTAGCCTAGGTTATTTATGAATCCTGTTAAGACCACTCAAGAACGGAAGGATCTTGCTTTGAAAAGATTAACTAATGTGACTTGAATAGGATTTAGACCACAATGCGTGCACTTCCTATGTAGCCAGCATTTCAGACCCAAACTATCCTTGGTTCTGTACAAGATCTGGTATCTTCACATTTCTTACTTTTGAAAATCATCTATATTGCAAGGAAGCAATCATGAAACTGAGGATAAAACCATAATCATTTATTTAAAGGAATGAACCTCACAGCAACTTGCTTCTTGCATGAATGCTTTTTCCTGTGTCTCTAATCTAAAGTCTTTATTACACACTGTGCCCTACATCTGGGCCTCAGCAGGTTCAGAGGTACAAGATAACTACAACTGGTATTTGACCTGAATAAGCGCTACAGAAACCTAATACCAAAAGAACACTATTTAAACCTGCATTAAAACAAAAATCATAAGATTCCCTTGTCTGGTAGTTTTGTTGCTGGTTACAACATGATTTTTTCTATTGTATTCCTCTTCATGAACTCGCATATTTTTTCTCTTTTCAAAAATTTTATAAGTGTTTTATATTTATTTCATGTTATAACATAGTATAATATAATTTATGAGCTGCTTTCCTGAATTAAGATTTTGACTGCATGCACGCAAAAAAAAAAATCTTCCACTTGGACAGAATTACTGGGTTCATTAAAATTCATCAGGCGTTCCACTGGAACAGCTAATGAATAGTCCTATACTATTACAGAGACAAAAGCAACACCATGATTTAATCTCTTGCAAAGTTTACTGAAAAGAATAAAGGGAAAGAATGAAAAAGAATGTTAAATCAACAATAATGCTAATAGAAATATTACATTCTTATAAATTATTACACTTCTAATAAAATTGAATCTGAGGTTTAAATGCCAGCCCATGTACAATGCTGGTGCTATGTAAATAGCTAAACACTGAAAAATGTTTAACACATTCAAAGATCCACATTGCTAAGACTTCAACAGTTGTTAGTTTACATTCACATAGCTACCCAGAATGTGTCAAATCTTACTGTAATAATTAAACTCACAAAACTGATTAAATATCATTGTAAGATGGATACACAAGCCATTCCTTTCAAGTGTCACAATGAAAAAAACATATTACCAAAACCTTATTTCTCTTATTCACTTCTATCAGTTACTACTTCTTCCTTATTTCACCTGCATCTTGTCTTACTTGCATTCATCAATGCTGCAATCACACCTCTATTGCTGGGATAACTTCAGCCAGCTTGATTGTTCTCATGGGCTGACACGAGTGGCTGTGTCCTTGTATGGTCAGCTTCAGAATTTGTCTGAGATGCTGGAACAATTGATGTCTAAGGTATCTGCAGTGAGGAGAAAAAAAAATACGTATATAAGGTAAAATATATATATTTTATATATATATAAGGCAAAACACACAATGGAATAATATAACCTTAAGTTTATGAACGTTTTCACGCTTTCCATCTGATTTGTAAAATCAATATTATTCCTGTTTAATCTCAAATATATTTCTGCTATCCTCTGGACAGTCAGCTGTTATCCTTCGCGATGAAAAGAAACACTAAAAAAAACCAACCACAGAGATAAATACCATTTCTTAGAAACTATTTACTGTTTTTTATTGAACTTGAGTGATGGGAAGACAAGATAGCTTCCATAACTAGATAGAGAGCTGCCTCATTACAGCTATTCACTAGCTCATCTTTACAGAACTCATCACATTCCTGGGAAGTAAATGAGAGGGACAAAGATCCTCGCAATTTTAGGGAGTATCATTAAACATCGTTCTCTGAATGCAAAAGTTAATTATTCCTATTCAGTGCATGGAAAAATTTAGGTAAAGATTAATTAAATGAACAGATATATATACATCAATTTTGATGAAAAGTTCATGGAAAACGTGCAGCTTTTTCCACACAGAAGAGTCTGATTAAGAAGTTAAACAACAGACTGTCTTCTCCAGTGCTGCAAACTTGCAAAAAACAATGCTGTGTTTTCTAAACAGTTAATCAACCTTATGCATGTTTAACGAATACTTCTGAAATGTGACTTACATATGTAAAGCAAAAGCGGAATCCTGCAAATACTTCCATGCAAGAATTATCTATTCAGATAGGCAGTCTTATTGAAAGAAACTGGGCACATCTGTAAAGTCACCCATGTGCATAACTGCTTATTAGATCAGATACCCTGCAAGAGCAAGCAGGTATCTGCATGCTATCTGAAATTATCCCAGATAATGTTATTTCCAGCCGAGGTCACTGGTCATTTCTAGTTGACTCACTGATGCTTTTAGAAGCTGTCACACTGATGACTGCAACAGATTCCCAATCAAAAAAGGGCAAGGGCCTGTCATTCGCAATGGCAAGTCAGCAGCCCTCTATCAGAGCATTACACACACATATAATGTCTGTCATCACCATAAAACTGAAAGAACAAGGATAAGGATTAGCAAAAGCAACACCACCAGAGACCTGTTGCTAGAAAAGGATGATGTCAGGCAAATAGATTAATGAGCACTGCAAGTGGCAATCAGTAATGCCAAATGGCAGGTCCAATAGAGAGTACACACACACACCACCCCACCACCCCCCCTTATTGTATTAATTACAGTAGTGCAACTGGAAAGGCCACTCTTTAGTATAAAGTGGAATGCATTACTACTTCCATGTTCCACTCCCTTGTTAGTTTTGTTAGTCCATATCCTAAATAGGATAAAAAACAACACACAGGGGTAAACATGCTTCCAAAAATCCACTTCCTCTTCCCAGGGCACACACCAGCCTTTTTTTGTGTTTGTGTGCAATAATGTGCCTCCAAGCTAATAAAGGAACTATCTCAGACTGAATTTTAATTTGGATACTTCAAATGTAGCAACAAAAAATTGTACACGGAAATAGGAGTTTTAAACGTATTCCAACTCTCACTGAACAACAGTGGGTTTGAGTGCTGTGTTCCCTTAGGCTCTTCTTAAAACCCCGACCTGCAACCTTATCCACAGGTCAAATTTATTATGAGCACAGAATAAACTGATATAATTGCTTTAATTTGAAGAGAAGGGGACTTTTTTTTTTTCTTTCCGTATACAGTGCTGTTAACCTTGAACATATGACTGGCGATTCAGTGATTTACAGTCTTGGTATACGTGATAAGAGGTCATGCCTTGCTTCTAGCATTGTCTTAATGAAACATAAGTGCATCAAATACACACTGATCTAATTTATAATAATGTTAAGCAATTTTTCATATGAAATGATGTTGCTATGAAATACCCTATTTTCAATGAAATCAAAACTTCCCATGGAAAAGCATCATCTTCTAAATATACTAACAGCTTCTGTCCATTGTCTTTTTACAGGGTACTTAAAATTATATATCTATATCATCTAGGTCTAAGAACCTCCATTCCTTCAAGAAAACCTGAAGTGAGACTTCCTAAGAAAAAGCTTAATTCTCAGTTTTTTTATTTTTCTTCTTTATATGTATACACACATATATATATAGCTTACAACTATAATAAAAATGGAAAGGAAAGTTTGAAAACTAAAAAAAAAAATGTTGCCTGATCCTAAGTTATTTTCAGTATTTTTATTTTCCAGAAGTTTTGGAAAGAGTAGTTTCTATTCCAAATTATAAACAATTCCTAATTCAGTATTTGCTACAGATTGGGAACTAAAGGCAAACTATGAGTAAAACATAATTCAACATCATTTTCAGTTCTTACCCCACACCAAAGAAGAAAAGGAAAAGAGCCCCCAGGCTTTTAAATAACATCTATTCTGTATAAAGGAACACATTTTATAAAATTTAAAGGAACTGTTCAGAAAGACATCTTAGGCTGTACTTATTCACCAATGAATGATACCAGAACAGACTCAAAGCCATGTTTCCATTTCTAAGGTGTCCCCAAATACTAATTAGTTTCACTGAGGATTCCACCAGCATGGAGCACCTACCTCTTTCTGAACGCTTGCTGACCTGTTCCAAGAAAAGGTAGAGTGGAGACAATAGAAAAAAAAATTATGATGTCCCTTTTTATACAACTAAGACATAGTAGGCCTGAAATTTATATGAATTATACTGGAAAACACTTTGTAAGTTTTAAATGGCCTTTAGCACTGTGAAAGAGCTGTAAATTGGCTTTAAGTGTAAAAGAACTAATCATTCCCAAACCAACTGTCTTTATCTATGGGAACAGTTTACCTCACTCTCAGACTCTCATTTAAAACTTCAGTCCTCAACCTCTGATTCTTTGGGACTATGAGGCTAGAATGCTGGACAAAGTCCCTGGCACTCCATATAGGGTTGCATGGACATAGCCATAGAGGACTTGAAATCAGATCAGAAGCATATTCCAGCCTTGCGGTGTTCTTGGAAAAGCAGGCCAACCACTGCTGTAACTACTATTTTTGTTAGAAGCGGTGGATTCTGGCACTTGCAAAATAGCCCCTATCATGTATGGGAAACACAGGCTTGGGAACCTGCCTGCGTATACTGCAAGATGCACGTTTTCCAAAGTACAGCTGGAAACACACTTTTGATGCTTGCTGGCTGCATGAGTCCTCTTCTGCTTCTAAACTTGAGCAGGTTGTTCTGACCAGGTGGCCTATTATATAGCTGGAACAACATCCGGCTAACTACATCTGAAATGCTTCTGAAAGAAAGAAAGATGCACAGACAGCCTAGTTATCCACTGAAGCTTACCATATTAGACCAGAGGAGTAAATAGCAAACGCTCACAATACCCTGTTAACTAGAAACTTGTTTATGCCATTCAATTAGGAGAAAAACAGCATTAACACAAAGAATGTTTAGTACTAACTATGCCATGATTGGTTTTTTTTAACATTTTGAACAAGAGAACCACTCTGTTTCAAATACATTACTAGCCTTGCCTAATGTAACTGAATCTTGGACAAGCTGCAAAAATACAAAATCATGTTGAATACAATCAAAACGAAGTTACTCTGCTTACAATAATTTAACCCTGAAGCTAAAAGTTGTTTTCTATTTTTCCATTCAAATTAGCCCTGAAAGAATTCACAGGCATATGTTACAGCTTGAGCATTCAGTCATATGAGAAAAACATCAAAGGAAAGTAAAATCTACTAAAGAAGAATCCATGAAAACAGTTAATCTTTCTTTAATTAAACTTGCTTAGTTGAAAAACAAGGAGACAAACAACAATCTTTAATAAAAACAGATTTTTATATAAGCAGATGGATGAGAAAAAAAGAACTCTAAAATAAAACAGCAGAGGTGCAAGAAAAACAGGGAAGTTTTCATAGTGAAACTTGGTTTATTTATTTATTTTGCAATATCACGGCCAATTCAGAGGGCAAATCCTCTGGAAAATGCAGAATCCACGTATGTTTTCTTTTTTTCTTTCACTTTCCTATATAGCTTCTCCAGTTTTTACATTAAACAAACAACATTAAAGGTAAGAGTACTGAAATTGATCATCCTATGAGAAATGGCAAGAGTCATGCTGTGTATTGACTCAGAAAATAAATCTATCTTTTTAATATGTCTTTAGCTTCTTATTCTTTCAGTCCTTGGAATATGATCTTGATTGAGTTACTGTTTGCATCTCTTTCCTAATGTAATTTTACAGTTACAATAACTTATTGGTAACTTATCTCAATGTTAACGATGTTTCTGTATTTAAAGACCTCCTAGTAATGGTATAGCAGAGCTGTGCTTTGTGAGAAGAAATCACTTCTTACAGAATTTTTTCCTGTAACTTCTATAATCATCACTTCTTTTTATTAAACATATTGCAATATGTGAGAAGTTTTTGAGGGTTTTTGTTGTTGTTGTTGTTGTTTTGTTTGTTTGTTTTTCCAGAAAGTTCAGTGGACGGAGAAAAAAAAGGCAAGAGAACAACTGTATCTGGATACCATCTTGGAAGGTCTGAGATGTGAGGCCTGTGATGTCAGGTAGTGGTGGAGCTGATAGTATGGGGAAGTGCAAAGGAAGAGAACTGTTTCATTAGTTTATCCTAACATACTACAAGGGAGTACGTCGTTTGAATTTTCCATATAATGCACAACCAGGTCTTTGGCAATGGTGGTTGCTGGATGTTTAGAGGATCCAGGATAATTACAACATTCTCAGAAAAGGGACTACAGAATACAATTATATTTTCAACCAAATAATTAGAACTGGTATCTACTTCAAGCTGCTTTGTAACTGTACAAGAACGTAAAACAGGACACAAAACGTAAAACAAAAATGGAAAGGGAAAGAATGTTGGTGTAAACAGGGTCAGCGACGTTTGAGAAGTTACTGAATGCGAGCACCAATCATCATACTCTTCACTTCATGACAGTGAAAACATAGGAAGAGTCAAATGTGTACAGGGAAGTAAACCACTCCTCATTTTTTTCATGGACACATAAGAAATATTCAAGTGAAAACATTAAGTGTGTACTAGAGATAGCAATCTGTCATTTTTATCTGATCATTTCATATACAAAACTACACAAACAGTCTCATGCAGTAATAAATCATCTGATCTACATAACAGGATTATAATTTTTCTTCTGTTACCACATGAACTGAAATATGAAAAAGAGAGAAATATGTGAATGGACACAAAATGTTGTGTTTTTTTTTTTTTTTTTAAAGTATTCCAGTTATTGTATCTCATCACCCTAAACCTCTGTGGTATCTTTTTTTTTTTCCTGTTCATGTAACAACTGATGAACTCAGCAGAATCCAAAAGAAAAATCTGTCCCACTGTATTATAACCATACCACAAAGAAGAAGCAGTTCCAGGCTAAAGGGAAAAAAAAAAAAAAAAGGCAAAAAGGGGAAAAAACTAAAAAGAAAAAACGATCTTAATTAACATTAATTAAGAAATTTCTGAAAAAAGGGTGCTTGTTTTGACCTTGAAAAACAAGTTCAATCAATGACTCAATCAAAACATACTATCCTGATAAACAAAAGGGAGTTATGGTAACAGCTATACTTTTCAATAATTAGATACCCAGGTCCCTCAAAAAAATGGGGAAAAACTGTTACATAGACAGCATAACAATTGCTAATAATGGTATAATAATGGATTATATAATCCTAATAATGGTAATATACTGCTAATATAATGCTAATAATGTTAATATACTGTATTTGACCCTGGACAACAGAATATTTTTGAACTTCGTAATCAAATGGTATGAATCGGTACCTCTATTCTAACTAATGCAACAAATGCAGGGTTACTCTTTTCGATTTGTCACATTTTTTTCCTTTAAAGCCTTCCTCAGCTCCACTGCCAATGTGTGAAATATGTTTATTCTATGTTCCACAGTTCTTCAAACAAAAGGGATATTTTTCTTTATTACTGTGTTGGTGCTTACTTCCTACTTGTGTATCCTTACCTCTTTCTCATCATTTTGTAGAAGTACAAAATACAAATGGAATATAAAAACCACAAACCTCTTCCAATATATCCAGTATACCGAGAAAGGATACTCCACTCACTATCAATAAATGTTTTCCTACACCTCAATAGCCCAACAGTTGCTAGGAAATTAATTCTGCTCATCATTTAGGCCTCCACAGAGCAATGTGACAGCCACACTTTCCACATGAGATTTTTCAGTTCTTCCCAAATTAGCCTGCTCAGGTACTACACGTAATTCTATGCAGGCAGTGTAAAATAATGCAGGTTACTCTAAGCAAATGCCAATCACTTCATCAAGGCAGCTCCCAAGGAATATAGCTATCTGCTCCACCAGTAGATGTTTCAGACCTTTAATGGCTGACAACTTCAAAAACAGTCCCCATAGTTCCCCCTAAGGAGGTCTGAGAAGAACAACTATCTTACTGTAGCTTATTATAAGACTTGAGTTTGACTAAATGCAAGAAGAGCGTCCATGAAGTCACCTGATGAACTACTGAAGGATGTTATGAAAGTTAATTTTCCACGTGAGCAGATGACATTTGCCACCATGTAAACATGCTTAAAACAATCTACTTTTAGATCTGAGGAGCAAGCTGTGAGGATCTTCTAGAGTTGCTTTTATTTTAGATCATGCCTTTTCTACACAAATCTAAAGACTACATCACTGTCCACCTGATTTTGTACCTTGGACAACACAGCATTATTAAGATATCTTCTATTCAAGAACATCTTCTGAATCTTCAGCGTGAAGAATGAAATTACAGCTTGACTATGTAATCACCTACTGACGCCACTGCAGGGTGAAGCTTGTTTTTAAATGTGGGCTTGCAATTGCCCACAATGTTTCCAGAGGAGCTATGTGTTCAGTACTTTAGGGCATAAGTATACCTGTTTTGTGAACATATACAGCTGCTCCTTTCACTTCAAGTAGTATTAGAGCTATTTTCTAGTAACAACATTACTTTCGCTGTTCCTCATGAAGCAGACATTGCTGGAAGCTCCCATAGACAAAAAAGAAGCCGATCACCTAGTTCATATCTTCCCCGCTGACACTTCTTTGGCCTTGTACCAAGCTGTTAATTAAAATATCAACATATGTCCACAAACTATGCCTGTCCCCAGCTTGATATTTCTACATGACCTTAAAAGAATGCAGTTGTCCTTTAATGAATGGTTACGGAGCTTCTTTCTGGATGTGCCAGCTGTAGCCGAGTCAAGAATCAAGAAAGCTTCAAACCCTCACTGAGCAGATAAGGTTGGGTTTTTTTGTTTTTCTGTTTTTTTCCTCTTCTGACCAGTATTTAAAAAGATTATTGACAAATTAAAAGTAGATTATGATTCTCTAGCATTAAGTTATCAAGGAAATATTTACTGTGTTTGTTAAGAGAATTTTTTAATAACAGCACTATTCTTGTCTAAGGGAGCACAAGTTACGTATGAGGAACTCCTGTAAGGCTTCAGTCAACACCTTCCCCTCAGGGAGAATCACATCTTTTTAGCCTTCCTGATACCAATCAGCAGTTACAAGAACTGCTAGAATTAGGAGTTGGTTGTGCCCTGGCCCTAGTAAGATCTATATGTTTTTCTATGCAAGAAACATGCAGAAAGGCTTGTACCTCCAGCAGGAAAGGCAGAAAGCATCAGAGAAGCCATTGCATTGTTAAACAAATCTGCTACATGGAATGACAGCACCAAAGGTACTTAATCCTTACTCTGTGATTACACACACTTCACTTGTTCTGTGGCTACGTATATGATGCCATCTGCAATCAGAAAAAAAAAGAAAAAAGTATCTGTTTAGACTTGGATTCTTCCACTTTTATTCACCTCAGAGAATTACAGTGAACAGGACTAACTCTGACAAAGTACCACATACCGGATTCACACAACTGAGCGAGCTAGCAAACATTTCTCAGCATTACAGACATGAAATCACCACCCTCAGCAAAACCTCCAGCAGCTCCATTCTCCAAAAAACAAAAGCTTTGGTGAGTTGAGGTGAAAGACAGCATGTTCCATGGCATAAGGGATGGCAATTACAAAATATGTAATTGATACATATTCAATCACTAATATTCAATCCAATTACAACAGTTCATTGCTCTAGCATAACAAATAAAATTGCTCTGAGAGGTTTGGAAATGTAATCATCCACACAGTATAAAGAGCATATAATGCATCTGAGATTCACTACTTCGCTATTTTCCTGACGTTATTAGTCCTTGAATCAGACTAAACATGCTGCATTGTTCATTACAGTTTTGCAACTCACCCTTTAAAAAATGTAATCCAACTAGTCATATGAAGCTTTTATTCCTAAAGCCAAGAATAACACTAAAATTTTATAAAAAATATGCTGGGACTTTCAAGCATGGAAATGGCTTTTCCCTCTGTGTGTTAAAGGTGATAAATGGGCAGGTGTTAAGTGTATGGAAGCTTCCAGCAATAAGCAGTACTATGATGAAAAAACAATGCTATTATCGCTTCACCTATACCAATGACTTAAGTATCTCTTAAGTACAGCCATCTTAAAAGCTAATACTGACCTTTTTTTTTTTTTCTAAGCAGCCTAAAAATGCTAAGAAGCTGCCCAGGTGCCTTTAAATACCTGCTTAAGCTCTTTTGAAACAGCCACTGAACAATTTCTGCATGGTATAACCTCCTTTCTGTACCACAATGTGAAATCCTGCATAGCACTCACCGACACAGTGGAAGCTGTTGTAGTTGCACACACGGACAGCACTGAGCACCTAGCTCAGTATTTTTCAGAGAGCATCAGCCGACAGTAATTATCTTTAATATTAACATTTTCTTTTGCCTAAAGATCTATACTACTAACTAGCAATATTTATTTTCACATTAGTCTCAAAAAAGTAATTTTAAGCATCTGGCAATTTATGCTGAGGAAATAATAACATTTAATTTCCCAAACAGTTTTCTCTAACTTTCTATCTTGCTATCACTTTTTAATATTCCTGAAGGCTGGAACAACTAAAACAGTCTGCCAGGCAGCCACAATACCGCAGCAAAACCAGTCCTTCATTACAGTAAGAACAAACAATTTCAGAGTATTAAATCAAGTCTAGAATAAAAAGATCATAAAGCTTAGAGTTCAATGTGAAGAAAAAGAACAGTGTCTGCTTTGTACCCATGCAAACACCCTCATAAGAAACTTAATTTTTGCTCTGAGCTGTTTGTGCCAACAAAGAATTTGTAGCTGAAACACAATGACAGAGAAGGAAGAGATGCTTACTCGGGAACTGTTGAAGTAATTGCCTTGGATGATTCTGCAATTTATCATATGATCTCAGCCTTCAAACTGTCTGCTGCATGTGTGTGAGGATTTCTACATACCACTCAGAACAAAGACAAACAAAATCAAGACCCTACCCTGCAAAACTTTGGTCCCTATTTCTGCTAGGAGAAACAGTTAAACAATGAAACCATTAACGCAAACGTCATGAACTATTTTACACGATGGAAAGGTTGATATCACATGTGGATGTTGTTGAAGACATTCCAGATGCATGTAATTAGAGATTTATTTATTTATTAACCACCTGTGAGCATTGTAAGTGCAACACAGTTTACTGGGTATGTGTCAATTCTCAGCACTACTAGCTATGACATAATGTTTGCATTAGGGAAACCGCACAGTTATATCTAGCATTAGCAAGATTATCTTCAGAAATGTAAGCATACTAGAACAAAATTGGGCTATTTTACACCTAATAGAAATCCTCTGCCTTAAAAATAAAGTAAGTGTTCAAATATTCTTCAGCTAAATAGAACTTTTATTCCTGCAAATGGAAAAGCTTTGTTCCAATCATACGTTGCCAAAGCCTGTGGCATCTATAAATCATAAATGTACTAATCAGGACATAATTAATATAAACTTGCCTTAAACTTGAATACAAGCGTACTAAAATTGTGTCTCTAACAATAGCGTGTAAGCATTTTGTAACACTGTGATTGCATAGCCAGACAAATTTTTACATACGTGTGTGAGCAAAAGGCCAAAGGCAGATGGATGCAGTTGCAGGTAGAAGGCATTCAAGTAACAAAAGTTGCCAGACAAAACATGCTGGATATACTGGAAGAATGACCGTCAAGACAAAAGCAAAACAAAGAAGCATATAAGCAGATTCCCCTTTTGGGGGGACAGCAATAGCATAAAAACATCTGACATATGACAGAAAAAAGAGGCAAGCCCTTTTTGTTT
The DNA here is from genome assembly GCF_964199755.1 of Larus michahellis. Taxonomy (NCBI): domain Eukaryota; kingdom Metazoa; phylum Chordata; class Aves; order Charadriiformes; family Laridae; genus Larus; species Larus michahellis. Next base: position 82,790,037 of record NC_133897.1, read on the forward strand.
CTGGCTTCCCTCACCAAAGAACTCATAAGCCTCATCACCCAGATCTCTGCAGCTAAGGACCATCAAGAACCACAGCCTTCAATACTAAATACATCGCATCATCTCCGTGGTACTGTATACTCAAAACTAATTTAAACTACGTGTTTTTTAAACTAAATTTTTTATACGTAGTAACGATGATCAACATTGTGTAAGAACTGCCATGTGCAGGAAGTGTGGTGTTCATGACAGAGGTTAGTAAAGCTCAGTTTCAAACCTTAAAACTGGCCTGATTCGTCAGTCTGCAAATACTCCCATCCCAGAGATCGCCGGTTCACTAAACGATAAATACATATATTCACTTGTAACACATCATTCACTTCATTGTTACTCAAATCACTCAAGTCATCATACAAGCACCATAAACTTATGCCAGATTGGCTCAATTATAAAAATTCCCCAAAATGTACCGTTTGTATAGTTACAGATTGTTGGGCTTTTTCGTCTCCCACCTTGCCCTCCTGGCTTGTCTTTTTAGTTCAAATAAAATCCATTCTACACATATTCATGCTTTCTATAGCAAAGCAATAGGTATATGACAAGACACGTTGCCCCAAAATTTTTTCCAAAAGTTCCACCATTTACTTGTCTGACACCTTCAAAATGCATTGCTCCAGAATACAGTAGAGGCCTAACCACAGGTTCTTCTGTATTAAGCTTGCTTAAGTGCTAGGCTTGGCCAGCGAAAACAAACTAGGTAGTCACAGAAGTTGAACAGAAGACAAAAGCTTTCCCAATAGAAGGGACAGAAGCCTGTTTATCAAAACTAGCATGCAGGGACAAACAGATCACTCACCGTTTGTGTTGGGCTAGTCCTTTCTTCCCCTCCCTCTGCACAGCAGGTTGATCTCTGAGGAGTCCGGAGTTTTGATTTCAAGACTAGCAGATTGTGGTAGCTTCCACATGTGTTTGGGAAAGGGGGTTCTCTTTCACCATTCATCTTTTGTAACAATTTCCATTTAGCTTTTTTGTTTTGGTAGTTCATTATACTCTCTTCACCGTCACTCTACAAAAACAGACATGATTTCAACAAAGTGAAAGGCGGACAAAAAAGCAGGCCCATTTTATGTCTCAGACTGCTCTTCTGCACAGAATTACTTTGGTATTGTTGCATTAAAATACTTCATGCCTCAGGGCTGATGTTGTAACGAAGTATTTTCTCATATGATCAAGTTTACATCGTCAGCAGAAAAATCCCATTGGAGTGAGAAATGTAGTATTTATAATTTTAAGGAATTGTACTGTTCTTTAAGCATTTCAAAAAACTATTTTTCTCTTAAAACTGTTGCTGTTGATTGCATTCGTTAAGTACTCCTCTTACGCAGTATCACAAAGCATATGCTTCTACTCATGCCACTGTTTAGCAAATGTTATTGCAAGTGTAATTTTTGCAACATGATTCTATCTCTCAGAAAGCATCATTCCAGCTCCATCACAGTCCCAATGAATTTGGAGCCCTGTTCACAAATGCTTTATTTCCTATATAAACTAACAGGTTTACACTGATTTCAATGACACATCTCAAAACTAATGCTAATATTATGCAAGGCAATTCTGAAGCTTGTAAACTGTTGAAACGTCACTGTCACTTGCACAGCATAAAGCAGTATCATGAATTTCTTTGTGGCAAGCATTTACCAGTTGTTCTAGGTTCACAGATGCAGATTAATTAAACATTTTCACCATCCTCCCCCTTTTCACTTTGCTTCTTACTCATGCTTCAATATAGATGCAGTTCCCAACGTGTTCTTCGATGCAATTTCCTCATAAACAGAAACCACAATTAAATTCTATGTTTCCTGCAGGTAACACTGGACAAAATTAATATATACTGAACTCAGATGAGCTACATATCTTTCTGCTGAATTCAAAGGATCTTAGAACTCAGCAGGGAGCACGCCAATTATTTCAAAAGAAACCTGTGTGTTGCATAAACTCTAAAGTTAAATACATGGCAAATATGAATCCACATCCCTTCTCTACAGGCTGAGGCTCAGGCGGTATCCTCATGTGACATTAATGTTTCTGTCCTTCAAAGACCTTGCCAGTATCTTCAGTCAAGAAAGAGGAAATGAAGATCTAATAGTAACATTATATTTTTTTTTAATGGCAAAAACATTTGCGTTGTGGGGGAAAAATAAACCTTATTATACATCATAAAGAAAAAAGAAACTTTCTCCAATTCATCTTAAAGGCAATAACTAAGTAACTGAAAGCTGAAATGTGAAATGTGGCTATTCCTTCACATGCTAATAAGCTCAACTGAAAATACTTGGGTTTTTTATTCCTCTGGGCCCCTAAGTAGCTGGGGTTTTTTTTCAGTATCTACATATCCTGTTAGCTGCCTCTTACAATCCTTTACCATATATTAGGTATTTTAAATGTTTGCTACACAAGCAAAGAGCTCCTGCAGTTTGTTAACCTTTGCAACCAAGATATTAAGGTCTGTTAACAGGCTTTTAATGATATTTTGAACATGTAAAAGGTTTTCTAGAGATGACAGCAAAAGAAAAAAAGAAATATTAAAAGAGAGTAAAGGTAAGTGAAAATGAATACCTAGTAGTTAAGGTATGGAACAACTTCTTCAGTTGCAGAGTTTTTAAACTGTAGTTACTTCAAATGAAATAGTTGGATTAGAGTCTCAAAAAACCTAAGAATACAATTGTCACTGAACAAAGTCACCAGACAAGAGTTTTGCACAACCCATTTTACAACTGATTTACCAGATGTGACTGTTCATCCCCTTAACCTGAAAGGTGGAGGCTTTGCTCTTTAGCTGAAATTCTTCTCTGAAAACAGCACTCTTGCTCAATACTGAATGTAGCTTTTTCCTGAGGAAGCATGTTATATCAGGAAGGGAATAAAAAATAACAACCTGCTTTTTATTCACAGACAATACACCTACCTCTCAATAAGACCTTCACCAAAGTCTCAAAGCACCTGCAGAATGAGCAATTAAAGAAAGATTTAACTTTGATTCAATTTTCCCCATTCGCCTCATAAGAAGTTTGTATAGGAAAGCATGCCTTTAACACAGAACATACTTGACCTTTTCAAAGTACCCAAAAAGGGAGGGTATTACTTGCTGCAAATGTGTGAAGGGCTCACAGGTTGAATCTCCATAAATGTTTCTGTTGTCCTCTCTAACATAAATCCTTTTACAATACCAAGAAATTTAACATTTCCTAGGCTAGGCCTAGCACCTGCACAATCAACACATGGAACATGAGTTCAAAGACTCCTCACTGGTAGTACCATCATCACTTCACAAATCACTAAGACCTGTGAAGAAGCCAAGGAAGCGTTTCTTAATCTTACTAAGTCCAATAGGCTACAGTGACATTAATCTACTCAGGGAGAAACAATCAACAGCCAAAAGCAGGCGAACTGTGGAGTTGTCAGATGTTTAGCTAAAAGGTGTCTGACTGAGATACATAGGGGTAGGGTAACTGTCAAAATGAATTTAACTGAGAATCTTCCTTAAAAAAAAGTCAAGGTAGCTCAAACTAAAAGCAAATATAATTAGTTCAACAGTACACATAGACTGCATTGTTGTTCAGTCATACAGTAGGCAAGAAATTATACACAAGATCCAGGTGTTACCTGTCCACAACAGCTGTCCAATTATCTCATTTGTCTGAGACAGTACAAAAAGTCAGAGTTTTCTTCTGGCTACTTACCTGGGAATGGCTGAAAGGCATTTGAAGATATTAGCATAGAAAGTATTAAAGTATATCACCCAAGAATGACATGTCATGCCCGTTATGAACAGAAGCTCAGGTGGGCAATTAACATAATTAAAGAATTATTTACTTCCCCTATATTACTCTGAATGCACACTCATAAAAAATATAGACTATGCCTATAGAAATAATTGCTGGTATTTTTAGACACTTTCTGCGGAAAAATAAACTCTGTCTTTGTAGAAGTACTGCAGTCTCTTCTGCACACCTACAAAGGAGCCCAAAGAGACAACACAATGTGGGGATAGCCCATCAGAGGAGCCATCAGCCCACGAAAGGCCCATCTCCTCAAGAGGAGGGGAGGACAGACACATGATGTCAGGCAGGAAGCCAAATGAAGGGCTCAGAAAGGTTTATTCTGTCTGGTCCCCCCTCAGGGGGAGAGCCTCAGCCCCGTTTTCCAGGTGTGAAACCCATCACGATGAGTCAAACAGAAAGCATCTTGCCAGATGAAGAGGGGGTTGCTGCTTAGGGGTATGGGAGACATTTTGGGATTGCATAAAACTTATTATGGGATGCTTGGAGATGGAACCAAAGGCAGGGAAAGGGATGGACTTAGGCAGTTTGGGGAGGAAAAAGTGTGGGGAAAATAGAGTGTTAAGGGATAAAAGGGTTGGTTCATTGTAAATAAACAATTTGATGGTCTTGCAGAAGTGTTAAAACTGACAAAATATGTTACAAAAATCAGGTTTAGTGGTGTCAGTAAAAAGGTAGAATGGTTAAACTGAAAAGGGATTTTATATTACAAACACCTCGCCAGACCCAACTCATTTACAGGTTCAGGATGTCAGCTGGGAACTAATGCTACACTGTGTGTACTAAAAGTAAACTTAAAATGAGTACTCAAACTGCACAAACCACTCACCTATAAAATGAGGACACTTAATCCCAGGAAGTTACTTCGGACAGCGTCCCGATCCAAAGGGAGGGCATCCAATCACAGACCCACTGCTCTGAGGAGAACCACTCAAAGGGGGTCTCCAGCAGGGATCCCATTTTATAGCCTGGTTGGATCTGAGCTGTGGTCATCTGTTGGTCATGGTCAGGTAGCTTTCATTGGTCAAGGGGTCTTCTAGGTAGGCTCATTGGCTGAGGTTGTCTCTAGGGCTGAGGTATCTGGGGTATGTGGCAGGGAATTCTTTGCGTATGTGACCAGCAGCTCACGAGCTTCCCATCAAACAAGCCACCATGTCCCTGTACTGCACCGTTAGACCCATCAGGGTGGAGGGTTGCTCCTGACACAGATGGTCAGTACACTTGTCTAGCCCCGTCCTGCACCTGATCAGTGCAATGTCTCCTATCTTCTTATTGAATTTCTTTCTAATTCTTTTCCTGGGTGAGTGACTATATCTGTGTGCATGTGTGTGCTGGGGGGTCTGATTGCAGTAACTGGAGTCAGACCACAGGTTGGAGGGCTTGTTCATTTGTGGTGCGAGCAAGTGGAGAGACCAGAATGAGTGAGAATGTGAAGGTTACTCTGATGTCACTTCTGAATCTGTTTGAACACAGCAAATAAAATAGTTTTAATAAGACAACCTTCCACTGACACTAAAAAAACTCCCCACAAAATAAACAAAAAAACCCAACCCCAAACCTCACATCTGCGTTTCTGGAATGTAGACATTTACTTTTTTGGGGAAAAAAAAAAAAAACAACAAAAACAAGACAGACAGTGAGTGATCATCCTCATCTGAAGACATCCTATTATTAAAGAAGGAACCAAAATTGCTACTTATATATTTGTTCCAGAAGTACTTACTCAGCCACTGTGACGATCCAATAACATATTTAAAAGTAGTCTGGAGAGAAAGATGATTCACATCACATATACTTTCCAAATCTTGATTGAAAAGTTCTTTTAAATATTAATCACAGTGAACATTGTCAGGTGACATGTGTAATTGTTTATTACCTTTCAGAATAAGAAATTACAAAAAGTTATCTTTATAGTTCAAAACATAATTTCATAGGAAAAAAATATGTCCTGCAGAACAAGGATCATACCAGAGGCCAGCACTGACCACCTACCATCACGTACCCTGCAAAATCTATCAGTAAATTCATAGCACCACAGAATCATTGAGGTTGGATGGTACCTCTGGAAATTGCTTAATCCAATCCTCCAGCTCAAGACAGGAGTAGCTAGAACAGGTTGCTTAGGACTTTCCTGATGGCTTTTAAATATCTCCAAGGATGGAGACTCCACAACTTCTCTGGGCAACCTGTTCCAGTGATTGAACAACCTCATAGTAAAAAAGCTTTTTCTTACGCTCGAAAGGAATTTCCCGTAGTTCAGTTTGTGCCCATTGCCTCTTGTCCTTCAACTGTGCACCCCTAAGATGTTGTCTCTATCTTCTTTACTTTTCCCCACCTTGTATTTAAAAAAAAATAGATAAGATTCCCCCTAAGTTTTCTCTTCTGTAAGGTAGACAGTCCCAGATCTCTCAGTCTCTCTTCATTATGACAGATACTGAAGTCCTTTTATGATGTTCATAGCCCTGCACTAAACTTACTCTAATAAGTCCACGTTGTTCTTTGTACTAGGAGACACAGAATTGTGCATAGCACCCCAGATGTCTCTGAATAGTGCAGAGGGGAAGGATTACCTCCCTTGACATGTTGGCATTGCTCTTTCTAAGGCAGCACAGTGTGCCACTGGCTCTCTTGCTGCAAGGGCACATTGTTGCTGTACAGTCAACCTGGTGATCCTAGGATCCTCAGAACTTGTTCTGCAAAGCTACTTTCCTGCTGATTGATTCCCAGCCCATATTGGTATGTGATGTTCGTCTTTCACGGATGCATATCTCTTTGTTAAACACCATGAGGTTCCTGTTGACCCATTTCTTCAGCCTTTTGAGCTCCATCTGGATGGCACTAAAACCATCTGGTGTATCAAACTCTCTTCCAAGTTTCAAATGACAGAATCATAGAATGGTTAGAGTTGGAAGGGGCGTTAAAGATCATCTAGTTCCAAGCCCACTACCATGGGCAGGGACACCTTCAACTAGACTAGGTTACTTGAAGCCCCATCCAGCCTGGTCTTGAAAACCTCCAGGGATGGGCCATCCATAACTCTTCTGGGCAACCTGTTCTGATGTTTCACCACCCTCACAGTAAAGAATTGCTTCCTAATATCTAATCTAAATCTACCTCTTTTAGTTTAAAAATGTTACCCCTTGTCCTATCACTACACTCACTCATAAAGAGTCCCTCTCTGTCTTTCCTGTAGGCCCTCTTTAAGTACTGGAAGGCCACTATATAAGGTCTCCCTGGAGCCTTCTGTTCTCCAGGCTGAACAACCCCGACTCTCAGCCTGTCTTCATAGGAGAGGTGCTGCATCCATCTTCGTGGCCCTCCTCTGGACTTGCTCCAACAGGGGGCTCCAGAGCTGGATGTAGTACTCCAGGTGTGGTCTCACAAGAGCAGATAGATCTGCAAGCTTGCTGAGGGTGCACTCTATTGCCTGTATTCTTGAAAAAAACCCGAAAAGTTAAACAGTAGTAGCCTCACTATCAACCCCTGGAGCACACCACTAGTGTGTGACTGGCTTCTAGCTGGACTTTGCAACACTGGTCACACCCTTCAGTCAGTTTTAATTTTACCTCACTGTCTATTTATCTAATCTGTACTTCATCAGTTTGTCCATGAAGATGTTATGAGAGATAGCTTTCATAATGTCAAGGTAAATGACATTCACCGTTCTCTCCTTGTCCACCAAACAAGTCATTTCATTGTAGTAGGCCATTAGGTTGGTCAGGCACAATTTCTGCTTTGTAAGTCCAAGCTGACTGCTCCAAATCACCCTTTTAATAGGTTTGGAGCACCTTGGCCTTTTCTATGTCCTTTGTCGTGAACTCCCTTGCCTCATTTACCAGTGTACCCACATTTATGCTAGTCTTTGTTTTTGCCACTGATATAGTTGTAAAAACTTTCCTTGTTGTTCTTCATATCCCTTGCCTTATTTAACTGCAGATGGGCTTTGTCTTTCCTAGGATCATCCCTGCACATTCAGAAAGTATCTGTATTATTCCTCCTTTGTGCCCAGATCCTTCTTCCATCTCTTCTATGCATTCATCCGCTGTTTGAGTTTTGTCATAAGCTCCTTGGTCATGCATGTAGGCCTCCTGCCACCTTTTCTTGATTATATATTATTATCTCATAACATACTAAATGCAAACAGGAAAAATAAAAAAGAAAACGCAAAATGAAACCCATGCTATAGATCCTGTCAGTTTGTGAAGTCACAGCAAACTTCTATATCAGCTACAGTGCATGAAGATGAATTACACGTGAAAAGGAAGCTTAGTCTTTCTTTTGTTCTCTTTGTAAAACAGAATATGCCTCTGATAAATTACTGTTCTTGGCCTAAACTCTCAGCTGGTATTTATTCACACAGCTCCACTGAAGACAAGGCAGCTATTCTCATTTGTACTTGCTGAAAATATAGCTCATTAGAATCTTCTTTACTATGTTACTCATTAAGTTTGAATGTCAATGATTTCATTCCTAATAAGAAATTAAGCTTATCTTGATATCCTAAATTCTTACCTACTATACTTAGAAGCTTAGGGATCACGTTTGTTTAGTAGTTACTGTCACTGAAAAGTAATTTTCTGAAAAATTCTCCTTTGTTTCAAAGCAAGCAGGTGAAGAACTTGCGAAAACAGGAGAATTACTGCAACACCACCACTGTCTCCATACAATGGTCAACTGAAAGGGGAAAAGTTTATATACTGCAGTAAATGCTTCCTGGATAAATCATATACTTTCACTGAAAGGTTGAACAGAGAAAAGCAATCCAATGAACAATCAATATTTCTTACACTATTAAAAAAAAAGAGTTTTTAATACAGAATGATGAGGCAAACCACATCTCTTACAAAAGGTGTAAGAGGATTTCATTGTGTCATGAGAGTAAACAAATGCAAAGAAGTCCCACTGGGCTTTAAATGTTTTTAGTGTCTTGTAAAAGGCCATTTCTTACAGTTATTTTTCACAGTAATAAAATACGAGGTGTCTTTTCTAAATACAGTTTGTTCAAGGAATATTACTGCCTCCAGGTTTCTCAGGTGAAAAAGCCTCTATTTTTACATGGATGTTCATCACAACCCTCAAAGTGCTAAATTCCTTTTTTTTTTTTGTCAAACAATTAAATAAAAAATACTTAATCAGACAATCGAATTCAGTCAGACAATAAAATAAAAAATATTTTTACTGAAGCTTAAAAAGCATAAACCAAGATGGAAACTCCCAATAAAAGCTAACTACAAGTAGTTAAACCAATCTGAAAAGCCTCAGTGACAGACCAGGGAAAAAGCATTGTCTCTCAAGGATGAACAAGATTAACATAAAGACCAAGTGATAGACAGATCCCATCCAGACCAAATCTGGAAAAGCCTTCCAAATACCAAGAACATGGTGATCGTTGGAGCTCAAGAAGCTCTAAGGAAATCTTTGTAAACATGTAAGTACTACACTGGGTTCCAAAGGATGAAGCTTTATTTATTACAGATAGCTGATATTACTGACTGACAAAAATATTGAAGGTCACTTCTGAAATAAAGATTTCCAGTTTCTTCAGGATTACATTTAATGAAAAACTAAAATTGCAAGAATGTGAGTTAATTACACTATTTCAATGCATTTATTAAAAAGAAACCACTGACCCAATCTTAAAACGCTAGTTAGAAAGTTTGGAATTTTTCATGCTTCTATTTAATGGGAGCAAGTAAGGTTACAAAAGGTTGGAAAAGGGGCAATTATAATGCCTACATTTGAAGAGGTAAAAGAAGAAATACAGAATTATGGAAAAGACATCTTGCTTTTAAATTTAGGAAAGCGTACAGGACAAATATCAGATTATCAATAAATGTTTGAAATGTAAGAAGCAACAAAAAACAAATATGGATACATTAAAGCCAAATGGTACTCAACCTTTTATGATGGGGTAAAAGATCTACTTAAAAAAGAATAATTAGGAGACTGCATGTATCTTGATTTTAAGTAGGGATTTTGATACCACCTCACATGATATTCTCATACACACATTAAGGAAATGTAATATAGACAGAACAATTATGTTTTATGGCCTGTAGCTCCCTCTTTTAGTGTAGAGATTGAGTGTAATTCCTCAAGGGATCTATCTTGAGTCTGGTTATGTGTAGTGTTTCAATTAATGATTTGGCTGGTGAAATAAACACTATACACATTAATTTTGCAGCTGATGAAAAAGTTGTGATGGTTTGCAAGTGTGCTGAAGATCAAGATCAGAATTCATGATCACCTAACCCCATTTTTTTCCCCTGACGGATTATCTGAGAGAAAAACAAAGAGTATGAATCAATAAAGACAAGGCAAGGTACACCATCTAAGTAGAAATAATCCCCTGCCCAAATACAGGGTGAGAATAACAGTTCTTCAGAAAAGATCTTTGGGTTTATAGTGGATCATAAAACTAAACTTTACTCAACTGTGATGACACTACAAGAAAGGCAAATTTCATACTAAGGTATACAAACAGAAATCCTCCCTGTAAGACACACTAGTACTCTCTTTACTTTCCTCAGCCTGATAAGGTACCAGCTAAAATTCAGTGTTTGGCTTTGTGCACTGATTGTCAAGACAGATCTGGACTCAGAGAGAGCTCACTGGAGATCAATCTGCACTCTGGAAAAGAAGAATGAATTAGGCTCACCTAGCCAAAAGAAAGAAAGATCAGAGTGGCTATTACTACAGCTTTCAGATATACAAAAGACAGTTGCATTGAAGAAAGAGGGACAAATCTTTCCTCCATGTCTATGATGGAGAGAAAGTAATGAACCGAAACTATAGTAACAAAGAATCAAGCTAGACATTAAAGCAAAATTTGCAGACCAATATGACGGAATTCCTCGTAACATGGTGGATCTCCATATTTGAATGTTGTAAGAGAGGGTCGAACCAAATTCTCTTCAGGTTTCTTCTAGCCCTATTTTCAATACATTCTGTGGAGGTTGTGAAGCATCATCAATTGAGGGGAACATTGGAATATCAAGCAGGAAGAATGAGTTGGTTATGATAACTGGAATAATGAAATGGGACTTGATGTTAATCGTAGAATCTTGGATCTAGGGACTAATAGAAGGACTTTGAGTTAAGAGCTAGAAGTTCACCACCTGGAAATGAGAGGATTAAAAAGACCACTCTATGCTTGGTAATCTTACAAGGATCTTCCATCATCTTTTCTGCTTTGAAGAAAAATGCTGTCCTGAGATATATATCAAAAGTTATTTCCGGCAGAGAGAAAGTACTATAGATGTTATTGTGAAAGGCACTTGTGACAGGCTCCTCATGTAGAAAATTGCATGCAGTATCTCTTGATCATCCTTAATAAAAGAATTATTTAAATTTCACTTTAACACAAGCATAGAATGACTATGAAGATAATCAGATAAATGGAAAGTTTTTCTTACCAAACTGTCTGAAAGTAGTTGTTCTGTCCAGACCAATCAACCAGACTTAAGAGCTGAGAGCAATAAGAATTGGGTTAAGGTTCACAGAATGCTTTAGGTAGGAAGGCTCCTTAAAAATCATCTAGTTCCAACCCCCCTGTGATGGGCTGGGACACATCCCATTAGATCAGGTTGCTCGAAGGAAACAAGGAAAGAATTAAAATATTTATATAGTACTCACTCAGGAACGGACAAAGATTAGATCATAAACAGACTCGTGTCATAAGTTTTATAAAGAATTTTTTTATCAAACGGATTTGCAATAACAATAAAAACAAACTCTCCTGCCAATAGGAGAGGCAAAAATCCCATCCAAATGACTTTTAAATCCAATTTGATGTGCTTCTGACAGGCAATGGTTCAGGATCATCATTTTTTACTAAAATCACAAGATATTTTGCAGCCATACATAGGTATGTGTAATTCATACTTCCTGTGTGAAAGGTCTACTCAAGGATGTACATGTAATAAAAATATAAAGTAGTAGACCTTTTTTACAATAAAGGGCTTTTAAAATTATTTTTTATACCTTTATAGACACATACGCTTTCCTGGTTTAACGCACCATGAATTTTGGCAGCTCTCATTTGATTCCTACAGCTTTGACCATAACCTTGTTAATCGAGCAGCGATGTTAACCAGTCTTCCCTTTTTCCAGATCCCCCTTTCTTCATTGTTGGCTCTGTGCTAACATTGTTTGGGTGGTTACTCACTAATTTAGTACTTACAAATTCCATCAGTTTCCTCCGTAATTCCTCCTTCAATCACAAAGATGCTTCAAATTCATTTTTGACGCAACTGACTTAAAATAATTGCCAGCTTTCTGCTAAAAATGTCAATGAAAATGGTATAGAACTAATGTAGATTATTTAGAGAAAAAGTTGATTACTGACGTTCAACGTGACAGCAACAGCTTACAAATTCCTATTCCTTCTCCACTTTTCACAAATGTGAAGAATTACACAATACTTCTTTTTTTTCCACTACCCAAGTGGGAAGTTCTCATCACAGACTGATTACTAATCTAACCAGAACCTGGGATCTTTTTCTGTATTATTATTATCATCATCACTAATTTACTTTGCTATAGTTTCAGAAACAAGTTAGAACTGTTTTCCCAATCAGTTCAAACCATATTTCAGTCAAAATAGGACTATTAGATTTTTTTTATTATTTTTTTTTTAAATAAGCATATTACATAGCCAGTCTTCATTATTTCTGAATATTCCCTCTAGTGCTTTGAAGAATATCTGGAAGTAGAGCTCTGCATTATAAATGTGCGTAATCTGAACCAATATGAAAATAATATTTTAAAATTTCACTCTGTATCTCGTAAGTCATTCAGAGAAAACATTTTTGTACTTTCACATCCTCATTATGAATAATGCAAACAGCCAATTAATAGAAAATGTTCTGAATTATGAATTAAGACCAAACTAAAAATGCAAAATTACAGAAAAACAGTGAATGCTTGTTTTAAATTCCCCTTCCAGACAGGTAACCATTTTTAACCACATCTACTATCCACATTTGATCTATATCTTTATCTATTCTTATGGCTAATGAGGAACAAATTACTTATTACTCATGAATGACACTAACTACCCACTCTTGCACAAAAGAAGAATATTACAATTTACATTTAAATGAGATTTGAAATGTTAATGAACAGAGTCAGTATTCTAATTATCTATACAAATACATTAAATTAAGGTGAACTTTAGTAGATGAATTACTTCAAAATCATACTCTATGTTTGCCCAGCAGCATTAGCGAGGAATAGTTCAGTATTTGTAGGATAATTCCCAATAATTGGGTGTCAAGAATGGGCAAACAATGCCACTATGTATTTAATATCATTTGATAGGAGAGAGATGGTTAATCTTTATCACACATACAAAAGTAGCTTAAGCAAACACCTCAGAGACATTTGATATTTTCTTTAAGTTTATGTAGAACCTTATATTTAGGGTGTGCTTCTTCCTGGAGTCAGTTAGGCGCAGATGGACACGGAATCCACGTCTCTATCTCCAGTTGCAATGTTTAATTTCCCTAGTCAAGGGGGGTGGGGTTGGGGTTTTCTTGGTGGTTTTTTTTGGTTTGTGGTGGTTTTTTTTTTTTTTTTTTTTTTTTACATAACTGTCGTTTAAAACATTTGAGAGCTGCATGGAATTCTGAATTGAAATTCACAGGAATGCTTTGTGCACATGAACTGAAGATCGTTTTTTGTTCACTTAAAGAGGCCAAATGAGCACTTTTTTATTTTCTGACCAGTCATACTGTTTTTACGGCAGTCCTAGCTCTGTGTTAGGAGAAATCAAGAGACATCATTAAGCTTTTCTGACTGAAGCAAACATTTTCTTATACTAGCAAACTCAGAAAAGTAAGCTGGTATTGTATTCAGAAATATCATTCAGCCAAAACAATCACCCCTCAAGTTTTTCATTTTTGTACTCATTTATTTTAACTCTTCTACACATTGGCAGATTCCAGATATCGTTAAAGGATCAAGAAATCAACAGCAACAAGATAACCCTCAAACAGGACCCCTAAGACAAAAATCTGTGCCGTGATAATTTTTTTTGTAATAATATGAGTAAATAAGGCACTGGTTATGTGATAAAGGATAGTTGCCCAGAGAGACATAATTCAGTAAACAATATAGAGGGATTGTAGTAGAATGACATCTCAAACTTTGCATGATAGTTCAAAAGGCACTTAGCAATACCTTAATTTTCAATAGTGTGGCCACACAAAGTTGGTGAAAAAAATAGCAAAGTCCAAACAGATTTAATACTTAGATTATGACAACATTCCTGAAAGAACTCATCATTATATTATTAAACCATATTATTTGATATCTTTTGAATTATATAAAAAAGTCCATACATTAGTTTGAATCACTTTCTGTTCTGATACTGAAGTGCTTTTCACAACTTTGACACTTCCTTCTGGCGATACCCACGCATGTTTTCATACTGTTCTTCCACTAACTTAACAGTCTGCTCAGAAATTCCAGTTCCATTGTTTGTTACACCTCTTGCTCATTTGCAGCATGCTCTTTGTTTCAAACTCAGCAGCAATTGCTGATGCCTGGAAACATTTTTTTTTTTTTACACTGAGAAAGGTCTTAAAGAACACTGGAACGAGTCACTGATAGTGAATTATGCATAGATTTAAACTCCCACCTGAATCTTTTTTAATCATTATTGCTCTTACTATCTTCTGCTTCTTTAATAATAAGTTAAATAAAGAAATAAGATAAGAAGATAAGAAGCTCTCAAGATTTATTTTTAAGAAGGTTAAAAGTTCAGCAGACTGCAGGTAGACTAGGTCAATACCAATTCCACCCACAGCATCCAGCAAATGAGCTTTATGAGAGGGTAGCAGAGCTGTTCATGATTAAAAATCAGAATAACACTTGCAGGTTAACTGTTAATTACCCACAGCATTTGGCTCACATGTTTTGCATTGACTATAGACAGATGGGACTTATCTGCCCACGCAAAAATAAAAGGGCATACTGGCAAAAGAATTTCAGACATTACAGTAAAAGTCAAGATTTTTGAGGGACTGCTTAATTGACTTTCTATTCTAAGCAGAAATTCCCCATCAGCTCACAAAATTAACATAAAAATGGAAAATTCGCCTCTTTAGTCTTTGAGTAGCTAACACCTCCTGTGAAAAAAGTTAACACTCTGTATTACTCTAGATTATACTAGGAACCAGGCAAGTACATGTAATACAGCAGGTAAAGGGCCATACCTCTTTCACCATAGTCAGCCTGGATAGTCATAATAATTTATCTTAAATATTGCAAGCCTAGATGAAAAGCTTCTGAAAGAACGCAGAAACTTGTAAAAACTACTGATTTGGGATTAAAAATTAAACTGTTACACTGACCGGGAATATCTTGAAAATGATTCCTCAAAATCAGGTTTTTAAAAAATTAGAAATCAACAAGTGAGGCATTTGTGTCCATATTGGACTAATAAACAACTACTGTACAACCGAATGGAAAAAGCTGGAATGCTTTTCATGTAATATTTTGTTATGTAGTTTTAAAGGAAAATGCACAAGAAGCAGACTAGACAAAGGCCAATTCCTGTTTTCGATGCAAATCTAATGCAAAATACTTTTTGGAAGGAGCACTTCTTTGCTGCTGAAGTTTAGACACAAACCCTGTACAGCAGCTGCTCCCAACTATACACACATAACCTTTCTGCATGTGGTAACTACAGTAAAACCCATTATCTCCCTCGTTGTATGTGGTTTTTTCCTCTCTTTTTCAATGCCACTGTTAGCCCTTCTTTATACCTCCAGGACAATACCTTTGATGTTTTAGTCAGGACAGAAAAAAAAGCGAGCCAAGTTGTATCTGTCTCTCCTTTATCCTGTCTCTGAAAATTCACTTCCAGTGAAATTTTCTGGTTCGACCGCATTCTATTTTTAGAGTATGTCCATATCTAGTTTTCCATGTATAATTTCTGAGCACTTCATTATTATTTTTATTATTATTCCAGACTCTTCAAGGTTGTCTCCTTTTCCTGAACTTCTCCAAATTATGTAAACAGACGGCACTGGCACTAAGCATATGACAGATTTTTTACTTGAACTGTCAGAGGGTACATAGTGTATCTGGAAACATTCAGCACATTTCCCGAGTTCCAGGATTTTATTTAGACACAGTAGGTACTATTATCTCAAAAACACACATCATTTGTATATATGATTTATGCAAAAACTAGAATTTGACATGCATGGGAGGTCTATATTTTATGTTTCCATCAAATTACACTTTATATATAACCACAGCTATCACTATAAAGACGTTTCATATTGGACATCACATTCTTAAATGCTGCTGAAGTCAAGGTATCACCTTTACATCAGAAACCTCTTTCAGAAAATTTTGAAAAACATCCCAACTTTTTAACTTCCTTCATTATGCATACTTACTGTTATATTTTAAGAGTGGTTTTTTTTAAGGAGACAAAAATGTATCACTCTGTGCCCTAGACTCTCCATATAAAACTGGAACTACTCAGCTGAAACAAGCCACTAAAAAATCCTTCCAGCCAACAAGATGAAACTTTTAAATCTCTCTCAGTGTCAAGAAAAATTCTACAAGCTCCAAAATGTCAATGTTTCACATGAGTAACCTGATGACAGAAAGTAAATGCACTCTATAGTCATTCATTCTTGTCATCTCTCTATGGGTCAAGAATGGTCCCATTTTTGTGGATTTCCCATGACTAGTTGCAAAATTGGATATAGGAAGCTTCATTTCATTTGTATGAAAGAAATTTTCTGAGTTAACTTCACCCAAATATTGCCCAAAGGAAAAGTTAGAGTTCAGGTTGAACTTCCATATACAAAAGAACAATCTCCACAAAATATTAGTGCCGGTGCCCGTTCTGTATGTTGTTGTTTGCATCTTACCTTTGTTACTCCTGTAACTCAATGAAGGAAGCCAGCACGTATTTCAACATCTTTTTTAATACAGCTATGGGCTTTACAAAGTATGAGTTGCTGAGTGACATGTACAGCTCCTAGGTGTACAGAAGCAGAAAATAAAATACTATTGTTATTAAGAAATCTCTTAAAATTGTGTGTGGTGACTAATAAAAGTCATCACTATCCAATGCTTTTTTGACCTCAGTTCTGTGGGAAGTGTGTTTGCTTATTTTTAACAAGTGGCTTTTCTTATCCAAATACTACACACCTGACGATACTCCCAAGACATGGGTTGGAATATTACCTTTTCCACTAAAGCAGTTTATCACAAAGGGGCAGCAGACTAATGATAAAAATCTGACCATTGAAATTTTACTGGCTCTGACTGGGATGGAGTTAGCTCTCTTCACAGCAGCCCATGTGGTGCTGTGCTTTGGACGTGTGACTAAACCAGCCTCGCTAACACATCAGCGTTTCGGCTGTTGCTGAGCTGTGCTTCACAGTGTCAAGGGTTTCTCTGTTTCCCGCTCTACGCCCGCAGCGAGTAGGCTTGGGGGTGTGCGAGAGGCTGGTTGGGGACACAGCTGGGACTACTGACCCACATTGACCGATGTCATATGACATCATGCTCAGCAATAAAAGCTCAAGGAAAGGAGGAGGAAGGGGAGATGATGGTGGTTACGGCATTTGCCCTCCCAAGCAAGCTTTACAGACACCGAGTCCCTGCCTCCCAGGCAGTGGCTGGACATTTGCCACCGAGTGAATTCCTCCTTTGCTTTGCTTGTGTGTGCAGCTTTTGCTTCACCCATTAAACTGTCTTTGCCTTGATCCATGGGACTTCTTGCTGTCTTTCTGCTTTCTACTCAATCCACAGGAGAGCGGAGGCAGCAAGAGGCTGTGGGGATCTGGCTGCTGGCTGCAGTAAGCCCACTATAAGGCAAATAAAATAACCTTGAAAGTGTATTTAAATAACACTCATTTCACAAACTTACAAAGTTGTGTACTATCTTGTCCAGAGATATCTGGAAAGATACTCATGTACATTATCTCAGAAGCCTTTCATGAACAGAAAGTTGGTCTAACTTATAGGAGCCTCTGGACTTTATACAAAATGCCTGCGGGCCCCCCATAAGAAGCTAGAAGCAGTCTGGAAGTTGAGCTACAGAGATATTCCCCCAAAGTATCTGAAAACTAGTGTTTATCCGATTTCCATCCCTGCACTAGACACTAGGGACTTCTGAAGGAAACAGCCGTAGACCTGATGCAGCCCTTCAGTGTTCTGAGCTGCAAAACACTTTTTGCCTCGCAGTATTCTTTTGGAAAAAATGTGAAAAGTATTCAATGTAAATAATTCACTTGGTGTGAGAAAGCAACGCTGCAGCTATGCGATAATGGGAGGAGCAAACTGGGTTAAAACAGCACACCTCAACAAGCAGTGAACAGCAGAAAAAAAATGGGACGCAAGAAAAAAAAACAAACAAAAAAAACCCAAACAAAAAAATGAACTCCAAAACTCTCACGAATACTCATTTAATCTGAAAGGCTATTTTTCACCTGACCGTGGTTCCAACCCCGAGATTTGCTTCCTGTGAACACTTGACTGTTAGAAACCCACTGAAATGAATGCTCAGGTCAGTGAAATTTAAGTTTAAACATCCAAATAGTTATTCAAACCTAGTTTTGAGTTATATATTCACTCAGAATTTACAGTAAGTTTCATACCGGCCAGTTAAATCAGTCACTCAAGACTCAGGCAACTGAAACAATATAGATCAAATCTGTAGCTAAAAACCACTTAATGATTTTCAAATACCCAAACCAAACTTCAGCAGCTATGTACAAAGAACTATTAGCTAAAATCACATGTACGTGCGTGTACACCGAGATAGATGTGCACCCATGCAAGAAATGTAGAACTCTTGAACACGCACAAAGGCTGCTATTGTTGAATAGCTACATCAAATATCTGCATTATCGATAATTATCCATTGTCAGAGGCTGATGTAGTACAGTACATTCCCTTTCATACAACACAACCTAAAGTCATGAATTTAACTTATCAGATGTTAAGGCCATATCTCCAAGGTATTAATTAACTGAATATCAGCAGCTTGTACATTTATATAGTCCTTCAGAAATACACAATTCCTTCTCTCAAAACTTGGAAGCTGTTCAAAAATGGTTAAATAAACAATCACTCAGCTGTCAGTTAAATTACATGAGTACTATTCTTCTATTCAACACTGTATGCAAAACCTCTACTACAAACACTAAAGCACTAAAACAAATTTAAAAGATCTTGAATTTTGGGAGCATCTGGTTATTCCTCATCTTGCATGCATTAGGATGTAGCAGAGCTGCTGCTTATTTTATCAAATGTGTCAATCACCAACTTAAATCAGATAATTTTGTCTTTTCCACAGAAATTTCAGTGTAACTATGTTTTACCGTATCTCATTATCTTTTACATTTTTCGTTTCACTCATCAAATGCATTTCCGTTTTCCTGCCATTATAATACAACATCATCCACAGGAATATAAATATTTTTGATTGAGCTGTAAATGGTGACAGGAACTTGAATTGCAACTGCATTAGTGAGTGATCTGGTGCAGAATTTACCAGAGTTCAGGGATGTGGTATGGGTGCTGCCTCCAGCAGACTCCAGGACCTGAGGACCCAGGACTCCTGCCTGGCTGACGGAGCCTGGCCAGGTGCGCCCAGAGGTCTCTCTTTCCCAGGCCAAACAATGCAGCCAGGATACTGGAATTACATCACCTGTCTTCTCAGGACAGAAGAAAGGTCTAGAAGTTCAGTACCTGCACCTTGATGCTACCTGCTCCTATACTGACTGGGACTGACTCTGCTTTCGAACAAACTTTAATACGGTGTAATTACATTCACTACCGCGGAAATACCGCTAAATACCATAAACATAATAAGAGGATAATCAGTCCCTATATTTGCAAAAGTAAAATTCAGTAGATCTGGTAATGTAGAACTGACTCCTCTGGAAAGGTCATGAGTGTTTGATGTACATGCAACACACATTATACTACATTTGTTATTTAGTTGTAGAAAAAGGTCATTTTGTGCATGACAATTCATGATCTCATAAAAAGAGTACATAAAATATATCCATATGCTTTTGTTACACCTGCCAACATTGAAATTCATATCCTTTTAATGATTTTATACATTGTGTCTTATTGAGACAGACTGGGTAACTTGAATTTACAGGCAGTTGTAAGTCAACAGTGAACATGAGTGGCATGCAACAGCCTTTAGCCGTCTGACTTACTCCTCAGCTGAAGAGGCATGGCGTTATTTTGTTATGATTACCAATTCAGAACATATTCATAACTAGCTGATGTTTTCCTCTTGGTTGCCTGGCAATTAAAGACTGTTGCTGCAGCTGAATTTTGCACCTGGACAGCAAAATGACCAACCCAGTTCTGTGAAACCTTTGACTTACAAGAATTGCCCCTTTGTGCAAATGATAATTTTGAAACTAACACTAGATCTGTGCGTCAAAGATAATGAAATAATCTTGAATCACCGGTTAATGCAACCAGATAGCATTTAATTTCCAACTACTATGTGAATATATAAAGAACACAGCTGGAAGAAAACAAGATGACATTCTCCACTGCTCCTGATAATTTCAAAGAACTGTCATTTGCTCAGTTTCAGGTATATTATTAGCTTTTCTCTTCAACAATGAAAAAAACAAATAAG
Source organism: Larus michahellis (assembly GCF_964199755.1). Classification (NCBI taxonomy): domain Eukaryota; kingdom Metazoa; phylum Chordata; class Aves; order Charadriiformes; family Laridae; genus Larus; species Larus michahellis. Next base: position 82,810,503 of record NC_133897.1, read on the forward strand.
TTGGTATTCATTGTGAAAAAAACCCAGCATGCAACTTGCAAGCCGAAAGTTATTTCTTTTCACATACCTTCAAAAAATAGCAAAGAAGCTCAGCAGCTCTTGATTTATAGTGATTGTGAAAATACAACGGCAAACTGCTAGTGAAGAATAAGCCTTAGAAAGTTAAACAAACAAAATTACGAGGAATTATTTGCAAAGAGAATTAAAAAAAAGTATCAACATTTCAAACTGGTATACTAGCCAGCTTGCATATACACCTAGCAAAGTCTGTAAGCAAGGATTTGTATGTGCAAATCTGTCAGCAAGCACATGCACTACTTAGCCAAATCATTCTGTTTGGCAAAAAGGAGAGAACAAAAAAAATTAACACCACGGTTTCTGATAATATAATAATCACCACATATCAGACTTCTGTGCTGCACCAAAATACCTGACTGCCAGATTGTAGGATCTTGAGACGCTACTCCGAGCTATGTTTCTGCTACGTTAGTGAAACAGTTTGAGGTCCAAGAACAAAATTATGCATTTTTACCCTCTCTCACTTTTCTGAAAGCTAAAACAAGCAGTCTCATTTTTGTTTTATTCAAGGGGTTGATAGTAAGAGAATTACTCCCTAGTATTTCAAAACAAAAGTTCTGAATCTATAATTTAAGATCTAATAAGGTTTGACAGAATTGAGTGCTTCAGAAAGTAGTTTAGTGCATGCACATTTAATGTATATTGAAAAATATATATTGCAAATATAGATTAATTCCTTTGTATTAGATAAAAAAAAATAAAATTAGTGAGAGAAGAGCTTTGAAGAACATGAATAGTTGTTTCTTTATAAAATAGCGTGAACTGCAGTTAAAGAAAAGGCAACAGCCCAACAGTCAGTACCGAGGCAGCTAAACACAGCCTGCCACATACCGTCACTTTAAGACGATTCCTTTATTATGCCAGGAAGAAAAGACCCCATCACTAACACTTTCTGCGTCCAATCACTGTGAACTCATTTGTTATTCATTGAAACATCCATCAAGGATCAAAATAGATTCATTTGCTATTCATGATGCTCCCATATGCACTTCTGCATGTCTTGCACTGTATCTCAGCATTTAAATGACAGATTGTACAGTTGGAAGTAGCATTATATGTTAACACTTTGAATACCACCTTGCACCCTAGTCCAGAAATACAAACACGTACATGCTTAACTCTGAACATAAGCTTAACTGAGCTGTATGGAATGAGACATCCATTTAAAGTTAAGTACATAATTAAGCATGGATACAGGGGAAAAAAAAAAAATAATCCAGAACACACGCACCCATGTCCCCAGTACATGGGGAAAGTGTTTTTACTGAAGTGCTTTGATGATTCAGGGCTTCAAAAAACACCTAGAGTCCTAGGATAGAAAGCACATAAAAGGCCACAGCAAGCAACAAGCTATGCATAAGTATGTAGCACCTACCCAGAGATGTTATTTTTTTTTTTTCAAAGAATTTAGTAATAGATATTTTTAAGATAAAAAACATAACAACAACAACATTACATACTATGTTATACTTTGTGGTGAAGATAGCACATTTTTGAGAATTTGTGGGAACTTTTTTAAAAGGGATAACTTGAAACTCCTTAGAGACCTGGAAACAGAGTTTTAGAGAAATAGAATCATAAGCTGGGACTATCTTTGCAGCATAGAAAATAATTAGTATAAAATAAAGGAAGTCTAAGGAAGCAAGGACAACAAAACAAGTATGTAGAATAACCTGGGAGTGCTTTTTTTTGTGTCTGTCTGAGGTGTTCTACACTGCAGCATGACCTTTTACAGGACATACAGATCAATCCCTTTCTTGTACAATGCCAGGTAGACAGACAGACATAATTTTTCATCTTGTCCAGATAAAGAGGATGCTAAACTGTGTTCCCAGTTTTCTAGGCCTGTATACTAACCATCTCTATTAAAGGCAGCAGCAACCACAACTCCAGACAAGTCATTTCCCTTTTCCTGTCTTCCAAAGCCAGTATGAAGACTAAACAGGCTGCTGCATGAGCATTCCAGCTGTTATACATCACATTTTGAGGTGTCTTAATTTTTATCCCACATTTCACTCTGAGCCCAAGGGCTTGACACAGGGTTCTGGATTCTACCTCAAAGACCAGGTAGCTTAAATTATAGCCCATGGGACCTAAGCACTCATGGGTGCGCTCCTTTCCTTGCACACTACCAGAACAAAACAGATATAAAATACCCCTCCTCAGAATTGCAGAATTCCTAACTCATTTGACACTGCAGCAAATCACTGTAAAAGTCACAAAATCGACACAGAGAATCAACCAACTTTACAAAATTTGATACACTCTATAAAGCCTGAAGTCTGTGATAAAATCTTAAAAACAAAGATAAAAGCAAAATTTCTTTTTTTTTCTTAGCAATTGCTATGAGAAAACACTCGTAGAAAGTTTAAATAATAAGCACCTTGTAACATTTTTAGAACTTACTTAAAAGCAAACCCCTAGTGTCCTGTTTACATGAGAATTCTTATACTAAATAATATTGAAAGCTTAAACTTTAGTTTTTCATATTTAAAAATACTCCAAATTTGGACTGTTTTTTCAGTAGTTTGCCACTGACTTGCATATCTGAATCTTTCATGTCCTTTGCACAATGCCAAGTTTTCAGTGACTTAATTTAACAGTTTTAAATGACAGTAACTTAAAAATTTAAAAGATATATACATAGACACCAAATTTTTAACTTATTTGAATAAAATGAGATACTAAATCCTTGAGTAAAATATTTATTCATATTAGAAACAGGCAAAAGAGAACAGCTCATGCATAACTCAGGACAAAGCAACTATATTATGCAAAGAAAAAAGTTTTTTATTTCTTGGCTTTTCCTCATATTTTATAGCTGATTATTATTCATAAACCAGAAAGGACAAACAAAATAAAATAAACATTAAATCTTTGTCCTAGGGTGTTCTGACTTTTGTTTATGCTTTACCATAGTCTGTTTTAAACACCTCTTATCTAAGAATAATTGCTATGCCATATAAGTTAAAATAAGTTTTATTTTATCAATTGAGTGAAGAACTTGGTATAGTAGAGAAAATACTATTTACCCTTTAAATAAAGGAAAAATAATTAACAGTAGCAACCTTTATTCTAAACAATTCTGGCTGAGACCATTGTCAAGACTACTGAGCTGCCACTCTTTTCCTAGGAAAATATTATTAATTTACAAACAAATAGTTAAAGTGCAAAATAAGAAGTGTTTTGTCCTTATGAATACTTTTAGGCCTGAACTCAGGGAACAACCTTTATTATGCCAGCACACATCACTCCACACACTAGGTTTGCAGTGCTTCACTGCCCAGCAAGGGTAGAGGAGGACAAATTCTAATGAAAATATTAGTATTTAAGATAATTCAAAGACACAGATTACTGCAACAATATGCCTATACAGCTATGGACACAGAAAATATCTAGTTTAAATCTGAATTAGGCTTGAATATGAGATCCAAAGATACACCTTAAAGTTCTGCATGGTTCGATGAATTCTGAACACGCACTCTAAGGTTTTGACTGTTCTCTGCTTATGCCATACACACCACAATTGCATTTGCAAAACTTCTCCAGCAGGAGCTCCAGCTGGGACACTCATTGCCAAGTCTCTACTCTGCTAGTAGAGTAGTACTCTCTGGACTAGCAATGCTTACAGAAACAAGTTTTATTCAATTTGACTCTGCTACCTGTGAGATGGAAGGTGGGATTCCACAGCACATAATCACAAGTGATATCAATTTTCACCCAAAAGATTAAGCACTGAAGCATAAACTGGTAGAATTAAACAGTAATGATTTGGAATGTATACACTAGAACGTGGGCTTTGCACTGAGCAGCCTTCCCTGCCCTTGGGTAGGGCAAAGAAGCTATAGCTTCCTTTATGTAAAAGATCAAATAAAATTTAAAATTAACATAAAAGACCGTTTGAATTACTTTTGCAAACTCCTGAAGACGAGGAGAAAGATGCGAAGTTGATGCTGGAGGATTACTGGGATATGGCAAGACCAAATGAAGGACAGTAGTTCCTCTCTAGCACCTAGCAGCTAAGAGATAAAATATAATGCCTACTTTAACTGCTGGTGTGTCATCTGCACCTCTCTATCCAGTCCAGTTTTTAAAAACAAAAGTACAAGCTTTTCCAATATTTCCCTTTTTCATACTTACTCTGTCTCGCTCCATTTCTATTCTTGGAAATCACAATGATATTTAAAATTGAAAACACAAACACGGAACAGGGGTACTTTTTACATTAGGTATCACAGAAGTGAAATTTTACTTGGCTCAAGAATAGGATAGAACAGAAAAAATATGGGGAAAGAGAGGGGAAAAACGTGTCTCCTAAAAGAGCTTTCCCTTTGGCAAACCATCATTAAGCCTCCATGTCTTCCTCTCTTGCTCCGACTGCACAGTAAATTGCCTACAATATTACTGAAAAAATACATATTATGAAACTCAAGACTGGCCAAAATGTCAGAATGAAGAATCCAGTTTCATTAGGAAACTGTCCCAGTGCTGCCACTAAAGTAACCCAAGATGTTATAGATGCTCAGAACATGTTAACCACTGATTTCTGACTAAGCTACCTTGTTACTAGTACCATTGTAGGCCAGTGAAGTAGGTCTCTGCTGGCACTCCACAGCTATCAATGTCAACACATGTGTGAAGATCCTGTTTGTGGCACAAAGACCTTGAAGAAAACTTCTTGGTATGCTTAACACTTTCTACGATGCTTCTCAGCTTTGGCTCATCCTGTGCTGTCTATAAACATAGTCAAAGGGAACAGAAAAATAACGATACAGAAGCCAGAAGCAGCAAAAGTTACAGAGCAAGTAGTGAGGAGCACAGTGGTATGAGCTGGAGGGAAGAAAGCCTGACCAGCAAGAGATAAAAAGACCAACAATGATAACGGAAGGAAAGGGTCAATAAAGTCACTGAAAGGAGTCTCACAAGTGGCTCTGGAAGGGTCATTTCTACGTTTAGATGGTTCCTTGAGTCCCTCAGGAGGAAAGTGCCAACAAAATACACAACCAGCAATTATTTCCATCCCTTTCAATATCCAGGCACACACAATCTCTGTTCTGTGACCTCAAACAAACTTTGGGACTGACTTCAAAGTTGTCTGACATTCTCTATTGTTTCTCCTTTCAACCAACAGCATCACACTCCTCCTTTGATGAAAAATCCATGTGATCAAGGACTTAACTCAGTAAGGTTCAGAATACCACTGCTGCATACCTCATGCGCTCCAGCTGCAGCATTGCCGGGAATTACTTTCTCCATGCTGCAGAGGATTCTTAAATCCTAATAACTGAACAGTCCCCCAAGGACTCTGTGAGACAGAGATAACCCAAGTGCATAGTGACACAAAGCCTGATATGCCCAATGCGTGGTGAACAGCAGCAAGTGCTGTTATCCTGAAAGCACAATGCTATGTGCCAGGGATAAGCAGCTAGCAGTACACGCACAATTAGAGCACACACATACAATTGTTAGCAATGAAGGTTCAAATTTGAAAATGTTTTAACTTTTTGCAGTTTATAACTTAAAGGATACAGTAGGCCTCCATGAACTGCTGCTGCTGTACAGAGCAAGAATGTCATGATGAAAACATTTTCAAAAGCAGTGCTGCTTTTGAAATAAAACTGTTGTTTTTTTTTTCTCTACAGCTAATGAGCCCGTACTTTATGGCATCACCTACATGTGCAACCTTGCAAACCATATTAATAAAATTTATTTTATTTCTGGAACTCCAGTACTCAAGTATTTCCTCTGTCAAGTACTGGTTCTTGTATTGATAATTCCTCCCAATTTTGTCTCAAAACAATTATTAGAACTATTTTTCAGTTGCAAACTGAAGTTGCTATACCCTCTTTGCAGAACAGGCTTCTGTATTTCTGAAACTGTCAATCTATATGCGCACAGGAATTTATTTCACAAATCGTATTGCTATTGTCAAATGCTGTTCCCAGGTATTTAAAACACTTAAGCATTCCAATTAATATCACTTTCTACATTCTGCCTAAAACTTCCTAAATAGCTGTTCTTTGGTCTCCTCACACTACTGCAACTAAAAGCAAAACCATCATCATAAGATCACTGAGTTAGAACAGACCTCTGATGCTGCTAAGCAGAATCCCTTGCTATGGAGCACACTTTCATCATCTAAAAGACCTTCAACTTCAAAAAAAACCAAAACCAAAAGCAAAACATGACACACAAAAAAATCCCAAGAAAAAAATCATGGCTTCGCTCCTAACAATTGTATTTAATTGTATTATTGCATTTGGTGGAGGGCTATTCCAGAATTTCTTTGCTCAAACACATGGGAATCTTCCAGTTTCTGAATTATATTTATTCAGGGTAAACTAACACCCACTTACTTGGTGTCAGTATGGCCCTTTAGCTAAGTAGTTTTTTTCTTCCCAGTATTTATGCCTGATACATTTACAAATTTCACTAACATCTCTTCTTAGCCTTTTAGTTTGTTAAACAAATCAAGCATTTTCAGTCCAAGGCCGTCTCCGGCTCATCATTCTTGAGACAGTGGTGTTCTGCACTTGCAGCTGCTCCAGCTTTAGTTTGTCTTTCCTCTTCTCTTTCTTCTTGAACATAATGCTTCAGAATTTGTTTCATCAAGATCTTAATAGCACCTGTTGTTCGTTTTATTAAAATAATAAAAAAAGTAAACCAGTTCTTCTAATACATCAAAGGCATTGCATTTTGCCATTTTTGCAGATGCATCACAATGGCGGTTTATAGCTGCACCAGTGTACTAAGATCTTCCTTTAGTCACTCATTTCCAGATTAGGAACTCTCAATGGAAGAAAACCTGAATGATAACAGGAATAAGAGCAATGAAAAGAAAACAAAAAACGAATGCCACACATCCAGAATCTAATAGCAAAACAGTCTCCCTGTAATATATCAGTCTGCCTTTGTGTCCTCCAACTTCATTTTGTGAGCAGATTATGCTGAAAATGTTTCCCTACTTCTAATGTAAGGGTCATTAATGGAAACATTTAAGAAAATTATTCCCAGTGCTAACCTTTGAGAAACACTGATGACTTCCCTTTGCTTGATAATTCTTTCAGCGTGAATAGTTGCATTAACGAATTCTTTATCCTCTTTTTTAGTAAAGTCTATTGCTTCCTGTAACTTCTAATTTAAGATACAATCATGTAAAATGTTATACTGAAGGCTAAATATAGGAGGTCTACCTTATCTTCACCTGGGGAAAAAAACCCATATGCTATGCTATATCACACTTACCTCCAAACCTTTACTTTTCCCCTCTTCTGCTCAAAGTCTCATGAATTCAGCAGTGGCACACAAGTTACACAGACGAAAGAACAGTTCAACTGAAAAGCAGATCCAAACCAGCAGTGGAAAGGAAGAGCAAGACTAAGGAAAGAAGAAGAATAAATGACAGTGTTAACGCAGCTGTTAGCACAATACTGGAACACGTGAGGTACTGGTCCTTCAACCAACAGGGACAGATGCCCTGCCACCCTTTTGCTGTGGTCAGAACATCATCAAGAGGAAAAAAAACGGGGCTGGTGAACAACTGGTTCTGATCCCTATTAAAAAAAATGAATAAATAAATCACAGTGCAATCAGGATATGTACTTGGAGCTGGCTGCTTTGTGTCTGCACAGTGAGAGGAGAATCCGATGCCCACGGGCTCAGCTTTGGGAAGGAAAGCTAGGGACATAATCAATGAGGGAGTTATAGGGTGCTTGAATAGGTCCTTCAGTCAGGATGTTCAGGGGAATCAGCACTGAAAGTTACATCACGCAGAGTTCATGCCCTATAGCTGGGAATTGACCAGGAAAAGCGTGTGTATGCCGATGTACACACACGTCCATCCATCCATCCATCCAGGCTACGGGATTGCTGGATGTATTGGGTTTGTGTGGTAAGGGTTAGGTAGTGGGGGGCCTACAGGGGTGCCTTCTGTGAGAAGCTTCTAGAAGCTTCCCCCATGTCTGATAGAGCCAATACCACCTGGCTCCAAGAGGGACCCACTGCTGGCCAAGGCGAGCCAATCAGTGCTAATATATTTAAGAAGAGGGGGGGGCGGGAACTGTGTGTCAGCAACCAGGAGAGAGGAGCAAGGGAAACAATGATGTAGAAACCAAGGTCAGTGAACAAGGAGGGGGAGAAGGTGTTTCAGGTGCCGGAGCCGAGATTCCCCTGCAACCCATGGTGAAGCAGTTTGTCCCCCTGCAGCCGATGGAGGTTAATGGTGGAGCAGATATTCACCTGCAGCCTGTGGAGGACTCCAAGCCAGAGAGATGGTTGCCAGAAGAAAGCTGTGGAAAGCCTGCTCTGGAGAAGGCTCCTGGCAGGACCTAAGGACCCATGGAGAGAGGAGCCCTGCTGGAGTAGGTCTGCTGGCAGGACTTGTGACCCCATGAGGGACGCACACTGAAGCAGTCTGTTCCCAAAGGGGAAGGACTCAGGTTGGAGAAGTTCATGGAGGACTGCCTCCTGTGGGAGGGATCCCACACTAGAGCAGAAAAGTGTGAGAAGTCCTCCCCCTGAGGAGGAAGGAGCAGCAGAGACAACATGAGATGAACTGCCCACAACCCCCAGTCTCCCTGTGCCGCTCGGGAGGAAGGAGGTAGAGAAATCAAGAGTGAAATTGAACCTGGGAAGAAGGGAGGAGTGGGGGGAAGGTGTTTTAAGATTTGGGTTTTTATTTCTGATTAACCTACTCTGACTTCTAATTGGCAATAAAGTAATTGAATTTCCCCAAGTCAAGTCTGTTTTGCCCTGATGGTAATTGGTGAGTGATCTCTCCCTGTCCTTATCTCAACCCACGAGCCTTCATTATATTTTCTCTCCTTCTCTCCAGCTGAGGAGGGGGAGTGACAGAGCAGCTTTGGTGGGCACCTGGCATCCAGGCAGGGTCAACCCACCACGCTGGGGAAGGCAGAGAGCATACTCAACTCACAGTATAGAAACAACAGCTAATCAAGGGTCAGAGATCTGTGTTTGGGATCTAGCAGTCCCAAAACTGATCTTACAGGTGTCACTTCTTTTCTTTCAATATGGTTATTTAGCCTAGATTTGTAAGGAAATGCTGCACGTGTGCACACATTGCAGGTGCATGATTGTCAAGCAAAGAGTAAGTAGCTCATTTAACTTCTGAAACAGATGACCAAATTAGTTAGATTAACCACCAAATTGGACAGAGGCTGCCGCACAGATGTGTGACACACAGTGACAGATGCTGCCACACGGTGAACAAAAGGCCAGAGCAGAGGTTTAATCTTTAGTAAAATCAGAAAATCTAGGCAGTAATGAGGTAATTCCAATGGCCCAATGAAAATGAACCTTAACCTTGTTTTGACTTTATTTCTCTTTTTAAGTTACCAGAGGCTGAAGTGTCCACAGCATAAACCTATTCATTTTTCTTACAGACCTAACTATTTGAAAAGAAGAAATTACATCCAAATAATTATATTAAAGCACTATTAACATTACAGTAATCCACTCCAGAATCAAGAACACTCAGAATCCTGAGAAGAGGGACTAGGAGTCTACTCCAAGGGAAGGGTTTTTGTGTGTGTATATTTATATACACATATATATATATACACAATTTCTCTCTCGTACATAACCCTATAATTACATGTCTATACATTAAAGATTGTGGAGCTATTGTTACACTGATGTTCCCTAGCATAATGCTTTGATTTGGAGCCTTAAATATTCTTTAGACATACAAGCCATTAATTTTATATTGCTTACATAAAAAGCCCTCATAAACCAAATCACCTATCAGAGTAAGCAATCTAAATAAAGTTGCACGAATCGAAGAATGCAGTGAAGCCTCCTTTATACCACAGCCATCCAAGAAAAATGGTAATAGCTCATTTGTAGTACAGTTGGAATGCTTATTTTCCCTGGCATAAGTTTTCATACATTGCTATTTCCTGCATTCCATTAAAGCCTGAAGTATTCCAATCTTCCTAAAGAAATATTCTTGCTTTTAAAACAGAATTTGTTTTTTCCTAAATAGCATACAGGTTTACTTTCAAATTTCCATTTCAAACATTCAATTAATTCAAGTATAAGCTACAAAAACTACTCATCATCCAATCCGACTATCAAAACGTGGAGGAAAAAAGTAAATTAATTTTATCCTATTCAAGTTTTAACAGAAGAAACAGAGGTTCACATCAGACGAAAGCTTCCATTCTTTACAAGTTTTCCTTCTAGCTGTCCCTGACATACAAATGGAATTATGTCAAAAAAATGTAACAGGCTTAACATCAAACTAAAACAAAAAAAATAAAAATCAAAATTACAGTCACTTAACTGAACTTGGACTTTGATGAATAACTCAGGAAAAAAATTCCAGAAAATAAAGCTTCTATTTTATATCAAATACTTCTGGATAAATGATAGAAAATCTTCAAAGGTAGTAGAGTTTTCATAAGGCTTCCTCTGGATTATCCTAAGCTTCTTTGATTTACCTGAACTTTTGAAGGTCCAGTGGATCATATTCCCTTGACTATCCCTATTTGGCACACTTTGCTGTAGAAGGCACATGTTATAGGTCTGCAGAACTGTGTCAGTCCTCCTTGTGGACTGGCTATCAGGAGAAACAGCAGCCTTGTTGCTTATCTTAGTTTGGCAGATCTAACAGGAATCTCAGTTCTCAGCATATTCTAATTTCCCTTTATGTTTTATGGGGGGGTGGGTGGGAGGAAGACCACTCAATGTACTGCTAGAAGAACTAAGTAGGCTCAGTCCCATCTTTGCTATCTGTCTTTCATGTTATATTTAGTGTGAAGCAAATCCCAATCACAATAAACGTTTCTCAAAGAAATGAACAAAAATTTAAAACCATCAGTCCTGAGCAAACAGATGAAAGAGGAGTACCCAGGTGTTTGCTTACCACAATCGGAGCATTAACACTGGAGAACAGCCATCAACTGAAAGTCTGTCAGAAGGTGACAATAGTTAGAGGACTGTGCGGTCAGAAGATATACCAAGTAAAAGTATTTTTCTCAGATCAGTGATTTAACAAAGAGGGGGAAAAGATATGCGGACTAGAATCCCACCAGCACAAAAATATGAAAATCCCTCTTCCCTTTCCATGTTACTTGGAGCCTCCCCATGCTATTCTCGACTTCCTCCTCATCACAAATATTCAGGGACATATGCTGGACCACATCACTATTTCTGAGCTTCACACAATCTGAGCAACCCAAAGTCATGAGTTATATGAATGTATAAGATACAAGAGTCCATCACTTTGCCTCACATTTCACAAGTCTCAAGCGTGTTTCCATTTGTGGAATGGAAACTGGTGAAATTTAAACTAGACCAAACAGAAAATAACTGCTGAAGTTTCATCACAGCTTATTCTGCCTGGTTATTGTCTCTGCAAGTCCATGAATTTAAACTACAACTCTAACTTGGCTGTACAAGCGAGTAAGGACTTAATACTTCATAGAAAATTCCCTGAGCAGCTCTAATATTAAACAATACAGAATATAATACAATCACAGAAGCAGATTAACTTCATTATGTATATTTTTAAGATGTGGTGGCTGTATTTCTTTTTTAATTAAAAGGGGGGCTAGCCTTATTCCAAGTAAACCAGAAAATTATTCTGATTAAGAACTAGACAGACATCTTACATTCCGTAAATACTTAAAACACAGAACCGAAATTTTTTAGAGAGAGACTGGTCTGGCAAGATTACAGTACAGATTCAGAGATTTGTGAGACCTGACACTTTGCACTTGAAGAAGTTTCCAGATGATCCTTTAGCTAGCCATCAAAAGTATTATGAACTTTAATATAAATAGCTTAGGAGCTGAAACTAAGTGATAGTTTCAGGTACTTCCAAGCTGAATTAAGCTCTACCTTAATGTAAGCTACTATACTTAATCACAATTCTTTTTGAGTGGAACTTGAGTAAGATTTTTCTAAACATTTAGGACTAGCCAATCCCTTACCAATGTTTCAAATCCTAATATATGCTATTGGAAAAACACACGCCGTTAGTTATGCTGATATCCTTCCATAAAGGGTTTGAAATGTGAGTGTAATTATGACAAGAGAGCAGACTATCCTTCCCCAAGGGTAACGTAAAGAATAAAAAGCAGATTTAAAACCAGATCATATTGGAATGCATAAAGAACATATTAACACAAGGATTTAAACAAAGTTCTGCGATGCTCTGGAGCAAGCTGGATCCAAATCCAGCTGCACCTTTTTAGGGTAAGACTGAAAATGCCCAAGACAGTGGATCTTTTCTCAGGTTTTGTATAATTGTTAGCATGTCACAAAATCTGCAATTTTGTCAGTGCCCGAGACAAGGATATTATGGGGCTTCAAGGTCTGTGACACTTTTCCCCCATACTATTTCTGTGAGAGCTCTTATCCTCTCAGACCAATTCAGCAGCTATCTGCTGGGAAGGGAAGGAGAGGGACAGAAAAAGCATAGGGAAGGAGGGGGAGGTCTATATTAGACCAGATTTCTCTTTTTATCTCTGCCATTCTCTTTATTTTTTCCTCCTCTTTTCTTTACATAAACAGTAAGTTTTGACAGCTGACAACACTAGAATAGGAATCTATCTTCAGGACAGTTGACAGATAACATCTTAGATAGTACTGTCACTAATTAGTTTCTGGAAGATCATGTCTATTACATCTTCATAATAAAAGGCGAAAAATTCCCTTCGGCCCAAAGCTAAGGAATCAGATTTTCCATAAACTACTTCCTATGGCAAGCAAAAATTGTCTGAAACACACATTTAACAAGAGGATTCATGATCCTCTTTTACATTCACAAGACTAAAAGCTTAGATTAAAGGACAGCAAAATCCCAGATAATAGCCACAGGAGCTTCTCATGGAGCCAGCAAGACTATTAGCAGACACTAATATCACATTAGGTCAACGGACAAGTAAGAATTAAATACTACCTTTAAATAAGTGAAACTTGATTTTTGGTCTGTATGAGCTACTTAAGAATTATTAGTGAGCTTTTTTCATATACATATTATATACATAGAGAAATGTAATGGAAAAAGAGTTCTTTCTTTGCTGTTTACTTAAGGAAAAATAAAGTCAGAGAAACTTCGCAGTTCACTGTCATGAAATTAATTATCTCACAGAAGTGCAATTAGCTGCCTGTTGATCCAGTACTGTTATTTAATGCCATCAATAAACAGAGACACTATATTAAAATCTTGGTATTCTGATGGAATATATATTTTCTGTCAAGAGTTATAACTTCTGAGCAGCAACTGGCAAACCAATAATCTTTTTCACCAGCACTGAAAATAAATTCAGCCAAGGACAGTAACTGGCCAACCATGAAATTGTGCACTTAAGTGGACTTCACACTGACAACAGAAATGCCAGATGAAATTTATATAGGCCTGCTAGTATCACATCTGCTGAGTCTTATTCTCCAGAATCTTCTTACCCAAAATCCATTTGTAATGAAAGCAGCAGTCTAACCATTTGCTGTATCAATGTCAGTTTTCAGCATCACATTGATCAAATTCTTGTTCCCTGAAGTTTAAACAGCAGAAATTATTCCCTTCATTCCAAACTTTTAGAAGAAAGGCAGCAGCTTATTCTATGTGTGAATGTCAGGAACAAAATAACTACCTCGGGAATCTTGTCAGTATTTTGGGGATTTGTGAAAAAACAGAATACACTATAAAGCAACATGGTATGCAAGGCTATACCATTTTATTTTACAAAAACAAAATTGTGTTCATATGTACTGTATATTAATACTTTTATATAATTAGTAAATACTACTTAGAATATCGTAAAGTATGTTGGTTTTAGAAAAAGGTTTGATTCTTTTTCCTTTAAGAAAAATGGTGACTGATAACATTGGATTTATTTTCTAAGTTTGTAATGTCCATCTTAGCATTTTCTTGGAAAGCAGGAAGCCTTCAACTGACTACTGGAAAGAATGCCGAAGTTGTATCTATTTCATTAATCTGAAATAACGCCAAGAAAATTCTCAATGCTCTGAAAATTACTGTTTCTTCTAATCCATTTATAATAGTAGATTTACACAAGAGATGGAATGGTACATCCTAAGTTACATAAAAGCCTAGGATAAAATTTTGCAATACAAACACAACACAGATGATGTGAGAGCCATTTGAGACAAAGAGGCCACAAACAGACCTATTACAGGAAGCAAATACATATCAAACAAGGTCTTCTCCCTTCATTCCTCCCACCCCAACATTTAATGCTTGTAAAAGTTGCCAGTTTCACTTACATGTAATTATAATTTTCCTCAAGAACAATCTCTTTTCCCACCTAAATTCAGTAGTCACAAATCTAACTACCCATACTTCGACATTCTGCCAAATAAACACTGAAGACAGCAAAGCACAGATTCATGTACTTCTAAATCTGTAACTTGTAGCATCTCATCTGGACAACTGCTGTGACAGCAGAGTCTCATGCAAGCCAAAGAGACTCTATTCACAGACAGCAATCCACCATTTCCCTCAGCCACCTACCAGTAAATACGTACATACATTCATGCACACGCACACTTTATCAGCTGCTAGAGCAAGGTCACAAAAAAAGAAAACACTGTTCTGAAAACCTGACCCACTGGACCGGATCAAGTACAAATGACCAACAAGTTCCATTCATTTAAATTGATTTTATGCTGATTTATATCACCAGAGTCCCAATCCATTTTAAAATTGTGTTTTATAAAGCAAATCTGGTAGGAACAGTTTCCAGCTCCAACAAGCACAGTGGAAGTCTTTCCAGCGAGTTGCCACCTATGTACATAACGATGTAAGTTAAAATCTAAGCACTAGACAAAAAAGGGAAGTAAAGGAACTAGGAAGTAAGTCCTTAGGTTTTCACGAAAGTCAAAAGCAAACTGGATCACAGTCCAGGATTAAATATCCCTGCCAGAAAGACATCAAAATGCTTCTGCATGCTGCGCAGGAGGAAAAGCAGGCAAAATTGCCCTTGGTGCTCTTCCCAGTTCAGTAAAACAAAATTTTTATTTAGCTTTTCAGTTTGATAAATAAAAACCATTATAATGAACTTCAATTTTTTCACTCTTGCACACAACTAGGAAAGTCCAACCTACTGGCTGAAACACCATTGCCCCCCCAGAGCCTCTGCACAGCCTGTACTTTTCCTGTAATCCCTTGCTGTTGACTACAGGTAGCTATTAGAGTGTGACAGCTTGGGTCCCTGATCCAACAGCTGGTAAATCTATTGCATTTCCCCAGCAGATTTTGCTATACTTCCAGGTGAATTAAGCACGGGGAGTAACATGAAGCTTTCGCTCTCTAGGTCCTAGTTGATTTACAGGGCAGATGGGAGCAAGTCTCATATGGACTGCATGGTAATCCATCCTGTGAATAGTCTGGGTACCCCTTGCAGCACTCTTGCCCCCTTAGATAGCCAAAGGCAGGGGGAGTCACCATGACCTCACTCCAAGGATGCTACTAAGCAACAATCTCTGCTAGTCTTAAAAATGGCTTTCCATATACAAATCTTCATAGTAAATTTCAATAAACCTATTAACCATATGTCAACACCAGCAGAAAAATACACAAACTGTGTTAAATTGGTTCCTAGCACATTCTTAGTAATGTAGACAGGAGCTAGCTGGCACAGCAAGAGCTAGATGGCAAACAGAAAGTTATTTTCAAGAAGGGATGTCATTACAGTTGCATTATCCTCTGCAGCTGATCACAATACTGATTTTTTTTTTTTTATGGCCTCATTCAAACATCTGTAACAGCAAAAACAATTTTCAACGACATTCTATACCAATCCAAGATAAGAGGAGGAAAATATTAATAACCTATATATATCAGGTCTGCCAATTATACTGTTATTTTTAAGAGTTTCCATTTACACATTCATGTAAATGGGACACTGCAGCCAGCAAAGTGATACTGATGTAAATGAGGCAGCAGTCCAGGCAGTAAGTAGCCATTATCATTTCTGTTATTACTAACAGAATTCACAGTCTAACAATGCAAAGACTATCTTTAATTCTTCTAATTCTTTCACCTCCCCAGAACCTTCAGTAGAGGGTGCATTTCTCATCTTTCTTGACACAGTCTGGTGCAGTCCACCTCTGGCTGTCAGAACAACTCTCTAATTTTATCAAGTAAGAGAATGAGCTGTCAGATTCCCAAGGGACCAATAACTCACACCACAGTTTCCCTCTAGTTAGTATGTGTTCACACCATCAAAATATTACTAATGAAATTTGTAAGGCCACTTGGAAAAAAACCCCAAACAACAAAAAAACTGCACAGCCCAAGGTACCCATGATTTCAAGTACAAAGTCAGAAATTCTGATGTTTGCAAAACATATATTAAGCCAGGCAGTTATATTTTCCATAGCTTTTGAGAGTCACTTCTTCCTCTCACTCATAATAATCTTCTTATCTATAAAAGAGCAAATAAAAACCCCCAAGCACTCTCCATTAATTTAGCATAACTTTACTAAGATATGTAGTTCAAATAATTATAATTTTTACATTTAAAGTATGACTATTTAAAACAGAACCGTAACATTAAATATAGCAAAAGTAAGTAGATATGGCAATTTACATTAAATACTCTTTTATGTTTGGATTTTATAAATTTGACCAACACAGCTATCGACTTCTGGGAACAAAATACCCATGACAGTGCTGTCACTATTTGACAAGAGAACTTCTGAAATTTCATTATATATAACACTTATTATAGGAAGGCAATACCTTCAAAGTAGCTGGCTTCCTATAACATCATACCTTTATTTACTTTATAGCAAACTGTGCTTACAACCGTTACTGCTTAGATTCCACTAGCACTCTTAATTTTCCTCTGTCCCTTGAGAAGTTCAATGTCCAAAGTTTTCACAGTTCAAAATGGAAATCTTTTAAATTTTTAAATTTAATTTATTTAATCTGCTTCAAAAATATTTATTTCTATATAATCTTAAGTACTCAGAGGGAAAAAAAAAAGTATTGTCTCCCATATACATCTCACTATATTTAAAGGATAACTGATATCGTTGTTTTAAAAAGGATGAACAGAGAAACAAGAACCACCTCAATTCACAGGAGTGTTGTGAAAACTAAAATAAACCTTCAATTTCAGATTAACAAAAGAAAGGGCAGAAAAATATGCATGAAAGGGAATTAATAACCGTTTCTATATCAGAACTGAGTTGCATGAAGATCATCTGTGGCCACTCCTTGAGCAATAAGGATACTCCACGTTCACTAATTTAAAATTGTCCAGCCTGTATACTGAATAAAGAAGAGACTCTATTCCAAAACTAATATGCAATCAGGCCGTTAAAAGCTTCTTATAGTTTTAAGAACAGTTAAGATTATAGAAGTTAGAAGTATTAAACATTTGTGTGCATCCCCTTTGAAACTGTGTATAAACCTCCAATTCTACAAAATAATGATTTCTGTTTATTTTTCATAAATATCACAATGCTCAATGGGAAATTTTTCGTCACAAATCCTTAACAGGAATGAATTGACAAATCAGCCTGCAAAACTGAAGTGGAAAAACCTGCCAATGCTTAGATACATTAGGAACGGTGTGTGGAGTCCTGAATACTGTGGTTCCATAATCTAGATTTAAGGACTAATGCCAAATATCTTCAGAACAGTTTTAACTCTAACCAGTTAAACTAGTAGCAAAATTTAAATATTTGAAGAAAAATTCAAAACAGAGGAGAGTCAAAGTTTAAAGAGGAAAGGGGGGAAAAAAAAAAAAAGATAAAAGGTCAGGTTTACTATACTTTTTCCAATACTAGAGTCACTTTCCACTGGCATTTTGATCATTTCTTACAGATATGTAACTGATCCACAAGGCCATGGGGGTTTAATCTTTGTATGTACGTTTAAGCTTTGGATTGCATTTCCACTCCTACCTATGAGATTCTTTTCATTTATATATTTTTATATTCTGTGTCTTAGAAGGTCTCAGAAATCCCATTCCGATTTGTAACTCTCCAAAGATTATCCATTTTTTACTTAATGTGGAAGTCAATTTTGACATTTCCCACTTCAAATTCTTAACTCTTGACACGCCTTCAGAAATACAAGCGTCTTATTTCAAACACCATGTCCTGCTTTTGATTAGATGATTAATAAATCAACCTCCCATTGCAGGGGAAAGAAAGGGGAAGACGACAATTGTTTTTCTCTGATGTGATCAGGAAGTGATTAAATTTTTGTTTGAAACCTTCTGAATGTATCTGATTGCTGCCAATTGAACCAGTATCCTATTTCCAGCTACAGCAGGGACTGTTGCTTCAGAAAAAAAGACAAGGCACCTTCAAGATTCATCTGGTGTATGTCCTTGTTTGCAGCTGAGGAGTCTTTCTGACCCCCGTACAGGCCAGTGTCTGAATCCCTGAGGCATATGATTTGATTTTCTTTACCATCTTCCCTACACAGAGCTACGTGTTAACATTGTAGAATTAAAATGGAGGTTAATGTTCCGCTACTGGTGTGTAAGCATAAAGGGGAGGCATGAAGTGAAAGCAGAATGAGTTTATACATCATACTGAGAAGGATTATACATCCTTAATCACCTTGAAGAGCACTTCACTGAAAAAACATGAAATTCAAATTTGATACAGAGTAGAGCCATGATTTGCTCTATAAGAGCACAAGAATGTTCTTTGTACAGCACCACAAACATCTTTTTATATACATTGGGTGACAGCAAGTCTATTTTGGTTCTCTAAATATTGTTAGGAAAGGCAGTTTTCCCAGAAACTCTAATGAAACTACACAGTATTTTGCTCTAATGTTTTTTCCCGAGCCACTGTGCAGAAAGAATCTGGGATGCTGCGTTCTGTAAAATCTGCAGAAAGAAATTCTATTAACTTTGTCAGATTGAACCTTGCTGTTGATATAACTAAGTTTCTACCCTATTCAGCCTGACTTTAATAGCAGGTCAATTTCATTAGCAGAAATAGGAAGGGGAATAATAAATAGCTGACAATATCTCCACTGGGACGCACCAGTTACATCACACCTTGCAGTGACAACCTTTCTGAATCCACCTAAGGAGCAAAGATAAGACATTAGTATCTGGCATCTACCCCAGTACATTATTCGGGCCTATGTAATCCACCCAAATTTCATCACTTGTTTTCAAATTTAGAATGTCAGATGCGGTTAAAGAAATTTTAGATTGTTAAATTTGCTGACATATGTTACAAGCTGTATTAATAAAAGTAAAAAAAAAAGACAGAAACAAGATGGTGAAGACTGGAAGAATTATGATATGGGAGATAAAACTATAAAAAAAAGTAAAAGCAGAAACATTCCATTTTGAGTTCTGTGAAATTATCAAGCCTTTAATATATTTTTAAAAAATTTAAAACCCAGTAAATGTTATCTCAGTGACTACCAAATTAAGCTAGCTCAAATAAAACCAAAATGAAAACATATGACATCAGTTCTCTGTAATGACAAGGTTATTGATTGTCAAAAAAAGCAAGAGATGCCAAAGGGAAATTTTTAAAAAAATACCTAGTCAGATCCTGTCATTTAAGAAAGCAACTGGAGTGAAATGCTTGCGCTAGACAAAAATAATGGCACAAGAAGAAGCAGAGCTGAGATTATAACATTCAGAACTCACATCCAGAGGGAACGCATGATATTCATTTTTCTACCCAGTATGCTTGAAACTTGTAGTTGCCTACAGTTTCAGCTTCTCACAGTACTCACCTAAAAAGTGTGTGAAAGTGTTTTGAGATTACAAGCTTCTGAACTGTTTATTTAGATCCTCGACTATGCTATGAAGCTGCATGTATTTCTGTTTCAACTGCACTGTCTCACATTTTTAAAAACAAAAGATATTAAATTTACCAGATGGAGACGGATTAAATGCTGGATTTCTGTCAGTGAACGAGTCCACAGGTCTGGGAACTACAGACTGCAACATATTGGAAGGGGTCTTAAGTAGATTTTGCCATTCAGCAATACGATTATTCCAATATGAGAGAGATTTTCCTGTCTTCATTCCTGATCTCTAGTTCTGAACCAAACTAGTACATTTTTCTGCTTGCTCTTATACTTCTAATCCTGATTCTCATCACATCCTGTTTTCTTCAACACTAGTAGCAGAGAAGAGTTCAGCACAGAAGTCCTTTTATGAAATAAAATTACAGTGCAAACTCCAGAACAGAAGTGAGCCTAACCTCTGGCCATAAGAAGTTACAACATATAATAAACTATACTCTTCCCAGGTATAAGCATTCATCTGTGATGTGAGAACATGAAAGAATATATCTAACTGTAGAGAAAGAAAATCTTGCATCATGCAAACACTCTATAATTACACGGCAACACCAAACAAGCCTAATCGAGATCAGGAAAGTAAACCTCAGTGGGAGCAAAACAGGTGTGGAATATGATGGGAGACAAGAAAGGCTCCTATGAGAACACTGGCAATAAAGCGAGACCAAGGAAAACCTGTTTGCTGCTAAGCAAGGTAGGATACCTAGTGATGAGGAAAGAACACAAACAGGCTTTAGCACTGAATTTCCTGTTGCCCTAGCCTTTACAGGTGAGGTCTGCTCTCAGTACTCTTGTTATCATACTTAATGTCAGTCTCAGAGTCTGGGGGGTGAAGTATTACCCACAAGAGAAAATCAAGGTGGAGAGTAGGACAGTCACTTGATCAGACCGTAAATACCAAGTCCATAGGACTGCATGGGACTCGAGCACTGAGAAACAACACTGCTTGGAGGCTGCTGTCATCTTTGAATGATTGTACCTTTCTGGCACTACTACTATTGTTGCTACAAAAGCTAGTTTGTTTTCAAAGGGGGAGGGAAAAGGAATGAGCACTAAGAGTAAAAGTCAAGTCCAACGATTTCCTGTGTGAGTCCAGACCAAGTACTTAGTATCTCTTGATTGTGTTTTCCACTGCCTACTGGTAGCACACCACCACTATTCTTGATGATTATCAGAAAGCACTGACATAATACCAAAAAAAAAGCACTGCATAAATTAGTGCTCACCAGCAACAAAGGGTAGCTTTTGTTCTGTAAAACAACCCTAATATAATCACAAAGTGTTTCCTCAACACTCCGTCGTTTTCAGGGCATTGAGAAAGCAGCAGCACAGAAAGCTCTGGAACAAGAAAACAAGGTACGCACGTACATGATGTTAACAGAAAGCCAAAGATTTCCTAACAGGTGGAATAAATTCCACAGGGAAACAAGAATATCTATTCCTTACAACCTAAATAGTAAATTTCCAGAAATTTTGGAAGTACGAGGGCCTGAGCAAATAGGCAGACTCCCAATGACTTACACGTTCAAAATTTCTTCTCTTTTAGACAAGCTCCCACATCTGAAGTTCTGACAAAAACTGGAACATCTACAGTACTGCCTTGCTTACCGAAACTAGACTTCATTTACTTCTTTTCAGATGAGGAATGTAATATACATAATTTAGTTAATACACAAAGTGCTGCATTAGAGATGGAACTGTGCTGCACATTAAGGTACTTCAGAGCTGCATCAGTGGTGCGGGGGGGGGAGGTTACGGTGCTCTTAAGTGAGACGGGGTGGTGAGGAGGAGAACGAAATGCCAAAAATAGAAAACATCAATACTGTTAAATTATAAACAAACAGAAAGGGCTCAGAAATAATATGCAAATAAAGACTTCTTGTTTTAATGCAGACACAGGGGAAAAAAAAAACAAAGCCCTTTTAGAGAAAAAATGAACTTGACACCCATCCACGTATTACACATTTCGCCACACAGTGTTAAAGATCACATTAATGTGATTTATACATACTCAATTACTATAAAGATCAGCTTCTTGAATACTGCATTGTCACCACAAAGTGTCATTATATTGGCTAGTTATTTCTACAAATATTGAAACATTTCAATGTACATTTCAAGTACAGACTGGACGGATGGGCTACAAAGCAGAGGAAAGCCTTGCTGGACAAACAAACATGACTCAGTCAAACTGGACATCAGGTTTTCCTGAGGGTCAAAAATTTAATTCCTGTATCAGTGATCTGGCCCAAAGGATGATATAAGCCCCCATTAGGTTTGAAGATGATATTAAATTAGGGGAGGTGTTCGTAGACTGCAGGAGAGAGCTGCTTTTCAGAAGGATGTGGATACACTGGGAAAATGGAACAAGAAAAATCTTATAAACTTCCAGACATAAATACAGCATCCTGCACATGGGATAACCCTTTGCAACACTTCTAACTGCAAAAAAAGACTTGGGTGTTATGGTAAAGAAGGTGAGGAGGGTGCCTTTCCAGTGATGAAAGGTAACTGCACACCAGGCTCCATTTGCCATACTATGGCCATCAGGGCACAGGAAGTGGTACTTTTCATTTATTTAGCCTTTTAGGAACGAATGCCCCTTTCCCTCCTTTCCAAGGACACATCAGCTAATAGCAGAGAGTTCAGAAGGCATATCAAGGTGACCGGGGGCTGGAGTATCTGATACGAGGACAGGCTAAGACAAGTTGGTTTGTTTAGCTTCAGACGCAGAAGCTAAAGGGGAAAATCAGCTGTAGACTTCTACCTAATGGGCGTGGGGTTGGGTGTGCAGAAAAGGATTACAGAGAAGACAGTGATTAGCTCTTCTAAAAGTGCACAGCAACAGAGGAGAGAAGAAAAAAAAAAAAAGACAACCATGATAAATTGCAGCAACAGAAAGTCCAATTACATACAAGGAGAAAAAACACAAAACAGCTCCACTGAAGAAGTGGTCAAACACTTGGTCAGGTGTCCAGAGATATTGTGGAATTCTCATGCTTGGTGATACTGAAAAATCTAACTGGATGGTGCCAAATTTAAGTTGGATCCGAGTTCACATTTGATCCTGCTTAGAGGGGGAGTCTGGATCACCAAACATCCCTTCAAACCTAATTTATTCTTTGATCCTATGATTACATTGTCCCTTGCATAGTTTATCAGTGCATTGTTCAAAGTACCAGGATCAGATCGCAGAACTCTTCCTAAGATGTATCTGTTAGTTCTACTTTTATTCCAACCTCAATCTGTATAGATCAGGGGGATTTTTGACTAGGTTCCTGACTTAAGTTCCACTCCATCACAAACATATCTTGAAAAGAATTAAGTTTATTTAAAAAATTAATTTTATTCATTTTGGATCAGGATGAACAAACGGAAATAAAATCACAAACTAAATGTTACAGAGAATATTAAAAGTCATATGAATTATGAACGTGTGCAAAGCAAATATGAAAACCTTTAGACCAGCTGTTAACTAACATTTGAAAGCCAAATGAAGTGAGTTTAGAAAATAATGCACCAGATGGAGGAAATATGTATACCCAGGGAATAACTGTTTCTTTATCTGCCATTCTTTCTTACTTTCAGACATGCACATATCACCACTGAAGAAAACTGCTTTACTCTATATAAAATCTTGAAACAACATACTATTCTTTGTGTCCTGGTCATTTTTTAGCTTCGTTGTAGGAAGGAGAAAAGTAATGACAGAAGAAAAGACTAGAAGCATCTTTATTTAGAATATGAAGTGTCTGCTTATGACCAAATATTATATGTATTACATAATCATATATTTATATAGGGGTCCTTATAAATGAAACTAAGTTTATATATATAGCTTCTGTTCAACATTAATCATTTCCTACATTGGGATATTTTGGATGTGCAGAACTATACAGAAATTGATTTAATTGGCAAGTATTTAGGATATGTCAGGCAGCTTTGCCAGTACATGCTTAAATACAAAATGCATATACTGAAAATGGTGCTGTCAAACAACATATTTAACTGGAACCTGATAGAGAAAGTTGTACCAAGAAGAAACGTGCTAATACACTGAAGGAAATAAAGATGTTTCAAATTAGTTTGTTAATACCATAAACAGGAGGATATTTTGGGTTTAGGTTTCTCAGAATGCCTAGGAAATTGACAAAGGCATACTACCTGACACACAGAAATTAATTTTCTACATATGAAAGCTATGCGTGGTCCTCAGTTGCTGCAAATCGATCTAGCTTGCGAAGTGATTTTCAACCCCTTAGGATACTGGCTCATTTTTGCATGCATTAACTGCTTTAGACCGAAGTTTTTCAGCATTAAGTTTAGCAAGTGCTGGCATATAGTAATAAATGTTACTCACGTGCATACATTGTTTAATCCTAGGTAAACTTCAAGACCCAGTCAAATTATTCGTTATTTGGCTTCTGTTGGTGTAAGGCAAAAAATGTTTTCAGAGATATAAACTTCATGATAAAAACTACAGAAAACAGTGTGATGCAGACATCAAATACTAATGTACTTTCTTTCAGCATTTTGTTAAACTAAGAATGAATTCCTTTGTTGTCAGTAGAGATTTTAATGTTGCAGTGAGATGAAATCAGTACCCAATGTATAGAGATAAAAAAAAGGATGTTTTTCCTTTTTTGTGTTATGACTGTAATGACTTTGCATAATCACTGCAGCAAGTCGTGAAAGAGGCAGAAAATGAATAAAACCTGCCGACTGCACAGAGGATAAAATCATCGCTGTGAATTTTCAACTGTGCCACACTTTGCTGTTTACTGCACGCTACACAAACAGATGATGTTCAGTTCAGATGCAGGCAGAAAATAAAGGCCTTCCAAGACCACTTGTCTTAACACTGAGGAAAAGATAAAAGATGAATTTTAAAGTGTTAATATTTTATTTCTAAAATATTTTTATTTTAATTTCTCACCCCCTAAGGGACTTTCCTTTCCTTTTTTCTTTAAAGCAACCAGATGGTTGAAACTCGTGTAACAACAGCTAAACGTACATTTCAGTTCTCAGTCTCTGCCATTTTTGGTAGAAAACTCGATATTGCTACTTAAGAATAAAATAGTCAATTACTCATACATAAATGCTATTACTTAAAGAAAGGTAGCCAAGAACCAGACAATGTAATCCATTTCTCCTCTCCTCAGAGAGTGGAGTGCAAATCCTTGTTTAAGGAATAATGAAGGACGGTTTGCTTGCCCAAGCTACCTGTAACACACAGTTCAAGAAAAGCTAGTACAGCAATAACAGGAAGCTGTAAGAAGCAGAGTTTTCTGAACTACTCTAAAATCCACAGCAGCTCTGTCGGTAGTGCCAAAGTCACATACAACTAGCATAATAATCAGATCAGTGTGAGACCCTCTCTGTAGCCGTAGCTGCAGTGCATAGGGAGCTAAATGATTTACACCACCTTTAAAAAACATGTGAGCAGGCAGCAGCTTCAACTGAGCCCTGCTTCATTCCTAGATTCAGAACTATCTGTGATTCGGAAACAAGCAACCCTGCTAGGAATTGTCTGTGCTGTATTTGTTCCTTACTTCAGCCAATAGGTAAAGTCTAGCTTCACTGTTTCCTCACTAGTCAGGAAGATAGACTTCAGAGGAGCCTAGGCTTTATCTTGGTCTGACAGTTTTGAAGAAAAATACATACCGATTGTGCAACAACTGTACAAAGTTAGCCTTAGGAAGGAAGAAAGGGGAAAAAAATAACGTAGCTATGACCACATCACATTTTGGACATGAGCTCTGTCCCCCTAGAACCTTTCTCTATTTTAAATTTGCTTCACAGTCACACAGCTAGAGGTCAAATCTATCCTCAGCTATGCAAGCTTCCAGGCACTACAGAGAGGAAAAC
Organism: Larus michahellis; assembly: GCF_964199755.1. Taxonomy (NCBI): domain Eukaryota; kingdom Metazoa; phylum Chordata; class Aves; order Charadriiformes; family Laridae; genus Larus; species Larus michahellis. Next base: position 82,836,238 of record NC_133897.1, read on the forward strand.
TTGGGTTTGTGCTTTCCTTTTACATGAAAACAAGTGCTCACTTATTGCAGTGTGCATGACTGATGTGCATCTCCAACCACACGATGCTTGTTTTAGTATCATTCAGCAAATATGAGACAACAAGCCAGCTACGCACTTTCTTGAACAGCCTGGTGCTATGTTTTACAGAGTAGTATGGAAGTCGCAATCAGACAGACAGGGACATCTGTCCTGCTACAACATGGGGAGGTAGTTTAAAGTTCACTGTACTGCTTTATTTCCCGTCCCAGGCTGCAGAATCAGTATAAATCAAGCCCGTACTACCAGCTGCTATGAAGTCCTTTGTGAGCTCTAAGCTCTCTCTGCACTGGGGAAGAGAACTGGAAGAAGGGAGAAGGTGTATGTATATAGAAACAAGCACTGTTCCATACACATGCTTGTTAAAAATAGTCTTTTATCCTGTTCATTCTCTTAGGATTTAGCAGTGTCCCTACGAAAAGTTTCTGGCCCCCTGTGCCCCCTGCCGGTCTTCCTCTGACGAAGCAATGCCCAGAAGTCTCACTACAGACTTTCATCACAACAAGGACCAATGCTTGTGAGAATCTAATCATAAAGCAGTACAAAAGTAAGCCTCAAGGGGTCTGTGATACTACTATTAGACACATCAGAGGATATGGGCCTAAGAGGTCACTGTAACGTTAACTGTGCCCCATTGAAAGACCACCCTCCTTCTAGCAAGGTAATTTAAAAAAAAAAAAAAACAACAAACAAACACCAGAAAATAAACCAAACAACAAACCACCCCCTCAAATTCTTCACATTCCACCTATTCCAAAGCAAAAAAGACTAAACAATAAAGAACATAATGCTATAGAATTTAATGGATCACAGATTCAGGCTGGAGACCCTCAGGAGGTCTCCAGTCCAACCTCCCACCCAAAGCAGGGTCAGCTCTGAGGTCAGACTGAATTGCTAAGGGCTTTATCCAGCCTGGTCTTGTTAACCTTAAAGCATGGAGACTGAACAGCGTGTCCCCACTCCTTGACTTTGCTCAGGGTAAAAATGCCTTTATAGACAATCTGAATCTCTTGTATCAAGTTGTGCCCATTGTATTTTTTCTCCTGTCATGCATCACTGCAAAAAGCCTGGCTTCTGAAATATTTTACATTAAATTCATATACAAAATCGGTCACTGTATAAAATATAATAAAGTCTTTGAAATGTTCAGCTTGTGAAAGGAGAGTAAAGAAGTATCCCACCTTCTCTGCCTGGTAAGTTTTAAGAGAGGCTGCCACTGGGTTTTGTAGTGTCCCTGGCCCAACAAGCATACTTTGAAAACATCAGCTAGAGCCCTTCAAGAAAGGTTACAGAGAAGTGCCAAATTTCTAAAGATAAACTTACCTGGCTTAAATATTCAATTTCTCTGAAATTAAAGCATGTACAAGCACTTGGAACTGCTGCAGTTCCAAAGTATAGGAAGCTTTAAAGCTGCATGACAATGCACAGGTTCTCAAGAGTATGCTTTTTGGTTTAAACACTGAGTTCCATTCTAAGAGAAACAAAAAAACAACATTAACAAACCCTACATGTATTTGCTACAGTTGTTTGTTAGAACTGCTTCTTCACATACCTCCCTTTCTCAGCATAGCCCTTTAGGCACTTCATAAATATTAATTTACACAGTACACAAAAAGGCACAGGACTTTTTTTTTTTTAACAGAGCAGACAGACAGACCATCTATTCACAACTTTTCACAGAAAAATCTTCAGCAGAGCCATAAACTGAACCCACATGCCTCACTTTCTCAGGCAGACTCAAGTACAAAAGTTTTTTTTCTCTCTCCATGCCACTCTACCACTCAGCTGGCATAAGAGCCACAGACGTTTTTTACCTGGACTTATGCAAAGCATTTGACACTGTCCTGCATGACACCTGGTCTCTAAATTGGAAAAGCATGGATTTGATGGATGGACCACTTGTTGGATAAGGAACTGGCTAGATGGCCACATGGTCTGTTGCGGTCAACAGCTCGATGTCCAAGTGGAAATCAGTGACAACTGGCATTCCTCAGGGGTCAGTACTGGGACCGGTGTTGTTTAACATCTTTGTCGGTGACATGAACAGTGGGATTGAGTGCACCCTCAGCAAGTTTGCCGACGACATCAAGCTGTGCGGCACGGTCGACACACTGGAGGGAAGGGATGCCATCCAGAGGGACCCTGACAGGCTTGAGAGGTGGGCCTGTGTGATCCTCATGAAGTTCAACCAGGCCAAGTGCAAGGTCCTGCACCTGGGTCACAGCAATCCCAAGCACAAATACAGGTTGGGTGGAGAATGGCTTGAGAGCAGCCCTGAGGAGAAGGACTTGGGGGTGCTGGTGGATGAGAAGCTCAACATGAGCCAGCAATGCATGCTTGCAGCCCAGAAAGCCAACCGTATCTTAGGCTGCATCAAAAGAAGCATGGCCAGCAGGTCAAGGGAGGTGATTCTGCCCTTCTGCTCCGCTCTCATGAGACCCCACCTGGAGTACTGTGTCCAGCTTCGGAATCCCCAACATAAGGAAGGACATGGACCTGTTGGAACAGGTCCAGAGGAGTGCCATGAAGATGATCAGAGAGCTGGAGCACCTATGCTATGAGGACAGGCTGAGAGAGTTGGGGCTGTTCAGCCTGGAGAAGAGAAGGCTCCAGGGAGACCTTATAGCAGCTTTTCCAGTACTTAAAGGGGGCCTACAGGAAAGATGGGGAGGGACTCTTTCTCAGGGAGTGTAGTGATAGGAGACAAGAGGTAACAGTTTTAAACCAAAAGAGGGGAGATTTAGATTAGATATTAGGAAGAAATTCTTTACTGTGAGGATGGTGAGACACTGGAAGAGGTTGCCCAGAGAAGTTGTGGATGCCTCATCCCTGGAAGTGTTCAAGACCAGGCTGGATGGGGCTCTGAGCAGCCTGGTCTAATGGGAGGTGTCCCTGCCCATGGCAGGGAGCTTGGAACTAGGTGATCTTTAAGGTTCCTTCCAACCAAAATCATTCTATATTTCTATGATCTCTAGGGGATCTGAGATTAAATGTTGACAAAGACACAGGGTTAGGAAAAAGGTGCTCTACTGTCAAACCCATAGGGAAACCAGAGGCCATGCTCCCCAACAAATGATGGGTTACAATGCAATATGGACTCCAATTACTTTCCCTAGGTAACAGAAATTTTTGATGAAAAAACAAATTGAATGTTAAGAATGAAACATTCACAAATGAAGTTTAAAGCTAGTTCATCTGATAACTCCAGGATATGCAAGTCAACTGTTTTGTTTTTTTTATCGTTGTTTGTCTGGGGTTTCTGCAAGTTTTTTGCAGTTGGACAGACAATTCAAACTTGACAACTAGGCAACAGCATTAAAAAAATTAAATCAACAGCTGCATACTAAAAATAATCTCATTTTGTGCGAAGTCTTTCTGCTGATATAAACAAATTAACATGGACATATTATTACAGAGGTTCGTTTTTGTTTTAATTTTAAGGAGTTTTGCATACGGAGTTTTACTGCTGTTGTTCCTTAATTTTAATGGAAAAAAAATGTTTTAACAAGACATTGAAATAAAAATGGACAATTGATAAAACAGAGCTACCTATATTCAGTGTTTTACCTATATTGACACCGTGTTTTGCTTTCAAAGTTTTTCTCCACTTTCACATGAAACCTCTTGAAGTTAGCCAGATAGCACACCATGTCTTCTCAGCCTTTCACCCTCACGAAGAGATTATAATTCACTGGACTCTTTTTCATAGAGTTACATAGTTGCGATTTGCATGCTTAGCAGATGAATTGGGAAGGCAAAATGCTTATCTCAACATAACCTAAATATCTTCCACCACAGACAGGAAGATGGGATGAGCTGGTTACATTACTACAGTTCTATCCTTATCAATACCTGTTACAGAGACGTCATAGACCACATGCTACTGCCCCTGGTAGACTCTGAACATATTCACACAAGCACCCTGCACTGGGGGAAGAGAGAATAGAAGCAGTCTCAGCAACAGTGAAAACTGAAGTTATTACAATTATGGAAAAAAAACATCAAACACTTATTCAATTCACAGAACTCTGCTTCTTTGGTACTATCCTACGTGCCTTTCAGATACACAAGCTAATTCTGTGAGAAAGCCCGGCAGGCCATGAAGAGAAGTACATATGCAGTCTCCTATTACTTACCCATTTTTTATAATTTGGTCTGGATTCTTCTTCTCACACCCCCAGTAGAAAGAAAAATAAAACAAAAATGAAAACCAGATGCAGAGTTCTCAGTCTATCCGATAAACCACATAGCTTGCCCAAAGTTAAAGATGACATCAATAAAGCATGTCTGCTGTAAAACTATGCCAGCCCCAGATCATAAAGTGAATTTGAAGAAGAAAAATTAAAAAATAGTTATTTCATCCCAAATGTGGACGAAAGGTGAAACTTTGACAGAAAAGAAACTGTTGACCTATCATTAATGTTAACATTTCAGCATACCTAAGCATACCGTTCCTGGCCACCTAACTTCTGATTACCCTAACTAAAATGGAAACATGAGACAAACTATTAGGATTTTCCACAGGTGAAAGTTCAGAAGGAACAATCTGACTGCAAAGCAGTCAATAAATATCATACCTATAACATGGTACAGTCATATCCAATTATATTAAGACATTTTGTTAGGAAAAAAAGAGTTTACTTGTCCCCATTCAGATTCATCTGTATAAAAGGAGCCTCCAGACTTCTCAGGAGAATAGATTTAGAGATCAGATAAAATAAGCTATCTGTTCTCGCATGTTAATTCTCCACTAACCTCTTAATTTTTTCCCCCCACTTAAAGTATCTATTTTTTCCCCTTACATTTATTTTTTCATTCAGCAGTCTCATAATCGATTGCACACATTTCACACCATTTTCACACTAATTTCCTACATCATTTTTGTATCACATCTTTTATTCACTGTACCAAGTGATTAGATTAAGAGATTCTTCTCAACTAGTTTGATAAACGCCCAGTCTTTTATGGACTCAGTTCATTCCACTGTTGTTGTTCTCAGTTAATATCTGAGGCTCAACAAAATTCGTTTCAGTAATGACACATTTTTATGTACCAGGAAAATGTTTTAAAGCTTCTGAGCTCTCCAAAAGCCCTGGGTTGCTTCATTCTAGAGAATAATATCAGTGTAACTCCAGAAAGCACAGACTGCAAATCTGTAGACCAGAAGCAGCTTTTCAGTAGGCTTCAGATTTTCTTAAAATTGCTTGAAAACTATCTGTTAAAATTAAACAAAAAGCCCAACATATGCAGTAACTTTCTCAAAGAATTTCACTTCCAATAAAATAGCTTTTCCTTGAACAAAAATCCTCCATTAAGTACCAGCTTTTAGTATCCATTAGCACAGAAAAGGATTAAAAAAAACTTCATATAATGCTAGTATGAAAGTTTTTACTTGGCTATTTCAAGTAGTGTGGCACTTGCTTTCAGTATTACAGTTTAATTTTCTCCCTCCCTTAACAGCTTTGCTATGCAGAGGAGTAGTTTTTCCATGGGAGGAGAAAGTTTTAGTCTAAATATATATATACATGCATATACATACACACGTATATATCTTTTTATACACAGATTTTTTTTTTTGAAACAGCCATCTCTGCACATTAATTGGACAATCTAGCGTAAAGGTGAGTTACAGTTATCCACACTGGTGTATTTTACAGATACAGAGACAGTTTCTTGTCCCTGTAGTCTCATTTTGTACCTCTTTACAAATAGCATACTTTAAACAGTCAAATAAGTGGAAGATTAAGTTGCATTATTAAAAGACAGGTAATTTCAGAGTTTATTGAAAGAACATTTCTAAAGAAGGATGCGCATCCCCATAGGCAACAGTTGGTGATTGAAAAGGAACAGCTGGTGGTTGTCAATGGCTGTCGACAACAACCACTGATGAGAGAAGGACTAACATTTTTGATAAACACCATCACTGCTTCTGAACACTGAAATCACTACACTGGCAAGGGGGCTAAAAGTGTTCAATTGCCTTATTATGAACTCAGGGCATGCCTATCACTGGTAACAGAGCAAGAACTGTCCAAAAAAGACAAGGGAACTAAACTGAGTCCAAAACGTACACTAGTTTTGGTCTAAAGGCAGAATAGTTGTGGTAACATAGCCCTGCGGCAGACAGACCATAGTAATAAATGGACAGACACCTAGTTTTGCGGTAGACAGGTTTGAGCTTTCCATATCTTGCACTGTTACACAAGTAAACACATACTTTGAAGTGTTTTCATGCATCTGCTGAAGTCCTGTTAAATCTGCAGGATAACCTTCCAGTTTTGGGGCTGTGCACAAGTACAACTGCTAGTGTACAGAACTCAGTAAAGTGCACAATCACAGTGTCTAAATCTCTATGAGCAGATAATTTTCTCAGTAATATGAAGTCCCTCTCTTATCCTAAGTGAAAATATTTTACTATTGTTCAAAACTTCGTAGAATAAAAGATAGATCACCTCAGAAGAGGGCCAAAAATTATTCAGTACATTGTAAAAGTGGTGAAAGAAACATTTTTGCAATAAGTTTCTTTAATCAGAAATCATTTCAACATCATTTTTATCATCTAAAAGCTCCAGACACAATTTGTTGCTGGGTCTCCACATCGTTATGCCAAAGAGAAAGATGTTCCAAAGCAAAGTTATAGAGACACCTGGGCAATCCAAACACTGGCTTTGAGTGTTCGGATTGCCCAAGCAGAAATATTTTAATTGGTATCTGACAATATGAAATTATGAAGTTCATTTTCTTCTTAATAGTTTTGTGAAAGGCATCCAAATAATTCTACAATCCAAAAAGTAGGACAGAAGTGGTTTGCTTGACACCCCTAACCTTTTTATTCATACCTTTTAAGAAAAAACTATTTATAAACTTGACACTAACCTTTAACTAAACCCAAATCTTAGATTATTCAATGACTAAACCACTAAAATTATTAATCCCTTTAGTCTCCCTAATGATAATTGCTGATATGAACAATATCCTTTTTACAGCATGGATACTAGCCTTCATTTTAACCGTTACTTCTGCCAAGCCTCAAAAAGCACATGCTATATACATTGAGTATCTAGACATGCAACAGATTGGAGCTTCAGAGAAATGGTATTCAAACACCTCCATCAGCAGGATAGAAAGGATTTCACAAAGCAAAAATCATTTATGGTTAAAAGATAGTTCTAAATGTTACAGTTTAGTCTGTAAATTAACAATTTGTTCTTTGCCTGGAACGAGCAGAGCTAATCATGACAACCCATAAGGAAAGCATATTCTTATTTGCTTTGAAGAAAATAAACTCTAAAAATCTCTCCCAAGACATGCCCAAGAAAGCGGGGAATGGAGGAAGCTCCAAGGAAGGGACGTCCAATTAGGGAGCTGTAATAATGCTGCCACTCTCTTTTTCTAGGCAAAATCAAAAGCTAATACAAAAATAAATAGTTTTACTGTGCCATCCACTTTATCAAGAGACCTGGTAAGTTCTTAATTGACATTCAAGAAGCATTGCCAACCCAAAAGTTTCCAGCTTCTCTCCCCTGGCATTAATTCCATAGTCATTTATACTAATCTATACACTGCCAACTCATATGACTGTTCACAGACAACAGTTTAGAAATGAGCACATTATCACATGCCAAATTGGCCTTGCCAAAGCTGCTTGGTTGGTGTTTTGTTTGCTTGTTGTCCCTGACTGTGGCAATACTAGGTGTGTTGCTTGTTTTACTGTGCTGCAGTACCCTTTGCTTATTCATCCTATGAAATCCTACACTATTTCATGGTGGGTGGCTCATTAGGGGACCATGCACCTATATCCAAAGTCAGCCACAATTCTATCAACGGTCTCCAACCGAGCCCCTGGCTCCAGGCATGCTCCTGATTCACGCTGGAGCCAACTCGCATGTTCACCAACCTCTTCCCCCACATGCAGGTTTGTTTACAGAACATGCAGAGGAAGCCCAGATGTGCAGCCAAGAAATCCATAGCACACCAGGTCATTGCTAATTTGGATAACCAAAGGACCAAGACCATTCAGGTAGGTACACAGGCAGCAAGAAGAGCTTAGTATAGAAACCTAACACCTCAAATGATCTGCAGAGGATGGAAGGCAGGCGGAGAGGGTGACAGCGGAGGATGGAAAGCTACGAGTAGCATGTGACAGCCTGATTTGTCCTATTACTTCATTTACCTTACCCCAAATATAAAACTATATTCTGTAAGAAACAGAGGAGCCGTAAACCCAAAGATGAAAAATTACCAAAAAGTGTTGCAGAGGTGAACATGAGAAGAACGCTGCTGAACTCCACAGAACCTGCGAATGTTACAGAAACCAGAAACAAAGTATTAAAAAAAAAAAAAAAAAAAGGAGTTAAAAAACAGTGCAACTACTCTTAAATTCATCTCTGTCATCCCAAAAATTTGCCACACTGGAAGCTGTACCCTAGTCGATTATCCATAGACTGAGAATTTTACTTCCCTGTACTGGAAGAATCTCATCTTCCAAAAAAAAAAAAAATATTCAGAGTACTTGAAACCTTAGTAAAAAGACTTTGGGGGGATGCAGGAGTATAACCCATTTCCAAAAAAAACCCACAAAGAAACAATTGCTGTAAGAAAAAGAAACAAGATGTAAGTGGAAAGGTTAAACATTATAAGATTAACTTTCCATATTTCCATCATTTTTCCCCTCTACAAACATTATAAATTAAGTTTACACAAAGCTCTGACATTTTTTATTCATATTCATTATAATAGGAAAAAAATGTTTGAGAAACCACCTACTGATCTTAGTGCTTCCTTTTTTTTCCCTTTTTCCCTTAAAGACTCAATTTATACAAGTAATGCATCATCCTAACCCTGATAATTCAAAGTGGCTTGGAATTGATCATTTCATTAAATGCCTAGAAGCCTTGCAAAGTAATACACAAGACATTTAATACAATATTTGGCAGTTATGTATAAAGTAATTTTCCATAATTTTACATGATTAAGTGTTTTTGTCCTGCAAGTAATACCACCAAAAATAAACATTCAAGATGTTCTTGAACTAGATCCTAAACCAAGAACAGACCCAACAGGAAAATACTCTTCATGAATTCAGAGTCCTATGAAAGGAACAAAACAAGGATGGAAGACGATTTAAACAAACTAGTAGAAATTGTGTTTATTAAAAAGTTAGTTTCTCTGTAGCAGTCTGTGATGAACACTAATTTACAACCAAAAGCTACAGAAACAAATTATGGAGTCAACCCATTGTCTTAGCACTGCTTTTCTGGTTTACTGTGCTCATTTTCACGTTACTGAGAGACAATTAACATTCAAATCCCATTAACCCAAATTCTGAACACCACAACGAGTGTGAGAGCAAAAGCATATCTTTATGATGTTTCCATCCCCTTTATAATATATTTTTAATGCACAAAAAATAATTCCATCTATCATTAGCATGCTAAAACACACAATTTGTTAGTATTGTGGCAAATGTGTCACCTTTTAAAACCTAATCTGTCAGCTAAACCTTTTTAAAAAACAAACCAAAAAAATTACATAAACTTACAATGGGATAAAACAAACAAAAGAAATACAGATTAATCAACAATGCATAAAGAAGCAATCTATTACTAATGGCAAAATTTCATTTGCTTCCCCTTCCCTAGTTTAATTGCAAGCCAGTTCTTTCAGAAATACTTCCAGATATCTTTCAGAACAGAACACAATCATACACCTGGGAATAAACCATCAGACCAAACACAGACAATAAAATCAGAGCACTCAAAACTCATTTAGCTGTAGCTGGAAAGCACAAGCTCATTTTGCAGGAGACGTTCGACATGTGAAAATTTGCCTGTTCCAAATCAACCTAAAAAAGCAGTTGAATGATTTTATCCGTATGATTCCACAAACAGTTCCACTGCAAAGTGTCAAAATTACTACATTCTACTGTCATATTTTGATAGCTTTGAAGCATCACCATTGTGTAATATACAACTCATAGTTTAATGTATAATTATATTAGTTACCATTGTGCACTAAACACAGATAAAATATTAAGATATCCTTGACAATGTAAAAAGAAAAGATATATGAAAATATTTGAGTTGTCTAGATATTTATATATGCATAATATATGTATATATATACACATACATCTATAAATACATCTCCATATATATCTGTATAACTCCATAAAAATATGTTAATTTTGGCAACACGGCACTTTCTTATGAAAAGCTGTTTCAATGATTTCTTTTTTTTTTTTTTTTTTTTTTAAGAAACCCTTTTTTATAAGTTTGTGATTCATTCATTCACCCCTCCCCTGAGTGCCTCCTCACTGTCCACTCTGACTGCATCAATATTCACCTCTCTCTCGACTCTAACGATTAGTTCCCTGTAGGCCTACAGTAGTTAGGGTCTCTTTATTTCACCATTAAAACAGGTAACTGGTTTTGCCATTGAGAGTCTCTTAGCCTTCTGTGCTATTACGCAGAAGAGCTTACGGCCCAGTTCCTAACAGGGAATCCACTCTGACAGAGCCCTAAAGAATCATCTGGGGTGCTGCACAGGCAATCTTGCCAACAATGCTTTGAAGTCAAAAGTTAGGTGAACAAAGTCCTCCAACGGAAGTTAATTTAGCTATAACCTTGAGTTAAAGCCTTCCTGGAGAAGTACATTAAGAAGAAATCTTGGCTTAAATTAATTCAACCTGAAAGCTCCATAGAGACATATTCACATTTGTAGCTAGACAAATCAAAGCAGGGAGGCTTTTCGTAGAAAGCAGCTCTAATTAAGTAAGAAAGAAGAGCTCCAGAAATTTCTCTAACCTAAAAAAATTTCAAAACCAGTGGTCAAGCAAAGCAAAAAACATTTTATATTATCAAATATCAACCAATAAAAGCTCACTGTTTAATAGAACTGGTTTCCTAGACGCATTTCTCTATAATTTCTTCATTCTCTTCCTGTTTCTTGTTCTTGCTTCTCTCTTTCCAAGCAGTTTTTCATCTCCCTCACTTTACCCCTCTTTTCTTTCTCATTTCTTGTTTTCTACCTCCTCTGCAATTCTCCTCCTGCATCAAGCCTTTCTTACATTAATCAGCTCAATGACACTAGCTTTCTTGCCACCACTACACAGATAATAGGACACCCATTTAAGGGCTACAATAAACATAAATATGACAAAAAATAACAAGTCCTTTGCACGCCACTAATTAAAAAAAATGAAACACTTATTTGAGAACTTTGATGTCTGAGATGCTCATGCTTACATTCAAACCTATGAACTCAAGCTACAGGAACATGGCTGAAGGCAGAAATATTTTTCCACTGGTGATCTTTCAGCTCATTCTTGCTCCTTTTTCTGTCATTGTTCTTGGCAAAGCTTCAGTTCCTTTTACTTCAGGACCTCCTATTTACCTCCAGTTCTCTCAAAAAAATCAAATAAATTTCAGAGTTAAGGTCTTGAAATTACACTATAAAATAATTGCAAGGACAAATAAATTTCAGTGCTACACCAGAATTTCACTGGGGTGTGTTTTTAAACATAATCAACGTGTGAACTGTGAGAAAACCGTTATTCTGTATTATTCAGACGTGGACTGAAAGTATGATTTTATACAGATACTAGATGTATGTTTTGTGTGGTTTTTGTTGTTCTTGCCATTATGAGATTGCAGGATAAGCAATGATTTCGGATATTTACAATATTTCAAATACTGCTTTTATCAATGTTACATACTTCTTCAGTACAGATTAAGGAAGCTACTGTCTAACACAAAATAGACTTCACCAAAAAAGGTATCCACCATAGGAGCAGAGAATAAAGAAGGTTTGGTTTTCATTAAATTACAAACCAGTTACTAAGTACACGATGCACTAAGGGTACAACTTCCAGTCGCATAAACCTGAGCACTAAAGTATCACTACATAAGTTAATACGATTAATCTGAGATACAAAGAACATCAGAGTGGAAAAAAAATAATCATTAGTAGCACAAATAAATTATTACATAGATGTTTAGACAGATTTTCTGAAGAAGCTAAGGACAGCAAAAAAGTGATTACTGTTATTACCACCTCTGGATATTATCATGACATTTTAACTAATAATAGTTATTTCAAGTCTATCTTGAATATAGAAATGAAAGTTTCTTTCCTCTTTAAAATCTAAAGTCCATTTCATACATTTTGGATTACATTGCTAATATGCTAGTTCTCATTAATTTAACGTTTATCTATTTAACCCACCTCCCAAAAGTCATGTCGTAATTTCCAGAGGCAATAGTGCTTTAACATACTGCAGACATATGCTGAAAAGATCAGGAAATAGCATTAGTTAGTCCAGAACCCACAGTAGAGAAATGGCATAATTCCACTATGTGAACAGATATAGATCACACTTTCTAGAAAGGGCAGAAAATCACAAGAGCAAGAGAGAAGGATTCTCAAAATCCGAGCCAAATACTGTTTGCTAACTTGAACTAACTCATTTCTGAAAGCACATTCCATCTTGTACTATGAAACATCACCATTATTATAAGCTCTCAAGGCATGTCAACATAAGAAGGGAAAGAAACCTCAAGAGGTCAGTTTGTAAGGTGTCTAGAAGAATGACTGAAATAATACAAACTGCAAAGAATAACCAAGGCAAGCCCCTTCAGGTATTTGGAACGGCTATTTCCTTAGAAGACTTCTTTCCTCTAGTAAGAACTCTTTCATATCAACAATCATACCCTTTTTACTCACAGAGAAGTTTTGTTTTCTACTTACCTAACTTGGTTTATTACCAGTTACCTTTCTAATGGAGCTTTCTGAGATATTAACTCTAAGATGGGAATGGTTACACTATTTATATATTTACATGACCATTACTGCAGTTTGAATCGGTACTGCCAAACCAAATACAAACTTAATTAATTAAAGTACCATTGCCTTGGTATAGCTGCAACAGAAAGGGATAATTGTTCACAGGCTTCGAAAGAGAGAAAGAACAAAATTTTAATATGCGAAAAGGATTTTACTCCAGGCTAGCCGTATGACCTTTCCCAGAAGTGAGAGCCACCAACAATCTGGAGCGGTTAACTGATGAGTTTTCTATTCCTGCAAAGACTTTAAGCACTGATAGCACCTTAGTCAAAGCTCCTGGAACAGTGTCATATCTACTTTTTACTGTTCTGAATTCAACAGGTCCAAATTTAACTTTTACAGTTGCTGATTTTGTACAGCAAGTTTTGCTTGGAAAAGCAGAATTTGCTTCATGCACAATTACTAAGTCTGGTAACACCAGCAATGGTTTTCTGTTATAACATGCAACAAAACTTCCGTTTTTTCAGTAGCTGGTGTCAAAGGGACAGCATAAAATTTCTCTGAAAGATAGTAAATACATAAGAAAGATTGGATCACCAGTTCACTGGATTAACAAAAAAGGCTTCTGTAGATCAAAGCTCTACTGGAATTAGGTAAGCAGTAAATACAAGTTCAGAAAGAGGTTCCTTCCTTCTCTGGTAACCATTGACGCTAATATTGCTTTAGCACACTGAGCAGAATAGATTGAAGAATTTGCACAATGTATTCCCCTAGGCCATGATATCCCATCCCCCAACGGAAGCATTAGTAGTATTGTTTCCCCTAAATACTAACTTCTAATTTCAGAGTATTGAATGTAAAGAAAAAAGCAGAAAAAAAAGAGTTATGAGCCACATGTTAAGAGTGTTGCAAAAAAATTACTGAATACAGTGGACTCCAGGACCCAGACAATTCCTCCACCACAGCTGCCGAAGTTCAGTGTGACACGACCTCAGGCCTGGGAGGCATCTCCTATCCCTGTCCTGTGGGTGGCGCTGCTCTCGTCCTCTTTGCAGAGAGCAGCAGGACTGGACACCCATTTCAAATAGACATGTTCAAACGCACTCAAAATACTCATATAGATGGCCACACGGACAGTACCTTACCAACACCCACTTAAACACCAGCAATATGTACTTAAAACAAAAACAACCAAGTCTTCTTTCCTCTTCGGCTGATTAGAATTGAAGTCCATTTGTGAAAAAAATACACCCCCTCGCTCTGTGTCACAAATGTACCGACATTCACGCTGTCTCTGTACTGGTTTTGGCTGGGGTAGAGTTAATTCTTTTCATAGTAGCTTTTATGGTGCTATGTTTTTGATTTGTGACCAAACCAGTGTTGAAGACATCAGGAAGTTTTACTTATTGATGAGCGGTGCTTACACAGCATCCAGGCCTTTTCTGTTTTTCACATTGTCCCACCAGCGAGTAGGCTGGCAGGGCACAAGCAGTTGGGAGGGGACACAGCTGGGACAACTGACCGCAGCCAGCTAGATATTCCATACCATCTGATGTCATGCTGATAAAAGGTGCAGAGAAGGAAGAGGGGGCACAACATTCAGAGTTACGGTGTTTGCCTTCCCATAACTGTTACTTATAATGGAACCCTCCCTTCCTGGAGACGGCCAAATCTCTACCTGCTAATGAGAAGTAGTAAATCAATTCCTTATTTAGCTTTCATTATTAATCTGTCTTTATCTCAGGCCATGGGTTTTCTCACTTTTACCCTTTCAATTATTTTCCCCATGCCACTGTAGGGGAGTAAGCAAGAGGCTTTGTGAGGCTCAGTTGCCTCCCAGCCTTAAGCCATGTTGTGGTTTAACCCCAGACAGCAACTAGGACCACACAGCCACTCACTCGACCCTCTTTCCCCCTGCCCCAGAAGGGTAGGTAGAAGATGAGGGAAAAGGGGAAAAAACCTCAAGGGCTGAGATAAAGACAGTTTAATAGAACAGTATCAGAAAAGGAAAATAAAAATAATAACAACAACAGTAATAGCAATAATAATAATAATGACACAAGTCATTCTCACTGCCCAGTGAATTGGCATTGTCCTAAGTACTGATCACGAGTGCCTGCTCCCTGGCTAACCCCATTTAGATACTGAGCACGACATTTATGGTACGGAATATACTATTGGCCATTCTATTGTTCTGTCTATATTCCTTCAACTTCTACGGGAAGCTGAAAAGAGTCACTGAAAAGCATAAACATCAACTAGCAACAACTAAAATAATATGTATTTTTGACATTCCTTTCAGGGCAATCACTAGAAAGAAAATTAACTCTTTCCCAGCTGAAACCAGGACAAACCACAACAGTCACAAATGTCATCACAGACTCCATATCCACCTAATATGTATTTTACAGACTCTGGATGACTTACTCAGTCACTGCTTCGGACCTTGAGTCTTTCCAGGTGCAGGTCTCTCTCTACTTGCTGGTGAATCCAATTTAACATACATAGACAACTGCAATTCACTAGCGAAACTTAAGCCAGTTGCTGTCCGTAGACCTACAGGCCTTGTAATCCACAGTCGATTCTCCAGTGCGAGATATTTCTACCACACATACCCACAGTCCCTCCAGTTGCTGGCATTTAGACCTTTCAACACATGCGCACAATACCTTACATAGGAAAACAGTTAAGAACAGGATTTTTTAAGAAGATAGGATAGACTGAAATGAAGAGGTGCTGGGCACTTTGTCAGCCAAATGCACCGACCAGCAGCTGCTTATATGTGACTGGCCTCTTCTATATTTTCTCTCCATTTTCTCATGCTTTTACATCAACCCCACCACACAGACACCACCCACATCCTTCCCTTTCTCTACTGTGGTCTCCTCACAACCAACCAACCTGCCGCTAACTACTTTTTTCCCCCCATCACTCCCAGTTTGGCCTCACCCATATTCAAATGTGGTATTTCTGACACTATTACCTAGGTCATCTTGGTCTTCTATGGCAATACTGGTAATGTTACCTACTGCTGTTCTTGCAAGATAGTGCTCCCACAAGGTCCCATACTACTCCCTTCCAACTTATATCCATAACTCAGCCATTTCCTAGATAACTAAAATGAAGTCATTCCTTGTGGCAGTACCTATGTCAGCTTCTCACTGTGTTATTTTTTTTATGCTTAGCAGCCTCATGTCACATCCAATAGTTTCTCACAGTGCATTCATTTAGTTAACCCTCAAGGCCAGGGCCTAATCTTTTGCCTACTTATCTTAGCAGTAAGTGTACACACACATGTGCCTTCAACTCTGTAAGCTGCTTTCAATTAACCTCCAAGGGAGGAACTTTGAACACAGCCGCCCACGGTGAGTTAGTAAGCAGGCTTGCTTTCACTCCTACAAGCTCCTTCACTGCTGAAGATCTAGGACTCTCCTAACAATTTTCTCATAGTCTTGATCGATGAGACGTTGGAAAAGCTTTGTTAGTTGAGCACAGAGAAGCATAAAAATGAAATACAGCATTGCCTGCAAAGAGGAACAGTTGCTAGGGTACTGCTCTTCTGGCCTTGAGAGTTGTCCTACAAGTTGCTGCTCTGTTACAGAATTAGTGATCTGATCCCAGCAACAAGCCACAGAGGAAAAGATTTGTGGTTTTGGTAATGCCATGCTCCAGTATGCTAACAATAGGCTGAAGCCTCAAAACAATGAATATGTTTGAAGATCCTTTTATATTGCCAAAACAGCATATGGAGACTTTAATGCAAGTGAAAGTCGCATTATTTTTTGATTAATATTGCTGCCAAAACCACAAGTCTCTGGTCTGGCACAGAAATACAGCAATCAGTGTATATGTCTCCTAAAATTAAATTAAGTTTAGTAGACAGGAAAAACCACAACTAGAAGCGGCTTAATTAGGAAAAGCAGAATGAAACTCAAGACCCAAAAAGACAGCAATGTCTACCATGCAAAGGCTTGCAAAGGGCTACTGTTGCTGAGCATGGCCTACATTATGTTCTATAAAATATGACATCTGTTGTCTTCTCTGAAAGTAAATATCCATTAATAGATTAGTAAACTTTGTCTCCATTAAAGCTTGGTGAGGTCACCTTATGCAGTATATGAAATTTATTAGTTTGGGCTGGAGTCCAGCTACATCAAGTGCAGGACAGCCAAATGACTGAATATCTATTGACTATGCCCCTGGAATCTTTACATGAAACTGAAACCCACAAGAGGAACTCAATTTCAATCCATCCAAATGAAATCATAACTAACTTACTCAAACCAGAGACTCTTGAGGAACTAATCCACCAGCAAGCAGCATAAGTTGGGGCAGATCATTCTTGGTTGCAGATAGGCCCAATATCCTAATATCTTCTGAGAATTTTTATAATTGTTAATCCATTCCCAGATGGATAAAGGTCTATGAATTGGTCCACTAAAATCTAAGGACAGGCAGGACCAGTGGAGTCCTTGTAAGGCTTTATTAAAACCAAGCTACTAGCAGCCCAAAAGAGTTTCAGAGTATCAAAAATATTGTGGAGATTCTCATCAGGAGAAATAGCTTCCCATTAATCATCTATGATTTTACAGATATAGAGATTTCCTGAAAGGAAAGAAAAAAAACAACCCACACAGAAGTCTACAACTAGACGTTCTTAAAGAGCTTCTCTTGTAAAAGCTTTTCTAAAAGCCATTAAGTGTGAAATAAGGATGAGATATGGATACACATGATAGCAATACACCCATTTGTAACATTAATGAGGAAAAAAATTAGTCAAAAAATTCTTTTGGGACTTTGAATCTGACCTTGTATGTCAAACTTTAACTGAAAGAAGTTTTAAAGTAACTGGTTATAAACTTCAGAACCCAAAAGTTATAGTAAAAATGCCAAGCAACCTGTACCACAGCAGCAGCAAACACTGCTATAATCTAATTTTCCCTATGATTCAGAAATAAGTCTAATTTCTTTTTCTTAATGACATTCTACTCTGACCACTTGAAGCTTCCTTACTAGATACAATATAGCCAGATGCATTTAAAAATTAACCAATTAAACAGAATCATCTTATCAGTTTAACCCTTTTTCACTCTAACTGCACTTTCATGAACTAACAAAGTCTTCACTTTCCCAATAACGCTTTTTATATTTTCTTAAGCAGGTGTTACCTCTTCTTAAATCCAGTCAGATTTCTTGAGGTCAAGAAAGGGAGGATGACTGCACTTTCAAACACTGAGAATACAAATCAGTCGGAGAAGTGACATGAATTGGACTCTAATTTTTTTTTTTTCCAGAATTAAAACAGAAGGTAAGAAATCAGTGAAGGTTAGCCGTTATTAGAATCAGTAAGTAAATCATGCTAGCACAAATGTCAATTTACACAGGCCATTTTTCTTTCTGAGAATTCTATACTAATCTGAAATGTTTAAGATTTTGTTTCCTACTATTTGAGAAATTAAAAAACATTGTTTGCTACAGATCAGTCCTGCAGATTTTGGCTTGATTTTTTGTTTGTTTGGGTTTTGTTTTGTTTTCAAATGCATTAGCTGATAGGTGCAAGACGGGCTGCTTACTATGGCCAAATGCTGGTACAGCCTCTGCTGAAGATCGACATCACGGAGCTGGGAAACTCAGTCCACTCAGACTGCGGGACTGCAGCAAGGTACACACCACAGACTACAAAGACTCAGGTGAAGAAGGTAATTTCACAGAATGAAAGGGGAACTAAAGTACCTGCATACATAGTGGCAGGGACAGGCTTGCATTTTAAAACCACTTGTTTTCAAAGTTTGTGTTCCCCAGGTTGAATTTTCTCTAGCAAACAAACAAGCAAAAAGAAATGTTCCGGTTTCTACTTGAATAAAAACTGTCCGAGTTTAAAAGTTTTTCAGTCTTCCTTGTGGGCCCACTGCCAATCTAAGTAGATCTGTTTCAAAGCATTGTTTAAATTTGGATCGTGTTGTAGCCACTGGGTAGGGGGAGAGAGATCCATGCTAGATGAATATCTGGTGCTATCCAGTAGGACTTCACTTCAGAGTTGTCAAATGAAATGGTGAGGTCAGATTCTAAATAGAACTAAGTTCCTGACGCTCTGCCTGGTGTTAAGGTCACTCCCTTGTGTGTCAAGTCCTCAGTTGCAGGAAGAGGACATCATCTTCATCTTCCCCAGAGGCACAGTAGAGTTAACAAGGTACCACAAGAATCGACAATAAAAGGAAACAGAGGCAACATTAACTCTTCACAGCAACAGTGGTGTTGCAAGGGTGATACTGTACAGAACCATAGCAGTTACTCATTATACAGGCAAAGTATTCTTGTTTCTAACTGACAAACCGTAGTCGGTAGCATAGGAACAAGAAAAAGCAAGGTTTGAGACTGACACTAGGTAGAAGGGTGGCCTAGTTTACAACTCTGTCCGGAACCAATGGTGACCACGCTACAACACTGCCATCAGAGTGTGTTTTTTATCACCCATCTCGTGTGCCACAAAGTTGCCTTCTCACAAAGAAACAACACGTTCCTTTTCAGAAAATGTAAAGACCCTGTTGAACTCTCACAATCCAAAAGCTGCTTTAAAAATAAATAATCAAGAATGCAGAAATTGCCAAGAAAAAAAAATAATGCAGGCTTGGTATCAGAAAAGTAATGCTGTACTTAGTATGTTTCAGTGATTTTATATATACACACAACTAACAGTAGGAGAAGCAGGAAGTAGTTTGAGTCCCATTTGACAGAATTCTAGTAGAAAGTACTAAAAAATTAGAATATTTTAAACAGATTATATTAAAGGTGGCACCATCAAAAATATGTTTTAACTGAATTGTATCACTAAGGCATAGCATAAGCCAGTGTCATGTTATTTTTAGTCTGAGTTTTTATTTTGCTAAATATGTTCAACTGTTCCTTTATCTCCAGGGTGTCTCCCAATAAGCAGTATAGCTATTAAACAGATTTTAGCTTTCTCTTGCTCCTGTTTCCTCTCTTTGTAAGGGCACTAGCAATTTTTGTCTGAGAACGCTATCAGATATTAGGCAAGACACCTAGAGGGATAGCACACGTAATCCCTCTACATAAACTACACGGGTTATACTTATCTGACACTGTTAAGGTCTGTTGTCCCCTTAGCCAGATAACTGAATCTTCTAACCATGCCTAGTTTTATGATTTTTATTTTCCCTCAAGGCAAGGACATTCTCTTTCATTTAAGTTTAAAGACAAACAAACACAAACAAAACAACAAAAAACCCCAAACCCAACCCCACACCCACTTTAACTTCTGATACAAAAAACAATGTTAGGAAAATTGATTTTATTAAAAAAAAATGTGCAAGACTATCAAAGACAAACACAAAAAATACAGTCCATAACTTTAGAAATGAAATTTTCTGAAAGTTCGATACTCAGGTGCAGATGAAACTGTCAAAGAGATGTGAAAGCAACAAGAATTCTCCCCGCCATCTCCGTTTTTTAACTGCAGTGCCACAGTCACCTTGCCCAGAAGATGCTGGGAATGCTAGCATCCATAACTGAAGAGGGGAAAGAAAATAATAATAAAAAAATCTCATCATTGCTCTGGTACTCCCATTAACAGTAAAACAAACAAAAGTAATTCATGTTACTTCTTTGTCTGAAATACACAAGTGTTATAATTATTACATAAACACACAGGGCTTCTGTTGTACATTTTTGCAATGACAACTTGGGCCATTTACAAAATAATGTAACGTCCAAGCCACAGGTTGGATCCTGTTCAGGGCTATCCCAAAGGACAAAAAGGCCCCAAGGAGCTGGTCAACCTTCAAGAACAATCTCTTCAAAGCCCACCAACTGACCTATCCCAGGGTGCAAGAAAATGGGAAACCACAGCACAAATTCACAGGCCATGCAGGAATTAGCAACAGTGTTCAAGCACAAAACAGGAGCCCTGGAGGTGATCTCCAAGGAGGAAACACAGCACCACTGCTCTGACTCACAGAGGTGAAATCAACAAGGCCACAGCTTGACTCAACTTGAAAATGGCAAACAACAGAGCTGGCAACAAAAAGGACTTCCTCAGGCATGTGAGCTACCAAGGAGATTAGAGAAAACACAGGCCTACAGCAGGAAAGGGTGGGTAGTTCATGGGTGAAGGACAAAAAGGTGGAGATGGGTACTCAGTGCCTTTCTTGCCTCAACTGTCATGGACCATCTCTGCTCTGTCACCTGCACACCTAGTGGAGTGAAGATCTTCAGGGAGGCAGGTTAATCCCACAGCAGAGGAGAACTCGGACATGTACTTACTGCCCAGGATACACCTGAGGATGCCAACACAGCTGGCTGATGTCATGTCTGAAAGGCTGCCCCATTCACAACAACAATATCCTTAACAAGCAGAAACAAGTGCCTTGCCCATCTTCAGAAATAAGGAAGACTCATGAGCAAACTACAGGCCAGTGAGATGCACCTCAGTCCCCAGGAGGAAAATGAAGTAAAGCTTCCTGGCAAGCCACTTTCAGGCACACCAAACATAAGGAGGCAATGGGCAACAGCCATCATAAACTTACCAAACACAAACTCCGTGCCTGCCCATCAATTTTGCTGTCTACTTTGACAGGCCTTATGCTGTGCGTGGTAAGAGAACAATGAACGTTGCTTACCTTAAATTCAGCAAGGCTTCCAAGCCAGTGTTCCATAGAAGCTTCATAGCCACATCACAGAAATACAGACTGGGCTACAAAGCAGAGGAAAACTTTGCTGGACCAACAAGCACTGACTCGGTCAAAATAACAACCAGGTTTTCCTCAGGGACAGGTACAGTTTAATTCCTGTATCAGTGACCTGGCCAAAGGGATGATGATATAAGCCCTCAATGGGTTTGTAGATGTTATCAAATCAGAAGGGCAGTCAATAGAGCGGAGGGTAGAGCTGCTCTTAGAAGGAACTCAAGCTGGAGAAGTGGACTAAGAAGAATCTCATCAAGTTTAAAGGCAAAGACCTGCACCTAGGATCAGAATAACCCCATGCATAAGTATAAACTGGGGACAAATCACCTAGTCAGCAGCTTTCCAGAAAACAACTTATTTTCCTGATGGCTTGCCAAACATGACTTTGTAACTCCATCATCCAGCAGCAAAGGTTAACCATACAAACAACAGCATGAGCAAGACCATGGATAGCAGGTTAAGGGAAATGCTATTCTCCTCTGTTCAGGACTTATAAAACTGTATCTGCAACTGTTCATTTGTGAGCCCCCAGTAGAACAGAAATGTTGTCTAACTGAAGAGAAGGATCGCATAGATTGTCAGGTCTGGATACTACACAGGAGTATGGGTTTTGTTTAGCCTAGAGAACAGAAGGCATAGCATATGTCCATATGTCTGCACCAGCATTTGTGCATGTGAAACATAATTGCAGTCTTCAACAGAATTGCAGAAAAGATGAGGTTGAAGGGGCCAGGAAAAAACAACAAGGGTCACAAGCATCAACAGGCAGCATTCCAGTTGGACACAAAGTACGGCTCAAATGATTCAAAAATTCTTACTGGGTCTGTTCACTTAAGACAGCTGCTGAGTCTACAGAGTTGCCCACGCCATAAGTTGACATCAAGCCCTATGGCAAAGAAGCAGCTTTGAACTACTACTTATCATAACACATTAGATGTAGGTGAGGATTTAAGTCTCACATGTTTTGAATGAAGCATCAGACAAATTTCTCAAGTCCTCAGTCTCAACAGAATCGCAGGGCAGGGTGTGTTGTGGAGTGTGTGGAGGAAAGGAATAAGATGAAAAAGCTCATGGTCATGATAAAGATGGGGAGATCACTTATCAGTTACCATTGCAGGCAAAACAGACTTGACCTATGGAAAATTAATTTAATTTATTGCCAATTGAAATAGGTTTGTATGGTGAGAAAAAAAGACAAGAGCTAAAACACCACCCCTACCCTCCCTCTTCTTCCCAACCTCAACTTCAGTCCTTCATTCCTGACTCCTCTACCTCTTTCCCGAGCGGCGCAGGGGGATGGGGCGCTGTGGTCAGTCCATAACAGCTCCTCTCTGTCTCTCCTTTCTCCTCACACATTTCCCTTGCTCCAGTGTGGGGCCTTCCTATGGGCTGCAGTCTTTCAGGATAAACCTCCTCCAGTGTGGGCTCTCCACAGGCCACAGCTTCTTCAGGCAACATCCACAGGCTCCACCATGGGGTTCTCCACAGGCTGCGGTATGGATACACTTATAAAAGTACCTTATACATTTGTGAAAATATCTTATTTAAATCTTAGCTTCTGTGTGGAGATTAAGCTAATGGGGCTGGTACACCTACTGTGCTGTCAGGAAGCTTATGACTATTCAGTTTGTTTTCCTTGAATTAGATTTAGAAATCTGAAGTGCATTTTTGTGTGTTCAAGCTGTCTGGGGAAGTTCAAAATAAGACTACGACACTGATGATCAACTTGCATCAGATTCAATGTCCTTGCATCAGTGGAACGCAACAGGAAAAGAATTGCCTATGTCAAATTATTTTTTCCAAAATCTGTCATAAATATCTGCTAAAATACCAATAAAAAGTTCAGACAAAAGAAAAGTTCTGTCTTTAAATGGAATATGAATATTTTTTCCATGGCTCAATGGCACGTAAGAGCATAACAAATCTCCCCTAAATACACTGATTTATGCAACATCACAGTGCACCTACAGGAAGAGTATATTATTGAGTCCACTGAATGAGAACACTTTTCCTGCTTATCAAAGGTGAAAACATGGATTCAAAATAGTTATTGTACATACAAACCAGCAGTAATATAAAGTTAACAAAGGAAGTATATGGGCAGGGAATTTGTTTTGACACCCAATACTGACGTCCAGGCGGTATCAGAGAAGGCCCTGCCTCTTAAACACTACTGAACTTTGCAAAATCTGGGTGAAGTTTCTCTCCCTGTGCATTAACTGATCAAGAAATAAGGTATGAATTAGCAGTGGTAGAGCATTCTGATCTCAGGCCAATGTACTGGTTCTGGCTGGGATGGATAGCAGCCTGTATGCTGTTGTGTTTTGGATTTGTCACAAAACCAGCACTGACAACACATCAGTATTTTGGTTACTGCTGAGCAGTGAGCGCACAGCATCAAGGGTTATTCCCCTCTCCCCCCACCCACTATGCCTCCCCAGCAGGTAGGCTGGAAGCGCTGAAGATGTTGGCACGGAACAAAACCAAGATAGCTGACCCAAACTGCACATACCATGTGATTTCCACACCGTATGACATCGTGCTCAACAATTAAATCTCAGGGAATGGTGGAAGATCACAGAATCAGAGAATGGTGGGGACTCGAAGGGACCTATGGAGATCATCTAGTCCAACCCTCCCTGCTACTAGAGCAAGTTGGACATGAATGCATCAAGGAGGTTTTGAATATCTCCAGAAAAGGAGACTCCAACAACCTCTCTGAGCAGCCTGTTCCAGTGCTCTCTCACCATCAAAGTGAAGGTTTTCCTCATGCTGAGATGGAATTTCCTGTGTTCCAGTTTGTGCCCATTGCCCCTTGTCCCGTCACTCGGCACCACTGAAAAGAGTCTGGCCCCATCCTCTTGACACCCACCTTTTAGATATTTGTAAACATTGATGAGATCCCCTCTCAGTCTTCTCTTCTGCAGGCTAAACAGACCCAGGTCTCTCAGACTTTCCTCGTAAGAGATATGCTTCTGTCCCTTGATCATCTTCATAGCCCTCCGCTGGACTCTTTCCAGTAGTTCACTGTCTTTCTTGAACTGGGGAGCCCAGCACTGGACACAGTACTCCAGGTGCGGCCCCACCAGGCAGAGTAGAGGGGGAGGATGACCTCCCTCCACCTGCTGGTTACACTCTTTTAAATGCACCCCACGATGCCATTGGCCTTCTTGGCCACAAGGGCACATTGCTGCCTTATGGTCAACTTGTTGTCCGCCAGGACTCCCAGGTCCTTTTCTGCAGAGCTGCTTTCCAGCAGGTCAACTGCTAACCTGTACTGATGCTTGGGGTTATTCCTCCCTAGATGCAGGGCCCTATACTTGCCCTTTTTGAACTTCATAAGGTTCCTCTTCAACAAGTTTTCTAGCCTGTCCAGGTCTCGCTGAATGGTAGCACAGCCTTCTGGTGTATCAGCCATTCCTCCCAGCTTTGTGTCATCAGCAAACTTGCTGAGGATACTCATCCAGGTCACTGATGAATATGTTGAATAAGACTGGGCTCAGTACTGACCCTGGGGAACATCGCTAGTTACAGGCCTCCAACTAGACTGTGCACCACTGATCAAAACTCTCTGAGCTCTGCCATTCAGCCAGTTTCCAATCCACCTCATTGTCCACTTATCTAACCCACTCTTCCTAAGCTTACCTATGAGGATATTATGGGAGACAGTGTCAAAAGCCTTGCTGAAGTCAAGGTAGACGACATCCGCTGCCCTCCACTCATCTACCAAGCCAGTCACGCCATCATAGAAGGCTATCAGATCAGATTGGTCAAGCATGATTTCCCCTTGGTCAATCCATGTCAACCACTCCTGATAACCTTCTTTTCCTCCGCATACTCAGAGATGACATCCAGGATGTTCCATCTTCTTCCCAGGGATGGAGATGAGGCTGAATGGCCTGTAGTTTCCCAGGTCTTCCTTCTTGCCTTTTTTGAAGACCGGAGAGACATTGTTGGGAATGTATACGGTTACGACCTTTGTCTTCCCACTGAACAACTACGCATGCTGAGGCCCTGTCAAGAAATAGCTGGACATTTGCCTGCTAATGGGAAGTAGTGAATAAACTCTGTGTTTTGCTTTGCTTGTACACACAGCTTTACTTCACCTATTAAACTGCCATTATCTCAGCTCCTGAGTTTTCTTGCTTTTGCCCTTCCAATTCGGTCCCCCATCCCGCTGACAGGGAAAGACCAAGTGACTGAACGGGATCTTAGTGCTGACCAGGGTCAACCCACCACAGCCAGGCAAACCATTCTCTGGAGGATACTCCCTACTGAGGCACCTAATTTAGGAGCTCAGTGGGACAAATATCAAAGCACCACGTGCATGAAGTGGTGGTAAGTCCCAAGACTTCAAATTGTTGTCATCTGTTTTCTCTTTTTGTAAGAATATTGCACTCATTCAAATCTACATTCAAATCTGCCAAGCTAAAAAAAACAACAAACAAAACACCCAACGTTGCATATCTGGAAAGCTACAACACTGGCATGTTTTTATACCTCTAGAAAACACTAAAAGCAAAGAAATAGAGTAAGTGATGGCAGCTTAAAATGAAAATTACAAGCCAGGCCTTGAGGAGTACTAATGAGGTTTGCATTATTCTAACTAGTCAATGTATCACAGGTTCTTGCATAGTCTAAACTGGCCATACCAAAGCCTTTCAAAAGACATAGCTTTACCGCAATTGTGAGTAAAGTCTCAAAAAGTTATTTTACCTCTGTACGTTGACTGAAGAGTGTATGTGCTATATTAAGTAATAAGACACTGCATTTCCTTGCTCTCTCATATGTGTCCATGTAAATAATCCTTTTTTTTATTTATACTTTCCTTGAATCCATCTATAAACATTGTTTTCTTAATGCTAAAAAAAAACCCCAAACCACTAAATGGCTAAGGCTTAAGAGTTTTTCTGCCAGTTTTACAGATTTCACTATCACTTTGGAATTTGTGATCTTAATAAAAAATGACAGCAACATACTTTGGTTAGATGAAGGTTTCTATGCCTTTATTATTTCCACTTTATTTTACCAATATCTATGCAGATGAAATGTAAAATATTAAATGAAAAACAGAGACTTTCTCCCTCCTTTCCAGTTATTGATCGAGAAGTTATGACTGAATTATTGCTGGCATCTTATTTAGAAGTTTGAATAATTTAAATAGCTCTGTACATCCTCCCTACTCCATCCTTCAAAAGAATTTAGCAAATATCTACTTCTCAGCCCTCCCTCACTCAAAGTAGTTTTAGTCAATAAAATATTAAATAGTGACTCATACTATTTTAAAAAGAACTTTTAAATCAGTGTTTTTAATAGTCTGTATTGCCCTTTACATAAACACAAGCTTCATTGTCATTTTCTAAAAAATCCAAATACACAAAAATAACCAACCCACCCACATTTGAGGGTCCTACTGTTGGGTTTTGCTCCCACTGAGTCAAATTCTAATCTCCTTCATTAGAGAAGAGCTATTTTACTTAATGAGAAACTCCACTGGCTTCAGTGGAAGTACTAATGGAGCTTACTAAAAATACCAATACCTGGCTCTTAAATCTGGAAAAGGAAAATAAAGTGTACAGAACACTGTGAAACTGTGCGAAAAGACACTCAAGGGACAAACATGGAGCAACACAGCCTGCCTGTCCACTACCTGTATCTACCCAAGGCAGAAATTTGCAGTGAAAAATTATAGGAGGCTTCAGGTAAAGGGACAGTTTAAGATGTGGCTTCTCCAGGCACAAAGATGTGACTTTAACCTTCAAGAGCACTACAATTTAGTCCAGAAATAAAAAGATATGTTTTGTCATCCATCTCGCAAGACAGTACATTTGAATGCACACACCACACCAAGAACTATAAAAAAAACCCCACAGAATAGAACATTGAGACAATTTCACTACAGGAGTTTTGAAAAACTGATAATGCATTGCATGCCGTGATACAGCTTTCTGACTCTTGTGGGAGAATGATTGCTCTTTTAAGAATGGGTAGTTCCTTTTCACTAATCACATCCTGCAGTTATTCTCTGTACAATATGCAAGCCAGAACTGTAAAAAGCTTTTCACACCTTTTGCTTCTGTAGCTTTTTGGAATGTACGCTGTACTATCTACGGCAACCAGCTGTGCTCACATTGGATATCCTCAGTTTAAGCAGGATCAGATTTTGGCAGTGCTATTATTAGCTGTAAGTATTTGTTTATTTCCTTAGTGCCAATTATGCCCTGTTGGGACTGCCAATGACACACAGTGATTCACGAGGTAGATTTAATAAACAAGCTTATATCAGTGACAAATATTCCATCAAGATACAAGAAAGCACTGTATTTAAGAATTTCTTATTTTTCAAAATGTTACAGTTAGCTTCTGGACAAGAGGAATTTTAATTTTTAGACATTTGAGCCTCCATGACTTAAGATTAGCTGTGGATGTGGAAAAATTATTAAAGAGCAGTCCCCAAATGTCACCAAACAGTTCCTCATTACAAATCAAAGGAGTATTCCTGCTTCTTGTCCAGTGTGATTAAGTCTTTCAGCTTACTGACTCAGAACCTGACACAAAACTACTTTTTTCCTTTTTGGCTATGAGACTAAAGTGCTAGCTGCAGCATTAGGAGTTTAGCCTACACAAAGCTCAGCCATATAGACAGATGGACCTAAAGTAGAAGTTAGCCAAGAAACAAGCACAGAAGTCCACCATTCTATAACATACTAGAATAAGCCTGGTGATCTGGATAGGATTAAAAACAGGTGACTCAGACAAATGACTGCAGCCTGGTAATAGCAGCAAGCATTACATTCAATCTCAAAGACTTACAGTCTTCTCTTTAGAGAAGAGTAGAAGTACTGGCAGTACTGAAAGACCCATCCTTTGGCTTCAAATAATTCCATGCCAGGAAACTTGGAGGGAAAAAAAAAAAAAAGAGAAAATAAGACTGGTTGATCTTGAAGCTGATTGAGTGCTTAAATAGCATTGATTTTTTTTTTTTTCTTCACCATAAAAATTATAGCTTGCTCAACAGGACAGGATGCTCAACATGCTAAACACAGTTGGTAAAGGGCATTTTAATTGTCAAATATTAAAGATTTTTTGAGCATATTATGACTGCATTCAACACTCAGTCTGGCCACAGACTCAAGTTAGAAAACACCTCAAGATCTGAGTTTTTCTTACTGAGACCAGCAGTACAGAGCCTGGGATTCACTTAGTCCCTGTTTCAATATTAAATTTAAAAAAAAATAAAAATCTGATGCTGTTTGTAACTTGAGCAAAGTTCATCTACCAAGTTTAAAAAACCAAACCAGAACAACAACAAAAAAACCCAGAAAACCATAACCTGAAAGTTTTGATTACATTATTTGAGGAAACCTCCTAACTATCATTCAAGAGACAGATATGGTGGAAGCAATGGAGGGTGACACACTGCTGAGAGCTCAGGCTCTCTTCTAAAGAAAGAGTTTTGCTGGGATTTTATAAATCTGTCATTCTCACCACAGTATAGACCTTGATCACAGCAATCAGAATCACAATTCTGAACCAATAAAACAAAAGAGAATTAGGTGACTAATTACAATTAACATACTGTGCCAAAATTACTCTCCTTCTATTTGGAAAAAAAAACCCCAAAAAACAAAACCAAACCAAACAAACCAAAAACCCACAACCCTAAACAAAAGAAAACAAACAAACAAAAAAACAACAAAAACACCCACCCCCAAACCAACTTAAGCCTGAACAAAAATTATATGCTATGAACTGTGGCAGCACCATGGTTCTCCAGTTGCAGAAATCTGCTTGTCTGATGAGCTTCTTAATGCCCATTAAAAAGTATTGAAGCTAATAAGAATCTAGTATGGACAAAAAAACCCCAAACAACGTTCTGTGAGATACAATCAAAAAGTAAGCGGTCAGTAATCAAAACAAACTATACGGAACTCAAAGGATCCAATGTTGCATCTTAGTCTGCATTGTGTTTTCCCCTCAATTTAAAGAAAAAAAAAACAGCTCACACTGTCACTCTCCATAAAACAGTAAAGATCTTTCTTCTTACTTTGTTTACATTTATATACTTACAGGAAAGGGAAAGCTCTAAAAAAATTCTATTTGGGGAGATTATCTGTTTCATAAAATATCATCTGCACTCGATATTTATTCAATCCTTTTATAAGAAGAGATTTGGCAGCTGAATATTATGTATGACAGACTTCTTTCACACCATCTGTTATCTGTAGCAAATCAGAAAGCATTTCTGCCTTTCTTTTTGTGCAAGACTGTGGGTACAGTTCGGAACACTTCAAAGCAGTATTTCCTAGTTGTTTGAGAAGAAATAGTGGCAGTGGCTATTCAATTCTGGGGCTTCAACGCTCTGTTTTTCAGAGTTCCTGCTCAACAGCACACTAGCTCACAGTAAGTCAGAAACTTTAAAGGTTACAGAATAGGGAAATAACAAACTTGGTTTCTCTTTCTAGTCTACTCACTGCTGATACAACCCAATTGTCTTTCATGTGAACTTCATTTACGCAGAAAGAAAACTAAGCTCAAGTGAGGCATTGCTTTAACTTCAGTTGGCCACATTGAACAGTTTTTCTTCAGCTATTAACTTCTGTTGTCATCTGTTAGTATGAAAATTCACTGAACTCAAATTTTACTTCACAGTACAGGTACCCTCTGTGGACAGGAGTTCACTTGATACAGACTTTGAATGAAGATATAATTAAAACTATAAAAACAGAAAAATTGCAAAAAAACCCAAGGTTGATGGTATATTAGTTTTTTTTGACATCTGAAGATAATACACTACTTGCTCAGTTTCATGCTCCAAACCATCCTTGGATGGTCCAAACCATAGTCCAAACTACTATGCATCCAGACATGTTCTAGCACTTGAAAGGAGCTAGAACATAAGACTGATTCTGTTCTCAGTCAGGATGAGCATATTACATTTCCTGAAGTTGTAACTAAGCAAGGAAATAAAAAAATTCCAAAATCACTGACCTCACATACAATCCACCTGGCCAAATTCATTTGGAGGATAAAATTTTACACTGATAAATTCCCTTTTCTAAACTGGCGGAAATCATTGAGAATTTTCTAGAAACATGAGAAATAAGAAAGCATTAGTAGAAAAAAAGAGCTTCCTGTCTTTTTTGTGAACATCATATTTGAACTGAAGCCCTTCTACAGTGGATAGTGTTGTATCACTATCTCCAAAAACAAGTTGCCCCAGACCTATGGTTTTCTCTAAGAGACTAAGAGTCTGCCCCAGAAGGTGAAAGGACCACCTAGCCAACCAAATAGCTGACTCTCAGACTGCTGGTCTCTCCTCCGTCTGGCCCCCAAACCTATTGTCTCTCCAGTACCTCACTTCTAGACCCCTTATCCTACTCAACAGCTAATTTGGCCTGAAATTAGCTGGTGAAGTACACATGCATGCAGCTCTGTAGTTCCTTAGCGAAACATTCACACTCTCTCCAGTTGCTGTCACTGAGACCTCAACACAAACACAAACAACAGACAGGACTCTCACTGAGGAAAACAGGAATAGCATTTAATATGCAGATATGACAGACTTTGGTGATTAGGTGCAGTGCTTAGCCAAACAAACTTACTGACCAAAAACTCCATTTTCCCATGCTTGTTTGCCCAATTCACCCCTGTTTTCTCCCTTTTTCCACCGTTGGTCCTTCTCTAAAGATCTCATATTAAGTCTCTCATAGCCCCACAATCCCCTTAAAAGATTCTACAATACTTAATACACAAACCCAAAATGGCCTTCCTTCTGCATCCCATCATGAGTCCCCTATCCCCTTAGGCAACTAAACACCCTTCAGTCTTCAAGGGATCAACTCCTCTCCCTCCCTCCCTGACCCATCTTAGTGGGTTTCACACTCAGGAGGACAGGCCAGTTCTCCTTTGAGAACCGTACAAGTAGCAGAGTAAGTGTGCTCTGCTTGCACTCATTAAGATACACCATTCCTCCACTTATTGTTTATTTGCATTTTTGGTGGTTAGCCTTTAATCTTATTACCTGATCAATTATTAGCTTTTATCCTTCTAGAAATCAAGTTGATTAAACTGTGCTCTAATTTGCTCTAAGACAGAGAGCAAATTAATTGTTTTACATTTCCGTCTCTTTCCCTCTTCCTCACATTCATATCTCATTGTTTCTTAACACTGATGGTTCCTTTTGATTTATAATTAGACATGTTGTTCAATATTAAATGTATTCTAAAGCTAAGTGATTTTTATTCTGCTAGTGAAAGTCCATAGGTTGTTTTTATATCTCCCGGTCCTGCTAAGTGAGACTTTGAAGGCATAATGCCAGCTGGATCGATCATTACAGCTTGACAATAAAGACATGAGAAGATTAGCATGAACTCCCAAACCAGACTAACTTCCTTGAATTTTGAGTTCTTTAGAAGCCACAAAATCAAAATATTTTCATAGCAATTCAGAGAACTTTCAACAATGCTACACTGAACAGAAGCAGAGTTTCTAATCTGCAGTTTAAGAGAGAAGTTCATCCTTTGAAAGCTATCAACAAATTCTGTGGTACTTGTATAAAACAGATACATGAGTGATAGCTTAAGAATTTAATTAAAAACACTGTTTTCTCATGAAAAGAAATCTCTAGGTTCCTTTTGCATGTTTGTTTCTCCTGAAACTTGAAAGGCATCTGGATACTATAGGTTGGCAGCAGATTCTTTCAGAGATAAAAGAAAGTCTGAAAATTTAAGAAACAGGACTTACAATTATGAGAGACTGTCTCCTGCTACAGAGGTGTGCATAACTAAGGTTGCTTTTGGGGATCTAACACACACCCAAAAAAAAAATATAAAAAAGTCACAAACATTGCTTCAAGAGGGATTTTCTTTTAACAACACTATTTTACCCGCACATGGATTCCATCCTATAAATACTATCAGTTTTTGTCTGTCTACTGCGTTAGAAATACATAATCCTTTTCACATGGGATTTCATATCCCACAGTAGTATGTCTTTTTTTTTTTTTTTTTTTTTTTTTTTAAACATTGCCCAGGTCCCTATTTCTGTGCACACTTTTCAATTATTTCTCTGGTCTGGAGTAGCTTGCAAATTGAACTAAGGACCAACCTTTTATTATCTATATATGAAGCCAAGAATACAATACAACTGGACTTCATTTTGACCAAATATATTTCACTCCATTATGCTGTAAGAACAAGGAAACTTTTTATTCTATCTGCATAATCATTTGGTCTCACAGCTGCTCCTGCTCATGTTCCTACGATGGTCTCTTCTCATTAACAATTTCAATTTCAAACAGGTTTCCTTAGTGATTCTTCAGTTCTGTTATGTAAAAACAAACAAAACCCCAAACACACACACACGCACCAAGTACTATAACATGAGACTTCAAGCCCTTTTCCTCCTCTGTCTAGAACTAAATAAAAAAGATGAGGGGACAGGTCATGGAAGATGAAACCTTGGATGCAGTTTTGGAAACATTCTTATTTTCTTTTTCTCCCTCAGAAGGAGTAAAGAACATCTATCATACCTACTGTAATATCAGTGAAGACAAGTTGCCCTTTTGAGACATACTTTGGACTTTGCTTTCATAGTTCAATATAGTCTTATATTGATGTTTGTGTAAGTTCCATAACAATTATCACTCAGATATCAGCATGATTAAGAGTACCACAAGATGTGTCTGCATTCAGCATAAATTGAAAATTCCTAGGGTTTTTCATCTGTTTAGAGCATTAAGAGAAATTACGTATTTGCATCAGGTAATTTATCTTAACTTCCCAATATAATTCCTGAAGAAACATTTTGGGGTTTTTTCTAGCATTCAAGCTGAAAAGTTTTTGTTCGACTCCTAAGAAATGCAAAGACTTCCCAGTAGACCTAACCGAGCTTTTTCCCCTATCAGTTGTGATTAGAATAGTGGGATCTAATGGTTTCTCCTCTTTGTCTGCTTCCCGCTGGTCGTTCCAATCCGCCATCCTGTCTCCTGCTATAACATGTCCAGACAATTTAGCCCTTCATTAAGTCACATCACCTCCCTCGCATAACCACAGTTTTCAACAGAAAAATACAAGTTTCAATATAAGCTTTTATTCTGTAACATGATGACTGTAATGCTTTCCAGCTTTCCAGACAGTGTGCAAGCTAGAAAACATTTGCCAGAAAACAAGACAGTTCTCTCCTTCCTAGTTCACTCTCCTGCTGCTGTTCTTGGTTCCTAGATGTCCACTCTCTATATTAAGACTGGAGTTCTACTCTTCACTCCACTCAAAAAAACCCAGGATGAGCTAACCGAAGTCTGTATTTCAAAAAAATGAAGCCAATTTTCCAAAAGTTAAGTAGCTATTCTGTCCACTTTAATCTCTGATTTTCACAAAGTTTGTAACACTCTAGAAATCATGTTTGGATCTCAAGAAATCTTAAACTCACCACTCAAAGCTTAAGATGAAAAACTATATTTTGTAGGAAGGACTGAATTCTCAAATCTGGTAGAACATTCAACCCAAAGGGTGAAACCTTAGAACCCAATGCTACATGGGTACATCTGTTAGACCCGCTAATGGCTTCAGTGTATCCAGGATTCTGCCCAGAATACTTCAACATTCACAAAATACAGATCAGCAAATACCACGATAAATACATCCTATATTCAAGTGGGGGGGCATAAAGTGTAATATTTTAAGAGAACTGACGTGTTCAGAATTCCTATGTTGTGACTGCTGTTCTTCGCCTACAATGGGGGACCCATATTAGATAAGGCTGAAGTATTTAATTACTGTTACTTTCAGTAAGTGTGACACTGACCAATCGAATTATTAACAAAGAATGTCAATTCACAGACTAAGAGACATCATAATGAAAATGTTAAAAATCAAGACAGCATTCTCTGTAACAAACCTTGCACAAAAATTCTCGGAATAGCAGAAAAAAGTGTAAGACTATCATTCTGGGGAAAAAAGTCCAAGAACCCATTTCTTAAATCTACCTCTTATAAGCTATATTAACTAACTTACATATGAATATGCTTGACAACACATTAAGTGCTTTTCACCACTGAGTTATCAATTCACCCATATCCAAATAATTTCTATTTGTAGCATTATGATTACCTAATCGTAGACATATTTTATTAAAAGTGCATAGGTTGGCAATAACTTCATATCAAAATAATCAAACCTCACATATAAGGTATGCAAAACTTTCTCATTATAGTGAAGTAAGATACCATTATGAGCTTCTGGAAACACTCCAATCTAATAAAACTAGTGTATAAAGGCATTTTTTACTGCCAAAGGCACATTTTTCCCCCACTTCCTGGATACCTGAAAATTACTTCCAAACATACATGGAACACAGAAGCCTACTTCCTTCCCACTTTCACCCTAATAATTACTTCAAAAAAGTATTTTTTTTTAAATATTTTTCTGACATAGAACTGACCTACAGCATCTTAAGGCTATCTTGTGAAATGTACAGTCCCACTAGCTATGCTGTATGTAAGAGACTTCTTGACAGTGATGTCTTCTATAAACCCCAATCAAGTTTTAACTTTGCATATGTAATGTGAAAGCCTCAAACAAGCAAAACTCAGATGTTATCCACAGAAATTACACAGCAGAATTACATACGAAGTAATCTGTAGTTTCTCAGGGCAAAGAACAAGCTCCACAAACTACCTAGCCCATAAAACCAAATGCAGATTTTAGTGATTAGTTAGTTTTGTACCTATTTGCTAAAGACCAATTATTACCTGCACACCAGTGGGTATCAGGTCTTTTAGATCTCACTTTTGTGAGTGACTGCAAGGATGTTCTATGGCTTCTAGGATAAAGTTTGTAACAGATCACAGTGCTCTAAAAAACAGGATCAATCTTCCCATATTTCTGGGACAAGCTAAGTCAACTAGAAGGAAAAACATTACGGATATTAATTAAGAAACCTGCTAGTCTGAAGTTCTTAATCATCTAGAATTAAAAAGAAAATATCGCCACCGCATGCTGTAAGAAAATGCTGATGACTGATATTTTGGGTAGACAGAACAAATTCCTGGCAATCTCCTGAGCAGTAGGCTCATGCCTCAACTCCTACAGCTAACAGGACGCATATGACAGTTACCTTTAACACATACATCAGTCCTGGCACTCACTTGCCATTTGTAAATCTGTGGATTTCAGGTTCCTTTTTATAGATTATTCTTTCTCACAGTATTTTTAAGTGAACAACAGGGAAGCCTGGCTGGTTCTTGTAGCACAATTGCAGAAATGATCTGGCTTTTCTACAGGGTACTTGTTTCAGCTCACAGAGATAGCTGAATGTTAAGAACAGGAAAAGAAGTTGTTACAACTGTAGTTTTCTTTCAAAGGTTGTAGAGGGAATATTGCGTAGGTGGAATATAAACCAGTTTCTGGAGACCATCAGAATGGTTCTGTACAGCTTGGTAAATGAACAAGTGGACATTTTCTGCTTAAAGACAGTGAGACAAATCCTAGTCCCAGAAACAGAACTACAATTTCAGAGCATAGCATAGTTATTCCTCATTTTCCCTAAAGAAAAAAAACAGGCTAATAATAAACAGTTCTTGAAATAATTATTCTGATTTCTTATTTTCTGTTTTTTTAATCAATTTCCAGAAGCATTCCCTTTCCTAAGTGCCGTGGTTTTGTCCGGGTTGGCCAGTGACAAGATGAGAGATGCTCTCCACCACCTCTTGCTCCAAGGGAAGGAAGAAGAGAAAGAGTTATGACTTCAGGAAAAAAACTAAGCTACTTTAATGAAATAATAATAATAAAATAAAAAGGAAATAATGAAATGGATACTATATATACAAATGTACATGAAACCGTGTCAAGCTCCAAGGGAGATGTCACTGGTGGACTCAGTGACAAATGGGAACTGGAACACACTGACCAGGATCAAAAGGCAGATGAACTGACAGGGTCCTCCTCAGGCATCATTCACTGAAGAAAGGAAATCATCACAGAGAAGCCCACTGGAGACAAACCAGCCCAACCCCTTTGGTCCCTCAGCTTTTGTACTGAGCATGGCAGATGGGATGGAAGACCCTATTGGTCAGTTGGGGTCACCTGTCCTGTCCACTCCTCCCCACACCTGCAACCCCTCCATGGGGTAAACAACCAGGTCAGCTGGCCCTGGCTGCCACAGCAACGAGTGTCAGCAAGAGCCTCTCTCACTGAGCAGAAAGTCACCTCTGCTCCACCCCAAACCAGAATGCTAAGTCAGCTCACAAAAGCCTGAGCGAGATTCA
Source organism: Larus michahellis (assembly GCF_964199755.1). Taxonomy (NCBI): domain Eukaryota; kingdom Metazoa; phylum Chordata; class Aves; order Charadriiformes; family Laridae; genus Larus; species Larus michahellis. Next base: position 82,873,048 of record NC_133897.1, read on the forward strand.
GTGACTGCAGAACGAGGACGGAGTGCTTGACTATACTGCTCTTTCCTGTTAAAAATTTAGTTTTAAAGACTTCCTACTTTCTTTCCTTTTATCGCCTTTTAAGCCATCCACTTAGGATGAAGAGCTGAAACTCTGAAGCTGATTCCTAATTATAGGAAACCAAGTCTTTACTTCAGCTGCTAAAGAACCAGACATCTTCCTAAATGCAGAGAATTCAAAGCTCCATAGGCAGAGAATTTCAGTCCAGCTATTCTGCTACCTAAACAGATTTTAAAGAAAAATATTCAAATGCAGATGGCTAAGCAGCACCAGGTCTAAAACTTCAGTCTTTTATCTCCCTAAGCTTCCACTAACATCAAACAGAAGTCTGGGCCAATATGAATCACAAAAACTGGCCCTTCACATTCATTAGGCCTGAAACTCGGTTACCTTTTAATCCAAACTTCTAGGCCAAGCTGCACATTTACTGAAGTGCCAGGAAATAAGCTATGCCTTTTATACTGTCATACAAGCTACAATAAGGTAAAATATTCTGAGGAGGAATGGCCATTACATTTTAAGAGCCTTGAATTGAAGCAATAATCTCTGAAATATCGAAGATGTCATTTTGTCTGCAGACTGGCCTATAAAGAGTGTACATTAAGAAGCAACTCATCTTTCCTCAAAATGAACTTTCCTGAAATTATTTCCAATCAGAGAAGTCTCCAGTCATGTGAAAGGGGCCATTCAGTTCCTTAAGGGGAACGGTGGGAGAAAATAAAGTTTCTATTTGGAGGGGGGATGGCAAGAAAAAATCAGATTTTGTAAATGGGTTTATTTTCATTAAGATCAGTGAAATAATTGGTTTAATTAGACTCACATACAAGCCCATCTTCCAATCAAACTTGCTGTTTCAAGGAGGTTTAGTGCCTCCTTGTTCAAGGCCTGGATCCTCAACATTGCAGATACTGCTGGAACTCAACTAGCTCTCAAATTGCTGCTCCTTGTTGCCTATTGCCACAACCACATAAGTATGAAAAATAATGCTCAGGGAGACTGAGATCAAGGGCAATTAGATGGCTCCGAGGACTCAGGTGAAGAGGACAGGGACCTGTGTGAGAGTCTCAATCAAATCAAGTCAAGGAGAAAGGCTACAGTAGGAGGAGGATATTCTGTCACTCAACACATGGCTTTGCAGCTGGCAAGAAGCTTTGGCTTCTACAAATACACAATGATCTTCAAAGAGCAGGCTGCTGGAAAGAAACAGATGTGATACCTGACAAAAGTGGGTCAACAAACGAAAAAGGCAAGATGGGATAAACTTCATGAATAGAGTTGTGAGATAGATAGATATACAATTTTTAGGAAAAAGGGAAGAAAAATTACTTCATTGTACATAAAGAAACAAATACATGGAGCTGTCCTGTGGAATGAGAGTCTGAAACAGGACCTAGGAGAAGCCAAAGTAGATGTTGATGAACGGCTGTGGCAGCTATCCAAAAGTAGATAGACAAAGCATTATTCAGACATTTGGAAGATGTTCCAGTCATGTGTCTTGGTTGTCATAGAGGACTTTAACCACTCTCATATGTACTACTAAGAAATCAGTACTGTGTAGCACAAGTAATCTAGAAGGTTTTAAAAGTACATTGGGCGTTTTTGGTTTTCTTTTTTTTTTTTTTTTCCCCCAAGGAAGAATGGGATAGGCCAACTAGGAAGGTTCTCTATTGTATACAAAAAAACTGGTTGTGAATGTGATAGTTGCTGGGAATCTATGCTGTGGTAATCTGCAGATGGAAGAATTTAAGATCTTGTGGAAAGACAGGGAAGCAAGCTGTAAAGACCCCAGACCTTCAGAAGAACAGATTTCAGTCTACTCAGGAAGCTGCTGGCAGGATTTCATAGAATATTGTCCAGGGAAAAGAGGAGCTCATGAGGTCTGACTGAGGTTAGCCTTCTTGGAGCACAAAGATGATCAAAGAAAGTGAGACAAGTTTTGGATGAAATGATCTAAGAGCAAGAAAATGAGCAGCCATAGCAGAAAGTGTCCAGGCCGGATAAAGAACCCAACTAAGTACAAATACAAGAAGACAGGCTACAAGAAGTGGAGGTAGTGATATATTTATTATAAAGAAGAACTCCAGGAGAATTTGAAAGGCCAGTGCTTTACTGGAGTTAAAATTGGAAGGATAAGCGAGGGGCAATGGGAAGGTACCGGTGTACACTGCAGTAAAAGGAAAGCCAAGAAAAGCTTTGGCTCACTACACAGTGGGGTGGGTAATCTAGTAATGAAGGGAAGTTTGATGTACTTGGTCCCTCCTTGCTTCAGTGGCAAGTTCTGCTACCAAGTACCCTAAGTCCGTGTGCTGGCTAACAGAGTTTGGGGAGAAAATGTGTGATGAGAAGAAAAATGAGTCATGGACTACTTGAATAAGGTGAACATGTACAGGTCCCAAAGAAGCTAACCAAACATCCAGTGGTGCAGAATGACCTGCTAAAGTCATCATGAGGCTGTTCCATCTGCTTGGAAAGACTGTGGTGATCAAGAGAAGCTCTCAGAACTAGAACAAGCAACTAGAAAAAGACTAATCTTATGTCCCAAAAAGGGCATGGAGAAGGATGTGGGAAACTACAGTCAGTTAGCCATACTTCCATGCCCAAGAAGATCACAGAAGGCCTCAAAGCCATTTCTAGGCACATGAAGGACATGGAAGCAGACAGCATAGATTTACCAAGTCACACATCTGACTAACCTCATCACTTTCTGTTGTAAGATGACTAACTGGATAAGGGGACAGCAGCTAGTTACTTTGTATTGCTTATTTTGACTTAAAAATTTTATTTCAAAATTGTCTCTTACAGTGTCCTTGTAGCCAAACTGAGGAGGTATGCATCGAAGGCAGACTACAAGGTGGAAGGAAACTGAGATTATCAGTTCAGAGAGTGGTAGTTAAAATTTCAAAGTCTGTGTAGCAGTCAGCTTTGGGTGGTGTTCCTCAAGCTCCACTGTTTGCCCCAACAAGGGACCAGTGCTCTTCATCAACACTATCCACAACCCAGATGACAGAATGAATTACCTCATTATACCCTTATCAAGTTTGCAGGTGACAGAAAAAATGGTGTGAGCAACTGTTATGCTGGAGGGTAAAGGTGCAATTCACAGGAAACTCATGCTGGAAGAATGAGTGAACGGGAACTTCGTGAAGAAAGACAAAGTCCTCTGCCCGTGAACAGTCTATCCCTGTGCATCGGTATAAACCAGCTAGCCAGCAACTCTGAAGAAACAGACAGGCTGACAGCCAAATGCAACTCAAACTCATCCTACCGGCATCGAACACTAACCACGTAAAGGGCAGCAAGAGCACAAACATGCATCTCCTCTGTTAAGTGCTTACGAAGTTGTATATAAAAAAATGTTCAGTACTGTGCCCAAAGTACATAGGAAATGTCGACTATTTGGAAAGAGTCCAGAGAAGGGCAAAGATGGTTAGGGAATTCAGCTAACTTGGAGGAAAGGTACAGAGTTCTTTTTAAAACTACTATTTAACTAACTACACAGTAAAGCAATGTTTAAAGGCAAAGTCAAAAATATGTAAAATTATTGAGACTTTGTCCAGGAAAGCTAAACACGTGTAAGAGCTAGGGCTTTTTGCTTATTTCTTTTAAAAACCTCCTTCAGCAAATCACAGACCATCAAATGCAGAATGTTTCACACCTGCTTATCATAAAAATAGGTGTCAGTTATCAGCTCCATTTCTCTTTCACCTGTTTCCATGGTCATTTTAACAGTTCTGAAGTTTGCCCAAAACATAGGGGAGGAGAATTTTTTTCTCAGAAATCATATCTGCCTATACAGCTAATGAATTTGGTCTGGTTTTAAATTCTACTTCAGCAATTGTGTCAAGAATTCCACTTAAGGAAATTCACAAAGACAGGGAGTACCTCAGAGGAAAACAATTCTGGTTTACTTCTAATGCATACTGTTAAATTCTTGGTATAGCATTCATTGTGTCTGAAATTGTATCGTTCTGAATTCTGTAACAGAGAGTTGCATATATGTTACAAAATGAAAAGCATTCAGAAAATGTGGACTGCTTCCTTTGAATAAATATTATTACATTACTGTTTGAGTTTCTTCATTTTGGAATAGTATGGATACACCAAATTATATTCTAATAATATCTGCTTCTCACACCTCAATCAAATACATGGCAACAATGGCATTCATCGTCTTTATTCTATATGGAATTTTACTTGGTAATAAAATCTGCATGTTTTGCATATATTTAATGAGCAAATGGAAAACAGCATTAATCATGCATGTTTATAAACCTAAACTTCATTTCCCTATCTATCTCGTTCACTCAACCCCTTATAGTGTGAGAAGATTTTTTTGAGAAGCGACCTAAATTGACAAATCCACAGTCTCATGTTTTGGTGACTGGTACAATTTTTCCACCTCATAGTGGATATACCAGTAGAGTGATTGCCACTAGTGATCTTAGAGAACAGAACAAAAATAGCAAAAGCAACAAAAAGCAAATAGGAGGAAAACCAACAAGTTTCAGGTATATATAATCTATCTCCAAATTTCATTAAATTCCACTTATTTCTAGTGGACCCTTTTAGCTTAAAATAGTTGTTTCAAACTATCAAAAGGCAATTAGAATGTTAAATTAATACATCAAGAAGAAAAAGAGTCTTTTTCTAACATAAGCAACTTTTCTTCCCAGTTTTACTGAAACAGAATCCCGTACTTGGGGGGAAAAACCAGCACAATACTGTGATCTGCCTTCAGATCACACAGTTCCAGTACGTATAGAACTGAATTCAGCAATATTAGCACCAAATAATTAAAAAATATATAAATAACCACTCAAAGTGAGTAGAATCAAAATAAGCACTTCCATAATCATACTCTGCAATCTTCAAATTATCCTTGCAAAAAGTTCCTCGAATTCCTGATTTTCAACTCAAATACCCTCTTCTTGTTTAAATACCCCAATATTGTTTTAAGTTGCTGTAATCTACATCAGTTATTACAATAGCAGAACCAGGACAGGTGTCTAATAGCAATGAAAATGCTAATGTTTACATACAAACCTTTCATACATTGAAGCTTTTCTTAAACACCTTTTTTCCCCCCAAGATAAATATCAGGATAACATTCGCTATCACTATCAAACCTATTTAGCATTAGGATCTGTTTTCTATTTGCTCAATATTTCAGGCATGTGTTCTACAAGTTTGCTTATTGTTGAAGACTAATCAATTTGTAAGCAATAATATTATTTCAAAACTCACTCAATTTCTATCCTTGCATAAAGTATCGAATTACAGGTATTACTAAGTCTCCACAATCAAGCTAGGCATACATCAGTTTTCATAGCATTCTAAAAGAGAAATTACCCAGTCGTATCACCCACATGATTTTTATCACTTTATATTTTCATTTTTTTCCTTCCACTTCAGCCACTGTCACTTCCACGGCCTCTTCCATTAGCCAGTCTCCTTGCTTTAAGTTCAATGTCATCACCAGCCTTAAAAATAAAACAATAATTTTAAAATTCAAACAAGTTAATCTCAACCCAGAACAACGAACTTAATTTTTGACATACTTTTCCTCACTTTGCTTTGACCACGTGGCTAAAGACACTTAAAAGCAAGTCAAGTTCAATAATAAGGGGGCCTTCCAAAGGAGTTCTTATACTAATTTTTCTTCATTATGTTTTTGGACATTAAGAACACAGGTTCCAATACACCAGAATTCAAACAGCATGAAAAAGCAAGCAAGAGAAGAAATACAGAAGGCTCTTTTCTGGATTTCCCAAAGGTTTCCCCAGCATGGACTTTTTCTACAAGTGGTCTCTCATTTCTCCATAACAGAGTACAGGCACAGGCAAGTGTTACCCGCAGGACTCACTCAAATTTTACTTTGGTTAATTTACTGCCAATCCACACAAACCTTTGGCCAGAAGTCAGGCATGGAAGCAGATACCCCAGGACTCCCCAGCACACCGTTACATGAGCACACAGACTCCACCATCCCCACTCACAGTTTCCCCTGTTTCCAAGTCATGGTGCTCACACAAGCCATTAAATTTCCTGTGGGGAGGAGATGAAGAGGACGGGGAGGGGAGTGAGACATAACACAGCACCCCACCTAACCCTCCCTCTTTCTCCTGCCCCAATGACTGCTGAGGGCCAGGGCGCAGAGCCAGGGCATATACATGTACTTTGATGGGCTGGGTACAGTTTTGGTGCCCAGTGGGGTTTCTTCTCCACTTCCTGGCATTCCATTATCACTAGTCAGCTGGAAGCGGTTTCCACTGGCACAGGGCAGTTTGTGCCCCTGCTGCTACTCACAGCTTGTACTGTGCTATGATTCAGTAGTGCAGGGCCTATCCAGACCCTAAGAAGGTAAAGAATGTATCTAGCTGGAGAGTTTCTCTCAAAACACAGCTTGAAAGCCTCTAATTTCTTAGTCTTCAGTGACAGGGGCTCAGCAGGTTCCAAGCAGCATGCGTAATAATGCATTTAATATTACACACAAAGCTGCCCTAGAAGTTTTCCAATATACTTTAATTTACTATACACCCTGGTTACTCTGCCCATTCTTTGTGTTAAAGTAACTTCAGGTAAACTGTTAAGAGCTTCTCCTCCCATACCAAAATAATAGCTTCTCGTACCACAAATAAGTTCGCCCATTTCCACTGCCCAGATAAGAATATGCCTGTTGATAAGAGATTTAGAGTTACTAATGCCTCTGACATTTAGTCAGAGGCTGGCTGGTTTAGGGCTGGTTTCCATTAGGATCAGCAGAGGGAAGGAGAATTAAGGTACAGATGAAAAGTAGTAGTGCTGTGTGGTGGGTTGATGTTGGCAGTGTAATTACAATGACTTTAGTCTCTTACATCAGTGACAAAGTGGGAAGCGCGGGGAATCATACTGGGACAATGTGGTTCAGGAGTAAAATGGCTTAAAGGCAATTCATCTGTTTTGAGTGCTTTGCCAGGTGATGGAAGAATTAGAAGCAAAGTGCTCCGACCAGTAAGAGAGTCAGATTTGTTAGTAGTTTTTGATGTAACAGCAGTTTTTTTGATGTAACAGCAGCTGGATTGTTTTCCAGCTCAGAAAGAAGTATTTATGCCTGAAAAGAGACATTGGTACAGGTGCAAAATCTTTCTGAAGTTTATTTGAAAAAACATTAAACCTACTTCAAACTCTTTTTTATACACATAGCTGTGACGCAATTACAGTGGTTATGCAAAATAAAATGAAAAAATAACAGGGACAGCAAAAACATCTGTTGGAGTAAATATTCTGTGAGTGTAGGATTTCCAAGCTGTCAATCACGCAAAAGACACTTTTCCAGACCTCCACCATTGTTCAAGAGTGAGCTTCTGTTTCCGAGAAAGCAGAGGTTCAAGAAAGCAAAGGAACACTGAAGCACAGTAACTGAATTTTTCCTTTGAAGAAAAATATTCGTGGACCACCTCTGTGGTATTGATTTAACGTTTTTCATTTATGACTAAATATTTTCTTTATGTTCCCTTCTTCCATTTTTGACAATTTGCATTTGAGTACACAGAGGTTTTAATTTCATGGCTCACTAATTGAAGAGTATTGACCTGGTACAATTGTGACAGTGACCCAGTCCTCTATTATATTCTTACAACATTTCACTCCACCAGTTTAAGTGTGCTGCCTTCCCCTATATCAGTTAAATGAAGACCTGATCAAAAACTTATCTAAACCTTTGGTCAATTAAAGTCTTTTTGTCTGTAGGGTTGCCTTAATTCTTGTGCTTTTACACACCCTCTGATACCCCGTCGCAGCACTGATGAAGTGTTTCACTTTGATTGTTACATGGCCGCAACAGAAACATTATGAGATCGGAGAAGCAGGAAGAAAGAAAGGTGTACGAGAAATTTACACAATCTACCTGAAGATCAGGACCAGTTCTAGCAACCTTATTTTGGCTTAAAATCTTTTAGCAGAAGTGGAAATGCATGACAGAACTCTCACGGGCATTGTGAATATAAATAATTTCCACTATCAGTTAACTTTTATCATTACAGTCAGGCTAGAACAAGAGCAGGCAATAAAGCAAGAAAAGAAAACCTTGGAATGAAGTCTGAAGGGGAAGAGTTTAGATAGGGAATCCAGAATACAACTTTTACTTCAGTGCACAAGAACCAATTCATTCCTGAAAGTATGGCACTAGATCAATCAGATTACCTGCAAAATAGGTCAGGTAACTTAATCAACTTATAATCAACCTCTGTTCCCACAGACAAGAAGGAAGTGATTGAGGCTACCCACCTCTGAAACTGATCTCAGTGACTCTGTTCAAAGGGCAGCGAGAACAGACTGTTTTGTGTGTTCCTTCTTCCTGGTGTGAGATCTGATCTTCATCACTTTTATACATTAAATTTCAAATATTCCCCATTTCAGCCAAGTTCAAGGTAAATCTGTGTTCTGAACCTATGTAATCACCAAAATACTAAAAAAAAAAAGACTGAAGTAAGATGCCTACAATTAGGGGGGTATTTCTAACCTAAGTTTGCTCTTGTATCCCAACCTATGCCATAGGGATAGCAAGATTTTCCCTTTGGAATGGTATTGCAAACAAGTTAATTTGGAACCAGACATTGTGATCACAAAAAGACCATAAAAAAAATTAACTCAATTTTCAAACAGGGTGCAAGTGATGCTCAGGAAGCAGTTTAGGGTCATACTTGAACACAGACCAATTTGAGAGAGGACTCTGTTCTGCAGACCAAAACAGAAATGCACAGGTAAAATAAGATCCCATGGTCACAGCACTGAACTTTATTATAATGAGTAATCAAAGAAGAAAAATTAATTCATTATTAATTTTGTTGTCTGTACTGGTATTGCAAAGTCTTGGCAATCTTGGATATTTGTAAGTCAAATGGTTTCCAGGTGTTCATTGTGTTATTTTTAGAGACCATGTTACATTCACAAATACTAACACAATTAGAAATTATTTCATCTATTTTAAAGTACGTTAGTGTTCTTTCTCGAATACAGCAAAACATAAGATAATATGTCCCAATATATTTTCTCAGTGCACTGTGGTATAAGTCTCGCTCAGAAGGGATGATACACACAAAGCAAGTGTTTAATCTCTCCTGGGTGAGAGTTCACTTTCATGGGAAATTCATTTCATAACAGTTTCATATCTGTGATACTTAAGAATGGTCTTCCAGGATCACAGAATGAAACAGAAGTCTTCATGGGAAATGATACTACATTTCTCCTTAAGATTTAGGTCATCTATGTTTTGAAGAACTGTGTTTCTGTCAGAATGTAAAGGTGTTCTTAGTGAATTGAAAAGGACACAATAATAAAACTATCTGAACTGGGGAATGTGTGCAATAGAAAATAATTTCTGTAGGACACAATGGAACATAAATTGAAGGTTAGAAATAGAAGCATTATAATAACTTCTCAAGAAAAGATAAAGGTACCAGATGCATATCACAAATTATCCTATTATAAAAGGGGAAAAGCTGGAGAAAAGGGAAAAAAAAGATTATATTCAGAATGTAAGAGAAACATTTCTGCAAATACCCTTCCTGTGAACTCCGAAAAATTTTCAGACCACTCTACTTTTTCTGCCATTTCGTATCAATGAGAAGGCAGTGAGCCCATACGATGGGTATTTTAGAATTCAGGATCTCAAGACTGCTGATAATTCACAAGGATTTCAATTAGGAAATCTCACAGATTTATTGCTTTTTTAATTGCTCTTCTTTTAAAGGGACTGCTAATGAATTTCATACAGAAGCAGCAACTTAGAGGAACATGAAAGAACAGTTTACAAGAGGTTTTAAACACATTATACATGTAAGAGATGTATACATTAAGGGACTTCAGCAAGCGATATTCTTTTGATCCTTATTATCCTGTTATTTTTCACCTTAAGTGACATAACTCCAAGACTTAACCAAGAAAAAACAAACAAAAAAATTCAATATCATGTTCTATTCTCAATCTGAATGTTCTATCTTAGGTTTAGAATAAAGGCAGTAAAAAAGAAAACACTTTTATCCAAAATATTTACTTATAACCCCAAGTTCACACTGTATTTGTCCCAGCTGAGAGTATTCTCCATATGAAACATCCACAAAATATTAAAACAACACCAAACCCTACAAAAAGGTAAAATCTTCTGCACTTTAACATTGGATAATTGCAACATTTATCTTATGCAAGATTCATGTTTACCAAGACCTGATCTTTTGTTGTTGAAGACTGCTGAGCGGGCAGGTAAACAGAGTACTGTATTTTCCATTGAATACAGCCAAACTTTCATACTCAGATTTTTAGCTTCAAACTACTCCGGGGGCCATCGTCTGCTACAACAGTCCTTCTCTAACTTAAACAGGTTACTTCGTAAACAATAGGGCCTAAGTCCAAGAGCAGAAGATGTAACTGTATCTAGAGTGGTATATCATAACCTGTTATTATAAAATGCAAGATGTTTTATCTTACTATGACTGAGAGCCAATAAAAGGTCAATGACAATAAAAAACCTATTCAAAAATAACTTTTTTTAATAAAACATGTATAAATCTTTAAACAAGTTTTATATTCATATCACCTGATCACATTAATATTTCCATACAGTAAGTTCCATCAGATATGCATGTATCTTTTCTATCAGTAGAAATCATTTTGCACGTATGAATAACAGTATCAGTCTACCAAACTGACTGCTCTTTTGCTGCCATGACATTTCCAGTTTATGTTGAATTATGAATTAGTTTGTGAGACTAATATACGCACTTGAATACAACAGAATCACTTAGGTTGGAAAAGACCCTAAAGATCATCAAGTCCAACCATAAACCAAACACTGCCAAGTCCACCACTATACCATGTCCCTAAGCACCACATCTACACCTCTCTTAAATGCCTGCAGGGATGGTGAGTCAACCACTTTCCTGGGCAGCCTGTTCCAGTGCTTGATAAACCTTTCAGTGAAGAATTTTTTCCTAATATCCAATCTACACCTTCTCTGGTGCAACTTGAGGCCATTTCCTCTTCTCCTATCACTTCTTACTTCAGAAAAGAGACCGAGTCCCACCTCACTACAACCTCCTTTCAGGTAGTTGTAGAGAGTGATAAGGTCTCCCCTCAGCCTCCTGTTCTCCAGACTAAACAACCCCAGCTCCCTCAGCCACTCCTCATAAGACTTGTGCTCTAGAGCCTTCATCAACTTTGTTGCCCTTCTTTGGACACACTCCAGCACCTCAGTGTCTTTCTTGTAGTGAGGGGACCAAAACTGAGCACAGTATTCCAGATGTAGCCTCACCAGTGCCAAGTGCAGGGGGACGATCGCTTCCCTAGTCCTACTGGCCACACTATTTCTGATACAAGCCAGGATGCTGTTGGCTTCTTGGCCACCTGGGCACACTGCTGGCTCATATTCAGCTGGCTGTTGACCAATGCACCCAGGTCCTTTTCTGCTGGGCAGCTCTCCAGCCACTCTTCCCCAAGCCTATAGAGTTGCTCGGGGTTGTTGTGACCCAAGCACAGGACCCAGCACTTGGCCTTGTTGAATCTCATACAGTTGGCCTTGGCCCATCGATCCAGCCTGTCCAGATCCCTCTGTAGAGCCTTCCTACCCTCAAGCAGATCAACACTCACACCCAACTTGGTGTCATCTTGGTCCCCTCACCCAGATCATTGATAAAGATATTAAAGAGTACTGCCCCCAGTACTGAGCCCTGGGGAACACCATTTGTGACCAGCCACCAACTGGATTTAACTCGATTCACCACGGACCTTTGGGCTTGGCCATCCAGCCAGTTTTTCACCCAGTGAAGCGTATGCCTGTCCAAGCTATGGGCAGCCAGTTTCTCCAGGAGAATGCGGTGGGAAATGGTGCCAAAGGCTTTACTAAAGTCCAGGTAAACAACATCCTTAGCCTTTCTGTCATCCACTAAGCAGGTCAAAGAAATAAATTTGTCAGGCTGATCGGTTCCATAGCACATCACTAGTTTTTAGGCAAAAATTTTGTTGACGTACTCCATTCCATACAGTTGATAGAATTGTTCCAATTTAAGTTGTCCAAAAGAAACCTGGTCCATGGCTAGTATATGATTGAAAAAAAGAAAGGTTAAGCTTGACAAAGTTTTAATATCTTTCAGTGAATAAAGTTTCCAAGCCTGAAAAAAGCCTTTAAGATTTTTTTTTGTGCTTAAATATTACTTTCTGGGAATGTATTTGATGGATAGCTAATTAACTTTTTAAACAAAGTGTATTTCATCCAGATACTTCTAATCCATAGCTAATTCTCATAGAATTCTCTTAACACAGTACCATTAAAAATGTAATATGCAGAAGCAGAGCTTAAAATGTAGTGCATTAGTCCCATCAGAGATTTTGTAGTGCATCAGATACATTTTGAAGAAGTGCCACAAACGGCAGGGTCCCAGTTCTTGGTTGACGTTGTCCTTTAAGTTGGAGAACAACTCCTTGCATAAGAGAGGGATATTTTACATCAGTTTAAGCCAGTAGTAAAGATCTTTCTTTTTTTTTTTTTTTTTGTCATCTTCTACCTTTCTGTTCCTCTAATGACCCTATGACAGCAATGCCAAAGGAAATATGATAGTTACAGATAAAAACCCTGCAAATTAAATACATACTTTTTCAATAAATATTTTATACTCCTTTTCACTTAAAAGCTATTCATATTTACACAAAACTCTTTTCGGCCTGATTTGGAAATTAAAGTTCTAAAAGGGCCAAGGCAATATTAATTAGGAAACTAAAACCAACTTATCCCTAGTGAATAAGAACTTTATTTAAACAGTTACTACAAACACCAAGAATAATTTCCTTTTTCAGTGTTTCAGATCAGCAGGGTTCATTGCACGTTGAGTTTGAAGACTCCTAGTAACTAAGCAAGATACATGAGTTAGGACATTGTTATATATGCTTTCAGGCTGTGTAAGGTAAAAAGTCATCAGATAAATTATTTTAAACTACTTCCAGTCTCAACAGCGGTAACATTTTCTAAAAACTGTAAGATGCATCCCTACGCTAAAAAGAATTAACCTTCTGGTTAGAAAGTGTTCCAAAAAATTATTTGCCTTCCTACAGGTTGTTGATCTGAAAACTGTCTTTCCCTGTCTCCACAGGACAGAAGGAGGGGACAGTTGCAGCTGTTGAGGTTGGAATGGGTACTTCCTCATGTTTGCCGCTGTTTTCTGCCTCAGTCACCTTCTCCCTCCCAATCCTTTTGACAGGGGTGGGTATCAATAACTCAGCTTCTTCCCCTAGGTAACTACAACATAATAGGGACAGATCTGGAGTGCTCCCTTGAAAAACCCACAATGAATAGAAGCTACCTATATGGTATGGGCTGCTATGCTAAAGGAGAATGGCTAGCATGGAGGAAGCATATTTACTGTCAGCAAGAGGTAAGCTACTGTTCCTGAGAGAGAGGCAAAAGTACAGAAAGCATATAATTCTTCTTTCTCAGCACCAAATTAACCTTAAATAAAACTTTGCAGCACTTCTTCCTACTAATTCTGCCCTACCAGCCCTCACCTTTGCTCCTGGGAGTTATTTTTCCTTCTTCCCATAATTGTGTTGGAAGTCAGGCCAGGCAGTACTCACTCCAGTCTCGTCTCTGGAGAAATTAAAAACATCATCATTTCCCTGGTTCCCTGGAAAAAGTTAAGGGGTGGGGTTGCTCTCAGCTCCCTCTTTCAACTTTATCTTGTGTGGTCACTGTTGGCTGTTACAGCCCTGAGTCATGGAAAACAGGAAAGAACTTATCCCATGAGAGTAGTCTTTCCCAGAAGATCCACCATTGCACAGCTGACTACTGGCCTGGTGAGATCTTAGCAGGAGCCGGTGATACTGTGTCTCACACAGAGTCTCCAATGTCTTCATCTTAGCATCTGAAAGATTTGGTGGTACTTCTGCTAAATGGATACTAAACCAAGGAAATGCTGAAATCTTGTCTAATCTGGGGCCTCCTGCACATAAAAACCTCAAGTCTATTATTGCAGTTCATGTATTTATTTTTTAAATTAAACTTCAACATATTCTGCTTTTGGACTTCAATTCGTTATCTGATCATGTAAAATGTTATTAATTTACCAGAAGCTCAAGATTTTAATCTATATGCAGCTGATTAAGCACTTCTCTAGCACCCTCATTAATACCAGAGCCTGTACTAAGCTGTATACCAGTAATGATTACATTTAGTATCACCTTAAGATGCTTGAATATCCACTCAAGACACAAAGAATGATTTTGGGTCAATACAAGGAGTTGAAGTGACACGAAAGCCAAGTTCTGTAACTTGTTTAATTAAAGCAAGCTTAAAGCAAAGACATCATTGCAGTTCTTTGCATAACGACAAAATAAGTTTTAGTTGCAGGACTTGCACTTGCGAAAACCTTAAAAATGATTACTCCTATTCACACAATTTGAACATGAGTTCAGGAAGGATAAATTATGTTTTGAATTTACAGACTGGACAAGAGATTAGAATTTAAGATTCAGCTGTTCTGGATATTAACAACAGGTACATTTATGGGGATTAATGTTTTGCAATACTGTGGACTTACATGGACTATGTCTTTTTATAGTATACCTGCATACTCTTGCAGACAGATCTGCACACACTGTGCTTCAAATGGCAACCTGTGAAGAAAAAACTCCAGCACATCTCCATGCTGAACTACAGGTTTACCGTATAGCCTGAACTTCGAACTACAAGCAGCTCTGAAGAGATGCTGGATGAACGCAAGTTTGTCCGTAAAAGATTATGATTATTTATGCTTACAAGAGTCACTGCAGTCTGTCTTGAGTCCAACAACTCATTGTCTCATGTCTGTGGGAACTCAGACATCCCACAGAGCCAGATGCATGTGGCACTTACTAACAGTTAATAAATCCACAGTAGTGACCAGCAGCAACAATCTGCAAAGCACTGGTGTCCACTAAGATGTCCAAGAAAGGAACATGAATTATTTCACACAAAGGTAAGAATCTGAGATTGCAGAAGTGCAGAAGAGAACTTCAGCTCATTCATAGATTTTATTTTTTTTTAAACATACACACAGTTACGCAAAGCTTTTGATTACTAGAGAAAGTTGCTTGAGCCCATCTGCAATTAGAGGTCAAGAGGAAACTTGACTTGAAGTGAGAAAACTGACACTTCACCTGTAAAAAAGAAATAAGATTTACAAAATCATTTCGAGTGATCCAGTTTTGAAAGAAAAGTCCTGAAACGAAGAAATGGTGTCTTTCCTCCTTTTTCCCTACAACATCTCAGGAGTTTATCCAGTTTATCCATATTGTGGTTTAACCCCGATAGGCATCTAAGCACCACACAGCCACTCACTTACTCCCCTGCAGCAGGACGGAGATGATGTGAAGACTCATGAGTAAAAATAAAGGACTGTTTAATAGGTAAAGCAAGAGCTGCACGCACAAGCAAAGCAAAATAAGGAATTCATTCACTACTTCCCATTGGCAGGCAGAAAAAAACCACTGTGCTGAAGCATTAGCATCATAATCTCTCGCTGTAGGTTCGGAGAGTCACATGTGCAAGACTAGCAGTAAATGTTTGGTAAAAGGGCATCATGTCTCACAAAAGCCGCAGAACAGTTTGCCTACTCTTATTTATAACAACTCAAGGTAGTTTTGCCAGGTAGCATAGCTTGAATATCCATTTGCCATTTATTAGAAGTACTTCATCTTATCATTTTCCTTGTGTTACAGTTCTACCAACCAGCTCTCCTACTAACACAAAACTACAAATTTTTTATCAAATTCACAGGATTGAGTCTATATTTAACTTAATACGTGTTTAAACCTATAATAATGGACAATAAAAAATAAATCGATTTGTACAAGAATTGAATTGAAGACCAACTTGGATCCCGTACCAGTCCAGTATTTTATTTTAAGTAATATTTAACCATTGCAAATGTCCAGTGAAAATAGCATTCTGGAAGCAGCACATAGAGGGCAAAAAGGACAACAGCAACTTAATTATTCCCATTCCTGCTTCGACATTAAGTTAAAACGGCATTAGTAACAGAGCTTTCTGAGTCCTTATTAATGTAAGTTAGCTTAAGTCAAACACTCCACTTTTTTCCTCCAACACTGGGAATGCCATTTGCATTTACCATATTTTCACAGCTCTTACTACTGTTAGTTTCTAAATTGAAGCAAAAAAGATTGCAGTTCTATGAAGATTTACAGTTTAATGGTTTAACACTCTTCTAAAAGTGACATAAGTAACAGAAATAAGGAACCCTGAAAACAAGAAAAATTCTTCCAAATGAGTTGGTGTTACCATAAGCAGCCAAGCAAATATTTTGAGCGTTCTAGCAGCATATTCCCTCATTCTGATGTTACATACTCCAAGACAGTTAAATACGTTACTTTATCTCAGAAGCCTGCTTCTGGTTTATTCTACTGAAAATAAGTGTTCTCATCAATGCAACCATGGACTCAGACAAAACGCTTACGCAGCTCATTACTAGAATTCTCAGAACATGTTTTCAAGTATCAAATTCCATTTAGAATTACCCAGTCATATATATTTTGGTAGGATCTTTATACTTATGCTCTTGAAAATGTCTAGTGTCAGAACAGAGCATACTCTAACGTACTCAGCTGTGTGCCACATACAGTCCTCCCTTGTCCTGTAGTTCATGTCTTCCTTTCTCTGTCAGTAATCTCTTTATAGAGAGCATTCCCCATTGCAATCCAGCAAGCCATGTTACATTTCTCACTTCCATTTCAAAGTATTACCTTGGTAAGCATACTATAGGATTGATAGCGTGAATGAAGGCTGTGAAAGTTACTGCAAAACACTGAGGAGCTCTAATGTGAGACTTACAAGGCAAAGATGTGTTTCTTGTTGTTTAAAGATTTGCAGGAGAAAAGCCAAGAACTATTTTTATGCCTTAAGAACCAATCTTTACCTCTGCAAGAAGTCCCAGTTTAGTTGTGTTCCTAAGATTTACCAGTTGTCACAAGATAAGGCTCGATTTACTATAATTGGCTCTATAACAATTGACAAAGGAAGGCAAAAGCCCAGTTGGAGCTCAACTTGGCCACTAACATTAAGGACAACAAAAAAAGCTTTTATAAATACATCAACAAAAAGAAAGCCAGGGAGAATCTCCATCCCTTACTGGATGCTGGGGGGAAAGTTGCAACCAAGGATGAGGAGAAGGCTGAGATACTTAATGCCTTCTTTGCCTCCGTACTCAATAGTCAGACCAGCTATCCCCAGGGTGTTCAGCCTCCTGAGCTGGAAGATAAGGATGGAGAGCAGAACAACCCACCCATAATCCAGGAGGAAGCAGTCAATGATCTGCTTCTGCACCTAGATGCACATAAGTCTATGGGGCCGGATGAGATTCACCCAAGAGTACTCAGGGAGCTGGCGGGAGAGCTCACCAAGCCTCTCTCCATCATTTATCAACAATCCTGGTCAACAGGGCAGGTGCCAGATGACTGGAGGGTGGCTAGTGTGATGCCCATCTACAAGAAGGGTCGTAAGGAGGATCCGGGGAACTACAGGCCTGTCAGCCTGACCTCGGTACCAGGAAAGATCATGGAGAGGATCATCTTGAGTGAGCTCTCACGGCAAGTGCAGGGCAGCCAAGGGATCAGGGCCAGCCAGCATGGGTTTAGGAAGGGGAGGTCCTGCTTAACCAACCTGATCTCTTTCTATGACCATGTGACCCGCCTTCTAGATGCAGGGAAGGCTGTGGACATTGTGTATCTGGACTTTGGTAAGGCCTTTGACACCGTCCCCCACAGCATTCTCCTGGAGAAACTGGTGAATCATGGCATAGACAAGTGTACTCTTTGCTGGGTTAAAAACTGGCTGGATGGCCATGCCCAGAGAGTTGTGATTAATGGGGTGAAATACTCTTGGCAGCCCATCACCAGTGGTGCCCCTCAGGGCTCAGTTTTGGGGCTAGTTTTGTTTAATATCTTTATCGACGATCTGAATGAGGGGATTGAGTGCACCCTCAGTAAGTTTGCAGACAACACCAAACTAGGTGGGAGTGTTGATCTGCTTGAGGGTAGGAAGGCTGTACAGAGGGACCTGGACAGGCTGGATCAATGGGCTAAGGCCAACTGCATGAGGTTTAATAAGGCCAAGTGCCAGGTCCTGCATTTTGGTCACAACAACCCCAAGCAACGCTACAGGCTTGGGGAAGAGTGGCTGGAAAGCTGCCCAGCAGAAAAGGACCTGGGGATGCTGGTGGGCGGCCAGCTTAACATGAGCCAGCAGTGTGCCCAGGTGGCCAAGAGGGCCAACAGCATTCTGGCTTGTATCAGGAATAGCGTGGCCAGCAGGAGCAGGGAAGTGATGGTGCCTCTGTACTCGGCACTGGTGAGGCCTCACCTCGAGTACTGTGTTCAGTTCTGGGCCCCGCTGTACAAGAGGGACATTGAAGTGCTGGAGCGTGTCCAGAGGAGAGCTACCAGGCTGCTGAGGGGTCTGGAGAGTAAGTCATATGAGGAGAGGCGGAGGGAGCTGGGCGTGTTTAGCTTGGAGAAGAGGAGACTGAGGGGAAACCTCAATGCCCTCTACTGCTACCTGAAAGGAGGTTGTAGAGAGGTGGGTGTTGGCCTCTTCTCCTAGGTGAATAATGACAGGACCAGAGGAAATGGTCTGAAGTTGTGGCAGGGGAGGTTTAGGTTAGATATTAGGAAGAATTACTTTCCTGAAAAAGTGGTCAGGCACTGGAACAGTCTGCCCAGGGAGGTGGTTGAGTCACCATCCCTGGAAGTGTTTAAGAAACGTCTAGATGTGGCACTTCAGGGCATGCTCTAGTGGCAGAGATTGTAGGTTGTTTGGTTGGACTCGATGATCTTAAGGGTCCTTTCCAACCATGAAGATTCTGTGACATTATGCAACTCCACTAAAACTTACCATGAAAGCTTAAATTGTACTCAGGAATTCTGGAATTCTGTTTTTTACGTACTCTTTCAGTAGAACGGCAATTAATATCATTGCCAAAAATTTCTTACTGAAGAACAGACCCGGGAAATGTCAGGTCAAACATGGTCACCTACACTTCAAGGAAAGCTATCTGAAGCTCCTGCTGGTGCTGGAAAATATTAAGTGCGCTGACTATTTAACTTTAATATTATAGTCCTTATGTCCTGTAAAAGTAATTAATAGAGGTTGAAAGCAGTTTACTGAGATCATATACAGTACAATTCAATCTAATAAAATGTTCTTTATAATAATTTAAATCTTTTTTTCACGTTAAAGATCGATGGGCTGTTTTTCTTACACTGCTCAAGTCTAGAAAAGAACCAGCTGTGAACAGCGTTTTCTTACAAGTCATGCAGTATTAAGAGAGTTTGATAAAGGTAACTTTCATTATTCTAAAAATAACGATTTAGCTTAAATCAAGCTTCATTTTTCTGTAAGCAGGGAGAAGTACTAAACCAGACTCAGCCTTGATGATCACCGATTCTAACAATCATTCACATAACTTGCCTGGATGACTGAAACTGTATGTAATAAGAAACGCAGTCTACATCTTAATGCTTGTATACCTGCCACATTAACTCATTCCTGTCCTTCCATTCTTTTGAAGGCTAGTGCAGTTGCTATGGTGAATAGCAAGTACTTGACATTAAGAACAGCCCTTTGTAAAACATTCAACAGGTATCTGTAGTTGTCTTTAGCACACTAAGGACAACAGGAACTGGAATGTATTCATCTGATGCTGTAAATAGATGCCTTTAGCACAATAAATCTATTGACTAGTAACATTTGGGTTAGTGCTATGGGTGTTGCCTGTTTTATTTTACCTCAGTTTGTATTGCATTCTTTAAGAAGGGAGATGAGTCCCAGTGGAGCTCTTGGAAAGAGGGGAGGGCTGTTCGTGGGGAACTTAGGAGCGCACACAGGGAGAGATATTGAGATGGCAGGACGTGTTACCCATAAGGAGCTGAAGAGAAAGAAACACTTAGAAAATCCGCAGTTGTGTCTCAGAGGCAACTGATAATTTTCTGGGGACTAAAAGGAATTTCTTCAGTGCAGATCAAGAAGTTAATGCATAGCCTGAAACCAAGCCTGAAAATAGCAACTCACCTGTCAAGGCACAGTGAGCAGATAAAAATGATTATTTGACTTCTGAGTTTCTGTTCTCTCTTACCCAATCACTGAGTTGCCTCCATTTAAGAAGTATTACAGTTCTTTTAAACTGAATTACTATTGAATTAATACTGAATTAATATTGAAAGCCCTTCGGTCTCCTTTGGGGAATTTATAGTAAAGAGGTCTATACAGGTATTCTGTAAAACTCTGAACCAAGCTATGGCCTCACACTACTTTGTAAGCATCTCATGACAGAAAAAAATTAATTTGGACTTTCTTCATTGAATTATATGTTGTCATCAAATTGGGAATAAAGACTTTTTTCAGAAGTCAAACAGAATTGGTAGAGAAGTCAATGGAAAAAGGGACACCAAGAACTGTTAGAAAGTCCAGAGACGATATTGCAATTAAAGTACAAATTTTTACTTGAATAACCCTCAGTTAACAACCCATATGGTTACAAAACATTTGCCAGGGCAATGCCCTAGCAGAGGCCATTTGCAAGGTGATAAGGATCCTGACAGTTTCAAATTTACCCAAACATTAAGTAGCTTCTTAATACAAATGTAAATAATAATAATAAAAAAAAACACCACAAAAAAAACCCATACACCAAAAACCCCCTAAGAATTTCATTTCTATCCCAGGAGAAAGCTCTCACACAGATATCCTCCTTTTTAGGGTCCCAGGAAGCCAATAGCACCTGGGTAATTTCTGTATTGATCTAGCAACCGCTTTAGCTAGAAAAAAAAGCTTCCTCTAAACTCTATTATTCAACTACTGCTCTGAACTTCAAAAGGGCTTTTCCAGTCGGTTGCTTATTTACAACATCCCCACCCTCTGAAGAGAAGAGCCAGCAGAGTGTACATCATTGCCAAGGGGCCACAAAACCACATGCTCAAGCCCATTAAAGCCAGAAAAAAAAAAAAAAAGATCAACCACATAACACCACTGCAAAAAGTCAGGACACCAAAGTTGCAAAGCATTAAGTTGTGTGGGTACAGACAGAAGCATACATGGGAAACCTGTAAACTCTGAGGGACAGGTAAAGGCAGAGGACTACTGTCATTTTCATCTGACCACCTCCAGCCCAGATTTTTATGTTGTTAACCATAACAGATTCCCAGCTGCTGGAATCCTGAATTCAAAGCCATCTCCACTTTTAATGAAATGAGAATCTTGTAAAGCACAAGAAAAATGACACTGACCTTTAGAGACCGTTTAGATTTTTTTTATTTTTCTTCCAAAGCGGAAAAAACCCAAAAGCATTTGTACTCGTATCATTTTACTGTGAGGTAGCTATAACAGGTGTCACCTACGACAATCGGGAAGTTTGAAAACAGACAAATCACCTTCTGAGCAAGCCAAAGCCAATATTTGGGAGCAATCACCTAGTCTCTCCCGGCTGGTCTAGCATTTAGATGCCTGTAACTGAAAACACTTGCTAGTTAGGAAGTTATCCAAATGAGCTCATTTTAAATTGTAGATACCTGGTCACATAAAACTTCCATTAGAAATACTGTTAGAATGTGTGGAAAGAAGCATGACCTTGAGTAATGCAATTATGCTCTATCCATTAGGTGTTTGTATCAGATGTAGAACCACTGGTGAATGAGAACCTTATTTTGCAACAGCTCACCTCACCATGTTTCTTACACATCAGCTACACACAGTGAGAGAACATCAGAGGAATTTCAAGGACAAAGTTTAAATTTAAAGTAGTTGAAGGAAGAAACACTTGGCCTGACCTTTTGCTATCCTGCATATGTTCTTAACAAAGTATTCTTACTCATTCAGCTGGCATTAAGGAGCATTTTCTACTGAACTTGCATGGAACAATGGTTACTGAGTGAATGATTATGCTAATCATACATCAGTATTCCCAATAGATATTACACGGCATAAATTCCAGGCTCCTTCCTGTTGAGAAAGCACTAGTGTGAAAGCGAATCACAGTCAACTGCCAACTGTTTCAAACATTACTTGTATTCTATATTTGAACTCTAACTAAACTGCCTTGAACTTGCATTAAAAAAAGTATTTTCAAAATATTATTATGTCTACTTACAACATTGATAGTTCTTTACTTAGCATATACTGTGCTTTTATATTAAACCTTGTTTTAAAAGGGCTATACAAATCACAATAATACACTGCTGGACTAGAAACAGTTATAATACTTTAATCCTTCAATATGACACTGCAGGAGCGAAAAAAAATGTAGCTGTTTCAGTGGCTGCTTGGATGTCAGAGTAGGATTCCACACCTCGCACCTCCAAGCATTTGAAATTCTGAAAACGGAATTTAAGGTCAGAATATGAATGACGTAGAAGATGTTAGTAGATTTTTTTTATTTCCCCCCTCCTTGGGAGCAGGGTTGAATGAGAAGGTTAGTGTTTTTCGTAACAAAGGCTACAAATGCTTAGGGTTCCAGCCCAGAGCCTGTACCCATAGTGTGTTATTCAACAGAATCATGCTAGATGAACTCTGATAAGCAATACTAAATATCATAGTGAACATTCATCAAAAACAAGTCCTGCTATCTCATAAGAACCATCTGATACCATGTCATCACAGACTATTAATGAACGGTAAGACATTGACTTGAGTTACCTCAAGCCCTCAGTGTTTAAGAAGTGTTATTTTTTTCCTTTGTACAACTAGGCTTGAAGCAGTCTTTAGCCAATTATGATCTAAGATTATGGGTAGCATTAAATCTGTTTAGGGTGCTCTCTGAACAAATTAACCTTAATTTGCTTACATTTAGACTAACTTGTAGTTGCAGAAGATTACCTTCCAGCAAGCTTAACAAGCAGATAAAATTTGGTCACGGTACAGATAAAAGCCAGCTAAAATAATACAATATGTCGTCATATTAGTGTTTTTCATAACATGGCATAACCTTCTGAATTCGCCTATAAGGTACAATTTCTGGTATCTGCAACAAAAACGCAGTGTAAGTATCAAGGAACACAGCAAGAAAAATTGCTTTGGACTGGGCTACTATACATGTAGGAAGACCCAGTTGTCTACTCAAAAAAACCCAACAGATTCAGCACAAAGGAGGAGACACAAGTAGAAACTTCCACACTAATAGTTCTGGCTATGTTAGATATGGTAGTATTTAGACACCCTCCCCTGGACAGCTCTTAACATTTGTTGTGTTTGCATTAAAGTTATGTGTCTTAAGGGACTGTCTCTGCTTGCACTGAAGGCAATAGCAAAGTTCCTGTTGTTTCAAAGAAGCAAGGATGAACAAAAACACTACCACACCTAGCAAGTTTCAAATGAAGTTACTGGACTAACGACTGATACATTAAAAGTACTGACAATTTTGTCCACCTCTTTTCTAAGGAGCAAGTACCGAATACTTAAACTATTTTCTTAATGGCTATCTAAACTCAAAGAAAGTATCCCTACATGGGCACCATTTTCACCAGTAGAGGCTGTTTCCCAAGAGGAGTCATCTTTTAAGCTAACAAATGATTAGAAATTGTGTTTATATGCAGAATGCTTGAGTGAAATGAGTTACTATCCAATAACTCCCTCGTACACTTCAAGAATATTTAAATGTAAAATCATTTTCTGTAAATATAAATCACCTTTTTAAAAGTTGCATATGGCTACTAAGAAGACCTGTAAAGTACAAATATCACCTCAAGTAATCTAATAGTATTACAGCTGTCTAATGGAGTTTGAAATGAAGCTGTCTGGATTGCTAACTAACTTTGTGGCAAAGAATACATTTGGGTTTTTTCCCCATTGTGTTTATTCCTTTTTTTCTTGTATGTTGATCTGATTTGAATAGATTTCTTAAATTATCTAAGATATTACTGCATGAGTATTCACTAATCTCTAATTAGCATTTTTAAATCCTTACATTTTGAATTAAACATGCATGAAGTCTAATCTCTGTAACTGCAATTAGAATCACTTATTTAATACATTTTGTGCTAATGAGTTTATTGTTCTAAAATTGTTTATCATCAGATATTTCCAGAAGAATGATTGAGATGATAAAAATTATATGGCAATATATATTTGGAAGACTTTTATAGCAGCAAGGTGTTTTTTGTTTAAAAAAACCAAATAATGTTTTTTCCTCTGATTTGATATAAAGCCAACATTAGCCCCAGTTTTAGCGACTTAGCAGTTTATCCAAATAGCTCAGTGTGATAAAGACTAGTAGACCTGTATCTGCAATGGAGGGCATTCTGCCATGGAGTTGTGGGTATGACATTTCTGCTTATTAAAAAGAACCCAAGATTCTTATTCCCTTCTCTCAACTAATATAAACTTCTAAAACAATGATGAGTTTGCACACTGCTGTAAGCCTCACTGTACAGATTTGTAGAGTTCTGCACACTTCCTGCTTTTAAAGATAATGAAAATTTGGCCAAATAACAGCAAGTTTCTCTATTAAGATCCTTTTACATAAAGCAAACCACCAAAGCCAAAACCAGTACAAACCTGTATTTAACATCCACCTAAGATAATGCAGATGAATTGAATCCAGAGAGAGCTAAGTCAAAGAAAGATCTGGTGTCCATGTTTCCTAAAGGCAGGTCTGATCAGTCTATTGTCCTGTGCCTTACCATGTTTACCATTTAAATTTTAGACTTAAACTGAGGACTGAGAAAAATTAAAGCAACTGTTGCCCAGCTATTTGCCAGGAAAGCTCAAGAAAGAGAAATAAGTTTAAGATGTCTGGTTCCCTGGTTGGTACCTTGTCTTTTGACCAGTGCAGGAATATACAAAGGAGGCCATGCCTGCAGCTTGAACAGCTGTGCCGAGAGGGTCCACCATTTAGACCATTTCTTTGTCACTGGGAAGAGTCCAACTTCTCAACTGCATGTTTCTGGAGCATAAGGAAGGTGATAAGGGTAGGCTGTTCATTCAGCTGTTAGATCTGGCAATTGGGTGGCCATGTAATACAATATTGCCATTGCAAGCAACTGACTACATGCTCCGTACTGAGTTTGCAAGGGCTCAGAAGCCTTGAGCTTTGTCAAAATTGCTGTTCGACCTTTTCTTGACCTGTCTGCAGCTGTGACTTTTTTTTTTTGTTGTTAATTAATCAGGTATCTATTGCTGATTTGTTTTGTTTCTGTTTGTTTTTATATTGTACAATCACAGCTTTATATAGATAGTAGTAACAAACATTTATTATTGGAGAAAAGAAGGCTCCAAGGAGACCTTATAGTGGCCTACCGGTATCTTAAGGGGGCCTATGAGAAAGCTGGTGAGGGACTTTTTAGGATGTCAGGTAATGGTAAGACTAGAAGGACTGGATTAAAACTAGAGATGGGTTGATTCAGACTGGACATTAGGAAGAAGTTCTTCACCATGAGGGTGGTGAGACACTGGAACAGGTTGCCCAGAGAGGTGGTGGAAGTTCCATCCCTGGAAGTTTTTAAGGCCAGGCTGGATGGGGCTCTGAGCAACCTGATCTAGTGGGAGGTGTCCCTGCCCATGGCAGGGGGGTTGGAACTAGGTGATCTTTAAGGTCCCTTCCAGCCCTAACAATTCTATGATTCTATGATTATCTGCATATATCTCGTTCTACAACTAACTTAACAATGCGGTGTAGAGAAAAGAGAGCTGGTATGACAGCAGAGGCATTGACAAGTGGAGACAGGATGAGATGTAGGTAAACCTCTTGTACAGGCATTGCATGACGAGGAATGAGGCACATGCTTGGCACTGGCAAACCCACAGCTATCAACAACTCTGTAGTCAGTTAAGGAAACATAGACTAGATCTGGACAAAACTGGGATCTCTTGTCAGATACAGCAGCCCACAAAAGGAAATGGATCACTAGGAACTCTAATTACAATTCCCATGAGACATCACTATAGCTCAGAAGGCAGAGATTAGCTTCAAACTAACCTGTATTCAATCTTCAGACTAATCTATATGTGTTCAAGTGGAAACAAAATGTCTCAGCATCTTTAAATCAGTCTTCTTGTTCACCAATTTCTACTCTAGAAAAAGGAATATTATTTTTTTCCCTAAAATATGACTTTTTTTCCTCTTCCAGAGGACCTGAGGAAGAGTGATTGATTAGTTAGAATCAGGCCTAATAGCAAGTCTTGAAAAAATATGGTGTAAACAACTATATCATAATGCCGTAACTTTCATCAGCCTGCAAAGTGGGTATCTGTTTATTCTAACACTTTGACTTTACATTCAAATACTGTTCATCATTGTCATGTGGGAGATAGAGTTTTGATAGCAGAAAATAGTTAAGGTGTTCTTTAAGGTCTGAGGACAGTGATGAATACTTTTGCCCCATTTTAAACTTAACCACCAATCTGAAGTGCTAAGCAAGGAACGTCCAAAGTTTCTGGTCCTCAAAACAGTATTTTGAAGTTTTCTTATGATAACCGCCCATGTTTATAGTCCATACTTTAGATCTCTCTAAATCAATGCCCTGAGCATCCTGTTAAGTGATCCCACCTCCACAAATTTGAGCTCAAGTTCTACGTGCACTGCCTTATCCTCTCAAGCCTGTCTTACCAAGTGTGTCCTGCTTCACCCAGAACACGCGAAATGTGCTGAGACATCCCATTTGCTGTGTTTTCTACATATCTATTAAATATGAACAATGCTTACCATTAATTCTTGTGCTGACTTTCCTTCTGAATACCTTGCAGTCTTTATTCTGCTTCTGCTTCATGAGCAGCAAGTTGTCATTTCATCTGAATTGCCCCATACACAGCTCTGGAAATCCACAGGCACACACATGCTGCCCAGACCAAGCCCATCCTCCTACAGCTGGGTGTCTTCGCCCGTCTTTGCTGTTGAACAGTTTATAACACTAAAGTATGTATAAAACAAAGAATATAAAGGGACATACTGTTGATGAACAAGGTAAAGCACTGACTTAGATAGGAGGAAGGAAGTTGGAATTAATTTTTTTTGGTACAATGTCGTGATATTGCTTGCATTAGGAAGTTTTGAAAGCGTTCAGAAGACCAATTCTTAATAGAACATGATTGAATTAAAAAGTTTTTTTGTAATTAACATTTTAAGGTGCAAAACAGTTCTTATTTATCCTTCTTGCACTGAAAGCACTATTCTTTATTTATTTATTTTAAGGTCTGGGTTACTCCCTCCCTCCTCCCCAAGAAAATATTATAGCTTTTATAGTTCAATGTTTTCTATAACTAAAAAATGACAACTAGAAGTAGCTTCAGTGAAAATGTTTCCATTAATATTTCAGCTAAGCTTCACAGCAAGACATACCTCTTCATAAATACACGAAAAGGTCATTAAAAATGCTTGCAATGTAACGGTTTGCTGATAATAGTAAAATATGAACATTATTTTGGAATTGATTTTATGCATTTCTTGTAAGTTATATATGGAGGACACCTTTCCCCTTTACATCAGCAATTAAAAAATCAGCCCTTCTACTACATTGTACATATTCAGTTGCCTTTCTAGTTCTGTACAAGCTGGAATTAAATTGGTTAACACCACAAGATTTCCTGAGTTTAAGATAGAGCCTTTTGTATATTAAGTTTTCAGAAACACAAGAGATGTTTCATTTTTTCCTGCTTCTACAGAACGTGGCTACCACTGAGGACTCCACCATGCAAATGTCAGTACACAAGACAATATCACCCATCTGTATGTTGAACAATTCAATCCAAGAAGATCTTATAAAATTAACATAGACTAGGCAGTTCCAAAATCAAGATGAGAGGAAAGAAAAAAGCCATGCAAAGCGTGAAGAGCCCTAGAGGCTTGCCCACGTTTTCTGTGGTGAAAAGAGGCAAATGGCAATATAAACCAGATACTGGCATAGAATATCTTGTCTGACCTATTTTCAGCTGAACTCACCAGGACTGATTCAAGTACACAGTATGTTGCTGAATGTATGTCAAAGTCAAACTAAACAAAAACATGGATATTAATATTTTAATGGGCTTAACATCAGTTTCCTAAGGATTTTCACATGAAAAAGTCATAAAGCTCACTCAAAGGCTTGTTAGAAATTTGTAAACCTGCCCTCCATCCATCTGCAGTGAACTTGCAGAATTTAGCTAACAAAAGCCCCTTTATTCTCTGTGTGAGTTCTGCATATTTTGGAGGATTTCATGCAACTCTAAAAACTTCAAAAATCAAGTCATAACCTATATATTCAGACTATACTGAAATCAATATCAGAAGTATATTTCTGCCAATACTTATTTATGCAATATAATTTAAGTTCAATTTTTGTACGAATTCTGTGTAATCTTAGCTAATCTAGAACATTATCTGCATTGAGAATAATTATCAGACTGCTTCTTTTCTTTATATAGGAAGCAGTGTTTTGAAAGAAGTATTTGTGAAAACAATGTCAAGAAAGTTCATAATTATGTAAGCCCATAGTATATTGCCAGAAAAACATGAAATGGATATAAAATGCAGTCCTATGACACAAAGTTACGTTGAATCTGGTTTGCTCTTAGGAACCCTGTGCCTCTTTCAATTTAGTTAATTGGAATTAAGCATGCTATTACAAAAGCAGTTTACTTAGAACTGGGATTATGTAAGTGTCATGGACCATCAGCACCTCTAAAATGGTCTATCAAGTTATTAAGAATCCACCAGAGATTAGGCATCATGACTTAACTTTGTAGGGCTTCCTAATTCTAAAAAATTGGGGATTTCCATTTTCAGTTTTGGACACAGACAACACTAAGTTTTATTGTCTTCAGAAAGAAGTTGTCTGTAGAATTAAGTCTTTACATAGGAAGCAATGAAAAAAGATAGGATGAGACAACAATCATAAAACTTCCATTAATCTAGTCATAACCCTAAGTAAGACTGCTAACTCTGGCTGAGGGTGCACTCTGCCTCATCCTCCATTTTATTAATGGGGACATTGAACAGGACTGGACCTTAATAAAATGGACATTAATGACTACCCCAAGGGGTACACTGCTAGTTACTGTCCTCCAACTTTTCCTCCCTTTGGGATGGTTGATATCCAGAAAGTTACTTGGGGTAAAATAGGCTTCTCTGACTAGAGCTCTTTACCCTTCACTGCGCCAATTGTCCAGATTTACAGCTGAAAGCCTGGAACCTGTATGTTTATCTGAAGTCAGATAATTGATTTCCACCTATACCCAATCCTATTTGTTTCAAAGTTGTAAAATACTTCTGGATTTCTTTTAAAGCTCACTGAAGTTTAAAACAAAACAAAAAAACCCACACACAAACCACACATACAACACATCACAACCATCCTCCCTCAACATCTTCTATTATCTTTACTGAACTTTGGATAAGATCCCATCTTTATACATATAAAGCAGCAGGGGGTTTTTGTGGCTAAGAAACAACTATACTGTCCTTTCTCATAACAATTAACTTCCTCCCCTTCCCTATTTAACTGCTTAGCATCATCAGGTCCTCAGATAAGTTATACTTTCCCATCCCACTTCTTCCTAAGGAACTTCTGCTAGCTGTTTGGAATGAATCTGAGAAAAGAAGCTCGTCAGATGCTCCCTACCACCTCCCAACATTCCATTAGTCTATAGGACCTGAGGAGAAAAACAAAACAACACTGCATCCTACCAGAATTTAAGCCTTCTGGCAAAGCAAAGCTAGTACAGTAACTGGCCTGGCACCTAACAATTATCTCATCAATTGTTAAAAACATATACTCTAATAACACTTATCAGTGTACTAGCAGTACTGATTCTAAAAATCTTTTACACATCTAGAGCCCTCCTGAAGAATTATGTTTTGTGAGAAGGTGTCTGGCGCCATCGTCTACTGTTCATGCCAGATCAGGACCTCTTAGTCACATTTCTATTAACACCGAAACCCTTTTGGTGGCACCAGTCAGCAAGAGCCATGCACATGGATATCATATTACAAGTATAAATGTGAATTTCAGAACACTGTAAGCTTTCCTTTTTACTGTGACCCCTATTAAGTAACAGGATCAGCAGACATCATACAAACACTGGGTGAAGTGCAGATACGCTTATGAGCAAAATACTACTCAAAGTGAGGTGAAAAACTGTAATTATTAATATATTATGTTACTGAGAACCCTCACAGTATTTTCCAAAATTTGACACAAAGATCAAATGTGCAAGACTTAGACATGTCCTATTAAAACTGCTTATATTAAACATTTTATTAGAAAAGACTCATATTTTCCTTATTCATAGACTCAAAGGGATGTGGTGGAAATTCCTTGAGTAAGGGTAGCTGAAGAACATATTTTCAATGAAAGAGAAAACCGTAGTGTTGTCCTCAAAAAGTGTATTAGCAGATCCTGTATTTTCTCACTTAACTGTAGTATGTGACTGTAGATAGAGAAGTCATCTCAACTGCCTCATTACCTCTAAGATTCAAATCTCTCGGCCTCAGTTCCCCTACAGCCCTCACAACAATATCTTGGTGCCCCAGATGGATTTACTCATTTTGTGTAATGCATTTATTCCCTTTACAACACGTCTCACACCAAGATTATCATCATCTCTATTTAAAGATAGGAAACAGGAGCACAAGAGTGCTAAGAACCAGAGCAACAAAAGGAGTTGCATGTCACTAGGTTGGCCATTATGCTATGTTTTCCAGGAATTATTGGTGTTTTTTCTACTCTTTTGTGCAAAAACATTGCTATGGTTAAGTCCTCATCAGATCTGGCTCTTCAGGTGATATATTCTTAACTTGTACACACTGAAGTGATTTCAGTACTCCAGTAATCTGTTGCATAAAGGAGCAAGCACTTTTAGACACGCTAAAAACATATCTGGGAACTTAGGAAGCAACCCTCTAAACTCTGTGTCCAACCACTTGAGTTTTATGAAGATGAATTTTGCACTCTATGTCTATTTATGTGTGATAACGTTGTAACATGGACAAAAAAAATGTAAAGCCAGGATGGAAGTAGAAGCCACCCTCTTTCCTTAACAACATTAACAATATAATAGCACTTCAATGACCAAGGATTTTCAAGTCAGTAAAAGATGATTAAAGAAACTTTAGGACAGACTGTTTTTTTCATAACAGCTTTTACAGTGCAGTCAAAGAGTGCCAGTCACAAGGTTCCATCTACTTTTGCTAATTATTTGATACATAAGGTTAAAGGCTTCAGATGGCAACAGATATTTAGTATAAATGAGACAGGACTTCTGGATACAGGTACCATGAAGAATCTTTGTCACTGACAAATATAAACTTCACAACTAAAGCTGGATGGTCTTTACAACCTTGAATGTTGTGCAGCAATGCTACTGATAACTGTGAGTATAGTCCTGTATTAGTTTACCATTTATAAAATTGAAAAGTGGATAAAGGCTTAAGCTTATACACTTGTCTGTTCAGTAGAAATTGAACAAAAAGGCTTCGCTTAATTTCCAAGTTACAAGACGGCTTAATGGACTGCTTTAACTACAATACTGGGCAGCACTGCTATGTTTAAAGCCTTAGTGATTCTAGTTAATGCACCAAGGCATCTATCTCATCTTCGTGATTTGCATCCAAATGTTCTACTTGTGTTTTTGCCAAACACTACCTCACTTTTGCAACTGCTAGACCAAGGAGTAATTGCTAATTTTAGGATGATTTATTTACAACACACATTTATGTGTTTACTTAAAGTGATTGACAAATCACACAAATCATCAAGGCATGAATTTTTGCAAGAGCTTCAATGTGCAATGTGCCCTTGAATACATTCTTGCTGCGTAGGACTTGAGAACTAGTAATACAAAAAAAAAGTGGTGTTTGGAACAAATGAATTCATGACTTTTAAAGCTTTGATAAACGAAGCTCAGGCAGTAATTCTTTGACAAACTGTTGTGTTTGATGAATTAGAGACAGATGCTCTAGAACTTGGATTCACCTAGAGTTAAAGGAAGGTGAATTAAACCAACTTGCTGAAGACCAGCAAAGGGAAAGTGAGCTTGCAGAAAATAAGAATGTATTATAAGAACAGATAACAAGAATGGTTGAAATTTCTTCTTACTAAAGAGGGTAGATCAGTTTGCAATGGATAGATTCTATATGTCACGACATAAACCAAAGTTAAATTTGTGATTAAAAAAAGAGGTGGGACTGTAAACCAGCCACTTTGAGGGGGTTGTTGTTGTTATCTCCCACGTGGCTTAATTCTCCCACACGGCTAATGTTTCTTCTGTTTCAAGTGGAAGTATGCTGTTTCACATATAGAAACAACAGTGGAGTAGGCTAGGCAGAGAAGAACATGAGCTGTGGCTAGTGATAACCCAGAGAACTACTCATCTACTTCTACCAACCCCATCAGCTCTGCAGTAGGACTGACAGTATTTTTATGGTCAGGAACACATTCACACAACTACATTTTTTAAAAAATGTATTATTTTATTACATTTATTATCTTGTAGCCTAGCTATAGTTAGTCATTGCCTTCTTTGATTTAAAAAAATTGTCATTAAGTATGTGTGGATACAGCAGGAAGTTTAGTCAAGGGGGTTCAGAAGTTCCCTTACTTTACAATAAATAGTTTATAAATGCATATTTCCCTAAAAGTATCCCTTAGGGATGCATCTACCAGCATTAGAGACAGACTACTACATATTGGGTTGAGCACACAGCTGTGGGAGCTACCCTGCTGTGGCAGGACGTAAGGGCTTCGGCACAGTAGCTCTGTGATTGACAGATGTACAAAGTTATCTCACAACCAACCGGGTCCAAGCACTAGTAAATATATTCAAATTTGTCTAATTAAGCACTATGCCTTTAGCCTCTATGAGAGCAATGGGGGAGCACTTAGTTGCATAAGTCTTTTTCTAGATCTAAGCTATTTGTTCAGAGCCTTGGAGCCATTTAGGAGAGATCAGTTCTTGGATTCCTGTTTAAAACCCTATAGCACAGCAGATACAGCTAGTTGGGAATTATTTTAGATAAAGTTTATTTAACAAGGTGCATGAACATAGAGGAAAGGAGCAGACTAAATGCAGTATGCACTGGACAGAACTTCTCTATGAAGACCTACAAGTAGCCAGTTAGTAACACTGAGTATTTGCACCAGTGCTTTATACTCACAGACATCGGGAAACGTAGCTCTTCATGCAAGTACACAAATAAAAGCAAACCTTTAAAACTTGCTTGCATTCTATCTTAGGAGTACAACAGCAGTTAAAAGTTTATAACCACTGATTTCAGATTTCTTCCTCAAATTCAAAGATAATTCATACTGAGAAAGATGAATTTTTTTCTCAGCCTAGAATCATTCAAACAAGAAAAAAATAATTAAAAAAAAAAAACCAGTTCACAGCCTAGCAGAACACTAGCCAAAACCAATCTAATGTTAGAAGATATATCTACAAATCAAAACCCCCTCTACTGCGTACTTTTTTTACGTACTGCTACCTTCAAGAAAGCCTTTTTGATTCACTCCTGAAATTTCTCACCCCTTCTTCAGGATCTCAGCCGCCACCACTCACCTCCTAAATACCAGATCCACCACATCAGGTTTGGCACAGTATATTCCAAATAAAAAATTAAGTTCTAGGGCAAGCCTGAACTACCCATTTCCCACATATACTTAGCAGTAAACTTCTCATGGTTTTTTAGTTCCTGACTACAGCTCACTCACCTCATGAAGGCCAGGCCTCCCTCCCATACTACATTTCAAACAGAAAGCAGTTTTAACAAAAAAAAAAAAACAAACCCAAAACAACAACCTCCTCCTCTGAATTGTCATATGCAGTGAACAGAAACTTGAACCACCTCTTTTTTAACTTACAGAATAAGGAGTGTGCCAACCTACTGTTTCCCTTTGAATTGGCTCAGGACACCTGGTGACCATTTGTTAATTGGAATGAATCAATCGATTTATACTTTGTCACCTGCTCTGTTTTCAAATGCTAAGAGGTTTGACCTATGGAATGTATTTTGGCTCAGTTGTATAAAGAAGAGACGAGGCAGCTCTCTTACTGAAAAGCCATTTGTTTTTTGTTTGCAAATATTTTAGGCTTTTTCCCTTTTCTATAACGTGTAGCATTGCCTGATTTCAGCTGTTGAGTACATGTTTGAATATTGCAGCATTATCTACTGCATTTGTCTTAGTCTCAGATAATAACACTCTGCTATAAATAGAAGACATGTATGATGCCTGACTGAGTTATTTCCAATCCTTAACACTTTCTAGAAGGAAATAGTTTCAAACAAAATCATTTATTCTTACCACATACTCTGCAACAGGAACCAAACGTACCTTTATTCTGAACTGAAAAGTATTATAATAAGAGATGTAAAAGTTCATCAAACATGTAAGATAATGCTAGTAAACAAAACAGCCTTGATTGATAGTAACAAATGGGTCTATATTCCTTATGCCTATTGATTTTTTCAGAATCAGAATCAGAATTTTCCTGTTTGTGAATCAAAAACAGGACAATGTTTGTCCATTTTTTTTTGTGGAGCGTGGCACATCTAAAAGCAAGAAACTAAGGATGGGGACGGGCGGAGAGTGAAGAGGAGGAACTTAACCAATACAGACTAGTTTGCAACATATTGATTGGATTGTTTAGGTGATTTACAGTGTATTCTACTTCCTGAAGAGTTACTTAAATTCTCCAGAATATATCCAAGTTCTGGAT
This sequence comes from Larus michahellis, assembly GCF_964199755.1. NCBI lineage: Eukaryota > Metazoa > Chordata > Aves > Charadriiformes > Laridae > Larus > Larus michahellis. The sequence continues at coordinate 82,907,777 of NC_133897.1, forward strand.
AACCAACCATCTTATGACACCTGAAGTGGCTCAATTGTTGCTTTCTGCCTTTTGAAAATTAAGTCCTTTCAATAAAAAAAATGTACAATATTTAAAATCTGTGCTAAATTCTGCACATCTAACAGGATCGTCATTACTATAAATTGTATAAGAAATTACGGATTCAAAATATACTTGTGTGAACATGGTTTTATAGCAGCACAGTGGCAACTTAAGGCAGCAGCTAAGTTCACTGTTTTATTACTTGATGCTGAACACATAATAGAAGTCCCTTTCCTGAAGAAGTCTATGGCCGAAGCAGAATTCACCTAACTTCCCAAACTGCCCGCAACCAGCAGCATAAAAGACAACCTGGTTGTATAATGCTGCCAGTACCACCCAGAAACACAGATCCTACACAAAACTTCCTAGAGCCCAATCAAACTAAAAGTGAGTGGGCAGGTACTGGAAGAACATAGCTACTTTTTAGGAAATATGCAGGAAGGAAATAGGAGCAGATCAAAACATGAGATCAGAGTTGTAGGCTAGGGAGCAGAAATGTACGCTATGCACCACTAAGCATTAAGAATGGTGGATAGCTCAGCCCTTCTGAAGTCAGCAGTTATCTGCACAGCTGGTAGTATTCATCACTGCTGAGGACTGAATTCACTACACTAAGTTAGTAAATCCCTATGCAAGATAAAAAGGCAGAAGAAAGGGTTTACTACTATAAGTCAACCATTCCTTCCAGAAAGAAGGTAAGTTGCTTAAGCTTGTATATATAGTGTATGTTAACTACTCCGCATTAGCATGAAACTATGGTAGAGCTGACAACTGACTTGGAGTTCCTTGATCTACAACCCTGCTGTTTAAATGTAAGGCTATTCATTCTCTGCAGAGGTTTGGGTTTTTTTTTATTAAATTGGCTAATAACCACCTCTGGTAATTAATCTTGGAAAATTGATTAAAGTAAAATAAATAGTGAATAAGTTAATAATCCTTGACCTACATTACAATCAGACACTCACTGCTTAACTACATGAACTATCAAAGTCAGTTGTGAAGTTCAGCTCGCACAGTGGACAGGAAGAAGGAATGGTGGGAGTGCAATTGAAGCAAAAGCTTTTAAATAGAAACAAAAGACATAATATAATATGTAAGTTGTCATTATTATGATTCCTTTACTGAAGGCACTAGCATGTAGCACACCTTAGAGCAAGATGGCAAGTTATAATTATTAAATGCCATTTCATTGGGTGTAATGATACATACAAATTTTTCTGTGCAGTTTCAGATACAGATATGTGACCATACGCCACAAAACAGGAAGTCTGATTGCTTTGTGCACGTGCTACAGGTTGAATTACTGGTGGCCTGTTGTAGTTCCCCTTATGTACTAGAAGGGTGGGATGTGGAATATCTTTATATTTAGATCTTCACATTCTGGAACAGATGTGTCTTTTCCTTAAGAAAATATACTGCATTCACTCTAAAAATCAATGCACATAAACATTTCAGAATACTGAGGCTTGATTTTAAATATTTTGGGCTTCATTAATTTTTACTTATTAATAATTACTACCGTTGCAAAATGTTAGCCAGCATTAGTGTTATAGTGGGAAAAGAGTCATCCTCCTGCCTAAATTTTGGAAGAGCTGTTAACAGCAGCTATCAACCCCAAAAGAGTCGCAGTCCCTAGGAGCATTTCAGAAGCAAAAAAAAAGGGAGTAAGAAGATAAAAGTATTAGGATCTACATTTCTGAAAATAGGAAGTTCAATTAGTAGAGAAGAAGTCACAATATCAGTTGTTGGGTTGCTTGAGAAAACTGAAGAAAAGAATATGATGAAGCAAGAGACACCAACTTAACTTGGAGTATGCGTTAGATACAGTTGCCAATTATGTTTTACTTAGGAAATCACAGTCATGATATGAACAGCTAGTTCATTATCTAGGCCAATTCACTGGTTTGCAGTAGTGTAACCAACTTAATTTAGAGTATGTGTTAAATAACATACTATTACTGAACTAGCTGTTCATGTCATCCTTGTATTTTCCTAAGTACAACCTCCAAATTTAATTCCTTTAAACTCCTAACTACTTAAACTATTTTGTATCCCATGTATTATCGCAAAGATTCCTACAGGACAGTGGTGTGAGCTCTTCTCCTCATTAGCACCACCCAAACATTATCATAATCACTTTCAAAGTATTTGAGTTTTCGGGCTAGCACCAGCAAAGAATTTGGGGTTCTTTCCAGCTTTGTTTTAAAATACTAGTTGCAGGAGCTGAGCTTGCCATCTGTCGCACAGAATTTCTCCATGCTATTTGGTTTATAATGTCACCAGTCAGTATAGCTGAACAGAGAGAAGAAATACCAGTGTATCACTCAAGCAACATTCATTCCTCATTAGGCCACTTCCACAGATGGAAAAGCAGAACACCCGCTTTCCTGTCCCCCTCATCTCCCATGAAATGCTATTTATGTCTTCCCAGTGATGCTTGTAATCACCTCTATTACCCAGCATGGTCTTTTAGCACAATGACCTTAACTACGGTTAATGATTTTTCCATATGCTTTCAAAAAACAGGATTACTTGGAAATCTGTAAATTGTGCATTTTTGGTTTTCAGTGTCAGAAGAAAGAACCTTGAATTAATACAACGTGCTCATGCCTAGCCCTAGAGGGGAAATATGAGTTGGCTTTACAATCAGACATATTTTTCAGAAATGTAAATTAACAACAGACTCCCAAAGCTCTAAGTTACAGAGCATGACATGGTTATGAAGAAACAGCTTTCCAGCTCCAGTGTTGCCCAAAAGCTAGCAGTTTTTTCCACCTGCTTTGCCTTCCACTCTGCCAATCAGGTTATTATCATTTTAGAAGCATTTCTCTCTAAGTTTAGAAGGACATTTAAGCAAGTGCTCAAGTCCCTCTCTGAAAGCTCTGCTTAGTCCTTCACGAGCCACTGACAGCCATTTACAAGCTTAAAGCCTTTGTTGACTCAAGATCAACAACTAAGACTAGAAGACAAGCAAGAAAAAAAGATCACTTAGGAGAAAACTTTCTATAACAATGGGGATGCTAGCACCCAGCTGACCATCTCTAAAACCCTGTACATCATGGAAGAAACTAATGCATCCAGAAAATGGGTACAAACTTTCACTTTACTTCTGCTTTTAGAACCTCCAAAATTTCAGTTATCCTTCCACAAGGAGCAGGCTGTACAGGACCCTGTAACAACCTCCTTTTTATGGTGATAAAGTATTGTCAGCTCATAAATAAAAAAAAATCACTCTACATCAGATCTGATCTATCACAGTAAAAATCACAGATCTGCTGGAAACTCAAAGTTAACACACTAAGTGACACTTCCAATTTCCCTATGAATTAAAAATCCCCAGAGGATTTCCACAGCTCCCTCTCATGCCAGAAAATAAAAAAAAAAAAACATATAGCATACGTGGCTTTTTATAATTTGGGCTAATGAGTGGGAACAGACAGAGCCAGACCAGGTAATACAAAGCATGTGTAAAATAGCTAAAATATTTTAGGCTTACTTTTGAAAACACAGACTTACAAGACAAACAAAACCCAAATACCATTGAATGTCAAATAGATACTATTTCTCATTACACTATGCGTGCTGTCCAGGCTATACACTCACGACTCTTGATCCTTTAGGAAAGGGTAAGCAGCAAACAAAATTGGTTTTTTTAAAAAGAATATTATAAATAAATTGGGTCAAGGGCAGAACAGGCTAGCAGCCCAAAGAGCCTCCAAAATTGCTGTAATCACTTTCAGCAGCATAAAAAAGAAAAAAAGGACAAAACAAAACCAGAGCCACGGCTCTTACTGTTTTTCTAAAAGACCTAGTAAAGTTTATCAGGATGGCTCTGAAAAAAACAGCAGCTATGTTTAGGAGAACAGACAACAGCTTTTCTTATTATTGCACCAGTAGAAAAAATAAAGTACTTAACTCTGAAACTGCTTCTTCAGGCTGTGCCTGGACCATGAAGTAGTCAGCATTTTGAGACGGCAATGCCTCAGACTTTTTCTCTGGAGCAAGTTCCTCAAAGACTAAAATGTCCTTAAACTTAAAAAACAAAAGCAAAAAAATCCACCCAAAACTATGATTTATTAGAGTAGAAAGAATTATCCTTTTATGCAGAGACACACAGAGTGACTAGATAAATCAGAACAGAAACAGACAGACAAACAAAAAATTACTATAAACTTACAGCCAACTTGGCCGTGATAGACCAGGAGCAGCGTGGGCTGCTGGCTTATGGACACGTTCAGGACCTTCCTTCTCTGACAAACTCCCTCCCCTCCAGAAGGCACCAGCTCGCATGCAAGCTCTCCTATAAGGAAGATAGCATATAGCTGAGAGAACTGTGCATCAGGTGAGCCTTTACTACTTTAACATTAGTCCAGAGTGACTGCAAAATCTTGTGCATGGCTTAACTTTGCTGATGTCAATAGCAACTCTTTGCTATGCATGAAAGAGCTAAGAATATACAGAAATATTTGTAAGATAAGGTCTAACAGTAAAGACTGATGATTGCATTATGAAGATGTGCTTAAACGCAGCAAAAGTGTTATCATTCAAAGAAGAAAAGACTTCTCAAATGTTTTGCTCCATGTATGATCTGATTATTATTGCAAAAAATGCCTTTTTTTTTTTTGTTCTAAAGCTTTTATGAGTTAGACTACTGTACCGGTTTTGTCTGGGCTAGCGTTAATTTTCTTCATAGTAGCTTATATGGTGCTGTGTTTTTGATTTGTGATGAAAACAATGTTGATAACACACTGATGTTTTAGTTGTTGAACAGTGCATACACGGTGTGTAGGCCCTTTCTGTTTCTCACTCTGGCCCGCCAGCGAGTAGGCGGGACGTGTGCAAGAAGTTGCGGGGGGACACAGCTGGGACAGCTGACCACAACTGACCAAAGGGATACTCCATACCATACGACACTGTGCTCAGCAGTAAAAGCTGGGGGGTAAGTTTGCTGGGGCTGCTGTTTCTCAGGGACTGGCTGGGCGTTGGTCGGCTGGTGATGAGCGATTATTTTGGGCTGGGTTTTTTGCATCACTTGTTTTTCTTGGTTTTGGTGTTGGGTTTTTCATTTTCTTTTTTGTGTGGGTGTTGTTGTTTGGTTTTTATTATTTATTAAATTGTATGTATCTCAACCCATGAGTTTTCTCACTTTTACCCTTCTGATTCTCTCTTACATATCACTGGGAGGAAGGGAGTTGTGTGGTGCTTAGTTGCCTACCAGGGTTAAACGATAACAAGTACTCTTTGCTAATTTTTAAGAGCTCAAGAAACACTAGAGAGTTTGTTTCACATGAGATCTTCAAGTAATTAACTGGTTTTCAAGTGTTATTAGCTGACGCTTCAGTGTTATAGTGTCTTCCAGTACCATGGCAGGTCATGTGTTTGTAAAAAAAAATGTTATAGATATTGATTTCAGATCTACCAGAGATCAAATAAGTAGTGATATTCTTTTAATATTCTAATAAAACAACTGTGTTTAATTGTATTAGATGAATTAGATGTGGCTTGCAACTACATGGAACCATATGTCTGCTATTTTTACTTTAGTGCTTTGTCTACCTTCTAACTAACACTTTCACAGTATCAAAAGATAAGTTATTTTAGATGTATCTTCACAAATGTTTGTTCATAGAATGGAGTTTCAAACCTGAATGATTTTTTTACTGTGGAATACCACCAACAAGAGAAACGCAAACCCTAAGCATTCTCAGGATCCTCTTTGTCTTCTACTTTCTAATTACTCGTGTTCATAAAATCCCAATCACTTGTAGATTGTCCTGAATAAATAATTTATTTTTCTCTCTAATCTTACCACAAGCCTACACATCTGCGTCTAGGCCTCTATGAATTATTTTTTGAGGACATTCAAACTCCCAGTAGTCCATAGGTCACTGAACATACCATCCTTATTCCACCTGTTGTTTTCTCTTTTTACCCTACTATCTCTGCACTGTATGTCCTTTTCCACCATGGCTGGTCCTGCAACTTTGTTCCCTACACAAAATGGTTCCCTAGGAAATGCCAGTTTTCCTGAAATCCACAAGTTGATTTCCCAGTCTTCTTCTCATATGATTTTACGGGTGTCAGGGCTGGGAATTAGACAATTTCACTAAAGTTCATGCATGATGCTAATTCTTCTGCTAAAGGAATACATATTGGCATCTATAGATAGGCATTACAGGCCACTGAGTCCTCATAAGGATCATAGCATAATTTAGGTTGGAAGACACCTCTGGATGTCATATAGTTGAATCCCTTGCATATGGAGCATTAAACTCAAACTTAAATGAATTTTGAAAATCTCTAAGGGTAAAGGTTCCGCACACTCTCTGGGCCTCTCTTCCAGTGCGTCTCATTGTGAAAAGTTTCCTTGTGTCCAGTTGGAATCTCCCCCTTTGTACCTTCTGGCTTTTTGACCTTTTTTCCTTTTGCTCTGTGGAGCTAAGAGTCTGGCTCCACCTTTATAGCCCTCTCTTTGGGTAGTGAAAGACTGTAGTGGCTCATAGCCTTCTGGTTTCCAGTCTAAACAAATACAATTCCCATAGATATTCTTGTACGTCGTGCTCCAGCTCCCTGACCATACTGGTGGCACTCTGCTGAGCCCGCTCCAGCTTTTTCTCCGACTACATATGCAAAGCTAGAAACAATAGTCTAAGTGTAGATTCATGACTACTAAATGAAGGAAAGAAATGTGTCTATTTACTTGCTATTACAGCCTAGTATGTGATTAAACTTAACTCCTGTGAGGAAAAATTGCTTATCTGTGTTCCATTCATCCCCCAAAACTCTCAGATTCACTTTTGCACAGCTGCTACGTACTATCTGGGTCCTCAGACTTCACAGACATGTTCTGTCTGAGGTACAGGTCTTTGCATTTGTGTTTGTTGAAGTTCATGGAATCCCTGTGGTCCACTTCCTTCAGCTTGTTGAGGTCCTGACAAACAAATCTCTGAACTCGTCTGTGAATACTACTTCAGAGCCGAATCAGAGATAACAGAAATACAAGGTTAGTTAAATATGATCGTTATTCATGCTTACCGTATTCGTGGGTATGTCTCAGACATAGACGATCCCCAATGTAGAAGTAAAGCTGGAAGGCAGTCCTTGTCTGAATAGCTTCTAATCTTTGTAAAGAGAGACATCACAGCAGTGTGGAGACAGACTAATGGGCATGTAAAAGAAATAATGAATTAACAATGGTTTGCATAACAGGCAGTTGTGAAATTGTAGAGGACCAGGCTATTGCAATTTCTTTCTAGATATTTTCTCCACCTGCTTTCAAGCTCCATTTTCCTCTTTGTGGACAGGCTGTGTGGATAAATATGCTAGATTTGGAGGTACCTAAGTACTATAAAAAGAGAAGGAATGAATTACCTGAGACAGATAGTCTTTCAAATGAACTTTTAAAGGAAGAAAGATGGAAGGAAATGCAGGGAATTTACAGAAAGGTTTATATAGGTTTTCCAGAGGAAAACATATACCTTTGCAATATTAAACAATTTTTTATTCTAGTGAAGTATTACGGGCTAGAGCTGGCTGGAGAATGACAATTTAATTCTGTGAGAAAATTTGAGTTGGCAAAATATGTCATTCTTCCGCACTGAAATTGTGTCAGGTATATTTTTGTTTTGAAGTGATCCAATTTACTGGACCTTTTAATCATTATCCTTATTTCTGAAAGTGACCAGAAAGCCCATCTAGGTTTCAAAAACTTTCTTGTTGGGAATTTCATAACCCCTTCTAAGAGGGTTCAATGCTATTACAAAATGTGTAGGTATAAAGAAAAAACAAGAGTGATAATTATTCTCAGGAATATTTAAAAAATGTTTTAAGTTTCTTCAGAGGATTAAGTCATGCATTGTGCCGTAGATATAGGGGTCTAAACAGAAAAAAAAATACAACTGCCCAAAAGTTAGGTGGAGAGAAATTAGTCTGCAGTGCTCTACTCTAGAGAAAGATTGCAACACATAGGTGCTGGTACCATAGATGGATAACCCTGGAGAAGGGATTCATACGTCTGGTCAGATGAGTTGTGGTTAATGTAACCCCATCTTGCAGCTTAGCTGTCTGTGACCCAAGGCCTAACTTTAGTACAGCACAACTGCCTAACCGTGGCTAAGGCTTCTGAGGCAACTGTTTTGTGATTAGAGAAATTGTGAGAAAGTAAATTTGAGTAGCATCATGCAATAGACGGTAGACATGAGTAACCCTGTTGCATAAGGAATAGGTGCCAATATAAGGATTCAAGAGAAAAAAAAAAAACACCACCACAATCCAAACCAATATGGAATGGTACAAAATGCTACAGGCAAAACCAGTAGTATAAGATAACTCCACATCTGAAGCCCCATGTCAGGGAGCAGCAGATGCCAACCCTTTCCTATCAGATTAACTACTGCCTGCTAGTAAAGACATTGGATGTCTACGGTGACAAGTATGTTAGTGTCAAGCCTAGTGGCTTGTTAATGCTAGCTATCATTTGTGTGTGATACCCGATAAAGGAAAGCTTTATACTTTGAAGTTTTATATGGCAGTTTTCAGAGTCTTTCATTACAGGGTAAAAAGGGGTCCCAAAAAAGTGACCCTGAGATAGACAGATGGTTACATCAGTTGCTACTGCTGATGTCCCAGTTGAGTACTGAGAATAAATTTAAGTTGCTTTTTTAAGAACTGCAGTAGAGCTCTTGGAGACAAGTGGCGGCATAAATAAAGTTTAGTGACCTTGGGAGTAAATCTCTTCTGAGGTAATTCTGGACTCATTAGTAAGATATATGTGTGTTGTGGGAAAGCACTTTGAATCTTGTATGACAGGGAGGGAAAACTGACCCTCAGAGTTCTTACAGTCTGTTTAGGCAAGTCAGTTAAAACTTTTAAGTTTAGCATAGAGTGTACCAAAATGAAGAGATGCATGTAGCTCATTTACAAGTTACACACAGTATGAAAAGCATACAGGACTTCAGTAAATATATATGCAAATAACGGTGATAGGATACGATACTTACTTATGTGTGAACATACTGGTGTGCAGTGTGGTAGTGCATTACGCTGTCACTCCATGTGAACATTTGCTATACACACTATTCAGAATTCAGCCATCAGCAAACCTGTTAATGATCTCCAGTATCTGTGGGGAAATGAATGCACAGTTCTATGAAAATTTACTGAAAATTGGTCTAGGGCAATTAAAAGATTTGTTGTTGTAGGCAAGAAAATAGAATCAGCATGAGAGTCCATGGAACCATGCAACAGAGAAAGACTAAGTTACATAAACATGATGTCAGGTTAGAAGAGACAAATAATGAGTGTTGTAAATACGCCACCCTTAAGCGCAACTGTCAAACTGTCATAACCTAAGGGCCACACCTAATTTTCATGTGCATTTAGATTTGTCTCAGGAAGGTAAGCTTTAATTGCTGCTAAATTGCCCCAGGCTTGGTTACTGCTTTTATTATAAAAGGAGGGAGGAGGGGGAATGTCACAATGTATCTTTATATTTAAGCGGCTCCCAACAGAATTACACTCACTAGTATTACAAAATATAATATAAATTATTTAAACACTTACGTGTAGTAAACATAACATAATGCACCTGTTCAGAATCTGGTTTGGACTCAAGAAGTGGAAAGGAGAAATTGTTTTTGTGTTTAATGACATCTGTGATACATATGCATATAGTTTTTCCGCATAATTACTGCGTCATGAGACATTTACTTGGTATGTGCTCCTACATCCTTTGATAATAGTAAACTTTTAGAACTCGTTTCTGTGTTACCTGTGTTGAACCAGTGCCAGTGAATGTCCATTTGGCTTTCCACTTCAGTCACTGGGAGGGAGAACTGTATAGGATGAAAAGAAGCAGCAACTAAGTGACTGACTGTGTGAAGGATCACAAGGAAGACATGCAATCCTCTAATGTTAGCTTGCAGAAAAGGTGTTCCAGTCCTGTACCTATAGGGCTTCTTACACCTATTAACAGTGCCTTACAGACAGTAATATCCAGCGACAACTGCTAAGGTCAATATAGACTTGTCAGTCCCCTGACTGTCAGCTGTCATTGTCAACACAGCCTCCCATTCTCGCAATGTGAAGGAGAAGAAGTTGAATGGACATGACTGAAATCCTTTGTTGCTCTCTCCCTGACTCTGGGAAAAGATGTTCTATTAATTAATGCTCAAATCAGATAATTTTTGAGTTGCAAGTAAATATCGGAGTTACATATCTGTAGTTTGAACATTACTTTGGGGTCTAAGAGAGAGTAACTCATACTGTATATGCAGTAGGAAAGTTCAAATGTCAGACTTCTAAGTAACTATTTTTTTAATTGTGGTTTCCAGTTAAAGAATATAAAGCCCAATTCCACATACTAGAGAATTACTAATAAATCCTTCCGAAACAATCCAGAAAGTTCATTCTTCTAGGTGGTGTTTTATGGTGCTATTAATAGCTGTATTACAAATTAGTGGTGTTTTTTGCACTACAGACACACATTTATACTATACTACTAAGATAGATACTATTTTCAAGAAAATACAAGAAGGAATTGCAGGGTTCTAATAACTCTAAAGTCATGATAACTGAAAGCAGAGACGAAAGAGATAAAGGCACAAAGTAACGTATTAAGATATTCTACAAGGCAGGGAAATCACATCTAAAAACTTAAATGAATTACACTCTCCATAGAATACAAAGCTTTTCAAAGAAAAAGTGTTTTTGCAAGACACTAAGAATAGTGAAAAATTCTTTGCTGGTGAGACTCCAGCAATCATTTTCAAGGGAAAAATAGTACAAAAGAAACAGAAGAGAGAAGTGCTGGGTTAACACCCAAAGCAAAGTATTATACACATTAGATCTGTAAGTGTCACTCATTTTCAGACTGTTAGTATATAAATTAATTACAAAATATGTTTATCTCTAGTATTCTAAGCTTGAACAAAATTTCTTGCTTTGTTAACAAAGTACGTGAGATAAAATACACTGTGAAGAAGGCCTAAGATACCCAGCTACAAAAACTAACAAGAGCTATCTGCAGTGAGCAAGGACAGCACTGTATGAAGGCAGTTTTGCTTCTTAGAAAAGACAAGGACAATGAAAATTGCAGTTCCCTTTTATTTTGTTCATTCTTGCTTGCTTCTTGTTTGTGCTCAAGAGCTCCAATTCTTTTCAGCATGTTACTTTTTCTCATTGGAGAAAGCACAAAGCCCTTAAGAAAGAACACTTTTTTCACTTCAAGTAACACCAAAACATAAAATAACACTGGTGTAATCTTGGCCTAGTTGAAGTCCATAGAAAAATCCCTGTTGACTTCAAGGAGACCAGCAGTGAATCTATGTTTTTGTAAGACCATGGTATTTGCCATCCAAAGGTTTATAAAATGCCATGGATAAATGACTGGTTCAAGCTTCCTGATGTGTGTCAGATCCATCCACCTGTGTTCTGCCTGCTCTGTGTTGAAAAAGGAACCAAACCTTCACGGAGTCTCTTCTCCTAAAATAGCATTGGGAAGAACTCCCTTGCACTCATGTAACTCTAGCAGCTCTCTAACATGCATCTCAGTTCTGCCTTCAGGTAGATATAAGGGGATTGAGCTTTCCTCCTTTATAAGACTAAGCAGGGATAAAACACAACTGAGTCATCAGCGAACAAAGCTCATTGTACATTACAGCAATCGTCTCAGGCAGTAAATCACTTTGCAAACTGTGCCACAAAGACGCTTATTAAATACAGAGCACCCAGTCCAACCCGTATTTTAGCTGAAGAACTGCCACTGAGAAGAATACTACACAAGGAATGAACTTGACCTAAAGTCCTTGGAAAGATCATTTCTGCAAAGAGAAATGGCATAGATTCAGCGGTGAGACACAGAGGAACGAAGAGGGCACTAGTTCAGATCCTTCCATATGAACAAAATTTGCTGATTATGTCCTGGAGATTTCTGCCTATTTTAAAATTGAAATTAACCACACAACTCAGCCCTTGCTTCTCATAATGGCACTTGTTTGCCTTTAAAAATATTCCATAGCTAAGCTGATCAGAAAAATACAAGCTTTTTTTTTCTCACTGTATCTCACTAAAATTAATTTTTGTTGAAGCAGAGAGAACACTGTGGCCTTCCATCTAATCTTTACAGTAGAATTGGATGTTTAGCTTGCCAGCCAGATCTGAAAAATTCTGTGAATTTCTGAGAAAAATATGTCTTCTGATAAAAGGTAACAGAGGTGGACAAGGAAAAAAGACGTTAATATCAGAGTGGCAGTTGAGGGAAGATACTTCACTTAAATGAGCAACTTGCCTGGAAGCTAGAATTTATCTATGCTACATAAAAGTAGAATGGCCACCCAGGTTGAGTTTCTGAGATAATTTTTCCCCCTCTGGATTTTTTTTTTTCAGGGGGTTGGGCCGTGAAGCGGGAAGAGACATCCAATGTTTAAACAATGCTGTTCTAAAACTCTAAACCCTGAAACCAATGTAATGAAATATCTCAGAATACCCACTAGGCAAGGAACCATAGCTGGATGGGTTTCATGGAATGACCAGTAGAGACAGGCAGCCTCTACAAATTCATTTCTATTTTTATGGGTTAAATAAATTTCTAGTGTGTTGTGCTTATGAGCTGGAGCCCAGTCAAGACTTCTAAAATACAGAATTATTAAATTTTCCCTCCTAATGGAAAGTCATAATTGCAGGGTTTTCAAAAATCTGGGGAAAACATCAAAATGCCGAAGGCATGAAGTAAAGAGACTGATGAAAAGGCTTATAAAAACAATGAACCTTTTCCCTCTTCCCCTTCCACCTGCCAAAACAAACAAACAAAACCCCAAACAGCTCACTCCACTCTTCCTTTGAGTTTTGAAAAACTACAATTAAATGTCCTATCATCTCTTCTTCCAAAAATTTTTTGGGTACTCTTGCAGTCTCTTGACTCTAAGGCAAACAAATCTGATAACCCTGCTTTCCGTAATTTGCTCACAGATTTCTATTATCTGCATCTTCTGTTATCTGTGTCTCAGACACTTTGCAAGCTCCCTTATTCTGCTAATGTCCAATCTCTTGACTTGCAGTTATTCAGATTTCTGTTTCTCTAAAACACCTGAGGAGATGCATTGGATGGTGTAAACTGAAGTCTGCTGCCAAGCAGGTATTTTTGCTTAACTTATGGCCAAGCTGCATAAAGATGTTAACAGAACTCTGCCAACAAAGTCTGTTGGTTCATTTTAGTATTTTTAAAGCAGCCAGTCATCAAGGTAACTGAACATCCAAGAGCATTTATACTTTTAAATATTTATCTAAAATGAAGTAAATGCATATACCATTTAAACTTACTTCACTGTTAAAAATTAAAAAACTTCAAAGCAAAGTAAAATAGGTCAAAAAAGGCTCCAACTGAAGAAAAAAGACTATTTTGTGAAGAAAGCCTTTCCTCTGTTGACTGAAGCTGTATGTCTTAACTACAGCTGTAACTAGCTCAGAATTACATTTGCAAACGTACAGCATGTGGTATGTAGGGCTGATGATAGACAGATTAGCATACTGTCCTAGGAAGATTGAAGATGAGAGATTTTCTTTCACAGAAGTCACAGGAGAAGGATTAGCATACCGTAGGGCACTAACGTCTCCTAAGGAACATAAAAGCTTCGAAAGAAATTACTTAAACCTTGAGCTGTGTGACTCATGGAAATGTCAGGTTACTATCAATTCTAAGAGGGAAAAAAGAGAAGGTACTGAAAATGTTTCGGTTTTGTTTTTTTAATATTCAAACTGAGAAAACAGATTTATTTTAGTGAAAGAAAAATAATGTTTGGGGTTTTTTAACTTTTTTTGTTTAGATTTTTTGGTTTTTCTTTTTTTTTCTTGTAAAAGTGAAGATATCAGAAAAACAATGGGAATAGGAAAAAGTAATTTAAACAAAAATTTTAGCTCTTTCAACCTGGAGGTAAAAAGAGAATAAAAGGCACAAAAACTGTTGAAAGTTAAATTGCAAAAGATTTCTGTGACACTCAACAGTTTTTTGTTATGGTTTGGGATTTTACGGCAAACTAAGCTGAACCTTAGAATTTCATTCCGGTGTACCCAGAATTCTCAGTAAACAGAGAAAATACTTCATTTATCAAAACTCCACTGTGGTCAATAGAAAGCTAACTATGAGTTTGAGAGGGCTTTGGCTTGCAATTTTGATAGCAGGTGTATAGGAAATTGTGCTAAGAGACTACCTGAGGTCACACCTACCAGATGTGTCAAAAGGCATGATGCAGGATACCAGATGTTGTCTCGGAGATTCAGATACTGGAAGTATGGTAGTATGGGGTGGATTCAGTCACTACCAGGTGAGAATCTACTATTAGAAAGGGAAAGGTATACGACACAATTGAGTGACTTAAAAGTGCACTTAGAAGTGTGTGAAACAAAACATTTAAAAGATTTTTATAAACATGTGGGACAGAGTCCTCTAGTCCTGAGAAAGGGTCCTTTTAATTTAATTCAATCCAATTAAAAAAGTATAAGTACACAGAAATGATCTTGTGTTGTTTAACCAGGACAGATGTTCTGTCTTGCATTCCATTAAACATTTACACGACAGAAGAATAAGTTGGTTCAATGAAAGTTATTTCAAATCATGCAATGAAATACTAACCCATGGAATGAAAGGAGCAGATTTTGATTTGATCTCCTTGCTAGTCCAGTTCACTCAATAGGTTCATAAACCCCAGATTAATTGCCACCGATGGGGTAGAAATGTACATCTTGAGTAAGGGATTAGATCTCTCTTTCACCGCAACTTCACAGCTAAATCAGATTCAAAATTTTGGCAACTAAGTCTTTTTATCTTTTGAAGTTTAAATTTAGAAAGATTATTCTGAAGTTAAAATGTACAGGAGTTTGAATTTTTACTTTCCAGAGGTGTGCGACATGGCTGTAACATGTCTAGAGGCCACTTACCTTTTCTTAAGCAAATGTAATGTTATTGCAGCAGCTGCTATCTAAGCTTTCCCCTGGTATTAGAGAAAGAAGTTAGGCCTTTTGCGAAATTTACTACTACATTTACCCAATCTTGTTATGTCCAGAGTCTCTCAGAGTACCGAGTCTGCTTTCTCCAAAGCTAGACTGATTTCAACTGAGTTTCCACCCCCTCGGCTGATTCTTTTCATCATTTGAATGAGTAAAGAAAAACCTAGGCAAAAATGTTAAGAGAAATACCTGGGTGACTAAGCAACTATCAGCTATCTGTTCTTAGCACATGCTAGGGGGACGTGCAAATCTCTATCTCAACAAGCAGCAAGTATTTCTTACTATGATATCAGGGAAGTGTACAGACTTCTGCAGCTACTTTGATTGTATTGTATCACATACCTGCCCATTCTAGTAGCGCATAATCCTGAAATAAAAAAGTGCCACAAGAAATATTCAAGGTTGAACAATTTTTGTGGAAATTATGCTGGAAGAGCATAACCATGTTTTTTTTTATTGAGAGGGTGCTATTTAGAATGTATACTTTTCAGTGCAAAGGCACCTGTATTTTGTCTGCGTGCAGCCACCTGCAACACCTCAATTACAGATAGTCAATATCAGCAACTCACAGGTCTGCAAGTAAGCTGGCAAAAAATACAGTTCATACATTGTCAAATATTTATACTATAGGAATGTGCATTGCATAGTGCAGATTTTATGACAGACAGAAACTGCCGATACTAATTTTATTTTTAAAGTGATATTTTCTTTCCAGAAATTCTGGTTTTTTGTACCCATTTTCCCTTTTTTAGATACTGTACTCTATTACTGATTCTTGCTGGCACAACATCTCATTCATTATATCTTTCCACTCAGGACCCTCCTAGTTTATTCTTTCCTCAGCCTATCCCTCTGATTAGCATATTCTAGCCCATAAAAGAGAATCAACTTAAACCTCAAAGCAAAGCTTTGGCAACACAAGGTTTGTGCACAGGTTCCCTGTTGCCCTTTGAGATGTCTGCCTTATGTTGTCAATAAAGAAGCAGAAATTTCAAACGTATCTTATTAATGAAATTTCTAGTTTGTTCATTAGTCAAGTAGATGTTATGTGACAGATTGTTTTTCATTTTCTTACCATGTAAAGGGTAATACTAGTAATTAGCAAAGATGCTACAATGGAGTGCGTGCAGAAAGGAGGGGCTGATTACGTTGCAGCTTCCCAGTTGTCACTGACAAGTATCACATGTTCTGTCTCTCATCTCATATCGTAACAGTAGCTGCATGGCTGTGAACCACTTCAAATGAGACATGAGCCAATTCCCATGTCAGAATATCTATCAGAACAAACATGAAAGTCCAAAGTCTACTGATTTGGAACTAGGAGCAATGTAAAACTAGTTTCAAAAGCCCTGCTTAGTATAGAAGCATTACCAAAAAGTGTTTCTTTCTCTTGAAATGAAAGATTTCAAACATTTGTAACATTTATTAAGTTCTTCCCAAGCTTAAAGTTCACATGAGAAATATATATTACAAAAAAAAAAGAAGTTGTATATGTGAAAATGAATAGAATTCCTTTTCTATTACAGGAGTAATAAAGGAGCACAGTTTTTGAACAATATATACCTTTCCTGCTGTGAATATGTGTTTGTTTACACATCTAATCAACAGATAACAAAACTGATTTTCTGATAGACAGTTATGAAATTTCTCATAAACTAAATAAATACATAGGATGTCTATGACTTCAGTGTTCCAACTTGGATCTTTTCTGATTTGGGGGAGAATCCAGTTTCCTGGTTTAAATGGTTCCATGGTGTTCTCTAGTAAGAGAAACAACAATTGTCTCACACAGAGTAAGGAACATACTGCAGAGAGCTGGAGGCGACAAAACCTCCCGGTTTTTCCTTGTTATCTAGACTTTCTCCCTAGTAAGTGTAACTTATTATTTCACATTTCTGTTTAATTATATTTACTATATCTCATGGAATAAGAAGCAGTAACCAGAACAACTGAAATCAGATATTTTGGTTATTACTGCAAAGTCTGTCACGTTAACTGGATAGGATGTTGGAAAATGTGGAAGATAATTGTCTGAATTTGCTTAAATTTGACACAGGTGAGATAAATTCAGTGAGAAAATTATTCTGCAGTTCCCATTGAAGTGGAAAGGAAAACATCAACAACCAAAATCGGTTTATCCCTGAATTTTTTTCCCCCTATGTATCACTATTGAAAGTGACAGAAAGTTTACTCTGTTTTCATTATTTCACATACAATTTGTTTAAACTGTGAGTTTGTCATCACCCTGTGTGTGGTCAGTGTTGCCTGTGGAGTCTCCTCTGTTATGATATTACATGCTTACTCAATGAAATTTATTCCACTTAAAAATGGCTTATTTTAATATGATGGTTTAATTCTGATTTCAAGCCAAATAAAAATATGATTATTTTTCAGACCTTTTTACCAAAAAAAATTCTTATTCTCACTTCCTTCATATTTTTGATAGATTGTAATAAGTTGTTGTGAAGCATATATTTTTGATCCAGTTATTTGTCTGCTTCACTGAAACAAACTTTCTTTTTTATTCCACTCAACTTTTGTATGTTATGTCAGTTTTTCACCACCATTGCCATTGGAAATAAGAAAAAAATTGAAGCTTCACATGTGAATTCTCTTATGTGGATTTGGCTTTCTCATATCAATAAGCATTGAATATGTATTTAATACACTGCATTAAATACTCTTGAACTCAGAACTGGAATCTCTATACAAATGTTTCTAGCATGTGACTGCCTTACAATTAATTTCTGTGTTCCCAGAGGGCTAAAATCTCAAACCTGTGTCTTCAGTTATTGATCACGTGTATGGGGGAACAGAGCAGAACACTCAGTTTTCCCACTCAGATGAGTAGTCCTCATCAGCATTTCAGAGAACTCTTCCAGGAACTCTTTCTGGATATAAGCCAATATAATTTACAAGTCATTAAAATCGACAAAGTGATGTCAGAGTTTGCAAACGCTGTCCTTTAGAAAAGCTAGACATAATATGGTCTGACTAGGATAGTTTCCCAGCTGGCAAAAAATTTCACTAAGGTATGGATATTTCTCTCCACTGAAAATATGAGTCACAGTGTAGTGAAAACCACAGGTGAAGTCTTTCACTAGTGAAATTTACAGAATATTTGCCACAGCTTTTTGTGACATGAAGTTTTCATCCTCACTTGTGCGAAGCTTACAGCTGTCCCTAACAGAATTGAATATTAAAGATAGAGATGGAAATCCAGCACTACAGTTTCCTCACCCTTGTAGATGTGGCTGAGTTTAGCAATATATGTAAATATCTTTCCATATGTAAATCTACTGCAAAATTTCTTCACAGTCGGGGATAATAAAAACATAGGTGGGGTCACCTTTAAAATTACTGATGCATTCACTTTGTGGGTATGGAGAAAGTACATATATTTTTAACCATAACTTGTTTTGTTACTGATGTTGCTCTGTGCTGCTTTTAGAGAAACCTGAAGTAGAATTAAATATAAAGAATTTATTTTATTTCAGTCAAAATTATAGCTGTGTAACCAAGCGACAGATTTTAGATGTTATTGCGGATTATGAAATATTCATCACTTCTTCAAAGGTTGCACTTGGCTTAGAAAATACTATTAAATAAATTATACATCCTCTTCCTAACTGCATATTTGATACATCTTTACCAGATGCATTTCTACCTAGCACTGTCATGACTAGTATTCCCTTAGTTTTAGCTGAGAATGCAAAATTTTGTATTATAGAGGTGGTAGTGAGAATTCTATAGCCATTTACCAACGTAAATCGCTGCTGTATACAAACCATGCTATTCTTTTCTATTCTATGTGTCCTTTCTTAAAATACTCATTAAAAAATAACTGAAAATGTCACATTTCTCAAGTTTTTTTTTAAAAAGTTCAATATTCATTTATATTACTGAACTATGGGGAAAAAAACCCACAATAACCAAAAGCCAAACAACTTATTGATTTCAATATTGTCTCCCAGGGTAGGATTAAGTTCATGTAACTTTGTCATTTAAAAATGATACTGTCTAAGACGGCTACTTAGTCTTCCTATGTAGTCAATGAAGGAAAAACTGATACAACCAAAGAGTCATTCTTTCTAGTCTCAACAAGATGTTAGTTCTCCTCTGGAGATATCCATCTCTGTTTCTAGGATTCTAAATAACCAGCTTCAATTTAGACATCTAGCGCAAACTGATGAATTCAGGTGAGCTGAATTCCATACCCTGTGTATGCTTTATACCTGCAGTTTTGGTAATGTCAGGTTTAAATAGTGTGCTGATTTTCACTGGGATAGAATTAAATGTCTTCATGGTAGGTAGTATGGGGCTATTTTTTGGATTTGTACTGAAAAGTGTTGATAATACAGGTGTATTTTAGTTATTGCTGAGCAGTACTTACACAGAGTCAAGGCCTTTTCTGCTTCTCACGCTGCCGCACCAGCGAGTAGGCTGGGGGTGCACAAGAAGTTGGGAGGGGACACAGCCAGGACAGCCGACCCAACTGACCAAAGGGATATTCCATCCCATATGATGTCATGCTCCGCACGTAAAGCTGGGGGAAGAAGGAAGCGGGGGGACATTCGGAATGATGGAGTTTGTCTTACCTAGAAGCTGTTACGCCTGATGGAGCCCTGCATTCCTGGAGATGGCTGAACACCTGCCTGCCGATGTGAATGAATTCCTTGTTTTGCTTTGCTTGTGCATGTGGCTTTTGCTCTACCTATTAAACTGCCTTTATCTCAAACCAGGAGTTTTCTCACTTTTGTGCTTCCGATGTTCTCCCCATCCCACTGGGAGCAGGGGAGGAGTGTGGAAGTGAGCGAGCAGCTGTATGGTGCTTTGTTGCTGGATAGGGTTAAACAGAAAGGACAGCTACAGCAGTATTTTGTTCCCTCTACATCTACCAATTGTAGTCAATATTAGTGGTTACAGGTACTAATAAGCACTATCAATGGGAGAAAATAAAAGCTTTCAGCTTTTAAACCTGAAGCAAGAAATATTTGAATGAAGTGAATTTTCATGGACAGTGCCGAAGACTTTAAAACAAAGTGTAAGAAGTATCATCAAATGAGGTATTTACAGCTGGAGGAACTGTGGCACCAGCCACTGTAATCAGAGGAGCCGCTAGGCATTCAGGCCTCCGTTCATCAAGGCCTCATTTCACACTCAGCAATGTGAGGAATCCCAATAGAAACCCAAATCACAAAGGCCTAGAAATCAACAAGTGCTTCAAAACAGGCAAACAACATTCAATAAAGACTAACGGTTTTCCAAAGCTTGCAGGGAAGTAGCTCAAATTTGAAGATTATTCTTTGCAACTTTTCTACACAGATTCTTATGTCTGGCTGTATGACTGAAAGCTTTTTGATAGTTCATGCACTTTCAATAACAGCACAAATATCTGCAGTTTTTGTTGAATCACTGAAGACCTCAAGCAGATAAAATAAATCTTATCTTCAGAAGACACAGCAATGGGCCAACCTAAGAAAATCTGAACTGAATGAAAAAATTTAAGAAAAATGGTCATCAATTTTTTTTCAGCAAAATGAAAACCACTGATGAGAAATATTGCCTTAATGTCATGCTACTTACAGTTTTTTACTAGATTAAGAGAGAATGGGCAATGCAATATTTTCTTCTCATTATAAATGTAAGATTTTCAATTTATGGTGATGGAGTGATTCATAATTTTAGTAATATTTTGTCATTCCTAATGAAAGACTGATTTTTTCTTGTTTACATTTCAAAGCAGCATGTGTATTTTTAAAAAACATTTCTCTTTTTTGTTATCACTAAAAGTTGAGGATTACTTTCCTACTAAGACAGAAAATCTCCCTGCTCTTTCTGAAGGAATCTTGTCACTGATTTTCTAAGTCCCTACAGTGAAATGACTTGGTTTTGATACAGTTTCAAGGCTACTGTTAGTTTACATAGAAATGGTTAAATAAGCATGTACTCTTAAAGAAAACTAAAAATCTCCACTGTATTAAAATCTCCACTGTTTGCCACAAGGATGAGCTGGCTTAAACAGATTCCCACCCCCTCCCTCCCCCTCTGCCTTACCCTGTTATGATTTTACAGTAACAATACTATAGCATACTTGGAGATAACAGTATGTTAGAAAAGTACAGTTTGAACATGAAAAACATATTAGGTGCAGAGCCTGACATCTGAAATACGTGTGGATTTGAAACCTGAAGCTTTATCTCTCTAGAAAAATAGTTAAGAATTTCTATAATATCCTTCCTTTAAGGATATCAAGTACAATGTGATCCTGCTGCAAGCACTTACCTAAACCTTTTGCTCTTAGGAAGCGGAGAAGAAGACTGGGAATTCGAAAGATCTGTGGGAAATCAGAATTTTCCTGGGATGCTCGCTGTTGGCCAGAAGGGTGCCACATTGCAGTTGTCTTTCAATCTCTTGCTGGAAGAATCTTTTGACAAAGATCAGCTTCATAACACCCTTTTGGGATACAGAGATTTATCCAACAGAGAAATATTTGCTTTTTTTCTCGTGTGTATTTTCTCAACTGGCATACAGTCAAGATAGTCAAAGCATGTCACAGCTGTGAATAGCTTGCCTGACTTTGCATTCATAGCCGTCACTATGAATTCAGCAACTGAAAAAGGGGAAAGAGAATCTGCACAGGCTCCAGGTAACAGAAGCAGCAAATACTTTCTGAGGGTCAGTGCTCCCCAGGGATTTCTCTCATGCCATTTTCACATCTCTGTTTGAAAGCCCTGATTGCAAAATATTTCCTAGCACCAGTTTGAAACATAGTAATCCAGGAATATATCAGCAGGAGTAACTGGAGCTTTATATAAAGCTTGAGGAGGTAGAATTATCAAACACAAATATGAGACAATAAGGCTTGAGCTCTTTTAGGAAACACTGCCTCATATGAACAGTGAGAAATTCAGAAATTGTGTGCCTAGATTGTCTGATAAACACTGGGGATTCCAGAAAGCAAGCTGTCTTTCTGAATAAAAGATATAGTCGTTAGTGGAAGTAGTTGCCTTTAGCAGACAAACTCGTTACAGTAAATTGATACTACTTTTTTGCATCATTCTGTGCATCTATTCTCTTTGAAACCAAATTACCAAATTATATTAGAAATTAAACAACGTAGCCCTTAATTCAGTTATGGTATATTTGGTGTTCGTGATATAACACAGACTAATATCATTAGTACAAGTCTGCACATTCCAGTGAATTCACATGTCTTCTTGCTACTGTATATACAATTTCCAGATGCAATGTCAAATGTGTTATTGTCTACATCAGAAGAAGCAATAAAGAAATTTGTTTTGGAAATACTCTGTAGAATTAAACAGAGAAGCAAATCACATTTAAGAAGTAAGGGCAAAACTTCACATGGGAGAAAAAGGAAAACAGGACTTGCTGTAAAGGGTATGCAGTTGTTCATCTTTGTCATTAAGATTTCTATACAATTCTTTAAAAAGATTGTTGCTGTCAACAATAAAGGAGGAAAGTGTCACATGCCTTCTTATCTAGTCATCTGGGGTTTCCTGCAGCTTGAGATTTCAGAAAATCTAGCTGAGTTAAAAAAGTTCTGCTGGTGCTCGTTTCAGGGAAGAGACACGAGAAGACCTGCTTCAAAGCTCTGGCCAACGCAGGGCCATCTCATGCAGAGAAGAGTTTGCACCTTATCGCACCCCAAATCAGTTCCTGTTCTTTCTGTATGTGGCACACAATGTGGAATACCAGTTAAACTAGTAGACTGGGTCAGGGAAATTTCAGGAGCACACATAAAAGCAGAATTTACCCTGTGTTAAAAACAAAACAATTATTTTCTCCCTAAAATTTTAATGAGAAAAAAATTAACAAAAACATTATTTAATTTCAGCTATATATAAAATGAGATTGTGAACTGTGAATCAAAAGCATTCAACCTTTTTATTAATCCATAATTTCTAGCTTCTATAATAATATTTTTCAGATTTGCAATGATTTAGACATAAGTATTTGCATTTTAGTTCTTACCGTGTAATTTAGGGACACAAAATCCAGCATATAGAGCCTCAGTTTTTGCAGTCCTAGGAGCAGAGTGGAGTGGAGCAGAGTGGTGGGAAGGGAAGGGAAGGGAAGGGAAGGGAAGGGAAGGGAAGGGAAGGGAAGGGAAGGGAAGGGAAGGGAAGGGAAGGGAAGGGAAGGGAAGGGAAGGGAAGGGAAGGGAAGGGAAGGGAAGGGAAGGGAAGGGAAGGGAAGGGAAGAAAATATAAAGACTATACTTTAATTCACAAGTGTAGTGCTCAGAAGTTTTTGAAAGTCAGGTCCCTTCAAGGTCTCTTCAGCAATCAAACCCCACTTCAGTGGGGTTCTGAAAGTGTCTGAGTACCTGCTGCTTAGCATATAAAAGAAACAGTCACTATGCTGTGAAGTTATTGATATCATTGTGGAAAAATACTTCAAATATTGAGGATAAACTTCTAGAACAGGTTTAAGGTTGAGGTTTACAAACTGGCAAATCAGTGAAGAGTCTTGAAATAGCCATCAAAAAAATGCTGACAAAACTGAACACATTCTACATCATTAACTACCCACCGATAGGGCCATTGATAGTCTTGGAAGTTTCTGTTGCAAAAGCAAATCAAAGTTAGGTCCCTTAAATCTAAAAGCGGTGTGAGCTGTTGCCTCTGACTTGCAGGTAAATCTTCAAATTTTCTCTCCATTAACCTAGAGAGAAACATTCTATTTATATGAAGGTCCAAATTCCAGTCAAGTCTGACAAAATACAGTATTGTCTGATAATACTTCAGGAGAAAGACAAAGGTTTAGAGAATGCTTTATTAAAGGAAACAGGAAAAACGACTGCCTTTCTTTTAATGTTCTTTTCTTTTAATTTTACTCAATTTATCTCACTTTATTAGATGATATTTTTAGCTGTAGATTAATTTTATTTGCAGACATATTTAACAGATGACTGAATACCAAAATTGATTTCAATGTTTCCACTGAGTGACTTGGATTTCAGTTTTTTATTTCTGGACTCATGAGTATGAGTTGGAAGGTACTGGATGGCAGAGCACTTTCAGTTTTCCTACAAAATGTGAAGCCTTTGGTACACTACAGAGCACTTGAAACTTCAGGATCTGGAAGGCATACAAAATGATCTGAATTATGCATTTCAGGATTTTTTATTAGAGCAAGAAGGACAGAGAGCATAGTAGGAAAACCAAGGATGAAAAAGTGTCATGAAGGTTCCTGAGGGTTGCCAAGGTGAACCCTAGCTTGAATCCAGATCATTTACTAAGAAAGGCAAGAGACCACAAAAGGACAGAGTCCCTAGAATCATAGAATAGAATCATAGAGTTGTTTAGGCTTTAAGATCATCAAGCCCAACCATCAACCTAGCACTGCCAAGTCCACCACTATACCATGTCCCTAAGTACAACTTTTAAATACCTCCAGGGATGGCGATTCAACCACTTCCCTGGGCAGCCCGTGCCAATGCTTGGTAACCCTTTCAGTGAAGAATTTTTTCCTAATATCCAATCTAAACCTCCCCTGGTGCAACTTGAGGCCATTTCCTCTTGTCCTGTTTACCTGTTACTTGGGAGAAGAGACCAACCCCCACATCTCTACACCCTCCTTTCAGGTAGTTGTAGAGAGCTATAGGGTCTCCCCTCAGCCTCCTTTTCTCCAGGCTAAACAACCCCAGCTCCCTCAGCTGGTCCTCATAAGACCTGTGCTCTAGACCCTTCACCAGCTTTGTTGCCCTTCTCTGGACCCACTCCAGCACCTCAACGTCTTTCTTGTAGTGATGTAGCCTCACCAGTACCCAGTACAGGGGGACGATCACTCCCCTAGTCCTGCTGACTTCTGATCTATTTCTCGTACAGGCCACGATGCTGTTGGCCTTCTTGGCCACCTGGGAACACTGCTGGCTCATATTCAGATGGCTGCTGACCAACACCCCCTTGTCCTTTTCTGCCAGACAGCTTTCCAGCCACTCTTCCCCAAGCTTGTAACGCTGCATGGGGTTGTTGTGATCCAAGTGCAGGACCCGTAACTTGGCCTTATTGAACTTCATACCATTGGCCTCAGCCCATAGATCCAGCCTCTCCAGATCCCTCTGTAGAGCCATCCTACCCTCAAGCAGATCAACACTCCCGCCCAACTTGGTGTTGTCTGCAAACTTACTGACCTGACAGTGCACTCAGTCCCCTCATCCAGGTTGTTGATAAAGATCAGAACCACTGAAAGAACAGAACTACTCCCATTATTGAGCCCTGGGAGCACCACTTGTGACCAGCTGCCAACTGGATTTAATTCCATTCACCACAACTCTTTGGGCCCAGATATCAAGTCAGTTTTTCACCCATCGAAGGGTATGCCCATCCAAGCCATAAGCAGACAGTTTCTCCAGGAGAATGCTGTGGGAAATGGTGTCAAAGGCTTTACTCAAGTCCAGGTAAACAACATCAACAGCCTTTCTCTCATCCACTTAGCAGATCACCTCGTCATAGAAGGAAGTCAAGTTAGTCCTTTGACCATTTTGAAATTATAGGAAAAAAGTAATTTAGACATAAAATGAAATATTATAATATGAATGCATTCATGTGCTTTGACCAGGATTCTGTGTGGTGACTTTCATGATAAGGAATGACTGCCCCTTCATCCAAGTCACATCCCCTAGGATCTGCAGCACCCTCCCACTCAAACACATCCCTGCAGATGGACCACCCTGTATTAGCAGGCACTGACAGTGATCAGGGTTTTCTTCCCTCCATCCTGTTGCATTCCTGTGCTCTGTTTGGATGGATCCTCAGCAAAGAGCTTCATTCTCTCTATCACTGTGAGCTAGGGACCGAAGAAAGTTATTTATTCTTCCCCTTCTCTCTCTCTTTCTCTGAATCTCATTTTCTCTGTGAATGGACTGTAAGTACTTTATCCGCTGCTGGGGCCTGTGAAAAGAAATTCTATTATGAAAGTTAAATCAATTACCTCTAGTTAAATAAGCCTCTCTGCTAATGTCAGAGAGTCTTCTTCTAAGTCAATCGCAGGTCTAGAAGATGGAGGGAGGAAGCCTGGTTGAAAGGGAGCATTTACAAACACTCACAAAAGATGTTATCTCTCCATTGTGATATTCATGCAAACCACTCAGTGGCTAAAATTGTCATTGAATTTCCTTTAAGTTCCCTGTTTGGCCTGTTCCCCCATAATGCTGTCATCCATATTTTCGTTAGAATTTATTCAGTGGGAAAGTATTCAATTCCATTTCAGGCTGGCTTCACTAATGATTCAATACATGCCTAAAAGGACACTGCTTCTCAGATGAAGAAATGAGACTATACAGAGGCAACACAAGCACAGCACATAATAGGGCAAGAACTAATGTTACATGATGTTTCTGAAAGGGGAAAAAAAAATAAATCAGAGAATTATTTGGGTAAGACTAGAAGGAAGGTGAGAGAGGAAGAAGGGGGGTAAGCGGGATGAACATTCACAAGCTTGTGATATAAAATCAGGGCTACTGTGACAGGAGTGCAGAGATAAACATCACACCCTAACCCTTGGATAAGATACAGATGCATTCTGGAGTTTTTCAGATTATTGTTACAAATTTGTTGCTCATTCACCATCAGGAGGATCAATGAAAAACTGCCTACAAGAAGACTGGAAACTCCCTGAAGCCTTTTCATTCTTTCTACTGATGAGAAAAAAAAAAAAGGCAGATCTACAGTAAGCTTGAGAGTGGAGACTCACTCACAGTACCTCCCACTCTCATAGCACTTCCATCAACATCCTCCAAGTTACCTTAGTAGAACTGGGATTGGCTTGTGCGTTTATTGAGGTACTCCCATGTATTGTTACAGCTATTAGAATGGGATACAGACCAGATTTATGGAGAAAATAGCTTTGAGAAAAGGAGTCAACTGAGATCCAAAATCCTTGTTTGATGACTCTATCTGTGTGTTGGGGAAAAGGGGAAAAATACTGGGTCCAGTCCTCTTCAATATATTCATCAATGACCTGGATGAGGGGATAGAGTGCACCCTCAGCAAGTTTGCTGATGATGCAAAGCTCAGGGGGTGGCTGACACACTGGAAGGCTGTGCCGCTGTACAGAGAGACCTGGACAGGTTGGAGATCTGGGCAGAGAGGAACCTTCTGAAATTCAACAAGGCCAAGTGTAGGTGCTGCACCTGGGGAGGAATAACCCCATGCACCAGTACAGGTTGGGGGCTGACCTGCTGGAGAGCAGCTCAGTGGAAAGAGACCTGGCAGTCCTGGTGGACAACAGGATGACCATGAGCCAGCAATGTGCCCTTGTGGCCAAGAAGGCCAATGGCATCCTGGGGTGCATCAAGAAGAGTGTGGCTAGCAGGTCAAGGGAGGTCATCCTCCCCCTCTACTCTGCCTTGGTGAGGCCGCACCTGGAGTACTGTGTCCAGTTCTGGGCTCCCCGGTTCAAGAGGGACAGGGAACTGCTGGAGAGGGTGCAGCAAAGGGCTACCAAGATGATTAGGGGACAGGAGCACCTCTCTTATGAAGAAAGGCTGAGGGATTTGGGTCTCTTCAGTCGGGAAAAAAGACAACTGAGGGGGGACCTTATCAACACTTATAAATACTTAAAGGGTGGGTGTCAGGAGGATGGGGCCAGGCTCTTTGCAGTGGTGCCCAGCGACAGGACAAGAGGTAATGGGCACAAACTTGAGCATAGGAAGTTCCACCTAAACATGAGGAGGAACTTCTTTCCTTTGAGGGTGGCAGAGCACTGGAACAGGCTGCCCAGAGAGGTGGTAGAGTTTCCATCTCTGGAGACGTTCAAAACCCGCCTGGACGCGTTCCTGTGTAACCTGCTGTAGGTGACCCTGCTCTGGCAGGGGGGTTGGACTAGATGATCTCCAGAGGTCCCTTCCAACCCTATGATTCTATGACTTCTACATGAAAAAATGTTTGCGATAAGGTGTGAGCACTCTGAGACTTTCTGATTTTCCCCTCTTCCCCCTACACAGGTGCACACACACACACACTTCCTCTGCACTGCTCCTGGCCACCCCAGTTGCTTATATGAAGTGGTTTCAAGGGGCTTATGCTTGCTTCATGCAGCCATATAGCTATAAAGTTAATAAATTTCCATTAGTATTTCTTGTTTCTTGACAGGACTTTACTTGGTTTTCTTTAAAAGCATTATGTATGGCATTATCTCTTGGGGCTCTTGTTTTTTCTTTTTTCCACTTTTAAGTCTATATAAAGAGATACTGGAGTGAATGTGTTTTATCTCCTGATCCTACATAATTTGGGAGGAAAAAGGCCTTAGCAAGTTTTCAAAGCATTTTTTTCACTATATTTTTTCTTATTCTTGAGTTCTTTTTTAATTTTATACATTTGCCCTTTTTGTTTCCTCTTTTTCAATTTTCTTCTGCCCTTATAATTTTCTTTCTAATTATTTCTAAAATGTCATCGGTTGCCTTCTAAAATTAATTGGTCTCCCACTATTTCATCACTTTCCTGTTCTACGTTTACAAGATTCTTATTTCCACTTGCTCATTGGTGCTTTGTCCTGGGGGACAAGTACCTTATTTGTTATGGCACTTTTTCTTCAAGGCTTGGGACTCTGGCTCAATTTGTGTTATGACACTGCAGAGCTCAATGCTGAATGTGCCTCCTGTTGTGCTTTCGAAGCATAACAGCAGTGCCAGGAGCCTGGACTTGACAAGACCAGAGAACTCCTGTTTGGCAGAAGTCATGAGTCAGACTTTTTTTCTGAAAGGTTCGGAATCTGTACAGGTTTATTTTAGTTTAAATGTACATGGTTATCTATGAAGAATCCTTAAGAAAATTTGGTAACTTATTTTTCTGAATATGCAGTGGTTGAACTCTTCAGAAAATTATGTCCATTAACACCACAAATTAAGCTTCATTCTTTCCACTGCATTTCTCTGTAAGTTCATATACCTGGAAGTCTTCATGAAGTGGCATATTTGTACTGAAACAGCAAAATTGTAAAAGCAAATCGCACATTACGCAATCAACAAAAAATAGTGAAACAGTAGTCAGGGGACTATGTCTTTAGAGATGTAATATAGGCAAAATGGAAAGGTGACAATCAAACAGTAGCACTGTAAAATACATTGCCAGTGTTGTTTGGTTTTCCTTAAAAGTGCTTTATTCCTCCTTTTACATACATGTTTATTTTCTAAGTTTAGTTGATCTCCATATCGATATTCGGGGTACTTATTTTTGTATGGATGCTGTAGACTGAAACTTTTGCATAGATGGTTCCGGGTGCAGCTGAGAAGTCTAAAAATGCTACAAACCACACAGAATCTAATCTTCCATTTCAGTGGAGTTCTGTCCGAATATTACATGCCTGAGCATCCGTAAGAGTTTTTGTACAACTGAGGTCTGAACATTTTCTAGTTTAGCCTACGTTGAAACTGCAAGACTCCATACAGAGTTTATCAGGTCTCAGCTCAGCTGTGTGCATTTCAAAACAAGGAGTGGACACACCACTCTCCAATTACAGGCTGTAACACTGGAAGTGCGGGCCACAGGGGGCCTGCAGAGCATGCTAGCCCTTTCTCCTGTCAAAGTGGCCATGGCTGCAATGTGTGCCACAAAGCGCACCTTCTCCACTGACGAGGGTTGGTGTGGAACGTCCTGTGTCTGTAGCATCCCAGGATGCAGCGCACGTGGGTGCCGTGGCACGCGCATCCCACAGTGTGGTGTGAGCGGGTCAACGCTTCCTGGCTTGGCGCATCTACGGATGTTTCCACATGGTTTCCTCTGTAATGTTTGGTCTGCTGTAAATGGGTACACACTGCATTGTAATTTGCATATAAACAGAACATCAGCTTTCTATAGGAACTGGACTGATCCTATTACTGTTACATGAAGTGTACTCACTGAACATTGTTTCTTGATATTTTGTAGAATGTTAAATATAGCCATAATTACTGATTGCAAAATCTAATTTTATGCTTGAATTAAGCTACTGCACAACTTTTTTTTTTTCCATTCACAAGCCAGAGTCATATTAATTTGGCAAATTTGTACACTGACATTTGTTATATACTTTTACAAGAGTTTCTGGCAATGATATCAGAAAGGTAGTTTATAACAGTTTATTACCAGATAAAAGCCATTTTATTTTCAGTAACATCTTTCACATTTTTCAACATCCTTTTACTATAAGAGTCTCATTTAAAATTATTGATTATTCTGCCCAAAGAAAATTCCAGGATGGATTTGTGTATTACTGCCATTGCCTTTGCTGAATGGCCTGATACATGATCATCATTGGAGGAGTCTCCTTCAGAGATCTCTATCTAATAAATCCATACAATACTCCCAGCCTCCAAATTGCAAATCTTTGCAAACATAAAACTTCACCTGCTTAAAGCCATACAATCATATTTAGAGGAAGAATTGATAATTTTGTGCCTTGGACACATCAAATTAATTAAGAATAACATTTCCTTTTCTTTTTTCACTAATAAATGGAGAAGTACAATAATACTCAATCAGTTATATATAGAACAGAACAATTAATGTATGTGCAGATATACATTTTTACTTGTTCTATCTTGTTACGGTCTATCTAGCATATAATGCATTTTGTATATAGACAACATTTAATTATATTTTACAAAATATTCTTCTGAATTAGTCATTTATCCAGGTAAATAAGGAAGCCTTCTGGGATGATGTTATTATAGAATGCTAATGAGATTTACTCTTAATAAGGATGGGAATTCAGTGTCCAGAAAAGAGTAGGTATCCTTGGAACAGAAAAAAGGTGTTTCTTAATCTATAAGGCTGTTTGAAACTGATTGTTAAAGAAAACATGATATTCAACTTAAAAAGTTAAGATCACGACTTTCAATTTGGGAACTTAAAATAAATGTATATTTAGATACAGAGCCAAACCCCAGCATTACTGGAAATTCTAAGGTTCTCTATTAATTAAGTCAACAACTGGTTGCCCTTGTAAGTTGGCTGAGTTAGATGCTGAGATAAGAATGCAAATTTTGCAGGATTGTTTATCAGTCAGATTGTAGAAAATCTCTCTTCATGGTCTAACATTTTTAAGAGATGTGCTTTATGATTCTAGTTGAGCTATGGAACTTCCAAATTATAGGTGAATGTGCAAGAGTCCATGCCTGCTAAAGACCATAAGGATTCATCATAGAGCAATTATAGGGAAGTGTTGGGTTCTACTTTTAATCAGAAAAATATTTTGTCCTGCAGTGCAACTCAATGAAATGGAAAAATCACTTGCTGACAAAAAGGTCAACACATCCAAACCACCCACCCTCATGCAGTAGAGAGCTCTAGGTCCATAACATTGGGAAAGATTGATTCTGTCTTCCAGGATGCTATCCAAATTTACAGAATTAGTGGAAAATTTTAAGGTATCAGAGAACTACAGCCTGTAATGGGAAAGCACTGAAAGGACAAAAAAACCCAAAAAAACCACACAAAGATGTGTTCGGGTTAATCCACAACAAGAACAAAAGCATTTCCTTGGACAAAATGCCTTAGTAGTTTATATAAACATAAGAGGGGCTATTACAAACTACAACCAAGATTTCAGACGGGGTCTATTACCGAAAAGAAATCCTCAACAACTCAATCAAGCAGAAAACCCAATAGGTTTCTGAAGCAATAAAAAGTGGAAATATGCAATAAGTCAACTGCTTGATGTCACCACATTTTATAGCACACATTAC
Organism: Larus michahellis; assembly: GCF_964199755.1. Taxonomy (NCBI): domain Eukaryota; kingdom Metazoa; phylum Chordata; class Aves; order Charadriiformes; family Laridae; genus Larus; species Larus michahellis. The sequence goes on from NC_133897.1 coordinate 82,939,515, forward strand.
AGTAATACAGGGATTTAAAATCTGAACTATGTAATATCAGAATGTCAATCTTTTTTAATAGATATTTCAAAATATTTTCAGTGCCACTTGACCCAAATATCCTTTCCCAAGCTTGTACCATTACTTCAAAATTTGACATTGGATCATTTTTTGGAAATTTAAGTATTTAAATGACAGGGTAGAGTTTGAAAGACATTTAAGTTTTCTCACATATTATGCATGCACATACATTAATTATTGGAGTAATGGGCAGCAAACTGGAAATACAGTTTGGGGGGCTCCCATAATATTGTAGGAACAGGAGCGTTATTACTCACCAAGAATAAATATGGCAATAAGTGATGAATACAGCATCACTTCTTATGTTTTCATATGTACTTGATAAGTATTCGGAGCCTAAAACTGACAGATAAATATTTATCAGTGATTTAAGGAACAAAAAGACCCTTGTGTTCTATTCACTTTGATATCCTGTGTAACAGAGGTCAGAGATCTTCACTGTGAGAAAAATACATATTGGAGACATGAGTACTAGAGAATATGGATTTATTATGTTGTGACAGATAGAAGACTTTGCAAGGACAGAAATGTCAAAGAATATTATATTAGCTTGTGATGTATATCACGGACACACAGATTTTTCAAAGTTATTAATGCACAGTTGCTCTGCCATGGTCATAGTTGGTGGTAATTAATGCAAATCTTATTAGCCAGAAGAAGTCTTGTGATAGTTTTGTCCCTGGGAAAAAAAGAACTACTTATACCCACAGGCCTGACCTATACTGACGGTAAAGGATACACAGAGGCAACTGTAATCTCAGGTCACGGGATGAATACATCCACCATTCCAGAACTGACATGAAGAAAGGACATAGTGAAACAGGCTGACTAACCAGCATCTGCATTAAGAATCTGATTGGGAAAATGGAATAAACCACACCTACTTTATCCTTGCAGGCTCTATGAGACAAAAGAAGCCTCCAGGAGTAGAACCATAATATAGTTCATACACCTGCTGAGCGTAATCACAGTGAGTTGCAAATGGATTAAGGACCAAATCAGTAGTCTGAAGGGAAATGAACATAATGTCTCACTTGAAAAAGATTACCAACAGCTTGACATTCAGTATTTGTTCTGAGAAAGCCTGAATGATCAGCGGTATCATTAATCTGATAGCTATGGCACAAATATATTATGGCATTGTGTAAAACAACAAATATACATCAGATAATGACAGAATTGTTGGAAGGTTATTTTTCCCACAAGGTATTTTCATTTGAGTGTACTTGTATGGCATTATAATAATTAGGGTCAGATATTTTGCTACAAAATTCAAATTAGGTCTCCTTTATGTAATTTGCAAAGTCAGATTCTAGGTATTAGTTTTCACCAACTGCCAGGCAGAATTAGTGCATTATGACAAATGTAACAAAAATACCGTACTCAGAATTCTCTAAAACTAACTATGGAGAGAACACAGGGTTTGCCGCATCAATGAACCGCTACGTTTGTATGCTGGTGTTGTTTTTGTTTTTTTATTTACCTCCTCCCCCACACCCCGTTTTGAGTGAGGCAAGCAAATGAACGCTGCTTGCAGGAGGACTGAGTTCATGACTGTCACAAAACACTGGAAGTCAGCATGATAATGAGCCAATTTGTGTGGAAATGAACTCATTAATGTTAATGTTTTGCTGACTCCCAACTGATTCACGAACTCCTTAACAAAATTCAAAACAGAAAAGGGAGGGGAAGTTCATGAATTTTGGAAGTGCTGAGTGAAGAAACAAACGTGTCCTTTCCTCATTCATATTCCAAATTCAGTGATCTACACTGTGCTCTGATAATCCAGTCCCAGAATATTCTCTGGAGAACTTTAGTTTGTACAGAAGATTAATATCTGAATTGCAGAAATTTCCATTACGTGGAAAAGAAAGTATTGATTGTTTCAAATTTTTAATTCTTTCCTAACAAAACACTTTACTTTCGAATGAATAGGCTTTCCAACCTGAAGAAAAGAGGAGTTTTTATGTAGGAAATCTCAAGAACAATTCTGCAAGACATTGATTCTCATATAATATTTCAGACATATGCACAAATCTGTCCTTCATGCAAATGATGTTTTTACCAAGGCCATTTTCTAGTAGGGTTTATCAATATCACAAGTAATTTCTAAACCTGACTCACATATTTCAAATTCACCAAACTGTTTTCCTTAAAATAAACCCACAAAAACCAGGGAACAGCTGAGGTCTGCAACAAAGGTAATACATGAAGTTTTGTTATCTCAGAGGAGTATTAAGAGTTTTATCACTAAACTGCAAAAAGTTTAGAAAACTTCTGCTGCAAAGCATATTGGAAGAGCAGGAGTTCACAAGTTACGTGCAGTTCAGATAAACATCTCAACTCTTAACTCAAAAAGATTAGGCTAGAAATCTTGTTCTTGTGTGCTTGAATAAGGAAGTACAGAAGTGCATCACATGAAGTTACAGCTATTTTATGAAGACTAGAATATTTTTGTTAAGAATTATGGAGAGAAATTTACATTGAATTTATTTTTAAAGACTGCTATTTATTAGATAAGGTTAAGATGATACAGGGCCCAATAAACAGTTAATAATTTATAATCATTTTATCTACTTTGATCCATACTTAAAAGTTCTAATTACCTCAATTAAAATTTTAGGAAAACATTCTTCTTGATGATACAAATTACTTCAGTCAAAATTGCATTAACGTTTATTGTTATAATACCATGGTCTATACAACTGTATTTCTTTGCTATCAGGCGACCTGTCTAGCAAGAAACAGAGATAAACTAACTTAACAATAATATATATGTCTTATTTCCTAACCAATAATCAAGATTTATAATTATCGCTTTCTCAGTGTGACAGCTATACAGAACTACTCTTTACACAAGCTACTCAAATTAATAGTTTTTTATGCTTCTTTTTTTCCCCTCTCTCTTTTTTTTTTTAAATTGAAACACCTTGAATGGATCAAAATGCTTTGGCTTCATGTCTGAAGTAGGATATGTAGGAACATGATCACCTCCTAGCCTAATACCTAGCACTACCTCACAGTCCTTTCTTTTTGTGAAGATAAAATATCACAACTTATTTTCCTTTTCAGTTCAGCTTAGAAATTCCAAAATTTTCAACTTGCTGACGGTTTGAATGAAGATCAAACAGTGTTGTTAAGGGAAGTAAATGGCAGGGAGATAATTACGCATAATCTCATGTATTTTGCCTGTGATTTCTGCAAGCTATTTTTTAATGATTGGTACAATACTGAGCTATTGTGCTGCTGAAAAGTCACTCCAGAAAACGTTTTGGCCCTGCAGCATAGCTCCAAGACAACTGAGCTAATTTTAATCAAGTAGTACTACAGACTGGATAAAGCAGCACGTCCAGGGCTCCATAAAGGATGTTGTTTTCATTACCAAAACAAGTTCATTTTAATCCAGTGGAGGTATCTCTATTCTACTACACTTTACTTATATACCTGAGAGGTATTCGAATCATACTTATTCCTCTTTCTCCTCCTCACTCTAGAATTGTAATCAAGTGGCAACTACATTTGCACAAATCAACATCATCCATTCAGCCCATGACCCGCTCCCAGGATCCCTGTTTTTAAGTGACAGCAAGCCCAACAACAAGCAGGTTGCAAATCACAGCAATTGTACAATCACTTACAGTAAGTCTTTGCATCTGGACCTCCAAAGACTTTTTCCTGGCACGTGGGTTTTCCCATCCATTGCATCATGTGACAGAAGACGAGCAAAAGGAAAAGATTTAGTTAGAAGTATGTTGCTGCAGACAGAACAGTGAGCATAGTTTGCATCCTGTTCTCTGCCCACCTCCTTTTTTAAGGAGAGGGACTTTTTGGAAGCAGCAACAATATGATAATTTTGGCAGCAAAAACATCTCCCAGAGCAGAGTTGCACAGGGTCACTTGCATGTAGAAAAAAAGTTTACCTGTGGGCAAATTACCATAAAGAAATACTATTTTCCTTAAAGAGCTCTCATTCTAATTCTACCTGTGAACACCAGATGAATATCTGACCACATGCTTTATTCACTCAGCAAGAGTCAGGTAATGATCAGTAGCTTTAAGTTATTTCTTTAAGTACTATTTATATTCTGTCTGCCACTCAGCCTTTGCAGCACAGAGTGGGTGAAAAAGAGGTTAGATTTCATTTCTGGGAGCCTCTGAAACTACTGCCTTTCAACAGAGATTCACCTGCACATAGAACGGTTGATCCACAGAAGGATATTTTGCACAGATGGAACGCATTATGATGTAAAATGTTATTTCAGTGAACAGTTTCTCCCTTGTGCAGAGAAATATGTTACAGATAAGCTTCAAAAACACATACTTTAGCACCAGAGCAGATATAGCAGTTTATGCAGGTGGATAAAAGAACTATAATCTTGTTAGGAGGAATTATATCATAGATAGAATTTCTTTGAGTACTTAGGCCTTTATTTATAATCTTCATAAATCACCTGAGCGGGCAATTCAACTTTGAAAAGATTAAGCTTGCTGACAAAACAAAACTGCATATAGTGAAAGAGTAGAACCAAGAGTTACATAAGCAGCTCCCACTATAAAAGGAGAAAAAATTGGATTATTATGTGCACCAGCTGACTAATGTCATATTAAAATAGTATTGAGACATCTACAGAAAGAAAGAGAAAATCATTGATTGTTTAAAAAGAAAAAATAATTGGGGTAAGTTTAAAGCAGAAGCACTGTGTGCAGTACATGACCATTCTGCCCTGTAACTTCATTATGAAACACTGAAGTATTGATACAACTGAAGCTCTTATTTAGAGGACACTAATAAAGATTTTCAATGTCTGAAAGCAAAAGAGTCTTTTAAACTAAAGCTTTTTCTAAAGTTAAACCCCTGAAGTTTATAACAACTGTTGACACTGAATTCCATTAAAATCTCAAAACAGTGCGTAGACCAAAAGGTTGTTATTTTTGCCTTTTCTTTCCCTTTTCCCCATACGACACACTCCCCAACAGAGTTGGTGGTGAATCAAATTCTCTGTTACAGGAAAGTTTTCCAAGTATGTGTGCATATGACTCTGCCTCAGGCTCCAGCCTCCTATCGACACCGCACAGAGAAGTATTCAAGGAAGCCACTAAAGCTGTAGTTAGGTTCACCTGACTACCTAGAGACATTTTCAGGATACATTCAAAGCCTGTTGTATGACGAAAGGAGAACGCAACCCACAGCAGTATGATGCAGGGGTACCAAACCTTATGACTCAAATTGTGTTGGCAAAAAGGTTAAAAATAATTTTTGTGACTACCACTAACGCACAAAAGTTGGAACAGACACAACAGCTGGAACAGTTTTGTCTCTGTGCGTTTTATCTGCCAGCAAAGGACAAACATCTGTCTGTCTGACATGGAGTCAAAAGAAAAATCCAGGGAAAAAAAAACCCACCTCAGATTCACCAAGCAAACAACTATTTTTATCTTAAACCATATCTCTACCTGTATTTAAAATCATTCAGATACTGTTTCTTTTTAAATACTTCTTATCCTTCTGAACCAAATGTAAAATTATGTAACGAAGTTACTTTAAAAGAGAAAACCTGATAAATAAATAAATAAATCAAACACACCCCACCTGTCTCTGGTGTTTTCAGAAATACAGAAACAAAGCTAATTTTTTAACATATCAGGAAATGACATTCCATCTACATACCACGTAGCCTTTTGAAACTGCTCTATAATTCCAGTGATTTGACTGGAGAAGAACCCCACCACCCTTTACTGAAACATTAAATTAAACAATTTTGTTTCCACTTAGAAAGGTCACTCACATGGTCTCTTTGTCAAAGCAGTCCTTTTCTTTGTATCTAATTAATTTAAACTTCAAATATGTAATTCTTGAATGACAACCCTTAACACATTTTTGTAACTATGGATGATAATGGACAATCATACTGCCTCCCTAAGGATTTTCCTACATAGAGATCATTTGCAGCAATCTAGGGTGTAAATTTATAGCACAGTCATCACTTCTTATTAGCTTCACCTGCAAACACTCAGTGCTCCATACCCATGGGGTATTGTGCCATCCTTTGCAGGTGGAGTAAATGGCCTCACAAAAAACACACTTGTAGCAGATAGCAGAATTTTTCAGAGAGGCAGTCAGTATTGAGAGCACTGTAAATTTATGCTCTAATTTATAGTCATTAATTTTCACTAACTTGTCTGCATAGGCAAACCTTAATATTTCAAGTCAAAGGAACATACAAAACATTTTATGGTGATGGCTGTTTTCCCATCGATTACACTATATATACAAACTGAGGCTGATTTTCCTTCTGCCACAATCAAAACTGAACAGAGCCTGTTTCAGAGTTTCTCTAAAAGCATGATATTCCTCTTTCTTAGGAACGCACAAACATTTCAATCTGCTTTTTCAGATAAATCTTACTGCAACAAGCCAGGGAGCAGGTGAAGAGGGGGTATAAATCATAGGCACAGCAGAGCCAGTCCAAAATGTGGGGTGAAGAGTTTATCAAAATGTGACTTTTCTCAAAATCTAATTTTTATTCCCAAATACTTCTGTGTCCCAAATCTTGACTGAAACCACCAGTGCTGAAGAAATCTGTCTTTTGGGCATGAGCCCTTCAACAGAGGAAAACAACACTACTTTGAATATGTTATCCAAGAGGTGTCCTTGGGGACACCAAGCCTGGAGTATAAACTGGAGGAGGAGGTACAGACTGCAGCAGGTAGTATCCCAACCTAAGCAGTAGCTCTCTGGGGCGGGAGGCAGACGAGGCAGCCCCAGCCGCCAAAAAAAGCATTAGAACCACTGATGCAATCCAACAAATAAGAAAGAGAACAATGCCATATAGATATGAAAAAGAAAATATCATACAATGATATGAAATGTATGAAGCTGCTGAATATGATGTGGATGGTAAGTAAGATCACAAGTAAATGTAATAAGAAAGAGTAGGTATTCAAAAACAAATGGGAATTAACCCATTAGAACAGAAATTCTTGTGTAAATTCAGAAATTAGTTGCCTGGGCATCACCCGCGGAACCACCCAGGAGCATCAGGACAAGGGTGTACTTCCTGGGCTGGAGAAGAGAGCGGCCAAACAGCATGTGACACACCAGTCTAGTCACAGCAGTTTGCACGGCAGTTCACGCGGGAGAGTGCTGAAAGACCGCCAACCTGGCCAGGTAGCGATGGTAACTACTCGCAGGAAGACCATGGCTTCCATGAGCTCCACAACCACCAGGTCTGATGCAGCCTCTCAGACGGAGCTCCCGTGGGAACATGCTGCCACACAGACATCAGGCTGCAGGGTGTGCCCGGCTCTCACGCCGGCGTCGGATGGCAGTGATGGGCACGCCTGTGGGAGATGTGCCCAGGTAGAGGAGCTCCTCCGATTAGTGGCAGAGCTCAGGGAGGCGGAGCATCAGGGAATGCGAGAGAGATACTTGGAGTAGAATCCCGCATCCCACGACAGAAGCCCAGCAGGCAGACAGAACCCCTGCAACAGAGAACTCCCTATCCTCTCACCTCAGCTGAAGGTGGTGACCTGGAGGACAGGGGGCAATGGCAGGAAGTTCCTGCCCGGCACAACAGGCGCCGCACTTGGGACTGCCCGGCGACTACCCCATCTTCCCGGGTGCCATTGTGTAACAGGCACCGTGCTCTGCAGAGGAACCTGAATGATGACGAGCATGACAGTTCTCCTACCTTGGAGGTGTCAGCGAGGTCTAGTCAGACCTCCCCCTGCATCAAAACCTCTGCGGTAGAGAAGAAAAGGCGGGTCCTTGTCATAGGTGACCCCCTACTGAAGGGAGCGTAAGGCCCAATGTGCAGGCTGGACCCGGTACATAGGGAGGTCTGCTGCCTCCCTGGGGCTCGGGTCAAGGACGTGAAGAGGATGTTTCCTTCCCTGGTACGGCCCTCAGGCTGTTACCCGCTTTTGATCTTTCAGGTAGGCAGCGACGAGGTAGGAAAAAGAAGTCCAAGGGCAATGAAGAAAGATTTCAAGACCCTGGGTCAAGGGATTGGGAGCGCAAGTTGTGTTCTCGTCTATCCCCCCAGTTGCGGGGAATGATGAGGGGGTAAATAGGAGGAGCCAGCAGATCCATGCCTGGCTTCGAGCCCGGTGCTGCCGGCAGGACTTTGGGTTCTTTGACCATGGCCTGATCTACAGAACGCCTGGCCTGCTGGTAACAGGCGGGAATACCTTGTCTTGCAGGGGGAAAAGGGTTCTAGGACAAGAGTTATCAGGGCTCATTGACAGGGCTTTAAACTAGACTTGAAGGGGGGTGGGGATGGTACTGGGCTTGCTGGTGAGGTGCCAGGGCATAGTTGCTCAGTGCTCATGGGCCAGTGTGCCAGTATTTCTGAGAGCCAGAAGGCCTACCACGTCTCAAGGGTCAAAACTACACACACGACTCCCTCTCTGAAATGCTTATACACCAATGCACGCAGCATGGGGAATAAGCAGGAAGAGCTGGAGATCTGTGTGCGGTCACAGGGCCACGATCTCATCGCAGTTACTGAGACGTGGTGGGACAGCTCACGTGACTGGAATGCTGTCACGGATGGCTGTGTCCTTTTCAGGAAAGACAGACCAGCGAGGTGTGGTGGTGGAGGTTCACTCTATGTGAGAGAGCAACTGGAATGCATCAAGCTCCCACTTGGGGTGGATGAAGAGAGGGTTGAGAGCTTATGGGTAAGGATTAAAGGGCAGGTAAATATGAGGGACACTGTTGTGGGTGTTTATTACAGGCCACCTGATCAGGATGGGGAAGCTGATGAGGCTTTCCACAGACAGCTGAAGGTAGCCTCACAACTGCAGGCCTTGGTTCTCATGGGGGACTTCAGTCACCCTGGTATCTGCTGGGAAGACCACACAGCCAGGCATGCACAGTCCAGGAGGCTCCTCCAGTGTGCTGATGATAACTTTTTGACACAGGTGGTGCAGGAGCCAACAAGGAGAGGAGCACTCCTGGACCTGGTACTGAGAAACACAGAGGGACTGGTGGAGGACATTAAGGTTGGGGGCACCCTAGGTTGTAGTGATCATGAAATTATAGAGTTCAGAATCATGGGTACTACGCACAAAACAACGAGAAGTAAAATTGCAACCTTGGATTTCAGGAGGGCTCACTTTGACCTCTTCAAGGAACTGCTTGGAGAGATCCCGTGGGCTAGGGCTCTGGAAGGCAAAGGGGCTCAAGAGAGCTGGTTGGTATTCAAAGACCATTTCCTCCAAGCCCAGGATCGGTGCATCCCTAAGAGCAAGAAATCGGCCAAGGGGCCCAGGAGACCTGCATGGTTGAGCAGGGAGCTTCTGAAAAAGCTCAAGAGGAAGAAGGAAGTTTACAGTAAGTGGAAGAATGGACTGACCCCTTGGGAGGATTACAAGAATGCTGCCAGAGCGTGCAGGGATGAAATGAGGAAAGACAAGGCAACCTTGGAATTAAACCTGGCAAGGGATGTCAAGCGCAACAGGAAGGGCTTCTACAAGTATATTGGAAGCAAAAGGAAGACCAGAGAAGTTGTGGGCACACTGCTGAATGAGACGGGAGCCATGGTGACAGAGGATGCGGAGAAGGCGGAGTTACTGAATGCCTTCTTTGCTTCGGTCTTTACTGCTTGGCCCAGCCCTCATGAGTCACAGGCTTTGGAGAAAGTAACATGGAAAGAGGAAGACTTCCCCTGGGTTGAGGAAGATTGAGTGAGGGATCAGTTAGGTCAATTAGATATTCACAAGTCCGTGAGGCCCGATGGGGATGCACCTGGGAGTGCTGAGGGAGCTGGCAGAAGTCATTGCTGGGCCACTCTCCATCATCTTTGAAAGGTCCTGAAGAACAGGCGAGGTGCCTGAGGACTGGAGGAAAGCCAATGTCAATCCAGTCTTCAAAAAAGGCAAGAAGGAGGAGCAGGGGAACTACAGGCCGGTCAGCCTCACCTCCATCCCTGGAAAGATGATGGAACAGCTTGTTCTGGGCGTCATCTCAAGGCATGTGGAGGAAAAGAAAGCTATCAGAAGTACTCAGCATGGATTCACCAAGGGGAAATCATGTCTGACTAATCTGATAGCCTTCTATGATGGCATGACTGGATGGATAGATGAGGGGAGGGCAATAGATGTGGTCTGTCTACCTTGATTTAAGCAAGGCATTTGACATGATCTCCCACAGCATCCTCACAGGGAAGCTTAGGAAGAGTGGGTTAGATGAATGGATGGTAAGGTGGATAGATAACTGGTTGAAAGGCAGAGCTCAGAGGGTAGTGATTAGGGGCACAGACTCTAGTTGGAGGTCAGTGACGAGTGGTGTTCCCCAGGGGTCAGTACTGGGTCCAGTCCTCTTCAATATATCATCAATGACCTGGATGAGGGGATAGAGTGCACCCTCAGCAAGTTCGCCGATGACACAAAGCTGGGGGGGTGGCTGACACACTGGAAGGCTGTGCCGCTGTACAGAGAGACCTGGACAGGTTGGAGATTTTGGCAGAGAAGGACTTTATGAAATTCAACAAGGGCAAGGGTAGGTGCTGCACCTGGGGAGGAATAACCCCATGCACCAGTACAGGTTGGGGGCTGACCTGCTGGAGAGCAGCTCAGATGAAAGAGACCTGGCAGTCCTGGTGGACAACAGGATGACCATGAGCCAGCAATGTGCCCTTGTGGCCAAGAAGGCCAATGGCATCCTGGGGTGCATCAAGAAGAGTGTGGCCAGCAGGTCAAGGGAGGTCATCCTCCCCCTCTACTCTGCCTTGGTGAGGCCGCACCTGGAGTACTGTGTCCAGTTCTGGGCTCCCCGGTTCAAGAAGGACAGGGAACTGCTGGAGAGGATGCAGCAAAGGGCTACCAAGATGATTAGGGGACAGGAACACCTCTCTTATGAAGAAAGGCTGAGGGATTTGTGTCTCTTCAGTCTGGAAAAAAGACGGCTGAGGGGGGACCTTATCAACACTTATAAATACTTTGTGTGTCAGGAGGGTAGGGCCAGGCCACCCACCTTTCAGTGGTCCCCGGGGACAGGACAAGAGGTAATGGGCACAAACTTGAGCATAAGAGGTTCCACCTAAACATGAGGAGGAACTTCTTTACTTTGAGGGTGGCAGAGCACTGGAACAGGCTGCCCAGAGAGGTGGTAGAGTCTCCATCTCTGGAGACGTTCAAAACCCGTGTTCCTGTGCAACCTGCTCTAGGTGACCCTGCTCTGGCAGGGGGGTTGGACTAGATGATCTCCAGAGGTCCCTTCCAACCCTATGGTTCTATGATTCTATGGTTCTATGATGTTTTAACAGAAGCTTGAAGTCCTCTATATGAACAGATTTAGTGGGGGAGGTTTCAGGTCCATACCCTCCTTTCATTGTGTTAGTCGCTATTATAAAAATTACTTTAATTTGTAAACGGTTGTTCCATATAATCTTATTTTATCGTCATCTAAATAAGGTTAAAAATGCTGCCTATTCACTGCTTTGGAACTAGGCTATTTCTTCTGACTTCTAGCTGCAGAAAAGCCCACCTCATCTTTTTCTCTCACCCACACTTCTCTAATGGTTATCATATATTATTTCTTATGTTATCTTATGACATGTACTATCCTCAGGTCTATTCAAAGATATGGAATCAAATGATAAATCTCTCTGTTTCCAGACTTGCTGAGAGCACAGAAAGTGCATGGCTACAGAGAAAGATTTATTTGTCATCCAGAGGTCTGTTAAGTCTGTTTTGAAGTTTATGGATAAATGAATAGGTGGACTGCTTTGTTTCTTGAGAAAGGATCATTCTATATCTGATCAGTAACTGTTTATGTGATCTGAAATTGTCAGCGATTCAGTATTTTGGTTTGATATTTTGGGGCTTAACATCAGACCTAAACTAAAGCATGGTGAAATGTTCATCTGCAGATGTTTGGAGAGATGTTAGCCAAGTATATTAGCATGTATATGAATAAATGGAAAATACTGGTTTCTGAGTGTAGACTGAGAAGATTAAGTATATTCTCACTGCTAAAATCACATACATAATAAAATAAAACTTATTTTCTGTGTAATAATGTGAATGCTTTGTAACGAAATCTAGGCATATGTTTATAATAATAACAATGATAGTTATCATTTATACTGTTCTGTATTTGTATGTAGTTCACCAAACACTTGATCTCACAACACATTTGCGATGAAGGTATGTATTTTTCCATTTTTAAACTGGGAGAATGAAGCACAATATTTAGAAGGATGTTATCAGTTTTAAAAAAAGTCAACTGAAGTTCTTTTATCTCTACTACTGTGTGTATTTCCAGTGTCATTAAGGTAAAGTTACTGGTCTTTCAAACCAGAATACTCAGGTTGAGCTCTTCTGAAGATAGGTGCTTCAGCTTATTTGAAGCACCATATTTAAGGAAAAAAATAGTTTCCTTTATATAACTTATCAGAGAAGAAGAAAATCATAAAACATTTGAAAATGTTACTCCAAAGTTGCAAAATTAATTGATGGGCTCGTTGAAAGACATGTTACTTAAAAATACTTTTAGCATCCTTTTTAGTGACGCATAGTATATTTTATGCAATGAAGTTTTTACATTTCTTCCTGATGAACCAGGGAATTGTAAAATTTGTTTTCAGATTAATACAATGCGAATAATGTATTATAAATTCATGTATGATGTGTTTAAATGGCCAAGAAAACACACCAACTTCATATTTTCATTTGTAATTTTTATTTGTGTTAGTGTTTCCCATCCTAAAGCAATGGCCCGGCGTGGCTTCACCAAGGGTAAGTCCTGCCTGACCAGCCTAGTGGCCTTCTATGATGGAGTGACTACATCAGTGGACACGGGAAGAGCTACAGATGTTGTCTATCTGGACTTCTGTAAGGCATTTCATTGGACAGGTGGACATGTGACAGGTTGGACGGGACTCTGAGATACCTGATCTAGTCGCAGATGTCCCTGCTCACTGCAGGGGGGTTGGACTAGATGACTTTTAAAGGTCCCTTCCAACCCAAACTATTCTCTGATTCCACGATTTGCAGGTCACCAAGCCAATTCATTCACCTCTGGTCCTGCTCCTGGCTCTTCTCAAATACAGCCAGATGCCCAGCAGCCCACCAGCTGTAGGTAGGCACAGCACAGCTGATCTAGTGGCACATGCTGGCACTGCAGGGAAGCACCAGATCTACTGCACATGCACAAATCAACAGCAATGTATTCATAGTCCTGACAGAAAGGTGAGACCAGAGGGCATGACAGCTCCTTCCCACAGGGAGAGGTTCAGTGATGTGACAGCCTGAAAGACGGGGGACTATCAGGACATACAATCAAGTATATAATAATGGGTTCAGCTGCCTTTTTTATAGGAACCTTACAACTGTAATTGTTGTGTTGATTTTTCTTTCTTCTGGTTCAGCTCACTGGACTCTGTGTGCTAGGTAACAGCTGAGCTACTCTCCTATTGCTTGCTTAAGGAAGTATTTGTGTACTGGTATAAAAAGCAGTCAATTGTCTTTGCAGATCAATTCTTTTATGATCTTTTAAAACCTTCTGGTATTTTTGATTTTAGGATTGGAAAGCTAAGCTGACAAGCTACTTTTTTTTTTCTTTTTCCTGGGTTTATAAATAGGAGGTAATATTTTAGTAAAAAAAAGAACCTTCTTCCCCTTTAAAAAATTATTGTTCACATTACTTCGGCTTGTTTTTCCATTGGAAACACTAATTAGGTGTTAAATGCAGTGGCAGAAAATATATTCCATTGAGAGAAACAATGTTAACATAAATCATAACCATAAATGACATTACAGGAAGTTAATTTTCTCTGTTATGCTGAAGTCCATGAACGGTAATGTCAATACAAAGATTTAGTAAAAATACCTTTTGTAGCAGTCACAGATATGCTATTTATTTTAGGAGGATTATAGATGTTGGATAAAATTTATATATTTACCTTTACAGAGTATGATAAATATGTAACTTTGCCTAAAAGAAAACCCTATAACAAAACAAAACAAAAAAAATCCCCCGAAAGCTATTGATAAACAAGGTGTCAAGAATCTGGATTTCTGAATCTGGCCTATTGACTCGGCCTGGTGATTTTATTTCACCCATATCTGGTGATTTCTATACCACAACTAGAAATAATATTTTCTGTAAAAATTTCCTGTTTCTGCCTGTATGTGCATGTTTAGGATGACGGTTAGAGGAGCCTTCTACTGTGTGGCTAAGTGACTTATAAATGGATTTAATTTTAATGCTTTAAAGGAGACACAGCTAATATTGTCCTTCTAATTGTTTCATATTCTTAAAAGAGTTGGCTAAAGAACGACATTTCATTCCTCAAGAAAATTCTGAAATTTTATTTCATAAAATGGCCCTGAATTTTTACTAAATGTTGAATGAAAATTTCTTTAAAATAGGGATTTAAAACAAGATCTCGTTAGATATTTGTTTCAATACTGTCAAAAGCAGAAGCAAAATGACAAAATTAGAGAAATCTAAGAGAAAAGCTCTATTTGGATGTTTGTTTCAAATGTTAGCTTTTCTTCATAGGATGTTTCCAAGTCTTTGATCCTCTTCTTTTTGGAAGAGTGAGTGAACTTATCTCTTGTTATCCAGAACGTTTTTCTTCATTACTTCCTTTCTCTTCTCTTTCTGTACACTCATTTCCTTGGCTATGGCATGAGCCCCATGAACCTGGGATTGCACTTCCACATCTGCCTCAAGACTTGCCCGAGTTACTTTCAGTCTAGGATATTAAGTATGCAAGAGAGCAAATATATCCATCAATAATAATTTCCACGAGCTGTCTCAATGACAACTGAAATTCCCTGCTAATACAGTATCAGTCAACTCCTCTCTGCACAGTATCGTTACATCCCAAATTCCAAACCAGGTCTTATTTTTTTTCCCCAAAATTTTTATGAGAACGGTTACCTCGAGGGCACTGCAGATTCAGTCCTGGATTTCACCAGTGCTACCAGTGCCATCACCATTCTTCCAGCCTCTGGGCTGTGACAGCGAAGTACTTTTGAGATACCTGTCTTATGTGCAAGCAGTGGCAGCTGAAAGAGCAACAATGAGAGCGGTCACTGCGCAGCAGGCTGGTGTTCCACAACAATCCCCTTTCAAACACAGCAAGATATACCTTGGAAGTCTTTGTTCGGTCCATGCTGCTGAGCTGTATTGGACCAAAAAGGGGTAGAAGCAAGATTCTTCTCAAACTGTGGAGGTTGCAGAAATGTCAGCATCTCCTCAGGGAATTGCTCCAGACCATTTATTTCACATATAGCTGGTCACTGTTTGACTGCATATTTGAGACAACTGTCTGTTATAATTACTGGCGGGAAATCTTGAGTCTTTCCTGACTAACCTTATCTTCTTTATATCCCTATAGGCATCTGGGGATGCTAACAGAAAAACAAAACAAAACAAAACGAAACAAAACAAACACACAACAAAACAACCAAACAAAAACCCCAAACCCATTCCTTTTACTATGCCTTCCCCCTCTCTATAAATTAGTTCCCATATTACAGAATGATGCCTGCTATTTGCCACAGATTTATTTCTCCTACAAGTTAATCCTACAAGTTCTCACATGTGTATTTCTAATAAATAAAGAACTATAACTTAACATATATAACCTCCGTTATAAATTTTGAGATAAGAGAAGTCTTTTGTAAAATATGGGGATTGGCAGGGAGATGACATGAACATCACTGTAACCAGGATTTTTCCCTTAACTACCCACATTTTCCTAAACTACCTACATTTGAAAAGTTAAGATGAAGTAATTTATAAATTATGTGTCTTATAAATCATTTAGCATATGGAGAATTTAAGAAGAGATGAAATGTAATTGTTGTCAGTGTCTATTCTAGAGACCAATATATCAATGGGAGTCAGTTTATTAGTTCCAGTAGATTTTGCATCAGTCCCTAAACCACTCTAAACAATCAGAAATTCAAATTTTATCCTAATGGTTCCCTTAATACTTTTCTTATGAACAATATTTATTTTAAACTTCCCAAATGACATTAAAGATTTATTTTAACTGAATAAATGCCATAGAACTAACTGAACCTAGACTATGTGTTTTCTACAAGTGTTTCCATGAAATAGAGAGTAGTAACAACAAAATTCTTCATCATTACTTGAGCAGCCACTATGATTGAGTGATTGTTTTGCAGCAAGTCACCTAACAAAGAGAAACATGCAGGTATTCAACATACTTTCTTCCTATATCATGAGATTTACAGAAACACGTTCTTAAGTAATTTTATGCTGATTCACTTGGGAAAACAAAAACACTGATTAAAGGCTAACAGGCTTTCAAATATATTTTTCCTTTACTTTAATGTTTGCTGCCTTTTTATTCCTCTGGAAAACAGTATGTGAAATTAGTAAACATGAATTTATTCTTCTGGCTAAACAATGGCCAAGTTGATTTCTTAGTTTGACATAATTAATTAATTAAATAAACAATCACAAACAGAGGATTAGAATGACAAGACTTGGCCTCAAGCATACTTTACCCTTTTGTTTTAAATCCTTGAAGTACCTGTACATAACATTGCTATTGACATGTTAGCTACAGCTTGGGGAATAATGAAAATTTTAGAGGAATTAATTACAGCTTCCCATTCAGAGGCTGGCAAGAAAGAGTTAATTAGTACCTTTTCTCTCAAGACAGGAACTTGTAAGAATGCCTATGAACTTACACAAAATTGATTGAATTGTGGTATGCTACATACAAGATCTGCTTTATTGAAATGGAGTTAATTTTGGCATTAAGATGGAAAGAAGGATAATTTTGAATTGACAGCTGCAGGCCTACATATTTTCCATCAAAACTCATTTTTTGATGGAAAGCAGTCAGGAAGGCTGCTTTCTAAGAAAAGTTAAGTTACTTTTTTAATAAAAAAGGACAGTTTTATAAAATATGAAAACTTAAAAAGGAGGGTTGTAGCTACATGGCACGAGAGGTGAAAGCTGTCCAGAGAGCCTTGGCTACAGAACTGAATGACAGTCTGAAACACGGGTACAAAGGTTTCCATGGGGCACCGCGTTAACCAGTTATATGGCACGTGTTTCCACAGTGCAAAGTACATCCAAGACCCAGTCTCAGATGTGTGCTCTGTATTATCCTGGAACCATAGCCAGAAGTGGTTACAGTCATTATTTTCATATGGGAAACTGAGGCAGAGAGGAATTGATTTCTCAGGCATCATAGAAGGCTGTGCAAACCTTGAAACTGAATCTTGTCTAATTCAGCAATAGTCTTAAAACCGGAGTGTCAGTTACATTGCATCACAAGTTGTGAGAGTTCTGTAATACCATCCTGAAGAACATTTTAACATGGAGGAAGAATTTTACACGTTCTTGTATTATGTGCCAAATTTCAGCATTAATGTGCTTTATAAAGCTGGACAAATTTTTTTTTCTCCTTTTCTGTCTCATTGTCCTTTATAATCAAATACAGGTTCATGATTCTTGCCTGTCTTTATGATGTGCTTTCAGAACTATGTTCTATTACTTCTAATAATCACTGAATGTTTATTTTTAAGTAGCTCAAGAATAGCTTTAAATTAGTTGATTTCATAAGGGAAAACATATTCTGGGTGGGGTTTGTGGGGTTTTTTTTTGTTTGCGTTTGTTGTTGTTTTTTTGGTATTCCCTTGCTGTACGCATAAATGTCACATATTTTACAGACTCATATTTATTTGCAATACAATATCACATAGCTTGGCAACTGCTAGCAGAATCTAGTTCAAGGACTCTTAAAAGCTTATGCTGTTGGATAATTGTATGATATATAATATTAGCCCCAAAAGAACTATAATAAAGAAAAAGCGATCTTCCTTGGCTTTGAGAGGGGCAAGGAGGTATTGATCAGCTGGTCACCAGTGTGATGCAGATCAATGTTATCTGAGGATGCAGTGAATTATGTATTATTGGTAAGGATAGGAAAATACAAACATGGTGCTCATCAAATAGTTATTTCAGAGGGAGATGGTTCCTGAGATTAACTAGGGGAATGGTTTAGGTACCCCATAAAGATCTATAGAATAGAATAGAATAGAATAGAATAGAATAGAATAGAATAGAATAGAATAGTCTATTAATCATCTAGTCCAACTGCCTGACCAATTCAGGGCTGACCAAAAGTCAAAGAATGTTATTAAGGGCATTGTCCAAATGCCTCTTAAACACTGACAGGCTTGGGGCATCGACGACCTCTCTAGGAAGCCTGTTTGACCACCCTCTCAGTAAAGAAATGCTTCCTAATGTCCAGTCTAAACCTCCCCTGGTACACCTTTGAACCATTTCTATGTGTCCTATCACTGGACACCAGGGAGAAGAGATCAGCACCTCATTCTCCACTTCCCCTCCTCAGGAAGCTGTAGAGAAAATGGAAAGACCGTGTTTCTTTAGACTAGCCAAATGAAATTTGACAAGACATTACTGAGGTAAAAGTTAAAGAAAAGCATAAGAACACAATTAGATAGATCCTGTACTAACATACAGAAACACACACCAATAAGGAATAACCCCTGTGAGGTAAAATTCGTGATACACTTTTATACACAGGACTTGTTCCACTTTCTGAGATCCTCTAGGAGTTTCATTTGGCAAATGTTTTATGATTGCAAGAACTCAGGATATTGGTAACATTCATGATATTTTATCTCTCCTTCCTACAGTGCATTAGAGTTATGAATTTTAATCTCTTACTACATATCGTAGGTTCGTTGCAAAAGGTGAATTTGGTCTGTATTCTGCAAACCCTTCTAATCCAGATTTACATGCAGTTACAGAATTTTGGATGGTATGGTACTATCCTGTTCTGTCTTCCTGATTGTGGAAAACTAATGCAACAATTTCCTTGAAAGATTTCCAAACTTGCTCCACATTGTAGCTGTCTGTCAGTGTATCAGCCTGGAAACAAAATCACACTGTTTTCTCCCGTCTGATATTTTACACTAATAATAGTAAACAAAAAAGCAGAATGTCTTTCAGTGAATTTAATCTTTTATTTTTAGTTTTTTTAATTTAAAAAGGTTAAAATGGGAACAAATACAACCAAATGAATTACTGTAGTTACTCAGCTGAGTTACTGCAGTAACTAGCAACGTTGCTTCATCTTTTAGCTGGATAACTGTCTTGTAGTGATAAAGTTACAATTGCCCTTCTGCACAAAGACAACAAAACCAGCTTTTTCTCTTCTGAGCAAGTAATGAGATTGAACTCAGGTCTCATATAAATGTACTTCAGATGTTTAATTGTTTCTGAAATGCATAATGGGAGAAGTTAGTGAAAACAGCATTTCAGAATTGGAGGATGATGACTGTATGATACGAGGTACCTGATAGAACGCTTGCAGACTCCCACAGGCCAAGCTATTTTGCATAGCACTGCTGTTGTCTTCAGAGGCAGATGATCCATCACCTCCTTAGCAGGAGGTATGGGAAATGAGAAACTATACGAGGGGAAAAGAACAGTAGTAACAATAAGAACAGGAATAACAACAGCAAAAACCCAATAATAGCGAGTATTTGCAAGTCAAGGATAATGTGTTCTATCTCAATCTTGCTGAGTTCGCAAGCCTTGCATGGCTGTATTTTGACACATGCTGAGATTCAACCCATTCAGCAGACAAAGGATAAGGAAAGCACACCTGACATGACTTTCTCTAAGACCTTTTCACAGACCCCAGTGGCAAATTGAATTTATATGCTGATTTAAAAAAGAACTAAACAAAAAAACCCAACCACCTAAAACAGAACCCCAAACTGAAAAAACAGTATTAATGCTAGAGAGGAACGTGAATAATTTTTTATCCATCTCTGATAGTTTGTATTCCTAGTTTCTTCAAGATGCTGCAGTCTCACCAGTACACTTTTGCAGAAGGAACAGACTTGCATTCTATTTTATGCTCTGAATTTGGCAGATCGTGATTAGCTCTAAAGAATCCACTCTGCCTTTATCTTCTATGTTAATATATCATAAAACAGTAGCACAGCAATCTGACAAGAGTTACACATTCCCATCTGCCTGAGAAAGTGGAATTCAGGTCAAAGTAGGATGAAGAAGAGGGAAAGTGAATTCTGTCTTTCCTGAATGTTTTGAAGGATGTCTCCAGGAAGTATGTTGTTCAGTGTTTCTCAGTTCATTTGCTTCTATTCTGTGACTACTTTGTGGATAATAAAAAGCCCTAAGGAGGGAGACGTAAAAAAACTATTTGGAGTTATATTTCCCTTGCTTGGCTGATGAAATTGTTTAGGAGCTTATCCAGAGTGCTATGATGTTTTGAATTCCACAGGCATTTCAGCAATTACCAGCAGTTTTACTCTCACTGAACTGCTCCTTCCAATGAAGTGATAATGAACTAAAGTTCACGGATAATTGTTCGAAGGTTTACAGTTTGGGCCGGAGACTCACAACATTGAGAAATGATACTTTGCAGATGTACAGTCATGTGACAGTTTTCTTTGGTATCTGAAGATGTTTAATTTCATGCTAATTACAAACCAAAGGCAAAAGCAAAACCAAAAGCACTAACAGTCAGTAATGGTGTCAAGGAGGATTTGCATTTGATATTAAAATTTGTTTGTGTATGTGTCATAGGATTGGAAGAAACTTCATACATTCTGTAGCCTGTCCTCCAGACCAACATATACATAAATTACTTTAAGTAACCCGGATGTAAAAACTTTAGATGATGAAGATCCCAAAATATCAAGGAAACCTGACCCAGAGCTTATCCAAAGCTGTTACAGAATATTTGTGTGAGGAGCTCTTGGATTAATTGCTGTAATCTAGTATCACGTTACTAAACTGACATCAGAAAAAAATACCTTGGTATAATTTTGCTGCTAAGGTTAAATGAGAACAAATTACAAGAGTATTTATTCATGGGACGGTGTTACAGCTTCCCCAAATGTAAAAGTTACTGAGAGTTTAGGCTGTTAAGAACAGCTTCGTCCTATCCTTAAAATGGATTTGGCACAGGTGATGAAACAATCTTATCATCCCACAGAAAGACATATTGAAATTGGGAGAAACAGTGTCAAATTACAAAGTCTTGGAGCACAACCAGCAAGCAGTGGGTGGAAAACATAGGATAGGAGCACATAAACTGCAAAAGTGACCCAAAGAACCTCATGTACTCACAACACTATTTGACCACAGTGATAAAGAATGGTCTTTGACTTTCATAAAGAAAAAAACATGTACCTTTTTGGTTACTGCAGACTACCCTGTAGTTCTGTAGAATTTTTACTTCTCTTTGGAACTGCAAGTCAAGAGGTCATTAAAAAATTGAAAAGTTAAAAGACATCTTCTTTTTCATTGGGCATTTCAGAAGAAATATTCATTAACAGTTGCCTGCTTTGGCTGTTTTCATGATGGGGTGTGATTTCAAACCTATTACTTCCAACATCTAGCATCCACAATGAAAAGGAGTGGCTGAGAGACCAAAAGAGATTACGGAGAAATATTGATAATGAAAAGAGTCCATATAAGAGACATGCGAGTGACACATGTATGGTTTAAGCCCAGTTCAGAAGACTAGGTGAACTGCTGGAAGAATATCGCTGCCAAGTTGTTGAAAGGATGACCAGCCAGATGTAACCCTCAGTTTCTCTTTAACTGTCTGAATAGTGCCTGACAGATCTCCACATTCAATCTCTGAGAAAATCCTGATAAAACTGAATGAGAGAAATATAAGAGAACAGACATTGCTACTGAGCCTTTTTCTGCACAGACAGACTACATACTTGACACTAGCAAAAGTTTCCTTGTACAAAAGAAACAAGTTATTTGATTTAGCTGTGAGGCTAGCTGAATTTCATTGTACAGTCTTAGACCAACATTGCTTCAAGAACCAAATTCCTAACTGTAACTAATTTTTTGAGAGGAGGGCCCAAAGACTAATAAAAGCTTCATAAATGTAATAGATCAGACAAATAACTCATAAAAGCAAAAGACAAATAGCCTGGGTAAGTAACAAAGTTGCTAAATTGTCCAGGATGATTATATATTTTGTTTTTAATTCACAATGGAGAAATAATTTACAGTAAGCAGCCGGAAGATCCAAGGATACGGGAGAAAGCATAACAGGGTGGCACTGGGAATAATACTTAATTTTCTTCCTTATGGCACTAAAGTTCTTTAGCCAGACCTGAAGACAGTGACTTTTCTACGGTTATGTCTCATTAGTCTGAGAAGGAAAATAAATCAGCTTACACCAGGTGTCATTCGGTAGCAGCTGGGCTGCTTTAGGTACCTGTACTACCTACCCTTACACTTACCTGAGGCATAGCTGTGCTCCACTGCAGACAGTGGAAACCCAACTGAAAAAAAGCACAAGTAATTGTCTTTAAAATAACTCCAGACATTTTCTAGAGTTTAAAAGAAACTTATGTCCTTAATCAAATTACACCTGATGTTAACATACATCCAGAAGTCAAAATTTCCGTTACTCATATCCATCTCCTCCAAGTGCACTTATTTTGACTGCTTCTGGGGGCTGAGACTTTTGTATAGGCGTAATCATTTCTATTTTTTCTTGATATCCCTTCCAAAGAAAAAGTCCTGTGATTTATTCATAGCAAAGTAAGCCTATTAAAGTGTCAAAGGTTGAGAAATGAGAAATACTGGTACACTCATCAAAATGTTTTTAGTTGGGACATGTTGTGTTATAGTTTAAAAAGAGATTAATTGAAAGGCATTATTTATAGTGACTGTTTTCAGATAGCCTGATTGTAATTTAACTTGCTTGTATGGGGTGTTTTTGGGGTGGGTTGATGGGAAGCTGATTAATAAGCACAGCTGTCTTGGTGGTAACATTCAGTTTCTTTTAAAAGTCATTACTGTATTTATATTTGGTACCATCACTATTGACAGTGATTAGGGAAAGAATCTAATGCATCTATGATTAAAATAAAATTGATAAGACATTTTTATGTAGTGCACATGGACATTATTTTTAGCTTAGTGGTTTACGGAATTGTATCAGTGTTTGATGATACTACAAAGTGAAAAGTAGTTCTGAACATTCAACGGTAGAATAGCTCCGTTAGAGAACTGCCTATCTACTCTCCTTTATAGGGCAGACTAGAAAACCACTTATGTGTTTACTATGTTTGTATTTCTGTGGTAATAGTATTTGTTATAAGGGATTTTTTTTTTCTTCAGGAATTTAATTTCTGATTGATAAGTATAAAATATGAAGTGTCAGGTCAGCCTTAACCTCTCTTACAGAGAAAGTATTTACTGCTGTGAAAAGTTTGGTAAAAGAGACTGCTGAATTTATACAGAAAAGGTTTGCATACTCTTGGCCTTCCTTTCATTAGCATTTGTTGTCCAAAGCTGTATAGGGCTTTGGCATTACAGGGAAATTGAAGAGGGTTTTAGGGTTCTTAAGTCTTTTTTCTTTTTTTTTTTTTTTTTAATCAACAGCATACTGAGTCAGGAAGCTCAGATACTCAGAGAGGTAACCAATATTCTTCAAGAATGATCATTTATTCATGTTTTCTTTTTAATTATGAACTTTCATGGGTTTGTTATTTCTAATTGCTGTACTTTCCTCAGCTTTATAAAACCATCCAAATAAATCCACAACATCTTGCTCCCCACTGCAACTCTATAAACGCAAAAAAAACAGTTCTTATGAATCAAAAGAAAAGCAACACTGGATAAAACATCAAAACAAAATTTACAGGAGATAATGAAGTAGATTCAATACGTTATTGTTTGCTTAGCTGCCTTAATCCTGTGAAAACTGGTTGTTAAGTAAAAGAGTTCTTTTTAAACATCGTGCTGGTTTTTTAGATATTGTGTCCTAGCGTGCCAGGAACAATTGCAGTGCAGTCGCATGGCTTGTATTGTGATCATACACAAAACTTGATTAATTCATGCTATTTTTTTGCTGGATTGAAGTCCAGCTCCAGCTGAAATCAATAGCAAAACCGGTTTTGGCTTCCAGAAGAGCCAAGAGATTGTCCTTGGATCTAGTGCAAGGAACACAGGGACTGTCCTTCCTCCGAACTATTGTTATACTCCAACATGGTGTTAAGCAGCCCAGACCTATTTCAGAAACTACCTTTCACATTCCAAGATCTTAACGATTAAATAGCCTCTGGTAGGTTCATCATGATTGTGTATAATCACTATGGGCAGATTAAACGAGAACTCGGGCAGTTGCCTTCTTGTATCTCACACACCTCAGCGGTGCTGCACACACCCTGTTCTGAGCTGCTGCTTGGTGTCTGTTTACAAGCCTTGCTGACAACACCAGCAACTGAAATTGCCCTTATTTTAGTCAACTTCAATGTATGCAGCCTATTTCACAAATGCATAGTCAAGAATGATTTTTGCTTTGTAGACTAAGAATAGTGATTTGACTGCAATTAAAGTATAGTTTCACAGCTACTGGCTGCATGAGGTAAATGTTGGCCCTTCAGAAACAAGCTTCTGTTTCTACATGTAAGAAACAGATATTTTCCTTTATTAAACCCAGACTGTCAGATATCAGAAAGGAATTGTATGACATAAATATTATCCTGTCAAAGCACATAATGGAGCCCATAACACTCATGTTGTTTTGCTCTTCCCTGAATTCTTAAAGTCCCTAATGATACCCCTTGGGAATAGGAACTAGAGGTCCGTCCTTTATCACTGACAAGAAACCATTATTTAACTCTGATTTTATCTTCGTCTGTGGAGAAGATTTGTAGCGGTCTTTCAGGAAACAATGCAGATTCTCAAATTTCATTAAGAGTACATGTCATTTTTTGGTTTCTTAAGCAAATCTCAGCATCTAAATTACAAAAAAGAAAAAAAGTAGACAGAAATAAACACTGAAGTTGATGCACAGCTGGTTATCCCAAGGATTTTCAGAAACATTCTGCAGTTATCTTGAAAGAGAATACATAGCAGTAGTTCAGTCCTAGTTTTTATTATGCCATCTGTGGTTCGTTCACACAGCAGTCAAAATGTAAGTCAGTGAATGAAACTGATTGTCCCTCTTACCTTTGAGTTACCTTTGTGGGTTCCATCAACTTACAGGAATAACCCAAGACATAGGTTCTGAAGTAGACACATAGAAATTAATTTCTATTTTACAATCAAAAGAGCAAGTGAGAACTCAGATGAAGTTAATAAACTAGTACCAGAACATAAATGTCTGAAAAAATGAGATAAACTCTACTTTCCCTGAGGGGGGAAAAAAAAAAAGTGAGTGTTATCAGCAGTAGCCGTAATGTTTTCTTTGAACAATAAAAAAATCTGTAAAACTGTTCAAATCTGTTACTCTGGGGTCACCAGAATAACATACTTTGCCATTGGATTTAAAGTTTACGTTCACTTATTGGGATTCAGAGCTGCTATTTAGTCATTCTTAGTGTCAGTGAATAAAGAACAGTTCCATATATATATTATGAATATATATGGACATTCTAAGTATTTTTGTACCATAATTGCAATAAACCAATGATAATATTAAAAAAAAAAAAAAAGAAAAAGCAGTTCAACAATCCATCATGAAGGTAGTCAATATTTACAAAAGATAAGCAATTTGATACACAAGGCCTGAATAATTAGCTCACAAGTGTCCATAGAATAACAGAAGATATTTCAAAGCCCACTTATACTATTTTTTAAAACTTAAATTAGGCAAAAAGATTTAGAAAGTAGCCCAGGGTAGCCTTAGAAAAGATAAGATTAAAAGTTTAATGGTTTCACTGGTCTGTCTAGATGTAATAGACTTACAGGGATTTGGGGTTGCATGAAGTTCTGATTAAGATATAATATAATACAGGTAATCTGTTTTACTTAGGTTAAGAGGTTACTGAAAATAAATTCTGTAAGGTAGCCACCATTAAGGAAATATTAGGAGAATGGAGCCACACAGGCCATAGTAACAGAAGTGATGAGTGCTAGTGGAAGAGCTTTGGGAGGAGAAGTTACTTCCATGCTTTGTCCCAGAAATCTTTCTCAAAACTGTTGCTACAGCAGCCAAGTAACTGTTACATGTGGCTCTTTATCTGATGAGGCAGAAAACAGAATTAACAGCTGTGTTGAATGTGTAAACAATGGAGAACTTTCTTTGATTTCTACATCATTGACTAATGCAGAGAAAGACTAGGCCTCTGACTTTTAAGAAATTTTCACAGATTAGCTCCCCCCAAAAAACCCCACCTCTTAAATTGAGGATTATTAAATTTCTTAATATTGCAGGCAAATTAATATTAATATCTGAATAGTAATCTCAAAGTCACTCAAAAGCCTTGCCTATAAACTTATTTTCTTTACAGGTTTATCTATAGAAATTCACTATAGAATTTCCCCTCTAGACATGCTACTGTATGGGGAAGAATTAAATTCATGAGAAGCTAAGACAAAAATTCAACAAAGCAGCCATCCTCGCTAAGCTGTCCTACTCGTTAGCCCTCAGATAGCAAGTTCACTATGCTTTCTACTATTGTGTGAGCTTTGGGCATCAGAAAAAGTATACATCAAAATAATAATGGCCTAATGACTGATGGACTCCGCATGCAATGTCTTGACCATTCTAGGATAAAGCTTCCTGGCTGCATTTCTAATTCAAAATTTCAGGACAACAGCTTCTTCTATCTAGCAGAGCCTGTCTTCAAGATATTAGGAAAACTAGTCACTTGGAAAATCTGTTTTGAATTTATGCCATATGAGTTCCTTGAAATATATCATATGTATCTGGCATCTGTTTCAGAAAAAAAAATAAATTAAAAAGAAAAGTTGGAGAACTCTTATGTGGATGAAAATATTCTGAAAGGATACTGCATTCTAAGTTTATAAACAATTCAATGCAATCTATAAATGAAAGCAAGTTAAAAAAACCCCACAAATCAACAAAAACTCCTAGCAATGACTACAGATTCAAAATGTATTTTAGACAAAAGAGAAAAAAAGTGTGATAATACAAATTTAGAGAAGGAAAAATAGGTAATGTGACATGATTTTGAAGCAATTCTGTGTTGAAACTAGATAAATATCTGAATTAATATTTTCTGGAATCTTTCATCCAGGTAGAAAAATATTACTCTCAAATCCTCAGATGAATTCCACTGGAAATGGAAATTTTAACTGATGTATATTCCGAAGCAACTCATCCCTATCACATCACAGCATTGTGAAAATTGATCAGGAAATTAAAGTTGACCAGGAAAAAACCAAACAAACAGAAGTATACATTTTAAAAATAGTTGCAATTACAAGCTGCAAAAAAAGTATCCAAAATCTCACTTTGCATATATATTCTAGCTAAAACTATTGTGAACACAGTGAGGGTAAACTGAATTTCAATTTTACATCTGGACAGTAAATCCTTCAATAGTCTGATATTTTAGGAAAGATGCTTTGCTGTAGGTACAGCACTGAACGGAAGCAGTTTGAAGTGTTAACTGTTGTGAGGGATGTTTTATGAGTACTTTCACCTTGCATTTTGGGCTGGATATGGCCTTTTAGCCTGTCCTAAACTGAAGTGTTGCAGCACAGCTAATAAACACGGATGGATGAAATTATCTTGTGTGCAGAGTATAAATCAATTTGTAAAGCTCTTCAAGATGCTTATGGGTGAAATATGTTATAGAAAATTATCACACTATTGTGTGAGCATCAGTGCTTCTTTCTAGGTTATTCCCATAAGCTATCCATAACAGCATCATCTTATGATCAGACAATGACAATATATATTAGACTGAAGCATCAGGATGTTTTTTTATCTCAGAAGAGGGTGAGATCAAACCTCCTTTCAAGAGTATTGATTGATTTCAAGCTGCAATTTGGATTAATGGCAAAATAAGAGCATGTTATTTTGGGTTATGATGAAAAAATTGCAAAAAACCCCTAACGTAGTACACAGATACAGCAAGAAAATACAAAATAAGACCTTGTGGTATGTTGGATATATGTCGGATGGAGATCAGAAAAGGATCTTAAAAAAAATCCTTAGGTTAAGGAATAAGCAGAAGAGACAGACTGCATTTTTCCCCCGGCAAAAAAAAAAAAAAAAAAAGCCAACACACAGATACAACAATAAAAACCAAGAGGAAAACATGAAAACAATTTCATTTAGACTGGAAAAAATATTCAGGTGTATAAAAGTATTTTTAAACAGCAAAAGATGGCATAAATGAGAGAGAGTTCTTTCGCCCTAACTGCACAGCTGACAGCTGGATGTTTAAAGCACACTCTCAAAAAGACATATCTATATCTCTATCTATATCTCTCTCTGTGCATATCGATATCTATATAATCTATATCAATCTATATACACACGTTCAAATACTCTCAGAGAAAGGGGATTTGTCTCAAATCTTTTACTAAGTAAATGCTCAAAATATCATATTATTTTGAGTCCTGGGCATCCCGGCTTTGTGAGAATTGACAGGACATTTTTTTCTTCTATCAAGATTATTTTATTTTTTTAAAAAAAGTATTTCAGCAAATTCATTAATTATTTTTTTGGTGGTAGTTTTTTCCCCCTAAAATAGCTGCTAAAATCTTATTCCATCCTCAAAGATGTAAGATGATGATCTGGTTGTCAGAGGAGTATCTGAACAAGCCAAATGGTTTGACTAAATTCGAAAAAAACTACCTCTCCTTCTCACATCTTCCTGCTGTTGTTTCCTGACTGACCCAGAGTGGCCAGGATCCATATTCTCTGTGGAAATAATTTCCAGTTCTTAATCCCAGATCAGATAGTTCCGCCATCTTCTTTGCAACACCTCTGGTGTATAGATGACCCTGTACTGAATCCTGGCAGTATGCTAAAAAAATAATCACTTTTCTTCACTGGGTTAATTTTTGCTGGTTTAATGAACTGACTAGCTTGACTTTAGATTATGAGTACCAGAGCCTGTGCAGGAGTGCACAGGGAAAGAGAGCAAGTGAGGGCAGAATGGGTCTGTTTGCTCCACTTCCGTTGGGAGCGTGGTGTCAGATGCACCTGGACAGTTCAACTGACTCCACCTAAACTGATTTAAAATTCATGTTTAAGGAACAGCTAACCCTGAGTGCCAGCTGCTATGGGATGTATGAATCCACCCACATCCCCCCAGCCTAGCCTACTGTAGACATCAAACTTATCTCTTTTGATACAATGTTCAGACAAATGCATGCTTTTTCCACGTTACATCATTTAAATAAACACTCATGCCATGTTCCTCTCTCTGTATACCATGTTCGTCATACTGTATTACTCACAGAATTGGAGCACAGTAGTCTGGATGGAAATTAGACACTGCCTTGATGCTTTGCGACCTCACAATTTTCCTCTTATTCCTCCACTCCAAACAAATACAGTTCTATCTACTGACCCAATTAATAATGTCAATATGTTATACGTATACTATTTTCAGAATTTGATAGAGATATTTCTGCTTGGCAGACAGGCAAAGGTTCTTTGCAAATGTACCTGATAATCTAAATAATTTTGTTGAGTCAAGACCACCTTTTTACAACAGTCTGAAATCACCACACAATTTGCTGAGATTCTTTATGGACTTTTCTCTTTTTTCTTCCTTTCTGTCACATAGAGAAATTTAGATTTTTTTTTTTTGGTCTATTTAATCATTTTTGGAATACAAAATGTACTGTGAGAGAGTGTCTAAGGCAGCCAGGGAAAGGTTTCTTAGACCAATCTAATTTGTCAAGTTAACTGAATTTTGCAGCTTCCTTTTTTTCTTTTTTTTTTTTTTTTTTGTCATGAAAAAGGTCTCTTAAGAATAAGCAAGTTGATGTTTTGGAGGCACGGTCCAAGCAGGCTCTTCTTATTCAACCATATTATGCCACTCTAACAATGGTGTTCAATTGCTGGTTCCCTTACAAAAATGTTTTATATCATAATAATCATATCATTTATTTCTAAAACAGGAAAGATGACAGATTACAAGATTATTTTAACCATACTAAGGTTTTAAAATGCATTGCTGAAAAAGGTTTTTTGGTCTGTTGTGTTGTTGCTATTGTTATTAATCTGGGTATGATTTTGGCTGATTAGTTTTATAAAGGCATGAAATGCATTTGATGATATCAAGCAGTGTGTCGGTTTTGATATATGGGTTTATATAATCTACCTTTCTTGCAAGAAGTATTTAGACTTTAAAATAACATTTCTTAATAATAATAGTTTTCCTTTAAAATAACGACACTTAAACATTATTTAGCCTAAACAACTACTCTTTCAAACTGTTATATATTTTAAGATTTGTAAACATACCTACTCCCCAGTGCAGAAAGATATTTAAGCACAAATCCTAAATGGAACTTCTAGTACTTAAATTCATTGCTGAATTTTGCCTAGAAGTAAAATACTAATTTCATTTAAATGAGTAATGCTCTGGAGATTGACATCAGCTGGACCTGGATTTTAATGAGTCTCCTACACATTTCTTCCACCAATGTCAAATAAAGCAGATTATTGCTTCCTTTATTAATTAATAAAAGCTTTTCATGTGCTTAATGATGCAAAGATTGGCTCATACTAAAAAATATCCTGTCACTTGAAAAGATATCAGTGATGTTATCCAGTCAGTAACAAGCCCTGACAATTTTCTCTTGCAGTAATAATTGAAGGTATAGAAACCTATTTAAACTGTTCCTTGATTCAAACATTCCAAAAAAGGGCTGCCTGCTCCCTAAGGGACAGGGAACTGGGAGCTAAGACAACTCTAGGGCAGCCCGTACCCTCTCCAATGGGCGCTGTCTCTCAGGGTCTGAGCATGTTGAGCAGAGCCGGGTGCTGTAAAGGGGTCTATTGACAGCCCCAGGCAGGCCAAGTGATGGACCAATTTCAGGGTACAACCAGCAGCAGGAGATGGGGACAGAGACGGGGCTGGGGACATGGCTAACAAGCATGCACCTGAGGTCCACCTAGGTTTGCGGGTGTCTGGGCTTTGGGTAAGGACTGACAGCCCTGGGTGGGAACTGAAATGGAGTCCTGGGCCATGGACCGGACAGGAGGAAGGCCTCAGAGAAGGCCGGGCAGGGTCAGTGCCCTCAGGGCCCTGACAAGTGGAATTAATCATGCATAATAAAATAATTCTGTCCGACTATAATAAGTAACAGATTTAACAGCAAATCTCTGATTCCGGGTGAAAAAACTGCTAGCGGGTATACTTAAATTATGGAAGGAGAGAGTAGAAAATTCGAGCAAAGTAAAAAAAGGCAATAGTTGAACTTGGATTAAGAAAACCGCTTTCCAATAACATTTAAAGTGTTGCTTTTTAAATTTGTCTGTTGCATTGTACCTCAGTTTGTGATTACTTTTATCTTATATTTTAAAACACTGCCAAGATTGTATTCTTGATTCAAATTGCAAGATTATAAAACTAGCAAAATACTTGTCAGCATGGCTTGTGGATGTGATCTCTTTATCTTTTTAGAGTTTGCTAAAACAACCGTATGAGCAGATTAAATTGGTTGGAAATTCTCTGAAGAACATTTTCCTACGAGTATCCCGAAACTATAACTTTCTAGGGATGAAAATGCCAAATGTACTTTCTCACAACAGTCTACCAGCTTCCTGTTCCAGAAAGCCAGGAGACATGGAAATGTGTCACATAAAACTTACCAATTTTTCAAGTATTAGCCACACGTTTCATGTGCTTAGGAACAGTAACCCCTTAGTTTTAAGTGAAGCTGAGGAGAATATTTCAGTTTTAACCAAACTTGTTTTATTGTCCCTAAAGTTTTACTTGTAGATTCTTTAATTGCACCTCTCTAAAGTTAAATCATAATTTAAAAAAATTGAGTTACTTAAGTGCAGATACTGCCTGGATGACTGGAAACATGTAAAAGAAAGATAAACAGTAAAAATATATTTATCAACAGCAATGTAAGAGAGAGTTAATAATTTGGAATGCATAAATACAATAGCTTTATTTCATTGTAATATAAAACGCACATTTTCACAGGGTAAAATATGTTTAAGAGCAAAATCTAAGCAATTTACCATGAAGGATAATGCTCATGCATACCATTAATTTTTCCAAAACAGCAAGGGGGAAGAAAATAATGCAATACATATTTCAGACTTAACATTAGATTCTCACACACGGGGAAAAAGAAGGCCTCATATTTTCTAAAAAAAATTAGAAATATATATTACTGATTTTTACCTAAGCATTCTTGCAAAACAATACTTCTAAAAATGTCTTTGGATTAATAAAGATATACAACAGATGTTTGTATAGATTTTTTGCTCGCTTAAATTCTTAGTTAAAATTTCAGCTTTTGTCACTGCTATCTGATGAGAGAACATGCGTGTAGGGATATAACATCTTCCCTTTGGGGAATTCAGTTGAAAACTGCCTTAGTATTTTCATGGCAACCACTGAGCTTCAGCCACCAATGTTAGGTTGTAAGTGTCTGGTCTGCCTGAGTCATGGGCAGATGGGAACAAATGAGGAGGAAAAGAAGCGCTACATCACTGCTACAATCCCTCCAGGCCTTGTCTATAAGGCAGAAGGTGAATTTCCCTAACAATTAGAGGCAGATGCTTTGTAATGTTTAGGCATTTGTCTGTGATACCATACAGGGTGTTTAAACTCCTCTCCCACTGCAGCCAAACTGAATGTCATTCATTCTGTGGATTGTGAAATTTGGAGTTGTGTAAACATGAACTATTTCCATAATATGGGCAGAATGGACAGAGTTGAACAAATATACACAAGTTAACATTAAATTTGCCTGCCCAGGTATAAGCATTGAATATCCATCATCGTGAAGCTCAGAGATAGTTTATTCTTGCAATGGGATGTTCATATTCAGCAATACACCCTTTTCTTAATGAAAGCAATGCACCTCATCATCTGTTTAAATATTCTGTTAAATCAAGACCTTAATTAATTAATCCTCTGCCAAAACCCTGTATTTGGACCCACCTAGAATATGAGCTAAACCAATTTCATTCCACCTTCATAACTATCTGTTAATACAAACTTGACAGTTTTACTTTTTCTCTTGAAAAACTTTAGTAAATTCACACCACGACAACAGGTTCTTCAGAAGCGTGTGCTGAGAGGAACCTGAGAGAAATGACATTAAGTAGTCTCAGATAAACTCACTCTATGGGGAGCTGTGGATTTCAAGACAGTCGTTTACATTTTCGTAGATCGCTTCCAGTGCTGTGCCTGATGGAGGACAACTTCTGTCTCCCTCTCTTCGGAGAATGCCAAGCAAGCCAAAATCCCAGGTCAGAGAAACCTTTAATACACAAGGAAATCAGCTGTTATGCTTTTATTTTGTTTAGTAGGCTTTCTGTTGATGTGCCTGAGGTAAGGACAGTTTTTACCCATCCCTGCTTTGCTGATATTAGGCAATAACACAGTCATATCACAGCTGTGCATGTCATCCAAATAATATCAGATCTACAAAAAATTTTGATTTAATAAGGGCAATTGTCTTACAGGTATCTAGCTATTCCGTCACCACACAAAAAGCTGGCAATGTTCATAATGATCTTTCATGTTCAGATTTTCTAGCAAAGGTTGGCACTACTTATTTTAACATTTTAGTTATTTTAATATCTAGTTTCCAAGCTAAATCTAAAAGTTGTACCATAATTCCATCCATATCGTTCTTATCTAGTTGGTAAGTGTGGCCTTGCTCCTGCAGTATCTACTCCCCTTCCCCCTTCAAAGCTTTAACTTCAATGTGGCTAAGACTGTGGAATTTTTCTTTTGCATAAGGCCTGGGATAAAAATTGAGTGGAAAGTCAAGAGCTCCAGACTTTTGCTAAGATGGGATGACAGGCCAATAAATACATGGGAAGCTTGGATATATATTATTTTAGGGAAACCTCTAAATAGGCTTTCAACTCAAATATTTAAACACTTTACTCCTGGTCTTACCTTTATCTCTAGAATAGATTATCAGTGTATAGCTTTTGGAGGTAATTAAAAAAAATGTTTTTTGATGTTTATTGAGGTCTATATATTTCACATGCAACTCTGCTTTTCTGGTACTTAAAAGCTTTGTGTTACAGTTCTTAAAATTCCAAGAATGTAATTCTGCGCAATTAAAATAGAACCACAGCTCTTGCAAGAAGAAATGAAAGTAAACTAAAAAGAAAAATATAAATACATTTTCATGTGCATGAATACTGTCAGAAGTTTAACTCAAGCGAATTTTCACTTTTAAAAATTTCTTTTAATTTTGTGTTTTAAATTCTACCCGCATGTGGCAGTATTCAAGTCAGTTACTAATTGTTATCCTGTTTGGCAAATTGTTATTCAAAGATAAAAAATGAAAGGCTGTTCATGTTAAAGAAGGTATTTCTGACTATGAAATATAGGAAGAGCTCTGCATCTTCCTCGTGGTTCATTGCATGTCAAGGAACACAGCTGTTCTGGTTAATGACAAACAGCGTGTGCTATCCATCTAGACAAGTATGTCATGCATTCTGTCAGATTCTGCACTCTCTGCTACATACTTTCTGTGTCTGAATGCGATTACCAATAAAGATTCTAAGAATCTGCAAAAAGTACTGATGACAAGACAGGATGGGTATATCTGACACATGAAAGAGAGAATATGTGAAAACAGGAATCTCTGCCATGGCTTCAGAGCATGAAAATTGTATAAATCTGTAATCAAATATTTAAAATCTCCTCTAAACCTATTTAAACTTATACTGCAGATATATTTCAAACCCTGTAAGATGTTTTCTTCATTGCTACTGTTGCAGTGTAGTCTAGAGAACAGTGGGGTCTTAAGTCTGATGGGAAATTTAAATAAATTGCAGAAAATAAATTAGTTTGGACCGAACGAAAACATTGTTATCTGAAGTGTTTTTTAATCCTTTAAGTTCTCACCAAAATATTTTATTTGATCTGAAATGTGTGACTAACCCCTCTTTATCATTTAAAAAAATGCTGATCTTAAATGAGAATACATTATTTTTAAAAATGAAAAATTATTTATTTTAAAAATGAAAGACTGAAAAAAGTCAAAACTAAAGCATTCTGTTACAATAATTCCAAGTAGAACACTTTGAAATTTTCAAAACTTTCTGTTCTTTTTTTTAAGACCAAACCAAGGACACGTGTGACCTAATTTAAACCCTTCTGAAACTATTTTTTAATTAATAAAAATGTCACCAGGTTCTATGTCTGTCTTCTAGAGATCTATATATATATAAAACAATCTCTCATATGCTGTATGCTATCTGTATGTCTGAAATGAACTTCACAAAATCTCTAAATTCTTCTAAATAGCTAAATTTTACCAAGATATCAGTAAACGTTAAATTCTCTTACCGTCTTCTCGTTTAATTTTCTTTTTTTTATTCCAGCGGGAGGAGTGTCTTTAGTTATGAGAATATGAAATGCAGTT
Source organism: Larus michahellis (assembly GCF_964199755.1). Taxonomy (NCBI): domain Eukaryota; kingdom Metazoa; phylum Chordata; class Aves; order Charadriiformes; family Laridae; genus Larus; species Larus michahellis. The sequence continues at coordinate 82,974,916 of NC_133897.1, forward strand.
CTTTGTTTTGACTCCTATTGCTAATAAAATCAAAAGCTGCTCCACATACATTTTTAATTTGGGGTAAACCAACTTTTTCTTCTGAAAATTCTTTGATCAGATATCTCTAGATCATTTTTATTCCTAAAATGAAACATTGACTTTTGCTGTCTTTTTACATTAGTGAGTGATTTCACATCCAGTTTTTTTCACCTGTACTGACATCCTGATCTACTTCAGGGAGAGAATTAATCAGAATTACACTGTTCTAGGGATCATAATTTGCAAGGACTCTGAATGCTTTGTGCAGTAGTTGCTTCTTGCAAAGTGCAACATCTTCATTAGATATTATATTAAATTTTAGATTTTTTTAAAAAATCATTGAGACATAATTCTGCCATTTCACTGCTAAGGATAATAAAGACTTGAGTTCTTTCAGTTTTAACCAAAGCAAAGAAGTGATATGCATTTTACAAAAGGTAAAAGACACTACTGTGATGCCTGATAATGAACAAAAGAAAATGCTTCTGGGCACTGTACCTCTAGCATGGTTTCAAAAAGTCACCATTTTTTACACTCTATTTTATGTATTCGTGCTGTTCTCATAACAGTGAACCACTTTTGTCAAAATATAAATGATGGTAGTAAAAGACAATTCTATTTTCTGAAGGATAATAAGAGTTGGTGGAGGTTAGCCAGTTGTCACATCTGATTGCAGCAATCCAATCAGTCTTTTTTAAGAGTGTGTATAATTTGCACATGTTCAGAGAGATCCTTGAATTTCAGGCCCTTTTCCCATTTTTCTGTTGCTTTCCAGCTGGCTATCACTGATGCTTCTCAAGACAGGCATCTTTCCACCAGCTGGACACACTTCCAGCCACCTCCTGCAGCTTGGACATGCTTTGCTGCCCCATGCCCTTGCGAATGCCTAAGCCTATGGCACTCAGTAACCTGTACTTCCCAGTATGCTCCCCACTGCACTCTATCAGAAGAAGAGGTACCAACAACGTTGTACAGTCTTAGGGGCTTTTCCCTAATACTTAGTTATGAAAAGAAGTTTAATAAGGGTGTCACCTTATGACTTACGTATTCATTAAAACCTGTCCCCTGATATGTATTGATGCTTATGAAATACAGTTTGCTCACTGGGCAACCATAGGCAACATAATTAACTCTACATCTAATAAACAAGCTGTTCATACACTATAAATGCAGTTCCTCCAGCACCTGAGAGTTCATACAGTTTAAGTACATAAACTCTGATAACAGTTCAAGGTGTTACGGCTGCAGGTGAATGACTAGTTTAAGAGAGGTTCAGCTAACTGACAAGGACAGGGAAGACTACAAGACATGGCATGAGAAACTGCTGGACATGACAGAAAACATGGTGAGAAGTTATGTAGTTTTTCCACCAAAAGATGGTGTCGTGAGAGATGGCTGGGTGTCACAGGTTGTTAAGGGGGAGTTATGGGACAAATGACTGAACCTCATAATAGATGGAGGGGAGCACTAGGAGCATTTCTGGGAGCAGAATCTTGCAAGGCCAGATCCTAATAGGGTTGAGATTACCTAGGCAACAGTATCATAAATACCAAGTTTGTGTGCAGTTGCAAAAAAAATCTGGGAACAATGGAAAAAAGCGAATAGAACAGGTTGCTCATCTAGACTGGGGTGGAGAAAGAGAGGTACAAGGGTGGTAAAAATTAAGGTCAGGAAATGACAAAAAGAATAACAAGGTATGCAAGTCATGCACCAGTCCTGCCTGAGGGTACCTGTCAGCAGCCTTGGGCACAACCACTGTCACTGTAGCAGGACAGAGAAACAGACCTGTTTTTATGACCACACCACACCAGACCTGCTCCCATGGTCACGAGGGCCACAGAGGATGGAGCAGGTGTTTTCTCAAGCCAGCAAGGGGAACACAAGGATTGATGACTCAAGCACGGTGCTATCATCATATCAGTGACTGCTGCAGGTCTGGTGGCATCAACAACAGCCCACCACTTGCTAACACAAAGCAGCGATCCTTGCACAAATGTATCAATGATATTAAGGCATAAAACTTTCTACTACCTTTTGACAGAGAACAAATGAGGGGGGAAACAAAATGTATTTGAGAATAGCAATGGATATAAACTAGTCAGTTCATCAAATACAGTCTGCTGACACGAGTAAAATCCATCACAAAAGTCAGATGCTGAGATGAATAATGTGGGCCAGGACACTACTAATTCATATGTCAGTGCCACTAGTAGAGTAACATCAAAGCTCCACAAATATTTCAGGAAAGGGTAATTTGAAACTGCTGCCACATGGAACGGTCCCGTGCTCTTCCTCACCCCATCAGCCTAGAGGTAGGGAGACAGGACTGTTTTCCTTCATATGTGTAATTCTGGCATAAAATAGCTTAAAATGCTCCCAGAACCGTTGCACTATTTCTAGAGCGCAGACCAGGCAAAAGCTAAAACAAAAGTTTCACATCACCACAGATGTGTGATGCCTATATATTTTGGGTAGTGTTACTACTCCATTATGAAAACAACTGGAGATTTTGGGGAGGGATTTGTGGGTTTGGTGAGTTTTTTTGATCAACAAACTTCAAATCTCCTGTTTACTTTATAGCCCCTCAAACAACTGCAATCTCCAAAAAGATATAAAGGCCCAGATCTGTATTTTTTTCAACACATACGAAACATAATAAAACATGTATACAGACCTTTTCAGGGGAGGGGAGCTCCCTCCTTGCAAGGTGGATATAAGTCCAAGTATAACCAAAAGAATTACGATATCTAAAGGTATTGTGCCGTTCCCCAGTAGTTTACCAATATTGTATATGTTTAAACTATCCAATATTTATCTCAAACTTTTTGTTACATCTCCTCTAGGAAGATTGTTAGGGTCAGTTGTAATTTTCAGCATTACGGGTATAAAAATTGGGCCATATTGTCTTGCTATTTTGAACAGATTATATAGGTCCATTAATTTTATAGTTTTTTTCTCTGAAAGGTCTGGTTTTATTTCTGTTATCTATTTTTTTCCATCTTACAAACAACACCAGTAGACAAAACTCATAAAAATTGCTTATGGGCAGTGTATCCATAAAGATATGCCAAGACATTTACAGAAACAGAGTTTCTGTCTGCTGACCCCGAAAGAAAACTTGATTAAGATGTAAGGCATTCAAGCACACATCCTATACTGTATTTGTTAAAGAGTCAGAGAGCCTCATATTGATCTATTTGCTCACTGCTACACTGCTCTTGAAGTATGCACTGCAATAAGAGCCAAATGTCAGTTCATATAGCAAATCATGGGGGGGGGTGGGGGTGTGGGGAGTGTCTGTGTGTACACACATATTCATGCACACAAACCTATAGAGAGATTAACTACAGAAATCTTATCTGAAGAATAATATTTTTTTCTGAAACTTCATGATTTTAAAGCAGTACTAGTGAGTGTCATTGAACAGAGCTCACTAGACAAATCTGCAGGTGTGAGTAACCATGACAAAACAGCATGGGAAACTCAAATACTTGTCAGCTTCTGATGGAATAGTGTAGTGTAGGAGCTGCTGGGAGAATAAGGAAAACAAAAGAGAAGCCCAGAGACATGAAATAATTAAAAAAAAATAAAGTAAGTAGGATATAATCCTGATCGTTTGTAAATGTTTTATTTAGTTTTAGAAATGGGGCTTTTACCCCATTTGTAATTTGTTAACTTGCAAACAAAACTGAGAGCCCACACCACAGAATCTACTCCAAATTAAAAGGCTGTTGCGTATTGCATAAATGGATGCAAAAAAGAGGTGTACACACATTTGTCCTGTCTTCTGCATCTGTTTGTTTGTAGCTACGGTCTCTGTGGTTTCTCTTTGCTATCCAAATACTTATTTGTGCTTGTGAGAAATCGCCACTGCTTCTTGGGGATAGCAATTGGTCCAGGAAGACAGAGCATAATTGCTCCAGGTTTGCCAGCTGGAGAGGCAGAGAACCAAGGGAGCCAACAGTTTGTCAAGAGCAGACAGCAAAACAAAAAAACGTCCAAAAGAAGTTGAAAGAGAACGAAGTGTAAGGGCAAAAGCTGCTGCTGCAGAGGAGCCTGACAAGCCTTGTGGTTTGTATTTGTTGTTCAAGTTCTGCTCTGTAAGAAAATGTATTGTCACATCTCTGAAAAGTACTGCAATTTATAAGCTAACCTTGCTGCACAAGCCAGTCCTGTGACAGCCTAATAGACATCACTGTCAGGGGAATTATTTAGTTGAGTAAAATATGGTGTATCTAGGAATAATGGAACTTAGATTGGGACGTATCATATGCTGTTATTCCATTTAACATCCTAAATAATCTCCATCTTCCAGTGTTTTCTTACCCTTCACGTATTAGTGGACTTTTGTCAGCCATCCAACCTATGCCTATTTAACTCTTATCTTTCCTCCTAAATGATCCCTCCACCTCCTCAATTGTTTTTAACCCTCTTCTCTGAATCTCTTCAATATTTTTCTGGCAACAAGGTGCCCTTCATTTAATACAACATCCTAAATATAGTCACACTGCAGCTGTACAGAAAACAATATTCTCTGTGGCAAGACACCTGTGAGAATTTATCCCCAAATTGTTAGCTGTTTTTGCTCCAATATCACATTGCATACTCAATGTTAGCTTGCTGCGACTGTGACCATGACATTTCTTTATTCATTATTGCTTCCTAGATTTCTGAGGTGTTAATCCTGCAAGACCCTCAAAGTACTCAGCATGGAGTATGGAAGAGCTGCACTCCTTGACTACAAGCAGAGAACAGCTGTAGGATGGGCAAGATGTGAAGGCAGTGGTGCACTGAGACTGGAACTTTGTTCCTTTGTCCAATTTGGAAATAAATTTTCATAGGCTTAGCTTTGTCCATGTGAGCTCCTTGCCAGTTTCCAACAGCATTTTCATATTCTGCTTTATGGTCTGAGTAATCTGATGAATGAACAAGTGCTATCATTGCTCAATGAACTTTGCTGATTGATGCTATAAAAGGACTTCTCTCACTGTGGACATTGTGAATTTACCAATGAAGAGGATGAATGAATTGGATACTATGTAGTCTTTAGCTGGTCCTCCCCACTTCCATTATCCTCTGCTTCTGCATTTCTGTATTGCACCTTGGTACTGGAAATTGCACAGTTCTGACTGGTGTGGAGCGCCTTAACTTTTCCCTAAAGCCTCTAAAACCAGCAAGAAATTGCTGAAGGTTATATGTATTTTCTCTGTCCTTTACAAACCTCTGTTTAGTTACATCACTGTTCCCCTAAGATCCAATTAGCACCATTAGCACAAATCTTCTTCTGATGGAAATCCAAGGCAAATATCCCAGCATTGCACTCCCACCATTTTTCAAGTCTGATTCTGACCATGCAATGTCCTCTTTGCAAAAACAGTATAACATTAGTTAAAGGATTGTTCTGTTCTCAATAAAATCTCTGTCCTTTCATTTGCCTTTAATAATAAATTGGGTCTGGCCATGGTTGAGGAGGCAGTCAATTGCCGGATGCTAAATACCTATCCCAAGGACATCGCATGTGTGACAGCAAAGCTGGCTGGGCATGCTGCTCACACAAAGTCTGGTTCTGTAGTTGCTCAGCTCTTTTGGCTAACATTCACATTCCTGCTGATTTATATACTCAGTGACAATATCTGCCTCCATTTTTCATTTGGGCTACAAGTGCACCCCAGCCTACTTGGGTGACAAGCTGGAAGTATTTTGAAAACTTAATTTGTTGGAAGCATTCCTGCCTTTCCAGCCACAAAATAATTAATTCACAAGTTTGTATTCTCCCTTGTATCCAGCTTTGCTGCAAATAAAAAATTAATCTAGAGGCATCCCTCCTACAAAACTGATTTTAATCAAGTGATTTGTGGCATGTAAGCAGTGTCAGGTAGGGAAGGGATTCCCAGTGTTCACCCTGTTCCACCTACAAACGCAAAACATGAACATCAGCTTCCTGTGCTGATCCACAGCGGGCAAGCATTGCTGCACACAGCTGTTCTTTTGTGAATTGTTTGCACTTCAGATGTGCTCCCTGGTTGTCTTTATTCTGATTCTAGGAAGATACCATTCAGTCCTTGCTGGGAGCCTTCTGGGTGGCAGCTGGAGAAAAAAGCTACGTGGCCACTAGCAGAGTCTTGACAGGCTTCCCCACTGTTTTATTTTTTGGTGATTTTCTTTTTTTGCTTTGTTAATTCAAACAGATACTTTGAAGGTAGAGGCATACCTCAGAAATGCTTTTAGTCTCTCAAATTATTTTTACCCCTTTTTGACTCCCCACCCTATCTCCAGCCCATAAGGGGAAATTCTTTAAGGTTATGTAATTTCTTTTCATGGTAGATCAAAATGAAACTCCTATACTATCTTACTTCTGGGGTGGCAAGGGTTTCAGTGTGAGGTGGAGGTCTGCACAGGGGCATGCTACCCCCATGTTCTGATAAAATTCTTATCCTCTCTAGATTTTGTGGGAGTTTTACCATTGATTTCAATAGAGTATGATTTCTTCTTAAACTCTACCCCTTGCATTAACAAATTCACTTTCTCAAGCAGTTATTAAATTTTTGTTAGTGTGTTATATTTTAAGAAAAAGGAGGAAGAGAGGAGATGCTTCAGGAGCATGTCTGAGGACACAAAGATTTACTTGTGATTCATATCATGGTAAATGAATTTTTTTCCTCATTCTCCTTAATCCTATTTCCAGGTAGTAACCTAGGCCATACAATAGAAAGATTATTAATGCAGGATCACATTTACAGGTTTCTAATATTCTTATACTTTTATTTTTAGGTTTCATGTGTGCTTTATAGAATTTACATCAGCTTTATAGAATTTACATCAGAATTTAAGCATAAGCTTAATCTTAAACCTGTGCTTAACTGCTTCATTTTTACACACAAAATGGGAGCTTATGATTAACACTTACTGAAGTCAATGAGAGCTTAGAATATGCATAAGAATTTTTCTGAACTGCAGCTTACCTCACAAAAATTTCGTTATGGAAAATTTTACATAAAATCTGTTTGTTGATATTTTTCAGCTTTTACTTAGGATTCAAGTTCATCTTCTGCATTGAAGTGCAGAAGTACACCTTACAGCACTTTAGCCTTTACAGTTCCTTCCAAGTTAGTACCCTCTGCAAATTAATTTCTGTGCTGTTCTTTTTCTCTTCTAAGTCATTAGTGGAGGAGCAGAATATAACCTGACCTCCTTCTCTGGCAGTAAACCAGCAGTCATTTCCTCCTAAGTCACTATTTGCAGCTCATCATTTCCCTTTGTTTACTGTCTTCCACTAGTGGTTATTCCATATGATAACATTCATATTCGAGACAATTTAAATTAATTTTGAGAGAAGAGCTTTTATAGAATGCAGTATCAAATGTTTTCCTTAATTAATTGGAAACGCATATCGTATTATGCTTTTCTTTCATCCACTAATTTTATAATTCTATCAAAGAAGCAATCAAGTTTATCTGGCAAATCTTTATTCAATCATTTGCTGCTTAGCTCTAAAAATATGAGCTCGAATCCCAAAGCTCTTTCTCACAAACATTTTTCTTTTTCCAGAGTGGAATCAGTAGATTTTATGTCACAAGTGAAAGTAGCAAGAGAAATAAAAAAAAAATCAGTCACAGATCAAAGGGTTCTCATATTATAGTTATATTAGAAGAAATTATTTACTGAAACAAGCAAACAATCACACAGAATGTGAATAACCTAATGATTAGGGCTTTCTTCTTTGATTCGGGAGATGCTGTTCTGCTAAAAACTTCTCAGCTGATCCCTGGTAAACCAGTCAGGCTTCTGTGCCCTACTTCTTGGAATCATAGAATCATCTAGGTTGGAAGGGACCTTTCAGATCATTGAGTCCAACCATTAACATAACACTGCCAAAACCACCACTATACCATGTCCCTTAGCACCACATCTACCCATCTTTTAAATGCCTCCAGGGATGGTGATTCAACCACTTCCCTGGGCAGCCTGTTCCAATGTTTCATACCCCTTTCTGTGAAGAAATTTTTCCTAATATCCAATCTAAACCTCCCCTGGCACAACTTGAGGCCATTTCCTCTTGTCCTATTGCCTGCTACTTTGAAGAAGAGACCAACTTCAACCTCACTACAACCTTTCAGTTAGTTGTAGAGAGTGATAAGGTCTCCCCTCAGCCTCCTTTTCTCTGGACTAAATAATCCCAGTTCCCTCAGCTGCTCCTCATAAGACTTGTTCTCCAGATCCTTCACCAGCTTTGTTGCCCTTCTTTGGACGCACTCCAGCACCTCAATGTCTTTCTTGTAGTGAGGAACCCAAAACTGAACACAGTACTTGAGGTGCGGCCTCACCAGTCCTGAGTACAGGGGGACAACCACTTCCCTAGTCAGGCTCTCCACACTATTCCTGATAAAAGCCAGGATGCTGTGGCCTTCTTGGCCACGTGGGCACACTGCTGGCTCATATTCAGTTGGCTGTTGACCAATGCACCCAGGTCCTTTTCTGCCAGGCAGCTATCCAGGCACTCTTCCCCAAGCCCATAGCATTGCAAGGGGTTGTTGTGATCCAAGTGCAGAACCCGGCACTTAGCCATGTTGAATCTCATACAGTTGGCCTTGGCCCATCGATCCAGCCTGTCCAGATCCCTCTGTATAGCCTTCTACCCTCAAGCAGATCAACAATCCTGCCCAACTTGGAGTCATCTGCAAATTTACTGAAGGTGCACTCAATCCCCTCATCCAGATAATTGACAAAGACATTAAACAGAACCGGCCCCAGTACTGAGCCCTGGGGAACACCATTTGTGACCAGCCACCAACTGGATTTAACTCCATTCACCACCACTCTCTGGGCCCAGACATCCAGTCAGTTTTTCACCCAGTGAAGACTACTCCCATCCAAGCCATGAGCAGCCAGTTTCTCCAGGAGGACGCTATGGGAATTGGTGTCAAAGGCTTTACTCAAGTCCAGGGAAACAACATCCACAGCCCTTCCCTCATCCATTAAGCAGGTCACCTTGTCACAGAAGTAGATCACATTTGTCAAATAGGACCTGTCTTTCATAAACCCATGCTGACCGGGCCTGATCACCTTGTTCTCCCGCATGTGCCATGTAATGGCACTCAGCATGATCTGTTCCATAACCTTCCCTGGCAGCGAGGTCAGACTGACAGGCCTGTAGTTCCCCAGATCCTCACATTTGCTAACCTCCAGTTAACTGGGACCTCACCAGTTAGCCAGGACTGCTGATAAATGATGGAAAGTGGCTTGGTGAGCACTTCTGCCAGCTCCCTCAGTACCCTTGGGTGGATCCTGTCCAGCCCCATAGACTTCAGTGTCTGTCTAAGTACTGTAGCAGGTTACTCATCATTTCCCCTTGCATTATGTGGGCTTCATTCTGGTCCCCATCCCTGTCTTCTAGCTCAGGGGGGTGGGTATTCGGGGAATAACTGCTGTTACTACAAAAGACTGAGGAAAGAAGACATTAAATACCTCAGCCTTTCTTCATCCTTGGTCACTATGTTTCACCCCCATCTAATAAAGGATGGAGATTATCATTAGTTCTCCTTTTATTGCTAATGTATTTATACAAACATTTTTTATTGTCCCTAACAGTAGAAGACAGATTAAGTTCTGGTTGGTCTTTGGCCCTTCTAATTTTCTCCTTACATAGCCTCACAACATCTTTGTAGTCCTCATGAGTGGCCTGCCCTTTCTTCCAAAGACCATAAACTCTCCTATTTTCCCTGAGTTGCAACCACAGATCTCCATTCAGCCAGACTGGTCTTTTTCCCTGATGGCTCATTTTTTGGCACGTGGGGACGGTCTGCTCCAGCACCTTTAAGACTTCCTTCTTGAAGAATGTCCAGCCTTCCTGGACACCTTTGCCCTTCAGGACTGCCTCCCAAGGGATTCTGTCAATGAGGCTCCTGAATTGACTGAAGTCTGCCCTCCAGAAGCCCAAGGTAGAAGACCCCCCTCCTTGCTTCTCCAAGAATCAAAAACTATCATTTCATTATGATCGCTGTGCCTAAGACGGCCTCCAGCCGTCACATCACCTACAAATCCTTCTCTGTTCACAAACAACAGGTCCAGCAGCACGCCTTCCCGGCTCCCTCACCAGCTATATCAGGAAGGTGTCCTCAACACACTCCAGGAAACTCCTAGACTGTTCCCTCTCAGCTGCATTGTATTTCCAGCAGACATTTGGTAAGTTGAATTCCCCCATGAGAACAAGGGCTAGTGATTATGAGACTTCTTCCAGTTGCTTGTAGAATATGTTATCTGTATCTTTGTCCTGGCTGGGCTGTCTATAACAGACTCCCACGATGATATCTGCTTTGTTGGCCCTCCCCCTGATTCTTACCCATAAACACTCATCCCTATTGTCACCATCATTAAGTTCTAGAAATTCATAACACTCCCTAAGACACAGGGCCACCCCACCACCCCTCCTCCCTTGTCTATCCCTTCTGAAGAGTTTATAGCCATCCATTACAGCACTCCAGTTGTGTAAGTCATCCCACCAGGTTTCTGTGATGGTAACTACATCATAGTTTTCCTGATGCACAATGGCTTCCTCCTGTTTGTTGCCCACGCTCCGTGTGTTAGTGTAGACGTACTTCAGTTGGGCTATATGGTCCTGCTACCTTTTTTACTGGGAGAAGCCCTAATTCCTACCTGACCATTCCCAGGTGCTGACACAGTTTTTAACCCATCAATAACCTTTGCATCTTTGCTGCCACATGGATCTCCATCCACTACATTCACTGAGACAGCAGACAGAAGGACCTCACTAGCATACTGTTCCACAAACATTGGCATGTCACCCACAGGCTTACCTCTAGCAAGCCTTGTTTCATCCTCTTCCCCTTCAAATCTAATTGAAACCTCTTTCAATGAGCCCTGCCAACTCCTGCTCAAAACCTCTTCCTCTGGAATGTTTACATTTGAAGTCCTTAGAAGTACTTCTTCACCTCATGAGAGAAAATACAGCTTTTCTCTAGCAAGCAATGCCCCCATATTTCTAAAAGTAAAAATTCTCATCAAGTTAAAAATGTCTATTGTATACTGCTATCATGAATATTTATACGGGGCAGTACGTGACATCAGAGTAGAGAAGGACACATATATAGATAGCACCAATCTAGACTTCATTTAGCTATTTGAAGTGCCAAAATCAATTAAACTGCAGCAACCTGTTTGCTAGTGCCTATACAGGACTGTTGGAGATGCTTAAAAGTAATGTGACTGCCAGAATTCTCTTCACCTCTACCCCATTGCTGTTGGTACCCAAGCTAGTGTAGGCATGACCACAGGGGGTGCAATTATATCCAGGGATATTGAGCAATCAATATACTTTGAAAATGTAGCAGACAGTTGTTGGGCAAGAAGACAAACATATTGGCACAATACCACAACCTCCTGCAGCTGCTGTGTAGTTGCAGCAGGTAAGTGTACATCAAGGAAAGCCAAAGAAAGAAGACTACAACGTCTGAACTGATAGCAAAAGCCTCACTTATTTCACCTTCTGGAAGGCCCAGAGTAGGGAATTCAGAGGGTTAGCCTTTCACCTCTTGATCTTCAAGGGAAAAAAAAAAAAAGGGCAAGAAAAAAAAGAAAAACCTCAAGATTATTTTTTTTAACTCAAAAATAAAATTTAAAATCTTCCTTGTTGTAACCTAATGTCTGTATGGAAGGGACATTTTAATCCTTGGAAGAGATGCAGTGGAGTAGAGAGCAACAGGAACATTAAGAAAATTAAAATAGAATTTTTTGAGTTTTACAGTGATATCTTTCACAGATTGTATCAATAATAATCAATAATAATAAACTTAGTATTTTCAAATTAATAAACACTTTTGGCCTAAGTGAATGGTACTCAAAGAACAGAGACTATAGCATAGGGCTTTCTGTTATTACTGGTAGTGCCTTGCAACATTTTGTATGAAGCTGAGGTCATTAACAAGAGGATAAAAATCAAGCAAAGAAAAATGCTTCTTACTAATTGTTCTCTATGTCTTGACAGTGACATAATCTAAACTCAACTAGAGACAATGGAGGGACTGTCTCCCTATGCTGTTTCTATTTTTGCATATGGAGGGGTCTTTTTATGGAATTCAGCTCTGTATTCTGCATTTTTCTACCTCCACATTATCATCGTCCTACTGCTAATGTCTATCATCATCTCTGAGTAATATAATCTCATAATTCCTCTTCTATCATTTGGCTTCATAGTTAACCCATGATGGTATGTGGGCATACCTTAACTGATAAGATAACCAGTGCTCCATTCAAGCAAAATAACTGGTGCAAATGAAACAAAGACAATACCAGTTTAAACGTCGTTGTGGGATCATTTCAAATCTTTCTTTCAAAGAACCGCTTGCCTTTGGACTTTGGACTCAAACTGCAAGAAGAGTATTGCACTAATGAATTCGCATTGTTGCAACGTTATAATAAAAGCAGTTTTTATTTTATTAATATTTAATCGGTTTATGGCATAGAAGGATTTAAGTATTTGTTGAGCAGTAACTTAAGCCTCATGAAGTTTTTAGAGGTAACAAGATAAAATAATAACAGTAAGATAAAAGGTGTAATAAGACCATTGAACAGAAGTGGTCTCATGGACAGTGATTAGATTGAAGAGTCATCAAGTAAAAGGTCTGTGTACCCTCAGGCCGTCTGTTATTTCTTTCAAATTAAATTGGCAATTCTAACAGGGGAAAAAAGAATCATTTATCTACACTAAAGTTACAGTAATGCTTTGTTAAATCCTGGGTGAGCAGCAACTCTTCAGGACTTAACTTCTGAAACAACAGACAAAATTTTAGGATGGGTATAAGCATTTTGGGGATTGAATTTTTTTTTTCTATAGGTTGAGCTTAACAAAGACATAACCTACATAACCTTTCTGTGTTTTCTTGTTTGAGGTTTGTTGGGTTTTTTTGAGTGGGGAGAGGGTAACCATATTTTAATTGACTTTTCTCCCTGCCCAGATAATTTCAAAAAATTGTCTTTATTGAAGTCATATCCATCTTTCACCAGTAAGATCAGTACCCTCCTGCATAGCACTGCAGATGTGGGAAGGAGTTCAGGAAAACTTCTAGTCCAGAACTTCTGAGCTAAGATGGGACAGAGTATAAGCAGGTGTTTATGAAAGATTTTTTTCTTTAAATGTCTCATTGAAATACTACTTTGAAGGAGGTGCCGAAACCAGGTGCTAGGTAAGTTTTCCTGGTATTCTGTTATCCGTAGAATAGAAACATTTTTCCAATATCAAATCTAGATTTTTGCAAGAAAATATATTTCCCCTCACTGCATTTCCAATTGAAAGAAAAGTCACAAGATTCCCACCATATCTGCCCCTCTGACTTTCTCACTTTAAAAAAAAAAAAGACTACTAGCATCTGATCCTAAACCGAGTAAATTCAGGGACTAAACTTTCTTAATATATAATGTTTTCTAAGATGCCTACAATTCTCACTTGTTTTAGCTTACTGAAAGCCTGGTTCCTCAGTTGCATACAGAATCTCAAATGAGATTTTATCACTCTTTGATCAGTAGAACAAAATAAATAACCTGGTTTCTCATATATAACTCATACATTAATACATACTGGATGAAATTTGTCTTTTTTTATACATACTTTCTATTGTCTTATATTCAGTTTGTGATTCAATTCAACCCCCAAACTTTTTTCTCGTGTGCTTCTTAGATTGTCATCTTGCATTTATGCACTGAATTAATTTTTCTCAGTCCAGCATTTTTGCACCTGTCATCATGGAAGAAATGAAAAAATCTGCTATGAATTCCCATACGGTCCTCCACCATACGCGCAGCGCTTCCCACACTGGTGTTTCCAGCACAGTCAGTGTGTTTTCCATTACCCAAAACGTTAATGAACTGATTACAACCAGGCTAAGGAGAGACCCCAGGGACCACCCACCATTTATTCCCAAGCCCTTCAGTTCTCATGAGGAACCAGACACTATTATACCCTGAGTTTTTCAGTCAGTTGTGATTTCTTGAGTACCAGTGTTTCCCAGACTTCTTACAGATGAGACCCCCTTTTATGGGTACCCATTACCATATCTTTCCCATAGCATCTGGGGATGGGGAAAAGCTAACTCACTCCCATCTTTGGCAGGAGCTCAGGTCTGCCGGAGCTGAGGAGCAAAAAAGACACCGTAAGAATCAGCTGTTGGCACATTTAAAAACTAAACTCCAGCCAACAAGTAGTCAATATAACTCTTATTTTGTTATTTTTGCTTTGGTTTAACTTTTACTGGTTTTGATAATAATTTCATTTTATTTTTCATAATTTGATTAACACTCACAATAATTTTTACAATTGTTTGTGATTCTCCTGGAGATCGAGAACTGCAGATTAACAAAAACGTATTTCCTGTGTTTCCCAGTTTGTATAGGATAGCAATTTAACTGGAGAATGGCAAAAGCCTTTCCAATTCGAGTATATTGAGAAATGTTTATTGCCTCCCTACTATCCAGTAGGCAAACTGTCCTGACAAAGGGAGGAATTAGTATCTTCTTTTTTTCACTCCTCTTTTTTATACATTGATTAAGAATATAGTATAGAGTATCTTCTGGGATGTTGTAGTTAATCTGATGGGTCTATAAATCTTTACTTTTTTTTTTTTTTTTTTTTTTTTTGTGAGCCTGCAACCATACTGAAGTCAAATAAGACCCCGATTTAAAATTTAAGGCACAAATCACCATGAACAAAATGTTACCAGTGGACTCGGCTTTCACTGTAATTTGAAAATGCCTACCACTTCTGTGGAATAGCTTGTAGAGATTAAACAAATCTTACAGTGGAAAAAAATACAATATATAACTGCGGCTACACATTAAACGGGTGCCCCGGTGCCGGCGGCGGGTGCTGCGGGGCGGCCCCTGTGTTGCCGGGCCGGGGCTGCCCCGTGCCGGACACAGCCGGTTCCAGCCGGCTCCAACGGCCCCAGCGCAGGGCACAGCTGAGCCCCTCAGCCACGGGCGGGCGCCGCGGGGAAAGCCTGGCTCAGAAAGGGCAAAACGCTGCCCGGCAGCCAGGGCTGAGGGAAACCGGGTGAGAAACAGCCCTGCGAGCGCCGAGGGGAGAGCGGGAGGAGGGGAGGAGGGGCTCCGGGCGCCCCCGCGGAGATGCCCCCGCGGCCCCGGCAGAGACCCCGCTGGGGCGGGGGTTTCCCTGCAGCCCCTGGGAAGGGCCCGGCCTGGAGCGGGGAAACGCGTGAGGAGGCAGGAGCGGCAGAGAGGGGCTGCCGTGGGCTGACCGCGGACCCACATTCCCCGTCCCCCTGCGCTGCTTGTGGGGTGAGGAGGTCGAGGAGTTGGGAATGAAGGAGTAAAGTGTAGATGGGGGGAAAGGGGGAGAGATGATGTTGCTTTCTTTCTTTTAGTTGGTAATAAATTAAATTAACTTTATTCAGGTCTGTTTTGCCTCTGATGGTAATTGGTAAGGGATCTCCCTGTCTTTATCTCAGTCCATGAGCTTTTTCATCCTCTTTTCTAAATCATAGAATCACTGTCCTGTTAAGGAGAGGGAGCGAGAGAGCGGCTGAGTGGGTGTTTAGCAACCAGCCAAGGTCACAAAACAGCACATGCAGTTCATAGTAAGTATGTATTAACTAATATGGGTCCTTTAGAACAAATTCCTGATCCACTGGGAATTCAGTGTCAAACCTCTCGTTCACTTTTATGCACCCGTAATTTCACCCAAATGTTTAGAATACTGCTGCATTAAAATTTCTCTAGGGTAAAAAGATAAAGCCCTTAACAGGTAATATTTTTTTTTTGAAAGTTGAGGGCACAGTTTTGCAACTGAATAAGCCATTTCATAGAATCATAGAATTGCTGAGGTTGGGAGGGACCTTTAAGATCATCGAGTCCAACCTTTAACCTACCCTGACAAAAGCCACTTCTAAACCATGTCCCTAAGTGCCCCATCTACCCTTTTTTTAAACACCTCCAGAGATGGTGAATCCACCACCTCCCTGGGCAGCCTATTCCAATGTTTAATAACCCTTTCAGTGAAAAAATGTTTCCTAATATCCAATCTAAACCTCCCCTGACGTAACTTGAACCCGTTTCCTCTCGTCCTGTCACTTGTCACCAGAGAGAAGAGGTCAGCCCCCATCTCTCTACAACCTCCTTTCAGGTAGTTGTGGAGGGTGATAAGGTCTCCCCTCAGCCTCCTCTTCTCCAAACTAAACAACCCCAGCTCCCTCAGTTGTTCTTCATAAGGTTTGTCCTCCAGACCCCTCACCAGCTTTGTAGCCCTTCTCTGGATACGCTCCAACACCTCAATGTCCCTCTTGTAGCGAGGGGCCCAAAACTGAACACAGTACTCGAGGTGGGGCCTCACCAGTGCCGAGTACAGGGGGATGATCACTTCCCTAGTCCGGCTCACCACGCTATTCCTGATACAGGCTAGGATGCTGTTGGCCTTCTTGGCCACCTGGGCACACTGCTGGCTCCTATTCAGCCGGCTGTCAACCAATACCCCCAGGTCCTTTTCTGCTGGGCTGCTTTCAAGCCACTCTGCCCCAATCCTGTAGCGCTGCATGGGGTTGTTGTGACCCAAGTGCAGGACCCGGCACTTGGCCTTGTTGAACCTCATACCATTGGTCTCAGCCCATCGGTCCAGCCTGTCCAGATCCCTCTGCAGAGCCAACCTACCCTCAAGCAGATCAACACACCCGCCCAGTTTAGTGTCATCTGCGAACTTACTGAGGGTGCATTCGATCCCTTCATCCAGTTCGTTGATAAAGATATTAAAGAGAACCGGCCCCAGCACCGAGCCCTGGGGGACACCACTTGTGACCGGACACCAACTGGATTTAACTCCATTTACCACCACTCTCTGGGCACAGCCATCCAGCCAGTTTTTTACCCAGTGAAGAGTACACCTGTCCAGGCCATGAGCAGCCAGTTTCTCCAGGAGAATGCTGTGGGAAATGGTGTCAAAAGCTTTGCAAAAATCCAAGTAGATAACCTCCACAGCTTTTCCCTCATCCACTAAATGGGTCACCTTATCATAGAAGGATATTAGGTTTGATAGGCATGACCTGCCCTTCACAAACCCATGCTGACTGGGCCTGATCACCCTGTTCTCCTGCATGTGCCGTGTAATGGCACTGAGGAGGATCTGTTCCATGACCTTCCCAAGCACCGAGGTCAGACTGACTGGCCTGTAGTTCCCCGGATCCTCCTTCCGGCCCTTCTTGTGGATGGGTGTCACATTTGCTAACCTCCAGTCAGCTGGGACCTCCCCGGTTGCCCAGGACTGCTCATAAATGATGCAAAGTGGCCTGGCGAGCACTTCCACCAGCTCTTTCAATACCCTTGGGTGGATCCCATCCGGCCTCATAGATTTGTGCACCTCCAGGTGCTGAAGCAGGTCCCTCACCGTTTCCCTTTGGATTACAGGGGCTTCATTCCGCTCCCCATCCCTGTCTTCTAGCTCAGGGGTCTGGGTACTCAGGGAACAACTGGTCCTACTGCTGAAGACTGAGGCAAAGACTGCATTAAGTACCTCAGCCTTTTCCTCATCCTTGGTCACTATGTTGCCGGCCCCATCTACTAGAGGACAGAGATAATCCTTAGTCATAGAATCATAGAATCATAGAATCATAGGGTTGGAAGGGACCTCTGGAGATCATCTAGTCCAACCCCCCTGCCAGAGCAGGGTCACCTAGAGCAGGTTACACAGGAACACGTCCAGGTGGGTTTTGAATGTCTCCAGAGTTGGAGACTCCACCACCTCTCTGGGCAGCCTGTTCCAGTGCTCTGCCACCCTCAAAGGAAAGAAGTTCCTCCTCATGTTTAGGTGGAACTTCCTATGCTCAAGTTTGTGCCCATTACCTCTTGTCCTGTCCCCGGGGACCACTGAAAAGAGCCTGGCCCCATCCTCCTGACACCCACCCTTTAAGTATTTATAAGTGTTGATAAGGTCACCCCTCAGACGTCATCTTTCCAGACTGAAGAGACCCAAATCCCTCAGCCTTTCCTCATAAGAGAGGTGTGCCAGTCCCCTAACCATCTTTGTAGCTCTCTGCTGCACCCTTTCCAGCAGTTCCCTGTCCCTCTTGAACCGGGGAGCCCAGAACTGGACCCAGTACTCCAGGTGCGGCCTCACCAAGGCAGAGTAGAGGGGGAGGATGACCTCTCTTGACCTGCTGGCCACACTCTTCTTGATGCACCCCAGGATGCCATGATGAAAACATGCCATGTCCTCTTCTTATTGCTAATATATTTATAGAAACTTTTTTTGTTGTCCTTGACAACAGAAGCCAGGTTATTTGTATTAATGAATTATTTTAACTATTTGAAAGTAAAAAAGTATCACAGAGAACTATGTCGTCTTTCAAATAATTTCAATATCTAAAGTAAAGACGACTAGTAATACTCTTTTGAGTGCCTGAAATTTAAGAGCTATTCATATGAGCTATCTTGCTCCATCCCCTTCCAACCTGGTTCACCTGTAGTGAAAGCAAGAAAGTGATTTGTAGTTGAAACTTACCTCATACTCATCATATTCTGAAGGAGCCTTTCTCTAGTGATGACATCTCAGTGTCTCAGTGAGATTAAATTCAGTAGGCTGGAGTTAACCTTTTGTATATCACCCTTACTAGATGTCTCAGAAAATATACACACCTTACTGAAGGAGGAAGAGATGATGAATTTTTTAAAAGATACGGTGTCATCAAAACATTAATTATGGGCTTTATGTAAATATTTACAGCTAAGAAGTTTTAATCCTAACTAATAAGCAACACACTTCTGTCATCTGTCAGGTATAAGGAGAAAAAAAAAAAAGCATCGCAAAAAACACCCCTATCATCAGTAGACTTCAAAGAACTTTTTTCAACTTTTCTTGTACTATATCATGACCTTTTTGGTCATTAAAGTATCTTTTAAGCTAGATGGGGATTTGAATTTTTAGCTTTGAGAACAACAAGAAGAGAATAAAACTAACTAGGAAACGAAGACAAAGTTCCAAACTTAATTATCATAAATAATCATTCTTCATCATAAAAGTAAAAAAGGTTACAGTTCCTTTACTTTTCCCACCTTTGCTATTTCAAGAAATTTTATCTGGACAGTATCTAAACTTTGATTAGAATTAAAAGTTTCCAGAACCCAATCTTGTACGTGTATGCTATATCAATTTGGATTATCAGTCATTAAAAAAAAAAACCAAAACAAAACAACAAAACCAACACAGTCTAACGATGAGTTATCAGCTACTACAATGTGAGTTTCATGCATCTTGTAATTTGCTGCTGGGAATTGATCTGATGACCTTAATGCCTAGTAATGCCGTTCAAGGGTTAACTTTTCAAAGTTCATGTGTGTTCCTTCCACTGAAATTTGCCCAGCCATCTACCAGAAAGGAATGTTTACCTAATGATTTAACTATTACAGCAGGTAAGAACTCAATGATGAGTTATCTAACTCATAATGATGAGTTACTACTTTTTCTAGCAGAGGGACAGAAGATACAAGTGTATGACAGGTTCAGAGGTCTTAACCTGTTTCCACAGGCCAGTAACATCACATGAAACCCCCTTTCGCCCCAGCTCATTCTTTAAAGCAACAAAGTACACATTACCTTAAAATGAAGGTATTCCCATATTCAACAACTCTAGAAATCCAAATTAGTTAATCCTGAAACTAATCTAGATTAGCTTCACTTGAAGTGTTCTCTGTTTCTTATGGCAAATGACATCAACCGCTGTCTTACCAGTGGAATTCTCCTTCTTTACAGGGAACTGAGAACCCTAGGTAATGCGGTTTTAGTAGAAGTCAACTAACAGCCTTTAGGTAGACCTGAAGACAATACAGAAGCAGGTGTTCCTGGGCTCCCAGGGAAGTCACAGAGCGAGAGGAGTTTGTTAGTGTCACAACTAGGTGGTGAACGTGGCCAAAAACAATTTGCCTTTTTTTTTTTTTCCCAAATATTTAGTGAATATATGCTTGCAGTCCTCATTTGTTTCCTTTACACTTTACACTCCCACATTTACTTCCTGGGAAGGTTTACTGAAGAGGTGACTGTGCAGATACAGTTTTTGAGTTAACAAGCAGAAACTTGGGTTTTGTCTATTGAAAACAGATAAAATATGAACAACAAGTACGAAGACAAATGGTTAAAAAAACCCAATAAAACCTAACCCCAAAAAAATGTGTGACACAAGCACCTTTGAAGGATCATTGAGGAATATACTCTGAAAGTCTTCTTCCTCAGAGTATCTATATGCAATCAAAATTCTTTAAACACATGAAATCTTTAGGATACAAAGGTATTGCAATATCTTTTACCATAAGTATTGCAAGTCACCAGTAGGCTGAGATATATTAATGAAAAACATTTATAGGCAATTTTTTTGTATTAGAAAAGAATTTATGGTTTTTGTGACATATTTAAAGAAGAAGAAGATGCTATTTTAGCAAGTAGGTCGTTTTTTTTTGTGAAGAGCTCCTCAACTTAATTTGTAGTATTTTTTTATTCCCTCTAATCTAAGATCTCTTTTTCTGGAGATGTAATTTTACTCCCATAAGCAAGACAAAGCAAAGAAATATGGCAACATTAAATACTTTATATCTATATGATAGCTAGTGAATGGGTCATTAAATAATTTTCCATAATTTTTTCCTAAGTATTTTTTAAATATATTTTTCAGAGGTGTTCACAGGTGAACATTGCTTTTGACCACCTAAGCCTCAGCATAGCAAAAGTATCTTATTTTTGAGGATTAATCCCAACACTTTAAGAAACAGTGAACATAGATGTAACTTCCTAGTCTTGTAATCCCTTGCTCGCAGATTTCTTCTCTGCATTTCTCTCGTTCCTGTCAGAATTAAAATTTTATTTGGCTTCCATGTCTAGATTTCAGTTCTGTAAATATTTACAACTCTACCTTTTCTACCATGAATGACCCTATTGAAATCAAAGGAACTGAATGCATCATTAAATTGTGTATAAATACGTGGTAGACAGAGGGCAGACTCATCACTTTAATTAGCATTTCAAACACTTTAATCACCATTTGATTCATTTTTCAAATACTGTTGAATAAGTTATCCACATTATAAACCAAGTGAATGAACTATAACAACATAAGTACAGATATAGGAGGGACATAACCTACATTCTGATGAGATAAACCAAATTAGCATTTAATAACATTTTTACACCCATAATTAATCATAATGGAAAATGGGACAGTTACCTACCTAATTACCTAGATGTTTCATCAAATCAGGTAACTGGATAATTAGACTCCTGAATCCAGTCATGTATACTTTTAATTAATTGTTGTTAATTATTATTAAGTGTGGATTAGCTCCTACAGCAAACTTTCACCTAGATATTAGGAGCTGTTTTATGGTCATTATTTATTCTGCAACTGAGTTGGGTTATTCTGCCTGTTTATATATTTAAAATATCTCATATCATCGAACAGGAATAATTTAAAGGCACTTTTAACGTTCTTTGTTTCAGCTGTGCTTCAAAAACCCTGAGTCTTTCATCTCCTGATGCAGATGTGTTATTTCTCAATGTATTAATCAGCTTATGCTGATGTCAGTCATATTACCTTGCTAATTGCTTATAGTTTTTAGGACTTGCCATCACATTGGAATAGACAAAAGAGGTGGCTTTATTAACAAAAATTCATGTGATTTTAATTGCAGCAATTTCCCTGTCTTTTTTCATGATAGAAAGCTATAGTGTTTTCAAATTTAACTTCTTCCCATGCTTCCCCACCAAAAAAAAGAGTGAATCTTCATTAATGTGAAAATCTCAACCTCTTACACTGTTGTTTTAAAGCCTCTATGTCAGTTTACTTTATTTTGAATACGGAACATGATTTATAGAGAATTTAAAGCTAGATTAGCCGTGTTTCATGTGAATAAAGTGTAAGGAATAACTGAGGGTTTTCCCGAGTGGAGATTAGTTAATCTTTTGAGAATCATTTAAGGGGAAGAATATATGTTGCTTAATGAAATACTGTACACCAATCTGTATCTAAATACCATGGTGACAGACTCATTAGAATTACCAAAAGCAGATATGTATGCCCATTCCAGTATTTTATGTTGACCTTTTGGAAGTCTAATGAGGTGGAATGAAATGAACACATACCTAAGTGGCAATGAATGAAAAAAAAGAAATCAGTAAAGACAGTAAAGTATCTACGTAGAAAAAAATGAGGAAAGAGCAGAAGCAATAAGAAAGAGACTGGCACAGTGAGCTTCAGTGGTTATTCTTAATGCCAGAGAGAATGAGGAAATTATGGGGGAGGTCTTAAGAAACTGAGAAAAAGTGCAGAGCAGAGAAAGGGGAAGGAGAAAAGAAGGAAAATGGCAGTCGGGAGGTCAAGTACCAAAGAAACTATTGTACTTCTATAATAAGGGAACACCTGAGAGTTCAGCAGTTAAGATAAAAGCAACCAGCAGATAATGATTCTATTTTTAAGAGATTTAGTAAGATGACTTTTTCAGATCTGTACAGAAACTGAACACACTTGGAACTTCCCACAAAGGCACATTTTGAATATACTTGATTTTGGAATGCAATGTTTAGAAAAGCATCACAAACAGGTTTGGAAAAAAAAAAACAAACAAAACAACCAAATCACTCTTTTGCTTGAAATTCAATGTTTTTTTTCTCATTTTAATTTTTATAAAACTGCATTTTCACAATGAAAATGGTTCCGTTATTTTTTTTTTGCAAATATCTGTAGGTTTTTTTCACTAATAATGATAGAACCTCACTTACCAAAATCTGATAGGAACAGAAAAAGATGGAGGATTAAAAAGGTGTATATACACTCTAACTCTTGAGGTCGGGGGGAATGAAGGGGGTTAAACCCTAAACCACTTTAGAGACAGGTAATTACTGGAACTTTTGATGCTGATGGGAAGAAGAAAAGGGGGATTTATTTTCTCATAAATAATTAGTAAGTGTTAGGATCAATTAGGATAGTAGAGGTAGGTTGTACACAGAATACATTTTTTAAAAGAAATCTATAGAATATGCATACAGGATTTAGTGGAAAGATAGATATGTAGACTAGCTTTGAATATGGTAACAGGCCTCCAAACAGGGTGCGGTAAAAGATTGTTCAGAGGGATCAGCTCAAGTCCCACGAGAGGCTTGCATGGGCTTTTGTGGGGAGAGAGAGGAGGAGGGCAGTTGGCTAAGTAACTGGGGCAAACTATTACTCAAAGGAAGCAAGCATGGTCCTTAGCAGTTTTACTTAAAAAGTTAGTATTTACAAGCCCTTGGAAAATTTGCATTATCCATCCAGTTTTACTTTAGAACCATGTTTTGACTAGTTCCCGATTTTAGATACCTGTTGGCTCTGTAACTGTCTGAAAAGAGATTCCTCTCTGAGGCTAGTTGAGCTACAGAACTGTCTGAAATGTTCAGCGGAAATTTTTGACTGCTGGCCCTTACACTGGCTTACTAAATCCTCTGATTAGTTCTTCATTTGCTCCAAGTTTGGGTTATCTGTACAAGGACAATACGTCCAGCATAAATGAGATCAGTTCATTCTTTCATGGCAGTAATTTTCTACACTGTCTCTAGTTTCATTGTCTTGGTGAAATCAATTGAGAAAGGCTACTTTTTTTAACCTTTCATATGAGGCAGACTGTACTCTCACTCATGGTTCACCTTCCATAACAGGCCATTTCACAAAGCTACACAGCTTTGTGGATGACGCTTTGAACAGCTTGAGGCAACATCACACTGTTGGTACCTCTCATGTATTGGTTTGTGTGACTGCCAGACATATTTGTTCTCACCTTCCAAAGCTCCTGAAATGGGTGTCCGACCCTGCTTACACCGATGTAAATTAGAACTCTACAGAAGTCCATGGTAGTATGCATGTGTAAAACTTATGCAGGAATTATAACCTGTTTGATGAATCCCTGCAGTCTGAGGTAATGGACATGGTCTCTCAGCAGTACTGCTAGTAGGCCTAACTAAAAAAATGCCACAGAAAAGTTTGTGGTTTGAAAAGAAAGTTCTGTTGCAACTGAAGTATTCTACAAGAACTCATTTATTTTCTTCAGTGCTTCCTAAGGAAATAAATCAAGATAGATCACATTTGGTTCTCTCTTGATAGCTAAAACCAGTCACAATTTTCTAACTAAACAGAGCTTTGTCATTAAGTGCCAATGACTGAACCTGAAAAGTCTCTTGGGAAATATGGTGGATTTTCAGATGTTTTGGGGTATTGAAGCCAGGATCTAAAGTCGTAACAACCCAGACCCCTCACACATTCTAGTGGTGCCAGCTCTGTCTTAGCTAAGAGACCTAGTAACCTAGGTTTTGAACAACCTACCTTGTAAGGCTACTCAGACTCCTTGCCATGAAGCCAGCAAATGAGCAACTGTTCTAATTAAAGATTGATTTCTGGCTCCATCCCAGGGCCCCATAGCCTTCGCAAGGCAGCCGGTCACAATTTTAGGTTTTGAGGTCCACAAGAATCCCAAGAACATAAAAATAAATTACTCCCATACCTCTTTCCACTCAGAATTGACTTTTCGTGGTAAACTTCTGACTTAATTCTATTTGGATAAAAATAAAATGTCAATCCTGCATATCAACCAGTTACAAGGAACAGAATTTTCACAATCTAAAATCATTATTGCTTAGAAATACATGAAATATAAAAGTGTGATATATTGCCAAGATATCAATTTTTTCACTTTATTTAAATTTGAATATTTTTGACATAATGTAATGACTGCATCGCATTAAAACAAAAAAACCCTAGCATTATGTTTCTGAGTATTTTTCTTTCTTTGCCATTCTCATTCTAAATTAAATGAGAGCTACTAACTTTGTTTTATTTTAATTTTGTTGAATTCTGTTTTAGACCAAACTGATGGTCTTTTCAGCCACACCTATCACCTTTCCTTTTGGTGCATATTAAAGTTTTGTTAAAGAATTCTGTACTAGTTTTTGAATGAAGTTCTGTGAAGGAATTTACAAGTGTGTGCCTGTAAATCTTGCTTGTTTTCTCCTTGTAGTTATTTGATCATATCCATTTCATGGTGCAGATGTCTAATTGCTTTATGATTTAAAGTTTCCCTGGTTTCTCTGAACACTGGCTGAGCTTCTCTGAGAGTTGGCGTTGGACTGATAAACATACTAGATTAGATAAAGCTTTTTCTTGCCACCTGAATAAAAGGATAATGTCTCTACTGTGAGCACTAGAAGTCTTACCTTGCTGCTTCAGTGAACTGGTATACAAAAATTCTATCTGTAGGGATCTGAGCTCTAATTCAACAAGCAATGCAAGTACCTACCTAATTTTTTGCTTGTGAATAGTCCCATTGAGGTCCTAAAATTACTCACTGATTATTTTACAGATTAATTTATCTCAAGAAGATACGATTTTGAATTCAGTGTGACAAATAGGGATTCTACAATGAGCCAAGCAGCAGAATGCAAAGTATGTATGGAAAATCAGAGGACAAAACCGAGTTCTCCAAGTTCATCGAAGTTCAACTTGTTCGTCAAAATCCTGTGTTTATTCTCAACACAAGAAATGTATTCAGGTGAAATACACTTTGGCTTTAGGGTTTTTTGGTGTGGATTTGGGTTCATTTTTAAATACTCTACCAGTCCTTCCTCTGTGACTGCTGAATCTGCAAAAGGTTGCCATAGAGATTAGCAAGAAATGAGAATGTGTAGCCTATATGAGCATCAGGCGTAAAAAGTATGCTTTTAGACTTCATTAACTTTTTGTAGTTCTTTCCTTCACCACGGTCTTTTCATCAAAGAAAGTTGACCTATCCAAAAGAAACTTCCTAGCAAAAGAGAAAAAACTGATCTTGTATTTCTGCATAGCATTGGTAGGATAGAGTTTGTCCAGTTCTGTGGCTGTTTTTAAAAAAAAATCCTGGAGAAATGTCAAACACAGACAATGAAAAAAGATTCAAGAGTATAACGTAAAGGGACAAATACATGAAGCTTACTGTAAAGAAGATTGAAGGATGCTTTGTCTCTGTGCTTATATTCTCATATCTAAATAGTTTGGACTTTTCACTTTTTTCAGGCAAAGATATAACAACACACAAATGTTGAATTTAGAAAATTGCTATGAAAAAAGACAGGCAAGGTGATTATATATCACTTTTGTTTTGACAAAGTGGTTCATGATTAAGATCTTCGTGTGATAAGCTACAGATGTTAGAACAGATGTGTCTTCTTGATTAGCAGTTGACCAGATGTATTTTGCTGTATTTAATTTAAAATCTCCTAAAACTTCATGAATCGACTACAGGAGAGGGGACAAAATGATATCATGTAATGTTCCTTAATTCAATGCTTGGTTGGTGAATCTTGCTCAAAGTTAAATTGATTAGCCGATGAGAGTCAGAAAGCAAAGCCCACCTCTCCCCAAATCCCTGGTTATACCAAAAGCCCTAAACAACCCAGCCAAAAAAAAAAATAAAATATTTTTTTTCTTCCTCTGCAGAATGGTTTGCCTGCTAGGATCATCTGGGCATATTTCACATAATCAGTCTTTTGCCATTACAGATGTCTGAGAAATAGGTGTTAGTTCAAGTTTATCCAATGTGCCTGAAGCACACACCTGCACAGTTTCATCTCCCAGACTAAAATGTTTTAGTTTCATTGAGGTTGTTGCATCTAAAATAGCAATTTCTGGATTAGCTTTACTACATGATCCATCTATCCTCTCCAGTTGCCTGAAAATGGAATTTGAAAGAGTTGAAATTAATAAATGCACCCCTGTTTTTGAAATGTGCTTTGAAAATCCCAGCATGACAGAGGAAGACATTTCCACTGTTGTCACTGATGGTTCCATGAGTGACATTTAGATTGCACCTTTCTTAACCAAACTGTGAGAATGGACTCAATCTGTTTTCCAGATTAGAGTTTGGATTACCTTTAGACCACTGTTTATTTAAAAGAAAGTATAAACAGCTTAACATGTTCAAATGCTTGCATTATTTGAAGTGTCTTTATTGGAACAAGTGATTTTATGGATCTGTATTGGATTATTCATTGGATTATTGCATTTATTCACGACCACTGTTTGTACTGCAAGGCAGCAAGAGAGCACATCTGGCTGTTTGCATTTTCCTAGATGCTGTACATGCGCTCTGGTGGAGCTCTTTGAAGGAAGGGGAAGCTCTGCCTTTCCTGGCATCTAAACTAGACATGTTTGGAGGGAAATACTTCCGTAATTTGGGGTAGGAAAAATAGAAAAAGAGAAAATTAGAAAGCCTACTGAGAAGAGCAAAAAGCAGACACAGTTTCAGGCTCCAGAGGCAACAGAAGAAGTACTTTCTGGGGTGTCTGAGGATACCTGAGGATGAAGAGTTTGCTGGAACAGTAAGGTTCACTCAGCTGCTGACTGAGTGAAAAAGGTCTTTCTGAAAAGACATATTGTGAGAAAAAGGTTGCTTATTGTATTTCTACTTATATTTTGTCTCATTCTGAGGCTTCTTTTTCCAATTGTGAAAAGTTTCTGGCTGCAGTTTCTGTTCTAATAAAAAAGCCAGTCCCCAGAAGTCAAAAGTCCCTTGGTGTTTTGAGATTCTCAAATGGGTAAAGGAAACAGCAGGTTTATCTCAGAGCTTAGCCAGCTCAGAAGTCATCACAACCATAAAACAAACAATAGCACCAGTTGACTTTAAATACACCAGAAGACTTACTTTGTTCTTGTTTAGGTGGTATTTCACATTGGAAAATATTTTTTAAAACCCAAACCACAATAATTTGCATGTTTAGTTTTGTTTAGTTTGTGCTGCTTGCAGGGGAGGACGTAGAGTTGGGAATGAAGGAGTGAAGTTGAGCCTGTAAATAAGAGGGGAGGTCTGGTTTTAATTTGTATTTGTTTCTCACTATCCAAACCTATTTTGATTGGCAAGGAATTAAACTAATTTTCCCCAAGTCAAGTCTGTTTTGCCTGTGACAGTTATTGGTAAGTGATCTCTTTGCCTTTATCTTGACCCACGAGCCTTTTAATCTTATTTTGTCCCCCTGTCCTGTTGAGGAGGGGGAGTGGAGAGCGGCTGGATGGGTGTCTGGCAGCTGACCAAGTTCAAGCCACCACATACCCCTGCAGTGATGTTAAACTAAATGTAAAATGTGAATTTATTTCTTTAAAATTGTCTAATGGCATAGATGAAAACTTCAGGGAAGATCTCAGAACCTGGGAAGGAGAATATAGCGTGACTGTAGAGTTATGAGGTGGTACTTAATGGTCCATTTGAATTACAGGTCAAGTCCTGTAACCTCCAGTCTTTAATGTTGGAAGAGGTAAACTAATCAACACTGGAGGAAAAGATTGTGGGGGAAAGAGGAAGACCTGCATATCTTTTTATCAAGCTGCTAAGCAACAACAAGTGGTCTGAAACAGAACGTCCAAGGCCATGTTATGCTTTAGTCGAAAGGTCTTAAGGGGCTTGTTATCTTTACAACAGTGGCTGGCGTATTTGTAGAGAAAAGAATTGTAAATAAAGGAAGGAAAGAGGATTAAAGTAAAGCTACATTCTGATAAAACATTTTCCTTTGCAAAGCAGGCTACAGAGGGATAAGCTGTTCCCAGGACAAACATTTCTGAAAAAAAAAAATAATTTCTTTCAAATTTGTAACTGAAACAAACTAAATGCTTCCATTAAAATGTTTACTTCTTTTTGTTAAGGGAAGGAAAAAACCTTTCTGTCAGATGTCTCTCTCTTTTTTTTTGTGTCTTTTTTTGGTTGTTGTTGTTGCTGCTGCTGCTGTTGTTGCACCTGAAGAGAAGTGGGGTGAAGAGCTGTGTTTACTGGCTTGTAGAAGACAAAAGATAAGAGGGAAAGATTCACAGAAAGAATGAAGTCACTTTTCCATAGCACAACCATGACAGAGTGGGACAAGGCTATTTTTGCTTTCAGCATTAATTTAAAGATATAGTCATGTAAATTATTTTTTTATCTTGGACTAATACAATATAAAGCAGGAAGGCAAGTCAGCAAACTACTTAGTGATAGTAAGTGGAAATAGCTAATTTTGCATTTTATTTAGCCAAGAGTTAGCCATGTGCCTTACTATAAACAGTGTCTTTGAGATATTTGACCCTCTGGAGGGGAAAGTCTCTCTCTTTTTTCTTTTCTTGCTTTTTTCCTTATGGTGGACTACTCTGTTACCGGAACATGAATTGCACCTTTTACAAATAGCTGAGATAAATTCTCCTGAGTCTCAAAATCAAAATGGCAGTGAGAATGTTTTGCCTTTGTGTGGTGCTTCATATATTCATTCGAGAAGTGGAGCAATAGGAGCTAATGTCGCTTCTGATTAATATTTCCATCTAAGAAGTAGTAAAGGGCCAACAAGGAATACTGAAAATTCTGATTGCAGAATACCCTGTAAATCTTCAAGTTCAAAAAATCTCTTCAGAATAAGAAAATGTCGTTTTAAAATAATCTCAGACTCAGGCTGTAGTTTTATGTATGTTTAGTTGATGTTACCACCAAAAAAAGAAGTCTACCCTTTTGGTTGCTTGTACTCATCCCTGTACTGTATGGGCACAACCACTAAGAAAGATGACCAAAGCATTTCTTTCCCATCTTTCACCTTCTCTCTCTCCACACAAAAACCTACCAGATCTGTTTTAGTGGGAAATTGTTGTTATTTTTTTTCCTTTGTCATTGCAATTTGTAACATAGTCATTTAATTTCAAGTCATAAAGACTTTTCCTTACAAAATGGAAATGTTACTTCAATACATATATTTATAACCTACTTATGAATGTGTCTACATACCTGTACAAGACTGTGGTTGTGCATTTAAGTGCACAGCGACACATAAATATATGTGTATTAGAAATGTTTTATTAGTTGCATTTCTCGTTTACGTACTTGTCAAAATAGATATGTTTTTTCCATTTCATTTTTTCTCTTTGAGACCTTAAACAAGGAATGAAAGATGAAATAACTTCAAGCTCCTTTCAGATGACTCATTGCACCATCTTTGTATGGCAATATTAGTAATTAGGATGATAAAAAACACTAGGCCTTCATAACCGTGATTCATACAGCTCACAGAAGCACCACATCTATTTTTTACAAAAATGTAGTACATTTTTAAAGGTAAAAGGAAAACAAACAGGATACCAAAAGGGCAGAACATAAGGGTAAAGATGTCTGAGTAGGTTTCTGGGCATCTTAGGTATTTTCTATTTGTAATGCAAGATCCGAGTTTGGATCTTTCAAACATTCCGCATGGAGGAAAAAAATGGGTTCTATTAAACCTGCTACTAAGAGACAGCGCTCTCAGCTTTTTGGAAGCTTTACCCAGGCATTTTCTAAACTGTGGTCACTTATCTGAAGTGTGTGTACTCTGTTTTTTAAAATATTTTCATGTTACAAATGTACATATTTTCAAAACACTCAGCAATTGATCTTTTCAAGTCTTTTGTGAGCTATCCAAACCTAAAAGTGTCAATAATGCTCCTGATTGTTACTATCACATCAACTCCATATTATTTTTCTTAAATGTATGCTTTATTTTACTTTTTGTTTGTGACAATTCTGATCATTTTCTTCTCTAGCAGTGTCAAATTGAGAACACTGGGAACACTAATCTCATTCTCACAAGGGGATGGATTGACAATAGCACACTCTTAAAGTAGATGAAATATATCCCATCCTCTCAGCAGGCAGGAAAAGACTCAACCAGCCATCAGCAGAAGCAGAAGAAAGATTCTATTTAAAAAAAAAGGAAGAAAGAGTAAAAGAGAAGTGAAGACAAAAAAAAAATCTTTATTATTTTCTCAGGTAATTCTGTATTTCAGGAAATTTATTAATAACAGTCTAAATAATAACTATGTATAAGAAGGAAAATAATAAATTTCTAAATATACTTTCAGAAAGTACCCCAAATTATGGTGATTTGTACTTCACATTTCTTTAAATACAGGGAAGACTTAGGGCTTGGTTTCGTAAGTACTCATTTACATAGGTAGATCTCAGTGAATGATTCATGAGAATAGTCTTTGGTGGCAGTGTTAAAGAGAGAACTTTGCAAAGCAGGCCCTTATTTTTGTGACAGACAAACCTGTTTAAATTAAAATCTGTGCATATGTTTTTATCCATCTGGATACTTTACTTTCTGAGCCAAGTTTTTTTTCTAATTCTAAAGGCAGTTTGGCACAAATGTCAGTTTTAAATAACTAACTATTTTCAAATACTATTAGCTGACTATGAAAGAAGAAACCTGAACTTAAAACTTCTCTAGTTTGAGTAAGTTGTAAAAGTTAATTGATTATTTGGAGAGGTAGTATGGTTGACAGAATAACTGTTTATCGTTCCTGACCATAATATATTTAACATTGGAGTTGATTTTATGGCTATGATATTCTTCTATGGCTGACTGAATATGAGCCTGAGAAGAAAACCTGAAACCTGCTCCCAAAGTCTGTACATTTATGAAACAAGATTCAGAAAGTTCTGAAAGCCTTATTCCCTTATCATGTTTACATAGCAGTTTGTACACACCGTGAGGCTAATAGGTTATAAAAGTGAAAGAATAATAATTCCTCGGGCAACTGGAATATCTATACATCTAGCTATAGAATCTGAAGTAATCTATGGCTAATGCATTTTCTGAAAATCATCAGATAAACCTAAGGAGTTTGCAGTGTTTTTCACAGTTAGGCATTTGTGATTTGTAATACAGTAGATAACTGTTCCAGAGTAACTATAGCTATCCTACTGAGTGGGTAATCAAATAGTTCCTCCTCAACTTTCTTCTTCTGAATTTCATATAAATTTTTAATTAATGCCTTACATTAGTTGAGCTTTTATGCAATTACATGATAAATTATTCAATTTTTGATGTTATGTTTTAGACAGATGTTAAATCAAAGAAGTTAATGATTAAACACATTTTAATAGATTTGCCACTGTAGCTTTTACTCACTTTAAAAATAGTTTTTTGATTGAATTTTGGTGCTCATGAAAGTGAAAGGCTAAGGACCGTTTTTTCAAAAGGCTTTTTATTGAGTCTCTGACTAATTACATAGTTCTGTAGACACTATGAATTATATTCCATAAACAAAAACTTAGATGAAAAGGAATTAAGTGGCATTAAGCATGACCCATCCCCCAGCCTAAAAGGTTTAAGAAATAACAAAGACACTTCTTAACCTCAGCCTGACAGTCACATGATTTCCAGAGTCAGACTCCACACTTTAAAAAGGGCATTTCTTCTGCTTCTACAAGATAAAAAAACCCTGATAAAATTACTCACCGTTGAAGTGTAAAGCAAATCTTTCCCCACTGTTTTTCGGTGAGCATTATGCCATCCAAGGACTGTTGCAGCTCTGTATCATTCAATGTTTTCTCTGCAGAACTTCTCTCTGGGCATTGGTATGACTGTGAGAAAACAGCAGGATAGGATGCAGGAGAACTATTTCACCACTTTCACTTCAGATTCCTGCTCTGGCTGTCTGGGTCCAGCATATTCTGTGTCGCTGAGGAAGTGCTAAACTGCCAGAACAGGGGGGAAAGACGCAATTCACTGTAGTTGCTTGTTCTAAGAACAACTTAAGTGATATACCTTTAGTTACCTTTGTGCAATAACTACTCATTTTGTGCTTGTGTGCAAATAATGGGAGAATATGACCCAGGGCTGGACTTAAAGAATGTTGATAGTAAGAGTCAGGATATACAAGCACAATGGACACAGAAGCATAGAATAGTTTAGGTTGGAAGAGACCTTTTAAATGTAATCTAGTCAAACCTCCTCTGCAATAGGCAGGGACATCTTCAACTAGATCAGGTTGCTCAGAGTCCCATCCAACCTGACCTTGAATGTTTCCAGGGCATCTCCCACCTCTCTGGGCAACCTGTTCCAGACATATACAATGGAAATTAAACTGTTACAGTATACAGCCGTCTGCATTCAAGGCCATTGACTGTTTGAACTCAGTTCTTCAACCAGCCTCATCTTTGACTTCTATTTGGTACTAAACTTGGGAAAATGAGGGTGTAAAGCAACTGACCCTAGCCTTTATGGCTTAAGTTACTGGTATGCTGCCAGCTCTGCCCAGTGGAGCAGGCTGGGTCACTCTTTTACCTGCTCACAGCTTCCATTAGCACCTGTACAGCACAGGCAAAGAGCTCTTTGCCGTTCTGCTGTATGCACTGCATCAGATGCTCTGGCACATACACAAAATCACCCTACCAGTGGTTTATGAGTCTGTAATTCCTTCTTTATGCATCCAGGAAAGCTGGATTCAAAGTACCTACAATAGCATTAAAATTCAACATAAACTGTCACAGTTTTAGAAATAATCTTCAAAAATAATAGTCTCCTCTAGCAAAAAAATAACAAAAAAAACACCAATAAGTTAGTATTTCTTTTTCCTATATGATGAAAATTGAGTTTAGGGGGATAAAAAAGGGGGCAGTACAACCTAAAAGAATAGTTAGACCTTGCAGTAGCCATATCAAAGTACCTGTATCACAAAGAAAATCTTCTGAAGTACTGTAAAGCTTACAAGCAATTTTATTTAAAGACCAAGTAGAAATCTACCAGCAAACACAAAGGCTTGTTCCTGGATATAGGCACATTCTGATTTTTTTATGTAATTTTTTCTCCTTGTTTTCAGAATGTTTTTTTATGGCAGGTACCTTCATTACTCTCCATAAGTGCATGTAATTTCTAAGTACTTTCACCTTAAAATAGGAAGCCCATGTGGAAGGACTTCCACACTTAAAAGTAATACACAGGATGTTAAGATACGTGAGAGGAAAACACTGCTATTTTCAGTCTGAAGACTGTTTGTAGTTCCCTCCATTTGTATTCCTGATATAAAATAAGTATTATTGCTTCAAAAATTTCTCACAAACAAAAAAAAGAAACTTTTACACTAGTAGCATAGAAATATAAAATCTCCACAAAGCGTTCTGTTTTGTTTTCAAGCATACAAGCGCTCTTGGTATTGTATCATGAAACCATCTGACATCTTTATTTTAAATATTGTGATCAGAGGGGAGGGAAACAAAAAATTCAGAAGTGACCACCCATGGCATTGGTTTAGACTGCAAAGTCAGATGTAGATACAAATATTGCAACTTCCTTTCTAAATAAATGACTCCAACACTCCTAGCAATGACAATCTGAATCA
This sequence comes from Larus michahellis, assembly GCF_964199755.1. Classification (NCBI taxonomy): domain Eukaryota; kingdom Metazoa; phylum Chordata; class Aves; order Charadriiformes; family Laridae; genus Larus; species Larus michahellis. Next base: position 83,009,094 of record NC_133897.1, read on the forward strand.
CTTTACCCAGTGTGGGCTGTAATACAAACGGTATGTTGACGCAATGCTGACCAAACCACTTATGGCCCGTGCCTGCCATTTTTGAGAATTGGAGGTGTTTAAAGTTTACATTTGACTTTGCAGAAAATATGTGTGGGTTTAGTATATATATATATATATATATATATATATATATATAGCATGCATGAATTGTTCTTTACTTATCTACCTAGGGTAGGTCATCCTTCATATCTATCAGTGAAAGGCATTTTGATTTAGCTGGCGAACCTGAAATGAGAATAATGTTATATCTGATTTCCCATCTTCTTCTGTAAGACTAGGCTGTGCAGAATATAAAGTAGGGGAAAAAAAAAAAGGAATGACAAATGGAAGATGTGGAACATCATTTCATAAGCTGATATTTTTTTAGTAGTTCTATCAGCATGAATTTTGGTTCCCAACTAATGATATTTCTCCCAAGTTGATCGGGCAGAGGAAAAAGGCACTAACAGAATTCTACAGGAATAATAATTCTCTCACAATCTGATGAATGTTTGCCCGTACTGATAACCAGGTTCATCAGATTTGGGAAGTCAGAAACATTTTCATACATTTTCGTGATTTTTTGAGGATATTTTAAAGGAAATACTGTTAAATTCATGTCTCCTAACTTATGCTCATCTTTTGATGCTTTTGTATATATATATACACACAAGTAATGTATTGCGTTCTACAGCACCATTTGTTCAAAGATCATCTACTACTTTACAGGTATTAATGTAGGTTCAAAGTATCACTTCTTATACGCATTTTGCAATAAGAAACAATATTTTCATTTGTCCAAGACATCACACAATAACCTAACAACCTAATAACAAAACAGTGTAAAATAGTAATTTTATTCTAAGCAGTTTCTTGACTGAAGAACTTCTATAAAATGAAAATTTTCACACTCTGAATAATCAGAAAGTGAAAAGTTGCAAGTTTGGCAGGAAGCTATTCTCATTTGAAGTAAAACTCAGCCTACACATTGCCTGAAATAATAAAAAAATAAATGTACAGTTACTGGATAAAGTGATTTAGCTTTCCATGTTGTATTTTTGAAATATTGTTATTCATCCCTGGAAAGCTGATGTCTTTGAATAGAGGACAGTAAAAGTATTATAGCCCATGTGCATATATATGCTTATTTTGCATTTGATTTTATTATTATTGAAGTTAGATCTGCTGATGAGATTAAAGTAAAAAAAAAGTTATTAAGAATTTTTTTATTGCAAAAATATTTTGTCTGATTTGTGAAAAAAAAAATAAATAATTGGTTTCCCTGACTCTAAAACCGAAATAAAATACTTTTCATATTGTGTGACATGATCAATACAACATAAAATGAAATATTGATAACATTGCACATATATTTAATGTATTGATAAATCTAGAAGCTGAAATATATTAACCAGGAAAACAAATCAGAAATAAACTCTTGGATATTTTGATGACATTTAGCACTTTTCTTGATTTCTTGAAAGTTTGATTTTTCTATTGTTTATATTGGAGTAATATAATATCTATTGTTTAAGTGGAGTAATGTCATTCAGTGTTGTGTTCTTGAATCTGTATGCAGTCTCAGGGAAATTGTTCTCTGGGATGCAGCCCTTCAGGCTATCTGAAAAATGCAGATTACATTTCCCCCAGTATAGCAAAAGGTTGCTGTAAATCACACTGCATCTGATATACCAGATCCCGAGGCTGGAAGTAGGTTGGAATGAAGAAAAATCTCTTTAATTGCATTCCATATAAATTAGTTCAATCATAGTATTGAGGACCATCTTCCATCTATAGCAGAATGACAACACAACATGAAAATGGTGAGAAAACATATGAAATGGTCTGTAAATGCAAATTAAATCATTTTGGATGAATAAACAAATTATTATTATAGCTAATATTCACTTTCATATCCAGTGGCATATTATCAAAGTTATTAATTGTATACTTAAATTTTTTCAGGCGGCCTTTCCAGAACAAATGCAATAACTTCAGGATAAGACCATTATTTATATTTTAATATTTTCTTAAAAATCACCCCAAGAGCTGGGGAGTAATGTAAATTTTTAATTTAGTGAGCCAAAATTCATTGCCTTGAAATCCTCTTTGAATTATGCAGTTTTGAAATGATTTCTCTTTAGATAAGAAGAAAATTTCTCCATGAATATCAAATATCATTGCTGCCGCATAGAGATTTTTTGTGGATCATTGAGAATGTAAGTTCTTTTACTCTTCTGTAGGGCTCATACCAGAGAATATAAGCACATACTGTAGGAGGTGACCCTGAACTTGTTCCCAAAAAAAAGACCCAAAATTTTGCATTTTTGTACAGTGAGAATTTCATACTTTTCTTCATCAGTATAAAACCAAATCTTATTGCTGCTGGGAATCAAACTTCCCACTCAAAAGAACAGCGGAGAAGCTAGCAAAGGATCTGGCAAGACTGAACATGAAAGCAAAAGATTTAGAGAATTAATCAACAGGAAACTGTGCAATACTCCATCCCTGAAGAAAAGGCAGGATATAATCCTGCTGTCTTTATTATCAAGCTCCAAGCATCTCTCTCAGTGGGCTGAAACATTGTTTACTTTTTTATTCAATCTACCTTTTCCACCCAGAGTTATCTGCTGGCAGGGAGCCGGGAGAGTATTTAAACCCTTCAAATCTCTGTCTACAAATGAACAGAAGTTTCTTGGATTGAAATAAACACTAATAAACCTTCTTTTGGAATTAAGGACCATCTCAGAGGAAAACATTGACAAAGGAGTTGGAAATTACTGGCAGGAAGTTTTTTCTGCCCATAATTTTCATGCAGACAGGTGGGCAATTCTAACAGATGTACATTTATACTCATGGGTTTTGCTTCCAGAGTGCCATGTGCTCAGAACCATGCTCATCCACAGGATCAATCACAATTTATTTGAACTTTGAAGGAACTTCTTTTCTTCCAGTAGAGCTCATGCATCGCTTGGCTAAGCTCTGCTTGCAACAAAGGACAATGTTCGGAACTGAATCAGAATGAGAGTGCCACTGTAACATATTCAGCAGGCCCCTCCTAAACATATACTCAAAAATAATCATTGCTAAAGGATTAAAGTCAGTGGGCTAGGTATATGCAATTCAAGTTAGCAATGTTGGGGTTTTTTTTTGTGTTTTTCTTTTTAAATAAAGATAAGCTCCTTTCCAAAAGATTCAAAAAGCAGAGGGTTTTTTCCCATGTAAAATAGACGCTTAGAAAATGCTACCTATACAGTTGTTCCAGAAACCTTAATTATGTTGTTACGGTGATACGAATGAAATAACATTATCTGGAAAAAAAGGTAGAATGAGCATTTCAAGTTGATCATCTTGAAAACTGAAGAATGGGAGAAAAAACTGTAATAGGCAACTGCAAATTTGCCATTTCGTAGCCTTGCATATATAGTCTTTCAAAATCACTTTTTTGCATGGTCAACCCACAGCTTGGTTTGGTTGTGTTTTTCTTTTAACTTGGGAACACAGTTGTACTGGTACCTGATAAAACTTACTGTGCATGAATTCAGCAGAGAACGTTGTAACTGGTAGGCTACAAGGCTAAATACCTTTGTTAGCCAACCATAGCAGATGGGGAGGTACACGTCTTTTCAGAAAGGAGGTACCGATAAACGATGTTTTGCATAGGGAAACTCATGAGTCCCTTCCTCCATGTTGAATAACTGGAGTGTTCTCAAAGTAGGTCATTGGCTACCTTGATTTCAGTAGAATTCCTTTGATTTCTGCTTGACACAAAAAAAAAAAAAAAAAAAAAAAGTAAAAGCTATAGAACAAGGGACTAATTAGAAGATTATGGTCACACTCCTATAATCACAATGCAGCTTCTTTATCAGGGAAAGGTCTAGACTGTCTTTACAATACTGTCTACTTTGCAGATAATTTTGGACAGATAGGATATCTGATAAGACGCCAAATACATTCCTGTATTTCTGAACATTGGTATTATAAACTGATCTTACATTTAGATACTACTCATATTGTAAGAGAGGAATTAATATAGTTCTTTTTTTAAACTGTACTTCTACCCAGGACAACAGATTCATGTACTGTATGATGCTATACATTCTGAGTTGGATTTTTTATTTAGCTATCATGTGATTTTAGAAGTGTATAAAACAACGAATAAGGCTGTAACACTGCAATATCAAATACCACGTGCTCCGTACCATATGGACATAAACTTTAATCAAACTATTCAACTAAGACCTTCACAAATCATCTTATTTTTGCCACTTTTTAAAGAAATCACACTTTTCGGAATAAAATTGCATATAAATGGCATAGAAATGTTGAGCATTTTTTACTGCATATCTCAAATTAACCTTTAATTATTTTAGTTCACGCACTGGTGGAGTTTGCAGTCCTGAAGGATATGGGAAAGGTGAAGAGTAAAGCCAGGACCCTGAATTTTAGGAAAGCAAACTTCCAGATCTTCAAGGAGTTAGTCAATGGGATCCCCTTGGGAAACAGCCCTCAGGGACAAGGGAACAGAACAGCACTGGCAGATCTTTATAGACGCTTTCCACGTATAAGAAATCAGGAAAGGAAGGAAAGAGCAGCAGGGATGAGTCAAGACCTGCTGGTCAAACTAAAGGGCAAGAGGGAAATACCCGGGCACTGGAAGCAGACACAGGTATCCTGGGAAGATTACAGGATTACAAGATTACATTGCCTGGCTGTGGAAGAATGGCGTCAGATGGGCCAAGGTACGGCTGGAGATGAACTTGGCAAGGGACAGAAAGAATAATAATAAGGTCTTCTGCAGGTATGTCAGCCAGAAAAGGAAGGTCAAAGAAAGCGTACCCCCCACTCCCACCTTGATGAACAAACTGGCAAACTGGTAACAACGGATGAGGAGAAGTCTGAGGTACTCAACAGTATTTTTTGCCTCAGTTTTCACTGGCAATCTCTCTTTCCACACCTCTCCAGCAGATGGACTGCAAGGCAGGAATTGGAGGAGCAAGGTCCCTCCCTCTGTAAGAGAAGATCAGGTTTGTGATCACCTGAGGAACCTGAACATACAGAACCTGATGAAATGCATTCCAGAGTCCTGAGGGAACTGGCTGATGTAGTTGCCAAGCAACTCTCCATGATATTTGAAAAGTCATGGCAGTCAGGTGAAGTCCACGGTGACTGGAAAGAGGGAAACATTGCACCCATTTTTAAAAAGGGGAGAAAAGGGGACTAACCTGTCAGCCTCACCCCTGTGCCTGGGAAGGTCATGGAACAGATCCTCCTAGAAGCTATGCTAAGGCACATGGAGGACAGGGAGGTGATTCAAGACAGACAGCATGGTGTTACCAAGGGCAAGTCCTGCCTGACCAACCTAGTGGCCTTCTATGATGGAGTGACTACATCAGTGGACAAGGGAAGAGCTACAGATGTTGTCTATCTCAACTTCTGTAGGGCCTTTGATATGGTCCCCCATAACATCCTTCTCTCTAAACTGGAGAGATATAGATTTGATGGATAGATTATTTGGTGGATAAGGAATTGGCTGGTTGGCTGCATCCAGAGAGCAGTGGTCAACAGTCAATGTCCGGATGGAGATCAGTGATGAGTGGTGTCCCTCAAGGGTCTGTATTAGGACTAGTACTATTTAGTATCTTCATCAATGACATTGACAGTGGGATGGAGTACACCCTCAGTAAGTTTGCAAATGACACCAAGATGAGTGGTGCAGTTGACATGACTGAGGGATGGGATGCCATTTCAGAGGGACCTGGATAAGCTCAAAAAGTGGGCCCATGTGAACTTCATGATGTTCAACCAGGGCAAATGCAGGGTCTTGCACCTAGGTTGGGGAACACTCCTGTATTTATACAGGCTGGGGGATGAGGGATTGGGAGCAGCCCTGCAGAGAAGGACTTGGACGTACTGCTGGATGAAAAGCTGTCAATGAGCTGGCAATGTGTGCTTGCATCCCAGAAGGACTGGGCTGCATCAAAAGAAGCGTGGCTGGCAGACTGAGGGAGGTGATTTTGAGGGAAGTTATTGGAACTGATCAACATGGATTTACCAAGGGTAAATCATGCTTGACCAATCTGATAGCTTTCTATCATGTTATAATGGGTTGGCTGGATGACGGGAGAGCTGTAGATGTCATCTACCTTGACTTTAGCAAGGCTTTTGACACTGTCTCCCATAACATCCTCATTAGGAAACTGAGGAAGTATGGGCTAGATGAGGTGACAGTGAGGTGGATTGAGAGCTGGCTGTGTGACAGAACTCAGTGTGTTGTGATCAGCAGCACAGAGTCCAGTTGGAAGCCTGTAACCAGTGGTGTCCCCCAGGGGTCAATACTCGGTCCAATTTTGTTCAGTATATTCATTAATGACCTAGATGAGGGGACAGAGTGTATCCTCAGCAAGTTCGCTGATGTTACCAAACTGGGAGGCGTGGCTGACACTCCAGAGGGCCATGCTGCCATCCAGTGTGACCTGGACAGGCTGGAGAGCTGGGCAGAGAAGAACCTAATGAGGTTCAACAAAAGCAAGTGCAAGGTCCTGCACCTGGGGAGGAAGAATGCTAAGCACCAGTATAGGTTAGGGGTGGACCTGCTGGGAAGTAGTTCTGAGGAGAAAGATCTGGGGGTCCTGGTAGACAGTAAATTATCCATGAGCCAACAATGTGCCCTTGTTGCCAAAAAGGCCAATGGAATCCTGGGCTGCATAGGGAAGAGTGTGGCCAGTAGGTCGAAGGAGGTCATTCTCCCCCTCTACTCTGCACTGGTGAGGCCACAACTGGAATACTGTGTCCAGTTCTGGGCTCCCCAGTTCAAGAGGGACAGGGAACTACTGGAGAGAGTCCAGCGAAGGGCAACTAAGATGACTGAGGGACTGGAGCATCTCCCTTATGAGGAAAGGCTGAGAGAGCTGGGACTCTTTAGCCTGGAGAAGAGAAGGCTGAGGGGAGACCTTATTATGGCATACAAGTATCTAAAGGGTGGGTTGAAGGAGGATGGTGCCAGACTCTTTTCAATGGTTCCCAGCGACAGGACGAGGGGCAATGGGCACAAGTTGGAACATAGGAAGTTCCATTCAAATACACGGAAAAACTTTACGGTGAGGGTGACAGAGCACTGGAACAGGCTGCCCAGGGGGGTTGTGGAGTCCCCTTCTCTGGAGACTTTCAAGACCTGCCTGGATGCAGTCCTGAGTAATGTGCTCTAGGCAATCCTGCTTTGGCAGGGGAGTTGGACTAGATGAACTCTAGAGGTCCCTTCCAACTCTGAAGATCCTGTGATTCTGTGATTCTGCCCCTCTACTCTGCTTTTGTAAGACCCCACCTGGAGTACTTCATTCAGCTCTGTGGCCCCCAGCATAAGAAGGACATGGACCTGTTGGAGCGGGTCTGGAGGACGGCCTCAAAAATGATCAGAGGGATGGAACATCTCTCCTATGAGGACAGGCTGAGAGGTGTGGGCTTGTTCAGCCTGGAGAAGAGAAGACCCTCGGGAGACCTTATTGCGGCCTTTCAGTATGTAAAGGGGGCTTATAAGAAAGATGGGGACAAACTTTTTGTTAGGTCCTGTAGCGATAGAACAAGGGGTAATGGTTTTAAACTTGAAGAGATTAGATTTATACTAGATAGAAGGAAGACATTTTTTCACGATGAGGATGGTGAAACACACGAACGGGTCACCCAGAGAGGTAGTAGATGTGCCATCCCTGGAAACATTCAAGGTCAGGTTGGACGGGGCTCTGAGCAACCTGATCTAGTTGTAGAAGTCGACCGTTACAAAATTATTCTATGATTCTGATTTTTATTTTTTTTCTCATATACTAGCAGAAAATGAAATCCTCTTTTCCTATAGAGACAAGACTTGTTTAATAAGAGCTCTCCATACCGATAACTTTACTGATTGAAATGTATATTTTCTTTGACTATTTTGAAATTATTTGAGAAGTTAAAAAGAGTAACAAAATGTCCTTCAATGTGAAATTTTTAGGGCACATATTTTATGTTTATATAATGGAATTTGCATTTAAAAGCAGATCTAGAAGTTCACGCTCTGAATGGGCATATACCAGTCTACAAGGGACTAACCTGTATGGTTTCTATGATGCACATATTGCTCCACAAATAATTATTCTAAGACCATTAAAAAAAATCTCAGACTAAAAGTCGGCTAAACCAACTCTGTTTTTGCACTCAACATTGTGAAATTTCACACTCTTTGAAGTACTGGGGAAATATAACAGAATTATTAGGCATTTGTGGAGAAATGAGGGAGAGGGATTGGGCTCATTTTTGAAACAAATCATTATTGTCTCAGGATAATTTAACACAAGTTATGATAGATACTTTAAATCATATCTGCTTTAAAGAAAAAAATATATATAAATGACAAGTGAAAATTAGAAACATATTACATCTGAAAAGAGAACTCCCCATTGCATTTTCTCCATATCCAGCTAAAAAAAGACTCATTTGTGGTGCTACAAGTACAATAAACAACGTAGTTCCATTGAGAAACCTATGCACATCCAAAACCAACTCAAAACTTCATCAGGCTAAAATATCCAAGATTTGGTCTCCAAGAAGAGGTTTTCATTAATCTTTATGAAGATTGAGTTCACCAGTATTTTAAAAAAAGTATAATCTTTTTATTTATCATCTTTGGTTTTGGAAGCTCAGAAAGTAAATAAGAACTTAATCAAAATCTGAAAAAACATGTTTGTTGTCCTCATAACTAACATAAAGCTTCATAAGGTAACACATTGCTACCTTAGGCTTATTTTATCAACATCTTCTAAAGATCTAGGATCTGATCCAAAGTATATTAATGTTAATTAGAGTCTTTCTGTTGACTTTGGCTGACTTAAATTTGATATATGTCTCTAGTTATGAATTCATAAGAACTGAAAAAAAAATATATTCTGACTCTCCCATGCTTTGTTTTTAACATCCTGGTTTTTCTTCAGGATTGCCATTAATCAATAGCTGAGCATAAAGTGTATTTTCCATTTTGGGGAATTCTTTTGAGCTTCAAATTGTCCCATAAAGGTAAAAAGTTAGAATCTAGACCATCTAGAAAAATTAACACGTCAGATCATTCAAACAACTTTTAGATCTTCCAAATGTTTAATTTCAATATTATTTTTTTCATTCTACAATAATTAGCTAATTTTTTAATAGATAATCTCTTAGTAGGAAATATAAAAATATAATAGTTTGATAATTTCTCTAAGACAAAGCAAAACATGAGTTTTGTCAACTGATTTTTTTCTGCTTTCAGTTTCCATAAATCAATTTTTTTCAAGAGAAAAAAACTCACATAAAAATTCATAACTACTCCCAATTAGAAATCCTGGCTGTAACACTGCAAAACTGCATTGAATTCGGTAAAGCGAAACTCTTCACTGAGACTGAGACTTTGAGATGTTATATATCTCTCATTGCCTCCTTCTGCAATAGAATGATGGACAAGTAGTCAAAGTTTGTGTATTATATTGTAAAATGTCACATTTCTATCTATTTTGAGTTATTTAATTTTTTTTCTTTTTTAAGAGAAAGCAATCACGTTTTCCTTTTCATTTGCTTTTATTCTTAAGAGTTCTGCTGATGTTCTACCTGTGTCTTTTAATCCTGCCAGAAATAACAACAACTAAATTTCACACATAAAATCTGGTAATTTAAAAAAATCCAAATTACTGAAAAAATCTTCAAAGAATAGCTGGAATGATAAAAAAAACACAGCAGTTCTTCCTGGAAAAAAGGAAAAAAGTCTACCCGTACTTTAATATGCCTCGGCATTCCCTGAGGCTACAGATCTTCAGTGATGAAGTGGCATCCGGATTTCTGTGGCTAAGCTAAGCATACATGCAGTCACATATGTCACAAGAGAGGTACTGAATTGTTAAGGGCTGTAGGGGTGCAGGACACATCCTGGGATGCAGGGGAAGAGCATTTGGGGATTACACAATTTAGTATGGGATGTTTATAGGAGGAACCAAAGGTGGGGAAAGGGAGGGTTCAAAGTGATTTGGGGGTGAACAAGTATGGGAAATAGAGGGATGGAAGGGGCCAGTCGCATGTAAACAGCCACTGGGTTCAGCACCCCCTAACAAAATCAAGAGAAGAAATTTTCGTTTTGGTTATCAGTAGAGTTCTGAAGCCATTGCAGCAGCTAATAACTAAGACCCACTTACTAGTGAAAATATCTCATCCATAGTAGGGAATATAATGAATTTTTTATATTTTGAAGCTATATAATCCTACCAGACTATCAAGGAAAACAAAATCACAGATTTTTTTTTTTTTATGAACTGTATAGGTTTTCAGAAATGTTTCATAAAAAGAAACTCTGCACATTCTTTAACCCCCCTCCCAAAAAAAACAGATAAAATTCACCAGCTTGCCCTTGCATTAAAAAAGAACATATAAATTCACTAGAACTTGAACAAAATGTCACACAAGAGAATTAGGGAGCTGGCAGTTAGCGTCATCTATGGGAAACATGCATAAATTTACTGTATGCTGCACAGTCTCTCTGATGGCTATACATATTCAACAATGGGAAAATCAAAACAAAATTCATACACTAGAATAGCTGAACTGGACATTTTTCTTCAGTATCAACAACAAAAAGATCTATCTGAAAACTACTAGGGTTTCAGTATCAATATATTTATTTGTTTTAAAAATAGAGGTAGGGTTATCAAGAAATTGGATTTCCAAGTTTCAGTGTTTTTTTCTAAAACTGAACATAAGTACTTTTTCCCACCAGGTCCAGAGTCCACTAGTTTCTTAATTAAATTAGAAATTCCCAGTGTTCTCACTCCATTTCACAGCAGTAGTTGGCACTAGCTTTGACAGTGAATACAGGGAGTACTGTTTAAAGACACATTTAGTCACAAACAGATTCACGCAGGCAGGTGCAAGCTTAGTCTCCCTACTGCAATACTGAAACCAAGAGGAAAGGGAAGGTGATACTAAGACACATAAAACAGGTAAATCTGAGCCACCTTGAGTCCTGGTGCAGTACAGTAGGTAAGCATGTGCTGCAATCAAACCTCTTTGATTGCAAATCAACCAAATAAGCCTCTCCCAGGCTCACTCCTTATTGACTTGTTCACAGCACTGATTCAGCACGGTAATGTTTCTTCCAGATCCAAACTATTAAGTTTGCATTCTATTGTATGGGAATTTAGAAATTCTGATCTTTACTTGGATTGTGCTCTATTGCTTGATGTAGGTATACAATAGCCTTGCAGTCTGGAAAGGACTCTTTGTTGTTGTTGTTAGCAAATGAGAACTGAGAGTAGGAAATGGCAGTGGGAAGAAGAAGAGGTTTTGCCTGCTCTTGATGGACCTAGTTGGCTTATTATTTTCTCTCACCACTATCATTATTCCATTGAATTTCTGATAGTTATTCCCAATTTACCCTACTTTGAGAGTGGCTTGGCTCCTAAAGATGCCATTGCACTTTTCTCAGCAGCAGGGGCTTTCCATGATGTACTAAAACTCCATTTTCTCTCCCCTTTCATTCTGGCAGCGTGCTGTGCCCATCAGCTAACTAAGAGCTTCCATCCCAGAGGAGGCTGCATTTCATTAGTGATGTACTGTGTGGATATATAGTTCAAATCTGGTCTGAAGATAAAAATATTAATAATTGGATCAGTAGTGTTTTGAATTCTTTATGGCCTCTGTTTCTATGCTGTCGTCTCTCTGTGCAGGATGAGGATGTGCACGAATCTCTGGCATAATACACTTTCTGTCCTGAGCAAGCAACAAAAGCCTACAGAGTTTCAAGAGACCATTTAATTTTTTAAAACATGTTTTTAGCTTACTTCATTGCCCCACTCTCAGGGAGCTTCATATCCACAGAAGCTGCCAGCCTCTCTTCAGGACTTAATAGGAAGTCTTTGCCAGCACACAGATCAATGTGGACGAGATAATGATTACTGCTGTCACACTACTCATTTTTAAATGTGAAATCTTGACTGTCTTTTGTTTGGTGCACTGTATGCAAGAAACCCAATTTTTCACGTGATCAAGGACACATTGATGGATAGAACTTGATATGACATTAAATTAAGTGCTTCTTAAAGGCCCCTTTAAAGGAAACTATTACTGAACTAATGATGTGCAAGTGATTGAACTTGTTCACTTCCCATCTCTGTGATGTCATTCTGATGAACAAGGAGACACTGGCATGTGGCTGGTAGTTAATGGAAGCAGATTTTGGCCTGGCATGCAGCTGTCCTTCTACATTTGGCAAAGTTCCCTGTATTCAATTTTTTAATGATAGCTAAGGTTTAAAAAGAAAGACTTAATAGTTTAAGATATTTCCATAATAATAAGCATTCTGACACACTTATATTACACCTTTCTAATGATAGTTATCTTTTAATACAGCTTTAAATAAATAAATAAATAAATAGTATTCTTAAGAGGAAACTAGAACTTGAAAGGAGAGTTAAGTTCCTTTCGAAGCTCTGCCACTGACTTTTTTGAGTGACCATGAGCAAATTAATTCATCATGTCTCAAGCCCTGCCTTTAAAATAGGAATTGCATTTCCTTTGTACATCCCCTCTATTTAAATTCATAGCTCTGTGAAGAAAGCACAATCTCTTTCTGTATGTTTTTAGAATATTCAAAACAATAAGATGCTTATCTCTCACATTTCAGCTAAATCCTAAAGGTGTTATTATAATGCAAAAAATGCAATAAAATATACATAGTCAACATGTATTCTTCTGCTGCTTCTTCTGCCTGCAGTCTTTTAGAAAAAACAGTAAGCTGTAATTCACATTCACCTCCTCCCAGCACTACAGAGAGCTTTGTGGAGCTTGGGATGAACAAGATATCTGGGTGCAACCACTCCCCGCGCCTTCATCTTGAACCGGGCTCTGTTCCTTTCATTCTTTCTCTTATTGACACATGATAACACATTGTCAACTGCAAAATGTTGGAGCAGTCTCAGAAAAGCAGGGAAATGTTCTCCTGAGATAGTATGGGAATGATTCTTTGGACCAGGATGGAAAAAGAAGGTTTTCTTTACCCATTATTATCCCTAGATCTGAGGGATAGATCTGAGCCTTGTTTCCCCCCTGCTAGACAGCAGCACATCTGCTCAACTGAAAGGAAAAATCCATTTTGGGATAGGTGGCCCGTTGCTCTTGTCTTATTCCTCTCTTCTCACACCAAGACTGATGAGCTGGGTAGGTCCTACTAACAACTCTGAGGACAACAGTAATGTAGGGTGGTTTCTTTCCAGGAGGGCTGAAATAAGAGACTGCTAACTGTATCCTTATGCTCTCAGTTTGGAAAAAAGTCACAATTCCTAAGGATTATCAGAGTTGTGCGACAAATTTAGCTTGTTCCATCTATTTTCCAATCACACTTCTAGTATGGGAGGATAAGGAAGCAGGAATTTTGGAATTACATAGTGCACTTCGTAAAACTGGATATGATGGATTAAATAAAACGTCTTATTTAATCTTTCTTCTTCAATAAGGTAAATCTGCAAATCCCAACCAGTAGTTTTACCACCCCTAATGATATCACGCCAGCGCTGGACAGTTAATCTCCCACATTATTTTGTATTTTTTACTCCTCAGCAGTTTCCGTTCTCTCTCCTAGAAGTTTGAACAGTGCTGTGACTGCAAATATATTTTAAAATAATAGCCCACTTACACTTTTTTGTTGATACAACATTGGAGCTTGTGCACTACTTACCATTTAATTTTGCTGATTTTAAGTTTGCACTCACGGAAGTTGAATACCCATTGCAGGAAAAGTGCTGCTTACATGTCAAATCTTCAGACTATTTTCCATGTTCCTTCTGACTCTTGGAAGAGAAGTTGCTAATGGTTTTGTGTTTCACATGAATATTTTTAGGAGTTAGATAATTTTCTGCCATTCACACTTCAAGAATAGTCTGTATCTATTGTCATGAACAACAAACCCACTAATGATTTTGTAGAAATTAAATACTGGGCTTTGATTGGTGCCAGTCCAAAATGTCCATTAATATTTAATAGGACAGGCACTGTTGTTAAGTATGATGGGACTAGCCCTTTGTGTGATGTGACGCAATGTGTCCATACTTACAGAAGTGGAGGGGGTTTGTTTCCCTCTTTGTGGCTGTACTTTCATGAGAAAAGTTGAGCCAATGTACTTGCTTCTGAGAAGGGGATCTCCTGCTCCCTTATCTCACCTTTCTTCAAAGCACATACTCCTTGTCATTTGCACGTTGCACCAGTTCTGGTAATAAACCCATGAGGAAAAGAAAAGATCCCTTTTGTTGGCTTACTGGACTGAATGATCCAGAAGGGTCTAATGATCACCAGAGCAGGAGGGAGGGCAGATGCAGGACTTAGCTCAGGGGACAGGGGAAAAAAAGGACCCTCTCCTGTTGGCAACAGGAAGCAATGGATTGTGTGCAAAAAGGTACCTCCATCTGGAAGCCTAATTAAAAAAAAAAAAGGAGCTGGTGTGGCAGATAGCAGAAATCTAACCATTTAACCTAGTAAAACGAGGCCGCTATCTAACATGGACTGAATAACAAAAGCAAAACAAACTGCTGGAATTTAACATTACTAACTTGTAGTTAGCTGGTTTCAAACATGATGATAACTCCTTTTTGTAAAAACACTGCTGAATTTTCTCAAATTCAAAAGGTAGGTTTAGAATCACCTTTTCTATCTGACATATGACAGCATGACCGCAGACTAATAATGGCCTAGTGGCTAGGTAAGGTTCTTCTTTCTCCTCCATAATATCTTTTTTTTTTCTCCTTTAGTTTTGTTGCACTGATAAAAATCTGTGGTGAAATTCAGCCTGATACAAAACACCAGAACAAGCACTGTGCAGCTAGTGCTTATGCTGTCTTCTGAAGAATAGATTTACAGAAAAAGCAAGGGAGGAACAAACAGACATGTCCATTGTTCAAAGCCTCAAATGAGTGATAAATCTCTGTTACATCCAATAATAAAAAAAAAAAAAAAAGCATTACATCTTTAAATCAATACACCTATTTCACAGATTATACCAATGTACAAAACCAAATTAAAATCCAGTAATTTCTGGAATGTGAATTTTTCCCCTTCATTTCATTTGTCTCATTTTCTCATACGCACACGTGTATTTGTGTGCGTGTAAGGACAGAGAAGAGGTCAGCCATCAGCTAGATAAGCCACCGAGAGCATCTGTGCTATGTAGGACTTTAAGGAAAATGACGATTGTAAAGAACTTTTATTTTCCTAAAAAGGGAGGAAGTTTTCAGCAGCTTTGGTTTATATATTATTTATTCTGTGGTCTGACATATTAAGCCAAGTTAAGCCTTGCTGCAATTAAGCCAAGTAAAAAGAGTACTGTCACAAGGTTCTCATCAGAGTCCATCCCTCAGCGTAAGCTCAATAACACAATAGATGGTCCTGTCTCCTCACACCTGACAGATTAACTGTGAGTTTGGTCACCCTTACACCGATTCAACCTAAACAGTCAGGGCTATAAAAAGTTAGTGTTCTGCCATCAGACCAGAATGTGTCAGCCTTGCCTAAGCTGCATCTCTCCCCAGCAGACCAACTATGTGTGTGTCCTCTTTTTTTCTTTAGAGAGGTGCAGGGAATGTACCAGAATTGTTTCTTGTCACATTACTAAGAAAGATTAAAATTGGAACCAGAAAAATTTGAAAGCTGTATTTATGTCATGTCAAACCTCCCAACTTGTTCTTCTCCTGTAGATACAGATTTGGAACATACACTTAGAATATATCTGTTTGTCTCTTTTACATTCAATAACTATTTGTGAAGAGCTGTGACATCTGAAAGAAGGCAATAAATAGAAATATATTAAAATAGATGGCTCATCAGTATGGGTCCAAAGCTCACATTAAATCAAAGACTAAAATAAAACTTCACATACTATTTTCCCCACTGGTGTATATACTGATTTCTCAGTGTGTTGCCTGTGTATTATATTTTAAAAGGGAACTGGTTTTTTGCTGCAATTGTAAGCAAAAGTACTTGCCATTCAGGTACCCTTTGTGAAACATGCAGCAATCTGCCATAGATTGTACATGGACTCCTTGCCTTTTTCATGGCCTGTTGAACTCCCTTGATGATGTGGACTCCTCTAACTTCATTGCAAAAAATCATAAGACAGAGGAAAGTTTCAGGTAAAAGTAGAAAGTATAGATAAATTGAATCACTTCCAAAGAAAAAAAAAGGAGCCTGACAAGACCACCTAGAGCTGATATTTGTACTGCCTAATGTTGCTCCCATACAACATGATTTAGTGTCCTGAGTGCTTGAGACTATTTGGCAGTGCTTTGGTTCTTGAAGGACCACTGTAGTCATTCCGAAGTCAAGAACAATTTGACGGAAAAGGAGAATCTGTATGACAAGAAAAATCACAGATCTTTAGCTTCTACACCTTTATGCTTAGCCAAAAAACAAACCTTGAATTTTCTAATGTCATGATCAGAAGCTTGTTGCAAGTTAAGCAAATTGCCCAAGGGAAGCTGTGATCAAAAAATGCAGTCTCTGCAGTGTCTGTGGCAAAGAAGTCTGATAAAATATACTTTCATTCTTCATAGTTGAGAGTGACACAGAGCGGTCTAGTTTGCAAAAAAAAAGTCTTTAGAGACTATCTGCATCAAGAATCCTGGTTCTGTCCAGTGATGCCTGAACTAAGTCTTTGACAGAAAAAGTATGTCAGAGTGGTTCTTTATTTGCACTTAATAGCTGTTCCCGTAAAAAAAGCCTATGTTAAAACTGTTTCTTGGGACTCAAACTTTAGAGCTGTGCCTGTAAACATATTAGGTTGGTAAGTGGATATTCTTGATTATTGTTGTCAAAGCTGACATCCCAGTGATCAGAAATGCTTGTTCCATAACCAGCAACAGAAGGAGGGAAAGAAAAAGAAAAAGAGAAAGAGAAAGAAAAAGAGAAAGAGAAAGAAAAAGAGAAGAAAAAGAAAAAGAAAAAGAAAAAGAAAAAGAAAAAGAAAAAGAAAAAGAAAAAGAAAAAGAAAAAGAAAAAGAAAAAGAAAAAGAAAAAGAAAGAAAAAGAAAAAGAAAAAGAAAAAGAAAAAGAAAAAGAAAAAGAAAAGAAAAAGTATTTTTTTGATACATGCCGTGGATATTAGCAATTGCCTTTTAGGTATCAAATATATATATATGCGCGCATATATATATATATTCTTCAAAAGTTGCGTCTGAAAGCCAAAATACAATGATGGGTGCTATTAGCATGTTAACAGTACTACAAAATATACTAATCTGCCTCATAAAAAAGTTTTACCAAAGTAGCAACAGAATATATTGCTAAAAGTATAGGAATATTCTAGGATGCTCAGCTGTGTTTCCCAGACAGTAATGTAATCCTCAGTAAAGCACTTTCCTGCCAATGGAGAACTCACCAGGTATGCCACTGATTTACCATGAGCTCCACATAAACTGTGTCAGCAGTTAAATTAAAAATTGTTCACTCTAAGGCTGTCATGGAGATGGTGTTATGGAGATGCCATATTGACATTTTTCTTGATGTTATGAGGTTTTGTAACAGTCCCTGAAATCATTTAAAGATAGATGTTATATGGAAATAAAGCTATGAGCCTGGCATATAAAAATAACTGAGTATTCTTGAAGGCACTAGCTTAACTGAAACACTTGCTATTGTCATTCATGAATTTGGTCTAAAAGTGGCGTTTAGGCTAGATGCAGCAGAATATATTGTTTCACTTTAACACACATACAAATCTTTCTTTCTTATATATCTTCCTTGCACCTCATAACCAATGTTAAAATATAAGAGTATTCACAACAGCCAACAATCACTGTTATATTTACTCAGCTTTTGATTAAAAGCAAAAACAGAAAAACAACCACTGAAGTTCTTTCTATAGTACTGTATTCCATGAGATTTCAAGGTAGAGCAGATTGATCTTGCTTTAACACAAATCTTGTTTGCCTTATGAGCTGAAACCTTCTGGTACAAAATCTCTGATGAGAAATAAATAATGTGGAACATGTAGTGACATTTTACAGGGTCACTTCTCCAGCCCGTTACTATAATTTAAAAGGTAATTCCTTCACTGTTCCCTATTCATTGCTGTTTTGCTATTTCAAATGTTCTCACACGGGAAATGAACGTGAACTTGCCCTTGATATGGAAAAAAAAAATTGAAGGAAAAAGTATACCTGTATACTAGAATTGTCGGAGCCGATTCTCATACTACACACACTCGGATAAGGCAGGAGTAAATCCACAGTAGTCTGTACAGTGATATTAGTATGAGCAATCTGTTGTCAATGAAATAAAAACTGGAAATGTATTTTCCACCACTGTATGATAGATATTTATCAAAACTTATTCAAAAAAATGAAAAATAAAGTGATATTGATTCTATTCCAAAGTTTCTCTTTTAGGCAAGCGCTACATCTTGATAAGAAAATATGCATCTTAGCATTGATAATGCTTCCAGTAATCTGGACATCAAAGAACACACCCTAACTGAAAAAGAAACATAGATTTATCTTCATAATTAATGACTATCAGCCATTACATTTCAGAAATTAGAAGTCGGTTAAATAAATCATATAAAATAGACATTTTTTGGACATCTCATGAACCCGATGTTTGTTCTTACATGGTACCAGAGTCACAGAAGCTAAAGAATGGGAAGAAAGCAGTGTATGCAACATATAGCCCTGCTGAGGATATACTATCCTGCCTCACTATATACTTTTATTTCCAGTGGAATACACTCCTTGAGTAAACAAGACAGCAGTCACTAGGTGTTTCTCCTCAATTTCATTCTGAAGACTTAGTTGTGCTTTGACAACTGCAAACACCTGGTTTTGCTGATAATCAATGCACAGAATAAGCACTAAACGTAGTTGATTTGTGTGTATTTACAAACAGAAGACAGTGCAGCCTTGTTTTTAGCACCATCAATTAGAAGTTACACTTGTGAGAGCATTGAATGGTCACTAATGCAGCAAGCACATTGTATATGCGGGTATCTTATGGATTTTGCTTTTCTCTCTATTCCATATCTTTCACGTGCTGAGAAAGAGACCAGTCTTTTGTTCAATTTGAATGGCCATGGCTTAATCTGCTGTCTACCTGAATGCCATTGCTAACAAATGTTTTCAGTTGTATTGACAGAAACAGCCCCCAAGTAACACCAACATGCATGGATCAGTTTCAGTGAAGCCTGCTTGTTCAAATCTTAGTTTATAGACAGTGTATTGAAAAATTTCAAAGAAAGCCCATTTTCTCCCAATGCTTTCCCATGATCTCTCTCTGCTCTCCATTTTCGTACATGCTTTGGATAATAGGCTCATTGTATTTGCTTTTCTGACTTTCCTCTTTATTGTTATTACCTTTTAAATAAACCTATTAAATGAAGCTAGCACTTGCAAAAGTATTAGACGATTATATTTAACCACACAGTCTCAATAACACATGCATGAAGAATGTAAACAGAAGTACACTCACATCTCAGGTGTAGAGCCAGGACTAGAAAAGTAACCATAGTAAAACGAGTTTGAGAAAGGCATATGAAAATGCTAGTCATGATTTCACAAACGGTACCAACATAAATCAAGTCTTTCTGGAAGTTACCCAGGAAAAACAAAAGTTTTCAATTTCTGCTGTTATTGCTAGTATTTTTTTAATGTTATACATTTAATGCTGAAGAGAACATAATGGGGAACGAGCATATCTATTTTGTTTGTCCAGTTGATAAGCTTAGCCATATAGTTATGCCGACGCATCAACATCATTAATCCAGATGTGCAATTTACTAGAAAAGTGGAAGAGAAAGAGGAAGCATTTTCTTAGTTCAGAGACATTTTATTGTTGTGAAACATCCAGAAGTCTAATGATTACACTTCGGCACTAATGAGGTCAATGATCAAAATCCTAGTCTTTCACCCTACGCCCTAAAACATATGGGAATGCTGGCATGAAAATGAAGCTCTGGGATATCAGTGAGTGGGTATCACTTTTGCCTAATTCAGCAGGACCAGGAACAGACCTGAAAATATCCATCTCAATCAAGAATAAAAGCAAGCCGTTTTCATCTGCTTTCAAAAATCCTAGATGAAAATGGCACAGAAAACTTTGGGAATGTATTAATAAGGATGTTCAGTTGTCACTACCGAATTTCATTGGAAAAAGTACCAAATATACAAGGTTTGTTCAAAGCACAAATTATTTCATGCCAAAGACCTTAACAAGGCCATCTCTGTATCTTTATTCCCCTTAAAATTCAGATTTGATTTTTAAACTCCTCAAACATATCCAGTTCAATGGAATCTGTCTTTAAATTCAGACAGGAAAAATCCACCCACTTCAGAATTTTACACAGCAAGCACAAATAGCTTGAAAACAATGGCATATTGGAGTTCAATGATTCTTGGCTTAGCATTTTCACTTCGAAACAGAAACAACATAAAAAATCCAAACAAAAGAAAAAAAACTGACAAGATTAAAATAAAAATAATAAAAAAAAGAAATTAAAACAGGAGTATGCTAAGTGCTGCTGCACTAGATTTGTGAGATTCCATGCTAAAGGAGACCAGAATTTGCACTTGCCATTGAAATGTCATTATCAATACTCCTGAGGGTAACTGTCTTCCATTTTTCTGTTCCAGCATTCTCACTTTTTTTTCTCTTTTGTGACAACAAAAAAAAAAAAGCAAAGCAAAATGCAAACAGATAAGAATCTGATTATGCATGTGAAACAAATAAGGTAAAAAAATGACAGCACCATTTTTTACCAGTAACTAATCAGGGAAGAGACTTCCACAGTCAAAAAAGTAAAGGGTAAATAAAGAAATAGAGAATATCTCATGTAGTCTCTGGGGGCAGGAACATCCCCTCCCCCAACAACCAAACAGGTTTTGTTGTGATGAAATTTAGCTCATCTTACAGATATACCAGAATTGACAAGACAAGGGAGAGAGGCATTTGTGCTTTACCTTAAAGCTTATTCCCCAGTGTGCAAAAGAACCTGTATAGTCTACTGAAGTCACTTAGAATAATTCTTCCTACTACGAAGTAAATCTGGACTACCACTAGTATATGTCAGAGTTGCATTTACTGTTCTTGTCAAGAGACATACTGCTGAGTGGTGAAGAGATGTGTGGTAACTACTTTTTTTTAATAACAAGTCATTAGGAGACGAAATTGTAGTCTTTTTTAAAGGCAATTTATAGTAACAAGAAATCAATAATTCAAAGCCTAGAAAACGGAACATTGGTACAGATCCAGATCCAGGTGGACAGAGAGATACAAATGAGTTTTTAGTTAATTAGAATAAATATACAAAGAATATGGAACTAAAGATGTAAGAGGAAAAAAATTATATTTCTTCTTTTATTGGAATCCCCATCAAAGCCAATACCACAATTATAATATGTAGTTTGGTGCTTGTGGTACATGATTTGTTTATAATTCAGAATTAAATGGTGAGGAAAGCACATGAATTATACCATGTGAGATTTTAAAGCTAATCACAGCAAAATAAAATGAAACAGTCTAATTGAAGGCTTAACATTAAATTTTAAGAGAAACTAGGCAAAATAAATTATCTGCTTTAACACACGAGCAAAAAGCCAATCCCAAAAGTGCAAAGATTCCTACCTTCAGTATTTTTGCTTTCTCCAATTTAAAATCTATTTTTTTATAGATGTAAATTTCAGGCCCATCCATCAAGACACAAGCATAAAATGGCAGAATCTCTAATATGAGGATAATTCCCACTGAGATAGCTGGAACAGCTCGTTAACAAAGTTCACCTATTTTTTTACACAAGAAAAAAATCTGCTGTCCCTGTTTGGGTACTCTTTGACACTGAGACTTTACTGTGGGTATTTAAAACCTAAGGAACTTTGGACTCCTACATGAAACTTGTCCAGAGTTCCATATTGGCAGCATAGTCCATGGATACTGCCAGGGAGGGGCTCTTGGAATTTCTCCTCATCCATCCATTTCCTCTTCCTAAGCCATCATGGCCTGGTTTACTGAGTTCAAAGGAAGATGAAGTATTTTGCACTTTCATCAGGGATTATGGAAAGCCCATAACTTTCCATAAAGTCCATAATCCAAAGCAACCAAGGATTCCTCCTAGAGACTCCAGGTTTAGACCACTGCCTGGCATCTGCATGATGACTCATGGAGCCAGGGATACCAACCACAGACTAGCAAAGGCACACACCAGTTCCTAAAACATTTTGATGTTGCTCTTCCCAGCATAAAATAGAAAATTTCAAAGCATTTAAGAAATGGTTAAAAAAAAAGCCAAAAGCTGCTAATGTCCCAAGTCTTTAACAGAATAATTTAACGGGTAAAGACAGCTTAAAATGTATGGTGGTTTATAGCAATAATACAACTCAAAGATTCTTTATTTCTTAGGAATACGTAGTGAAAATACTTTCAGTTGGCAGGTTCAATTAGAATTTGATAATATTAAGGCTGAAAGCATCCGATACCATTAATTTGAATGCAGATACTTGTGTTCTCCAAGACTCAGCTAAAGGTTTGTGAAATGCAGTCCTATGGCCTTGCTGCCAGGTCTTTTCTTTGTTTTCTTGTGACTGATTTGAGTTGCTTTTTCTTTTATTTTCTAAGGACCAGGAAACAGGTCTTTAGAGATGTCTCTTGTCTCTGTGACTTATGTACATAATAGCTATGGACAGATGTAACTTGAAACGATCTGTTTGGAAATTTAAAACTTATCTGTAAAACAATAATGTGCCAATACTAATAACAGTATTTTTATTCACAAACTTATGTGATTCCACAGAAGCAGGAAGTAAATTTCCTAAGGAAAAAAATATTACTTTGATCCCCATTTTGTGTGTTTGTAGTTGGTTTTCATCTTCCTTCCCCATCACTTTCTCTTTCATAACAAAATAATAAGAGGAAATCCTACACTCATCTATATATCTCAGCCAGATGCTTTGACAGTGTACCTGTTTTAAAAGGTCATTTGTCTTTGAAATATAGTCAATTGTTGATCCAAATACAAACAAATAGTTCTTTGTAAAGCATCAGTACCGTGGCTAATATTTCCCTCAGTGACTTTCTTCCGGATTGCTCACTATTTCTGCTTTTATAAAAGCAGGAGCATAAAGACTAATGAGCCATTGACACTTGAATAATAGAGCCTGGTGGGACAACTTCAATGCTAGCTTAAGCCCTATTGGTTCCTACTGCACTTGCTGCCTTAAGCAGCCTGAGACCAGCCTTGGAGCAGCCGCACAGCTTTGCTGCTTTTGAACTGAGAAGAGTCACGTTCTTCATCTCAGCCGAGGTTTCCAGAATTCAAATTTCCATTTATTAGCCAGAGTCATGTTACCCTTCCTATACTGTAACATTCAAAAAAAAAAAAAAAAAAAAGAAAAAAAAAAGTCTACAATTAATTCATGATCTAAATCAGTCCCCAAACTACTTGATTCAAAATAATGGACTTGTAAGTCTGCACATCTGTACTCAGAGATTCAGAACACATATATATCACTAGCCTAAGGAAGAATGAGATGGTACAAACCCTTTGTAGCATGAAGAAAAAGGGTGTAGTCATCAAAATATGATGAAACGCACTTTTTTTTAATTTATATAAGCATAACTTTGTGAAGTGGTTCATATATGCTTTTTCCTGCGCAGAAATGTGATGTTATCAAAAGTGAAAGCTTCCAATTTTTAACGTATAATAAGACATTGAATAACTTGCTCATTTTGGGTAATTAGTTAAATATTTCTCTCTCATCCTCTTTTCTTTCTTTTTTTTCTCTGTCCTTTAATGTTAGGAAAATTTTAACCATCTACCCTTGAATTTTCACCTGTTGCTTTAGTATAGGCCAGGGTAATGCAGATGTCTAAAAATCACAGCCAACTGATACAGAAATGCTACTGGGATTTCAGCAATGGAATAAAAGTCCTGAATCACTTTGCATTAAATGGTCTTTTCTTACATAATATTCACAAATTTTCACATTTTGATACGATATATTAAAATGTGATCTTCATGATAATTTTACGATATATCAAAATGTAACTTAAAATTACCTTAAAAGGTAGAATCCATATAGAAATCTAAATCTTTCTGTTTATTTTAAATGCTGAATGAGATATAAGGAGTTGATGATTATGTACTGAGAGATCAGTTCCAAGGGTCTCTTTGGTGAATGCATGGAATTTTTGTAAGGAACCAGTTATTCAGTATAAGTAATTGGGGAAAGAAATAAATCATGTCATCATTGAAATATTTTCCCATTTCATTCTGCTGTGGTTCTAGGTCTCTGTCCTAGTTAGAATAAGCCAGGTATTCACAGAGTACAGCCATCAGTTGTGCCGTACCAAAGTTCTTTGCAAACCTACCTTCATTACTTTTGTAAATGTCACACCTCTCTGCAGAGTATCTTGTTACCTAAACCAAGTGTTTTATTCTGATCAGAGTCATCCCTTACTCACTGCAAATTTCAATGAGCTTATGGTTGTTAAACATAAATGCGAAAATATTTTTGTCCTGACTTCTTGCTGAATGTTGTTGAGAAACACGGGAATACGTCTTTTGTTCATTTAACTGACTGGGATGCTGGTGATTACTTCCAGAAGTATTTCAATAGCATTATTGTGTTTTGAACGTCTGAAAGGTAACTAATCCATTAAAAGCCTAAAATAGCAATTAAGACACATTACCATCCTTGAAGTGCTTTCTCTCTTCCTTACCCCTGTCATTTCAGTTTAAAAAGGGCACAGCATATTTTCAGTTTCAGTTCACGCAGCACTATCTGTGAGATATTTATCCATTTGGAATGTCCGATATACGAAAAAGTCATTTTTTTGGTCAGCAAACCACACTTATTCATAAACCATGACAATTCCTCTGTCTTGATTATTTTTATGCTTTTGGTTCTTTCTTTCTTTACCTGCTTCTTCACTTATCAAATGTAGCACTGAATGAATTTCATACTGTCTAGAGAAATACAGCCAGGAGACTGTGTTCTCAATCAAATCATTCAGACTCAATTTGTGTATCACCTACAGCAAAGCTCACGGAAGTTCACAGCTTCTGTCCTGGCCTGTGGCTGTAGGTAGCATCTATGTCAGTCATCTGCTTCTCTTAGACACTGATGGAAGGAGGGAAGGAACTGCCACGGGAAGAGGGGCTTGAATGATCCTTTGTGTATTTTGATATTGAGACAGAGAGATATGTCATTGTTCATTAAAGTGTCACCGTTCATTGAAGTTTCACTCTTCATTCAGTTCACTTGCGTTCTCCTCCAGTTTGATAAAAGTTCCTTTTAAAGTCAAGCTAAATCTTGAAATGGTCTTTTCTGATTGCCCCCCCCTCCAAGAAAGCTTTATACAGGATACAATTTCTTCTAAGCATAAATGATTTATATTTTGCTATATAGTCTCTCTGAGCAACATAAGAAACTCTACTGTAGAACAACAGACATTTTTTGTTATTAGATTCAACATTTGTAATCTCTCAGTTCCTGTAAGCACATGGGGTCGAAATCACACAGTAATATTTGAAATTGTTAATTACTAACTTGCTTGTGATGCTTATCAACATCAGTGAAATTATAGTTAAAATAGGAACCATTGGCTAGACAAGCAACAAGGATGACTGATATTATCAGAGAATCTGTTTGTTACCTAGAATTGCCACTTGAAAATATGATGGGAAATAGAATTTGGAGTATGAAAAAATTAAATATCATCCTAAACACAGTTAGGGAAAATTTGGTAGTTTCTATAGGTTCAATAACTGAAAAACTTTTGCTGTGTCCATTGTAAAGGCTGTTTCAAAATGGCTTATTTTCATGTTTACCGTTTTTGTTATTATCTATATTTAAAAATGAAAAGTCAGTCATCATCCTGAAAATGTTTAAGTAACAACTTTCAAACATTATTTTTATAGGAACTATTTCAAAAGGAAAAATTAACCAAACCCAACTCACTGATGGATATTGTTTTTGTTCCAGTGAACTTGAAGATTTAAATTGTTGGTTTTGCTTCATTTTTGTTGTATCATACTTTAATAAAAACATTATTTAAAAGTCCTAGCTGTACTTTTCTTCTATTTTAGTACCCTGAAAATTAGATGCTTGAACTTAAGGCATGATATAAAATTCTGAAAAGAAATTTCCCTTCCCTTCCCTTCCCTTCCTTTCTCTTTCTCTATGTCCTGCAGCAACTGGAAAAACAAATTGTCTGCCATTGTCATACCAAATATATGTTTCTCATGATACGTTTCTATTGTCTGTTATACTGATCTTTTCTGTGGGAAATGCCTTTTTACTTATATATATACATACATTTGTATTTTTATATTTAGTATATTTTTACATGAAGTTATTATACTGTAACATTCTACCTATGTACAATGAGTTGTAACTTCACATTTTTAGGTAATTGATGTTAAGACTCTTCTGAAGTAACTTCAGTTTCTTAACTCATCCGTGTAATATTTTTACATGTTTCTTCCAGGAAATTTGATGAGACATTTTTATCATTGCTACTTTTCCAGTAGTAAAGCTTGTAAATTTTCATATCTATCTTGCTTTAGATACTTTTTAACAGTAGTTTGAAATATCATTATATAGATATGAGAGCTTCGAATAGGCATCTTTCTTTTCTTTACCTGTGCTATTTGCTTATTTTGCTTTTTACTACAGGTTAGGTTTCTGTTCAATTATTATTTTTTCCTGACTGTCTCATGGCTTATACAGGTATCACATTTTATTGGAGTGGCTTTCAGATTATTGGTGTGAAAGACTTATGGGATTTGCTCATAAATGTCTGTCCTTTTCAGAGTCTTTTGCACTTTCCTCTTTATTGCAATTCTGGCCGTGCCTCCAGACCATATGTTCTGAGACTCTTCTTCAAATTCTGTTTTTTTGAAGGCAAATCTCATTACTCTTCTCTTTTCATTTATTCCTATTTTCCATTTTCTCTGGAAACTCAATTCACTGACAAATTATCACAGACCTGAAAAGCAAACATATTAGTAGCTGTGTAATATTTTAAGAAGGCCTACGGTGATATTCAGGGGAAAAACAGCAGCTCCCCTCAGTAGTTTTACTCATGTCCTTTAATAAATGGTTTCAGTTCAGGTGTAATTTTTATGTATCTTGAAGAACCTTTTAATATCAATTACAACTCTTGAACAGTTCTTTTCCTTCAGCTCAGTATAAAATTCAGTGAAATGCTTGAGGATGATCTTCAGTGTTAGCTATATTTTATGATGGATAATAGTTTTGTATCTCAGGTTTGGATCTTCTGTTTAAAGATAAGTGAAATCTGAGCAGCAAAACACTGTGATGAAGTGGCAACTTCATATTCTGTAACAGCAATATTCTACCCACAGCACACATAGCTCAATTTATGGCAGAAATGGCTTTGGTTCATCAATTACTAGTGCGGGTTTTGTAGCACTTTTTGTCCCATATGTGCTACTGGCTCTACAATCACCAGAAGTCAGTAAGTTTTATTTTGTGAATACATTTTTCTGAAAATACAATTAAGACCAGAATTCTCCCACTGTTTGAAGCTATGATTGAAGGTAGGACAGCTAAAAGGGACATGGGTCCCCTGGTGCACGGACAGAATTTTGCAGATGATGGCTTAAGCCAGCCAAAAAGTCACTAATCCTTTGAACAGATGCAATGAAGAGAAGGTTCAAAGAGTAGAACTGTTGCAACGTTTTTGGCTAGTGAGAAGCATCAGACCTTGCTGCACACTGATGACAGGGAACATAAATGCATATGGTACTGTAACTGCATAAGGATATAATTGGTCCCTGAAACGCAAGAGCAGAGAAAGAGGCTTGCCGTGCAGAGTTTCTGTAAGATGCCTTGCTAGCAGACAGCAGCAGTGTGAAAGAAAATGGAACTGTGCAGTAAGCAGGGATCACTCCACTCACACTGAGCTGAGGTACACATAAGCATGGCTTTTTGTATGATAACTTACATAAATACAAGTAAATTCATATTCACGTTGATTTCAATAGTGTTATATATGGAATGCTATAACACAAAAATAAGTCCCCCCAAAACCCCAACACAAACAAATCAAGCATGAATTTAGCATTCTGTAAGATTCATAGCTTACAGATGAAAAAATAGTGGATAAACTAAAAATGTTTACTGCTATAACTCCTTTAAAGTCTGAGAATTTCAGCAATAGATAATGTGACATAAAATCACACACCACTTATTTATAGTCTTTTTTCCAGAGTTTTGCATTAGAGGATATGCTAACAATATATTCAATATTTTTATTCAGTCACATAAAATGGGCACACACTTTGATATACTAGGGGAACCTTGTTCTCATGCATATTTTCTGTTACGTTTTTTTTTCTTTTTTCATACAGTTATCACTTATTTTTCCAAACTGACAGCAGAACCAGAGCAGTTTTTGATTTATGATTTGAAATCAATTCTTGAAACTAAAACTACTTAAATCTCTTTTTTTTTTTTTTTAGATTTTGCACTACAAAGGAAAATATACTTTCAAATACTGAAGCTAAGGTAGTCATGCATACTTCCATCTTGATTTTCCTTTTTTTTTTTTTTTTATTTTGTTTAATAGCGGTTTCATAGTTCCGTGTTCAAGAAACCTAATAAAGGCTTGGATGGATGTGAAGTAATTTTATGAGAAAAATTTCATAAGATTAGACACTAGTAATTGTGATGTCTGACTACTGTATATTAACTACTGTTTATTAAGTTAACAGG
This sequence comes from Larus michahellis, assembly GCF_964199755.1. Classification (NCBI taxonomy): domain Eukaryota; kingdom Metazoa; phylum Chordata; class Aves; order Charadriiformes; family Laridae; genus Larus; species Larus michahellis. The sequence goes on from NC_133897.1 coordinate 83,037,872, forward strand.
CAAAGGGATCAAAGGGATCAAAGTGAAACAGCTGCATTAAAGCACGTTCACTACAGACTCCTTCCCATCCTCTCTTCCCTCCTGCCCTTCACCTATGGGCTTGTGATTGCATCGGTATCTCTGCATAGACACATACGTACACAGGTACAGGCACATACAAACGCGCGCACACACATACACATTTTCCTGCATTTCATGGTTCTGAGAATAAATTAGAGAATGTGAACTGAGCACCACTGTTACAGTCTCAGTTTACAGGCAGCCTGAAACATCAGTTACAACTATGAGTTATTCCATTCATCTAAATGAGGTACTAACATCCACAAGGATTGATCCTTGATTAAACTGTAGCTACCCTTGGATGATTTTGTGGGACTCCAGGGTCTATCTCGAGTTTTATTCTCTAGATAGACAGCACAATCAAAAAACTTATTTGAATTATGTATTTCTTTAAAAATAAAAACTTTTTGTTGAACACATTTTGAAACAGTACTATGGGATGGGTATTCTTGCTGCAGCTCTAGAAGTTTGCATGCATACAAATGACTTTTCCTTTACATTAACTTTCAACAGTCCCTGACCGAACTGCTCTTCTCGCTTCCTAATTTCTGAAAGAGAAAGTGATCTGGATGGGATCCAACTAGTTTACACTTAATCTGGACAAAATGGTATGATGAAGACTGGCAGCCCGAGAAACACAAAAACAAGTGGCTGAGTTTTCACTTACAGCTATTCTAAAGACACGTCGATTGTAGCTCTTCAGTTAAGTCCAAGAGGATACTTATCTGACTGCTGATTAATCTGTTACTAATCTTCAAATATGTCTACATTAGCATATAGCATGGACCAATAAATCGGTAGAGAGAAACTGCTGATGCAAAATACCTGATTCATGTGCTATGTATATTTCAAGGTTTGTTTGTTTAACTATTTAATTTTATTTTTTTTTTAATGCTTTGGACTACCCTTAGCCTGGTCCCATGGATTAAATGCCCACTGGAGGTGGGAGTGCATTTGGCAGAGTCCTGGAGTTCATTTTCCAGCTTAGTATAACTCTGAGGGAATCCTATTCATACACCACGCAACTATGCCGCAATGCAAAGTATGGCACAGCAAATGGAAAGAAATGGGACAGTCACTTCACTAGAGCTCTCCCAAACCCATCTGAAACACTAACGCATGCACACCCTGAGAGCCTAACAAGACTTGGCAGACTTGCTCCATCCTTGTGTTGTGCCAGTGGCAATCTTTGGTTGGACAGCAGGGTATTGTCACTCGGTATTTTTTGGCATAGTAGCTCCTCTCTCTGCAATTTAAATTATAGATGGTAGGGCCATAATTTGCATGGAGGTAAACTTGGTCAGCTGGAAGCTCCAAGTCGTTAGTTCTGTCAATAAATATCACTTAAGACAGGAACATTCACACCTGTTTTTTATGGATAGTATCTTCCCCATGGGGTCTTGTCTCCAACTGAAAGTCATACGGCTCATTCTTCTATAAATATTTAAGTCCTATGTCAATCACATTTAATTCACAGCTTTTGTCTACAGGTAGATTTTAGCCATTAGTCGTACTGTTCAGTTTGGCCCAGAATATTTCAAACTGACTGAACAAAACTATTTGTCTAAAATTAAACAAAGATGAACAAATGAGAAACTGCAATATCAACAACAGTTCTGTCAGATCTGATAATAATTTTTTTTTGCAAATAATTATTTCACAAATAATTACTCAATTATAGAGATGGAAAGATCCAGTGTATTTTAAATTAATAATACTAAATCCTTAGAAAGAGATTTTTCATCAGAAGTATTTATACAAGCAATATGATACTAGAAGTTAGTATTAAAAATTCCATCTAACAATGGAATCATATCACCATCTTGGCTAAAATTTTCTAAGGACCTCAGCTGGCATTTGGAACACCAATTTGAGATCATTAAAAAATTTCTGATCTTCAAGAAGTGTTCAGTACTATGCAAAATTAAGCTCTTTGTAAAGCAACTCTGAATGAGAATCCAAAGGTGAAATTCTAAGCAGTTTATAAATCTGTGGATATAGCCCAAAAATGCTGAATTTTAAATGGAATCTACAGGAAGAATGAGCTATTTCATTTTTATTTTTTTTTTTTTTAAACTCACAAACTGAAATATTAGTAATGTAGTCACTAAATTGTTCTGATCAGACACAACAAAGGGAATCTTGTTATTTCCTATTTACATCAGTTCTACTCAGATGGCTGGTGCGTGTCATGTAAATATGCACCTTCCCACACCCTGTCTCTCACAATAAATTGTCTAGATTTTCTTTCCATGTAAAAGTGGCAGTGCCATAAGAAACTTCTCCTGAAACTCTGAACTGATTATAATAAAAGTTTGACTGGAAACTGGGTTTTTTACCACCGTTCCTTCTCAATATAGATTTAATGGTGTTTGTTTATAAAATGGGTTTTCTGAGTGAGAGGAACTTCCAGATCCGATTTAAAGGAAGAATTTTTGAACTGTTTTCATGAGGGATACAATTTACTGTAGCTGAAATACTCAAAGAAAGGCCTAAATTTTACAGAGACTCTCCTTAGAGGATTTATTTTTTCCCTTAAATTGATTAAACTCTGTACCAAAATTAACTATCAGTAGGAGCCTTAACTTTCACATTATTTGTTTAGTCTTTATTTCATGCAGTTGCATGATGTTCATGACAACTCCTAGCTTTATAAGAAAAAACATAGTCTTCAGTTTGCCTACAGAAATGTAATTCATTAATATTACTAGTAATTTAAATCTTCGTAATCTTAAAACAATGAGAAAAGATGACAACTCAAAGCTGAATTGAGGATAAAATAAGCTGAATTGTCTTCCCTAATTCTCAGAGATGAGTTTCTTAGAATTTTTAAGGCTCCTGGACAGCACTTCAGAACATAGCATACTTGATAATTGTTGTAATTACTATGACAAGCTGAACTAATATTCTAATTCAGCTTTCCTTAGAAAAAAATTTTCAAGAGTAAAAAACACTGATATTGCTAATTGGATCACTTGTTTTACAAGGTATTGCTGAAAGCTGGGTACCCACATTTGGGATATTTTTAAAGATATAGTTGCAAAACAGGTAATCTTATTAATTGTGTCAGAGCCATATTCATTCACAATGAAACTGTGCAGCCATTACTATATAATCCAGAGATGCATGAAAAGCACCTCCTAACCTTAGAAACTACATTCGCAAACAACAAGAAGTGTGGGGAGGAGGGTGGTGGGTACTGAGAAATATGAATAACTGAAGGCACCAAAATAAATGTTTTTCTTAAAAAAAGGCATTGTGATAATGCATAACACTTCTGAAAATGCATAGCTGCAGAAGAGATCAACATCTGCATCCATTGGTGAAGTTTGATGATGGTACATTAGAAAGAACCTGGCAGGTGTTTGTTTTGGCACCTCGGATACCTTTCCATTTAATGACAGTTTTATTTCTAAATTAAGGTACCAGAATCATGCCCAAGAGGAAGAGACACGTTATTTTAGCGAGAAGATGAAGAGATATCAACAACATTACCAGGGCACAATGTCCCACTATGAAAGGAGAGTCTGCTCGGGATACTTTTTAAAAGACATGCCCTACATATCTATATCAGTGACTGAAAATATTATTTTCTCTAAGACACATTGCCTTCCCCGAGACAAACTTCACACCAAATATTCAGAAAATATTATTTTTTGGATCATAACTTAACTGAAAATAAACACTGAAAGTTAAAAGTCAGGATATAAAGCACCCATCTATACAGGTATATATTTGCACAAGCTATTAACATATTTTATGCCAATAGTAAATGAATCAAGATCATTATGGAGGCAGATCCTTATTAGAACTCTCACCTTTAAATCTGAATGAAGACCTTGCCTGATTGTACATGAGTTACAGTGGATTGCAATTCTTCCTTTCCTAATTAAACCGATTTTCTAATTTCATTTGATATGCAAAGGTTTTCATCATCCTCTGCAGTCCCCTGGTTTAATACTAATCTCCTAACATAGAAAAAGAGCCAACAGAAGAAATGAGGGGAAAATAGACTGTAGAATAGAGTCAGAATGCTCTCATTTCAAGCATCTTTACTGCAATAATTGAATAAAAACAATCACTCTATGAATACCTTAATTTTGTAACGCAAAAAAGATTTTAAGCTGCTGCAACTCTTAGTTTAATAAGACCAAGACTGACATAGCTTTATGGAATATAAAAGCAACAAAAAAAACCAACTCCCTTCCCAACCAACACTCAGTATTTATGAAAGATTCTTTCTGTTCTTTCTCAACAAAAATAAACAGAACACTGTTCTTTACCTGAAAGACATTAGGGACAATGTCTCATTTTTATCAGACGTCTTACTGAGCCTTGATTGTTATTTGTTACAGCATCCCAATATGCTACTCACATACAAGTATCTTATAAACTGTGTCACTTGTATTAGTGATGCAGTTTATCCAGGGAACTATCTCATCTGAGTATGGGAAAAACAGGAATAAAAGGACATTGCAACTAGAAAGTGACACTGTAACTGGGAAGCCATACTGCAGGCTACGTAACGTATCATTATCATAAGTAATGACAGCAAGAAAGTCAAAACAACACAGAATTCAAAATTCAGTATGGATTTTTCAGAGGAAGCTTATGATTTCCAAATGGGCTTCTGCCAGTTTTTGAGCTAACCAGTTCAGGTGTGTCTATGTATGCTATAATCAAAGCTGACATATCAAAATAAATATGTCTTCAACATGCGAAGTTAGGAAGTGATCATCTCCAGGTTATCTCATGCAGCCGTTGTTGAACAAAAATGTTTAAACCTTTATGGAAAACAATGAGGTGATTGGTGATAGCCAACATGGCTTCACTAAAGGTAAATTGTGCCTGACAAATTTGGTGGCCTTCTGCAACAGCATTACAGCATTGGTGGATAAGGAAAAAGCAACTGACATCATCTACCTGGACTTGTGCAAAGTATCTGACACTGTCCCACACCACATCCTTGTCTCTAAATTGGAGAGGGATGGACCACTCAGTGGATAAGGAATTGGCTGGATGGCCATACTCAAAGAATTGTGGTTAATGGCTCAATGTCCAAGTGGCAAGCAGTGATGAGGGGTGTTCCTCAGGCGTCAGTACTGGGACCAGTGCTGTTTAATACCTTTGTTGGCAACTTGGACAGTGGGATTGAGTGCACCCTCAGCAAGAGACCCCACCTGGAGTACTGTGTCCAGCTCTGGAGCCCTCAGCACAAGAAGGACATGGACCTGTTGGAGCGGGTCCAGAGGAGGGCCATGAAGATGATCAGAGGGCTGGAGCACTTCTCCTATGAAGACGGGCTGAGAGAGTTGGGGTTGTTCAGCCTGGAGAAGAGGAGGTTCTGGGGAGACCTTATAGCAGCCTTCCAGTACTTAAAGGGGGCCTACAGGAATGGTGGGGAGGGACTCTTTATCAGGGGGTGCAGTGATAGGATGAGGGCTAATGGTTTTAAACTGAAAGAGGGTAGATTTAGGTTAGATACTAGGAAAAAATTCTTTACTGTCAGGATGGCAAGAAACTGGAACAGGCTGCCCAGAGAAGTTGTGGATGCCCCATCCCTGGAAGTGTTCAAGGCCAGCCTGGCTGGGGCTTTTGAGCAGCCTGGTCTAGTGGGAGGTGTCCCTGACCATGGCAGGGGGGCTGGAACCAGATGATCTTCAAGGTCTCTTCCAACTCTAGCCATTCTATGATGCTATGAATTAAAGATCAATGAAACAACTAATCTTACAAAGCTCTTTGTTAGCTAGATTTGCAAAAATGTAATGCCTTGAGGATCCCTCTGAATTTCTGTGCTCCCAGGAAGACACTAGAAGCCTCTTTAGAGCAGAATAAGAGCAAATTTGAAAAATGAAACACCTGATGCTGAGACCCTGAAATCTACATTATATGTGTTTTGCAAAGTTTCAGTACCTGACTGATCTTATGGACCGAATGTCACAAACTCTAACAGCATGTGGGAGCGACTGGGTGATTTGTTTCAGAAAAATCAGTCCTGATGTGAACTAAAATACACCCAAGGATTACTCTGAATTTTTGTTTGTAAGAAAAGGCAAATTACCCCCTAAGCAAAAAAAAAAAAAAAAAAAAGAAGATGCAACAAGACAAATTCAAGAATCTGTATATAGGATATATACAGCATAAGGAAGTGTGATCTATGAACAAACCCCTGCAATAGAAGATGGCTCAGAGGAGACAGGCAAGAGCAATGTGCTTGGAAGATCAGGGAAGAATGTAGGGAGTGATTTGACTGTTGCAAAGAAAGCCAAATTTATCTCAATACCAAGGGGAGGAGTGGGTGGCCTTTGTTTTAGATAAACAACTACATGAGTGGATCAACTGTTTGTATCAGTTATGTCAACTGGTTGTGTAAGTGGCCTTCCCAGAGCTAATGAATAGAGAGTACTGTCTTCCTGAACTGGCCAGACCAGCATGGGGAAAGTGTAAACATGGCTTAGCAGCAACATAGGGTATAAAAACTGAACAACAATCAACATGAACTTTGAAGAGAACAAGTGACTTGAGTTTACTTAAACTTATTATTCCTTCCTAGTGACTGGGGATACCCAGCATCATGACGGTGAGCATACAGAAAGACCAGTAATGGGAATGCTATTTGTATTGTGATTCAACTGTATGTTGCAATTGCTATGGCATGTTTGTAGTGTGATTTCAGTACGTTGCTTGTGTCACTGTTGAATCGAAATCACATGTAAGTAAATTTGGTATTATAGGTTAATCCCTTTTCATGTGGAGGAAGGTTTCTCTGAAAGAACCTGGACAGGGAAGACATAAAGCTTACAAGTTGTTATTTCTTTTCCTTGGCTTGGTACAAATTTGGATTCTACCAGGACATCTTCAATAAGCCTAAGGCAGAGATAGCCATTTCTATTCTGATTTGAATGTGTTATGAATTTCTGATGTAGCATTACCCTCAATTTGATCATTTGCATATCTAAAATAATTGCAGCTTGGATTTAAATTTAAAAGGTACTTTTAAAGAGTACAATTATACACACATATTGCTGCTCTACTATATTATCATCATCAATGAAAGGGTTCATTTACATCAACAGCGTGAAAGTCAAACAGGCACTCATAGGAACAGTATAATGAATAAAAAAGAAAACCACCTCAGCTGCTAATTGGAGTAAAGCTTTGTCACAAGCCTAGCCTCACTAAATCCAATAAGGTTTCATTCTACTTGTCCAAATGTCATCTAGATTAAAAATTTCAGTATTGAATTCTGTCAATTTTTTTTCAGAATGCATTTGACTTTTAAAGATGTTAAATCAAAGGACTAAAGTAATAAAATACATGATTCTGCTTTTACTCTGGTTAATTACATATATATATACATTAATCAACTCACTGCGTGTTTTCTGTTAAAAACTCTTCAAAATGGCTGGCAGCAAATTTAATGTGGAAATGTTCCTATCTGCTATTATTGAGCAGCATGTTCACATTCTGACATAATGATATAAGATATATAGAAGATTTTATAAATTATCACACTGTGTTAGGACAATGGGCCACCGCTTCCATTTCGCTTTATCCAGGGGAGGGCAGTAGGGAAAGAACACGGGAACACGTCAAGCGCAGGATTGTCCTTGCACTGGTATATTTTTCACAGCCACAGATCATCGGGGATTTCAGAAGCACAGACTGCATTTGGAATGCTGCATTTAACAGGCACTGATAACTTGTCTTATCTATGTTGAAGTAATTTATACCAATAATTGTAGGTTGTGGTGAAAAATACTTATTTCTCTTTTAAACTGGCTAACTGATAATTTCATGATAATTTCTATTTATCATCTTAATACCATTCATCTCTGTCTAGACCTTATTCTGTTGCCCCTTCATCTATTACTTTTTCAGACTGCTGAATTCTTGCCATTAGTCCCTCCTGATTCCACCCTGAAACACTTTTGTTTCCTTTCCCTGTTCTGTTCTGCTGTATCTGAATATCTGCTCTGTATGTCAGAGTGTCCCAAGCCATTTTCTGTGGTGCACGGTGGATCCATATCTAATTAAGAGACAGTGCATGGCAGAGCAATAGGCTAATGAACCATTATAAGGGCTTGCTCTGAGCAAATCTTCAGTTGTTTAGCATTAGTGTCACAGTGTAGGAGACTGAACATAAAGACCATTTCACAAAATCACAGAATCACAGAATCACAGAATGGTAGGGGTTGGAAGGGACCTTCAGAGATCATCTAGTCCAAATCTCCTGCCAAAGCTGGGGGTAACTTTATTAGAGTAAAGTTTATATATTAACAACATCCAAAAGCAGACAAACAAAGCAAGACACTTACCACGAGAAGCACTAAAGAGATGTAATGAACACAATAAGATAAGTCTTAAGAGCTGTTTGTCACTGACAGACAAGCTGTCTGTCACCACAAAAAAGTCCTTTCACAATCTATTTGATGAGAAGTACATATAGAGTTTAAGATGTATGGATTGTACTGTGGATCCTTGTATTTCACAGATGCTCACTTTCTTTATAACTGCATATTGAAAAAAGGCACTCTCTGCTCTGAATAAAGGCACTATTAGCACACTCTTTTCTGGTGCTCATTCATTACAATTTTATTGTTAATGGTTTTACTTTTCAAATAACTCAATATTTGCTGCATAGAACAACCTTTCTGAAGCTTCTCCAATTCTTTGTCTCCTCCCACCCACACATGCTCATGGAAGCAGGTACATCTTTCACACAATTTCCCATTTAAATGGGATTGATTGTTTTTTTTTTTATTTTCAAGTTTATTTGTCACATTCATCCAAAGCCTTTGTATTATTAATTTGTCTTCTCATGAAACGCTATATCATCTTCAATCAGGTCAGTCATAGGAACTGTGTTGATTTTTCACTGTATGGCGGTAATAATAATAATAACAATAATAACAATAATAATGTTAAAAAATGAAGTTTTTACCTTTCAGAGGATCTTTGGGTCTTGTTCTTCTAAAGATCAACATTTTCATCTTTAGTACATTAATCAAGATTCCATATTCTTTTCCTATCCCGTGCAACCTATCACGCAAAGCCACTAGAGTTTTTTGAGAGACAAAGTAACTGGAATATCTAAAGTTATTGATTAAACTAAGTTTTATTTTATGTTTATTTTTAAAATATTTCCATTTTGTACTCATTGCCATCTCCAAGAAGGAATTTTAAGAGAGAAGGTTAACATTCACACTGCACCTTTGCTGACTAAATATATCTCTTATGTTAGTTGTGGTTTTACAAGCAATTATGCTTGTGGCATAGCCAGAAACCAGATATGGTGGAAAGCTCGTCTGGAACACCAGTCAGGCATAACTTGTCATACCTCATGACATAAAATGTTTTAAAGACAAAAAAAAATCAAGAAGTTCTAATACCTCTGTGACTGAATTACTGAGATTTCTATGGGAGTTTTTGTATCCTTCCCTTTTCTGAATCTTGTCACTTAGTTGGTAACTTGTCCCATTTTCCTTCAAATTCTAAAGGGACTTCAGCTTGACCTTCCTTACATGTAACACTAAAGAATTTTTTCAATAGTTTGTGAACTACTACCAGGCAACACTTCTTGATGTTAGTACGTGGTCCAGTTTCCTAAATATCTGAACACATTAAATGCAGGAAGTCCCATTAAAAAAGTTACCTAGAATTATTATAATTTGTGATGGCTTTTTTTTTTCCTGAGCCTTTCAATTAAAAGTGCAACTTTAAATTTTAATTTTGGTGGTTCTGTTCTCCTGACTAGTCAATAACATGTAATAGTTTATTGTCTTTATATAGATACTTATAAGACACTTCCTGGCTATCCATTATTTCTTTTCTATGGTTTGCATTCCACCTGTTTTGATTCAGTAATGCCCATTTGCAGTTTAAAAATCTATAAGAATAGAACTTGAAACTTGGAACATATTTGCTGTTACACACCTTTTCCTCTGTTATGAACCCTGACATACACAGCGGATCTGCTATTTTTGATCTTGTCTATGTAACTTTAGGATTCGTTTAGCTTTGATTTATCCTCTGGTTTTTGTTTTCTTCCATCATCAGTCATTTTCAACATTTTTATTGTTGATTCAGTTTTCTTCCTTGAATTTTTTTCTGTAACATTCACAGCCACCGCCATAAGGTTGCCTTAGTAACCTTGAAAATGTTTGTTGCTTGGTTCTCATTCAATATTGGCAGTGTTTTAAACCTGTTGTTTTTCCCAATGTGCATTAATTTACATGCAATAACATTGAATTGCATTTGCCATTTTACTATTCGGGTACACAGTAATAGAAGATCTTTCTGCAGCTCTTCAAAATCAGTATGTTTTGATAATTGGGAGTATTTGTCGATACTGGGAGCATCAACAAACTTGTCTTCCTAATGTTCTCTCCTTTTTCCTGATCATTTATGAATATATTGCATAATACTTGTCCTAGCACAGACCTCCTTGTTATGTCTACACTATAAGATAGGACAGATGAGTAAGAGTAGATCTGTAGAGCAAAACGGGTCATACTGAAGATGTGATACTAATGCTATGCATTTCAGGTAGTTTTGTATTTGGTGCTAGCTCTAGTCTGGTCTGAATGCCCTTGTGGCTGGAGTATGTTAGATGTGCTTCTGAAATACATTCTGCACTCTGGTTTCATCCAAAATAATTGTATGCACTCCAAAACCACTCCACGACACAAATCAAAGCATTTTAAGTGCAGATAAGCCCAACATCTGTTTAAAAAGTGCAGTCTTCCTCTGCACAACAAATGCACTCTTGCGATGCTCCCCAATGAGGGAGCATGAGGAATTTTAATACTAACAATTTCCCTCTCTTTTTAACCAGTTTGCAGTATACGAAGCAATTTCCTTTTTTATCCCATGCACAAGTTAGCTTTTTTATGATCCTTTGGTGAAGGACACTATCAAAATCTTCTTGAAAATTCAAATGTATTACATCATTGAGATCCTCTTGCCCTAGGGCACACTGAATCCGTCAAACAACTCTACTGGATTTGTGAGGTATGGTTTCCATCTTCATATTCTTCCTTGTTTTATGATATTTATCCATAAATTGGTAAATTCTTGCACTTTACTCTTGCTTCCTAAGACCTGGTATTCATGTTTAGCCATTCAAATAGAAACTGCTGTCTTATTTGATACCTTTCATTCTTTTAGTACCAAAGCCAAAGTAGGTTAAACATGCTAATTAATAGCTCTGTGATGTCATATTCAAGTTGCCTTAGAATTCTGGGATGAATCCATATTATTTGCCTCTCAGAAGGCAAGAAACTGTTCTTACCATAATATTTCTTCTGATAATATAACATAGCTTCAAACAAATAGGATAGGCATAAGTATGCGTGCTTCTATTAATCTCAGTGTTTGGATAGTTAGTGGCTACTGCAGTTCAGATGACTGAGCCCATTACTATGGATTGTATCCTCTTTCTAGCCAAATCCCTGAACAGAGTGGAATGGGAACCATAATATTGTTTGGATGGGGTTTTTTTATGGTTTTCTTTCTTGGTTTTAATTATAACCTAAGATCCCTCTTTTCCCATAACTGATACGAAATATAAGGTCTTGATTGGCTTTTCCAGAGATACAGATAGGTTCTTGTAGCACCTAGTTCAAAGTGTCTCCAATGTATGCAGAGGAAGAATGCATTGTAAATAATGAGTTTATTCTAATCCTCTGTATTTAAATATTAAGATATAAAGGCCACTTATACTCCAGAGGGCTAACAATCTTAAACACAGGCAAGAACATGCAAGATGCATGAGACTTTCTTTATTTTTATTACATTTTTAAAGTCTACAGCACAACGAGAATTTCATTTGGATAAGCTATGTCCCATTTGGTTACACTAATATGTATTTCATGGACTAAATCTTACCTTGTTATGAAATATTTATCTGATGTCAGCGCAGCTTATGCAGAATCAAAGTAAAAGTTGTATTTTTCAACCTTACTCATATGACACAGAGTTGATTTTGCCTCTGTTGCCATTTTTTTCTCTGTTATTCATTGAGTGAAGAAAAATTGGTTGCAACTCATAGGGGAAGAGCCCGTTTATTACACCTTGGCTGTAAGCCATTAACCTTCCTGTACTACAGTGCTGCAGTATATGAGATTTCTGTACATTGCAATCATCTTTACTTCTCTATACAAATAAATGTGAGCATTATTTTCTACACCTAGTTGACATGAATGAACCATACTTACAATATCACAATCTCTATTTACATATGGAGTACAGAATACTGTGTATTTATTTATCTTTCAGCTTCTTCCCTCTGACCATATAGATTTATTACTTCCAGTTTAACTTACAGTAGTTATATTTGGTTATTCTCTATCTTACTGCTTTTATGAAACAACAATGAATTCATATCATCAGTGACAGAGTCACCAACCGCCTGAGTTACCTACCATCCTTCCAATTGTAGAGGTCCTTTATTAATTTCTCCTATATTTTTGTATTTTAAATCTTCTAGTCTTTGCTATTTATTTACCTTATTGGTTTCTCATCCCCAGTGCCACCATATTCTTTCCTATTATATACATTTACTATATAATTATTCCTACCTCTTGTCTTCCTATCCCTCCGTCTGACAATATGACTAATCTTTTCATTAACTTTTTCCACAATTCTTGTCTTCTCAGTAGTTTTTGCCTGCTCCCAAATGTCAGATCTTCTGTTTAATGTAAAGCCAATAAAGGCAAAATAATTATTTACAGGACTCTATTTAGATTTTGCAGGTAAACCACAGAAATTGCTAAAGGAGTCATTCATTATGGATATGAACAATCAGTATGTGGATTTCAGTTCACTTCCTGTATCTGCTTTTGGAATTAGAAGTCACTAATTTAGTTTTAATTTTATACTTTTATGCTATCCATCATGAGTTAGGGCTATTGTTAAAGCTCCTGCTTACTGTTCTTCTCCAACTTTTAGAATGTTCTCCCAGCTTTGATGCAATTATCTGTATGAAATTGGTACAATTTTCATCCTGGCTCCAACTGCTATGTATACCTGATAATATTTAGCATATAAATCTATATTTATCTATCTATATATAAATACTTTTCTGTATTATATCATGTTAACTGGGACAAAAAAAAAAGTCCTAAAATCAAAGTAGGCTTTAAGAACTTAGAACCTGTCTCAAAGTTTTGGCAATACTCTCAACTGTAAAATTTCAAGCATGTCTTCTAGTACTTCTGCTATATACAATAAAACAGGGGTTTGTAATTGAAAGAGGATGAGACTATTATTATCAATAGAGCAAACTTCTGGCCCCCAAACGAAATACTGTACGGAATAGGGTAATATAGTAACTGATTAGATGGAATTTCTGGCCAAACCATAAATTAATTGCTTGCAACTGATTTTGTCTCCTTAAATCAGTAGTGAAGGAATCCAAGACGGGGCCACCTACAGCACAGGAAAATTTTAACGTGAAATTGCTTTCCTAATGGTCTATAATTTGAGCGCAAACCTGTATTCTGTCTAAAAGATACCTGAATGTGGAACCCCAATTGTCAGAGCTAATCTCGACCTGATAAAATCAAATTACACACAATGAGATCCTAACTGGCACAAGGTTGAACATGGAGGAATGTGTAGATGCAATCAGAGACATTTGCTCAAACTGCAGGAAGCTAATTTAATTTCAGCATAAAATTCTTTTTAGGAACAGATGAATAAAGGAGGTAAAAAGCTGGCTTTTAATGACTACTATTGACTTCACCAGAGACAGGATTTTATATCATCCATCATACTGAAAAAATCATAGCTATTCTGTATGGAGAAAAAAGCCCCAGAGGATGACAGTATCAAACAGCCTAAAAGTTATTTTTTTCTGATCACATTGTAAAATCAAGTCTTGTAAGATATGTACATATTACAAAATCTGAGTTAGCAATTAAACTTTACCTTAAAATCCCCATGTTACTATAAAATCAGAGCAAATCTTAAATCCAAAAAAAAGTTGCTAATCATTTATTTTTCCAACAGAACATGGGTAGATTTTTTCAGATGTTGTCTATTAGAGAAAATCTGTGGGAAATTTTGCATATTTGGATTTTTAATTACCACAGAGAAATACTTAATGGTTCTGGTTCAATTTTTAAAACAGGTAAAACACCCTCACAGTCATTACCACGGTTCACTTCTGTAATAAATGCTAGATGCTAAAAGTTACCATGGCTTTTAGAGGGTTTCCAACTTAGGCATCATGTCTGTGTAGAGCATTTTTTCAAGTTAAAATACTAAATTTGTACGTTTCACAAAGTTGTCAAGGATTGAAGGAATATGAAAACTCAGTTGACACTGATTTCAAGGCAACAATGACAATTTACAAGGCAGAGAATGACATTAAAGATGAATCTGTAATGTCACTACTATTTGTCAATTAACATGTCAAATGCTAGTGTCTGAACTATTCCTCTATGTGAGTAGACTTCAGCTTTCCAAGGTTAAGTTTTGCTACTTATTAGAGTACTCAGATTTCACAAAGTAATTTTTAAAGGAAAAAGACAAAATCTAAATTAAATTTTTCCTAACAATATGGAACTCAAATGTGACAGTTTTACATTGGTTTCTTTATGTCTGTCAATATAACTGAACAAATAAAAATCTGTTACTGCTTCAAAGACATTACAGTTATCATGCCTCGGCTTTTCCCACCCTGCAGCTTCCCCATGTAATAGATTTCCAAGTTCTAGTGCATGCAACAATTGCAATACCTCATTATTTTTAAAAGGTTTCTAATAGCAAGAGCTACTGGGGTGCTTGAGTTTAAGATGTTATTGTTGGATAAATATCCTGAGAGCTTGCAATTACTGCCCTCACAGTGAGCTCTTTTCTGACAATCCTATTTTTTAATTATCTGAAGGGTAAGAACAATAAATACATTTTATATTTGCCATATTTTTGCAATGCATGGCTGCTAAAGCCTTGATGATATAGTCCAAACACCTTAAACTAACCTATGTTTACAAATTTGCTTGAACAGATATTGTTTGAGCACTGAATACATTTTACTGCATTTCTTAAAAAACGCTCAGCTTGCTTCTCTTTAGCAACAACGATTCTGTTTTAACTATCATAAAACTGTTCAAAACTCCTGAATTCTAACAAATACTAATAGTAATGACACTTTGTGCACTACAGACTAAAGATAAACTGTAATCAGTTTATATAAATCAACCTAATTGCTTATTGGGCGTTCCAGAGATACAAAGTTTTATTTGATATGTTTCTAGGATATAGGGAATCTTGATCTTTTAATTGCTCCTTGATGGGTTTAGTATCACACCAGACTTTGTGTTGTGACTGTTGGTTGCAGTCTTATCATGCAGGATCTCCTCACGCGGTGGCCAGCCTGCTTCTGTCTACATCCCACAGTACTTAACACTAAGATAGGAAGCACTGAAACATTATGTGTTAAGAGAGATAATAGAAACCTGGGGGGAAAAAAAAACACAGTATCAAAACAGGAGAGAAAGTTACAAGTTTGAGTTTCAAAGGGAAGCAGAGAGAGGCAGATAAGTTTTGTCAAGACACAGAAAGATATCAGTGACTAAATGATTTTTGAGGTGCCACCTACCATTTCCTGTTCACTGCTGATACTTCATGATTTTGCAGTTACTTACCGCATGAAGAGACTGCAGGGAA
Organism: Larus michahellis; assembly: GCF_964199755.1. Classification (NCBI taxonomy): domain Eukaryota; kingdom Metazoa; phylum Chordata; class Aves; order Charadriiformes; family Laridae; genus Larus; species Larus michahellis. The sequence continues at coordinate 83,053,607 of NC_133897.1, forward strand.
TATTATGAAATTTGAAAGAATGGAGTGTGTATTCATCGGCTGTGTTAAGGGTAAGAATAAAGTAATATTTGAAGGATATTTATGTCTAAATCTTGGAGGAATTATTTCGAGTCATATGCAGGAGTGGGAAGCAGGAGAGAAATCTGTGCAACTGACTTAGAAGAGAATCTACCACTAAGTACTCTGACAGAACTACTCTGTGCTGAAGAGCAGTCTTACGAAGTTTGGACAAAAAACAGGGAAAACCACTAGAAAGATGCAGGATTGATCCAGTAAGAAAGGCCCCCTTTATTTCAGTTTATATGAATAACTTTCCTAAGTTTCAATAGCTTTGGATGGAGAAATAGTTACCAGAAAACAACACGCTGAAAAGAGGAAAAATACATGCTGAGTAGGGAGTGTGTGCAAGCTCACGGACAAGATGGGGAAACCAGGAGTCCTGCCGGATCTGCAAGAATTGATAAAGTCAGGACACCACGAGTTTGCTGAACCTGTACAAGCCCACTAGAACTCACTCGGCATCACCAAGAGACTGTGTACCTTGGGCCACATCCAACATTGCAATGGCTGCTTTGTGCAGAGGAAGACTATAGCATTACATAAACACCTCCCTCTGAAGGACTGGCCAAACTCCCGCCTAAAAGCCAAGTGACATCAGTATGTCCCCATGCTCCAGAGGAAACAGCTGGGCTTGGTCTCCGACTATAGCTACAACTGGGTAACTCTAAGGGGAAGTGAGAGCGAATAAGTGAGCGTACGGTGTGAATACTTACCTTTTATTAATAATAGCAGCTTGACTGCGTTAATAATAGCAATTTAATGAATAAAATGCTTCATAGAAAGGCTTCAGAAGTTGTGATCTGTGTCTTCCCCTGACTCAATCCCCCATTAGAAAAAAAGCAATTTATAGTTGTTCTGATACAAAGAAAAATAAGAGAAGACTTTTATACAGAGTATTTGCAGCAAAAGGACAGTTCAGTAAAAAGTGGAAAAGGAAGATTTTGCAGTGATACTTCAACTAGCAGAGAGTCATTATAAACACGTCTAACCTTTCAAATACACTGCCTTCAATTCCGTGCATCTCCTCATTACGTTGAAGACCATTAGTAAATCTTTGGTACTAAACATGTCAGAGAGGCAATGTTGGCCAACTGACAAGAGTATACAGCTGGCTTGTTCCCAACTCTAACCCCAGGCATCGAAGTATTTGTGAAAAGTTAAGTCTCTTAGGCTTTCCATGTTTCTTTTTTACAGAAAGGGAATGAAACAAACAACTTGGACCTCCTTTGTAAAAATCTTTGATGAAAATGTTTATAAGCATTTAATGTTATTATTTCTTTTCCACGCTACAAAGAAAATTAGAACCAACATCCCATCTTCTTGTTTGAGATTCCCCATCCAGAGAGATAAAAGAAATTATTCCCTCCTGATCTAGCTCACAGGGAAAGGACCATTTCCTTTATGAGCAGAAGTTTCAGAATGGCAATGAATAATTAAATAAGCATCATACTCTGGACTCTGCTAAAGTAACACTTTGATTGCACTTTCTCCAATTAAATCTTTTTAGACTTCAAGTCAGATATTTTGGTAGTATAAAATTTAGCTTTGTTATTTAGCTTTTCTATGCATTTTCAATAATGCGCATCAGAACTGTTTGAGAAGACAATAATAAAAAGCATAAATATACGGAAAGTTAAAGGTGGAAAAGGGAAGGGTTGTTTGTTGGCAGCATATTTAAATAAGCTATATTACATATTTATTTTTCCTGTATGCAATTCACTTTTTATGTATCTTCAAAGCAATTTTATTGATGTGTCTCTTCCACTTTGCGTTTTCTGGAGAAGATTTGCATGTTGTGATAGAAAATTCTTTCCTATGATATTTCCTTCCCTTTCCAGTAATTTTCTCTCATCTTTTATGTTGTATATCAGGTTTGCCCCTTCCTGGCATGTTTATATTACCTTTGTATAATTTCTCAGAGATCTTTTCTTTCCTGTGCCTCTATTGACATTTTCTTTCTTTAGATGAGTTCGCTGTAATTAACAGCTTATTGTTCTGTAATTTAAATCATTATTCTTATTACTGCTTGGTTTGAACACCCAGCAGTCTTCAAATGCTGGAAACTGACCACTGTCTACAGAAGTTGCTGAGAAAGCTCAGCATGTTGGGTGGCTCAGTTCTTCCAAGGCTCAGCAGCAGCTGAGCCTGGGTCTGAAGAACATAAGTACAAAAAGGGTAATTTTGGTATCCAACTGCTTCCAGAATCCTTTGTATAGACCTTGCATTATCAGACTTCCCCTAGTTCACACAGCAATCCCTGTGGCAATGCAAAAACTTAAATTATCAAAAATATCTCATACCTGTATGATCACTCTCCATAATCTCTAAGCGTCCAAGATTCTAGACCTTGCTATATTCTGAATATCTGGGTCTAACTGGCACTTCCTATGCATGGCTGCATTTCATTGACACTTGGGAGCTGCTGCAGACTACAGTCAATTTTTCTTGCCAGAACAATTTCCTTACATTTAATATGTAAACCGCACCTAGTTATTCTTTGTACTTTATAAAATTTGCAAGGTCCTATCAGTACTTAGAGACCTCAGGTGATGGGCACTTTACTTTCACACTCTAAAAGACAGTTTTAGGACAAATGTTGTATTATATAATCTGGGAATTCAAACTGTTGAAAAAAGGCTGTACTATTATTTCCATTTTACACATGCAAATGTAGAGCAAAAATAATTTAGGAAACTCATTCATAAAGGAACTTTGTTGTCCAGCTTGGGGCAGTGTTCTCTGGGAGTGTTTTAATTTAGAAGAAACCTCTAGATACAGAAGCAAAATTAGGCACTGGTACCCAGATGTAAAATATGTAACTCAAGATAGACGCCTTATTCAAGCACATCACTCTTTAATGGTCAGTCTATAGTAAAAAGAAAGAGGCAGTAAAGAGTCAGTCACCCTTTTAAGTGGCTAAATTGCATTTGGGGACAGGGACAGGACACTGTGTCTGAGAATACTAGTTTATTTCTGTTTACTAACGCAGAGAAGCTGCCTCATTTCTTATTGATGCATTTGGGGTGGGATTGGCTCCACATTCAGACTGATGAAAGCCACTGTCCGTATTCAGTTTAGTCAATACACGCAAGAGCTATTCATTAATCTTAAAGTAGCCACCTACCTTGGTTCACCTGAATAGCTTTCTATATTCTACTGATTGTATTGACTTGTTCTCCATTGACTTATACCAGGGTTTTAGACACTAAATTAAGAAACTGACACCTACATGTAAAACAGCTAAATTTAACAGTTAATCTGGAGTTGAATCCTACCCTTAGCAGGTGAGTATTTCTGAAGACTTTGGTCAAATTAACTTGCTTAACTGAATACAGAAACACAAGAAAATGGGATTAAAATTGAGCATTGAACCATCAAATCCTCTACAGATATTTAGGCAAGACTGGTATGTGAACACCTGCATTTAACACTCTTTTCTCAACAGTAATAAACATTTCACAGAACGTCATCAGAAATTTTAGAGATAAAAATATGCTTTGAACATACCAAAGCTAGGAGCAGTATCCAAATCTCAAGTTCAACACTAGTTTCTTAATAAGAATGGCCATTCCTTCTCCCTGGGAGAAATAATAACTTTTTCTAGCTCAGTATACAACTAATGAAAAATCTGAAAGATACAGATACAAAATGTTTTGTTTGAAATAGCTTATGATGTCTAACATTGCCAGACTGCATGAAAAAAAAATCAGTTTTGGCCTGTAGTGCATAACAATTTTGTGCATGTGCTAGAACTGAGGCATCTGAGTGACTCACTCCTTCCATTTGAAGAAAGCTCAGATACAGAATAATTTTCTCAAATTGGCTTGTCAAGTTGGCAGTACAATTATAAATACAACAAAAGACTGCTGACTCAGTTTCCCATATTCTGTTTATCTTCAGGTAAGAGCTGGTCAGTGTCCTGTGATTTTTAACTATTTTAGTACCGTTCCCTGGATCACTGGTAGATTGTTATTTCTATAAGATTTTTGTGTTAATCTTCGTTTATTATGCTGAACTACAAAATTTTTCCACCTTCAATTTCTTCCGTCTCAAGGAAACTCTTGAAAGATGGTTGGAAAAATATGTCACAGATGTAACATCTTATAGAAACCTGCACTAATGAATGGCAAAGGACTGCTGTGCAGCTGAGGAGAAGGTGAAAGCTTTATGAAAAATTGCTTGCAAAAACTAAAAATACTTTTTCACCCTCTGTAAAGTATACAAATTAATAATAATGGAAGGGACAGGATTACAAAAATAACGTAGCTGACAGCAATTAAATTATGCCTAAGAAAGGACTTTCATTGTTGTTAATGTTGCCATAATGTAAACCATAGTAAGATTTCACGTGTTTTTAAATCAGTCCTTAGAAGGTTTATTTAACCTACATCTTGTGTCAATATATCACATTTTCATTATCCTTTGTACTGTCACCCTATACAGTATCACAGAATTCTGTTAAGTTCTATAGAAGTTTCTATTCTTGCCCACCATTGACAGAGTCACCTTCTGGGGTTTTTGTTCTCTCTTTTTTTTTCTTTAAATAAAGGAAAAGACTAAATTTTCAGATTTTGAATGTTCAGATACACTGATCAGGAACTCTATTATTTGAAAGACATGTAACAAGCCGATGCCTGAAATTAGCCCTTTGCTGCAAAGTCTAGTAAAAGCAGCTAGAAAGTAAGATGTTGTCAGGAACACTGACTAGTCTTTCCTTGAAAAGAAGAAAAAAGTAAGTTCCCTCATTCTACACAGTGTTTCTTCACCTACAGAGGATATAATGGTTCTTTAGCTATGGTGCTCTATGGTTGACGCTTTTAACTGTCAGTCACTTCCTTTCACTGTAAAGTCTAATTTTCTCTTGGCTGTGTTTTTTCTCAGATTTACCTTACTTACGGATTTTTTTTCCAGAACCCTATTCTTCCATGCTACTTTCTAACTCTGTAACAGGTTTTCCACTCAGTTCACAAAATTACCTAGTTCTCACTTTCTTCAAATTTAAGTCAAAGTAAATGGTCTAATAAACAATACATGTAATTTATCAGTTAATGTAATCCTACTTGTGATCAGTAAAACTGGTTGGAGTAATGATACCAAAATCATTAATTTGTTACATTTTTTTGGTTCTAGCGAAAATTAATCTGGAATCACAAGTGGGAACAAAACACATTGGCTAATAACCATTGAACATGCAGTGGGTTGGGTTTTGATGCGTGTGTTTTTTTAACGCAGCATTTGGCATTTGCTATAACTTTCTCAGGCTGATTTCCATACTCTTTTGAACAACTTTACTTGTGATTGGTTGTTTATTGAATCATTTCATCCTGCTCTCTCTTGTTGCCTGTTATTTTCCTTCTCTACTCTGCAACAGGCAATAACTTGCAGTCTCAAACACACCTTATACATCCTTTTTTGATTCATTGGGTTAGGGAGGTAGGGTGCAAGGAGTGATGGAAACGGTACAGGAGAGACAACACTCGTGTATATTGTTTATCAGTATACTGTCTATGTTTTGTGCTTGCTCTCTTTTCTTGTTAGTTCAAGATTTTGGAGATTATTTTTAATGTTTATATCTTCACATGGAATTACAACCTAGAAATAACTAGTGAAGGAAATCGAGATCCATTGTTGGATTAATTTCAAAACTCCTCTTTCCCTGAGGGATATCTGATTTGTATATTATAGCAAAAGAGGTCTGCTTTGAAATTCAGGTCTAGATGGAATTTAGTCAGCTCTGCAAGATCTATTGGATTTACTTGACTTTGGAGTGGAAGTAGGATATTTTAGGGTTGGGTTGTTTTGGTTTTTAAAAAAAAATATTGAGGCAGAGGAAGGAAGTAACTATTATTGTTGATAGGTCATCCTTGAAAAAGAAACTTTAGCAACGGTGTCTACAGCTGCATGATATTTAAAATATGGTCACAGAATATGAACCAGATAAATCTTTAAAATAATATAAGTTAAACTACTATCCAAAGAGTTGTCCCTATTTTTGAAATACCACTCAAATTAGAAGACAAAGAGGAAAAAAAGTATTCATACATTTTTTTTCCATTTACACAGATGTTTTCCCTTTAAACTGAATTTGATTATCTCAGAAAACTTTCATAGTCACAAGATGCAAGCGTTAGCTTTGAAACTTTTCTTGATTGAAGAGTGTGGAAAAACATAAAGATCACCAATGTGATGTACTGAAGTGCTAGCCGTTGTCATAAAATTATATCATACAAAGAAAAAAGTGATGCAAATACTCATTTTGCCTCTAAAACACTACCCTTTTCTTCCTCCTTCCATTGTCACCACAATGAAAGCTCTGAAGTAACCTAACTGCTGGCAGGAGGTGCTATAACTCTGCGTGGTAAGTCAGCACTCAGGACTGGGCCCTCATATGCAAACCGTACTATCTTTACACAGGCATGGGGTTACCAACAACCAGCGACTTGATGGTATTGTGATCCATTTTTATCTAGATCAACAGTAGCTCAGGTTTGTCTACCTGTGTTTTGACTGTAACTTCTAATAAAGTATTGATGTACCTTGTCCATCTGGCAGAATACTACTGTGGACTTTCTATCTAGGGATATATCTATAAAGGGATAAGTGCAACTGTTTGCTTTTTCCAAAATTTGCAGGAAGAGCTGGACACCGCCTCCCCCCTCCACACACACACACACACACACACACACACACACACTGGTGACCATCTTTCTGTTTCTGCTTCTTAAGCTAAATATTATTTGTCTAAATGGATGCAACACTCAAAACAAACTAAAAGCTGAATGTGTTTATTTGTGGAGATTAAGAACTGGAAGAAATACTGCAGCATAGGCTTTCCCATTTATTATTTCTTTTACTTGCCGTATTTACTCAGTTCTAGGATTAATTTTGGGCCTCTGTAAATGCATAGTAATCCTTGATGTGAGCAACATAGAATCTAGTTATTTTCCTTTGTCATCACCAGAATAAGTACAGCATGGCAAGAAATAGCAAAGCAATTTCAAGTCCCCAAATGTGGCTTTTTTTCTTTTTTGTTTGTTTATTTATTTTTAATGTTAGTGTAATATAAACTCAGAAAAAATAAATTAACTCCATTTGGAAAAGCAACCTCCCAGAAGACACAAGTTTATGTGCAGTTTAGATTTTAAATTGAACCTTTAACGATGGATTTGGGGGATTAGCCATGACCTTAGTGATGTAATGGGTTCCTGGGAGGCATATTTTCTTGGAATGACTGCAGGTTTTCCTATCTCTAAATGCTTTGTCATCAAGTCAGAAGACATAAATATTATCTATATGAATATATATACATTAGCCTACTACCAGGACTGAGAAAAAATGTTACAGATAAAAATTATGTTTTCAGGTAAATTAAAAGTATATGTTGAAAGAATATCACTGAAAGATTTCAGCTTTCATTTGAGTATTGTTTCTGGACTTTATTTGATATTATAGAATTACAGAGAGACTGAATAATTCAGGCTGGAAGGGACCTCAGGAGGTCTCCTGCCCAACCTCCTGCTCAAAGCAAGGTCAGCTGTGGGGTCACCAAGCTGCTCAGGACTTTATCTGTGTGTTCATATACTCATAATTTCCCCCTTCCTCCACAATGGCTACAAGGCCTGAAGGCAAGGAGTTGAAAATACAGGTTTGAAATAAAAGCCCTTAATTCTTCTAGTCCATAACCCATGTTTTAATTAAAACTGTTTAAATTTAAAATGATTATTTCACTGAGATAGAGCGCCACTTTTATAGTTCCTAATCTTGCATGACCTAAGCACAGTAACCTTGATTTACAATGCCACAAGCTGATATTTAAGCAGGCAGTGTTCATTCATTAAACACCCATTTTAAATTCCTCTGTAATAAGCAATTAGCTTGCCAAAGTCTTATACAATGTCATATATTTAGGCCACTGACATATAAAATTCCCTTGTAGCCCAGAAGAAAAAATTGTTTGACACTGAGCATACAAGTTTCTCAAAAGATTGGCCTTTGCAGCAATATAAAGCTTAACCCCTGTGAGCCATACTAAGGAACACGCAATGCTCCCTTTGTACAGGGCTTTTATTAATGTCTCATGACTGAGTAGTGAGCAGTACTGAAGTGCAAGTACAGAAGCCGAACCTCAAGAAAAACACAGAGATTTTTCTGTTGCTACGTCTCTGAATGCTTTAACCTGGCTTCTGGGACAGAATTCTGGCTCGCAATTTGAATAAAAGATACATTTCATAGGGACTTTTGGCAACTGAGATTTTTATGCAAGTGCATGTGCACGATCCTGTCTTCCCACAGATTATCAGCATATAGATCATATTTGCATTGGTACAAAATAGAATGTCCAACGCAATCCAACTGGTAACAGCAATCCTAGAAACTGTATGATGACACGAGCTCAAGTGAGGTCAGAGCAGGAGTGAATTTCAAGCTGCACCTTAAAATAGCCTGACCTCAGGTCAAACAAGAGTGATGATTAGCTTTACTGCATCTCATAAAGAAATCAACAGCTTTCCAGGCATATGTTGTGTATTACTCTGCTGAGTCCTGAACAATTTTTACTACAGAGACAAAAAGAGATGCGCATTTCAGGGAGGAACTCAGGCACTGGCCCTTTTAATCTCTGTTAGTATTTCTATTTTACTATGTCCCAAGGCACAATAGTGGCTTTCAGCCTAGGTATGAAATTCGTACCAGCGTATGGACTCGTATCACCCAGAAGTGATGCATTTACCACTCCCATTTCTGTAAAGAAACACAATGCTGCATGGGAATCTCCAAAGGAGACATGCAATCGGAAAATCCGTGAGACACACTTTAATGTAAATTGTTTTGGTTAACAGAAACGGGGACTTTTATGAAGGCAAAATTAAAAACAGTTTGTCAGCCTTTAAAACAGAAGTACATGCCCTACACACACTGTCACAAAAACCTAGGGTCTAGTGCCCACAGAGATGCAAAGAAAAGGAAGCTTTCTACGGCAGAACTGAATCACCAGACTGTAATCCAATTTCCTTTACACTGAAAACAAATCTGGTGTTTTGCGACCTCTTTGATTTTGCAGATCAAAGCACAGCTTAACAAACCATTTCCGTATTTTCTTTCTGACTCTGTGGTCCTGATAGAAAGGCACTGTTACGACTCCAAAACCTTTCTCATCTCAAGTGCTCCCCAGCCTACCGCAGGGGAAACTGGTTTACAATAGAAAAATGACAATTCTTCCTGGGAGTAAAAATAAAATAATTAGACTGGCAATTCCTAGGAATTACAGTCATGAAAAAAAGAAGAGAAAAAAAAAGAGAAAAAAAAAAAAGAAAAAAGAGAAAAGACCACAGGATGAAATAGAAACCATAGCTTGAGATATACCAGCCAGCACAGAAGTGTCAGCTTCTCCCTGTTCTTGTATTTCACAACACAAATAGGTGAACTTTTTTCTCTTTTCCTGCTTTCCACTATGCGTTACTGTAAGATGTAGAAAACTCCTCTGTAAATCCTGTATACACAGCAGCCTGAAGAAATTCTTCTCTAGCTAAGTGTAAAAGGTGACATTTTCAAGTCCTGGATGAGCCACTCACACGGAAGAGCTCTACAGAACAATCTACGAGAAGAAATAAAGCAGTCAGGGTCAGAGTTTATATACTCTTCTTTTTGTCCCTTCCCACCGTAATGAGTGTGCAATAGTTCTACCTCAGTTAACCTTGTCTTATTTCAGCTAGACTTGATCTGATCAAAAAAAACAGTGACTTTTTTTCATAGACAAGATAAGGCCCTGAGACCTAGCTGTGAGAAAGCAAGGAGCGGAAGCATTGCAGGACCACTTATGAAAGCACAAAGAAATAGCAGTGTGTGCCTTGGGACGTTTGTGCAGCTGTTCAGCGTGCGAGAGCCACCCATGACCTTGGGCTCCAACTTGAGGCAGTTACTAGATGGAGTGGTGCCTCCTCCCAGGTGTGCTTCTACAGACATCGTCCCTGCCATCACAGCTGGGCTGACATTGCAACTGCCTGATCCCTCCTGTTGTAGAGGCTCAGACCTCTTACCCTGCGGATCCTCCTGCTATGTCCCTGCCCTGTCCTCATCCTGCTCTCAGGTGTGCCACCTCCTCCACGCATCCTGACACTCACATCTATTATCATCCTTTTTCACATCCTTTCACACCAACTCCTGAAAAGGCAAAACATCAACCTCACACACAAACTCTTCTGCTTTTTTTTGGGGGGGTTTCCATACTCTGGAAGAAACTATACAAAAATGACAGTCTTTGCTTTTCCTGAACATGTACAGATATACAACGTATAGCTACTATCCAAATAAACTGATAAATCAAGGTTATTATTATGACCAATGGACCCTAGTTCTGACCCTGAAATCCTGAAATGTATGTTAACCTAAGTGCACAGTGGACACTTACTTAAAGGATACTGTGAGGCTCAGTAGAATCAGTAGAATTTCTAGTATTCAGGAACTTTCCATATGTTTTAAACCATGAAAATGTCAAACTCTACAGGCTAAAAGCAAACTCTCCATCAACATACAGATAAGGGAATCCATAACATTTATTTAACACATTTAAAATTTGCTAAGCTTAAAAAATTGACCTTTAAATTTATAAATTTCCAAACAGAAAATTCACATAATGCTAATGAATGAAGTAACTGAATAAAAACTCCCTACTTCATAGAATCATAGAAGTAGGGAGATTTTATTCGTTAGAGTTTTGATTTTGTAAGTTTGTGCAGTTTTATCAAAGCTGCTCAGTTATAAAGAACATTATGCTTCTGTCCACCACCACCTTTTCTGAAACAGAACTGTGTTTAACTATGACATGACTCTTTGACAGCACGCATATTTCTTTATAAATTTGGCAAAAAAATACAATAAGAAAAATGTATGCCCCAAACATCTGGTAGGCACTAAGCAAGTCACTGCATTATCCTAGTGACAGTATGAAGTAATTTATTTCAAAATTATATAAGAGTACATAATCAAGATACTTTTGAAAGGTAAATACCCCAGAATATTAAAAAACAAAACTGGCTTGGATATTTTGGGGCAACACAAGAAACCTGTTAGTTGCCTGGTTACCTTGTTTAGTGTAGCCATTTCTAAATTATACCAAACAGCCAGTGAAAGATTAAATTCTGGCCCAAAAGAGAGTTTTTTCTTTATTCCATTGTGTATCATCTATTAAATGGTTATTGAATTTAAAATGGCACAGGGTTGATTATTCCCATTTTATGTACCATTCGCTTGCTTCTAGGCACTCAGAGTAGTTAGCTACCCATGAATAAATGTCAAGAGTAGTAAAATAATACTGATTCATTCTCAAACGAATGCATTTGTCTTTTGCGAGTCCTCTATTCCACTTCCTGCTAGAAGGACCCTTGTCATCCCTAACAGCCTGGAAAGACGTCTATATACTCTCCATAATATTTGGTCCGACCTACTGATTTTGAGTCTTCTCTTTTTGAGAAGTTATTTGTGCCAGTTTACTAAGCTCAGGTGAAACTTGTGTCCTGACTCTACCTAGGCTGATACACATATCTGCCTACAAATTTTGAGAGCAAAAACTTTTATGAATCCTCCTAGGTCCCTATTTCTTTAATAAAGATTTCTGATAAATATTTACCATGAAGGCATTTTTTATTAATAAATATATTACATCTCCATATGATCTTAGTATAAAAAAGATATTAATTTCATAAATCATAGAATCATAGAATCGCCTAGGTTGGAAGGGACCTTTAAGATCATCAAGTCCAACCATTGACCTAACACTGCCAAGTCCACCACTAAACCAACACTAAACCCTAAGCACCACACCTACCCGTCTTTTAAATACTTCCAGGGATGGTGACTCAGGCACTTCTCTGGGCAGCCTGTTCCAATGTTTGATAACCCTTTCAGTGAAGAATTTTTTTACTAATATCCATCCTAAACCTTCCCAGGTGCAATTTGAGACCATTTTCTCTTGTTCTATCACTTGTTACTTGGGAAAAGAAACAGACACAAAAAACCCAAGGATGGACAATAAACCAAATTGATCATGGAATCCTATACTGTGTCAAAAAACTGTCTGCTGAGTTATTTACAAACAATGTTTAATATTTATCTTCTCTATTATATAGATGGTGCTTTGGATGGAGCTTTATTTTTCTTTTTTTTTGATATCCTCATTAAAACAAAATTCAACAAATCTTCAAACTTGAACTTCTATCCAAACACGTTAGTAATTTATTCCTCTTGAATCTCTCTTCATAAAAATGTTTATTTTTTTATGATCAGTATTCTTTGTTAAAGAATTAACATTGCATATACTTTTTTTCTTGCGAAGATTTCAGAGAAAGATTGCTTTTTAAAATTCAAGGGAATTGTCACCTATAATTTTCTTGCATATCAAGATCAAGGCATTCTTTGAAATCATGTGTTCTGTGCAACTGACGGGAAGTTTTAGATAATACAGATCTGAAACATTTAACAATAATAAATCCAACGAATAATGGTTTAGTGGCAGATTTGCTTTGGGATTCAGTAACACTACCATCTTATTTAAACATGATTATTTCCTAGTTTTTGCAAAATGCTTTGATGTAGAAAGCCTCTTTTTTTCTTATTGTCAATGCTGTACACATAAAGAAAGTGAACTATCTGAAATATATGCTATCTGGATGATCAAAATAGTAAGTTATCAATCCCCTTCTATTAAACCATCTTGAGTTTTGTTTTAAAATTCATAGTTTATTTGAAGAAAATTGTCAGCATCCTATTCATATCAGATTTGAAGGGGCACTAATTTGCTGTTCAGATTCATACTAGTGCCTTTAATATAACATTTAGCAAGACTACAGGCTAATAAATATTAAATAAATACATTATTCATAGTTGCAGCACATCTCCTTAAAGCAAATAGATAAGATGAGTGGTAAAGGGAAGGACCTCAGAAGTAATTTCACCACGATAAGTATCTAAAAATTGGAATGCTTTATGTGGTCAATATCGCAAGTTTCCAAACATCTTCAATTTACAATATCCAGGATGGCTTTATTCCCAGGACACTGATGGATGTTAGTCTTGAATTTTCCTGAAGTAGTCTATTGCACATAGCTTGATTTTATTAATCCAGTTCTTACTTTTTTAGATGTAAAATATTTTCACACAAAACAGAGGTCTAAATTGGTGCTTATTTTGGTGTCCCACCTATAAAGAAACTGACTTTTTTCTAAGAAAAATTTGCATGTTTACATTTTTGCTTCCTCAGCTGAATGCCAGTTAAGATTTCAGGTACAAAATTAACTATAAGTGAAAACTGGATTACTTAAGACTTTAACTACCTGAATGAAGGAGCAAAACCAGAGTGCCATTTGCTTTTGCACATTATAAACTGCAAATGTTGGTGGGAAAATGTACATACCAGACATTAGCAAGGATGATTTAATGAAAAGCAGAAGAGGAAATGAGCATTTCTAATTCCAAAATCTTGCCAGTTCAAGTGATCGACAAGGCAATTGTAAATTTTGACATGAAATGCACTCACTTGCTTATTGACTCTGTCTGCATACCTTTTCATGTGCACCAGTATACTGCAAAATATACATAAGAGTATAAAGCAGTTACAAAGACGTTGAATAGTGGCTAACACACACAGAAAAAGATGGCAAGCAATATTAAAGTACTAGACTAAGCACGAGTATGCCCTTGTAAGTACCAACCTTGTAAGACATGCAAGCAGTCCTCCATATGATGAGGAAGGGGCAACTTCCCTCGCTCCCTGAAACAGCTCCTTGGCATTACTTAGTCACCACCTTCCAACTCCACGTTTTTTTTCTTTTAATTTTATATGTTTCAATGTCAGTGGGTTTTTCCCATCTTCAGTCCTGGACCTGCTATGTATGCCCACCTCAACAAACTAAACTCAATCTGCAGTTTTACTGTTCTCTTCTTGGGTGGTTCATCTCTACAGTTTATCCTTGGTCTGAGCCAAGGTTACGCATCTGTGTCCTACGAGACCTTGGGCTGGGATTACAGGGAGCACAGCATCTGGGACGGGGGAGGTTATGCTGCCACATACAACACCACAAGCATCTGCTCTAATCTGCCCCCTCAGACAGCTACCTGCTTTCTTTCCTGTTATTGCTACGCTATCCTAGAGCTGAAATAGATTTTAAAGAAACAGAAAAAACATCCATTGAAAGGCAAAGCAACAGGTTGACAAAGGATGCAAATACTTGCGGATAATTATTACTAGGATTATACTTGGAGTTTTATGTAAAACCATCTGGGTTTAATAAAGTGTGTTTAAATTAGAAAAAAAAACCCACCAAAATCAACCAACCAAACAAAAAAACCCCAACACGGGATATCCTGTGTGATTTAATATAGTACTTAAAAATACATCCCTATTATATGCTTCAAAACTACATATAGCTCAATAACTGCTACTCTTTAAACCCAAGCTGCTTTCTTCATGGCTCCAACGAGGATGTCTTTATTGTCCTCTTCTGCTAGAATAAATACATGAAGAGGAAGCAAAACTTTACGCTATTAGCTTTATTCACACACTCCCAACCCAAACACCAAAAATCTTGTTTGAATGTCTCTCTAATTTTGAGACTGTTTGCTGAATTCACTGAAATTTTGCAAGGGAGAAATGATCCCAAAGATACACATTTCCTATGAGGTTTGTAACAACAGGCAGCCAGACAGAGGAGGGAGAACTCGTGTTAAGAGCAGAGTATGGCCTTCATTTTCTTATTAGGCATCAGACAGCACATATCCACAGAGATGTTCAAAATTCCACCACTTGTGAAACCGTTTTTCTGCATACTCCTCCCCCTTCACTAGTTCATCGGTACCCAGCATGCTTTTTCTTACGTGCTTTAGTACTTCCCACGGCCCACAATCCACCATCTCAGGAAACAGAAATAATCTTATTGAAGGTATACTTACTATGAGATCATAATAAAAGCAATGCAGAAGCAATCCACCCTGCTCCCCCACAGAGCAGGAGATAAATGTTGTGCTTATGTCGAGATCTGCAACTAATATATTACTTCAGAAAAGGAACCTCTTAGGATAAGGCTATAACACAAACTACAATTAATCTTTCCAGCAAGGCCCACTCTCCCCCATTCTGCCACAGGTCAAAGACCTACTGGACTTCTATGGAACTTTTATTTTAATAAAAATGAAACCAAATTTGCTGTTCTATGATTATTTTGTTACTGTAAGAATTTGCAATGTTCAATCATTGTAATATCTAGAAGGGTAGTTTCAACCTGTTACAATCTCCTTCTCTAAAATGTGTTCAATTTCTTATCAATTAGGCTACTGAAGGGCATATGGAGATAGTAAATAACTTTTGTAAGAAATGTACTTTTAAACATTTGTGAAATGCTGGATTTTGCCTCATCTAAGCCTAAACTGCAAGGCTTTCCTGAAGTGAAATGGAACACTGCCTCACCTCTTCAAGCCAGCAGAGGACCTGATTTCAAATCTTTTCTTATCCAAACACAACACAGATTTTTTCTATAGGGAACATTTGCTGAACAACAATTTTTTCATTATTTCTTCACGGTGATTCCAAGCAGACCTCTCATAGAACTAATCAGACACTTGCAATATCTGCAGACCTATCGTTGCTTTCAACGGCAGGATGGGTATAGAAGAGATTATTATTTCTAAAAATTTTATGATGATCTGTCCTTTTATGTAGTTTGAGCCACATCAATTCTGTCTGGAATTTTAGAACCAAGCTCTGTAAGCTTTGTCTGAGATAACAGGTTGACAAAATACTCAACCCAATAATGAAAACCACCAAAGATCAGGGCAGAAGAAATATTCCTGAGGGAGCTTTACTAGCTTGAATTGCAGCAACTGTGACCTTAAGGCACCTAAATGTTGAACAGAGGATGAGGCTTAGCCTTGAGCACCTACACTCTGTGGATCTTTTTGTGGATCTGGGCCAACATAATTGAGAATTCTAACTGATCCCACACCGCAGCTCCAATGAATTTTAACTTTCATTTTCAGCTCTCTAGCCATGTACAAAGTAATGGACCCAAGGGAAAGATATAAATCCGCGTATTTCAGGCCAGACTGACCTCTAACTGTCAAGAGTTGGGAGGAAATTTTTTCTGGAAATGTTATGTCTTAATTGTCTCTTGCAGGACTTCTTGAGCTTTACTACGAAACACCAGCCAGCACAAATTAGTAGTTTGGATCAGAAGAGCATCGCCTGTGCCTATTTCTGAGCTTTTTTAGGTACTAGTCTCAAAACCTAGCTCCTAACTTGCAGATGCCGAAGTTTCAATTGTAAGTTAAGTTTAAAATATTTTTAATAATCACAGAATGGTATGAAGTAAACTGCTTTTCTACTCTTAATTTCTGAATGAGTTACAGAAGAGAGAGTGGTTTTTTATTATTATAATTTTCATTAAACAATCCTCTCACTACCATATTATTCCATATTTTTAAAAGAATGAATATCGAGTCAGATTTGGCAATATTTCTTGTTTATACACAGATTCTCTGAGGTAATGCAGCATCATCAGGGAAAAGCACATCCAAACACAAAATTTGTACATCAAGTCTAACGAGCAATGCTTCTTGATTTTAGAGGAGTCTCTTGCTTTGTGAATGTAGCTCATCCCTCCTAGGAACATTACCAAGAGCACAGCATGCAATTCATAACAGCTACTTTTGGACTAGCTTTTAAAATCTTAAATGATTTAAGATTTTTAAGATTTTAATGTAGGATAAATACTGATTCCTTAAATGCTTTATATTGTTTTGGAACAGTGATACTTTTAAAATATGTTTTGCAAAAACATTATTGTACGAACAACAGAACTGAGAAAGTGCTAGGCAGCTAAGTACACTGAGGGGAACCCCCCCAAACATTTACCTATATGGTTTGTCCATGAACCTTTGTCACATCTGCAAAGATAACTAAGTCTGGTGGTTGTGTTAAATAGGATAACAAGCAGTATCTGAAATAAAAGAGTTCTGGATCAAGGATTCTTATCTTCCAACAAGATTAATCAGATAACTGCTATAGATCGGTACACTGTTGTTACTATACAGCATTTAGGAAATCCTAATATATTTTTTTAAAGATGAATTTTAGTTATTTTAGTATTGATAACTCTATAGGGTTGGGTTTTTTTTAAATATTCACAGATCAGAAACAATAGGACTTATTGGACTGGTGTGTTGACTGCTGTTTCCTGGTGGTTCTTTAGGGCTCAGTTCCACCAAAATCTCTGTCTACACTTCCTTATTGCTGCTTTCTTGTGTGCATATTGGACTTCTGAGACATTAGAACACAAGCACTGAAGGACTGGAAGAAGCGTTTTATGGTGGGGGCTGTCATTGTCTGTCCTTTATATTCTTACCGCTTATTCCTATGAGAACAGTAGCCTGAAAGACATGGTGTCTAGATTGGAGCAGGGAGTTGAAAGCAGATTGGCATCTGGATTCATGTAAATCCTGAGCAACTTAAATAAATGCTGAAATACTTTCAATTGCACGAAAAGTACAATTTCTCCGTGAGGAAGGATGGAGCTAACCAAATCATGCCTATTTTTTTCTTTTTTTTTTTTCCTTTTTTTTTTCCTTTTTGCCTTGCTACAGTAAGAAACAAGTTGTTTTATAAACATTGGGACAAGTTTGTTGTGTGCCAGAATGACTCTGCCTGGCAAGTTAGGCTACGAAAACTCTGTGGGAAAAACAACATTCTGAATCTTTGCTCTTCTTTCTCCTGTGTGACTCGTAAGTGCTAAAAAGCAGCCAAAGAAAAAAAAAAAAAGAACAAAAAAGAACAAAAGAACATAGGTTTGACTGCAAAAACCAAAAACAGATCCAGAGCTTCTCATTGAGATTTTTTCCATAAAAAGGCACAGTTGGTGGCTTTTAACACAGGTCCTATACAAATCCTTCATGTTGTTAACACAATCAATTCTATCTTCATGCTACTCAAGAATTCCAGTTTTAGGAAAGCAACACACATAAAACCAAGTTTCTTTGCTTATAGCTGTCAAGTCTGCCTTTCCAGTGAGCCTTAATTCCCCAAGAGCCATCTGCTTCCTTCCAGGGACGTATTCTCTCCCAATACTCTGCCATTAAAAACACTGTTGGAGCATTGTGGGGATAGAGTCCTTTCTACTTAAGCATGCAAGTCTAGTACTCCACCTAGATCTCCGTCCTATGTACAATGGAATCTTACCATATTTGTTAGCAATCAGACACCTGACTATTGTTGTTCGAAATAGTGGTTCCTCTATTCTCTTTTAGCTTTTTCTTTTTTAAAGAAATAGTAGTATACAAGCCATGCTTAGAAATGTATATTTCAAACAGCAATTAATCCCTTAATGCTTGTTGATACAAAAGAAATAAGCTAGCTATAACAGATGTGAAATTCACAGCTGTTTAACACAGTAAATTGAAGTTTCACTAACAGTGGATCTACCATGGAGAAAACATTTTCAAACATGTCACAAGACATGGGGAGGAGCAAGGAAATTACTTTAGTTTGTCCATATCCTGCATTAACACTATAACCACTGTACAATTTAATTACAGTTTACCCAATAGTTGTATTAGACATAAAGACATTAGGGGGAAAAAAAAGCATAGAAAAAAAAATTGACATATGTCATTGGATACAATGGCTTCTCTACGGGAATCACGGAAGAGTCCTGCTCTATTTAGCTTGGGAGAAAAAGAGATCGAGATTGGTAAAGACAGATGTAGAGATCACTAAAGATTTCATTAACATCCATGAAATTAGGGGTGACACAGAGAACACAAATAGGAAATAATAATTTAAATCTTGCATTGTCAATAAAAAAACCCAAACCCAAGATGACAGCAATAGAAGTCAAACATCAAGAAACCTGAAATAAGCTAAAACTGTTTGTTTCTTTATTTTTCTTTTCTTTGCACACGTACAGGATTTGTGGAACTATTTGCCAAAAGATGCGGTGGGACTGGATGCTAAAAATGTGTTAAAAAGGATATCAGACAACTTTTCAAGAATAGAATCCTTGGTTCTGAGCCAACATATAGCTTAGAAAGTCTGTAAACTGATGATTGCTGGAACCTGAGAGGTTCCTGAGAAACCACCAGTTTGATGCTTGCCATGATTTTATCTTTTCTAAAAAGATCTATGGTGATGATGAAGGCTAATTTCTCACCTGATCCACAAGGACAGTAAATAAAGTTTGGTCAGTTACGTTGATACAAAATGCAAAACCCCTGGAAATAATTTTTCCATTGTATAGCTTTTGTAAAATAGAGATGGAGTGTGGGAAGAGGACAAAGATGCCAGAAGGGTGACACTGCTTTTTTCCAACACAGTGATTTCTGTGGTTTTTGTGCTAATTGTTACATCTCCTGAGTTCCCAGATTATTAATTTTCTGCCTAATTATTTTGCAGCAACATATTCGGCATTATCGTGGCTTTTTTAATCATAATTATGTTAAAAAATCATGACATTAATATTCTCTTGGTGTATTATTAATGTTGATCATCAAAATGTATTAATACCTTTGCCACAAAAATATATTTAATCAAAGTTTCTTTTCCCTTTATTAAGCCTCCTGACTCATTTTTGTTTCAAAGGCTGTTATTTAGGATTACAAAATTAACAGTTTCTTTACCAAAAGTCAGCATAATTCCAGTGAGCTCTAGAAGACCTGAACACTAATCTGGAGCAGTACTTCCACATGAAAAATATCAAGCCATGAAAACTGTACTTAGTTTCAGGGTCTAAAATGGAAATTAAACTAGAGAATCACACCCAAAAAATTTGAACTGCTGTCATGTAAGCCAGACGGTGGCAGAAAAAGGTCAGTAACAATTGATTGCAAGGGAGCTGCTCAAGTGAATACAGATTATCTGACTGAAGAGGTGATGCAGCCTTAGATCCTAAATTATTAACACAGATACCTGAAAGAGGAATGGGTATACTGAGAATGCTTATATTATCATGATATCAGTCATCTGTTAAATCCAAGTTTATTATTTAAAAAAGAAAATCAATGAGCAATTAACACTAAGATAACAAACATCACAACCTTCAATTCTGAGTTACTTGCAATGGAGGTGCATCAATCTGTTTTATTATTCAGCACTGTCAAATCATTAACAACCCAAAACATTTGTTTGCAACAGCTTTATAGAGGTGACAGATGACAATATTCCTATTCAAACACACTACAGGCATTATTTTCTTCACCTTTTCATCAAAATCCAGCACCCTTCCCTTATAATAGTTGCACAGCAGTGCAAGAAGTGGAAAGTTCTGTGCCTTCACAATCTGCTAGCTTTAAGGCAGACTTCCTCTTTGATAGCTATTAAGTAATGAGACTTCATTATAAATTCCTGCTTCTTGTAATAAGAGATGCTAAAGTACAGTGCTTTTTAAAAAAAAATACACTGAAGAAGACAAGCCCTGTTATTCCAATCATTTTTTTTTTTTTTTTTTTCTCTTGGGAAATATAGAACACAGGATTTATCAGAAGCATCTTAGGAAAATGCATTAATCTTGTTTATACGACGGTGTTATTCATAATAAATAAAGCCAGGTGACTCATTACGATTAGAAAACTGCCACTGAAATCTCAGCATCAGTGAATAGCGCCAGCTGACTTTGAGCTTTATGAACGTTATGAGAAAGACGTCATTGGAATTTTTTGTAATGCCACAGTTCAGAACACGCAGAAATTAGAAGGCCCAGAGTTCGCATTTACTCTGCTTTTTTCCTGCGGTAGGTATCGCGAGCACAGAATTACAAAGAGAAGGGAAAGCTGAGAAGGGCAATGCGAATACACGCTTCATTAAAAATCACATTCAAGAAACTGTACCGGGTGCGGGTGCCCCGGTGCCGGCGGCGGGTGCTGCGGGGCGGCCCCTGTGTTGCCGGGCCGGGGCTGCCCCGTGCCGGACACAGCCGGTTCCAGCCGGCTCCAACGGCCCCAGCGCAGGGCACAGCTGAGCCCCTCAGCCACGGGCGGGCGCCGCGGGGAAAGCCTGGCTCAGAAAGGGCAAAACGCTGCCCGGCAGCCAGGGCTGAGGGAAACCGGGTGAGAAACAGCCCTGCGAGCCCCGAGGGGAGAGCGGGAGGAGGGGAGGAGGGGCTCCGGGCGCCCCCGCGGAGATGCCCCCGCGGCCCCGGCAGAGACCCCGCTGGGGCGGGGGTTTCCCTGCAGCCCCTGGGAAGGGCCCGGCCTGGAGCAGATTTATCCTGAAGGACTGCGTCCCATGGAGCAGGGAAAAGTGCGAGGAGACAGGAGCAGCAGAGAGGGGCTGCCGTGGGCTGACCGCAGACCCCCATTCCCCGTCCCATTGTGCCACTCAGGAGGGAGTTGGGAGTAAAAGAGTGAAGGTGAGCCTGGGCAGAAAGAAGGGTGAGCGGTAGGAAGATGTTTTCACATTTGCCTTTGTTTCTCACCATGCAACTCTCTTTTAATTGGCAATAAATGAATTTTCTCCAAGTCAAATCTGTTTTGCCCATGTCAGTAACCGATAAGGGATCTCCCTGTCGTTATGTGGATGCATAAGCTTATTCACCTTATTTTCTGCCCTCTCTAGTTGAGGAGGGGAGTGAGAGAGCAGCTGGATGGGCATCTGGCAGCTAGCCAAGGTCAACCCTCCACAGAAATCATGGTTAACCTTTTAACTACCTACTTGTGGAAATCAAGCACATATTCCACTGTTTGCTATGCTCAGCAATTTAAAACTATCCTTTTTATAAAAAAAAAGTACCCAAAAGTGCTGTTCAAAAACATGCAATGACTATGTAGGTAGTTCCTAAATTTATAGAATTTTATAAGGTGACTCTGATTACAAGTATCACTTCAAAAGACATCTGTAAAATACCCTTTATTGTCTATTTGACATTCTTAAATTTTCACTTTCTAAAAAATGTTCAATTTTGAAGTTAAGGATTAGCTTCAGCTAATCAGGAAACGTACCCACACTGCGAACAGAAACATGACTTCTCTTCTATTTATTTTTCTAGTACTGTGACAAGGAAAGAACATCCTCCTCATGCCAAAAATACATTAGGTAAGGAAATGGAATTGTGCCCGGCAGCACCACTGGAGTTTGGATCAGCACCTTGTCTTTGATTTGTGAAAGACTAAGGAATTTGCAAGAACTAAATTCAAGTCTGGATTTAATTGTTCATCCAGGTATGTAAGATAATTAAGACCCTCCATGCACTTATTATGAAGTGTTTTTCCTTTACAAGGTATTGCGTTAAAACCTGGGAAGACGTGTATCAGCAGAACATGCTTCTCATCACACGCATTACTCTGCATTAGGAGAAAAGATTAATGCCTGGCTTAGATGTCGTCAGCAGGTGGGGAGTTACTTCACTGCAAAGATGTCTGGAATACTCTACTGCCTTCTCTTTCCCAGTGCCTGTTTTGAGTCTTCCCCTCCCACAGCTCTGCCGGGGGACCTTCGTCTCGGTTTCATGAGGTCTGCTGGTATTTTTCCTGTTGACAGTTACATTAGTTCTCCACAGTTTCTATAATGAAAGGTGAACAAGGTCTGTTCTGAGTTCTTCCTAGGGCTAGGATTCTGTGAGATATCAGAGACAATCCTACAGGATATAAATAGATATCTTGCACTAGATCCTCTCAGCTAGTGTCACTGTTTGCCTCCTCTCTTGGGCTGTTCAGCGTCTGCTAGGCAAAGCTGTGGTCTCTTTCATTTATACCAGTATCAACTCAGTCTTTCTCAGGAGCTTAATAATATACCTGTGGCTGCTTCCTGGTGTTGCAACATTAAGGGACCCATATTTGAGTCCTTTCGTGAACTCGGACTTGGCTTTTGAGTCTTTTTCTGTCAAATAAGTATTTTTGGATAGAAGACAGGTGCCTGCTAAAACTTTACGCAGGATCTATTTCAAGGCATTCACCAAGTTCTAATAATGGCCAGAAAATGATGGCTGTGAAAGGACAATTGGTTAGCCATATAGAACAGCTTTAACTCCCCTCACATGTTTAGCTTAATAGTTTTCTTAAGGGCATTCATGTTTTCATGCTCCCAATAAAGGTTAACATAGGTCTGCTGTAGAAAATCCTAGCTCTGTTTAGCATTAGCTTGTTATCAGATCAGCCCAAATAGAGAGGAAGTTCTGCAGCATACTCCCAGATTTCTTATTTCCTTTTTTCTCCTGGTTTGGTTTTTAGTTTTGCTTCTAAAAATACATATATTGTATTGACTACAGTCTTCATGCCCTCTAATAACTTAGTACCATCTATAAAGTAAAATTTATGTTGAAATGCTTTAATCCTTTTACTTTTCCTGATGGAGACACTGAGAAACCTTCTGTATTATTTCATAGGCTGTTCGATGGCCTAACTTTAACTTGCCCACTATTTCTTTCCCTGAAATGTGGTACAGACAGCTTTTGCCAACACCTATTCCGGTGTTTCACATACGTCACCAGCTCTCAATCATCTTCTCCTGTCTAGTGTTACTGTGCAACAGCATGACTGGTGCTGCATTACAATGGCAGTCAGTTTGATTACTATTTTGATACAACTGAGTGGGTGACATTTTTCTATACTGTGTTTATATTAAAAGCCTTTGGCTTAATTCCGTAAAATAAATTCGGCACAGGGTTACTTCAAATACGCTACTGCAACATGGATGCAGTTTGATCCCAAACTGATGCAACATACGGATTTTTGCTGTACTTTTTGCTTCGTTATTTCTTCAAATATATATTTTCCTGTTTTAAATCAAAACACAGAAAATTATTTTCTTCTAGGAGATTCTTATTTTTTAATCAGGTGTGTGTATGCATATTAATTCTAACAGCAATAATGCAAACTTGAGAGAATTTTTTGCCTCGGCCCCCAGCTATGAAGCAGTAAAAACAGACACAGAGAGCTTTAATCCCCAGCCCCTAGATAATCATAGATGGGACACATGCTGGTTTAGCCACCTGGTGTAATTTATAATAGACTGAGGGTACTTCCAGCTTTGCCAGGTGTTGAACACCTCAGGGGAGCATTACAGAAGTTGACTGCCACCATGCCACAGGAGAGTTTGTTCCCACCTCTCTTTCCTTCATCTCCATCACCTTCTGGTCACAACTGACACTGCCTGCCAACAAGCTGAGTGACGTAAGAACTAATATCACAGCACTATCTCAAATAATACTGTGAAGTTTGGTGTTCTGCTAGTTTAGGGTCACTTTGTACTGATACGAAAGGTGGGGGGGGGGGAATAGAGAAAATAATAAAATGGAATGGTTTAGGTTGGAAAAGACCTTAAAGATCATCTAGTTCTAACCCCCTGCCATGGGCAGGGACACATCCCACTAGACCAGGTTGCTCAAAGCCCCATCCAGCGTGGCCTGGAACACTTCCAGGGATGGGGGATCCACAGCTTCTCTGGGCAACCTGTTCCAGTGCCTCACCACCCTCATAGTGAAAAATTTCTTCCTGATATCTAATCTAAATCTACCAGTTTGAAGCCCTTACTCCTCGTTTATCGCTACATGCCCTTGTAAAAGTCCCTCTCCAGCTTTCTTGTAGGTCCTCTTCAGATATTGGAAAGATGCTATAAGGTCTCCCCAGAGCCTTCTCTTCTCCAGGATGAATAATTCCAGCTCTCTCAGCCTGTCCTCACAGGAGAGGTGCTCCAGCCCTCTGATCATCTTGTGGCCCTCTTCTGGACCTGCTCCAACAGGTCCATGTGTTTCTTGTGCTGAGGACTCCAAAGCTGGACACAGCAGTCCAGGCTCACCAGAGTGGAGTAGAGGGGGAGAATCACCTCCCTTGCCCTGCTGGCCACTCTTCTTTTGATACAGCCCAGGATATGGTTGGCCTTCTGGGCTGCAAGCACACATTGCCGGGTCACATTGAGCTTCGCAACAAGAAGCCACACTGTGATGAGCAGATGAACTTTACTGCCTTTAGGATCAAGTTCAATCAGTTACGTTACCTGCACTATTTAAAGACCATTGCATACTATGCAGTATTTACATGAATAGTCATGCTGAAAAGAAGCAAGACAACAAGCCTTTTCCAGTTATTTTTGGTGCAGTAATAAATACAGAACAGTAGAATGTACTGCAAAATACACCAAATGGTACCTAGTAAGACTTTAAGACTCTAATTTCAATGAAAGTGCTCTGATAGAAAAGTAAAGAACAGGGAAGACAGAATTGTTTCTTAATGTCACTGGAACTTTGACATAGAATTATGTCATTGAATTACAATCTCACATCTTTATTTTTCATGTATAAAATGCAATTTATTTTAATAATATGTGGAAAACAGTGGTAATGACAGCAAGTAATTTTTTAGGGTTTTTTTGAGGGGCCACTTTGCAATAACTCATTGAGAATTGGGGGAAAAAAAAGTATTTGTCAAAAAGTTTCAAAGCCCCTCTTCCCTCTAGTGTTTAATGACATTTTTGTTGTTATTTTGTACTGTGTTGCTCTCACTGAGAAATCAGTCTTTTCATTGCATTGTGAAGGGATTATTTATCTTGAAATAATCTGCGGACTGGAAAAAATATTTCTAGCAATGCAAAGCTTATCCTCTAAATGGCTTTTTTTCCATCCAAAATATTTTTTAATTACTAATGGATGCATAAATCAATATTGAGAGATAGTGGTATGAAATGACCGGAGGGCATTAAGTTTTCCTGCCAAATTCTTCAAGAGACACTACGCAAGTAAAATACAAATATATATTTCTTGATGTAATGCTCAAGACTGAAATTTCAAGCAAAACAGACAATCACAAGGAATATAGTTCCACCAGTATGTAAGAATGTTACCTAACGGCCAGTTAAAACAGTGTTTGAATTCGCCTTCCCCTATTTTCTGTACATGCACAAAAGGTAGCTTATGGTAAATGACAAAATGGCCAGCCCCTACTTAACATAGCTTATGTCTGTAAAGTTATAAAAATGAGATTTAGATTTGAGATCAATAATGACATATCTTTAACCCATCAGATAAATTTTCACATTTGGGACATCAGCACTTGCTAAACCTCACAGCTGGGTATCAAAACTGAGGTACAAAGCACTAAAACTAATAGCAGAAAGGTAGTAAGACTGATTTTCTTAGGTGGCCTTTCAGCTGTATATCTCAGTGTATGAGCCCTCTTTACCTGTCTTGTCAAGTTTTGGTTAAGACAACCAGATGTTTATTTTTTATTTTAACCAGTAACAGAGACAAGACTATCATAACCCAATGCTGTTCTCTCTCTCTCAGATGATAACTTTCAAGTCTTCAAGTTTTCCGTGGACAGCTGGCCATAAGGAAACTTCTCTTCCAGTCCATTCCAACACAACAGAGTAGAGCCATTGTATCAGGCATCTGCCTCAGATGTGTGGGACTATGCTAACCACTGCTGAAAAGCAGCATTTGGCAATGTCTGACACAGGGGAAACCAGCATCTGATTCTGTGAATTTTCCTGCTCTGTTCTATCCGTATCTTATACCAGAATGGAGGAGAAAATTGTTGACAAGTGGTTTTCTGCCCCCCAACCAAGATGGGGTAAGAAAAATAAGAATAGAATGGAATGGAATGGAATGGAAATGGGAGGGGAGGGGAGGGGAGAGGAGAGGAGAGGAGGGGAGGGAAGAAAGATAAGATGTCCTGGTTTGAGGTAAAACAGAACCAGTTTTCTTTTCAGTACTTTTACTTTTCAGTTAAGCCTCCTCTAACTCTCTGAAATTAACAGCATATTCTTCAGACAATGTCCACTTCTAGCAGATAAGGTCTGATGTTTATAGTGAATACCAAGGAATGCAGAGAGGCTCTGCTTATACATACTGCTATAACAACCAAGGTCAGACAACTTTGTAGTGTGCCCCATTGGAGGGTCGGAAGAGGAAGAGCGTAGAGGGGTCGCACCTGCATGGAGGAGCGGACAGGACAGGTGACCCAAAACTGACCAACAGGGTATTTCATCCCATCTACATCATGCTCAGTATAAAAGCTGATGGATCAAAGAGGTCAGCCTTTTTCTTCAATGACCAGTGTCTGAGGAGGACTCTGTCTGTTTGTCTGCCTTTGATCCTGATCCATGTGTTCTTGAATCTAGTTCCTGAGTTCAGCTCCTGTCTGTTGCTTAGTACAGTCTGGGAATTCTCCAGTGCCTGCCGGTGACATGATCATCATCCTAGGAGCTCGATATGGTTTTGTATCTATTGTATATATTTCATTATTTTCTTATTATCTATCTCTTATTATTTTATTATTAGTATTTCATCAAAGAAATTTAGTTTCTTTTCAACTTGTCTTTCTCATTTTCTCTCATGCAAAGAGAGCATCTGTCCTTGAATGGAGTGGAATGGAATGGAGTGGAATGGAATGGAGTGGAATGGAATGGAGTGGAATGGAATGGAGTGGAATGGAATAGAATAGAATAATTTCAGTTGCAAGGCACCTGCAATGATCATCTAGTCCAACTGCCTGACCAGTTCAGGGCTTACCAAGTTAAAGCATGTTGTTAAGGGCATTATCCAAATGTCTCTTGAACACTGACAGGCTTGGGGCATCAACCACCTTTCTAGGAAGCCTGTTCCAGTGTTTGACCACTCTGACGATGAAAAATGCCTCCTAATGTCCAGTCTAAACCTCTCCTGGCGCAGCTTTGAACCATTCCCACACATCCTATCGGTGGATACCAAAGATAGGAGATCAGCACCTCCCTCTCCACTTCCCCTCCTCAGGAAGCTGTAGAGAGCAGTGACGTCGCCTCATGGCATCCTTTACTCCAAACTAGACAAGCCCAAAGTCCTTAGATACTCCTCAGAGGACATGGTTTCCAGCCCTTTCACCAGCTTTGTTGCCCTCTTGTGGAGGCATTCAAGGACATTCACATCCCTCTTAACTTGTGGGGCTCAGAACTGCAAAGAGTATTCAAGGTGAGGCCACACCAACATGGAATGCAGGAGGATAATGACGTCTTTTGACTGGCTGGTTATACTGTGTGTGAGGCACCCCAGGATGCGGTTTGCCGCCTGGGCTGCCAGGGCACACTGCTGACTCATAGTGAGCCTGTTGTCAACCAGCACCCCCAGATCCCTTTCTGCAGGGCTGCTCTCCAGCTGCTTGTATCCCAGTCCATACTTGAGTCTCGTGTTACTCCATCGAGACACAAGTAGAAGCAAAGTTCTAAACAAGCAGTGAAAGTACTCAAGATTATTTCAAGGAGGACCAAATAATGTGGTCAAAGTTTAAACCAGCTCCCTTTTCCAGAATAGCTCACGTGATCCGCAAGGGCATTCAAGAAGTTCATTCAGGGAACAGCTCTGTTAAGACTCTCAGAGGTGAATAGATGCTGTGAGCATTTCTACACCATGAGGTTCTTGAGTATTGAGCCATTCCATCTACACACAAAGGTACAGTATGCAGACAGTCTCATAACTAGAAATGAAGGGAACTACAGGTATTTAGTGACTTCCCTGCACTCAGGTTTAGATTAAGTACCTCCCCCAGCTCTTTCTTCATAGACAAAAGTATACTAAGGTACTTTTATAAAGTACTAAAGTACCTTTGTAATCTTGAAACTTGGTAATAAACTTCTAGGAGTCTCATCCAACTACTTGAACATCTCCCACCAATTCTAGCTTATCAAAACCAACCCACCTGAAACACAACACCTCACAAGTGCGAGTCATTTTACCTTTCTTTAGCACCTACTAGCACATTCTCGTCACAATTTCCAATGATCCGTATTTAGCTTTCTAAGCAAGCAGCAGGACACAGATTGAGATTTCATCTTCTGCCACTGCTGTCATAAGGCTGAAACAAGCAATAGTTTCCCCTGCTGCGTTAGACACACGCGTGATCAGAGGAGTCCAGTATAACAGGCCTATAGGAAACTTCTATGGGCTATGTAATAAAATAATATTTAGTAGATTAGGATGCTTTCGTTTCGAAAGTTACCCTTATATGTAGCAGAGCTTCTTGAAATAAGTTTAACTAAATTTCACTGTAATCAAAACCAGTGAATTTCTCATAGCCTTATCGATTATACCAAAATCCTAAAACTTCCAAATTGAGACAAAGAAGATCATAACTGTATGTCAGTGAAATGCAGAATTTTGCCATTCTGTTCTATTCAGTTTTGTAGAACACTGACCAAAGTATTCAACAGATATAAGCCAAAGTTAAAATGGCAGATCCCATATACACAAATATACATATTGAAATCATCAATAAATGTCTCAGTATCTATTTTGTCACATATCGAAATGTCCGCTTTATGGTAGAAACAGAATACTAGATTGTAAGACAGCAAAAGATCAGGTTAGAATGATTTGAAATTCGGAAGTTAAGTTCAGAGAGCTTCACTGACCACCTTAGTTTTGTTCTTTCCATTTCAGTCCTATTTTCTTGCCTAATCCTGTCATTTTCTGTTTTTCTCCTGATTGCCATCCATAACTCCCTCCTGAATTTGCATATGTTCTCTTACTTCTTTCTCGTTTTCTCAGTATCTTTTCAAGACATAAGAATGCAACAAGTGGGTAGAAAGAAGCAGAAGTCTGGTTCTAAAAGCAAAAGAAGACACAAAAATGCTCATTTGGTAATTTACACTGAACATAAATTTTAAGAATGACAGCTGATAACAATTCTTCCAATGCAGTCAAAGCAGAATATTTTTATTTTATTGAAACTCCCTTGTGGATTTATTTTTATATAAAATTACATCTATACTCAGAAACTCAAACAATGGTTTGAGCGTTAAAAATGGTACTTTACAGTGAAAGGAAACTGTCTTAGAGCTTTTGCACTGCCTTGTTAATGTAAAAATAATTAGTAAGAAAGAAAAATATTTTCAATTCAATATTTTCTTACATGTGTTTTATATGGCATTCTTTAATTTTTGGACTTTCAGCTCATACCCGTGTTAATTACACATAGTTTTTGAATGTATTGCTTACGAATAAAAGACAATAAGCAAAACTATATAGTTTAACTACTGATACTAATAGGCTTTGAGTTGTCCTAGCACAAAGAAATATTTAGGTGCTTCCATAGATCACTGGAGAAAGAATTAATCTTCAGACAGAAAGAAGATTATTTTGGGGTATGGATATTCTTGTGCTAATATCACATTTAACTGAAGTAGATTTTCAACTCCCATGGTATTTTTCCCCTGAATATGGGTATAAAGAGCAATCCCATCCTCTATCCTAGCAAATTAAAAGCTTAAGAGGAATAAAGTTCTTCTAGTCTTTGTCCCTGTAAGCTCTCCAAATTCCTGATTCATTCTGCACTTGTTTTGGTTTGAATTCTAATTCTTTGAAAGTAAGCGGTCAGAATTATGCACAGAATTTCAGACGATGTTTTACTAAACCCTTGTTCAACTGTACTAGTATTTCTCTCTATTGAGAAAAGATAGCCTTATTATCAGCTACAATATATTGGCAATTCACATGATTCTGCAATGAACTAATACATATAAGTCTCTCTTCCTTGGACATTTCCACTGATGAACTTCTAGCTTAATGAAGGTTTCTGTGATTAGATTGATGTATAACATTGCATCTTCTGCTATTAGCTTTAAAACCTATTCTGTTTTTTCTAATTTTCTGAAAGCAGATGTTTTGAAACATTATTTCAGCATTCTCCCTATTAATAATATTCATAATTTACTATTTGTGTCACATCACCTCTGAAAATATTGTTTACTACTTAACTATGAAAAATCCCATTATCCACCTAGCCTGACACTGAGGTTAATGTCGATGCCGTTCTCCTTTTACTTAATGGGTTACCCTTTTCACAATCCCTTTACAAATTGTAGTACTGTACCGAGTGTTTTTGACCAGATAGGAGAGAGATACATGTATTTTGTCTGCTAAAATCACAACGCTTGTTTAACAAAAAACCCCACCAGTACCTCCCCCTCACCGAAGAAACAATAAGAAGTTACTTTCTCATAATTTACTTTTCCATTTAATCTCTTTTCAACTATTCTTTCTGTCTAAATTTGTTCAGGAGTATTGCTTCCTGTTGGCCAAGCATCAACAGCATGATACTTCTTGGTTTTGCTCTTGCCAGTGTAGATTTTCACTTAGCAACAAGTGGTGCTATTTGGTGCTAGCATATGAATCATACTTATGCCATTTAAATATAAAACGCTCACCCATTGTACAAAATGAAAAAAAAAAAAAACAACCCAAACTATAATTAGAGTTATCTCAACTTTAAGGCTATACAAAAGTTCATCAGCTTTAGACTGATGAAGAAAGTGATGCGAGAACGTACATCCTTATTCAGTGATGGAAAGAAAGTCTAAATGACTGTTTTAGACCAGTATGACCTGTGTGAACTACAAAAATATTGTTTAGTCAAGCAGGAAGATAGCTGCCAGGACTCGAGCCACTGAGATATTTCTGGATAACAGAAGATATAATCTGTTGTGAGTGTAGTTCACCAAAATGTCAGGTTTAAGAATAATTCCACCAAAATGTCACGTTTAAGAATAATTCTAAGCGGCTAGAATTTGTTACGAAATAAACTTTGACCACCTTTAAAGTCTATTTCTCTTGTTAGTTCATCACCTTGTGCTGCATCATGTTAACCAGAAAGCATGGCAAGACAGTTAATGTACTAAGAAGAGCCTTAAAGAAAAACAAAACAGAGCAACAAAAACAAGCAAAAAACCCCAACCAGGCTAATTCCTATCTTTACTTTTAATAAATCCTGGTTATTGAACAAGCAGCCCTTAGAAATACCTCTTCCACATCTCTGTGCTGGAGGTTGTTCTCTAAGCTCAATTTTTGAAAATTAAGTCCGTTTAAAAAGTTAATCATCTTGAAGATGCAGCCAGGAATAACTGACAGATCCAATGACTACTAGAGTGCTGAATATGTCTGCACTACGCTGCTATGAAATTTCTAGAAAAAACAGGATCCTAAAAGCAAGAATTTTCCATAACACTTTTTGTGCTTACACAATAATGAAGTCTATACTAGCAGTCAAAATATGTGAAATAATAATCAAGGGCTGATTTAACGCAGGATCCCATGTTTATTGCAAAATTGGAGTTCCTGGAAAACCCTATAGCAGATGTTAACATTATGTTCACCATTATGTGCTCAAGACATAACTTATTAGAATTTTTTTTTAATTTTTTTTTTTTCAAATGCCTTTTCATGGCATTCCATGTGACACCTGCTGATTAAACCTTGGACAATTTACATGAAGGGTGTAGCATGACGATAAATAAAAATGTGCCTGAGAAACAGGAAAAAAAAGTATTTCCAAGAATTTTAGGAAATTTGTTCAACTCTGAGAGTTGAGATTCCAGACTGCTTTTTACTTCTGCTCCATACAGCTTTAACATTTAAAGTTGCTCATGAAACGAAATAGGGAAATGACAAACACAAGAGTCAACATCAAAGAAAGCTGGACAAGGATTAGAATTACTCTATAGGCAACCTAACTTAGAAAAAACAAAATTCAATATATATTAGTATAGTTAGGTTTATGTTAGTACTCCTAGAGAGGGGAATGATGATTGAATATACAGCTGGGGAGAAGGGTTAAGGTGGAATGTTGCAAGAAATGGGAAAAGATGGTCTTTGTATCAGTTATCTCTCTGCGTCTTCAGTATATAGAAGAAAAAGAGAACGAGAGAATGAAATATGCTTAGTGTGACCACTAAATACTGAGTAGTTTCAGATGCTGTACATCTGCTTGTAATAGTAAATTAAATTCCTAAAAATGACACCAAAGATAAAAGACTGGTGATGACCGTAGAGTAGGACCATGAGTGGCATATGTAATCTAAGACTTTTCCCCAACAGTATCAGATAGCAGGTGACTTATAGGAAAATGCAAGACCTCATCACAGTCTTCCCCCAAATTATTATTTATATCAGCCTCTCTATCCTCTGGCCTCTCTCAGTGGGCGTATGACCAGAGAAAGGATGGCTCTGTCCTGTCCAAAACCTGTGGGATTTACTCATTGTTCATGCCGTGCCATAACATTTTTTTAAAGACCTCCAGCATGTCAACTTGTCTGACGTAATGTGCAATGAGTTTTTCAGATTCCTTGTGTGGTTCAGGAAAACATGTTGTGTAGTGCAGGAAAACGTCACTCTTTTGTTTACTTTAAATCAGACACTTTGAAGTTGATTAAATGCAGTCCCACTTTTGTACTATGAGAATGCCAGGACATAAATGCCTTTCCTCCACCTACCCTCTTAATACCACGTATTAACACATAGAAATGTCTTCTCTCTAAATGTTACATCCACTATCTGGTGTGAAGCTTTCAGTGTAGAATGGCAGAAATCTGGCAAGAGCTGCACAGGGATGTGCTTCGGGATCAGGCAGCTGCAGCAGTATTTGATTCCCCAGGCTCTTCATCCCTCTACATGCGCAGAGGAAACACAGTAGTGCCATTTAGCCTTCTTCCATCAGACCTGCTCATGGAAGCTGGTAAACGAGAATCCCATATGAACAAATTTATTGTCTGTTTCAACATGTCCAAAGCCTAGAAAATTCCCTGGTCCTTATCCTGAGAAAATCACCAAATAGCAGAAACATGACTTTTGAAACAAGAAGCCAGCAACAGCTATGCCTTTGAGGAAATGAGAATGATCATATCTCCCTTCCTAGGCTTCAAAACATTTTACCTATCCAATGGCTGCACCAGTGGAAAGATTCTCAGCTGAGATCATAGAATCATAGAATCGCAGAATCGGCTAGGTTGGAAGGGACCGTTCAGATCATCTAGTCCAACCATCAACCTAACACTGACAAAAACCATCACCAAACCATATCTCTAAGCACTATGTCTATCTGATGCCAGCTGAGAATCGGGCTGAAATAATTTTGATGAGCAGACCCCGTTTAAAACTCTGCTCTTGGCCATACGCTGGGGATTTGCATTTTCTCATGACATCGAGTTGATGTCCCCATTACTTACTGCAGGGGGGTTGGACTAAATCACCTTTAGAGGTCCCTTCCAACCCAACACATTCTATGATTCTATGATTCTACATAAATACCCTATGTCTTAAGTCTTTCATTGAATGCGTCTCCATGTTTCCAGGTATTTTCTTCATTCATCTCTGCTCTTCTGCTGTCATGTACAGAACTAAAAACAGCATTTCAGTGAAGAAGACAAGACTGATAGATGCTGCAGCATTTTTCAGCATTCTTCTTTATGCCA
Organism: Larus michahellis; assembly: GCF_964199755.1. Taxonomy (NCBI): domain Eukaryota; kingdom Metazoa; phylum Chordata; class Aves; order Charadriiformes; family Laridae; genus Larus; species Larus michahellis. The sequence continues at coordinate 83,087,844 of NC_133897.1, forward strand.
CGTGTCCCTAGCATTTTGTTCCCTTTTTGTATGTTTTCTAATTTACCAACACCACAAAGCAAACTTTAAAAGTGTGAGTTACAGAGCGCTGCTTTTATTTATGAAGTACAGAAAGAAATGGTTAGGAGTAAATATAAATGAGCCATATAAAATCTTAATTTTGGGGCAAATAATGCGGTTTGATTCATCATCCATTGTAACTCAGATCAGACAGAAAAGACTCAAACAAAACGCAAGAAGGTAGTGTGGGGAGACGACCCAGAGTGAGTGGCAGTGCTTTGGATGGGGGTCTGACCTTTCCTTGTGCTGGGCCCGAGCTTGCCCAGCAACTGCAAGCCCCGAGCTTGCCCAGTGACAGCGACATGACGCTGCTGGGGCAGTGACCGCAGAAACCCCCGGGGAAAGGTGTACAAACCGCTCCCTGAGAGCCCAACTTGAGTGCTCCTGAGGAAGGGCTAGCCCGTGCCTTGGAGATCTCCCCTTACTTGGCACGCCAGGTAAGGATACTTCCCTGGGAATGGAGTGATGCCTACTAGGTACATTATAAGGAATTTTTAAAAGAAGCGGAAGAGTTGCCACTCGCAAGGGGGTGTAATTGTTATCTACTTAGTAAGTGCTTTATCATAGTAAACCTCACTTTGTGCCTCAGACTCAAAACCTCAAGGTGGCAGAGGGTCTGACCATGACAGGTAGGAAAAGATTTTTACAACATTATACTGGGTCTGGCTTGTATGGAGTTAATTTTCTTACTAGGAGTCCTTATGGTGCTGTGTTTTGCATTTGTGACTAAAACACTGTTGATAGCACAGCAGTGTTTTGGCTAATGCTGAACAGCACTTGCACAGCAGCAAGGCTTTCTCTTTTCCCACTCTGCCCCCTCCCAGCAAGAAGGCTGAGAGCGGGCAAGGGGTTGGGAAGGGATGCAACTGGACAGCTGATCCAGGTTGAGCAAAGGGATATCCCATGCCATATAACGTCATGCTCAGAAATAAAAACTCGGGGTGGGAGCAGGAGGGGGGAATGTTGCATAGGTAGCTGTTGCTCAAAGACAGGCTGGGCACCAGTCTTTTTGTCGGAGGTGGTGAGTGACTGACTTTGCATCGCTTGCTTTGTTTTGTCTTTCTTTCATTTTTCTTACGAAACTATCTTTATCTTGAACCATGAGGTTTTTTCACTTTTGCTCTTCCTATTATTTCCCCTTGTCCCACTGTGGGAAAAGCAGCTGTGTGTTGCTTAGGTGCCTGCTGGAGTTGATTTACATGCAGGAGGTAATACATATGAACTCTGTTCTAAGCAAATGATAAAAAAAAAGAAAAGTTTTGGTGTCTTTAGTTATCTTTATTCACTCTTAGGTAATGCGGTTATATGCTGAATTTGCTTCTCTGTTTCATTAAACAAAAATGTTCTTGGGCAGTTGAACAGCAAATGCCAGTAGCCCTTCCACTTGGAGCCGAATTTTTCTTGTGGTAGAAAATTTACTCTGGAACAAAAGAAAGGGTGCAGTTAGCTGACATTTCTCTCCGTAGCAGTGACAGCCTTCAAAAAAAAATTACTGTTCTTACTTACCTGGGAGCAGTTCTATATAGTTCAGGACTTTATGCAGCACACCTGAGAAGGCATGAAGGAGTAAAAAGAAGCAACTAGGGTCATAGATGGCTCTTACGCTGCCAAGAGATGTAGTTTGTCACCTGTCTGGCTCTGTCTTGTCCCAGAAATTCAGTCTCTTTGCCTAGGTACAAATAATTACTGTGGTTGCCAACAATTGAAATAATCTCAAAATGTTCAAATACATTGAGATGGAACAAGGCTTATTGTCATTTAAATGTAAGACATGGCAAAGATAGCAAAATCTCGCTATCAGGAACACCTGGCCTAAAAGTAGGGGGTGTGGGTGTGGGCAAGAGAGCTTTCTTAGCCCTCTCTAGCCAAAAATAACTTGTACATTAATCTCGATTTATGTCATGGCACTTGCATTTGCTCAAGCGCAATTCTCAAAAGTACCCATAGAATTTCTTGGGTTAATAAACTTATTATAGCTATTCCACTAAAATTATGCTAGTTTTCCATTTTCTGCTGATGTTTCCATTTTGTTCATGCAAAATTCCTTCTACAGTTGCAAAAGGATTGTGAGCTTTTCCTCAGGCCTTGTGGTGTGGTCCCAAGTAGCTAATAATGTGTCTTTATTATACTTTCAGTGTCAACTTTAGGTGAAGTTATGCCTATAAACAAACAGTTAATTCCCCTAATGAATTCTCTGAGGTTAAGCTGACAACTGACACTTATCATATTAGTTTAGACTGTTTTGCTTGGTGAACAAAATAAAGAAACATACTATGTGGGAGTAGATTAGAATGTAAAGACTGAACTACCTCATTGTGGGTCTTAAAATAATAGTATCCTCAGTGGATTCAAATGACTGCAGCCATTCTGCGTCCAGTTTTGCATAAAAATGTACTTTAATTCTATTTACTATAATTTTTTCCTCCATGTTTTGCTACCTGTTTCTTACTGCAAAAAAAAAAAACCCCAAACAAACGAATTCAGAACAAAGCCACAAGATTTTTATACCTGAAAGAATATTAATGCAAATAACCAACATTCATTCTCTCCACAAAGAAAAACCTCCCTTTGAAATTCCCTTGAAGAAAGCTAAGGTAACACTGTATGCTTTTGGAAAGTGTTGCCCATGCAAGATAGATATAATATGCCAAAACATTAATAATGAGTCACTGTAGCATTGTTATTACTGTTAGATATATTTCCTGGCACCTTAGATGACTAAAACCTGCTAAAGATACATAAGACAAGATAGGAGACTGTCCTGTACGGATACTGTGTTAGAAGATACACATCGTCTTGTAGGATTATTAAGTGTTTTTTAAAGCAAATCCTGAAGTGAAGAAAGCTCCCTGACAGTATTAAGAGTAGAATTTGGCTTCACTGATATGTAACACATTCCAGGTGGCGCCTGGATGTGTTGCCTTGACACATCTTGTAGGTGTGTTCATGCTCAGTACCTTGCATATTGTCAGCTTACTGAATAGCAGTCATCTATATTATTTATAGTTGTGACAAAGATGAATAATTTGTATATTCACAAACTTTCCTAATCTCACACTCCACATATCACTTTATTTGTGCTACAGTAGTAGCTCTCTTTCAAAACAATGATGTTGTTATACTATTAATTTAAAAAGAAGCATAACATTTTGTCTTCGAATACTTTCTCATTATATTCGACATGTTTATTTCAGTTAATTCACTGAGAAGTTGCATGTTTCATGTAAATCCTTAACTGCCATTTTCCAGTGTTGCTTATCATTACAAATTAAGGCATAGGATGCTTCAACTTTTGTTTTCAAATAGGCTTAAATTGCAGTACAAAATGCAGTGTGATTTAAAATTATTGGAGGACTTCAAATTTTATAGGCACTTCAGCACGGAATTTAAAGCACTCCAATAATTTTAAATCACTCTGCATTGCACAAAGCAATTTAAATTTATTGGAAGTGAAATTTGGAAGCGGTCAGGGTTCTGGGCATTGGCAGCATGCACTGGTTTAAAATGACTAAAGTGCTTTAAATTTTTATAAGCACTTCATTTAAAGATCAAGGCTCAGGCCTGGGATGGTGTCATTTAAAGTTGTTAGAGGTTTTCTCACTTGAATTAAAATTAAAGAAAATAATAATATTAGAGCTCTTCTCAGAATAATTTTACATTATTTTACTTGACAAGAGATCCAAAAAGGAAAAAAAAAAGCAAATAAGGTACAATCCTGTAAAAGCTACCTCATCCTATTAATTTCAGAGAAAGCTCTTGCAACACTGTCTTTTGTTACAGTCTCCTGATGGATTTCTTTTTTTCTAACATAAAGAGTAAATAAATGTCAGATAGATTTCAGTACACTTTATGCAAGGTGAAATTTTCTTTAACTCAAAATGACAGAGAAATTGTTAAGAAATCAAATGTCACATTTTAAACAAAGGCCCCCATCCTACCAACTATGGGATTAAGTTTGAACTGTTATGATTAGTTTCAGAATCATAATAGAACAATTGAGGCTTCTCTCCTATTTTAGAGGATTGCTGATCTCTTTCTTGGCCTCAGATACCTTGAGCTTCCATCATTATTCCCTATTCTTTCTGATTATCTGTTTAGCTTTTCCTGGGGGAAGGGGGCAGGGGGGAAATAAGGAGCTGTTTGTTTTGAAAAACGGGCCCAAAGTTTAGCAGCAAGTAAGAGCTGAGGCACTGTGTGAGTGAGTATATGTGAGATATTTTAGTGTTTAAAAGACCCTCTGTCTAAGCTCTGTTTACAAAAACTTAAGGAAGGTGAAGATGAGCTGATGAACTGTGGTAGGTCAGGCACATTATGGAAAGGGGCCCATGAGGATCCTTTATTTAGGAGCAAACCCATCTTATTTGCTCTAAGGTAATCTTCCTCCGAATAGTGCCAGTCAGGGCACAGATAAATTTCACTTGAACTCCTAGTATACTCAAGTCCAGCCTACTTCAACAATGATTTGAGGATTTCATGCTGGAGTCATTTTAGGGACAACTTGCAGGAAGAGACGAAGCAGCTGCAGGGATATTCAGCTTCTCCTCATCACGTACCAAAGGCCACACAGTTACAGATTACTGCCCCATGAGACATCACGCAATTATTACTGCAATGCAATACTTCTGTGACATACAAAGGTCAAATTAAATGATTTTCATGGTCCCCTATCATTCTGATTATGTTTAAAACTGTTTTTCTTTAAACTTGTCCCAAGCTCACCAGCCACCTTTACGCTCAACAAGAAAAACAAAAACAACAAGAAGAGAACTCCAAGCAAAAGTATAATCAAACTGTGCACATAATGAAGCTATGTAAATAAACACCAAGGATCCTTTCCCCCCTCCCTTCTGTACCCACCCCTCACCTAGAGCAATCCTGTAGGTTTCACAGAACAGGAGCATGTTTTTTAACTCCACTGTAAGAAGTGTAGCGCAGTACAGATATTAATAGCTATACTGATGTTGAAAGAACAAAGTTAAAAGGTTATCAAGAAGTTTTGGTTGGAACATGGTTGAGACATCGAGGAACGTACCTAACCTTGAACAGGATGTGAAACGAAATGACGTGCCTCACGTGTTCTTTTGCTGTTGCCGATTTAAGACATAAGATAGCAAAAAATATAACTTCTGGACCAAAGTCGAGCCAAGAGTGTATCCCAAACTAACCTTGGGTAATTATAATGCTAAAATACACACCTCTGTGAATAATAAGCATGCTAATCAGTTAACCTCCGTAAATGCTTTAAACATGGGCTTAGATGCGTAAGTATAGTTACGAGTGGTGATTGAATCATTATTAACCAATCAGCTGTATTTTATTGTTCTAAATATTGGACGGTTGGGAACATGTGGTGCGCTGGCTGTTGTTCAATGCCCAGCACCCAATTCTGCAGAACTGAAATTAAAACAGGTATCTCGACTCGGTGCGTCGATTGGCTCTTGCACACTGGATGAAGAACCCTTATGTAGGGCAATAGAAGCGTCCATATGCGTACGACCACCCCCGTGAGCACAAGGTAAAATAAATACAGGATAGAGTCCTATACCGGGTGCGGGTGCCCCGGTGCCGGCGGCGGGTGCTGCGGGGCGGCCCCTGTGTTGCCGGGCCGGGGCTGCCCCGTGCCGGACACAGCCGGTTCCAGCCGGCTCCAACGGCCCCAGCGCAGGGCACAGCTGAGCCCCTCAGCCACGGGCGGGCGCCGCGGGGAAAGCCTGGCTCAGAAAGGGCAAAACGCTGCCCGGCAGCCAGGGCTGAGGGAAACCGGGTGAGAAACAGCCCTGCGAGCCCCGAGGGGAGAGCGGGAGGAGGGGAGGAGGGGCTCCGGGCGCCCCCGCGGAGATGCCCCCGCGGCCCCGGCAGAGACCCCGCTGGGGCGGGGGTTTCCCTGCAGCCCCTGGGAAGGGCCCGGCCTGGAGCGGGGAAACGTGTGAGGAGGCAGGAGCGGCAGAGAGGAGCTGCCGTGGGCTGACCGCAGACCCCCATTCCCCGTCCCATTGTGCCACTCAGGAGGGAGTTGGGAGTAAAAGAGTGAAGGTGAGCCTGGGCAGAAAGAAGGGTGAGCGGTAGGAAGATGTTTTCACATTTGCCTTTGTTTCTCACCATGCAACTCTCTTTTAATTGGCAATAAATGAATTTTCTCCAAGTCAAATCTGTTTTGCCCATGTCAGTAACCGATAAGGGATGTCCCTGTCTTTATCTCCACCCACAAGATTTTGCGTTCCTGTTCTTTCTTGTTTTCCACCCTATCCCTTGGAGGTGGGGAGGAAGGGGAGGTAACTGAACATATGTTTGGCTGTTGGCCAAGGCAATCCCACCAAAGCTGTTTGGTCTAAAGTTGCTTCAGAGAATTTTCAGAAAAGCAATGACTTTGGCAGGTGTGAACTCGTGAGTGTAATCTCAAATACCATACTATAGAGAGTAATAATTAGTTCAATTGGTGTGGCTAAACTAGAGAGCTATATATCTAAAGAACTACAATGGTTTATAGAACTGAGAAACCCTCTATCCATTTCTGAAAGCAAGAGGAGTTGTTTTCTGTGAGGGCTGAGCAATGTTACACGTTACAGATTTTAGGCTACTTATTAACACAAAACAGTGAGATGAAAAAACTCTACCCAAATTTTCTTTTGAGCGGAATAGAACTATTACCATAGATGAAGCATGATGTGCTCGGTACTTAAAAACATTCTGGAAAAATCTATAAAGTCAACATGTTGGCACCAATAAATTATTACTTCATCAGGTGTTTTTTTATAGGATGCCACTTTGACAGAGAGGTGCCCACAGATTTGATACAGATTTTTAATTTTTTTTTTTTCTTTTTCTCTTCTAATAGAAGTCATCCCCAATGCATATTGTTAAGCACTTCAGGAGCGAGAAATAAACTAGCTGGAAGCTGCTATGCATGCATTCTGATTAGAAGGAAATATGATGCTACTAGAAATTCTTGGTTTCCAGAAGACTAATTTCTGGTAACCGAACTTTCACAGTCTGGCAGACACCTTCACAAATGAATCCAGACTGGTTGTTCACAGTAACTTGCTTCTAGTGCTGTTCTTTATAATTTAATTGTAAATTAAAGAGTTTTACTGTAAACAGATGCAAGGTTCCCCTGCCCCACTGCCCTGGGAGACTGAAAAAATAAAATGAATAATAATGTTTAAAATTCCCTTTAATATCAATGCTACACCTAACCTACAGTTAAACTTTATGTCTTCACATATTGAGGTCTTTGATTACTTAGAATCACATAGTGGTTGAGGTTGGAAGGGGCCTCTGGAGATTGCCTGGTTCAACCCCCTGCCCAACGAGGGTCAGCTGCAGCAGATTGCTCAGGACCGTGTCCAGCTGGGTTTTGATTATTTCCAAGTATGGACACTCCACAACCTGTCTCTGCAGCCTGTTACAGTCTTCAGTCATCCTTGCAGTAAAAAAGTTTTTTCTCAACGTATAAATGTAATATCCTGTATTTTAATTTTTGCCCATTGCCTCTTGTCATTTCACTGGATACCATTGAGAAGATGGGAATACTGAAGGTGGAGCCAGACTCGGACTCCAGCTTTCCCCATCTGTCCTTGTATGTCACGCGCTCCAATCCCTTAATCGCCTTAATGGCCCTAAAGGAGAAAAATGTAAACATTCCAAATGACATCAACTTAAGCTATACAGGATTAAAAACAAAACCAAACAAAAACGAAAAGCTTTTTTCTTTTTTTTTTTAAAAAGTGGGAAAAAATGCAAACTGGAAACTTGGCAGAAGTTCCACGTCAGCCAACTTCTGTGTCCAGGCAGGGTGAAGATGAACAGTTCTCTCTCCCCCTTGGGCAGTTGAGAACAAAAGCGTGGGGTTTTTTAGACTCTTAAGGCTGCACGTGAAGAAGACTCAACATGTAGAATAGTCACTGAGGACTGTTGTGTTTGTCTTCAAGTAAGCCACAATAAAGTAATAATAAAGAGAAATCTGTGTATCCTAGAATACAAGGCAGCAGGTGACTGAAGAAACTGATAGACAAATCTGTAGATAGCGTAGCCTAGACTAGACTAAACTAGAATATTTCAGTTGGAAATGACCTACATTGATCTAGTCCAACTGCCTGACCAATTCAGGGCTGACCAGAAGTTAAAGCATATTATGAATGGCATTATCCAAATGCCTCTTAAACACTGACAGCCTTGGGGCATCAACCACCTCTCTATGAAGTCTGCTCCAGTGTTTAACCACCCTCTCAGTAAAGAAATGCTTCCTAATGTCTAGTCTGAACCCCCCCGGCGCAGCTTTGAACCATTCCCATGTGTCCTATCACTGGATACCAGGGAGAAGACGTCAGCACCTCCCCCTCCACTTCCTAGGAAGCTGTAGGGAGCGATGAGGTCGCCCCTCAGCCTCATTTTCTCCAAACTAGACAAAGTGAGCATAAGATGAATTGACTATAGTCACAGGGTGGAGTACGGCAGTGTGCTCCCCCTTCCCAGATGCCGGCCTGCCCTTTATAGGGTAGTGATAACCACCCATGGTGGTCACAATGGGTACATGTAGTCGTGATGGCAGCACTGGGTTCAACGTGGTTTCAGTGAGACAAATATCACCACAATAGCCAAGAGCTAACTTGAGCAATACTGGTACTGTGGTCAATATGCAAATATGACTATAGGTCTGTCATCTTATCCCCATAAATAGTGAACAGCCCAAGAGCTCTTTGAGTTCTCCTGAACAGGAGTGGGCTGTACACCAGGATCTCCACTTGAGCAGGGAGGCCTCCTCAAGGTTACATTTACTTGTGGAGACTGAGAGACTCCTTGCCACAACAGGTCCTCAGTAAGTGACTAATAGCATTCTAAACTTTGAAATTTTAGCTAGGTGATATAAAGGATTGATTGTGCATATTTGATCCTCTAGACATAAACTGTTGACCAAGTCTGAGAGTAGGATTGGATCTAGCTGCACCTAGACTCCTCTCTGAGAAGTTTAGAAAGCAAGGGGGTCCTTTCTGAACCTCGTGACTGAACAGGAGGGTCTCCCTGACAGCCCTGTCTGACCCCAGCCTCTGCAGTAAATAACCAAGTGTGCCTTCCCACCTTGAATCTTGTTAAACCACTGTCGCATTTACCATCAAACTTCGTTAAATCTCTGTTTTATATCAATAAATGTATTGCTGCTTCTGTCCATGAGTGAAGTGCGTCACTTCCATCTGTGACAGGTGCATTCAAGGACATTCACATTCTTCTCATATGTGCCCTCTAGGATATAGGAAGTGTCAATCATATGGTTCAGGAAGTGACCATTTAAAAGTATAGGAATTTATATTAAGCTGAAGCTGAACAATGCAATTCATTTTTCCACTACTGAATACCAGTGCTGGATTTTTTTTAAATTACTGAAAAAACTACTGTTATTCGTTAATATATATTAATTCTTACAGTTTAGCCATGCTTTCCTGCTCCTATTTTTCCTATTTAAGGAAAGTTTCTTCTGTTCAGTCACAAAAAAAAAGATTGCTTACAAGACATCCCATTCAGATTTATGAATGAGAACAATTGAATAGTGGGTGAGCAGTGAACAATCCAATTTGGTCATAAACTCTGACTGCTAGAGTCATAAAGGAAAAAAAAAAGAGAGATTAGCCAGTAAGCAAATCACAAAACCACAACAAAGTTACCTGATTTCTTCACAAGTAATTCTTTCATTCTGTTCTCTGCATCACTGATTTATTCTTGACTTCACCATTTGTCAGACCTTCCTTTCTAGAAACTACCAGCTTTGTCTGCAGTCAGACATTGAGGAATATCTGCGTATTTTCAGATCACCTGAAAGCAGGAATGTAGTACTTGGACTGCATTTACGCATTTTTTACAGATTGGGGGCAGCACATAGAGCAGCGACTACATTGTTTGATACAGTGGCTGGATTGCAGTCTGTCTTCTACTCAACTTCCTTCATGTATCCCATAACCCACTGCAGATTTATTTATGTGCAACTCCTTTTGGTAGCCAGGAAACACCTCCAAGGTCAGTTATGACCCTCGTAGAAGCATGAGACCACAAACAGAATGTCATATCACTAATACCTATCACTGCTAACAGGTAACTACCACATAACACCACAACATTTTTCCTTTTTCTGGATGACATTTGCACACTGTGTGATGAAGTAGACTGAATCTTTTCCTTATTAGCAAGTCTAAAGAAGCTCTTGTCAGGTGAAGGCTGGCAATGTCGATTCGTGCAAGTTCCCAGCACCGGGAACAATATCGTTATGGCCTGAGAAAGATGAGGTAGAGAGAAGGAACAATAGGAGGACCTGGCTGCCAACTACTGATTTTCTGATTTCTTTCAGAAAAAGTAGGTGAATCAGGGCAGCAAATTTGTTGACTCCCACCCTATGTAATGGATGAGTATCTGAAAGGAGGGAGCTGGTGGCAGTGGATCATACAATACATACAGGCAAAAGAAAGGAAGGGGAGAAAAGCAGTTTTCGTGGAGGTCTGTGCAAGCTCACTGGCCAGTTTGGCCCAAACCATGACAAGGGGTGACTGTCATCATAAGGAGACCACCAATGCCTGCAGCTACCACTGCTCATTGCTGTTCAACTGAGGATCAGAACTCCACATTTCGGGCAACTTGCCTACCGGTTTGTGACTGCTGAGGCCAGGCTATCCATGAGTGGTAGGGATAGACAAAGCCCCAGCAAGCCTTACATCTGTGGGGCTTCCCAGTGCAATGGAAAATTAGCCAGATACCCTGTGGGTGACCAACATCACTGATCCCAATTCAGGTGCTCTTTGGTTACCGATGATTCCCTATTTCACTACTACTAATGCCCAAAGACTTGGCAGGGTACCTAATGCCTATGTTTTCCAGTTTTTCACTCTTACTTTGTCCCAATTACAAGACCATTGATGAACCTCAGGCCTGCATAGATAAGCGGTGCAGCCTTGAGTGGTGGCATCATTATGCTTTAAGGAGAAGTGACTGAGATCAAGGAAAAAGAAAGCTTTTGTCCAGATAGGATTTTTGCAAAGTATGGAGAAAGGAAGACCACTTCTTGTGCAGTGACTAGAAGAATCTTCTAAAAATTAGCAGCTACCATGGGTAGGCCTGAATCTGGTAAGCATACAAGGAGGAGGTAATGAGTTCTACACAGCCTTACACAGCTGCGGACAGCTGGAAGCTGCAACTTCATGTCAATGAGATGACAAAGGGATTACGAAAGGAAATGTGAGTTGCGTGGCAGATGCACATAGCCCAGCAAAGTCCTGACAAAGAACTGGCAAAAGCCCACAAAAACTTCCTGCCACAGTTCTTGTTATGCCCACATGGTGGTGATCAGCACATACACATTTTGGTCAAAAGCTGAGGAAGCTGGGGTCATCAGCCAACAGAGGGGCTACATGACCATATGTGACCACAGATCAGATTTGAATTGGGTATAAATGGGGCCCTGCGAGAGAGCCATTTTGAGATGGTCCTCCTCAGAGCAGTGAGTCTGGGGACTTTCCCCATGGGCTGGGACACCAATCCATGGTTCATCTGTACAGGTTGAGAGCCCTCATCGGTGAGTGATTGTGCACATTTTGAATCATTTCTAAAGCTTAAAAATTCTTAAGTTCTGCAGTATTAATTTCCTTGTATATTCTGAACCTGTGGTTTACTAATGTTGTCGGAGTGTTAGACGATTCTGATTTACCTCATTTCCAATTGGTTCTCTGCTAAACAATTTTCGGTTAGAATAAAGTTTACTTTGAGTTTATCACCTATCTAAATTTGATTTTGTGAGCCTCTGCAACAGGTTGACCTTGGCTGGATGCCAGGTGCCCACCAAGCTGCTCTATCACTTCCCCTCCTAAACAGATCAAGGGGAGAATATACAACGAAAAGCTCAGGGGACAAGAGAAGGATAGGGAGATCACTCAGCAATTATCGTCACATGCAAAACAGACTCAACTTGGGGAAAATTTAATTTATTGCCAATAAATCAGAGCAGGATAATGAGAAATAAGAACAAATCTAAAATCACCTTCCCTCCCACACCTCTTTTCTACCCCGGCTCAATTTCATTCCTGACTCTTCTGCCTCCGCTGCTCTGAGCGGTGCAGGGGGATAGGGAAAAGGGGTTGTCAGTTCATAACACTTTGTCTCTGCCACTCCTTCCTCCTCACACTCTTCCCCTGCTCCAGCGTGATATCTCACTCAAGCAAGACAGTTCTTCACAATCTTCTCCGATGTGGGTCCTTCGCACAGGCTTCAGTTTTTCAAGAATTGCTCCAGTGTGGGTCCGTTCCATGGGGTACAGCCCCTCAGGAACGGGCTGCTCCAGCATGGGTCCCCTATGGGGCCATAGGTACAGCCAGAAAACCTGCTCCAGTGTGGGCTGCAGCTTCCTTCAGGGCATACCCACCTGCTCTGACATGGGGTCCTCCACAGGCGGCATGGTGGATATCTGCTTCATTGTGGACCTCCATGGGCTGCAGGGGGAAAACATGCCCCACTATGGTCTTCATCACAGACTGCAGGGCAACCTCTGCTCCAGCAAATGGAGCACCTCCTCCACCTCCGTCTTCACTGACGTGGTGTCTGCAGAGTTGTTTCTCTCACATATTCTCACTCCTCTCTCCCAGCTGCTGTTGTGCAGCATTTTTTACACTTTCTTAAATATGCTATCACAAAGGTGCTACCAACGTCACCACTTCACTCAGCTTTGGCCAGTGACAGGTCTGTCTTGAAGCCTGCTGGAACCAGCTGTGTCTGACATGGGGGCAGCTTCTGGTATCTTCTCACAGAAGCCATTCCTGCAGCCCCCCCACTACCAAAACCTTGCCACATTAACCAAATACAGAAAGGAGCAACAACAACAACAAAATCTTTCAGTGAAGTATGGACAGCCCAACCAGGCACATCGCTAGAGCTACAGAGAAAGGAAATAGAAAATCTGGCAGAGAAAAATGACAAGTTAAAATTACTCGTCTATTTTTTTTTTAAAACAAATCTGAAGTGACAAGTCAAACATATGCTGTGTCACAAATATACATACTGTTGCTGAAGGGTTTTTTTTGATCCAGTCCTCATCTCCTTCAAAGTAGTTTTATTGTTATAATTGACCATGATCTTTTTCTTTAAAAAAAAAACCACAATCACAAAAAAACTGTGCCCTTTCTCTGCCTTTCTCTCAAAAAAAAAAAAAAAAACCAAAAAACCAAACACAAAAATACCCTCCCCCAAAAAGCCCTAAAAAACCCTCCAGGTACACCTGCCATCTACATGTATTTAGTCAGGGCATTTTTCGGTTAATATTTTCCTACTAAAAATCTTTCTTGGACATATTCATACCATCTATTTTAACATCCTTGTTTGGCAGATCTCATACAATATGCTGAAATAATTCACCTTTATTTCTCTATGTATCTTACCAATTCACCAGTCTTATAGCACCTGCACTGATGAAACATTTGTAATGCAGAAGTCTTCAGTACTGTTTTCTTCTTTTAGAACCACTGTAGAACACCTTGAGGAAGTATTATGTGTTTTAGAAATGGTACTGATGGTGGATATGGAACTGAAGTTGGACATGCCTCATTTAATAGTACTGGAAGTTCAGTCCCATTCCTGGATGAATATAAATGAACTTTCTGCTTAGCTTCCAAGACTGGACATAGATCTGCTATGTAGCACAACTACAAAATAGCATTTTCTTTCATAATTTTAGCAGTTTTTATTTCACCCTTGCATACACTGGGAATCTGCTTCTTTTCCAGGAACAAATGGCTGAAGATATAGCTTAAATATAACCTCCAAAGGTTAAAACTGGCCTTCTCCTCTTCTGTTGCAAGAGTTATTATTATATCAGAGGTTATTAAATGACTCCACAAATCCCCGAAGATGTATTTACAACAAAATTTATACGCCACTTCTCCTGTGTGACTTCTTTATGAATTTCACACTTTGATTGTACATGCTCATAGTGTGCTGACTGCATAAATTTTAGGTTACTTAGTAGACCTACTGTTTCTGGGGAACAGGGGAAGATCTCTGCTATAATACATTCTCCCTCCTTCTCAGACAATCTAATTTTACTTTTGCTTTTTAAACCGTGTTCACCTCCCAGATGATTACACTGCACTTTTATTAAGTTACATGGAAAAAAAAAAAAAGCAAACAAAAAACCAAAAAAAACCCCACCCCAACCAAAACCCAAACCCCCAAAACTCCTTTCATTCACTTTGGCTTCTTTAGATTTTGCTGTTAACAGATGTACTTTGAGTACTTAGGTGGATGTCCTGTCTGTTTGCTTCAATTCCTTTGGGGCCATAATTATGTTGTGAAATACTTTCTATATAGCCTGTATGCCAGCTCTCAGCCTGACAAAATTTAGAACAGTAGAGATACTGTTTAATTAAACTCCATTTTCCAAAATATGGTTCATAATGAAAATACAGACAGGCACTTAAATACAGTGACATTAGCCAATAAAATGCTAAAGTATACTCATTTTAAAATATTCAATTAAACATGACCTGCTGTCAGCTAATTCACAGTTACTGGAAAATCTAATTATGTCAAATAATGATTATGTTAAGTTCCAAGTTTTACTCGCATACAGCACTTAACGCCCCCTCCACGTACCCTGCTCCCTCTCCCCCGATCTGGATAGATCATTACAAAGCACCAGATGACTCAGTTACCTGGAATCCAAATTCCATGGAAATTAGGACGGACAAGAATACATAAATGTTAGACACTGCATCCCGAGAGATGGATAAAAATAAAACACTGAACGCCCCCCACCCCCTCTGTTAGCATTTTTAGATGCCTTAATACCTTGGAAAATCTGGAAACAGAAGGGATTTAAGAGTAGCTGCGCACTGTTTTGTAACACATATTAGATTTAGATTCCCAAATCTCATTTTTCAAAGATGATTTAAGAGGCCAAATTTCTATAGTCTCTGTGCAGATCTTTTTTATTTACTGTCACAGAGCCACCCAAAAGGAGGAAAGGGAACAGAAAAATAATAATAACAAAATGTTCAGTTCTTCCACTAGCCAGAAACTCTTCACTAATCTTCCCCCTTCATCTGTGCAGCAGTCTATTCAGGCACCCCATACACCCTCACAGGCAGAGGCAGGAGAAGTGTGTGGCTATTGCCACTACCACCTTGCTACTTAAGCCTGTGGTATTCTACAACTTGTAGTGCATACCCTTTCCATGGTTTGGCCATTTTTAACCTGACCATTCAGGTTAAATGCCATCATCCTGGCTTGCAAAGGGCAAGGGACGAAAGGAAAGAGGCTTAAGAGTGTCTTTTGTGCTCTCTCTTGGTGCTTCATTTGCAATATTACCTTTTCTTCAAATACAAGTTAGAGTAAAGTAATGAATTACTAATAGCTGGTGTGAAAATGATTACTAACAGCTGGTGTGAAAATGCTTGAGTCAGTATTTTGGAAGAGAGTAGCCCATTCCTTTTCCTTGTAGTGAGCACACCAGAAAATTAGAAAAGCTTTAAAATTCAGAAAACATGCATTGTTACAAAATAGACTAACTTTTTAAGGAGCAGAAGCTCAATTTGACTAGAGATAAAAAAAATACGAACAAAAAGGATTCATACCCAACTGTCTCCCCACCCATTGTGAACTCTCAGGGCATGTCCTTGCATCCAGGCTTTCTCTGCTGTATAGTCCTCTTGGGGTCCAAGGATTTTTTCACTCTGGACCCCTCTGGCTTGACTATTTACTCCCTGCTTCACTCAGCATGTTTCTTTGGTGTCAGGGTACCAGCTCTTTGCGCTGAGTATTTTAGTCTCCTGCTTGATTCAGTAAAAAGTTTCTCCCCCTGAGAGAACTTGCTTTGTTCCAAGGGAATGTGCAATATCCGCTTGCCTATAGAGGATGAGCTGGCCGTTATGCTTTTTGCATATTATACAAATATATCCCTATGACCCTGAATAAATAAGTAAATAAATCCCCCCAAAAAAGGCAATACCTATCTATCACAACTTCTAATTTAAAGCCATATTTTAATACAAAACCTTAATGCCAGTAATAAATGTAGCCACCTGCTGTAGTACTTAAGGGCAGCATAAGACACCCCTCCTCTCCTTTCTGTCTGTCACTCAGATCCCCCCAAGCCAGGGACTGAAATGACAAACGGCACAAAAGCTACTGATGATAAGCCTTATTTTATTAATATTTTCAGGCGTGAATCCTTTCTCAGAAAGATGATAAAACTGGAACAAAGATAGCTAATATCTGCACGACCAAAGGATATTTTTCGTCTGGAGAAACCACTTGATCAAACAGTTTTTTAAACTGTACAAGAAACACAAATAATTTTATGACCTAGTCAGAATAAAAATGAAACTTTTGCTTGCTAACTGTCTTCAAAATTCCAGAATTCAAAATCCTAAATATGACTGATAGATGTATGGATTTAGATTTATATGTCTCTGGTATTTCTTAGTAGTTTATTTTTACGGACTCAGTTCTGGTTTTCAGTTACACTTTTGAGTTACCAGTGTAACTGTATCATTTAAGAATACAGCAGAATTCTTTTTAAAATTCTGATTTTACCTTTAGCCTGCAAATTGGTTCCCATCAGAAAAGTATACTGCATAATTATTATTATTATTATTCTAAAAGAAATTGTGCAATACCATGTTGGAGAACACAAAAAGTTTAATGGTTAGAACAGAAATAAGGAGGGCAAGAATTAGCTGGTCCTGCCTGATGATTAAGGTCGGGAACTAGGAGTGGGAAGAAACCAAAGTGTCAGAACTAACACACTGGATCAGAGCGACAAGCTAGAGTCAGGAGACGAGATCACAAATCTGAAGCATTTATCAGATGGAAAATGGCTGTTCTAAAGAGGCTTATTGCTCAAATACAAATATGATCACACCTGAAACCTCTGCGATAGGAACATTCAGAATAAAGACTAGAGATGCCCTGTGCGAGACTGAGGATGTAATGCTTCTGACCACATCTCCGTTAAGACTCCCATGTTGAGCTTCCAACATGGCTGCAAGAACAGCTTTGCCACTTTGGGTCAAAATTTAATCATCTGTCACATTATTTAAACTACATCATGTTTATTAGGAGTTCTACAGTGTGTCTAAGGTACAAAATTCACACAGAAGATACACAGGACGAAAGTGCTCATAGGTTTTCCTATTCTGCCCAATGGATAGTTGAATTAGTTACAGACTTTCAAGTACATAGGCTTTCACCCCCGCCAAATTAGGACAGTCTTCTAGAAAATATGCAATGATTTATTAGTAGTTTTCCCTCTTAACTTGTACTGGATTTTGACACAAAGCAATGCCATTTTGTTTTAATTACAAAATAGTGAAAAAAGCCCTATTATTTTCGATGGAACTTCATGATAGATGAGAGTTCTGTCAGAATTCTGTCTAAAGTGGTGGTAAGCAATAATAGTTACAAATAAATTACTACTCAGTAATTATTGTATCTGAGACTTTATCTAAAACAGGAAATTTTTCCTATTGACATAAGAAGGAGCATATTCAGATACAGTTATTTATTATTCCCCAGTGCTAAATGGGCGTAATTTACTGTTTGGACTATTCAGTAATTATTCCAATGTATTGTTTCACTTTCACATCACGCTGTTCTTTGCAGGGACAATTCAACCCTGTATGATTTTAAAGTTTGCATGATTGGTCATATTTATTGCATCATAGCACTGACAAATACATTTAGTGGAACACAAGATATTTCTGTTTCAGCTAATGTTCTTTTTTAAAGTTCAGTCTCCATATGAAACAAGACTCGGGTGATTGTGCCCTGTCTTCATCTATCACAGATGACAGCTACTTTTGAACTCATTGGTCAATCTCAACAAGATTTGACAGAAGAATAGGGACCTCAGAAACATGAAGTCCCTATCCTGTTTATGAAAACTGGCAGCTGAGTGAGATGGAGAGATCTAAATTAATTTTCCAGGCTGGAGAAGGCAAGTAGAATTCAGTGCCTAAATCCGGTCACTTTGAAAAGTCATTCTGTGAATTAGCTGCCAGTTGGCCATTCAGCACAGAGACACAGCCAAACAAGCCACGGCACATGGCAACTTTTACCCAGCAAAATATATATATGATATATAAGAAAAGGCATCAAAATATCATGAAAAAGGTGGCTTGGAAGACATTCCCTATGGTTAAAAAAATCAGACATTTTAGTTTAACTGCTTCTGGAAATATTTTTCCCTCCCCTCTTCCCGCTATCAGCCTTTTCTTCCCTCATTGTGCAGTCAAAGTTCTGAGAACAGAATTAGCTCCTTTTGGTGGTGATTTCTGTTTTACTCTTGTCACTGCCCTCAGATACGTCTCTATCTTTTTGCAGTGCAAACATGTTGACCAAAAAGACATTATTTCTGTAATCATGTAATGGACTTTAACTGGCATGAATAAGACCGTAGACAACATAACCTTTGCCAGCAATGATGCCATGGGATGGGAATTAATATGATTTTATTATAGAGTACTCCTCCAGTGGAAAATTTGACTTGAATTTCTTAATGAAGCTTTAATAGGTTCCTGTTTTTAGACTAATAGCTGTGCATTTACAGACACTCAAAAAATGATTTATGCTTTTTGTATTGAGTGAGTGTCTAGAGGGGATATGGATTCAGGCTTACAATACCTCTAATAGAAAGATGGGCCCCTTGTAGTAGAGATCATAATATAAGAATAAATGAAAGATGTGGTTCAGCAAGGAACCATCAATGGGAGTGATGCCTTGGCACTTTGCATTATATGGTCCAACACACTGGCTGTAATTTTGAAGACAATTTTAAATAGTTTAGCCTGTAAGAATCCCAGACGTGCAGCAGAAACAGCACTGGTACTGTGAAGAACTACATTTCATGAATAGCAGAAATTAATGGAGAAGTTCAGAGGCAACCAGGCTTAGTTATGTTGAACACCTCTATGGATGTTCTGATGCCTGTTAAGAGTGAGCCCTGCAGAATTTATGCCAGTGGTACATGAATGGAGTCTCTCTTTGCTCTAGCTGCCTGTTTTCATGAAATATCTATGAAAATGACATCTTTGAGACTTTTAGCTTTCTTTGAAATTTGTTTTAAATTGTTTAGTGGGTTCAAGTGTTTAGTCTGGAATAAAAAAGGGGGGATAAGGAGTGACAGACGGTGCTGTTACATATGCCTGACACCTTTAAGAAATCACACTAAAGAAGCTTAATATTTACATAGGAAGGTAATAAAATAAGATACATACTACTTTACTAAACTGAAATACAATATATCTTACTATGTCCTCTAAGTAACAGCAATGCAAGGGACGATGTCCCAAAGAACACCTAGCATCCATTACTAAATACTCCCTTTGATTCAGTTTAGTGACAACAGTTATAAAACTTTTGAATATTGTCCAATAAATCTTCATCTAAAACTCAAAATTAGCAGGAGGAAAATAATCATAATGGTTTCTGTTGGCCTTAAAAATAAGTTATGGTGACACAGCCCCACTCTCTCCTCTGAATCAGAACATTTCTTCTTAAGTGAATCTGTCTCTGTAGTAGAAGGACTCTTAGGAAGGACAAACTTATCATCATCTGCTGCAAAAAGGCTCTGTTAGTAAAGTACTGGTTAACTTTAAGCACAGCCTTAAAGAATTTGCTGAATAAGAATGGACCTAAATGCACAATTATATTTAAGCATGTGCTCAAATGCTTCAGTGCCTTCAGCTTTGAATGGAATGCTGTAAGGGAATGAAGTTTGAAAAGAAAAAAGGCTGCTCGCAAAGTTGAAAGAATAGCCCATTTGAATACTGACGTTATTAACCCAGAAAAGCTGTTTGACATAAGTTCTGATCTAATCATGTTATATATGTATGTACGTTATATATGTATGTGTGTATATATATATATATATGTGTGTATATATATATATATACACATGTATAAACTCACACACAGTCATCATACAGCCAGGACTGGAAGAGATACCAGAGGTTTTGAAATGTAAGAATAGAAAAGGTAGCTTGATTCAAGTTCTACAGATACCCCAAAATAGATATGCAGGATATCATTATGATACAACAAAGTGATCAAGCTACCATCTGAAAATGTCACACACAACAAAAATAAATCTGCTCTGCAATTAACTATATTTAGATGAATTATGTAAAATCATAAGCAAAATGCTAAGCAGTCCTTTATAGTATCTTGAGATGAGATTATTTATATCTCATTAAGAATTTTATGGTAAATGTGTGTGTGTATGTGTTGGGTTTTTTTCCTTCCTTAATCATCCTGGTGAAGTAAAGTACTGTGAAGGTCTTACAGGGCCTTCAAGGCCAGAAAAGTCAAGAATATACATTCAGCATAACATATCTGCATGTAGTTTCACACTTTCAGTCTATTCACTAAAAACATTTCACTGCTGGAGGGTTGCAAGTGTAAGTGGGATTTCACAATCCATCTCTTCTGTGCTTACTCAGCTGCCCTTAGTATGAAATAGTAGGTCATGAAAAAATGAGTCACAAAAGTATCAGGATAGACACAAGTAATGTTGTAAATAACTGTTAATGCTATACTTCTAATGGTGGCAAGAAGTGTCTATTCGTGGGATTTGCTGATATGGTCAGTCTTTCAACTGCGCTTAGCATTCATTCTTGCAGTGTATTGCATTCTTCTTAAGATGTACTGATTGCAGCATGAATAGAAGAATTCATTGCCTAAATATCAATATTTTCCTCAACAAACCCTTCCTCTGCTCAAAAAAAAACCCCCCCAAAAAAACCAACAGTAGAAGACCCTGATGTCTCCCTGATCTTTAGACTAAGCAGGTTACTCTTTGTGAATTTCATTGACCTTGAAGTCAGCGATGGTAAAATATGCTGACATCTACATGTTCAGTCTTTAAAATGTTACTGGGTAGAAACACCTTCTGATCACTGTTGGTCTTCAATGAACAAGGAATAGATGTGTAGCCTTGCCAGGGCTTAGAGCTATTCAGTGACACTCATTCTTAGAGGTGAACATTAAACCATGTTACTAACAGAAGACTTTCTTCTTCTTCTACAAAATAAATAAAAACACAAGTCCAGCAGCTGTGATCTGAGGATTTTTTTGGAGGTTATACAACATTAAACATTTTATTGGCAGCATGCAGTATGACTTGGGGATACAGCTTAATGGTGGACTTTGCAGTGTTAGGTTTATGGTTGGACTTGATGATCTTGAAGGCCTTTTCCAACCTAAATGATTCTGTGATTCTATGGTTTGATGACTTGTGTCATTTCCCATTTCTTCTTTGGTCATCCTATATTTATAACTTATTGGGAAGGCATGGGACATATTGTATGTAAATGCATCTATTTTATATACTTAACCACTGTGACAGAAGCTTAAAAACACCACCATGTTGAAAACAGATGTAGGACTTTTAACATTCAGGCTTGTCTAACATTGGGAACTATGCCTCATAAATTCAGTTTACAGGTGTAAAAACTAGTGAAAATAATTTTGGGAAAAAAAGTGGTCCGTGATCACATTCACAACTGCAAAAGAAGGATTAAAGCCAGGATTTAGGATTCTTGTCTGTTTACTCTCTGCCATTTTTAATATCACCCCGTTTAGGGAGAAAACCCAGGGAATATTTTAGCAAACTTTCCCCTGTTCAGATAAGTTGCTTATGTATGGAATAATCACTAGCTAAACTTAAGAAAAGAGCTTTGGCCAAATACACCCTTCTTCAGGTGTTCTACTGACTGCAAGATTTCCTAGGCATCTTGATCTTCTTCGTGGTCTTGAAGAGTGGCATTCATTTCACTACATTTTAATGCCCGTGTTGTAGGCATCTGTATCTGAGCTAAGAGTCGTGCTTGCCTGCCTTGACAGGAGAGTAGAGTAAACACTTTTAGGGTTCAATTTCTTTAATTTCCTGCTTTAGGATGTGAAAAATCATTCCACAGATGAGAATACCTGTGACTACGATTGAACTTTACAATGACTAGGTCATACCGTAGACATGTACAATACAGAAATTACATTAGTCAAATAAATCACTCTAGACATTTGAAAGGATGCAATGTTTATGCTGAAGACAAAGCAGAAGGAGGTAGAGGTGACAATTTTCTTCTCTTTCCATCAACTCCCTTTGGCTTTGTAAGTGGCTGCTCCCAGCAAAATATTCTGGATTCCAGATGAGTACTCAGACCTCATCTGCAGGTATAAGATAGGAAGTGAAATTCAGGGAAAGAGAAGAGTTCAGACAGAAAAGTACTCAAACCCCAAAAGCTTGCTGTTAGAAAACATCTTTCCAGCCTATGTGTTCTTTAGACTGTTTTCAGATTTCATTACCTCTCCCCATTGACAGACTCCAGGGAGACACAGTGATGTGGCTTCTTATTCCAGAATTAAGCAGAGTGCTACTTTTCCTAAATTTACAAGCTTAATTTAAATATTTTTATCTGGGTTTTTGCATTGGAACTTGATCGTCTGTCACTAAATTAATCTTCCTAATCCTTTTACTAGAAAATTATTGTTCACATTGGCTTGCAAAATAAGGAAACAAAGATTTTCTAGTAGGTATCATGAAGACTGATTTTTACATCCTGATAGCCATCTACATGATTTCCAGCTATTAAGCAAATATGTAACTAGTAGCTTTACCAAGAAAGGAGTCATAAGCTTACTGAAAAATTAATTAAAATGATGAGACAAACAATATTTTTCTTCCCATTTCATGCCTCTCAGGATCATTATTACATTCTAACACCTCAGAGCCTTGATAGTAAATATTTTGTTGAATTCACAATTTCTTTTCAGAGTTATTAAACTGGATATATATGACAAAATATATTTTTCTTCTGGCTCAACTTTTTATGGAAGAATTTGGGTAAGGAGAAGGGAGAGAAAAATCAACTTGTGCATTTTCACAAATATGTAAGAACAAAGAAAAATCTTTCAGAGTATGCATATCTGAGCTAAAAAAACCCCAAAGAATGAAATAAAGTCAACTTGCTGAACAAGTACAACAACATTTATCTGGACCCTGGAAAACCCTATTTTAAGTTTTTGCAATGAATGAGTAAGACCAGGCATGTTGATCCACATGTCCTGTGTCCTAGTTATTTTCATATGAAGTATATTTACCGTTGTTTGAAGTTATGGAGTGACAGTGAATCTTTTCTGTTGCTGGTGTTCTACTTTGCATAAATGAGGGCCAAAAAGCTACCACACAAAGTACAAAAGTTAAGACATACACAGGATACGAGAGGTTTTATTCCAACTCTCTGCCCCACTGAAAGCCTGAAAGAACTGCAGATCCAACAGCAAACACTTTTAGAAGTGTAACAGCTATTTCAGCTGGAGGCAGGAGACAAGTGCCGTTGGACTCCAAACCCAGCAGTGATTTGCACGTGCTGCAGCCTCCAGCAATTCATTCAAGCTTTTGCCACATTAGTTCACTTCTGAAATAAAGTAGACCATTTATTTATTTGTTCACTGAAGAAGCAGATTAAAAAAAAATCCAATCCTGCCTCTGTTGAGGGAAGCTTTACTTAAATAAAAAATTGTCAGTCCTTAAGGCATTCCACTGTATGGGATTCATGCAAATAGGAGATATAAAACACGAGGCATTTGCACCTGAAGCATTATTACCTTTTATTATTACCTTACTGAAAGAAAGTTTTATAAATGCCACCAAATCTGAGTATGTTGAATCACTATTCAGACTCAACCCACTGAAAATGCAGTTAATTGCGACACAACCTGCTTCTTTTTTTCAAGAATCACTACTGAATTCCTTGACCTGACTTCCCTTCTATTCAAGTGTTGTGGCAGTATTTTCAGAGTACATGCAGCACCAGATGATAGACTGTAACGAGATTTCAACACTCTGGCGCATAAGAACAGATAAAGTAGTGATGGCATTGTTCATTTTCAAATACTGCCAGCACTATAACAGCATTCTCGAGTTAAAAGGTTCATGGGGTGTGAGACACTGCAAGTGCACTCAGTCTAGTCTTCACTACAGACATAATAATCATTCACATGTTTAATCTGAAACTTGCTAAGCACCAGAAATATCTTGTGATATGCCATTGGGATTGCCTCAACTCTTCAGTCTGACAAGAGTTCACTCTTCATCTTGAAGAGTGCCAGACGTCTCAGGTTCTCACTGATTTCACTGGCACAGAAAGAAAAGAAATCCTCTTAAGGTGCTTGGCTGCTTCTCATAGTGGGTCACTTTCCGAAAACTTGTGTTGGCCATTAGAAAATTCTGAAAAATAATTCTCCAAAGATTGGCTGAGAAGCAGAGAACTTAGCTGCCCCCTAGCTTTTCCTACTTAGCAAACTTGTGCAGTAATCAGCCAGAAATGTAGCACTTTATAAAACAAAGTAAAAGTAAGCAGACAACCTGTGTCTTAGTCATCTCAAAAAATATATCACTTTCCCTTATCCTTTTGGTAAGGGTTTGAGACACGTGAAAAAGCCAGACAGTCAGCATGACTCATTTCAAAATGAGTTTGGGCACAATAATCACCTTGCAAGCCTGCCTAGCTTATTGCAAATCAACACATAGTGTTTAAAATTAACTTAAAGATGAAATTAGAATATATTGGGGGGGAGCAGTAGAGTTAGCACTTCAAACCATAGTTTCAGTTTTACGCAGATGCATAACTTCTGTTATGCAGCAGCCTAGAAAGTCTGAAGGTTTTGGAAGACTATTTTCCTAAGCCACTGTTTGCTCTAAGGTTTCCCAAATAAAGTTAGAATCCCATAAAACGGTAACATGCAGGCTTTTCCGGTGGCACTACTTTTGAGTAACAATTTAAATACCAGTGCAGCCTATATTTTTAGCAGGTATATCTGACATAGTTCTCTTTCTTCTATCATTCTTTCTAGGTATAAAAAGTGGGGTCAGGAGTTCATATTTTTTCCATGACCAGCGAGCACTGGGAAACAGAAGCTAGTTAAAGCTGAGGAGCTTGAAAAGGCGGAAAGTTAGCGTTACCTGTTTACCCCTTCTAGATTCAGCAGATCCTGACTGTATTTGTTCTGAGGTACTAGCCTTTTCCTACTGCCAGATAATGGATGTTTTTGTGTAATTGAGACTGCACTTGGGGTTTGAATCTGTTCATTGCTGTGCAGTGTATGTTTTGTTGCAGTCCAAGGTAACGTAATCTACTTTACAGATTTCTAGAATAAACTGCAGTTTAAGATACATATCTAGCACTGCTAGTTCAGCTAGAACCTATGAAATGCTAGATATGTCTTAGGTTGTCCCTTGATTGGTATTGTGATTTCAGGTTCATAGTTTTCTAAAGGGCTGTCCATCACATAGACCACAGATGAGGTGAGAAAACGTCTCATACGTTTTTCCTATGAAACTATACATTTTCTGGAACAGAACTGATGCCATTTGTCTGACCACTTACGTCCGTTTCACAAAATCTCAGAATCACAGAAGGGCTGAAGTTGGAAGGGACCTCTGGAGGCCATCTGGACCAACCCTCCTGCTCAAGAAGGGCCACCTAGAGCAGGTTGCCCAGGGCCATGTCCAGACAACTTTTGAATATTTCCAAGCATGGAGACTCCGCAGCCTCTCTGGGCATCCTGTACCACTGCTCAGTCACCCTCACAGTGAAAAAGTGTTTCTTGATGTTCGGAGGGAACTGCCTGTGTTTCAATTTGTGCCCATTGCCTCAGGTCTTGTCACTGGGCACCACCGGAAAGAGCTTGTCTCCCTCTACTTCATACCCTCCCTTCAGGTACTTGTAGACGTTGATGAGATCTGCCTGAGCCTGCTATTTTCCAAGCTGAACAGTCTCCCTCTTCCTGCCTTATGAGTTAACACTTCCATTTAAGTGGTTAAGTGTAAGAACTGAGCCAGTTTCAGACAAAGCCCTATGAAATTAAAATCCAAATGCAAAAAGCAAGACACCTGTTATAAATGAAATAAAATTAATACAAGTTTTTGTGGGGTTCTTAATGTTTCACAGTGAACTTGGTGACAGTTTAGGTCTTTCTGAGAGCACAGCTGCTGGGGCTGTATTTGAAAAATAAATAAAAATAATAAAACAGCAACCCAAACATTCTCCTAACAGATGGAGAGCTGCAGAAATGAAACCTGTAGGCATTTGGAAAAAATATTTCACGTACTTCAGAATACATCAGGGTCCTAAATTATGCTGGGTTTTGGTATTTAGAGAGAAAAACAAGTGTGTTGGAACTAATAATAAGCAGACCTAAAATCACATTTGGTTTAGATAAGTTATTTGCCAAGATGCAGAAATGCATGTTTTCTAAATTTTGTTATTTTGCTTTTCCCCTCAGTCCTCAGAGGGGCAGCTATTGTTTTAAGTGGAAACAAAGACTTGTGGAGTACTCTGATATCCAGAGGAGCAAAGGAGTCTTCTGAAGGCTGTAAGGAAGTTCTCCTTCTAGAGAATCTCTGGATTTATTTTTCTCTCAGAAAAACAAAAATGCAAAGAATATTTAGGGGGTTGACGGGACCTAACACAGTTCTCAAGTCAGGTGATTCATAAATTTTGTGACAATAATAACTATTCAGGAGGACATCCAGAAAAACACATGGTTCCTACTAATTAAAAGACAGTACAATTTCTTTTTTACTCTGTGACATGCACACACAGACACACACAAATCTCAGATTTTCATTATTTATTATTATGAGACATTTTCAAAATATAAACAAGATAACAAATTCAGCACAGGCTTCAGACAGGTGGATTGAATATACAGGGAAAATTCCTGGGATAACTGCACTGAAGTCAATGGAAATATTCCAGGACAAAGCTATAGTCGTTACTAAGCAAGTATGTTTTATGAAGCAAATGTTTGTGGGTGAGTTGTTCTGTTTCTGTAGTAAACAAAAAATGAGCTCATTGTCAGTAGGGCAATTAATCTTGAGATAACCAGCACTGCATTCTATTATATGTTATAAGAGACGGGTCAAGAACCGAAAAGAGTTCTCAAAACAGACAATTAAGAGGGAATAACTTTCTATTCACTAAGAACTGCGTTTTTTCTTAACCAGTGAATACATATGCTTTCATAAGCAACAATATGTCACAGGTATTTTTCTAGGTGACCAGTTAAATTGTTGGAATTGCGTTGATGTTACAGACAAGTATGACAGAGTTGCTGTAAGGCCCAAGGAACACAGAACGATGGGCAGCAAACTTTACACATGTAAATAAATGTAATCCCTGGGCAGGAAAGCTCAGTCATCTTTTACAGTTCTACTACTTGGAAAGGACCACAGGATAAGCAAGCTAAAAATAAAGTTCAAAAACACCCCCACCCAACCCTGTAGTGCAATAATAGAGATATTTAAAGTGTTTCATATTACATTGAGTGTACCTTCTGGCTATGAATAATAATAACACAGAGATTTTTACCAGTCGGAACAAGGACATTGTATCCTAACTGTGTTCAATAAGGTATCACAACGACTAATATTGCTACTCACTTATTCAGTACTTCTCACTCAGGGATTCTAACATACTCTAGATTAGCAGCAATCATGTCAATCTTACACCACTCCTCAGAAAGGAAGTTAATCCTACAAATAGTCAGAAGAAAAAAAGAGAAAAAAAAATAGGTAAGATACCTACCAAATCAAAAGAGCATTGATTTACTACATACCTTAGGAGCACAGACGTGTTTTGCCTTCTGCTAATTAAAATCGCCATTGAACGAAAGGTATTGTGGTAATACATACTTACAATGGAGGCTATCCTCACTTCGGGTTAGGCTACAATGTTGTTATAAAAGGACCTGAAAGGGGAAAAAGAAGCTCTTTTTCATGCCTTTTGTATTTTTAATGCAATTCATAAGATATCCTGTAAATTTGTTTTGTTTTGAGATGAGTTTCATACCGAAACTTTTAGAAAATTTTTGTGATGATGTGTATTTCACAAAAACAACCGATGTCCCTTAATGGGGTAGCTTAGGTTTGATCTCCGTATCAAAGAATGATGGTCTGAAAATCACCTGCTCCCAGCCTCACATTTCAGTCTGGTGGCTGTTGTCTCAGGGCTCTCTGTTGCCTTACTACTTGAAAAAAGTGCATTACAAAAACTAATACCTGAAACATGAGTTTAGAAAACTTTATTTAAACGTATAGTTTGTTTGATGGCTTTGTTCATGTAATTTCTGTAAGAAGAGGTTTGCGGATAGGTATCTCTGAAGCAATGTTTTAATTAGAGTTAAGGCCAGGTGATAACTAACAGCAAATTTGGTATGGGCTATCAGGGTTTGAACAAAAAGCATCATACGCTAGATTAATCTAGGGTGTTTTTTTTAAGAAATAATGAATGTTTAGATGTGCATGAGACACAAAAAATTGTTTTCAGAAATACATGATTCTGAAGCCTGTTCTTGTTGGTTTTAAGTAGTCTTACCAGAACTTTACAGTGCATTTTGAGGTGAATGCTTTTTAAAACTTCAGCTGCTCACATTCCTGAATAGAGTGGCTTACCACAAAGGCTGCCAAAACTGCATCTGATACAAATAGATTATTCCAACTGCACAGATTCATCTTTTGATGTCCTTCTTTTTATAACTGGTAGACCACTGCTCTGGAATAATTTTTCTGTCTTCTTGGTTGTTGTTCTGAAGTCTAGATTGCCCATCAATTTCTTCCACACTTAAAGATAGCCCCAGTATAGCCATTTCATTCAAGAATCAAAAAGAAAGAATCAGCATCTACTTCATTATATGGATAACACACATAATACAGTCAACCACCGTTCTTTATTCACAGCTCTTCCTATTAAAAGCTATCTCACAATACACTTTGGCTCCTAATTTGTATGTCTCAAAGCACCCTTCATAGAAAGCATTAATTGCATAATCAGTGAAAGTGATATTTCAGCTAAGCCATCTATTGTTGTAACAAGCCAGGGGTGGTGCTCTGATTCTTTCATTATCTAAGAAATAACTGATCGCACTTTTTTCCTATTGAATGTTTTATCTTAATGTTAATCACAGAGGTCCCCGTGAGCATTAGGTGACTGAAAAGTTTTGGCGTCATGATTATTTTCTATCAACACTGCTTGACACTTTCTATTCTTCCTAGAACATTCTTTACATTGCTTTGATGTTGGTGTGTATACACATTATGAAAGTATGAAATATTAACTGACTTTAAATATAATTTCTATCATAGCAAATAAAAAAGCTTGATTGTGAGACTAATAAAAATGGATAATAAAGAGAAATCAGCCTGCAACTGGATGCTTGGGCATAGTGATGACACAGAATTGAATCTATTAAATTATGAGAGTCATACAGTTTTGCATCTGTGATTACACTCAGATGCTAAAAAAAGGAGGCAGGGAGGAAAACAGAGGAAAAAAGAAGGGATTGAAGATCTTGACATCAGAGGGTAAAGAAGGATCTACAGAGACTTATGTTTCTGTCAGAAAAGAATTATTGCATGACAGCAGAGCGTAAACTGCAAGGTAAGAACCTTTACATTCTTTGGTAAATGAGAACACCGTTGTGTCTGTTTCTGATACTCGGAGCCAGACTTTCCTGTCACGAAGTATTTTCTCTGAGCATATGTCAAGTGCTGCTGAAGGCATCAGCATAGCTGACTGAAAAAATCTTTGAAAGAAAAGCATCGTCTCATTCTTTAAAAACAATATCAGAAGGCTCCTACTTTTAACTCGCAAAAAGGTATGGCAACTTCTGTAAGGCAGAATAGGAAATGCACTCACCAATGAAAGATACAAAATTAAAGGGAGGTTTTATTTTCAATCTCTTTCTGTGTTTTTGCAGAATACACATGTTCATGTTCTGATTTTTATGCGCACAATTCTTTCTAATTTCTGGTAACTCAAAATTTTGAACTTGGCCAAAGCTTTTATTTTCCTGTTTATTGTTATGCAGAGATGTTGCAAAAAATTACAAATGGAAATTATTTCATTATTTTATCCTTACTTTTACTGCTGAACTGCACTGTCATATTAAAAAATCAATTAAAAAAACCATATAAAAGCCCCAGATGTCCTACTCATGAACTGTTGCAGCCTTATGTGTTTTAACATACTCCAATCACAATCAGTTCAGATGGTCAGTGAAAAATTTATCTAATATACTGTAGTTCAGATAAGGACAAAGACTTTCAGGATACTGGGTACAAGGGACTCTAGAAGAATTGTATTTTAGATCTGCGTGGTCAAATCCTGCTCCCAGTGCAGTGTTCTCCGTCTAGCCTTAGGCAAAATAACTGATGTACCTAAATTAAGAGGATAGCCGCCAAAGCTTGGCAGGTACTCAGTGAAGAGAAACATGGAAAGATTCTGCCAGAAGGCAATTCACAGCAAGTACCCAAATTAGATGCTCTAAATTACCCTTTCCAAAGCTATTCTTTCTCTGGTTATGTCTACAAAGAGAAACTCAGGAATGCTTCTTGGGATAGTAGCTCTGAATTTGTCCTAGTTTCATGATGTGATGCAATAACGTACAAATCTCTTCCCTTCCTATTCAACGCAATGTTTATGCTGAAGTATTTTATATTATTGTAGTAGAACAAACAGGTCATTCAGGATATGCCCCAAAATAAATGGTTAAAAAGTGCAATATATTAGTTCTACAAACAGAATTATGTTATGAATACATGAATCAAGACCCGGTGAAGTTCAAAAGAGCACTTTTGCATCCCTTTTCCACAAAATATTTATGATCCTTGAGAATAAAATCAAGACTAGAAAAAGACGTTAGGGAAAGACAGCAATGCCATTAATTTTAGATTGCTTTGTTTTGTTACATGAGTACTATGGAATACTGTAAATCTCTCTTCAAAACATGCACATACATTCATAGGTGACTCCTAGTCTAATTTTGCACATCTAAAATGAATTCTAGCCTGTTCTGATAAAAGTTGTGCCCTAATTTAGTCTCTGAACACTCTTTCAGTAGAAGCTCAACCTCCTTTTTTAAGTTCTCCATTATCAATTTCAGTCACTTTTATGTCTGGTTATCTGAAACTAAACTCCAAAGTGAGTTGCAACTTTTCTAACATATTATGTGACCTAAAAGCCTGGTTTTATATCTTCACTGACAACCTAGGAAACCTGCAAAATACCCCACCAGCGCTCTCGTCTTGGAAGAGAAATCTACGGTTTACTTCACATTCACTAAGCGGAACATGACCATCTCCGTCAACCATCTGGAATTCAAGAATGCCATCATAAGGATCCAGACTGATTCTTGTAGCTACATTCCAGTCTGAACTATGTCCCAGGGAAGGACATCATTGCTCCTTCAATAAGATTTCTACGTTTGTATTTTATTGCTTTGAGCCTTGGAAGACAAGTTGACAGATATCTAAAAAATAACAAAAATGGACTAATAGCTGTGGACTTGGGCTAGAATTGCTCCAAAAGTAAGTTCACTGCAATTTTTTATATGGAAGTTTCCTACAGAATTTTACTGATTTTTTTTTCAACCTGGATATTGATCAAAGAGTTTTACTTTTGGCTGTTTCAGTATGAAGACTCTCAGGGTTTAATCATGATCTCCAAGAGGTAAAATGGTTTAACCGAATGTTATCAATGTAATAACATGAACTCTTTAAAACATTCAATCTCTAATGAAAAGAATTCTATCAGGTACAAGGGACACAATACGTTTGTCTCAAGCTGTGCAAGATACCCGTGCCAACAGAGGCATAAGGCTTGAGAAAATTGTTTTAGAGGAGAAGACATCTGATAATGTTGAAACATCACCCATATAAAAAAAAGTCTTCAGCTACCTCTCGCAAGTACCTTGCTAACACTTTGCCCCTCAGACTGACTTCATGAGAAACACAACGTGTCAACATAATGTCAACATGCCTCCCCATGGCAAAGAGGTTGGAACTAAATGATCTTTACGTTGCCTTCCAACCTAAACCATTCTACAATTCTACAATGGTCATGAACAAGAAGTTGTTTCAATTGTTCTTGTTCTGGAATGGTCAAAATCAAATGCTGAACAGATTGTGTAAGACTAAAGAGCCACACCAGTTTAGCCAGTATTTGCTAACTCCACTCTAAAAATCTGGTGAATATACATAATATCAAAGTCCAGGAATCTGATTTGGTATTATTCAGGGTTACAGGAAATTATAAGGCTTCGTGTTCAAGCCTATGACCAAGGCATGATCCATTTTTGAAAGTTAAGATCTAACCTCCCCAGTTAACATGTCATACGTCTCCAAAACTATCAACAGTGATAACATTCTTGCTAACAGGAAAGTTAGTGCTTTCCACAACATCATGGGTTATCGAGAATTGCCTGCTTGTGAAAAGAAAGTGCCTGACTATAAAGCTGTGAGACAGTCATTGGAACTGAAGTCAGAATAAGCAAAATATAGTGACTTTGTCAGCAAAATATCTTTTTTGTTTAAGGAACATCTTATGTATGCCAAACTTAGAATGAAGTGTATGACACATTTCCTTCTTTTCTCTCACAGTAATAAGTAAAGTGCATTTAGCAAAATGGTGGACCTGACTGAACAAATAACAAATAATAATGACAATGCCTGCAAAAAATCCATAAAACATAATTTTCTGGCTTTTATCCAGCATATATAAAAAGCTTGAAACATATTTCTTTGCTGAAGCAAGATGCTCTGAGAACAAATATCAATAAGTATATTGAGACCTTTAGGTAAACCTCACATGTGAAATGGCAATTGCTCCGAAACATGTTTAGCAATGCACTTTGCTGTCTTAATAGAACTACTTTTGAGACCAAAATTTCTTAATAGGAATACTTTACAACAGAGGACAATAATTAAAACAGAGGTCAGGGTACAGTAGGAGCCAAGAAATAGCACCATAGAGACAGTATAATATATGCTATAGTGTATGGTAAACCTTGATTTTATTAGACATAACAGAATTGCAGATGAGTAGGAGGTTTAAAAGAGGGAAGGAAGAAAAAGGAAAAAAATGCTTAATTTTTGAAAGAGTCAAACCAATCAAGAAAATGTATACTTTTAAAAATTTAGAAGTTGTCAGTAATTTTCACATGCACTCAGGTGCATTGCCCATTTATATTCCTATGCTTTATAAATTATGAATTCTGGCTGACAAGGAAGCCTAAGGGGGGCAACAGAGCTGTGGTGTCAGTAATGCATTGTCATTTCACACTGTGTATGTTCCTACTGTACCTAGCTGTATTTTTCAAGTTTAAATAACATTACTGACTGCCAATGACTTCCCTAAAAGATCTGATGAAAATACATGGTCTGTTGGTAAAATGCTAATCCGTATTAACTAGAAAAAGGTCAAATACTTTGGGAGATAGTAGTTTTTTTTGTCTACCATGATCTTCGGATGTGGCTATGTTCCCTCACCATGATTCACCTATTTTGAGTTAGACAGTGAAGTAGAAACCCTGTTTTCCAGCATTTAGCAGAACGAAATTTGAGGAGAAAAGACAGGTGCTCTGTGAGATTTTACATGGTTCCTGTTGCCAAGGAAACAATTTCTTTTGGCTTTGTAAGGCTTGCTAATGTTGGTCCTGGCTGCAAATTGGGCAGTATAGAACAAAGGAGGCTATTTATCTAATGTAATTATATATGTACGCACATTCACACACTTACCCTCACATTAAGGAAGGAAAGATTTAGTAAAACTGAATTATGAAAGCATTCAAGTTGGAAAACGTTCTGAATATCTTTTGAGGAATGTGTTGATACTGGTTTAAGTGAATCCCATTGCTAGATTTTAGAACCTACCTGAAAATATGATGTTCAAACTGAAAAAAAAAAAAAAAGAAAAAAAGAAGGTAAAATGCAAAGAGCTCATTTATGTCCCATTCCAGCCAAGTACTTAACCAGGTACTTAATATTTAAAATTTAGACTCAAAAGAAGGTGAAAAATACTTACAATTTGGAAATTGTGGAATCTACCTCTTTTTTACTTTGAACATCTGTCTAAGTTTGAATCTGAAAATCTGATTCATGATCTAGTATATAATTTTAATATTTTACTAATATAACACAATATAATATTCTTTGAGTTAAAGTGGAAAGGGAAGCTCCTAAGGATGGTCTTTTGGACATAGGAGGAGAGTGAAGCGATGTGGAAAGACACCAAGTGGAAATTCACCAACTGATTGAAAAATTGATTGATTGTCCTGGATCATATAAAAGGAGAAATGTTTGCACAGTGCTGATGGGCTTGGAAAATGCACCAGGAATATCAAAGCAACAAATTTTGTTCTGTGGAGAAAATATAAATCCATTTTAATTAGGTGTCCAAATCTCATGCTAAGTTATGGCAAGGTGGGGATAGCAGCCAGCATATAAAATCTTTCATAAAGATTAAGTTTGGAAGCTGTGGTTCGAAATCAAGGATAGTAAGAAATTAAGAGCATAAAAAAGGATGAGAGTGGGTACAAGTCTGAAGGGAAGAAATGGCAGTCTTTTAAAGAATAATGCCTTTGCAACAAAAAGGATTGACTAAAGTCTGGATTAATATCACAGACTGCCATTTTTAGAACAAAAGCATATTCTATAAACACTAGATTTGTGGAGGAAAAAAGTCCTTTATTTTATTTATTTTCTTCTTACGAAGACCATGGTTGTCACTCCAGAAAATAAAAAATGAGGGAAGTTTAAAAAACTTCATCTGTGTAATGTGGATTCTGACTTTCAGTTGTCCCACTGAGATTTACAATTACCAAGGTGAAATAAGAATTTTATGTAGAAAATTTTGAACATGAAAGACTTTAGTTTCATTGAAAAAAGAAAAACATCATCCAACATTTTCTACTAAACTTAAAGTCTTGAAGTCACCGATAGGCTATTTAACCTATTATTTTAAAGGAGTACTTTCTCAGGTCTTTCTGAGAAGTGCCATCTAGAAGATGCCTAAGGGACATTGTTTTCTTCTCTTGTGAAGAAGTATCTAAGCCTCACTGTGTCTGCAAGACAATATTAATTGTTCTAAAATAAGATTTTTTTTTTTTTTATTTTTATTTGATCGCAAAACACAAAAGGTCTCTTAAAAAATTACAAAAAGGCATGACTCATACAGCATTTTCAGCTGAAAAATGGAGGATTGACAGGGAGTAAGAGAATGGTACTATGTAATTCAACTGTTTTTAGTTCTATAGAAAAGATTTTCCATTAGTATAATGATGAACAGAAATATGTAACCTTGAAAGGAATTTGGTTTCGCCGTGTTCAGGAAAAGTTTTCTTTTTTCCTCTATAGCCAAAAGGAAGCTCCGATTTTTTTTGGATTTTCTGCTGTTAAATTGGCTTTCTACAAGCTCATCACTGGAATAACACAGGTAATAAGTCTGTGTTTCTTCTGTGACCAAACACGAGACTGATGAGCAAATAATGAAGTAGCCATTTGTGCTACTTTCATGGTGTGATGTTAAGAGGAAGCAAAATGGTAGCTGAAGATAATATGCGGTGTTGTTCAATATCAATGCAATTTAACATGGAAATGAGAGACAAATTGTGAAGGTCTTCACTTTTATTAACTGAAATACAGATTCATCTCTCTCAGCAGCTCCAGCCAATCAGATGTGAGACAATATAGTTTCTTAAAAAAAAAATCCCAAACCACATTCAAACATTAATTTGGTTACTAAGATTTTGGAAGCACCTTTACCCAGTGTTAAAAATGAAGGGTTTACAGTGTTCAGAGAAAAAAGTTGAATCTTGGAGGGCATAACTGAGTGTAAGTCAGTTTTAGAAGACCAGCTGACTGATCTGAGTCCTGATCAAGCATTCAAAACTGCTAGTATAAAATGAATACACTGTATCTCTATTATTATCATAAAATAATTCATGCTGGGCTTTTATCAAACTCAGACTCAAACAGAAAACAGGGAATATTTACACTGCCCTAAAAAACCTAGTGAAATAGGAAATAACCTAAATAGGATTTTAAGGGGTATTTAAATAAAACAAAGTTATAAAGTTACATTTACTGTAATGATTATCTTGCTTCTCTCTGTAGTACAAGACAATAAGGAAAAAAACCCTGGTAAATATTAAGTAGTTCTCAATGATAATGTGGCTCTTAGCTAATAAATGTGGTTTATTATATGTTTTCCATCTGTCTAGTAATTATTTTGGCTTTTAAAGCAACGGTAACACTAACATAATAAAACAATTAGATTTCCAGCATGCAGTCTCCCTCCACAGTAAAAGCTGCTTGAACCAACTACTGTTCTGAGTAAGATTGCATGTAAGGATTTAAAGCATTCTTTTACTTTGTTCGGTTTTGGGTTTTTTCTCATTTTATTGTCTATAGCAAACCTTCATTGCAATTGAGATAGCTTATATACCTTTTTAGAATGTGGTACATACTGGGAGAAAGAATCAGTTATCAAAACTCAGAGATTTAAACCAAGCTCTAAACTTCAAGAAGCTCAAGTGAACATTTTTCTGGGGATCTCTGTCAACCCAACACATTTCCCTGCTCCTTGAATCAAATGAGACATTTGCTTTAACCTTAAGTGGAAGAAAATGGTTTTCCTTAGACAGGAACAATGTTACTTCTTTATGTTTGCACCTTATTAATTATTAGATGTGAAAATATTAGATCCTACAATTCAATGACCTGTCATCAGATCTTATTAAGTCTACTCATTTGAAGACTTCCTCTGGACTGAAAAGGACTCTACTAGACTAAAATACACACTGAAAAAAGGCTGAAGCACATAAATATCTTTTCTAATACTGGTTTTGAAAAAGATATCTAAATGTTTTTATGCTCATTGCAGGCATAATTAATATCAATAAACTTTAATGTTAACACATAAACCAATTCAGTATTATGACCCAAAGAGATGTCCATTCATTTAAAATTAAAAAAAAAAAAAAAAAAAAGAAAGAAAAAAATACATGTCCAATAGAATTCAAACCACTACTTCCAAGAAATGGATGGGACATGAAGTAATATATCACTGGCTGTCTACAAGCAACATTTAAATTAAAGCCACTAGGTGTCAGCATCTAAATATTCCTAAAGAGATTTATACACCAGAAAAAGTAATTGGCAATAAGCAAATACGCAAGATTGTAGGTGGTTGGCCATGTCCTTACAAAACCGTGGAAGAAAGCCGTAAACTTATCAGGCTCACTGACAAATATTAGAATGGTTGAGAAATATTTTTCCATGACAGTTAAACAGACCTTTAGTAGTTTGACTTCATAATAAATGTTTTCCCAACCAAAACCTTCTGATATCAAAAGATGGCCTTGTTGTCATGAGACACTGTCTCACACAGATTCTTCATACTTGCACGTTCGCTGAGTTGCTTACCCCTTGTACTGCAATTCCTCAGTAGAAATCATTATTCTGTAGTAGCTTACTGTTGTCACTGATACCCTAATGTGGCCCCCCAGCAATGATGACATAGCCTACTGGCAGCACAAAAATGAGGGGCAAATTTAAGTAATTTATCTTACTAATGATCTATTATTAAAGTAGAGCTAATAGCTCAAAAGAGCAGGATGCTCGAGGCAGGTAATACGGATTTAACAAGCACACTGAAATGGCAGCGTACTTCAGTCACTGTGGCCTGGTACTTCTGTAGCAAAGCAATGCTTCTTCTGGGGATGCAAGGAGGAGTTTATGTGTCTGACAGGGGAGCATGTGACCAAAAGTGGTTAGGACTCCTGATTCATCCCTGGCTCTTTCAGCTGTTGACAAACTCCTGGCATGTCACCTCATGTAATTCACTTAAGGCTCTTTGTTATATTATTGTTCTAATAAGTAGTGACATTTCCTTGAATTTACACAATAGTGCTTATTGGATATACCGTAAATATCTAATGAAAATCATAGATAGCCCTCAGAGAATTCAGAAAGTATCTATCTGAAGGGTTTTAATAGCTATTCAACTATGATTAATGAAATATCTAAATGACACAGTAGTATGAGAGTGATATAGATTCTATAGCCACGCTTGTATAGAGCCATAAAGATTGTACACTAATGTTAAATGTGAACAGCATGGTGATTGCTGCAAAAATAGAATAGATCCAGAATAAAGTGTAGCTCCTTAGTTTAATCAGCTCCCCGTATGGTAAGGTTGTAAACTAGGCCATCTCTCAATGCTGAAGAGATAGACACAGAGGAAGAGAGGTAAGGAAAGAGGGTGTGGCAGGACACGCAGCTCAGACAGGTGAAGAACAAAACCAGAAAATAGCTAACAACTCCGGCAGCTTGAAACAGAAATCAGACAGAAAGTCCCACCAGTTTTTGTTTTGTTTTTTTTTTTTTTTACTCCGCATTTTGACTGCAGCTACCCACCAGTGTTGTGCCCCTTAAGTTACCTACTGTATATGTGGGTATATGTTTATAGTAAATTATGAAGTATGAGAGAGAGATATTTGGCCTTCTGTCCTTAGGAGATCAGGGCGTCCTGCTGTTCCCTGCCCCAAGAAATAGTCCAGAAGAGTTGCCTTACAGAATGAAGTCATGCCAATAGCACTGATCTTGCAGATCTGCAGAGAAACTTTTTTAAAGAGAATTCTAATTTTTAGGTAATAAATTAGCTTTTTTTTCCTAAAATTGTCTTCATAATTCCCCACCCTTTGACACAAGAAAGCAGGCAACTTTTTTTTCTTCCCCCCACCTTCCCCCCAAAGAAGTACTAACAAATAGAAACTATGGAAGTATTTTCCTGAAGGAGGTTCTTGACCTTCTTTCTGCTCCTAACTTATAATGCTATGCAATTGTCCTTATGAAAATTTATTTCCAGAAGTCTAAGTTCCTGTTCTGAAAAAGTTTAAGTATCAACAAATCAAGGCTACAAAAACACAGTGAGTAGTTCTGAAGAAGTTTGTTGAGACATATTCTGACCCAGGGACTGCTTACTTCTGAAGGCAGCTTTTGGCATAGAGCATTATATATTTCTATGAAGTATCGGAGAAGGGTCGTTTTCCTGTTTTGTATCTTTCAGCATAGCACCAAAATGGATGAGAGGATTTACAAGATTCTTCAGTTCTTTCGAGGTAAAAGTAGAGAGCTCATCTAACATCCATCTTCAGAATGACAGCATCTGAAGAGCTGTGAGGCTTGTAGAGTAATACTGGCACAAAAATAAACTGATTTAGGTTATATCTGGTGACCATGTTGGGGAAGAAGCTGAAGATTGGAGCAAAAACCAATCCTAGCTCTAAGAAAGATTATTAAGGGAAAAATATACCAAAAGAACTTGTACTGTGACAGGACTGAAGTAATTTCCACTAGAACAGGAACTTCAAAGGACAGGAAAAGGAAGTAGCACACCTAAGTAAAACTAAAACATCCACTCAGAAATATCATTTTATCTTTAGGCTTGTTAATTCTTTCCCGTTCCCACTGTGAATCACACTCATATGAAGCACTCAGAGTTTATGGCTTTTCTGACAATAGGCAAAGAGCCTGCCAGGAGGTCATTCAAAGCTAAATTCTCCAGTCTTCCCAATGCAGCTGCTGGATCCTCCTCCATGGATTACTCTATTTGTGCATTTCAGCACTCGGAGAAACAGCGATAAATCCCTCTATGATTCCATCTACTCCACCTGGAAGTGACGAGTCCTTGAGAACGCTTTTGTTTGTCTTCCCCCGTCTCCTTTAAGGAGCAATACTCAATCAATTGACTCTGGCAACTGTAGCTTAGTCCCCCGAACAGTCTACTAAACTGCTTTAGTCAACCAAATTAACTTTCTCTCTCCCTCCTCCCTCTGAGGAAATCTCCTGATTCATATGGGAATACGGTGTAGTTGAGGCAACCTTGGCACAGCAGGAGGGAGATGTACAAGAGCTCGACTCTTGATGCCTGAGGGGTAAGATACCTGGGTTGGGAGGGTTTTCTAAAAACAATCTGTATTTACCTCCAATGCTTTGTTGCTAATCATAATAAAGATGCTCATTTTACAAAAGCTGTCATTCTGTTTCACTCATCACAAGCTCCCTGGGGCACGGAGCTGGATGGACCTTGAGGCAGACCTGCAGGAGGAAGGCCGTGCAGACCCCTGGGCAGTGCCCCACTTGAAGCCAAGGCACAGGACAGGCCAGGAGCTCCAACCGCTGCTAGGGATGAAAGGGGGTGGCAGTGTGCCTGATGCCCC
Source organism: Larus michahellis (assembly GCF_964199755.1). Classification (NCBI taxonomy): domain Eukaryota; kingdom Metazoa; phylum Chordata; class Aves; order Charadriiformes; family Laridae; genus Larus; species Larus michahellis. Next base: position 83,127,987 of record NC_133897.1, read on the forward strand.
CAGCACAACGCTTTCCATCCCAAACTTTTCGTCTTTTAAGGTGGGAGGAGCACTGCAGTGCCCTGGGCTTTTAACTGGGCACTGTCTACACACTGAATCATCATCAACCCGCCAGCCTGTGCTGACCCCTGACAACAACTAGTAATATATCTAAAAGGGAAAGAATTGATCAGAGCATCTGAAGTTAGTCATATTTTGCAGGATATGTGCAAGACAAAATGGTGTGTCGTACATTGCATGTCTTGTTTCTATCTATCGCTAAAACACAGGTTGCAACGTCTGCCTTTTCTTAGCAGTTTATCTGTATTCAAGGAAGATAGATAAACTCATTTAAAGAAACCTGATTTAATGAGGACATTATAAATGCAGGGCAACAGACGCCCTCCAGAAGCCAAGTAGGTTTGGAGGTAATTGCCTGGAAAGTTTGGGATGCAGGCGCCTCTCTACTCTCCTGCCTGCTGAGCATCCCTCTGCTTTTCTGTCACCTCTTGTCACTGCCCAGCTCCCGGGCCGGCAGGCAGGAGCGCAAGAGGTGCTGACTGAGGAAGGCGATCTCTTCTGCTAAGGGTCGAGGACTGCTGCTATCCCCTCCGTCCCCTCTGGAAAACCCAGCCAAGAGAAGGAGACAGATGACAGCAGCTTGAATGACGTACAATCTGAGCACAGCAGTGATGGTATGAGTGCATTATTCAAGTGATCAGGTGGGTCTGGCAGGGATATTTTTATCTCCAATTATTTTGCTAGTTAACTCTTCACTTCAGAGCTCTACAACCTGGGGTGATTCTGTTCCTTAAATCCTGAGTAGCTTCACAGTGATAGAGGTATAACTTTTTATTTATTTATTTATTTCTTAATCTGTATCAGCAATTGCAATACATACATACATCTTGCATTGGTAATTCCATTTTATTAGCATGGTGATGTAGTCCTTCACCAAAGGCTACACTTCAGGATTATTTAAAGATTACTATTGATTCACAGAGCTATTACCTCTTTATGTGGAAAAAATAGATGTCTGAAGTGTATTAGTCTAACTGTTCAATAGGTGCCCTTTTGCTTCTGAGTAGTGAGAACTCTGTTCTTTACAGACTGGTCTGGGCTGAGAAAACCCCAGACTGCCAGTCTCCTCAATTGTGCCATGACAGCAGTGACAAAAGACGTACTTGGCATAAAAATCCTTAGCATCTAAGTAGCTGTGGGAGGTAGTCAGGTGTCCTGTGGGAGGAACTTGACTGAATTCTCCCACCAATAATCAGATGTAGTGCTGACCTTTAGGTGCAGTGCAAGCCATATCCCTTCCCTTATTTATTGGTCCGCAGGGAGCAAGAAGAGAACTGTTTGCTTTAGGCAATTGTTCTTTTCTTTCTGACAGATGTAAATGTCAAAGGATGTCTGGGTAGCTTTGGATACCATTTAATGTCACCTTTATTTTGGTGACTAACAAAAGCTGCTGGTGCATCTACAAACATGACGCAGTAGCCCTCTAGAGGCTAATAGGAATGGGGAGCCAATTGTATGAAAATGCCTTCACGCTGACAATTTTAGTCAGCGGAGCCTCCTGATTAAAATAAATAAAGAAATAAATGCCTGATGTTGTTGGCAAAGTAGCACTGCCCTATCTTCTGACAAGTTCAGAAACTACCTGGAGGGAATTCTAAAACTGGCTGCCTTTTATCCACCAATGCTGGAGAACACAAGATCTGTGCCCGACCTATGAGAACTGGCTTTTTCACACGGGACTTCTTTTCAGGAGACATGTATGAGGTTAATAAACCTGCCTCTTGCTGGGATGTTGTTTGGTGGTTGTAGTTCTTCCTCTAGCACACTTTATAAAATCGGTGCCCTTTTGTACTGTGAAGCCTCACAACAACAGCACAAGCCCTTTCGATCAAATACTTGATAATTGTAATTTTCTCTTAGCAGGGTTGCAAGCAAACTGTCTGTCATGAGCAGCTGTTTTCGAATGCATAATTACACCTTCCTGCCATAGCCCACACTGCCTGTATAAGACATGATGGATGATTTTAAACTTTTATTACTATTATTATTATTATTATTATTTTACAAAACTGAAGAGTGACATATATTTGAAGTGTCTTTCTTGAGCCTTGCCTTGATGTAGCTGAGACAGCCTACACCCACCACGTAAAACTTTTTTATTCAATTCATTTAAGAAGCCTATTTAGATTTCTATCCTGAAAATATATCTGTAAGTATAACACTGTCGGAGTAATATGAGGCTCTTCCATGTCACTTGCTAACTCTTTGTTTGGATCTGTGTCCCTCCTTCTCTCTCCTGTTTCACTTGAAATTTAAGAATCTTAATACAGTGTTTATATTTTACATTTACTGTTTTTACATTATACAAAACATGAGTACCTCATAAATATAATGATCAATTATATATACAGCTACTTGGAGAAGAATAAGGTAATTTTGTAAAGGAAACTCAAAACGATAACAATTTAGTAGCAAAGAAATAAATGAAAAAGTCTTCATCTGTGGTTTCATCTCAGGAAAATGTAGTTACCACTGAATTTTTAAAGCTGTTTCAAACCTGACATAACAAGATGAGCAAGCAATCCGTAATCAAAAAAGTAAAGGGAGACAAGGATCTGAGAGATCCTTTCACTCTTAGTCCTCTCCAGAAAAGACAAATACTTTCATTTCAAAGCTGGGAGTTTGTTTACTGAATTTTAGCATTGCAGGTTTACACTATACAGCAAAGGTATCCGGTAAAAAGCACTTCTCCAAAACTCAAGATTCATAGCAGATTACGACAAGATAGTCAAAACCAAATTATTATTATTTTTTTTTAAGAAAAAATCACTCATGCAACACTATATCTGGAGGCTTAAGAAATAATGATCAGGTAAATAGAAGGTATATGTAATCACAGTTTCTTTCTTCTAATAACCTTTCCAAGGAAATAAAGAAAAAAACACAGAATAATTGTCAATAAAATGTCACAATTAACATAGAGTGACCACAGAGAAGAACCAGCAATAATATAGCGTAGAAAAGAGATATTATGATACTACTGTCATAATTAGAGATGAGTGAATAGATAAATGCATTTTTCCCAAGAACGTTTGTTTAAATTTGAAAGCAAATTTCATGTCAGATTTGTAACATTTTTATGATTGCTTTCCATGAAACATTGAGTTCAGTTGGCTGAAATAGTGGATGTAAAGCTGCTCAGATATACTTAAGTATTTGATAAAAGCAAAATTCACTACGTATTATGGCGGTGTTTCCACTATATTGGGTGACTGTACACATACGAAAAATACAAAGTGCCTCACAATTTAAAAATCAATTCTCATGGGAAGGCCCAAAACCATGGCCTCGGTATATGAAGACTTCTGATGATTATGCACAGCTCTTTTTACAGTCCCAAATGTTCTTGTTACACAAGAGTTTAATCAACAGCATGTGGAGCCTCAGCGAGACGCTTTTGCACACGAGGCAGTCCCATGCACAAACCATGCAAGGCCTTTTTCTTCTCCCCTTCTGGACAATATGCGATGGGGCCGCTCCATCCTTCTTTGCTTTCCTACTTGTTTCCAGCCAGTTGACAACATGTATCATGCCTGGCGGTCACCCCCCCAGCCTCGTGCTTCTCTTGTCTTCTCTTTGCTATAGTTTTGCTTTTATCCCAACTAGTTATAAGCTGAGCCAAACTGAACTGTTCATGTCAGACAGAAATTACCCCGTACAATTAATTTTCCATCAGGAAATCCACATTTTAAGAAATTAAACCAGATAAATACTGGAATTTCCTCCAAGGTTAAAATTCCTACTTTTCATTTCCTTTTACCTAAGATAAAAAAACGCAAAACAAAACCAATCAGTTTTGCCAGACATCTGCAAGAATGCAGTTCATTTGCTTGTGAATTATTTTTCCATCCTGTCTTCTGTTCCAGTAATTTGTGTCTCAGGAATTTTCGTCTCCATTTGCAAACAATCCATTGCAATATCATCCTCAAACCCAGAGAGAATCTCTTGGGGTTAATGTAGTATAAATGTTTATTCGTAATCAAAGAAACACTTTTGAAGCAAGCACAGAACAAATGACATTTCAGTTCTGATTATATGCCATGAAGTAGTCACAGGGCACTCTAAAAGGGGAAATATTTCCTAATTAAAATTAAGAAAAGAGGTTCGCGCTTTCACTCCAGGCAATTAAATGTAACATTTGCATGCATATAATTCCATGGGAAACAAAACCCAGGAAGTGGCTGTTTGAGTGTCTATTAATTAAAAAATCCAACACTTCACTGGTTGTACTAGATGGCCTTTTATACAGTCTCTGTAGGTTAATAATTGAATTAAAGTGTGCACGAAACGATACCAATGAAGAGCTGCTTAAAAAGAACCAATCTCTATTCATAGTTATCATCTGATTATTTTTATTTCCATTAATAAAGATGTATAATTCAAAGGGGTATGTGATTCCAGAATAAAAAACGTCAAGTATCAGATCAACGAAGTACCCATCATGTGCACACAGTGACAGTAGGATTTAGTAGCCTGCTCTTTGTAGTGGGGCTTTTTTGTGATTGCTAGCCTGAAAAATGAACCAAAGCCAGAAACCGTTATACATATATAGAAAGTATTTACTTTGGGAAAAATTCTTCTGTAAAAGAAAATGGAAAAATTGTCGAGGAAGATACTGTCATCTGCTACTCAACCCGCAGTTATCTTTAGATAGAAAGTAAGTTCGACTAAACCCTGTGAAACAACAGACTGCAGAGCCAACGGTCCATTAGTGTAGCTAGGTCAATATAAAGGAAAAGAAACATGGGCTTCATTTCACTCCAACACTCTTGAAGATGACCTGCTGAAGATTTATCAGTTTTATATAGGAGGATTTGCCCTCGTCCTCCTCCTTATTTTGTTGAAAACTGTAGAAAGTGAAATATAGCAAGAAATCTAAGAGGAAAAAAAAGGACAGTTTGAAGACACCAGGCCATTCTTGCTTCTGGTTTCTGTCAATAAAAGTAAACTAATCAAGGACTGATTTGTAAGGCTATGTTTTTGTTTAAGTGTATATTTTCACACTATGACAAAGCTTTATGCTCTTTTTAGTACTGCACGGCTCCTCCACTGTGCTGCAAATTTTGAACAGGATGTTTTCCAGAAGTTTGCTTACTGCTTAGACTTATTAGGCAGCATTTTATGCTCATTTTACACTGGTTCTGTAGAATTAACCATACCACCTTTCACACAAAACCACCCCAATCTGGCTCATTGAGTGAAATGAGAAAGGACTAATGGTGGAGTTAAAGTGAAATGTGGAGAGAAAAATGGCAGGCAGAAAAGAGAGAGAGGATGAGAAAGTCATGATGGAAAGAGATGGGTGCAGTGAAACAAACTGAATGCAAGTTAAATGAAATGGCTAGAAGCAGCTAGAAAAAAAACACAGGTGTTTGGCTGATTGAGATATAGAGCTAGTCAGGTTTTTTTTTAATCTACTGAAATTTTGATGACTCAATAGACTCTACACCTCTGTTAAAGAATTCAAACCCATTTCATGTTTTCTCTCACCATATATTTATCACTAGGCATATTAGCCAAATAAATAGGAGAATGACACTTAGGGACCTATGACAGAGAACACAATGAATTCCAGAGGTGTTTTGTGTGAGCATCTAACTCATACTTGGGGATGCAAACTCCAGACAAACAGCTAGTTTGAACTAGGCAGAGAGCTAGGCAGCTAGGCAAAGCATTAGCAGTTCTGACACTTTTAGATATTTTATACTGTTTCTATGTCTGATCAAATGCTGCTTTAGATTTGACAAGAGTCTTCAGCTCCCCTTCCTTTTTGGTTTTTTTTTTTCTGCCCCCTTAGCTAAAAAGCAGCAAGTGAAAACTAGACCAGAAACAAAGCAATAGGTTGTATTTCTTTAAAAATTTCAGACAGATATTATAGCTTCGAGAAGTCATATTCTGATCCAGCTGTTAAGTATATCCACAGTAGTATGTTGTTATTTGGTTTAAACAAACACTTGAGACCAAGATCAGATTTTACGGAGGACACTAATGTTAGCAGCATTCCTCTAGTAAAAAAATAAATAAATACCATTACACAAAATTTGCTGGCTTTTTAAGCAAGCACATTTAATATAAGTTTGTTTGTTTGTTTTTGTTTTAATAATTGTAATAAAAGGCAAATACTCTGTATCTGTCAACATAGTAATTGCTAAGGAACTCTCTACACAGCACAGCTGTATACTCTTGTTCAGTTTCATTTCAACATTACAGCTGCCAATAATAAGAAATCAGTGTAGAATGTCTGAAAAAAAAAAGCACAAACTTGATTGATTTTTTTTAATATTAGATCGTATGTATTGTGTTCAGATTTCCACTGTACGAAAAAGTACCGGAAATTCTCAATAGTATTGTAACAGGTTTGTGGTTTAGGAATTCTTTAAATACTCCACTAACAGGCTACGGATAAACTGCTGACACATGCTGCAAAATAAAATGTATAGATGCCTAGAATTTGTGACAGTATTGAAAGATTCCGAATGCAGATTAATTCTTCAAAGGGATTTTTTTAAAAACTAAATCAAAGCACTGGCTAGTTGTCTCTGTGTGATTGCAAGAAGATGAAAAAAATCATATTTGAAAGTTCTATCTTTCAAGTTACTGTATCCAGACAGTGAGCTAAACCCATCTGAAAAGCTTTCAGGGACTGTAAAACACATCAGTATTTCTGTATCAGAAATTAAAACTAAATACAATGTCTCTAAGCTCATTTAGAATCAGTTTGGATATGATCATCATCATATTAATGGATCTAAATACCTTTGCTGTCTTTATGCTTAAGAAACAAGAAGTGATACTGCACATTTGGTGTTCATCATGTCCAATGGTGGCATACACATTCCCTAGTTATCTGTGCTGCAAGAATATAGTGGAAAATGTACTATCTATTATCATTTGCTGCTGAGAGAAAAATACTGCATATCTTGACCACTGCATCTATAAAAAAAGTAACGTACTGCAATTATACACACACATACATACACGCATACCTGCACGCATCCATTTGTTCACGAGCTTGTCCAAAGACCAGGCTTGCGTACTTCTGTTGTGCCTGTGTTTGTGACTGGGCTGTTTCTCCACTTTGTGATTTTATGTAGATCTTCTTCACCGTTTCCCTCTTTTTACTGGGAAAAAATCCAAACAAAAGCAGAAACCCCACACTGAGACTTATCTGCATCCTTGTTTACAAGAGCTAGCATTTTCAAAGATGCCATAAAGATTCAGGTGCTCTGACCCTGTGTAAGTTAAAGGTGACTGAGTTTTCACCTCTTTTAAACAGTTCTGACAATCCCTTACTAAATTATATTTGTTGGACACTGTTCATTTACTATATATACAGAAAATGGGGGGCTAGGGGAAAGCTGTTACTTCTTGTCCTTTAATTTTAATCGTGGCTACACAAAACATAATTGGAGCATCATTATCAGTATTTTTTTACAAGGCTTCCTCTGCCTTCTCAGGTAAATGAAAAGAATGCTTTCTTAGAGCAATGTGCCATTTAAAAAATACCCATATAATCTAAAGACTTGATTACTCTTCTTTAGGGTTTCCTTGTCCAGTGGGTGTGTAGACAATAAAAGTTATGAGGGGGAACTATTTATTGTGTAACTATTATTCTCTTCTGTGCTGCAAGCTCTTTTTTGACAATTCCTCAAGCTACTGCATTGTATTTGTTATTTCTTCTTTCTTTTTCTTGATATCATTCCCCCGTGAGCAACATTTAGCAAGGTGCTCCAATACTTTAGCTTTTTTTTTTTTTTTTTAGTGGGTTAGGTCTATCTCACTCACAGTTCTAAGTGACACCTAGCCTACCTGAAGAATTTTGAAAGGAATTTTAAAAATTGTTAAAAAAAGAGGCCCTTTATGATATCAAACAGAGAGCATGCTAATTGAACTCAATCAGCCTGACAAGGATGCAAAACACTATCAGGCTTATGGTACCGTAAATGGAGCAAAGATTTAAGTCAATTTAGACTAACAGAGCTCAGAAATTTTACTGATTAACATCTACAGGGACAGCATACTGTGGCTGCAAAAGAGATACTTGTCTTTCTATGTTCAGGGAAAAAAAATATTTCAACATGTTTCTAAGTATCATTAAACACATGTGACATCTTGCTAGGCCTGACACAAAATAAGCAACAATGTGTTTGAAATACTTCTCTATGATTTCTGGGTTCAGCAGTTTTTAGACATCAAAGAGCTGCACAAAATTGAAGGTGGTAGTGTGAAAGAAGCTTCACGTTAGTATTTAATTACATTAAATTGATTAGAAAGAAGTAAGCTCTTGATTAGGAGTACATTAAGTTCTCTCTGTATGGCATACAAGCTACTTTGTGAGTGAATCTAACTTGTTAAAACATGAGAAAGATAATGATATGAAAACTAACTCAAACTTTGAAGTATGTGAGCCAAGGACTACTCAGCTATTTCACTCATTCCTTCAATTTGGCAGAGAGAGGCAATTCTCAGGTTTTTGAAGGAAAAAAATATCCACCCAGTCACAGCCAGGAGAAATAAAGTATTCCTTGCTACCATGAACATGAACTGAAGCTATTTTCCATTCTTTCCATCTGCTCATGAAAACTGCCTCTGAAAAAATCTTCTTTTGACTAAAATAGATACCTAATTTGTGACTTCGACATATGCACAAATAATTTCATGAAACGTACAATTTCATGTACAAAATATATATTATATGTGCACTTTGGTGGTTTTTACATAGACATAGCATTTCACAGATTCAATCAGAAATGATGCATTGTTCAGTATTTAAAATAGAGCACTTCAGCTAAATGCATATGCGGATATGATCTTAGAGGTGTGTCACACTTCAATGGACCTGGGCAGTTATTTATGCTTTGTACATCTCAGTTTTTCAAACTATTAAATAACAGCGGAAATGCATATATGCCTTGCGGGGATATTGTGAAGTTGCATTTTTTAATGTCTGCACAGGGTACCTTGCTAGGAAAAGAGCTAGAACAATGCAAATTACATGACTGATTATTTCAGTATTTTCTCCTGAACATCAGTACATTTCTTGGTCATTGCATTACTTTCGATTAATTAAGCTAGTCATGGTTTCAGAAAACTACCTCTATTTTTCAGTTTTAATATTACCCAACAGTAGTCTGACCAATATTCAAGACAAAATAAGATTTTTTTTCTTGATTACACTTCCTGCAATGGATTTTTCGTCTCAAAGTAGCCTCGATTTGACTGATGAAGAAAAAATGTCAGTATGTTCCATTTAATTTGTGAGGCTGGCAAATGCAGATATTTGTATACTAGCATCTCTCTGACAGTCCAGGAAAGAAACTTTAGGACCAGTCCTCAAAATCTCAGGGTGGAAGCAACTTGTCTTACTATTTTTATATTATGGTTTGTTATATAATTACAAGAACAATCTTTATCACTTTGTTCCTTACTTGGCATAAAATGACTTTTTGGACTGATCAAACACCTCAGGCTTCGCCTTAGTGTTTAATCAGTTTCAGCAGCTGTTCATAGCTTCAAATACTACAAAGCAATAGAGTTTAATTGCTTAATTAAACTTAAACCTCAGTTGTCTTTTTAACAGGCAGGGGCCTGCCTAGCTTTTGGATACTCAAAGAAAATCAGAGAGGAAGCAAATGACATTGCTTTTCTCTCAAGGATGGCTGATCTAGGAGCGTTGTGTAGACACTGAAAAGGAAAAGCCAAAGGCCTCTTCTGGGAAACAATCATGAGTCTTGTTTCCTACTTTTTTACCTGGATTATTGATTTTATATGAACACAGCTACTGTACTTTTATAAAAGTTTTTTTTTACAGGCTGACCAGTACACATAAGTTAATTGAAAAACTTGAGGACAGATCTTTGAACAGAGTACATTGCCTTGTTGAGCTTGATTTATCCTAGTCAAAGTTCTGACTCCATGGGGTTTTTTTTATATTATTTCCTGTCTCTGGTATTCAGAGTCAGCAGTTCTAATAAGCAGGCACAAATGTATTTTACCTGACAAGCTGCCCTCCAACACCAGCGTTCTTACATATATACAGAGGACTGGGTTTATGTGTGATGATCTTGGGGTTTTCCCTGAAGCTTACCCGTCAAGAGCTCCTGTGATTTCAAACGGTTAGGATGGGCTGAAGCGGGCTTACAATTTTAGCTAACAAATTTGAAGAAAAAACATTTCTTGTCCCATCTTGTACTAATGTAAATCAACTCTGCTGAAAACTACTACTTTTATTTTGAGAATTGCTAATTTTTTTGAAAGAACTGATTAAAAATGGAACCTCATCTCCTCTATTACTTCTGGCTCTCATTTAAAAACTCTTTTAAAACATAAACTAGTGTATTTGCAGGAATTCCCCCATGTGTTTAATATCCAAATCTAGTGATACCATTAGTATGAGCCATCAGATTCCAATATGAAGTATATGAAGTATTTTGTCCTCTACATATTACAATTAAACCATTATAATTTATGGTAATACTGATTAGAGCATGGAGAAAGTATCAGAAGGGAAATAAATTGCACTCAGGAAGCATAACCTTAAACTAGATAAAACTGTATAGAAAATTTATATAGTGAAGTTTTTAGCCAGCTTCTCAATTATCATAAATCAATATGATTTCATTTATTTCAGTGGAGCATTGCCAAATTCAGTATGGCTTTACCATCCAGTGAGGATCTATCTGCCTGAAGCACTGGTGCTTTATTTGTTAACTATTATCATAGTACCCCATAATATGTCACATATTTTTCTACTGAATATGTTAACTGTCAAAGTATTACTGTTTGGTTTTTTGTCAAGACATTTATATGTCTGAAAGTTCAGGCAGTCAGTTAGAATTATCTAAAACATGCAAATAACTTAATAGCTTGACATGTGTGGCCTTAAATTATTGAGCATGTCTACAAGAGACGTCTTTGACATAGAGAGAAAACTGGGAAAAAACTGGAAAGGTGCAAAAAGACTACACTAAATTTTGAGCATGCTTTGATTTTGTTTCAATATATTAAAATTTGTAGCTTTTGTGGAAAATATTTTTATTTTTTTTTGTTTCCTGTTAAATGTCTATGCGTATAAATAGTACTTAAACACACATGCACAGGTAAATAATTGCAAATCATTCTTCACATATCAATAGATTTTGATCTTGATGGGCTTTTTCCTTACAATTACATGTCATGCTTTCTAAAAGACACCTTAAAACAACAAAACGTTATCTTTTGATATTGAAACTACCATCCATGTATAACTACCCTTCACATAGCGTTTTTCATCCTGATGGTGCTTCACTTTGGTAAGAAAGGTAATCAGAACGCATCTGAAGTTTGAGTTGAAGGGGCCAGTAATTTGATATGAAAGCATGAAAAGCATTCCCTGAAAACACAAAAATCTAGACAAAGAACAATTTTCTATGATTATCAGTGATCCATGTCAGTGTCCTGTGCGGCTTGCCAGCATCTTATAGACTAGTAACTTCATATCACGAAGTTTCAGGTGGAATTTTCAGAAATATCTTTATCTTTTATTAATATTATTGCTCTCTTTTTCATATGCTACACTTCTATCCCATTTTGTACAAAAAGTTGAATTCCTTTGAGATAATTTATGGTATTTTAATTTCATTGTGCTATCTGAGCTCATTTTAGCCTTAAAGGTATCAACAATTTAAAGTTATTTTGTGTAAATTTTATTACTTCTGAAACATAACAATATATTTGAGAAATATTTCACAAATACAGAATTGCTCGTGTCCTCATGTAATCATAGTCATCTATGAGTGGCAAACTACATACATATATACACTAGAATGACTGTCTCAGTATGGAAAGGTTTCTACATGGGTCCGAAATACAAAGAAAGCCTAGCTAGTACAACTTTTTTTGACAGAAGAGAATTGCAACACCTCCCGCCCCCTGAGTACAACGATCTGGAGCCATCTCTTCTATAATGACAGAAAATGACAGAGTAGAGCAACGTTGGATACTGCATTGAATATTTAATTCCTTCATTCAAGCACAAAGTGCCACAAAACGTAGGTTCGTAGACTTCTGTAGTCTCCAGTACTGTGTTTCAGTGACACTCAAGGAGTTCTGTAAGAAAGAAGCAATTCAAACCATCTTCCCCCAGTGCGTGGCGGAAGTCTTGTAACTGTGGTCATTCCTTCATTTAAGAAATTGAAAGTCTCTGAAAATGCTGTTGCAGGAAAACAGAGGCTTTTGGGAATGTCAAAACTGCACAATATAAGAAGTTAAAGTAAGAAAGCAGAACACACTTATTTAATAGGGCTGGTAAGAACACGTCTTCCGTTCTGTGATAATGCGGACATTCTGTGATTTATTTTCAGCCTGAATTGAGATGGAGGTGGAGTTCACAACTGAAGTGAGAAAAGAATCCACTCATAAACACTAAAACATCTATAAATGCACTTCAGGACCACAGAATACAGTTAGGTATGCATAACCTTTTAGCCAGCATTATGTAGAAGTTACAGTGACACAGAAAGGATAACATATTATCTTCTGTGTCAGTGTGGGGAATACACAAAACAGGTGAAAACCAACTGGGGAACCCTTTTTTTTTTTTTTTTTTTCTTTTCACAAAAAGGGGTTTTGTTAACAACTTTTGACCAGGTTTATTGATTACTCTTTGGCATTGGGAAGCTAAAATTGAGGGTAGTATGTGGAACCAGACTGTATTATGTTCTTGGCAGACCTACTGGACCTATGATGGCAGGGAAAACAGATGGACCGCTGACAGCTGGAGTTACAATGAGTTGTAGGACTTAAGTGAATATTTCTTTTCAATATCCAAAAGCCAATTTTTTCCTCTTGTGAGATAACGGAAAATTCCTCCATTCCAAATGCTCCAAAACCAAACAATATCCGAAGTTACAAAAAAAAGACACCCCCTTGCACTGATGGTGTACCTGTGACAACGTGGATCTACTTAAAGAGTGAGTCTTGACCTTATTCAATCTGTCTGTCTAGTGAAGAGAAAAGGTGGTCAGCAACTTGGTCTGTCCTAACCTGTTTAATAAGGAAATAGCTTTATATGCAACACTCACACTAAAGTGTTAGGAAGTTCTGCTGCAGTTCCTATCAAAATCACAGAAATTTTGGGAGCTTAAAGCATCTTCAAAAATCGGGTGAGTTTTATGAATGTCTGAACTACAGACCTCTGTGACTAACTTTAAACACTCCTTTTTGCAAATTTTTACAGAAATAGTCCCTCTTTTCTTTAAATAAAACATTCAGAACCTCTTCAAGCATTTGTAGTTATTCAAAAATAGAAGTATGACATTATCCAGGAGACCTCGCAAAGAACATTTTCAAAGCACTGAATAGGATATTATTTTTTTTATTATTATTCATGCAACTCCTACTTTATGTTTGACTGACTTCACACAGTTAAAACCTTGCATGGTGGTTGACTCCCAGAAATGTATGGCAAATTTCTTTCCAGAGCGAAATTTACATAGACTCTTGCTAACAGTATTATTTAAACAGGCTTCTTGCCACACCTTTAGTTATACTGGTAATACCGACAAATACAATAAGGTTTATTAAAAGTGATAAAAAGTTTTTGTAGGAAAATATATTGGAAGAGGTGGACAGGATCTGTAATTGCCAAACTTCCCTTTAAAGGGAACCCTTTTCTCTAATTTCGTGGATGACTGGAATTTTCAGTCTGAAAATATATCCAATGCTCCATGAAATTTACTTGTCTATAAAATGTCTGCTCCTGTTAACATGAACAAATAGATCTTCACTATACTTGGTTACATATAATTAAACAAGAAGTAATTTTAGTCTGATTAAAATCTCATGCTTTGCCCTCCAAAGAAGAAAACATGTAATGCTGCCTTTTTAGCAAGAAAAAAAGTGCAATTTTTTATGCAATGGCCTTTCTTTGTTGCTTTAATAAGTTTGCTTTTTCCTTTTTCATGATGTGCTTTAGCAATAACACAGAAAAGTAGAAGCCCTGTAGACATCTAATAGAATATATTGAGCCAGAAGCTGGATGCTATTCTTTGCTAATATCACTGTACAAATTTAACCAAGAACTTAAGTTAATGAAGGCAATGAATCCAATAAATTTTATTATGACTGAGAATGAAATCTCCTATCTAGAAACCCACTAATTAGAGCTATCAAAACATCTTTAAAACTTCATTTGCCAAGCAAGTGAGATTAGTCTTATCATTTTGTGAGGCTATCACAACTACAGGGGTAAGTAGACAGTTTTCATAAAACAAGCCAGCCAGACATATTCAGAGAGTTAGAATCTTTCACAAATATATTTCACCTATGCTTTGGAGGCTGGAGAAATTGAAACTTGAGTCAGAAGAAGAATTCTATTTCTTTAAGAGGGGAACCAACGCAGTCTGCCAGTCTGTCAATGCCAGTATGGGGTCCCTTGATTTTTTAACTTCTCATTTAGTTCCCCTGTGTATTTTATTAAACCGTGTATGGGAAAAAGTGTTAGGATTCCCAGACAGACAAAAGAAAGATATCTTTTTCCCATGAATTATACTGTCTGCTGTTCTTCATCGGGTGAAAGCTCTCAACTTTCAAGTTACATGCACATAAACAATTTACCTTGGATTAACACATATTAGGGTTAGCATTAACACATATTAGGGTTTCTGGAGTAAATGTGCACAGGGGTACTATTGCCACATGGTGACGAATAAAATTAGTATGTTGACCTCTTTTGCACTGAGAATCTAAAAATGCACTCACTACTATGTCACATGTATTCGTATTGGTATGCAAACAAAGGTACCGTTGGATGACGAATAGAGTAAGCTCTGAGAAAAGAACATAGGCCCTTCTTGATATAAAAACATTGTTATTTATATGAAAAATATTATGAAAAATTATATCAAAAATATTATCTATATGCCTAATTTTGGGTAAAAGTTGAGCAAAGCAAAATCAATACTGTTATGTACAGACTTAAACATGTATAGAACAAAAGCCTAACACTAGGAAGTTCTTAGGTCACCAAGTGTCTCTTTGTTGTGCACATGTGCAAAACACCTAGCAAAGTTCAGCTGCAGTTTTTTACATAAAATCACATGACATAGCATTGTCCAAACATCATGAATGATGACATGAAGAAGGTAGACAGGTAACGGTGATTAAAAAAACTACCATATTTTAGTTTGGGATAGGGGACCTCATGCACAGCTTTCCACATTGGCAAGTGAAAAATTTTGGAGTAAGTTTTCCCAAGTTTAAGCCCCGGAAACACATTCCAAATTTGAAAAAGATGAGAGTTTTTTTGTTTGTTTGTTTGTTTGTTTTTTTCCAACAGAGAATTCTGTTCCTTGCAATGTTTTTCTTACTTTGGAGAGTTTAATTAGAAATGAATAAACTTTTAGAAGAAGAAAATTTTCTTTGCCTCCCAGAGAAGGATATCCTTGTTGTCGTTAAATCCTGTTCTGTATTTTCAAAGAAACTTGCCTGTGCTTTATTTTTGCCTGTAGTTTTCATCCCAGGTACTTCAGTGGTGGCCCGCCTCTATTCTCTATGGTACACATTCTTTCATGTACTGTACTAGAAGTATAGTGAGAGCAAAAGACTAAGCAACAGCCACATAGAACAAGGAGTTGTAATTAGCCCCACAAAACACAATAGGAAATATAACGGTTTGTGTCTTTGAAAATATATGTATGGAACAAAATTCTGATATCTCTAGCCAAGGGAGCTTTAAATCTATATAAAATATTTAAGTAGCCACCCTTTTTCTGCTGTGGAAATTCCTTATTACTGATCTGATTGAGATACCTACCATACTATAAATATTTCAGCTCAGCTGTTTTACTGCAGAAGCCAGTAAGTTAATCGATATAAAAATCACTGTGCATGTATTTTGCCCATATAATCCTGTTTTTCTTCTTTCTTTGCACTTTATATATTGGCAGTATTGTCTGACTTGACAGAACCAGGGCAGAGAGTTCCTGAGGTAAAGCTATACAGCAAATATTCACTGACACATGTACATTAGAGTATGTTGATTACTATATGCTATTTGAAAAATAAACAATGCGTATTTTTCCATGCTTATTTTTTTTTATATGTACTGAAGACATTTAGCAGCAAAAATTACTGAATACATCAATATTGACATTATAGTCACCTTTTTGATCACTGGCCCAAGTTTTTATCTTGCTGTGCTTTACTACTCTTTTTCATTTACTTCCTATTCTGGAATGAAAAACTTCAGAAGAGTGATCTCTTTATACACATGAACTCTTAACCAGTCATTTTCCAGCTACAGGGAAAAATCCTTATTTTTAGCATACCTTTTTCTCAAAACTACAATTTCAATTAGACGGTATTTTTCTCTTGCAGCCCCTCCCTTGCATCTTATTTTACAGGTGGAGTGGGAACGTTTAATCCAGGATGATATCAAGCTAACTCTGTGGCTGGTGAACCTTTTCCTTAGAAAGGACTAAATAGGGTTTTTAATGTAACTTAGCTAGGGGCACATGTTAATGCACCTTTTTAATATTCATATGTTTTTTTCCTAGTTTTAAGTTGAAAGCTATAGGCCGTGTGGAATGAAGTAACACTGTCATATTTACCCTCTCATCCCCATTTCAAGCTGATTGGGGCATTTATTCCACTGTTTAACCCATCAGTGTTTACATGACCACAGATGGGGCCAGGCATCAGAAGGGTCAGGGGCTCCCTGCATTGGGCGGAGCAGGGCCTAGCAGCCAGGGCCCATCCCATTTATCCATTTTATCTTGAGAGCAATGAATTCTGAGAGAAGAACTCGGAACATAAGCCCTTTCTTTTTGTCTAGATCTGAAGTGTAGAGCTATTCAATAACAACAACAGTTACGAACTTTTAATATCAAGTCTTTCTATTTCATTTCGGGTAGGGTCCCTGTGGTCTTCACAGGGACATATTAGAGGTAAAGGGAATAGTTTGCAGTCTATTTATAAATTACATACAGATAAAAAAAGGACAGCAAGAGTATGTGAAAGAAATACAGAGGAGGTGGAGAAGTAGTAAACGTGAAAATAAAACAGGAGAAAAGGGAGCTTAGTGAAACTGTTGGCAGCAAGAGCAGAACACAGAGTAAATAAAGGAAAAAGTAGAGTTTTTCAATAAAAATAAGTTATCCTGACTTCACATCTTTCTAATTTTCTTTGCTACAAGTAACTTTATAGTAAATGTGAATGATATTAAACTCAGTCATCCATAATGTCAAAATGTTTTTATAGAAAACACATTGCGGATAACTAAATAAAGTTTGGGAGAGTGGCTGAATGAGCTTAGGTAGATGCTTTGTCTTACCTTGCAGTATAATCTAGAAGCATCATTGAAGTTTATAAGCTCATGTAACTCCTTTGATACCAGTGGAACTGTGCCAAATCTCACCAATGGCGATATCCTGGGGAAAAAAAGAACAGAATTTTACAGACCATTGCTAGTTAAGAAAAACATCTCAACGCTTGTATGGCCTGTCTGAATGCTGCTGCTATGTCCCTGCTTTGTATCTATAGAAAAATTTTCAAGGTTTCCAGCACCTCCTATACAGGAATCCTGATAGATTCAGACTGAAGTAGATTTTCCATGAAGTGTGACC
The DNA here is from genome assembly GCF_964199755.1 of Larus michahellis. Taxonomy (NCBI): domain Eukaryota; kingdom Metazoa; phylum Chordata; class Aves; order Charadriiformes; family Laridae; genus Larus; species Larus michahellis. The sequence continues at coordinate 83,145,650 of NC_133897.1, forward strand.
CAAGGGTAATTCCAAAAAAGAAAAAAAAAATTATCATGCAACATGCTAAGATTCTACACTTCATTGGTGAACATGCAATAAATTGTAGTCAACACCCTTCTAAAGCAAAAAAGCTATCTAATTCAAGATCGGACTTCAGATGCTGCCTTCATTAAATGTCTAACTGCAGAAAAAATAGAAACGCTGTTGACTCTTTGGACTTTTATTAGATTAGTGCATACATAAATTCATCTAACTTAGAAAGACAAGGAAGTTTTGACTGATTGCTTGTTTAAAAATAGCTTCTTTTGTCACTGAATAAGATTTCCAAAGTGTAATGGAAAGATATAATGGCAAGTCAGGCCTAACATACCACATTAGAAATAAAATTGTCCACCAATTCATGAAGATTTATCTTTTCTCATAATAACATCATCTTTAAAATAGCCAACATTCTCTAACTTTTTACTGATCTATTAATCAGAAATAGATGGGTAGAATCGTTTTGGAAGAAAATTGCTATAATGTTGGTATGACTTTCTCCTGCAAAACAAAAAAAGAAATATCCACCCACTTAAGCCATAAACTCTATGGAAGCATTGATCTCCTTTACATGAAACCAAATGCCAAAAGAACTTAAAAAAAAGGTGGTATTGGGAAGTAGCTTCCAAGGAGGAATAAAGAAGCACAATCAAGGCACTCAGGGATGAAGTTAGGATTGGAAGGACAACAAGATTGTCTTCCATGAATAGACCAGCAATGGAAGACCAAGGAAAAAACATCATCTTTCTATTAAAAGGGCAGATAGACCTTGTGAAAAAAAAAGCACGTGGTTAAGACTGAGATGCACAATGTATTTTTTGCCTTGTTTTTTACTGGTGAGATCATGTCCCAGCCCTCCCAAGTCTTTGTGTCTAGTAGTGGAGTACGGAAAGATCAAGTCAGGAAGCACTAAAGCAAACTGGACATATGCAAGTCTTTGGGTTGCACCTAAAAATGCTCAGAGAGCTGGCTGATGTCTTTACAAGGCCACTTTATTAACTTTGCAATATTGTGGTAACTGAGTGATGGGGTATCAGATGCCTAAAAGAATGCAGATGTTATGTTCATCTCTGAATGTGACAAGGAGTACACAGTGAATTGCAGGACTAGCAGTTTCACCACAGCCCTCAAAATTGTGGAAGCCATCTCCATAATAACCATTTGGACACATTTTTCTCGATCTTTCTCAATAATGGTGGGAATCTCAATGACTTTCTTGGATTTATAAACCTATATTATACATGGCTAAAATTAAATAAAATTATTTATATCAGGAAAGTTTTCCATAAATTCCAAGTTAAGTTATATTTTCTGGAAAATTATGTGAGCAAATTCCTCTATGCTGAGACTAATAACACATAGAGAGTAAGTATCTATAAATGTTTGAGCTAAGAAGTGATTTCTATCCTTTGATTACTATTAAAACAGATCCAAGTTGTTTTTATCAAAACAGTCATTGCTAGTAATCTCCCTGCCCCTGTTGTTCTATCAGTTCATCTTACAAATCACGGAAGAATCCATTCTGCTCAGGTATCATACCTTCCTGGGTGAGAAGATACAATATTCTTCTATTTACCTCTGGCAAAGTCATACTAACCCCCGTGTTCATGAAAGCAGTAATCAGTGATAGCCTCGATTCAGAGAACAACATTAGGAAACTTGGCTGTCAAAACCAGCAAAAAGGAAGGAAATACATAATTAAGAACTTAAATTCTAAGTCCTTGTTGCTGCTTCCGGCTTGCTTGCTTTAGGACAGGTTCTATTTCATGGCTTTATTTCGGTCTTCTGAACTGCTGTCTGAATGCCCTTAGATATGGATGGCTTTCACCACTGAGTAAGCACATCGATTTTGTACGAAGAGACAGTTTATAATAACTACCTGAGCATGAATATGCTGATAGACATAATCTAAAATCTCTTCCATGCTGAATCCTCATCTGTATCATAGAACATAGGACTTTAAGTAGAATATGTGGGAAAAACATAATATATGAACCCTACAGATTATAGCTCACAAAGTTATATGCAAGATGTACATAATTGTCACAATTTCATATGTAGCCAAATTTTGCCTATAGAAGTATTCGCCAAATAATTCAAGAAACAAAATCTGTTTTTTGCATAAATTGCAGGAACTGAGAAGCAGGTTTTCTTATTTATTCTGAGGTTTAAATAGAAATTATCATACTCACTATGCACAAAATAGTTTTATGTGTACAGAATGCTATACATAGTTACAGATTCCCTAAGCTCTAGGTCATATATATAACACATTCCTGCCAGTACAAACAAAATATAGTGCAGTTGTGTAGTTTATTAATTTTTGGTTTGAGATTACTTTTTTCCCCAAAATCGATCCTCAAAGAATCCCAATAAATATAGTGACCTCCTGGGGTTTACACTTTAAATTCTCTTAAAACAAAATGCCATTCCTATAGGCCCTGCTAGAATAGGAAAGATAGAATTTGCCAATATTATTTTAATGCATTCTACTACATTTTTATGCTCTTGACAGCTGGAAACTCTTGTTCCTTTCTTGTATTAAGGCTTATACACTCTTTTCAATGTATTACTTGCTAGACATTTTATGAGATATGCATGCCTTCTTTCCAAGGCATCTCTAATCGACAGGTGGGAAACAAAATGTGGAACTCCAAATGCGACATTTTGAGACAGACCAAAATACCCTAATAGTAACAGCAACAGGCAGGAAAATAAACTATACAATTAAACTTCAGGGAAGGAAATACATTCTGCTTGGATATTATGAGAAGTTTAAATAAAACATGAAATATTTTCACTTAATTGCATGTTTTCTTAAGCCTTTATCAGAGACAAAATGACTTTATTTTTTTTTCATATCTTTTATAGAGAGCGATAGCTGCAGTGCACATCCTATTTCTTGCTGCAAAATAAGATGGAAATAGAAGATTCTGTCATAACTTTTCCAGTCTCTGTGTATTCCATCTGTTTACCCCAGGGCTGAATTTGGCCTGTATCTCATCAAATGATCCATATCAAATATAATGATCTTTTGACAGTATCAGATTGTCACTTCAATTTTGTGCATGTTTTTTTCTGATTACTTTTCCCTGCCTCCCCCAGCTTTATATATTGATAGTGCAAGCTCATCTTGTCAATGTAATTTTCAGTTTCTAGTCCATCTGATTGAGTAATAGTAATAGAAAAACAATTCAAATAACATCTTCAAATATCCTTTTCATCTTTTCTCGCTCTTAGACAAGGGAATTATTTTTTTTAACATTCACAGTATATGAACCTCTGCAAAACATATGACTAACATAAAAGACAAAATTATTTAGGAATTTTTTTTTTTCCCATGGGCAAGTAGAGGGAAAGGATGGGCTCAAGCCTAAGAGAGGAAAAAATAGGTAGAACTGCCTGAAGAATTCATCATAGAAATGGGAAGTTCTGACCCTACTTCCTATTGTTCCATCCTGTCCTGCACAGAGTAAGGAGTTGCCAGCTAGCTGGTCTGCTTTGAGCACCATCCGCATTACTGTGTGCCAGACAATCATAATAGAATTTACCAATGGATTTAGCCTGGCATGTTCATACCATTAATGTAACTACATCCAATCTCTTTATTATTTGATCGGCGTCTTTGAACCATTGAAGAGAGATTTTCTATGTGTAAGAATAGCTATTTCATTAAACTCAGTTTTGGAATAAATGGATTAATTCCAGTTTTTGGAATTATGGATTCCTATAGTCATATGCATAAAAATATTACACAATACGGCTCCTATGACAGCAGTGACTCATGTTCTCTTAGGACACCAATTTTTGTAGGGATTGTAGGGATTTCAGAATCAACTTTCCTTCTGCACAGAAAAACAGCTTCTTCATCATCATTATGTTATAGTTAGGGAGTAGGACTTTAAATTAATCAGAAACATCAATCAGAATAATAAATTAATCAGAAACAAGGAATATATGATTACCAGTCAGTAATAAATATTTCACATTAAACATTCACTTTTACCTCTCATAGGGGACCTGATTTTCACTCATTTATAAAACTGACCTGTTTTTTTTTTTTTTTGTCATTACATACACTGGTCACAACAACCAAATTTCAATAGCTTATTTCAGGATCAATGCTTTCTGTAATACAAAAATGTTTAGGTGCATGCTCAGTGAAGACCCTAGATGAGAAGATTCAAGTCCTTGAAAAATACGGAGGGAAAACAGTGAAAGAAAATGGAAAAGACAGGAATGAATGAAGGAATGCTGAAGCTGTCCACCTGAAGAGAGTTTTGTCTAAGCTTTTGCATTACAGGAAAGCTGGCACTACAGATATAGGAGCTGACAGAAAACCGAGAAATAAATCGCAGTTACAAATATAAAAAAAATATCTTTTTTTTCCCCCTGATTTGGCTTACTAAAGCTCAGCCTCTTCCTAATGTGCATAATTTTCCTGGTTTTAGTTTTCCCCAGATGTAGCTACTTCACAGGTGCTCTGCACTGGGGTGGAGGGTGGAGGGTGGGTGGTGCAGGCTTCTCTCCAGATCTCAATTGAGAATGACATTGCAGTAAATAGCATAATAAAATATCTGTTTCAATAATGAGATAGAAATAGGAAGTAGGATAGTAAATCCTACATTCCTTTACGTGTAAATGAAACATAAATGTTTTCATCTATCAGGGCAGTTACAGAAAGGAATCACATGCAGGAATATGCAGTATACGTGCAGCAGTGATGGCTGTTTCACCACCCACTTTGTCAAATCCTGGGCTGTTTGGAATTCATGTTCGTGGAAGGCGCTCTAGGGATTCTTGACACTCAGACCTACCGGCTAGGAAAAGTGGGCTGGTTATTTAAAAGCATACGAAAAGGAGTCTGTTAGAAGTGTAAAAATAGTTCCCTCTTCTAGGTGGGTCATATTATCTTACCTGGTAGTAAGTAACATCCCTTTTGTCAAACACGTTGAAATAGATAGTAGAACTGTATCAATTTACTGCACCGTCAGTTCAGGATTTTTACAGGGCATGGCTGAGCCTCAGGGGAAAAAAATTGTATGAGCCTAGGATGCAGCCCCATGGGTCAGATTTAGAAGGACTGATGGAAGAGGAGATTTGTGGGAGGTTACTGGAGAGCAATGGAGCATCCTCTGCTACAGTATGCCCCTAGGAAGGCTTGTGGAACTGAACTGGAACAGACATTCCAGAGAAGGAGCTGAAAGCTCACGTGACACAAAAAGCAGATCCAGTGCCGAGATGAAAGATGGTGGAAAGATTTCCTTAGCGACCTAGAATGGGCCACAGGCTTGATAGTAACTCAGGAAACCAGCAAAAGTTTCTGCACTAAATAGCAAAACTGGAGAAAAGGAAAAATATCTGGAGAACAGAGAAACTTTTCTCATACATTCATGGTGTCAGGGCACTGCATTTCTGATCAGTTTATTACTTCTTTCTTATAATTGGTCCTTTGTAGACATACCATGCCAAATTTTTCTACATATTTGGCGGTGGTGTTCTGCTTTTGACTGTGATATATAAATCATTGATGCTTGTCTTTTCACCTGTCAGGGCACCATGGGGGCAGGTGGCTCCCTGGGGCCAGGCACTGGCAGCGTCGGGGGCTCCCCGGGTGGGTGATGGCAGGGCCTGGCAGTGTGGGCTCATCCCACCGCCCCAGCCAGGAGCAGGCAGCCAGGGGGCACCGGGGCAGCCCCAGCCCCCAGCATCAGGCACCTCCCTGGGGATGGGGATGAGCTGAGACCAGGCCAGGATGGAGGCCTGCAGGTGGGCCCGGCTCAGCAGGGCCCATGGCAGGGAAAGGCAGGGCTGTGGGGGGCTGGAGACTGACCCTGCTGCGGTGTCACTGGGGCAGGGGCTGATGTCCCCAGGGGTGTGACATGGGGTGCCAGTCCCTGGGCAGGTGGGAGGAGGCGTGGACACTGAGCAGGGAACTTCAGGGCTACTGATGCCTTCAGGGCCTTGGACATCCATTTTTTATTTATTTGTGATGAGGTTTAGTTTGTCTTTGTTCAAAGAATTATCTTGCTCAAGATAATTCTTTTTGTGTTCTATTAAAATATTTTATGAACTTATAAGGTCTGTAGCCTCTGGAATTGAATGAAAGTTAAAGCTTTTTTCATTTCAAAGCTCTGCCTAACACAGAGTCTCAGAGCTATTGCTAACAACTTTGGAGAGCAGATGCATTGTGAAACTGAAAAAACAGGTTTATAGTCAAAAAGAGAATACATTTTTTTCAAAGATGATGCATAGCTGTGTGCAATTTCCCACCTTATTTGGGATCACAGCCCCCACCAGGGCTTCTGGATGAGACAAGCATTCATTTGATGCCAAAAAATCTTCAGAGGAAGTAAAGGCAGTGAAATTGTTATCATCCTTCAACCACTTGCTCCTGTGAGAGCTGAGGATCTGGAAACATATCATAATAGCAACGGAGCTAAAGTGCATCTCTGAGATCTTGAAATGCTTTCTAAGGCACTGTATATAAATCCTTGTTACCTGTAGGGTAAAAAATGGTAAGTTTTAGAAGCTATAGAAACTGAACAGCAATGCCCAATGGTATGAATCCATACATAAACACCTCAGACGTCTGTAAAAGAGTTCCAGAGAGAACAGCTTCACATCTCCAATGCAAACTAAACACTACAGAGCTTGCTGTCTCTTCCTCCTTTTCCTCTTATCTCTCTTTGAAAGCTTTTGCACACTTATTTTATCTTCTAGTAATTGGGTGTAACATTTCGATCCAGTTTCATTACTGTACTGCACTTCACGTATTTCTCTAGCTCAACAAGTTTGGACTTCTGGTAAAGTGGGATTTTGTTTTTTCATCCCTTCTGAAAGTCCCAATTGCCAATTGCTTATTCATCTGTTGTTTGAAGCATTGTGCCAGCCTTAATTTGGACTAATAGTTTTGTGCTGAACATAGTAATGGAGAATTACTTAGATATATGTAACTAGGGAAAAAGTTACTATATTACAACAAAACAGCAGGAGAAAATTAAAGAGACAACCAAGCGTCTTTGAAGCTAGTCATTGTGAAAGGGGTGTAAATGTTTGGGGCTCCTTAGAAATCTATCACAGTGGGAAGAGATGTGCATTACATTATAAGAACACAGAATTATATATTGTTGCTTGGAGGAGAATACAAACAAACAAACAAACAAACAAAAATACAAAACCCACAAACCTAAATAATTTCTATAGTGGATGAGTTTCAGATTCAGTAGGAAATGTACATCCAGGAAATCAGAATCAATCTATATAAAACTGATTAATTATAGTTTAAAAAAATATATCGGATTAAGAGTTGCAGTACAAAATACATTTTATTTAATAAGTACAATCCACATCATAAAATTACTCACCATCCTGGCTTGTATCTTAGCTCTTACATGCAAGAATCACCTCAAGTCACCAAAGGGCAATTTGGTCTCCAGATCCATTCTTCTTAGTTTTTCTGTTAAATCTCTCAGGAAAGGAGACCAATTAGTGCTAGTGACCAGTACAGAGATATCATTCATTCTTGTGTCACATAAAGCTAGAAATAGCATGAATTATCTTTTTTTTGGTAGGACTCGAATATATTTTCTTTTACTCTGTTGAAAACTTAAGAATACAGAGGTAGTAAAAGAAAATATAATAGGAAATAAAAGGTTATCCAAAATGTTTAAGATCTCAAAGTTTAGTTTAAATAATACTTGACACTGTCCAGGGGGAGACTAAAGGGAAATTTTTATTTGAGAATTAATATTTTGTTTGAAAAGTTGATAATTTCCTTATCAATAATTTTCAATTTTTCTGTTTGTAAAAAAATCAACAGATCTTATTGCAAAGACGGATTTGTCCCTTTCAGTCCTGATGAATACTGAAGAAAAAATTTTCTGAACTGTGTTCATAAAAGTATCAGGCAAACACCGAAATGGTTTTCTCTAATATATATAAAAAGCATATTGCAGAAAAATTAGCAATAAAATATGCACACTAAGCAAAAACGGATTAGAAATACAACTACTGACTGCTTTACATCCAGTGAACAAATAAGTGCTGTGGGCCAAAGACTATTGGTCTTAGTAGTCCTCACAGAATTGTAAATGCAGCATTTTGAAAAAAATTCCTACATTCGATCACTTTGTTTCTTCTTTTCCCCTTTTCTGGTTTTCTCTTTTTTCTTTTTCTTAAAGGAACAAAACAAAGTATAGAAAGAGTCCAAGAAGCAAATTAAAATGGGTCCTAAGCATACTTTACAGAATCATTAAACTGTTCTGATCTAAAAATGGTAATTGCCTCCTGAGCAGAAACCAAAGAAAGAGCAAAGAAACCAGAAATTCCTGGTACTTCATGCAAATTCAGAAGGAAACTTTCAAATAATAATAATGCACTACTACTGAAGAAGTGTGCAGATAAAATGGGCTTCTTGTCAGCCTGCACTCTTCTACTACAAACCAGCTCAACATCACTTTAACTCTATATAAAGAGAAAACTCTTTAATAGAATAAAGCTTAGATTTTTGTCAGAGTTAGGTTGATGGTTGGATCCCTTCCAACCTAGACAATTCTATGATTCTATAATTCTATAGACAAAGTAGAAAATAACCCAGTCCAAACTCAGGGCTATACTATGATACTGTTACTTGTATATAAATGTTACTTCACCATTTAATGTAGTAAAGCATAGAAATGACCAACATGGGTCACACACTGGAAGCAATATAGCTGTATTAGTGCAAGCTCTACAATTGTTAATTTGCTCAGTTTTATTTCTTAGTAGCCACACTTTTAATAGTTGATGTTCTTGGAAGTTACTAGTCAGACAAGTGTCTTGCAAACTGGCATTTAGTATATAGTTACTCCCTAAAGAAATAAGAAGCGACTTCAGTTTATTCTGGGAAATGTTTATGTGTACTTTGAGAAATTCACACCGTGGATGAGAATCTCATGAAAAAGTACTATAAGCAGTGGCACATGCAGTGGGGTAGTTTACTAGTTAGTGAAAGATGAGCGAAGAAGCAAGACCTTTCCTTGGGAATAAAAAGCATGCACAGTGGCAGTTTCTGCAGAATCAATGCTGTATTGGATGCTCATAAACTGATATACTTTTCACTCGATTATACACTCATAAGTTTTGCTTTTTAAACGTTTATTTGTTTCTTACTGAAAATGGTGTTTAGTGCTTTTATATGCAATTTAAAATAAAGTGCAAAAGATGAAGAACTAATGAAGCTTTTCAGAATGTCAGGAAACAAACTGAATTTGCTTTAGCTTAAATTTTGATTGAAGATTAGTTTGGCTTATTAAAGTTTGGAAATTTCCATCTCTCTGGGATCACCAGATGCTAACTGACTTCATCTGACAGACTGCATGTACCTTGGATAGCAAATGACATCATGATGTGGCATATCCAAGGTGAATGTCACCACCAGCTAGCAATAATTTGTGCTAATGTAATACCTCATGCAAAGCACCAGATATTCCTCCAACTATAAATAGGGATGCCAGACTATGGTAGGCAATTTGACTGACAAGCCAGGACTTGCGACAGCAGCGAGATGCCATAGCTCAGCAAGGGCACTAAAGAAGAGTTCAGGAAAGTAGTACTGTTATTACAAATATACTAAATTATACTGGCAAGAAACTCTTCTAAACTTTGCCAACAAGGGTAAGGATTGCAGCTCGGCAATTTCTTCCCTATATTCTTGCAACTCCTGTGAAATACGAGGAACTTACATCAGGAGTAAACTCCTACCTTTCAATAGTTTGGTCCTCTGCAAGATCCATTTGTCTTTTCCTTTTAGTAACATACACGGATGGAGTTAGATGCCAAAACCTTTATACAAGCCAAGGGAAGAGTGAGTATCTCCATAATGTCACCGTGCTGAAAGTGAAACTGTGTAAGTAGTAGTTGATATGAAATGTAGTGTCTTAAATTCTGCTGTTCGCAGAGGTTTAGTCGTCTTACTGTAGTACAAGGAGAAACTTTACCTTCTGAGAAAGTTTTCAGGAGTGTGAATGCTGATAAAAATAGTTGATTAAACTTTTTTCCCTCCCACCCCTAAGAAATAAGATAGAAATCATCCCTTTATTTCAAAATATATTCACTGTTGTGTGTACCTCTGGAAACCTAAACCTTTTCTTTTTGTTCCACTTATGAAATTATAATAACTATTGATTCTGGCTTCAAAATGTGGCAAAAAGAATCAGTGAAGTGTTCAGAAACACAGTGAATTTCATGTACTAATCTATTTGAAGGGCCATTCTTTCTCCAGTATTCCCTATGGAAATAAACAAACACTTTCCTACAGACCTTTTCTTTATTTATACAGCTCCTGAAATGTTAGAAACAAAAAGCCTACTTAACACAGAAGCTTAAAATTTCATAATATCAACAAAAAATTCCAACATGCAACCTACTGCAATTCCAAAAACTTAATTCAGAAACTGAAACTTCAGTCCATCAAATCTTATGTTTCATAAACAAATTTTTTGTATCTTTTACAGATTTTCAACATTTTCTCTACCACTTTAAAGAGTGAAACACTCTTTTACCATCAAACAAGGTATACCTGAAAGATTCATGTAATCAAATGTCTCTGGTTTTAATTCAAGACTATCATGATGATATTGCAAGAGCAGTATCAGAAATACCTGTGTAAATAATCTAGACCTTATAAGGCTAACCTGCCCAGTCTATGCATTTCAGAATAATCAAAGGAGTCACGAGACTGAAAGCATAACTTTCTGAATTTAACCTAGCAATCTTGCCATTCATGGAGATTTTTCTTTTCACTATTACAAGAATAAGAAAACTGGTAATGTGTGCAAATGTAGCAGCAATACTGGTTTGCTGTGACAGGTCCCTAAGTCAGCCAGAGCTTTGAGGTGAATATGGCTTAATAGTGTTTCATTGGAATATAACCTAGAATTCTTAACTGGTTTACATAGGGAAAAATAAAATTTACTAGGCTAGGCCAGAGAAAAATAAAAACGGTCCAGTTCTGTGACTCATTACCATCTTACCTCTGCAGGTGGGTCTGTGCAATCAGGTTGGTGAGCTGTCAACTTAGCAGCTTCCTGAGCTGCAGGAAATTTTCCACAGACTTTAGCCAAGTTTCTCTTTATGCCCCCAGTGAAGCCTGGTTGTCTGCTCTCTGTTCCTCCATGCAGCTGCTCTTTGCTCATCTGCAGACTTTCAGCCCCTTGATCTCTCTTGCTGCCTTTCTTGTTTGTGCTCTCTTTCCCACTCCTTTTCTGCTTGAAGCATCTGAACACTTTTCTCTTCAAGGAAGACTTGGTGGCTACCCAGGGAAAAAGTGCTCCACAGAGGCTTCCACTAGCCATGCACTCCTGTTAAAATGGACATTAGCACACAAACTGGAAATAAATCATACATACCAGCAATCACACCATGTAATGGGCAGTAATTAAAAATCACCAGCTGGGTTTTTAAATCCACTGTCAAGTGAAGTGAAGTCTGTAAGTGAATAGACGAAAAATCTTTACCCACGTAATACTGTCTTGCCAGAGGCAGCTTTTTGTTAGCTTTGGCTAAAAGACACCTGACTGCATTACCTCTCCAAAAGAAAGAAGAAATAAATATTCTGTTCAAGTGAAAGCTTGAATTTAACAGTAGATTGTAGAATACACCAAGTTGACTCCAAGAAATTATTTTACATGGACAGGATGCGATCTAAGAGTTTAGACTGCTCTAAATTGCAGTGCTGGCTGTTCCTTATATGCCCATAAGTGTCAAAAAACACCTCTGTCAAAATACTTTTTGGTTATTCAAAGCAACTCATGTCACTGCTGTCTAATTCTTATCTCCCTGTGGATAGCAGAAACTTCAGAAAAGAAACTCAAAACAGATCCCCCCACGCAGTTCTGCTGAAATAGGTCCTTTAATGAAAGCTCTGGTTGATTTAACAATTCTGACCTCTTATGCCGAGCACTGCCAGTCATCTGTATTATGTAACAGATGTAATGCTACATTACATGTCAAATCTAATGCAAGCTTGCGCCACATTTCAGGGATGAACAGCTGAATGCGATGGGGTTTTTTTAGATTTTTTTTCAGTAATCATACTTACGGATATGTTAAGTTTGAGACTTATTGACTTACTGAGACTTTCTGTAAGGTTTTTTTTTTGGGAAATAAAACTCCTAGAATGAACAAAAATGTCTTTTTCAAGTTCGTCATTACTGTGTGATGCTGGTTTGTTTTTGTTTTTGTTTTTGTTTTCTGATTACATGTACAGTCTGATATAAAGAACACAGACGTAAAAGAAAAAGACAATTTTGACTTCAACAAAGTCAACCCAGTCTTGGAACAAGCTAGTGCAAATTCTGTGATTTAAGAAAGGCTGCATCCGTCTTATGCAGTTCAGCAGCCACGAGGATGGGAATGAAGTAAACTAGTATCCTCATATATAGTGATTATAACCCTAAATAAATAAGATAAATAAGTAAGCTGAGATATGCTTATGGTAGAATTGATTCCATGCCAGTGTAGCTGGCCATAGAGAAATGTTCCTAGTTACAAAAATTATTTAAAGATTCATTCAATATGATCATTGTAACTGTGAGCAAATCAACATCAATAAATGTGTAAGAAAAAAAGTTAGGAAACTTTAAAATAAAATGCTGTGTTCCATGAATATTTGAATATTTAAAGATACTTTTAATTAAGAGTCCGAACAAACAGTTGGCTCCTGTTGGATTGAATAGAGAAATTCAGTTTCTGTATTCCCCTTGTTGGTCTAGATTACATTTACAGCTGGCCTCAAGCTCCCAAAGTTTTTCTGCTTTGTGGTTGTCTACCAAGCACCTTGGAGACCTGCCAAACTTCAGAGCTATGTAATTTCACACAATTTACTCCACATTCTCATCTCCTTGCCTCTTCCTCTTTCCCTCTTCCAATCCACAGCTAAAATGAAATACAACCTATTCGCAGTTTCATGCCATAGTTTCTCTCTTACTCCATGACTCCACTTGCCAAAACATGTCTATACAGTTAACTGGTCAGCTATTGACTGGAAACAAATGTTGTACCATGGTAAAAAAATAAAATATTTGAGGTACATTGCCCCAGTAAGAATCTGCGCCCATAGCAAATTTACTAGATTTTAACTGATGGAGATATCAATAGAAAATTTTGCAGCAAACTAATGTCTTTGTGTGCACACGCATGCACATATAATCGATAGAAGATGAAGGAAGCAATAGTCTACAAAAAAAGAACAGTATGGGTTGTTCATCATGGAGATAATACTAATAAGACAGTATTTATTTGTTATATATTGGAAAACAGAAAAAAAAATGTCCCTTGTCATCTATTGTTACCTTCTAAATTTCTCCTACATGCATTTAAAGGCTCAGCTCAATTTATCACATGTCTCTTTGTGTAAGCTTGAGTATAGACAGTGAAATCATAGAATTATAGAATCGTTAGGGTTGGAAGGGACCTTAAAGATCATCTAGTTCGAACCCCCCTGCCATGGGCAGGGACACCTCCCACTAGATCAAGTTGCTCAGAGCCCCATCCAGCCTGGCCTTAAAAACTTCCAGGGATGGGGCTTCCACCACCTCTTTGGGCAACCTGTTCCAGTGTCTTACCACCCTCATGGTCAAGAACTTCTTCCTAACGTCCAGTCTGAATCATCCCATCTCTAGTTTTAATCCATTCCCTCTAGTCCTACCATTACCTGACATCCTAAAAAGTCCCTCCCCAGCTTTCTTGTAGGCCCCCTTAAGATACTGGTAGGCCACTATAAGGTCTCCTCGGAGGCTTCTCTTCTCCAGACTGAACAACCCCAACTCCCTCAGTCTGTCTTCATAGGAGAGGTGCTCCAGCCCTCTGATCATCCTCGTGGCCCTTCTCTGGACACATTCCAGCACGTCCATATCTTTCTTCTAGAAGGGACACAGTAAAGGTCCATGAGAGCCTCTAGACGTCTGTAATATCTTTAAGAGTTAATTGGAAAATGAGGTACCCTAACAACGAACCTATGGAAACCTTTTGCATGTCATGATATTGTTCTCTTTAACCTTTTACTACCATTGTGCATCATTTTTAATACAGAACAACAAATGTATCATGTATCGTGTGCAAAGTTTGTAAAATGCTAGTAAGGATGGACCCTGCAGTCCCCAGCCATCCCTGTCCAAGCTCAAAAGTGCCTTGCTGGTTACTTTCTGCAAAACTGTGTTTTAATGTTGCATCCCTGTCACCGGCACGTGACAAGCATAGCTTGTCATAGCAAGTCAAGGGAAAAGTTTATTCCATGTTCAGCTCTCCTGAGGTCATGACTGGAGTACTGAGCCCAGTTCTGGGATGCCTCGTGCAGGAAAGGCGCTAATAAAATGGATGCAGTCCAGTGCAGGGCCACCAGGGTAGTTGGGGTCTGGAGCACCTGGCATAGAAGGAGAGGCTGAAGGAAGTGGGTTTGCTTACTCTGGAGAAGAGAGGGCTGGGAGGGATCAAGTGGCTGCCTTCAATTGCCTATGGGGGTGTATTGAGAAGACAGAGTCTCAGAGGTGGAAGGACAAGAGGTAACTGTTGAAACTTGCAGCAAGGGAGATTTCAACTAAAGAGAAGGAAGATATTTTGTAATGATAGTTAAGCACTGGAACAGCTTGCCCAGAGATGTTTTCGAATACCCATCCTTGGATATGTTTAAAAGTTGATCAAGGGCCCAAGCAATCTCATTTAAATTTGAGGTTAGCCTTGCTCTGAGCAGATGACTTCCAGGGCTCCTTTCCAGCCTTCCCTCCCCAGTGACTGTGTGTGTCTTCCTTCCGTTCCTTTCCATGAGAGTGGGGGACAGCCTGAAAGATTTGACTTCAGTGCATTTAACCCATTAACTGTATTAGCAAAATGCACCTAAATGCAATATTAGAAAGACCACCAGTTACTGAATTCTGCAGGTGCTTCTAGAGAGGTTATCTAAAGCTCATCACCTGGTGGGAGGCTGTGGAAAATGAGCTGAAGTGTGGAAAACTAGTCTCTGAATTGCTCACTGAGAAGCTATAATGACAATATAGGGATCCTATCCTGCTAACGGATCCATTTCAGAGACGTGCTTGAATTTGGCGTGAATTTTCCTTGCACCAGCTGAAGCTTACAAGTCATCTTACATTTAGCCCTGGAGAAAGTATATTGTAGTAATACATTTGGAAATGACAGGCACATAAATAATTGTGGTGATGGTTATATCAGCAAGGATGTTCATCTTGTAGCTTTTTTTACTAAGACTGTAAAGCAACAAAATCTGAGCTAGAAAATATATTAAAATACATTTTCTAAATTCAAGGAGGATCACAGAATCACATTACTATGTTTTAGCTGAAAATTGATGTAGCTGTACATTATTTATTTGAAAAAAAATAAAATTACCAAGTCTGAAGATAAAAGGAAAATTAAATTTCTTAGTAAATCAGTGACAGTTGAAACACTGGCATGTATACAGTTTTAGTTTGATCAAATAACATATCATTGGCAAGAATGGTCATTGAGTGGGGTTTTGCCTTTTGTTTTCCCTCTTAATAAGCTTGAATCAGCTCTACAATCAAAGCAGTAAGTAGTAAACAAATCAAAGCCAAACAAAAAAACCCAAACACATAAGCAAAATCAAGTTAAACATCTCTTTGTCATGCTACTGAATTCTTCATGTTAGAACTGTAAGCTATCAGACTGAAAAATGGAATTTAATCTAAACTTGGGTGGCAAGAATGTATCTGCAAATGCCTCACATTGTAAAAAAAAGTCCTAGCACAAAATACAGTTGCATATGTGTCTAAACAAAGGTGTATGTGAAAAAAAAAAAAGTGAGTTCTATTGTAGTGGATGACTGAAAATGTACACTTTAAAGAAAGGGATTATAAGTAAGGATATGATACGTTCTGACAATGGAACAGCAGTGATATAGGCTTAGCTGTGCTCACCTAAGTGTGTTTCAAGTAACTTCCATTAATATACTCAGTAAGAACAGGAGTCACCCCAAGTTATTTCAGCTAAGAAATGTTTCCACTTGCTGTCACTAATGTCATTCCCAACTCATTGCCAGAGAATAAGTCATCCACTACTCTCCTACAAGACCCTTGCCTCAGGTTAGAATAACTATCAAATTATCTGTCTCTACTGCAGGATGGAAGATAACTTGGGCTGGAAACAAATGAGTGCAACTGAGCATACACTTGCAAGAATTTTAGGTTAGGATTTGTGCATTTCTTGTTTAGCAAAACTAGGGAATTATGTACTTAGCCTCTGTCTCTGTTTGGTCCTGTGACTGTTCATTGTTATAACTTCCTTTTTTAGGTTAGTAGCCAGACTGTATTTTTACAACAGTTTTACCTTATGACCCTAAGGCAATGTTCTGGCCTGCATTGGATCCCCTGCAACATGGGTAAATGTGCCACTAGTACTAGCAGTACTCTTTAATTCCAGTTTGCTTGATGAACCATGGGAACATGTGGAACTAATTTTCTCTTTCATGATTTTTCTTATTCTATTAGGTTTGACTGAAGCTTGTTACTTACAGTCCATTAGTTCATAGTTGAGTATATAAAACCACATCAAGCTTTTCAGTGCCACAGAAGTTGCAATTATATATTCATCAACATTTTAACAATATGCCAAATTACAAATTTCAGATTAATTATTTTGCTATTTGAAATTAAATTAGTGCTTTTGTTCCTACATTCATTAAAATAGTGGATTACTAGAAGGAGCAATAGTAGTACTACTGTTGAAATTTTAACATCCAGACACCACTGAATTTCAAGAATGAGGACACTAACTTACACATGCAAAGGCACACATGTACAAAGTAAAATTCTGTCAGGTCAAGTTTTGGTAGGATTTTAACAAATAACCATCCAACCTTTTAAACATAAAAGCAATTAAAATTATCAATTGGTTTTTGCTTCTATTTTCTTTGCCATGATCACTGTCAAAACCTTAACAATTAGGACCAGAACTCAAACTTTTGACTTTTTCTTCCACACCTCTCAGTCAAATCAGAGGAATTCTTAGCATAAATAGGTAATTTTCCACATACTGAAATAGAGTTAAGATAATTAAGTACACATTCAAATAAAAAGACAAAATTATTATTATTTCAAATTATTATGATTTCAAGTGAAAATACTTGAAAGTAATATAATAAAAAACCCAAACCAAAACCCAAACCCTAAAATATCTATTAATTAAAACAACTGTGACCATTGTAAATTAATTTTCACTGACAGAAAATTTTCCACTGACAGTCCACTTTTTTGAGACTAAATAATGATTTTTCTTTTTGGTATATAAATATTTCACATAGATCCTGCTGTTATTTGAATTTGAATCCGATGTTTTGTGGTTAAAGACCGCTTAGTTTCAGAGAAACTTTGTAGAAGTTGTATTTACACAGTCACTGTTGACTGCTTTGAAGTAAAATGTATTTAATGTCTTTCAAATTTAAATATCTTTCTCACTAAGTGGCTTAGTTCTGCACCCTCTCAGTTAATACCAAAAGATCAATTTGGCTTTCATCTTGAAATACTAATGGCATTACTGACACAGAAACAAACCTGAATTGTTCTAGTAAGTTGGATGAGAGTCATTGGCATCTTCCGTCAAAGGCAAGCCACTGGAGCTTCTAAATCCATGGAAATAAATCCATCTGACCATGGTACTATTAATCTACTCAGGAGGGCCATCTAAGGTCCTGGGAAGTACACCTAAAGAGCAGAATGGAAATTTGTTAAGCATTTCGGCAACAACATACTTGTAAAAGTATCATGAAAGGTTGGCCTGTGTTCTGGGTAGAACTCTTGTCACTTTGAGTGTTTATAAATGAGGGATGTTATAGTTACCTTGTATCCATCATAATTTCAAAGGTTTTTAGTCAGCTTTAGAAAACTGTGTAGACAGTTGATATTTTGATTGAAACAACCACATGTAGTCATTCACTTTCTAATATAGAAAGGAGCACAGAGCAGTGACTATTCACAGAGCAATCAGTTTTAAATCTCTCAGTCAAAAAATGATTAAAATCATAGCTGCTGTCCTTGAAAGGCTGAAGGATCCATATATTTATTTCTGTTGCTGAACCCCAAAATTCCTACTATGAAATAAACCTCTGAAATCTTAGAGGCTTTTCTATGAAACCAAATGGGAAATATAAAGGAGTAAAAATTATGTATGTAAGATTAATATATTTTAGGACCAGCTTATTATTTGAAGTTCAAAGCAAGAGTATTAAAAACTCTTCTAGGCAAAACTGAGAAGCAGAATAAGAGCATTCAATGGATACAAAGCTAATTTAAAAAAAAAATAAAAACAGTCCTCCCTTGAAAACCCTTATGACCACTTTGAGCCTGAATGCCATTAGTTCTTCAGCTTCTACTGGCAAATCCTATTTGTCAAAGGCCAATTATCCAAGCAAAGGCACTGAATGCAGAGATTGGAAAGGGAGATCACATAAACATCACGTTAGTCAGTGAAAGAGTGGTAAGACTATGACATGGTATCAGCTGTACTGGCTTCTGGGAAGGATGGTGTGAATGTAACTTGGCTACATGGTGCTATTGTGAGATGTTTGACAGACACTGTTGAGAGATACTACTTGTTTAGCATAAATAAGTTTTAATTAGAATAAATTACTTAGGATTATCATATGGTGTGATTTGTACTGGTTGCTTACCTTTACTTAACGTGAGTAGCTAGGTTTGCTGAAGCCTTTAGGCTGCAATAGTTATTTTTCTTAGTAATTTTCCTAGCAGCTGGTACAGTGCTGTGTTTAGTCTTTCATTATGGGAAAGTGTTTTGATATTACTCCGATGTTTTGGTATTGTTTTTCCCAAGTCTGTAACTCTTCAGTTCCCCATGTTCTGCCAGCAAGTACAGTTGCACAGGGAGTATAAACCAGAAGATAAGGAGGCTCCAACCCTCTGCTGAAACTGCTAATCAACAAGATAAGAACCTGCCTGCCTCGACACAGCAAAAGAATCCAATTAGATGTTAGAAGACCCCAGATCAAAAATCACCATTGGACTAAAAGACGCGTGGACAGCACATGAAGGGCATGTGAGGGGCGGGTGTATAGTTCACAAGGGTATAATTGCCCAAGGATTTCTTTGATCAGGGTCCCTCTCTTTGGAGGCACCTAGCCTGGGCTGTTCTTGCTGCCATATCTTTCAATTAAATTAATTATTTTATAAAATCTGATGCCCGAGACTCTGCTGCAGGAAACCTAGGGTCGAGCCTGAAGAAGGAGGAAGCACACCTGAGAGTAAGCGTGTATGTGCGACACCATGAATGCTGTGCGAATGCTTGGGCAGTGACTCCTACTTTAAAAGACACATTTCCTTCTAGAAGGCCTACGAAGGTGACCAGCACAATGGTTGCAGATTAGGAAAATTAAAATGTTGTGAGCACCTGCACTGAAGTAAGTGAGGCTATGTGTCTTAAAAATACCCCATATTGTGAGGCCTCTGGCTTAGGTATTTACAGTTTAAGCACACGGGCCATGAAGCAGTGCAGGAGACAAAGCAGGGCAGGTTTCCCTTTCCATGAAGTTGTTGGAAGATTCAGAAAATATAAGTCTTTTTCTAGTGTACAGTTCTCAGTTTGCAGAGCTTCATTTCAGGTAACCTTGAAACAGAAGAGCCAGTATGTGCACCGAAAAGTATGTTAACATATTCTTTACAGAAATTGTGATTTGAAATATCCTTGATAGAGGCTTACTTAAATATATATTTTCAGATAAATTATAAACAGGAGGATGAAATGCCATAGAGAAAATCAAATAAAATAAATTAAACCAAAATAGCCCTCTTGCATTTGTCAGACACAAACCATTCTGAAAGTTAAGAACTCATTTCCAAGCTGACATGTCTGCCTACAGCTGCATAAACTTCTGCATGCCATTTTTAATATTTTTTTTTTTTATTATTATTAAAGTAATAGAGGAAACAATTCAATTCTGACTACAGGTGTTACAGTGAATAGCTCTTCAGTCAATTCACAGGAACATGCAGCTAATGAAAAGCCAGAGACCCAAAACATGATTTGTGACAGTATTGCAGAAACAAAAAAAAATCGCTTTCAGCCTAGGACCATCCTTGTTTTTTTTTTTTATTATTGTAGGCATCTGAATGAAATTCAGATGAAGATATAGTCTGTTTATGCAAAACTGACAGTTACTGCAGGATGGGCTTTTCCAGATGTTCAAAAGTGATCATGTGGAAGTCAATTGCACTACAAGTGAAAAGCCTGTTTCATGTTTTCTATCATATATGGTAAACTCTTTTATCTAAAGGTTTAGAACATGCATTCTGTTGTAGGATTGTTCTGTTTGTGTATCCGATCTGTAACTGGCAGTAATAGAGCTACATGTGAATAACACATTATATACTTATAAAGCTTATATACTGCTTCAGGAGTTACATTTGAGGATTTAAAACTTTTCTTCGTGATCTGCTTGCCTAAAATCTATTTTCAAGTGATTTTATCTTTTCTGAATAATTTTTAGCCATTAACGTTCTTATTCAGATCCCAACCTTATATCAATAAAAAAGGCATCACAATAGAATAAATTCTGACATGCCCAATTCATACAGTCCCTCATATTTGAACTATTTCTAACCCTATACTAATATAATTAAGTGCTCATCTGACATTATTTCATAATAACTTTATGATGTATTTGCTTAACACAAGGTTCAAATACATTAATTTGAAGCTTGTTCTCCAAAAAATCTGGAGTTATGACCCTCCCTGTTCTGATAAATGCCTTTGGTGATTTACATCTCCTGCTTCGCTCACAAAACAGAATTCTCCAGCTTGCATTCTTCTTCCCATGCTGTATGGGATGGGAAGTTCTGAGACAGAAAATCCCTTCTGCTTTTACAACCTACAAAGCTGGAGAAAGTGGTTTGAAAATTCTCTACAGAAGAGAGATACACTTTCCCTATAGCTTTGCTAATTAAATACTATTAAGTCTCTAGGATAAGACATCACTTAAATAGCTTTTTTTTTTTCCTCAGTACAGGCTTCTTCTCCAGTTTCTGTACTATTTTTATTCAAGGAAAGCAGTGGAGATCCCTATTTCTCAACCTGTTAATGTATGTTCTCCACAGTAGAGGAATACCGCTGTCTCTTTCAGAATTTCCTGCTCCAGGCTGGTTTGCTCTGAGAGAGCAGAATGGGAGATTCAACAAGGCGTCCCCCACCTCTCAACTCCTTCTTATCCTGGGAATTTGGTTTAATGCAGTTCTGCTTTCTGTATCTCCTCTTCCATCTTTAGAGTTAGAGCATTTGAACTTTTCTTTTGCTTCTTCCTCCCTAACCCTGGGAGTGTTTTTCTGCTAGTATTTAGTCATCATCTAGGGCAAAAGGTGTCTTTCCTTTCCCAGTAGAGGTTTTGCTTTTCTGAAAAACAGCTGTTCTTTTTTGACAAAATGTTAGAGATGATGAAGTCATATTAGGAAAAGGAAAAGAAAGGAAAAAGTACCAGGCAGATATTTAATGACAGAACAAAAGAATAGTTGCCTTCCTTGCTAGTGCAAGGCAAGGGTCACAGTAAACTTAATATTTTTTTAACTTATCTTCTTATTCCATCCTCAATTTATTCTCTCCATTGAGAGAGAATTAGATTTCAACAGAGATTTATATGCACTTATGCAAGTTCATAATATTTAAATTGTTCATCCAAGCCATAGACTTTTGCTGTCTACATACCAAGTGAATTAATACATCCAAATAGAAGAATAGTCCCACGATTCCTCTCATAAAACAAGGAGTCTAAGACAAATATTACTGGTCATTAAAATTTCCAGTTAGCCTTAGCAGGCATTGTTTTCACTAGTTAATATTTGGCTTCTCTGAGAAATCAGAAAGGCTGATAACATCATCTAGTTGAAAAATTTGGCAACTTTTTCCATTCAAAATCCCTCAGAATCCCTCAGAGTAGGCATTTCTCTACCAAAAATTCCTGCAACCAAGCAGTAGCGAAGAGATGTGCAGCTCACAGCAGGAGCAATTTTCTTCACACAAGTCACAGAAGCCACAGGTACCTTCAAGATAGCATAAGCCTCCAGATCCTATATAGTAGTTTCATTTAACAAGCTGATATCTAGGGGTTTGCTCCACTTCAGCCTAAGGGAAATCTGTTCTTCTTCCTTGATCATCAGTAAGAGTACTCTAATAACTTGGCAAAAATACAGTGAGAGGGCTGAGGGCTTTCTCCTGCCAGTCTGTAGTACAGTGAAGAACTGAAATTCTTGGAAGAAATGAAAGAAAAGAAAAATGTAGAACAAATCCTTTTTTCCAGTTGTTACTTTACTCTCTCAGAGGAAGAAAAATGAGTTTTTTGTTTGTGGTCTCAAGATTTCATCTAGATTTTTAAATTATGAAGTCATTGCCCAAGAAAAACATAAATAGGTCATGAAAATGACTGTCCCAGTTTGAGGTAAATCTGAAACAATTTTCTGTTCAGTAATTTTACTTTGCAGCTAAGCCTCTTCTAACTAACTGAACTCTCTGAAATTAATGGCATATTTGTGAGACACTCTCTGTTTCTAACAGAGGTAAGACCTGTTTGTTTCTTATTTATGTCAAGGAATGGTACACAGAGAGGCTCTTGCTTATGCTTATTGCTATAACAACCAAGGTCAGCCAACTGTTATTTGCCCCATTAGAGGGTCAGGAGCAGAAAAGCATACAGGGGTTGCACCTGTGGGGACGAATGGACAGAACAGGTGACCCAAAACTGACCAACAGGGTATTCCATCCCATCTGCATCATGCTCAGTATAAAAGCTGAGGGATCAAAGGGTCAGCCCTCTTTTCTTCAATGGCCGGCATCCAAGGAGGACCCTGTCTGTTCGTCTGCCTTTGATACCAATCTATGCGTTCCTGAATCTTGTTCCTGAGTTCAGCTCCCATCCTTTGCTGAGTTCAGTCAGAGACTTTCCCAGTGTCTGCTGGTGACATGATTGTCATCCTGGGAGCTGCATACCCTTTTGTATCTATTGTATATATTTCATTATTTTCTTTTTATTACATTATTAATATTTTATTAAAGTAGTGTAGTTTTTTCTAAACTCATTAGTCTTTTTCTCTCTCTTCCTTCTGGGAGACAGCACCTGTCCTTCATTTCAGTGGCCAGTCCAGCCCATACCATGACAATGAGTCACATCTTGACTTAATTCTCGACTCTTCCATAGATCCTATGTGTGACCTGTAGAATATCAGGATGTCTGTGTATCTTTTTCCTATGGTAACAGGAATAAAAAACGCACTCTTCTTATTTTTTCAGCTTTGCATCCTCACATAGCAAATGTTGCAGGCAAAGGAGGATAAGTTATATATGCATATAGTACATCAAATATAAGGAATACCAACCTCAGCTGAGAACTTCAGAAAGGATCATAGTATGAACAAAGTAACTATACTTTGAGCAAAATGTGTCCAGTATTCAGTTTTCATATTAAGGAAATGGTAAACAGTTCTATACAATATCTGTTTCTCTGAATCTAATCCAACCTATAAAGGTTCTCCATATTTGTCAGGCAGAACTGAGACTGTCTTTTGCCTTGTGGATTCATGCAGTTTATAGATTAGTGTTATAAAATATTACATTAATTAATATTAAGCTAATTAAAGAAAGTTAATAAATACAGCAAAATATTTAAAAAAAATGCTCACCTCAACACTGAAAGCATTTTGCATTTATAGAGGACTGCCCCACTACTATTTATAAGAAATTAGTCTTGTGGTTGCCTTCAGTTCATTGAACATGTCTGTCCAGCACTGGCATTGCTAATAAAATACTGAAGTCTCCTCTACAATGAAAATCACACTACTAATTTTTATCTGAGTAATATTCTTCTCTTTCCCAGAACTAAATATTTACACTCTTCATTAAAGAATAATAGTTTGAACAGGCTACGTCTTCGGGGAATGCTGCTGCTTTCCGTTTTTAATGTAGTCTAATCTTGCAACATCCTGGGTGTAATAAGGCCTGAAAACTCAGGTCTTTGCCCATTAAACAACCAGAAAAGGTGACCACAGTATTTTTAAATTTAATCCCTCTTTATGTAGGGATTAAATGTAAATCCAATTTTCATGTCCAGCACCTAATTATCAATAAAATATTCTGTTTGCATAATAATTCAAGGATTAGTAGAAGCAAAAGAGAGAAAATACATGTTAAAATACTTCTCAACCTATCTTTCATTCTCTGTGAACTATATCATTCCAGTCCACTGAGTGCAAGGTGTCCCCAGTCATTACATGTGGCAGTGATTAGAGAAGGCTATTACAGTCAGGAGCACCAACAAAGCCAGTCATACCTGAGATAAGTTAACTCAAAGGAAAAAAATAAAATAAAATTGAAATCTGCTGGAGAGCCTTGCTAGTGTGAAAATACCTTGCCAGTGATGCTACTGTAGAATATAAACTGCTAAATTCAGAATCAACTGCCTATCCTTGTACTCCTACTGCACATACTAAGGGTTTCATAGAATCATGGAATAATTTGGGTTGGAAGGGACCTTTAAAGATAACCTCTTCCACCCTCCCCTGTAGTTACCCAGGACATCTTCAACTAAATCAGGTTGCTCAGAGCCCCATGCAACCTGACCTTGAATGTTTCCAGGGATGGGGCATCTACCACTTCTCTGGGAAACCTGTTCCAGTGTTTCACTACCTTCATCATAAAAAAATTTCTTCCTTATATCTAGTCTAAATGTACCCTATTTTGGTTTAAAGCCATTACCCCTTGTCCTACCATAACAGGCCCTGCCAAAAAGTTTGTCCCCGTCTTCCTTGTACGTCCCCTTTGAGTACTGAAAGCTTGCAATAACGTGTCCCTGGAGCCTTCTCTTCTCCAGGATGAGCAACCCCATAGGAGAGTGCTCCAGCCCTCTGATCATCTTGTGGCCCTCCTCTGGACTCGCTCCAACAGGTCTATGTCTTTCCTGTGGTGAGGGCTCCAGAGCTGGACACAGTACTCCAGGTGAGGACTCATGAGAGCAGAGTAGAGGGGCAGAATCACCTCCCTAAATCTGCTAGCCACACTTCTTTTAATGCAGCCCAGGATACAGTTGGCCCTCTGGTCTGCGAACACACATTGTTGGCTCATGTCCAATTTTTCATCCACCAGTACTGCCAAGTCCTTTTCTGCACGGATGCTCTCAGTACCTCACCCTCCAGCCTCTATTGATACTGGGGGTTGCCCCAATCTAGCTGCAGAACCCTGCACTTGGCCTTGTTGAACTTCATGAGATTGAAGTTTACAGGCCCATTTCTTGAGCTTGTCCAGGACCTTCTGGATGACATCCCATTCCTCGAGCATGTCAGCCACACTACTGAGCTTCGTGTCATCTGCAAACTTGATGAGGGTACGCTCGATCCCACTGTTTAGGTTATCAAACAGTACCATTCCCAATACAGACCCCTGAGGACACCACTCATCACCAGTCTCCATCTGGACATTGAGCCGTTGACCACTACCCTCTTGATGCTACCGTCCAACCAATTCCTCATCCACTGAACAGTCCACCAATCAAGTCCATATCTCTCCAATGCAGAAAGAAGGATGCTGTGGGGGATTGTGTCAACAACCTTTCAGAAATCCAGACAGATGACATCCACAGCTCTCGACTTGTCCAGTGATGTAGTCATTCAATTGTAAAGGCCACTAGGTTGGTCACCAAGGCAGGACATGCCCTTGGTGAAGCCATGCTGGCTGTCTCGAATCACCTCCGTGTCCTCCATGGGCCTTAGCATAGCTTCTAGGTTGTAGAGAGGTGGGCGTTCGTCTCTTCTTCCAAGTGACAGGCAATAGGACAAGGGGAAACAGGCTCAAGTTGTGCCAGGGGAGGTTTATGCCGGATATTAGGAAATTTTTTTACACTGAAAGGGTTATTAAGCATTGGAACAGGCTGCCCAGGAAAGTGGTTGAGTCACCATCCCTGGAGGTATTTAAAAGACAGGTAGACGTAGTGCTTAGAAATATGGTTTAGTGATGATTTTTGCCAGAGTTAGGCTGACGGTTGGGTTAGATGATCTGAAAGGTCCATTCCAACTTAGGCAATTCTATGATTCTATGATCTGTCCCATGATCTTCACCTGACTGCCACGGATTTTCAAATATCATGGAGTCAGTTCCCTAGGGACTCTGATATGTATCTGGTCAGGTTCCATAGACTTATGTACATTCAAGTCCCCCATGCGGTCACAAACCTGATCTTCTCTTACAGAGGTAGGAACTTCGCACTTACAGTCCCTGCCTTGCAGTCCATCTCCTGGAGAGGTGTAGGAAGAGAGATTGCCTGTGAGGACTGCCACAAAATGGTGATGAGTCCCTCAGCCTTCTCCATGTCCGTTGTTACCAGTTTGCCAGGCTTGCTTATCAGGGGGGTACGCTTTCTTTGACCTTCCTTTTCTGGCTAACATACCCGTGGAAGCCCTTCTTCTTATTATTTGCATCCCATGCCAAGTTCAGCTACAGGTTTGTAGTCCTACTAATTACATTAATTAATTAAATATTCCAGAACAGACATCGGTTTTTTTATTTCCTCTTTTTTTTCTCTGTCGGCCTCTTATGATTTAGAAATTGTTTTCCCTCTGGAAATGTCCCTGCAAAGAAACCACTGTGTTAAAATAATTTGATATGAAAAATGCAAATGCAGTCAGGAAAATAAAAGAACATTTATTGAAAATAAAGCAGGAAAAGTAAAATTTCTGCAGGATTATCAATCTGAAAATCTCTGTAAATTTACCTAGATAAATATAATCTATGCCATTAGATGAAATAACTACTCTGCTGCATATCTAGAAACTCATGCCTTCCACCACTGTCCTAAGTTTCTTCTGACCCTTTCTCTTCTGATAATTTTGCTCTTCTGAGATGTCTCAATTCTGAAAGCAGGAATAATTTGTCCCATCTTCCCTTTCCTATTCATCCCACAATACTACAGATTATCCTGGCTGTGACTTTTTTGGTATAAAAGGCATTTAATTCTAACTCTCCTAGGAATCTAATGTAACACTCTTTAGGCTGAAATATCCTCAGCTGAGATATAAGAAACTGGCTTTTGGTGTCTACTTCAGATTTTTCAGTTTTACTTGAGGATAGTGGTTACAGTGTTGGATAAAAAGGCCTCTATCTGTAGTTTCCTATTCAGAACAACAGTTGCCTCATAATGCGTCTTCCTACCTTCTCTCTCAAATAAGCTATTTTTGTTCCATGTCTACTTTCTGTTTTGGACTAATGACTAGGATTTTTGTGGGAATTTTTCTGATAAGAAGCATTCATCTGAGTGCTGTTCCCTTTTAAAGAGGCAGGAGGAATTACTTCCTCTTCCTCCTAGATGTATTTCTTTATTTGACAAATCTGAATTTATAACAAAAT
This sequence comes from Larus michahellis, assembly GCF_964199755.1. Classification (NCBI taxonomy): domain Eukaryota; kingdom Metazoa; phylum Chordata; class Aves; order Charadriiformes; family Laridae; genus Larus; species Larus michahellis. Next base: position 83,173,070 of record NC_133897.1, read on the forward strand.
AATACAGTTATTCCATAAAAAGTACTGACTTTCCATAATACGTAATGTCCAAATAAGCATAAGGAAGGGTAATAAGAAAAGCTGATGATACACCCACATTCACGCTATGATTTTTTCCTTTTAGCTTCTATCATTAACAGACATGAAAGTAAAAATTTAATTTTTAAATGATTCTATATCAAATCAGATTTTTCTAGTAGAACTTAAAAATATTTTTTCTGATTCATGCTCTAAATATGATTTTCTTCCCTTCTTTAATCTAACTGAAATGTACTGTAGTATGTAAACAGAAAGATTTGTGCAAATTGAGCATATATGCAGCAGATGAGCAAACTACTTTTTAGTTCATTTTCTGGGGGCTTGATCACTCTATTTTTATATGCATTACATTTTTAATTCCATCTTTATTTTTAAAAAAGGCTAGCTGCTGTCTTTTGGAGCACAGAAGATGCTGCCTTAAGTGACTACCTTAGAGATGAAGAGTCATACATCTAATTATGTTGCACAGTAATTTCTTTGCTATGCTTAACTTTTTGTGCAATCACGGAGCTAGTGCTAGAAAGTAATCTCTCTCACACACACACACACACACATGCGCGTGCACACAGTGTGATGGTTTAGAGTAATGTAGCATCAGATGCTGAGAGCACAATCAGGTACTGGAGACACTCTCAGTTAGATGTTTTGCAGAAATATTATCCTAGCAGTTTGCATGTTCATGTTGAGCAGCCAGGCCAGAAGGATATCTTTATAGATATTTAGAGTATTTATTTACCACTGTCTTGCTTTATGATGTTTCTATGATATATTGTTCACTTTTATTTTCTTTGAAACATTAAAATATGGGATTAGTTACCTGTAATAGAGCTCTACTGATGAGTTGAGACAGCTAGATAATTAATAGATGGTGTCAACTCCAGAAATTAAAAAAAATGTGATTTAAGACAAAATTGCCCTAGCATAGCTAATGGAGAAACATAGAAATTGATTAAACAATAGTTAATGGAGAGAAAGCAATAACTGTTGGAGCTATTGAGAGAGCTGATGTTGTTCAGCCTGAAGAGAAGACTCCGGGGAAACCTTACTGTGGTGTTTCAATATCTAAAGGGGGCTCATTAGAAAGAATGAATGAGACTTTTTACCAAGGCCTGTACTGACAGGACAAGGCACAACGGTTTTAAACTGAAAGACAGTAGATTTAGATTGAACATAAGGAAGAAATTTTTTGCAATGAGGGCGATGAGGCACTGCAACATGTTGCCCAGAGAAGTTGTGGATGCCTCATCATTGGAAGAGTTCAGGGTAAGGTTGGGGCTTTGAGCAATCTGATCCAGTGAATGATGTCCCTGCTCATTGATGATGTCTAAAAGTCACCTCCAAACCAAACTGTTCTAGGATTCTATGAAAGAGGAGGTCAGTCCTGCCAGAGATGTGGATCTATACGAACAACAAAATGTTCAAACATACAGAAGATGCATTCTCTATTCTTGTTTGAGTTTTGATGTATTTTCAGAAGTAGTCAGGCAATCTTACTGTAGATTTTTATATGCTCCAGCTGACAGTGCATGGATTGGGTCAGGTATTAATGGTATTGAATTAACAAGTTAACAAGGAGTGTATCTGAAAAAACAATGGAGAAAAGGATGTTGTATGTTTCCTGTTAAATTTACAACACAGTTAAACTTGATGCAAGAATTTTGTGACTGAGTAGAGACAGAGAATCAGGGACTGCGAAGTAAAAGTTAATGTTATTTTTTCTCTCAGATACAAGCAACCCATAAATAAGAGTATGAAAGAGTATCTCTTATATTTCACAGTGATCTGGTATGCATGGATTTGTGCTAATTAGAGCAGAACCACAAATGACAACTACCAATAGCCCACTACAATGTGATTGTTAATGAAATTATGTATGTTCATGCAGTCAATCTCTCTTTGCATGGTTTGAGAAGATACAAGTTATATTGTCTGTCTAGGCAATCCTGTGAACATTTCCTCTTCCATAGTATTAATCAGTATTAGGTCAAAGTCATATTCCCTGATCTGAGTTGTTCAAGAATAATGCAGAAAAACTTTAAGCTGTTTGCCCAAACCTGGGTTCCACAGGAGTTGAGCATTGGTTGTTCACAAAGACCCAGTCCGTTACTGATGAATATAGCTCTTAAGCTTCAAGGGAGTAAAGCTCAGCAGGAGCAAAACTTTTCCTATGTTCAAAGTGTTTCCAGTCTGTTTCTTTTTATCTGTAGTGTGTTCTGTCACTCTGTCATTCTGTCAATCCAGATGGGAAAACAGACATAGCCAAAGCAAGTAGACTTGCAGAATTTGGCTCCTCTTTAACCAGTAGAAATGGAAACTACACATTTTGATTTCTTTGGGTATGTAATTTCAAGCATTTTCAAACTACACAACATGTAAGGTTCCACTAGGAAAAACTAACACATGGATAATCCTTTTTTCATTTTCTGTTTTCTTTCAATCTTGCTTTTGTTTGTTGACTGTTTTCAGAAAAAGACATTTGAAGCCTGTAGGCACATATTTATGTGTGGAAGAAAGACGTCAAACAACAAGCACTTTATTCTCCAAATTAATGAAAACACGTAGGCTAAAGAAACAACAAATCTTAATGAGGGTTTCCTTTTTCTTTTTTCTTCTTCTTTTTTTTTGTTTTGTTTGCATTTTGTTTGGTTTGTTTTGGTTTTTTTAAGTTTAAGGAGGCTAGCTTTGTCACAAGGTTCTTCTGGGGCCTTAGTGGCTATTAGAATCAAAAGTAGGAAAGATATAGACCAACACAATCTGCAATCAGATGAGTGATGACTTTAACTATCCCATAGTTTTACTAAGATGAAGACACCACCAGAGCCAGAAGTTTTAAAATAAAAGTTTTAGTGTTGATTAATGAGTTTGACAAATCTGCTAATTTTGGCACTTCATCAGTTTTCAACTTGGTAATGCAAGTAAGACTATGGCTTTTGTCACAGTGGTTTTAACTTTGTAGTAGAAATATCACTGAACATCTTATTTACCTCATTGCCTAATATATTTCTTTAGCTCAATTATAACTTAATAAGAGTCATATTTCTGTTTTAGAAGGTTCTAAACACCCTTGATTTACATAAAAAAGTCTTTCAGCTTTAGCATTCCTGACTGATACTTCATGAAAATCTTAAAAATCTAAATCATCAAAGGAAGTACTATTCTATATTTACGGACCTCCAGATAGTATATACAAGAAGCATTTAGTTACTCCTGCAGCAAGGTCATCAAGAGTTTATCAAAGTAGATAATTATTGACAAATAATTGACAAACTTGATCTCCTTCTATGACAAGGTGACCCACTTGGTGGATGAGGGAAAGGCTGTGGATGTTGTTTACCTGGACTTGAGTAAAGCCTTTGACACCAATTCCCACAGCGTCCTCTTGGAGTAACTGTCTGCCCATGGCTTGGAGTACTCTTCATTGGATAAAAAACTAGCTGGAGGGCCAGGCCCAGAGAGTGGTGGTGAATGGAGTTAAACCCAGTTGGCAGCTGGTCATGAGTGATGTTCACCATGGCTCAATATTGGGGCTGGTTCTCTTTAATATCTTTATCAATGATCTGAATGAGGAGATTGAGTGCATCTTCAGTAGCGTGACACCAAGTAGACACCAAGTTAGGTGGGAGCGTTGATCTACTTGAGGCCAATGGTATGAGATTCAACAAGACCAAGTGCTGGGTCCTGCACTTGCGTCACAACAACCCCATGCAAGGCTACAGGATTGAGAAAGAGTGGCTAGAGAGCTGCCTGGCAGAAAAGGCCCTCGGGTGTTGCTCAACAGCGGGCTGAATATGAGCCAGTGGTGTGCCCAGGCGTCCATGAAGGCCAACAGCCTCCTGGCCTGTATCAGGAGCAGTGTGGTGAGTAGGACTAGAGAAGTGATCGTGCCTCTGTACTTGGCACTTGAGGCCCCACCTCAAGTACTGTGTTCAGTTTTGGGCCCCTCACTACAGGAAAGACATTGAGGTGCTGGAGCAGTTCCAGAGAAGGGCAACAAAGCTGGTGAAGGGTCTAGAGCACAAGTCTTATGAGGAGTAGCTGAGGTAGCTGGGGTTGTTTAGCCTGGAGAAAAGGAGGCTGAGGGGAGACCTTATCGTTCTTTACAACTACCTGAAGGGAGGTTGTAGAGATGTGGGTGTTGGTCTCTTCTGCCAAGTAACAAGTGATAAGACAAGAGGAGTGGCCTCAAGTTGCACCAGGGGAGGTTTAGATTAAATATTAGGAAAAATTTCATCACTGAAAGGGTTATCAAGCATTGGAACAGGCTGCCCAGGGAAGTGATAGAATAGTCATCCCTGAAGGTATTTAAAAGACGGGTAGATGTGGTGCTTAGGGACATGGTTTAGTGCTGTTTTTTGTCAGTGTTAAGTTGATGGTTGGACTCGATGATCTGAAAAGTCCCCTCCAACCTAGACAATTCTATGATTATATTTACAAGCAAAACATTTGAGTTTCTATAATTGTTGATGAGGTGAAATTTATCCTCTTCATAGAGATTCTAGAAAAAGTTTGATCAAGTTTCTTTATATGAGATGGAGGTCTTCATTTTGAAATGGGCACAAAGAACATCTGACTTTCAACAAGGCAGCTTTCAAAATTAAGAAAACATAGATTATGTAAGAAATAGATTTTGATTGAGTAAAATCTTGCAATTTCAAACATATCCTGTTCTCTATTTGAATGAAAGAAAGTCCTTTGAAGTTTTAAATAAAACCAAGACAGTGTTGCATAATCAATAACCTTGGAGTCAGGACAGTCACTTAGGTTCCCCCAAACCGGACACCTCATTTAGACTAGTGTATTGTAACAGATACACTTAATTTAGGAATAAGATCATTATCAATTTGTGTAGAAAAGCCATTTATGTAGTGTATGATCCAAAGCAGAAATTCAATTGAGCTATCCAGTTTGGGTCTCTGTTTTTTTTGCTAAAATAATAATAGTAAGCTGCAAAATGCTTGCAACAAAAGGAAGCTTCAAAGGCAAAACAAAACAAAACAAAACAACACCAAGAAGCACAACCCACCCATTCCCTGCCCCGCTTTCCCTCCCCCAAACCTAAACCTAGAAAATTCTTTAAAGATTTAGTTATTTATCCAGAGCGTAACAATCCCAGGCTTATGTTCCTTATGTAATATCTGGGACTGGAACCTGATTTTGAATGATCTGAAACAGAAAATGTTTAGATTCTAGTTTTGACAAATTCACATTTTCAAACACACAAAATGTTTTGTGCATAGGTTTTATACCACTGCCAAAATTCTTACTCTTTTTAATTTCAAAGCTATATTCTAGGATTTTATAGAAATTATTTGCTGTATTTATGGGCATGTAGGAAATATGTTAGAAACTTTTTGTACCTCTCAGTTAATGGGATAGAATAGAGTTATCCTTAGTTTTTTTCAGCTACCTTTAATGTTTCATTTCCTGAAGAAAGGAGCTGGAGATTTACACATGGAGTTGACTTTTGCAAGGGAAGTCAAGAGCAACAAGAGGAGCTTTGACTGCAGCATTAGTAACAAAAGGCTGAACTAGGAAAATGTGGACTTGTTGCTGAATTTGTTCAGTGATTTAGGCACAGTAGACAAAGATAATACTGATGTATCCAGTGTCTTCCTTGCCTCAGACTTAATCAACAAGGTTTCCTAGGCCTTTGTGTTGAGAGAGTTGCCCAATGTCCTTGAATGGCTGCTCTCTATCTTCTTTGAAATATTGTGGAGACCAGGAGAGGTCCACAGCAACTGGAAGAAAGCAAATGTTGCACTCATCTTCAAAGAAGACCAAAAGTTGAAGCAGGGTAACTACAGGCTTTTCAGTTTTGCTTCAGTTCCGTGGAAAATCATTGGGAACACATTCCTTGGCACAGAAAGGTCAAGTAGATGACTGGAAACAGTCAGCACAGAACTGCCAGGAAGTGAGTCATGCCTGACCAACCTGATTACCTTCTGTGACGAAATGACTTATTTAATGGACTGGTGAATATCATTTACCCCAACTTTAGCAAGGCTTTTGACACCGTCTCACATAATATGCTTGGACCTAAGTTGGGACATTATGGACTGGAGGGATAGACAACTATATGGATGAAAAACAAGTTGTAGAGATAGGCATAGAGCGCCACATATTGGAAGCTGGTAAAAGTGGAGTACTGCATGAGTCTGAAGCTTGGAGATCATATCAAACTGGGTGTGGGTGTGCAGTTAACACACTCAACAGCAGAGCTATCATTCAGAAGGACCTAGACAGGCTAGAGGAATGAGATGACAAAAACCTCATGAAATGCACTGGGGGCAAAGATGAGTGCTGCCTGTGGCCAGGAAGCACTGGTGCAAGGGCATAGGCTGTGGCCTGCCTGCCTGGCTGGGAGCAGCTTTGCAGGAACGCACCTGGTGATTTTTCAGCCTGCAGGAGAGACCACCTCAGGGGGACCTAACAGGAGCCTGTCCAGACCCCAGGGTAAGGGGGTTAGCAAGAGGATGGAACCATCAGTGTCATCAATGCTGCATTCTGTGAGGACAAGAAACAATGGGCATAAACTGAAGCAAGGCAGTTTCAGACATTGTATTAAGAAAAAGAGATTTTCACCCTGAGTCAGTCAAGTAGTGAAGGATGCTGCCCAGAGAGGCTGTGCAGTCTCAATCCATGGGGATTCTCAAGACCAGACTGGACAAAGCCCTGAGCAACATGGTCTGACCTAGCAGCTGACTCTGCAGGAGGTTGCACTAGAGACCTCCTCCTGAGGTTTCTTCCAGCCTGAATTGTCCTGCAATTCTTAAACTACTACATGAATTCTTTTGTCTATTTCAGGCTTGAACGTTTGCAACCCAGTGTTGGAAAATCTCACGTTAAAAAAAGAAAGGCAGTGATTTACCTCAAGCACATAGTTACCCTAAGAACTATATTGTGCACCCATTCAACTACAAACTTTTGTCCTCTTTTTGATGTGACGCCGTTTTAGGAGACATCATAAATCAACACATGAACAATAAAAAGCATACAGGTCTTTCCGTGGGTCCATTTCACTTTTCTGCCATAGCTGTACAAGATGTCAAGAGAGAAATTCTCCTTTGGGAGCACCACTGAGCCTGATATTCTTGGAAAGGTAAAGGAGTAGAACAAGTTCCTGGGAACTTTGCTTTTGCTTTAGGTGTTAAGCTCACATGCACGATATGCAAAGAATAATGCATAAATAAAGTATAAAATTTAAAAATAACGTATAAACTTAATACTTACCCCGCATTTGAATAAAGGCAAGGAAAAAGCTTGTATTACTTGTAAAATACCTGAGTAAAATGTAGTAATTTTGGTAATGATAATAGGCACATCAGTCTTAAGACTGTTCTTTACATTTAATTTCAAATTGTGTTCAGGCTTTTCTATCCCTGACAACAGTACCATGTGATCTACGTTTATCTTTAAGTAATAAACTTTCCAATGAGAATCATGAAGGATGTTGCTGGTTTAGGTGTTTGGAAGAAAAGGTCATGTTTTTTTAGGGGTACTTTTTCTAGTATAACTATTTTAATTAATGTTTCTATAGCCTCATTAATTCTAAATCATGTTTAATTTTGACATTTTTACAGAGAAGGGTAAGTATTAGACCCCACAATGAAAGAAACTCTATCTGAGCAGTCCAGTGAAGATCATGAAATCACAAGAGACATTAATAAACCTCTGCATTGGATCCATCATTTATGATCTATATTTCAACTTAAATACTTATAAAACATTAATTTTGGTCTTTCATGATTGACAAAGATCTATCTCCAGTAACAAATACACTAGAGAACCAATTATAGGCCCCAGTGCTGCATAAACTCTTTTATCTTGGCAATGAAGTAGTATATAAGAAAGGAACAAAAAATTATAACTGAACAGTACTGTTGACTGGAACATATTATAGCAGGCCCACGAGTTTCCAAAGGCTGTCAGCAACAGGAATCTCAGGATAACAAAAGAAACCACACAAAAAAAACACACCAAGAAATAAAATTCAGTATATCTGCTTATGTGAAAGAAGGAGCAGGAGAATAAGGAAACTGAACATACAAAAACTTATCAGCTGGGAGCTTGGGCAAAGACTTCCAAAAGTTCTAAGGGACTTGACTGACCAGTTCTGATTAAATCTAGGTACTGTGACCAAGTTCCTCCAACAGCTTTGAAAGAGAATCTCAATTAATACCTGATTTCACTACTTTTTAAATTTTTTTTCCATTTATCTATCTAACACAAAAACATTCCCAATTGAAAGTTCACAGCTGAGTATTTGACTGAAATATTTGTCTCAAGATAGTCAATTATAAACAAACAAATGATTTTTTTTGTAGTTTCAGTGAGCCAAAGATTTTCACTTCTGAAAATTAAGTTGGATTAATTGTTTTGTCAGATTTTTTTTTTCTCACACATTGGTAATAAAACTAATAAAGATATCAGTCATGAGGGAAGACAAATGATGAGACAGCATGAAATTCTATAAAATGAAAAGACAGTAATTACATGATGAAATGTATTTTTCCAGAGCACAGTATATATTTGAGAATCCAGTTTGCAAAACACCATGCTATGCTTTATTTAAGCACAGTTTTTTGATTGATACAGAGTATTTTACATCCTGACATTCTATGTAGACCATTAAGTCAATCTGTTTCTTCATTATGTCTAGGAATCTGGTGGGAAGCAGTGCACTTCGGATATAAGAATTGTTGATGCAGTGTGATAGAAGAGGAGCAATCATAGTTTTTCTGTGGGCAATCCAAGTTACAATTCCTGAAAGAGTGCTTACAGCCATGGTGTTTGGTAATGAAATGGAGAGTGAGGTGAAACCAGCGTTCCCCCTTCATCTGTGATCTTCCTCCATGTACCTGTTCTGTATCTGTAGCTGTACTTCCCCCCATCACAAAATCACAGCACCACAGAATGGTAGGGGTTGGAAGGGACCTCTGGAGATCATGTAGTCCAACCCCCTGCCAAAGCAGGTTCACCTAGAGCAGGTTGCACAGGAACGCGTCCAGGCAGGTTTTGAATGTTTTAACCACCTGTCTTAAGCATGGTGTTGGATGACATATTGAGATATAGAGACGTCATCGTCTATCTCCAATTATATTACACAAGTTATTTTCTGTGCAGTTATGTGGTTCTTTCTATTCACATCATAAATAGTGTAAGTAAAGGAGACTACTTTTTCCAGTACATAGCAAGATCATAGGAAGCCTAGTGCTAAGTTATTTGCAGGCAATCTGGTTCGGGTGTTTGTGACAGATGGAAGTTAAGTCTGTCCTGAAGTTCCCTCATTCAATGTAGATGCTTGGTATAAATTCTAATATGTGTTCTAGGCTGCAAACAGTAATTTGCTCCTACTCATTTCACAAGTCACAGTCATATAAATTTGCAATGCAACAAAAAACAACACACTGTAAAGTCTTTTTTTTCTTTGCAGAACCAGTAAAAAAGCTGAAAATGAAACTTATGTTCCAAAGGATGCAGAAGAAAAAATGCAACACATTCATTTATGTGAAGTCAACTATAAAACACATTGAAATTATTTCATACAGATGACTTTGCTTTGTATCACATAGTTTGCTTGCCTTAAAAAAAAAAAATAATCTTTTTTAGCACATCTGCTTATTCAGGTTGTACATTCCCAAACTAGTGTGATTTACATTTGAATGAAGTTTCCAATTTTATTGAGTGACATGGAATCTAATTAGATTCTGCCTGTAAGAGAGGAGTGTCAATTATAAAAAGTAAGGCTCTGGAAAATTAGCCTAAATAAAATTTTACTGAACAGAACATGCAATTACAATCAACATCAGAATGCTTCAATTATTACCTCTGGATTTTTATTTCTAATTTTATTTTCTCATGAAGAAATGGTGAGTCAACAAGTAGACTATTAGAAGCGTGTTTACTTTGAGGGTGGCAAAGCACTGAAACAGGCTGCCCAGAGAGGTGGTGGAGTCTCCGTCTCTGGAGACATTCAAAACCCGCCTGGACATGTTCCTGTGCAACCTGCTATAGATGATCCTGCTCTGGCAGGGGGGTTGGACTATATGATCTCCAGAGGTCCCTTCCAACCATATGATTCTATGATTCTATGATTCTATGATTCTAATTACGACCATACAAAGGTAAGCTAAATCAATCATGTTATTTATGATATTAGAATATCTTCTTATATTATATGGTGCAAAAAATGGTCTCCAGTTTTAGTGGTATCAAATATGAAGCATCCCTCTGGAAGGCCTTATTAATAGAACCTGAAATGTACAGGATTTTATCAATAAAATTAATAGGCAATTTGTTCAAGACTGTTGTGGGGGTCTGCTACAGACTGCTTGATTGGGAGGAAGAAGAAGATGAGACCTTCATACAATTGTAAAAATTCTTACTTTTGCAGGCCCTGGTCCTCATGGAGGACTAACCACTCCAGTATATGCTAGAAGGACAGCACAGCAAGGCAGAAGTAACAGAGGAGGTTTCTGGAATGCATTGACGACAACTTCTGAAGCTGATGAGGGGAGATGCTCTCCTGGACGTGATACAAAGAAGAAATGATCAGGGATGTGAAAACTGAGAGCAACCTTGGCTGCAGTGACCATGGGGCAGTGGAGACAGGATCCTGAGAGGAAAGAACAAGGCAGGAAAAAAGCAGGATCACAACTGTGGACTTTAGACAAGATTTTAGCCTTTTCAAAGATCTGCTTGGAACAAGCAGATATGGGATATGGTCCTGGAGAGAAAAGACGTCTAGGAAGAGCTGGTTGATTTTCAAGAATCACTTCCTCCAAGCTCAAGAATGGTCCATCTTGACTTGCAGGAAATGAAGCAAAGGTGGTAGGAGGCCTTTATGTTTGAACAAAGAGCTGCTGACATCCCAAATATAAAGAAGAAGTGTATGAGATATAAAAGCAGTGTCAGGTGATCTACAAGGAATATAGAGACACTGTCACAGCATGAGGAATGGAAAAAAGAACGTCATTGCTATCTTCAAAAAGGGGTGAGATAAAGGATCCCAAGACTTGCAGTTCCCAGGATCATTGCAATCCCTGGGAACGTGATGGAGGAAATCCTCCTGGTAACCTTTTCCAGACATATGAAGGACAGGAGGGTGACTGGAGTAGTCAGCATGGATTTATGATCAATCATGCTGAGAGCCTTCTATAATTAGATGACTGGCTTGGTACATGAGGGGAGAGCAGTGCATATTTTCATCTCTACTTTAGTGTGGCTTTCAATGACCTGCCATAATATTCTCCTTGACAAACTGATGAAGTATGCACTAGATAAGTGAACAGGTAGGTGTACTGAAAACTAGGTGAACTGCGAGGCTCAAAGGGTTGTGATCAGTGGCAAAAAGTCTAGCTAGATGCCAATCACTACTAGAGTACCCAAAGGGTTGATACTGGGTCCAATATTACTTTACATCTTTGTTAATGACCTACATGATGAGGCACCCTCAGCAAGGCTGTGAATGATATCATTCAGAATGACCTTGACTGGCTGGAGAAATGGGCCGATGGGAACCTTGTAAAGTTCTACAAGGCAACATACCAAGACCTGCACTTGTGAAGAAATAACCCCATGTACGAGTACGCACTAGGGACGGATCAGCTGGAAAGTAGTTTTTCAGAAAAGGACCTGGGAGCCCTACTGAACACTAAAATGACCACATTTCCATGGTATTTTTTTTCTTCCTGAGGGAGAAAAGAAAAAGAAAGTCTATGTGCCCTCATGGTAAAGAAGGTCAACAGCATCTTGGTTTGCATGAAGAAGAGTGTTTCCATCCAGTTAAGGGAGGTAATTCTTCGCCTCTTGTCAATCCTGGTGAGGCCACATCTGGAGTGCTGTGTCCAGGTCTGCGTTCCCTGGTACAAGAGAGATATGGACATACTGAACTGAGTCCAGTAAATGTCCACAAAGATGATTGAGGGAATAGGGCATCTGACATATGAAGAGAGGGTGAGAGAGCTGGGACTGTTCAGTGTGGAGAAAAGAAAGCTCAGGGTGATCTTATCAGTTTGTATAAATACCTGATGGAGGTACTGAGGAAGACAAAGTCGGGCTTTTTTCAGTGGTGCCCAGTGCAAGGAGAAAAGGCAATGTACAGAAAATGAAACACAAGGAATTCCATTTGAACAATCATCCTCCACCCCCTTTTTCATCTAAGGTCGATCAAACACTAGAACAGGTTGCCCAGAGTGGTTGTAGGGTCTCCATCCTTGGACATATTCAAAACCCAACAGGAGACAGTCCTGGGCAACCTGTTCTAGTTAACCCTGTTTTGAGTAGGGGCAATTGGAAAAATGGTCCCCAAACGCTGCTTTCCGAGTTCATCTATTCTATGATTGTATGATTATACTTAAGAAATTAGTCTGTTTTATTTTCTGTTTCCTACCAAGACCTTTTTCATACTCTGCCTTTTTATAATAGCTTATCTTTAACAGGGAATTATATTGTTTCATCCCCACAACATGCATTTTATACTGCCAGGAGATCCTGATGCCAGGATCTGAAATCCTGCAAAATTGATAATATTATATTTATACAGGAAATAGCACAGGAAATATCTCTGAATCAGTATCAGTAGCTTAAGCCTAAGAACATCTGTCCTGTAAGATTTCTTCACTGTTAAATTCTGTTGTGGATTATCTGGATTCAATCTCCATTAGAGCATCAGGAACTACATAGCTATGGGATGGAATGAGAGAACAATTTTTTCTGAGAAAACATAATCCTCTGTTCACTTGAGTCTGAAAAGAGCAACAGTTTATCTGAGTCTACCACAAAGCCTAGCTCACAAGTGTTGCTTTTATATTGCTGAAATAGCATAAGCTTTTTTTTACGTTTTTCTGTCCACCTGACACAACATTCTTTTAGCAAATATTATTATCTTCAGTCATCCAGCTTTTTACAGACAAATTTGCAAGTGTTGAACTGAATATAGAAGTTTCTTAGATGCATTTTGCAATGTTCATTAGATCCTTCAAGAAATAGAGATATTTTACAGGCATTAATATGCAACAATGCATTACAGTGATAGTATTGATATACTTTTTTAACATTCCCCATTTTTATTGAATATTGCTAAAGAGTTCCTATGGCAATGCCTTTACAACATTGCAGAATGGGAAATTGTATGAAGAACTATTCCACTCCAGATCTATACTTCTTGCTACTACAATGGTAAGAGGGATAGCAGTTTAAAGTGACCAGTCATTGGAGTATAGGGACCAAAACTAAATGCAACTATGTTAAACATATGCATACTTTTTAACTAAACTGATAGCTTTCCCTCTTCACTTCCTCTGAAATTTGAGTCCAGATTTAAGCCTCTCTGAAGGTGGACCTTATAAATAAAGGAATGCATATGAGTTCAGACTCCAGAAATCCAAAAGGCACTCAAAGGCAACAGTAATTCCAAATCCCTGCCACAATGGAACTGCTTCTGGAAAAAGGAAGCTAATTCATACAAGGGGCACTTTTGTCTGCACCAACTTTACACCTGAATGACATGCAGAAAGTAAGACAAATTTAAACACCAAGACTTTATATTTCAAGGATGTTCTTTTGTCACCGTATTTGGTAAGGAGCACACAAAGAACATCACAGGCACCACATTACCCCCAACATAAATTAGAAGAACTATCAACAGGAAATTTATTTTTTTTTTCACAGAGAAAAAAGAAGATAATATGATGCATAACGTTTTTTATCCATTCTTTGCAGTGAATTACTGTAATAGGTTTAGATTCCATGATAATAGCACTTTCTTTAAACTTCATTAAAAAAAGATATAAATGTAATTCCTCTTTTTTACCTCTGATTATAAATAACGACAAAATCAAACCTCCCCTGTAACATATTTCACTTTTTTCTTTCTTGTCTGGTAAGTCTAACCTATGCCTTTATCCACCTTTATTTCCTGAACTTATATAATACATTATCTTAGTCCTCCGTTTTGAGTCACTAGTTCCTGCCTTGTATGAGACTTCTCAGCATAATGAGAATCTTAACTGAATTTGTTTTGGTTTGGTTTGGTTTTTTGTCTGTTTGGTTTTGTTTGTTCATTTTTGTTTGTTCGTTTTTCTTTCTTTTGATTTGCTTTCACACACACAAAGAAAGATGCAATGCCCTTTCTGTCTTATGCTTCATCCACTCTCATTTTGGCTCAATAGGTGGTGGTCAGTCATACTTATATTCTGCAATAAGCAAAGACAATGAATGGAACACAGTTTCACGGTATCGGTATATTCAGAATGGCTTATGTCATGGACTCAAGTGGTGCAATAACATGCCTCTATACCACTGGCATCCCTTGCCATGGGCTCCAGTAATCCTGACAGTCTGAGCCAATGACTCAAAAGAAACTGAAGCATAGTATCATATAAATTTAATAATTTACTGACTTGCCCTTTAGATATGGTAAGTGATGACCAGATTAAATTCCCCGAGTGCTTTCTTTGGAATGCACCAAATGGGAAAATCATAGCTTGGTGAAAGAGACCTTCTGCTTTTTGACTAGTTCTTTTATTACTATCTCTCATTCAACTGAGGCCACATGCAATGTAGCTGTTAATTGTCTACCTGCCTTCGCTTGGTCTGAGAACAAAATAAAATGTATCCACCAAATCCTCTGTACATTGACTACAATTCTACTGCTATCAGGCAAGTGTGCACCCAGGGAATTATTCCTCCTGATGTCTTCAGGGCTAGTATCTCTCTCTCACACATTGTTTCTTGATTCTCTTGCTATCTTTTGGGTTGGTCTTCATTTGCTATTCCTGGCATACAGAAGAGGAAGTAAAAATCTGTACCTTTGAACATTTCTGCATAAAAATGTAGAATTTGATAATGTCTTTTCTGGCTGTTTTCTGAATGTATACACACAGCTCAAAGAATCAACCTGCTGATACAGAATAAGCAGTCTTTGTCTGGTGTTGGAACACTCTCTGTCTGTTTTGTATCGCTAACAGTACCACATATAACTTTTCAAATATGTTACTGTTTTCTGCTGCATAGTTTTCAATACTATTTATATATGAAAGCATTGTTTTATTCGTTTCCTGTCTTTCTGTCTATTTTATTCCAGGTTTGTTTACTGAACATACATTTAGTCTCATACTCGGATAGATTATGATGTGCTAATTTCTTGCTTTTTCATTCCTCAGAATACCAAAGGACAGTATCTCAAGGGTAATTGCATTCACATAAGAACTGCTCTCATTTCTCTTTCTATTTACCTCAGAAGAAGATTTTTTATCCTCACCTCTATATTATACAAATTGATAGTTACTTAAGCAAAATAGGATAGAATCAATGTCGGTACATATTGATCAGTGGCATTTATTTTAGCACATACTACTCTCCTACCAGCCATTCATTACTCTGGTTATGTCTGTTAGGCTCTTGTCACATTCTAACACCCATATCCACTCTAAAGGCCCAAAAGTGCTTTATAACTACCAACTACAGGATTTTTAGAGGTGCACTTAAAAATGTATATATTTTAGTGACTGAGTTCTAAGTGTGCTTCCGTATCACATAGATATTTTGGAGCATCAGGTGGCAGTCAATCAGCAGAAGGCATAGCATGCACAAATACCAAGACTGACTGCTCATCAAATGACAACTAACTTGGAATTTAAAGGGTAATTCTCAAGAAAGTAATTCCCATTTTTACAGGAGCAATTTTGCGCTAAGAAAGGACAAGACACTACTTATCTTTTACCTCTCCCTGTCTCCGTCCTCCCTTGCTTCTGACATATATGTAAAAAGATTGGACATAATTATGTTTACTCTCATGCATAGATATAGAACACAGCAGGGGATGGTGAGTGGAGGGAAAACATATCTTTTCTCTGTTTACGTACTTGTGGAGGAATAATGTAGGTTTTCCACTGTCGTGAGTGAAGCTGATAGAGGAATGGATTTTTCTTACTTACAAAAGAAGAGGTGCATGCTGGTACTTCCTTTAAAAATATGATCTAAAAGATCTTAAAGGAGGCTTGAGTAACTCTGCAGTTGACAGCTGGAGGGCTGAGTCAATTCTTACAGGATCCGAAGCTGTTCTTGCAGAAATCCTGGATCATTTTAGCCACAAGTTTTTACATTAAACTATAATCTGTGGTGAAGTGCACTCTTTTCCTTTTGCGAGCTTTGTTCCTTACTTGAGTGATGTCACTATGAGACTACTGACTATGAGCTTGGAAAGGCCGTGGTGACTGGGGGAGACTTCTGGTGTCTAGAAAAAGAAAAATGTCACATCTGTCTTGGAGAAAGTGAGGAGAAGGACCAAGGAAACTGTAGGCAGATCAGCCTCATATCAGTCCCTGTGAAGTTTGTGGATCAAAGTCCTCTTTGAATTTATTTCTAAATATATGAAGAGCAAAATGTAACTGGGAGCAGACAGCACGGATTTAGCAAGGACAAATCATACATGGTCAACCTGACTGTTTCATGTCATGAAATGACAGGGTTTGCGGACAAGGGGAGGACAGTGGATGTCATTTACCTTGACTTCAGCAAATCTTTTGGCATGGTTTTCCATAAAATGAGATGAGATAAGGACTTGGTAAGGTGTCGAAAATTTAGATAAATTGTCAGACTCAAAGTTATGATCAGCAATACAAAGTCCAGGTTTCAGCCAGTTACTAGCAGCCCTCCTCAGGAATCAATAAAAGGGTCAACACTTAAGTATCTTTATATTACATAGATATATATATTGATTTATATAGACGTCTACAAATACAGTTATTGATATCATCCCTTTCTTTCACCACCTCTCGCTATACGTGATTTTGTGTCCTCCATGAACTTGCTGAAAGTGCGCTCTTGCCCATTATCCATGTAGTAGGTACAAATAAGTAGATACAAAATGTCCATAGTTATATAGATAAATCTTTATGGATATCTGCAGAGACAGATATATAGTCAGCAATGAGTCCATGGAGCAAAGAAGGCTAACTGTGTACTCTGCTATGTGTGCATTTATGTGGCCAGATTCTCAACTCAATTTTGGCACTTGAAGACCACATCCAGAGTATTGTGCCCAGGTCTGAACTTCCCCGAACAAGAAAGACATTGACATACTGGAGTGTGTCTGTCCAACAAATTTCCAGTGAGATGGTTTGGGGCTGGGGTACTTGATGTGAGGAGAGCCTGAGAGAGCTGGTTTGCTCAGCCTGGAGAAGGGAAGACTAGAGAGGGTCTTGCTGTTATCTACAGGTACCAGTAGGGACAGTGTAGAAAATTTGAACCAAAGTCATCCTGAAGATGTATAGTAATATGACAAGGAAAGATAATTTGTTTCAGGGAGAATTCCATCTGTATGTAAGAATAAAAAAATCTTCACTCTGAGAACAATTGAACAGCGGAACAGGTTGCCCAGAGAAGCTGAAGCAGGTGCTCTCCAGAAGTTCCCTTCCAAACCCAACTCATATGATTCTAGGATTCTAAGCTGGAACATGAGAAATTCAACTTAAATATAAGAAAGAAAACATTTTCTTTATGAGGGTGATTAAACACTGCAAAGGATGTCTATGCAGTCTGTGGGATCTCCATCCTTGGACGTGTTCAAAACTCAGCTGGATACAACCCTGATCAACAGCTCTAACTGGATGTAGTTCAACTGGGGGATTGGACTAGGTGATTTCCAGATGCCCTTCCAACAGAAATAATCCTGTTATTCTAATGTTCTTCGCATGACGATCACTTATTGTGGAACTAATTTTTCCTCCCTGACTTTCCATAAATGTTCAGGTTGAAGCCAGAGATACTGAAATTTATGGACTTTTACACCGTAGCCACAGCTGTGCAGATTGAGGATATTGGAATAGAAAGGTGACATAATTCAGAGGCAAATACAACTTAATTTGATATTACTTCTATGTTCTCCATTCCATACAAATACTAATGTAACTGTGGGAAATGATACAATAATTTGTAATAATACAGATTATTAAATTAAGGAGGTGAAGAAAATTGCTTTCAATCCCTATCAGTAGAATTTGCAATTAAACTTGACATGGCTTGTAGCTTGAACATAAATTGCCAAACAAAACAGAATTAATTACTCAATTCCTTAATAAAGTATGCAAATGCAAGGTCAATATGCTGCTATGTTTATTCATATTTTTAAGAATTATGTTTCATTGTTGCCTAATATAAGAAATTCATCATCTTATAATGAAATAGAAAAGGGGAAAAGTCAGGTTAAAGTTATAGGCAATAATGTAGCAATTAATAATAAAGCTTTACATTTTCATAATTTTTAGTTGCTTCCTTTGTAGTCATAGCAGATTCTTCAGGAAATGCCTGTCTATGCTTATATAACACACAGAAGAAAATCAAAGGCAGCAGCATTTTCAAGCGTCTTGTTTACGAAGTAGCCCTAAACATAAAAATGTTGTTACAAAGTGACACTTATACCTAATAATCTCAACATTAAGTTATTGGAGAAAAAAATTGTTTAACTAGCTTAATAACAGCCTGTCCAACTGCACAAAGACAAGCTCAGAATTGTTTAGGATGTTTTTCATTTTTTCCCCTATCCACAAAGCTATATTACAGCACCCTGCAGACAGCAAAGTGTCTCTTGCTGTGACAAGTTATTGATCTTGTTTTCCACTGAGAACCCTAAAAAGTCAAGCTGCAGCTTCCTGAAATATACAGCCAGAGCAGTAGTTTACAAGGGGTAGAAGTTAGGAAGAAATTTGCTTTCCAGTGTTTAGCAGAAAAATGAAATTACACTAGTATAAATGTGTGCAGTTTTGCCTGGGAAGAGTGAGGATGGTCTAAAGCTTAGCAAGCCTATTCAGCCCATCAGTGGTGTTTCCACCTCTCCTCTGAAGCTCCTGAGGGTAATCCTGACCTTGTATCCTAAATTCTGAAAAAGGAGAAGAAGGTAAGGAAGCATGATATAGAGAAATAATTTGGTTCTCTGAAGATAAGGACAGGAGAAGAAGGTCTCCTCTAGCTTAATAGAGAATTAGAAATTGCTGTCATCCTACTTATTCCTATTGCTTTAACAACTAAAGTGTGATTCGACTGTGCATGGGAAAATGGAACCACTTTGCTGGGATGCACAGAATAGATTTTGTTGATGATCAGAAAGTGGATCTGAGGTGAGCTTGAGAGGGACATGTTGACTTAACCTGCTTAACAACATACTGAGACAGTCATTGCTTTGTTACCAACAGGCAGTGTGATCAGTTTGTGTGGAAAGTTTCTTTTATATTGTTTGAACTGTAGCAAGTATAAGGACTAATTAGATGGAAATACATGATCTTTCTCAGACAATAATCTCTGACCTTTCTAACGGCAGTTCAGTTGAAAAAATTATGCATCTACTGAAGTTCCTTCTACTTTGAAAGCCGCTGTGGCCCATCTTGATTCCCTCAGATCACAATGAGTTTTGAGCTCAGAGAATGTGACAGTGTTGTGTAAATCTGGTATTAAAAGTGAAAGGGAAAATTTATTTTTACATTGAGTTGTCTTTTTTGTTATAAACCACATAATCCTTGCAGGTAAATTATCTTAAGCCACATTCAAGATGTATTGACTTTTAAAACAGATAGTAGATGGCAATTTTCAGTCTAAAAGAAAAGTCTTAAAACCTAGCTTAACTGACTTATCTCTGTTTAACCATTACAGTTGCAACTAGACTATGTCTTTTCAAGTCCAGTGCCAACGCTTAGCTAAGTGTGCAGATGCTTTGCCCAGCTTTTTCTAGATTTCCATTTGTGAGACTTAAGTTCAAATGTTATTATTATTATTATTTCTATTAGTATAGAGTTACATATTGTTCTATCATTACAGTGCGCTAAAGTAATATTTGCAGATTCTCATCAGATATCAGAACTTTATCGTGTGAGAAAAGGTGCGAACACGAAGCAAAAAGGACCACAACTATCATAAATATCTAATAGTTATCTTTGTGACAAGATGCGAGAGATCGATGATGCAAGCACTTGGAAAGCTGGATATACAGATGTGAAAGAAAAGTCTGTGAAACAAAAATACTTCACACAATCAGCTAAGTAATAGTCTCAACTTGCCTCCTGCCTGGCAGTGCTAAATGGTTTTGGAGGCATCGCCACAGTGCAGAATCTCAAGGAAGGATGTGAGGCAGGATAATGTACTTGTGTGTTTTGCATCTGTAAGAGCCATAGGAGGTGAAAGCGTTTAGTGTTCTTTAACAGAGAAACTTCCTACTGTATGTTAAGGCTCCAGCACTGGCACAGTTAAATTATGAAAGGTTCAAGGTATAAAAACAAGAGGCAAAGTCTGACCCTGATGGTTATTCCTCTATTCACTTCATTTGGAGTCAGTATTTTACCACAAAGTTTTTACACAATATGAAGGCACATAGAGAACATGTGAAGACAGTGAAGTAATCTGAGTAATTAGAAAGAAAGACAATTTCTAAAGTCATTTAAAATACTTCTTTTAAGTGAGCTATATCCTCTTAAGAAGCAAGTGTGAAAAAGTCCTGCCAAGGTATTGAACTTGTGAGAAGAAAGTTCAGAGGCTGCTTTGGTTACAGCCTGGTCATGGCGTCTTGCCAGCTCAGCATGAAAATCAGAAAGTGTTCTCCGTATAATTGTGAAAATGTACCCAGGGCTACATGATGCAGGCCTGATTTGCAGAAGCCAGCTGCCTTCTTTTGAAATTCTGGGAGTTTTATATCCCAAAGAGCTCAGACATTAACCTAGCAGAACTGCATTTTTAATGAAAAAACATTTGTTCTTGGGCTTATCAGCAACCATAAAAATGTGGCTTGGCATTAAAAAAAAAAAGTCCTTCATGATTACAAAATCTTTTCATTTTTTATATTACTCAAGTTATCCCATGTCACCATGCATGGAAACTCCTTGGCACAGATAAAGCAGATGCACACTAAAATTTCTGGAGTCTGCTTTAATAATATCCAGTTAAATTTTAAAAACTAATTAGAATTTAATAGATTTAGTAGTCTAATTTAAATTGGTGCAGTATGTATTTGTCTGTACTTTTGTTAAGGTTAGACTTATCTAATCCACTAAGTCTCTGTTATAACATCAAAGATGGCCATACATCAGTTTTCAGTTATCTCCTCCCTCATTACCTGACACTTCTCCAGGGGAGAGCGTATATTTCCCTTTAACTTAATACTTATACTATATGAAATCTGTTATAAGCAGTTACAGAATCAGCCAAACAAAACGTTTCTGGTGCTGTATTAGCAGCTTATGTTTGATAGCTAGCCACAGGGAAAGACTTCCAGTTTCGGAACTGTTTTCAGCAGACCCTGACTGTGGTTCTCAGGTAAAACAGCACAGCACTGATGGCTCTTACAACTATTTGAAAAGCCAGTAACTTCTGGCACATAGAATTGACATGATCTTAAATTAAAAATAGCTTATTTGGGAAAAATAAAATACTTCCAAATATTCAAATTTTTATTCATCGAAAATTAAAAAAAAATTCAAATATTCAAATATTTTCACATCAGGAAGATCGCTTATGCAGAAATCATTTTAGTTGGGGCATTTACCAACTAGAAATTCTGAAGATCTTTATTTTCAACCCTTTAGTGACATGGACTTGAAAAGTGACAGGCTTCTGTACTGCAATGAGTCGGTTGAGGTGGTTGTAGTAAAGACTGTGCTGTACACTGATTAATTAAAGAAATAATGGGTTTTCTTTGGGCATATTATGAGTAGCATAGAATATCCTAAAATCAAGAGCTGATACCTAGTTACACATTTAAGCTGATCATAAAACTGAATGTTACAGAGCATGTCAAAGATACCAGCTTGAATCTGGATATATTTTTTCCTCCTCCTTTTAGCTATGCAGCTGACTTTGGGGTCACAGTGTCCTTCTCAAAGAACTGCTTACTGAGGGTTGAGGGAGCAATGGCTTTGTGAGAAATAACATTGGCAAGATTATTCACCACCACCCTCCACCTTTTGTTTGTAAATTTTGCCAAAACCACTTCCTGTCCCATATTTTTTTTCCTGATATCTATGCATATTATCTTATTCTGGCTCTGTGTTACTGCTTCTGACCACTTAACTGTGAATCAGGGTTCTGCTTCCCAGGTAGATTGCATCCTCTGGAAAAAATCTGTCATTCTTTGCTTGTAACCTCCTACAGCAAGGGTATGTTAGGCAAATGGCCAAACCTATTGGTTTATTTTAAGAATCCTTTACTTCTCTACTAGGTCTTTGCTACCTATGAAAACAACTAGGTGCAGAAGCTAATAGAAGTCAAAAATATTAAATAGAATCAAAAGGAGCAGAGTTTTCTTCTTTTTGTAGTCCATTTGTCTTAGATCTTTGATTTTAAACAGCAGATTGTTGTGGGACACCACAACGGAAGTGCCACATTATGTAAAAGAAACTGTTGGCAGGGTTCAGGTTAGGGCAGAGCTCTGAATGCCAAATGGCACCTTTCTGGGAGTTTAATTTTTACTTCCGTTGGTACCTCACCTTTCAAACTCGTGTGGTTGTGTGTGTGTTTGTTGATAACCTTTACTAACAGAATAAATAATAAATCAACAGCTGGACACAAAATTATTAGCCTTTTAAGAAATTGGTGGTATTGCTGCTAGTGTGAAAGATCTAACTATTCCATTTTCATTTATTATCCTAAAAAATAACATATATGTACAGACATAGACACACACGTGCACATAGAGAGTAGGAGAACTGCAAGTCCATTACCGTGGAGTGTGGAATGGAAGGAACAAAAACTGGAGCTGAGTGACTTCAGACATGAAGTAACACCCAAAAAAAAAAAAAAACAATTCATATACCATATTACTATGCATAATGGACAAAATTTACCAAGCAGTGCAGACTACGGGGCTTTGTACTGTTCTTACTGTATAGAGAAAGCCCAAATATGAGCAATGCTACAATGATCAGACCAGCCTTTCCCAAATACATTTACATAAACATCACCATTGTCACTCTGCTTGTAGCAGTAGAGGGGGGCAGACTAAAGATTTAAAAAGAGGAGGGACTGTACAAACCGGCACCTCTGCTACTCTGCTCTGGCTCCTGCGACAGTAATGGCAATGCTTCAGCCAGAGCAAAAAAGTAAGCCAAAAATCAATGGAGCTGTGTTCACTGCTCACAGAACTGTAGCTGTACCCATGGAAATACACATACAAACCAGTGCTGATATAACTCAGCAAGGCACTTAAAGTAATGTCCTAGTCCAAGGGCTGAATCTAGCTGTTTCTCATGGTGGGTTTTTTTGTAGAATTTCTGGTGTCTTGAAGATTTACTGACCCGTATGTTTTTTTATTCGTCACCACTCCCAATATCACACATTAAATAAAATGTTCATCATCATGATGCAAAAGCACTGAATTTTTGATTGAAATCAACTATAGAGAAGTTTCAATTTTCTTGCAGGGAAGAGGTGAAAATTCTTTCCATAGTTTTCATGTAAAATTTATACAGAATCTCTGTCCACGAAGACAAACTACAAAAGTATTGGCAAGTAGAGAATACCAAACATGCATTCTTTGAGCAA
This sequence comes from Larus michahellis, assembly GCF_964199755.1. Lineage (NCBI taxonomy): Eukaryota > Metazoa > Chordata > Aves > Charadriiformes > Laridae > Larus > Larus michahellis. The sequence goes on from NC_133897.1 coordinate 83,196,632, forward strand.
TCTCACTAAAAGAAAATGTAAGTTTGCATGAAATAAGCATTAGGCTAATATTAAGACGGATAAAAGACAAGTGATTTTGTGATTTATTATAATCTGACTGTATAATGACACTCTACCACCACATTCTGAAAGACATTCACGAAAAGAAAGCCATTTGCATCAAAACTTCATGGTCACCAGTTGAGATTTTACTTATCTAGGGAGTAAAAAAACCCAACCAGCTAGTGTGTCTATTATAAAACAAATATCAACCTTTTCTCACAAAACTATTGCTCATGAGAAATAAAATTTCATTTGACTGTGAATTACTCTAATATTATGGCCTGTTTCTGTAGGCATTGTGCAAGAGGACCTGTAATTTTGTGCTTCAGACAGCATTTAACTGCTGTTATTCTAAAGTATGATTCATATTTTCCTGCTAGGAACAAATTCTTTCACTTTCTTTGATAATTATGTTTCTAGTTAGCTTCTCCCATTTTTTCCCTGTATACTTGTCATAATCCCCAAAATATACATTGCAACATAAAACTGTATTCTAAAGAATAATTGTGTAGCAGAACAGTGATTTTCTGCACTATAGATATAAAATATCTAAATGAGGATTTTGTCTACATGAGGGCTTTTTTAAAAAAAATGAGTGAATATTTCCAGAATGTGTTTTTCTTTCTAAAGATATGATAAGCCTATGGAAAAAAAAATGGAATAATATAAATAGTTTCTGAGAGAAGAGAAATGTTGTATTCTTATAGAAATTAGTGGACAAGTACTCCAGAAATGGTATTTCTAAAAGTCTTTTAAATGCTCTTGTTACTTTCTAGGAAGATGAGACATAAATCTGAGTGAGATGAGAAGAGAGCAGAACATTTATTTCCCACCCCCACGTAAATCAGAGCTGTAGTTAGTAGGCTGCCACATAGAAGGCAGGTGCCGTTTCACTTCGTCTGCCTGTTTCTGAACGTGCTGGCCTTTGTGGTGCAGTCAGTGCTGTGCAGAGCAGAGCTCAGTGTGCTGTGTGAGCCTATGTGAGCGTGTGTATGGTTCACATACATGTTATAAACACAGTGAACAGAACTACAGAAACAGGCACTTTGAGGACTTGGAAGTTCTGGTCTATGAATATGAGGCATTAATTGGTAGAGTGATCTTCAGGTGTTCAAGCCAGTGAATTAAAGATGTTCTGGGGCATGTGCAGGGACAAAACTTTGGGTACTTAAAAGTATATTCGCCTTGCATTTCACTTAAAACATATTCATCTTGCATTTCACTTAAAAGCATATGATCGTATTCAGTCTTTTTGGTACACTTCAGGAAAAGATGGCATGAGATTCAAACATAACTAAAACAACCAAGTGTTTAAGAGCACAAACTTTTCTACAGGAACTGGACTTTGTATCAGGATTGTGAACAAACCAAAATAAGCAGAAATACTCACTAGTGAGAAGAAGATTAAAGGCAAAAAGTAGATAATAATGAAATAAATATTGAGATGACCTTCTGAGATATGAAATGTGTTAACATTGATGAAACAGAAATAAAATAAGGCAAAGTATAAAATGAAGTAATGCTACAATGACCTACTTTATAAGCAGTCACATAATGAAAAAGCACCTACTTCCAAATCACAGAATGTGTGGCTCATTGCTAACAACAGCACTCTGAATGTTATGCCCAAACAGAAAGGGAAATATTTGTCATTGTGTGGAAATCAGACATTTTATCAGTGCAATAATAAGGAGCACACAAAAACCAGATTATAACCCCACAGAGAACATTCTTGATAAAAATCCAGATTTTGTGCTACTAAAAATTCAATACTCGAGACTAAACTTGACTTGAAAGGCCATAACAGATATTTCTTTTTTCACTGAAAAGCCATCGGATGTGGTACTAGGGAAAAAGTCTTGGAAGAGGAGGTGCACATAATAATTTGCTTATCACCATACACAATAAACGAATGGAAAATAACAAGAAACAGAGAATGGTGATGCAAGGGCTCTTATAAATCAATCAATCAACCAAATCAAATCAAGGCATCCTGCAAAGAAATGACACATTCTCTTAATTTTTAATTCCTAAAATCTCTGGGGGCAAAAAAAGCATTTGGAACCAAGGAAGACATAAGTTTGAAAAGAGGAAACATTTTAATGGATCTAAGGAGTCGGAAAAATATATACATATTATATATTTTATAATATATATTATATAATATATGAGGATGTAATTGTATGGCAGTACACTCAAGACAGATGAGAGATTCATTTTGCTGATAAAATATGAGCAAGGAAGCAGAAAAATAATTTTTAAAAAAGTCTGAGATTATTATATTTGAATGAAGTACCTGATGCAGAACAGTGAAAACCAAGTGGAAATTCATGACCTATCTGATCATTCCAGCCGGCATTTTGAAACTGATTTATTCACACAGAGGTATCCAATAGCCACCAATAGCCGATAATTACAGTTTTGTGGTTTGGTCTGGTTTGGTTTCCAATATATTAGCTGGCAATATATCACTTTAAGCCTAGACAATATTTATCAGACACAAGTTTTGCAGTGAGTTTCTTGTGAATACGGAAGACGGGACATATCTGAGAAACTGTGAAGGTTTGAAAAGGATCAATATTTGGATATAACAAGCAGTCTGTGCTACCAACAATCCAACAGAGGATCTGAAAAGCATGCACACAAGCAGCCAAATACCAACCAAGCCAAAAGAAGAGTCACAGTGTTTCTTTTGAATTTCTTTGCTGTTGCGTCACCCAACGCTATCCTAGACTTCATTTGTGTAATTAATGAATGGGTGATACAAATCAAAAGCACCTGCAGAAAGTCATTTTTTTAAAGTCGACCCTTATAAATCCAGTTGACGGGACATCAGAAGGCAGAAAGACAAGAAACTCTAGAATAAAGCAATGTTGGAATAGCTGATGGCACCATGGCACTGTAACTGAAAAAGAGAGGTCATGGGCGTTACAGCATGGAATGGATAGCTTGGAAAAAGCAATCTCACATACTTGAGGCCTTCTGATAGTTAGACAGCCACAGCTACTAATGGAAAGATGACTTGTGGTAATGAAACCATGACTGAAACGTGAACCTGCAGAGCCTTTTGCACTGCCACAGAGCAGAGGGAAATCAGAGGAAGTAAGACAAGCACCATCAGCAACAGTATATAAAGTGTGCTTTGGGGCAGAAGAGTAAATTAAACTCAGATAACAGGACCTGATGCTGTTATTAACTGAAAATACAAGTAACAGCAGCTACAAATGCAATGCTTTTAAAAGGGAGTACAGCATTCTTGAAAATACTCCAGTTCTAACAACAGTGTAAGAAGTGACTTTAAGATTACGTTTCTTGGGCATTGTCTCCTTTTTGTGCTGAGATGCTGAAAAACAATATGAGTTTCCTATTGCTCTGAGCAGCTTAACCTTGACCATCTTCCCCCTGCCCCAGAGAAGGATGGAAAGGGGGAGAAACCCTCTCATATCAGGTAAAAACTTGGAAAGAAATCTGAGAACAACTGAAACGTTTACAGGGCAGATCCTAACTTGTTGGAAACCAATTGAAAGCTGAAATACCGATTTCCACTAGCTAAACACCTGAGCCTTAATACATCCATCACAGTTTAGAGCAAAAGGTGGTTTAAATGTAGGAAAGAACTTCAACTTGAATAATCTAGTGCTACATAACTATTTTGAATAGATACATTCCGTGCTAAATAATAGATACAAGTTGAAATAACTCTCATCATGGAAACAGGAGAACACTTGCATCCCAGTATTTTACAGTTAATGGTCAATTATTCAGGTTTGTCATTCGATAGAGTTGCTAATCCTGAGTATGCTACCAAAAAAAAAAAAAAAGTTTCGTCTAGGTATGTCTTGCTTAAGTAATAAAACAGGCATTCTAACTAAGGAATATTGCCATGTCAATTATACAGATTAGGTCTGCAGTTTAATAGGCTTTAATACTAACTATAAAAGAAATATTTTGGAGGCTGAGAAAAGAAATGTGTTAATGTGTACGAATGTTTATGTATAGTGAGGATTTTAGTCACAGAGCTACTTGATTAGATAAATCACTTAATAGTAATAAATCAACAAATCAGACTAATGAATGTAGAGCGGACATATTATTTTAATGACTAAACTTGTGTCCCTTCACATGCAAAAGGCTTGCAGCCTTCCAGCAGCAAAATTAGACATAGGACAGGTCTGAGGAGCAGAAGCACTTGGCTGCTCCCCTCCTGGCTGGAGGCTCAGCGTGTGCCCTGCCAGCACACCTCTGGGCAGCCGCAGTCACTGGATAAGGGCACTAATGAGATGAGTAGGTGTGTAACAGTCCTCACAAAGCAAAAAAAAGTAACAACAGGAGAACTCCAGACAATAATTAATCCAATAGCCACACTATTTCTCAACTGGCATTTTATGTGAACCAATACAGTGACTGTGTGTACAAATGAATGATCAGGCGTTAGGACATGGAGGACGTGACGTTGCTTCCTTCCAGAGGAGTGGAATAATGCCCACTGACGTGTCTAGGGCAGCATCACAGGCTCCTTCCTTAGCACCACAAACTACTTTAGGTGAGCAGGACCCTGTATTTACAGGAAGCAACTTGTCAGATTACAGTGTAGGCAGAGGATCTATGTTCCCCATTAAATACTTGACTAGTGTGTACCACTTCAGCTCATAGCAGTGGCCCCTGTCATTCTCTGGTCTTTATATAAACGTAAAGACAATACCTGAAATAACAAAAAGCACTTTTATCAAAGCTTTTAAATACTCATTATAAATAGTAAATTTATTGTCAGAATAAGGAGCTTTCTAGATTCTCCATCAATTCCAAAGATTATATCTATCCTAAAATATAACCACAATGGGATCATAAATACAAACTGTGTAACTTGAATTACGTCAAATTTAAAAATAGATTTTTACGTACAAAATAGTTTGTTTCAAATTTGAATGTAGTGTTTAGCTGACATAATAAAAGGATGGGATCTATGACAAGGTTATAACAGTAATACTTAAAATACGCAGAATTTTAACAATCCTATCGTTTTCTCGGTAGGATTAATTCTGCCTGCCACTGTTTCTCAACAGTACAAATGAGATGGCTTGGGAAAGCCAATCAGAAATTCAGAATTGCACCTTATCTTGGAGGAAGATAGACATCTTTGAACTTTTGAAAGTTAGCATATATTTCATTTCATATTTTTACTATTTCCACAACTTAGAAAAATTGCAGAACAGATCCAATACAATATCACATAACAATATCCTCTATACACTTTCTATAAAAGCAAGTATTCAATACACTGTGATACAGATCTATCACAAAAAGTATTATATACATGATTTAACAGTTTATTGACTCTTTCACATAAGCCAGAATGTGAGTAATCCATACGGATCGCCTGAGGCGATCTACTGGCTACTCAGTGCTTGTCATGACACGCCTGGAGTACTGTGTCCAGTTCTGGTACCCCCACTTCAAGAAAGACGCAGACAGACCAGAGATGGTCCAAAGGAGGACCACAAAGATTATCAAAGGGCTGGAGGACCTGCCCTATAGGGAAAGACTGAAGGAATTAATCTTTTCTCCCTGGAAAAGAGAAAGCTCGTGGGGAACTCATTACAGTATTCCAGTACTTAAAGGGCAGTTACAAAGAAGATGGAGGCTCATGATTCACCAAGAGCCACATAGAGAGCACAAGGGGCAACAGGTACAAGTTGTACAGAGACAGTACAATTTCCTAATATAAAAAAGAATTTTTTTACAGTGAGAACAATCAATCACTGGAACAAGCTCTTCAAGGATGTGGTAGAGTCCTGATCAATGGAGGTTTTCAAGATGCAATTGGACAGGGTGATAGATAGTCTCATCTAGGCTCCCTTTCCCACAAAAGGCTGGGTCAGATGATCTTTCAAGGTCCCTTCCAACCTTGGCTGTTCTATGATTCTGTGATCTCTCCTCCAGGCTGAACAAGCCTGGGTCCGTCAGCCTCTTCTCACAGGGCAAGTGATCTAGATCCCAGGCAGCTTGGAAGCCCTCTACTGAACATGTTCTAGCATTTGTTCACTATCTGTCCTGTGCTGGGGAGCCTAAAACTTCAACAGAGTATCCAGATGGGATCTCATGAGTGATGACCAGAGGGATACAATCCCTCCCCTCAATGTTGTGGCTATGCCCCTGTGAATACTGCGCGCACAGTGCTGTTGGCCATCTCTGTAGCCAGAGCACACTGCTGGCTCATACTTAGCTTGTGCCTGCCAAGGCCACCAGGTCCCTTCCTGCAGAGCTGCTCCCAGCCAGCCAGGACCCAGCCTGTGCCCTTGCACCAGTGCTTCCTGCCCAGGGGCAGCACTTGGTGTTTGTCCTTGATGAATTACGTGTCCCATTGGCCTGTTCCTCCAGCCTGTGTAGGTCCCTCTGAATGGTAGTCCTGCCCTCAACAGTGTGCACCTGTTCCTCCAAATGGGTGTCATCTGCAAATGTGACAACAGTGCACTCGATTGCCTCCTCCAGGTCACTGACAAAGGTGTTAAAAAAAAGGTCCCAGTACAGCCCCCTGTGGTACTCCACTTCTTGCTGATCTCCAAGTAGACTAAAACCCATTAATGACACCCCTCTGAACCTGCTCATATAAACAGTTGTTTATGCATGCCATCGACCACCCAAACAGACTATAACATCCTGGTTTTCATACCAGAATATTTTTGGAGAGCATGTCAAAAGCCTTGCTAAAGTTGAGATGAATGACATCCATTTTCATGTCATTTCACTTTACCTTCCAATGTTCCGCATTCAGTTTACTTTCTCAAAGTGCTGCTGATACCCTTAGTGGATGTGGTTTCGTCTTTAAAAGAGCTCCTGAGAATACAGGGATTTTTTAAGTATTGTAACTTTTTTTCTTCCTTGATGATCTTTCCAAGTATGAACAGTAAATTTGAATGTCCTGATATCACATTTCTTTAAAACCTGTTTTGGCTTGTCTAATCCTGTTGTCAAGATCACACTTATTTATCATCTGTTAGCTCTCTCTCATATCTATTATTAGAAAATATATGCAAGTATATGTTCTTTATAACAATGATTTACAAACTGCAAAAAAAACGATTCTGAAGCTCAAAGGTACTCAATATGGCCCTTCATTTGTAATGGTGACCTTTAATCAAATATCTTCCACACTCCACAGGAATCTTTAAAGGTTTTTAAGTACAGTTATCTGGTGCCACTACAGTTTCCCCTATTTTTTCAAGCACCTGAATCACTTCCCATAATCCCCTAGTTTATTTGTTTCTGGTATCTTCCCAGCAATAGAAAACATTTTTGAGTTTGTTCAGTCATCAATAACAATGGACTTCTTAAAAATTCCTCTTTCTCTCTGAAAAATTTTGAAATCATACTTTATCTATTTAATCAGTGCAAAGATTACTTTTTTCTGCTGGTATTTATTCAATAATATTCTGTCTTTCCTCACTGCTCCCACATTGCTTTTTAGTTTATTCTTAGATTAACATTTCTTTATCTACATTTTTCAGTTGAATTTTCTCAAAATTCCTTGTGGATCCCAATTCTGCAAGCCTTCAGTATGACAAAGCTATACACTTGAGCCCTAGTTGACGAACAGATGGGCAGAGAAGAGCTGATTTCTCCACCTTCTCACATGATCTCCAGAGAAATTCTCGCTCTGACTTCCTTCTGCTTTTTCTCCTTCTTCGAAGATGGAAGTGTCACTCAGAGAGATACCACATACAATTGCTGTGAAGACACAGCAAGTCCCAAAAGAGTATGAGCTCAGAAGAAAAAGACAGACCAGGAAGCAGACTGGTACCTATAAACCTGCATATGAGAACAGATTTCAACTCAAAGTGGAGGGAGTTAGCTTAATTTAGACCCAATTATTTTTGCAAGAGATTATATCCGTGTTCCAGGAGATTTGATCTCAAAATGAATAAATTCACCTGAGCAATCTTTAGTTGAGATAATTTGGTCAACTATACACTGAAAATAGGACATCATGGACTCAATCTCCCAAACCTAGGAACTAGGTAGATTTCTGCAGCACAGGCTGATATCTCAGTGCCAAAAAATGTTTTCCTGTTTATCAACAAAACAGATTAAAGCTGTGCTTTTATTTCCTGTGCAACAAGCTTATCTCCAGCTGTGGTGTACTCTCCATTAACTAGTTTTGTTTTAATGCCATTTCCTGAGCGCTTAGAGGTATTGACTAGAAAGTTTGACAGAGTGATTTCCCTGTTAACCTGTTCACATCCAGAAGTTGCCCAGGTGAAACGTGCAAAGTGTGAATGTTGAAGTGTGATTTACTTGTGCGTTGCAATTACACATGTAGGAGAACCATCCATTATCTCTGTATATTGCTGTAAGTCATGTTCCATCTGTTAACAGCTTTGCAGTTTACCCTAGTGTTACACCATGGGAGACATGGACAAATACAATTTTTTTCCCACCCTTTTTCTTTTAAGCAGAGAACGACAACATTTATACCCTTGAGAAATACCTAAGACAAAGGGAGGTGGCAATTGTTATTTAAATAGGGAGGTGCTATTCTTCAGTGTCCCACCACAGGAAGCTTTTAGTCTTGACTACCTAAAAGAAAACAAACAGCACTACTATAGAAGGTCTATACAGAATTAAGCAGACAAGGGACCTGTGCCTTTTTCGGTTTCTGTGTGCCTTATCTTGCTGCTGCCATTGTTCTTAGACTGTGTATCAGTGGCAGCCATTAAATTTCCTTGAAACAATACATCTTCCAGTCCTTTTAAAGTAACTGTTGAAAATTTAATCTACTTCAGCAGGTCAATCAATTGCAGCATTGGTACTGATGTCAGTACACTCTTGAAATCCTTGAATTGTCTTTAAGGCTCTACTTCCATTGCCATTGTCTATCTTTCTGATTTTTCCTTAGTTGAGATGATCAAGCTGCATACTTGGCTAGGAACTTCAATGAATTAATATTATTAACCTCATTGTGACTTTCAGTCTTGCTGTTAAAATTTAACTTTTCATGGTGCAACCAGTCCTGAGGCAGAGAGTTTAGTTTTGCAAGGTGGTTGTTTTTTTTTATTTTTTGGGGAGGTGATGAATAAATTTAGAGTTTGACTCTAGTCAAAGAATGCTAAGGAGCCTACCTCTAATAAACTATGCTTTGTGATATACTATTGGAACTGAGGAAAAACTGGGAGTTTTTTACCGGTTTAAAAAAATAAAACAAAGACCACTGACTGATGGCAAGTCACTTAGCAAAAAATAAAGATGATTTGAAAGAAGTAGCTTTGAAATAGGTGGCAAAAAATCAACAAGTTCCTATGGGGTGCTAACCGTTTCATCAGAGAATTGAAGAAAGTTTTATTTGTTCTACATAAGTCTGCTCCAGTGCTCCTAGCTCATAACTGATAATGTTGGTGCTCTAAAAAGCAGCCATTTCTCTTTGTTCATTTTCTTTAACCCACAAAGAGAGCGAAAAAAAATAAAGCCGCAGAAAAAAAAAAAAAGCCAGAAACAAACTCCACCTCATAACAGAAAACAAAACTACAAAACACACAGTGGAATCTGGAATGCCTGGAATCAGACGAAATTATAATCTCTGTTTGAGAGTTTATCACTGAATATATGCATGGCAACCATAATGAATATGTGAATACTATGTGATTTTTGAAATTTTTTTTTTCTTTCATTGCAAATGTAATCATTCTGTTTGGTACCATTCACTGTTTGGAATTAAGTATTTAAGACAGCACTGTGCATGGGATCTTTTCAGAGAAGTTAAAGAGATAAATGACCATTTGAAATAAATACTAATCAGTAAACTTGAATGTAACTAAAAATTAAGAGAGAATCTTGGATTCAGGAGATATTTTTGTAGCATACCTGTTAACATTTCAAGGAGATTTATACTTATATATTTCATGAGGAATAGTGCCAAGATACCTTTTTTGTCTGTGTTTTTGTTACCATAGTAACAATATTACTTTTGTTAACAAGAAAAACACTGAAAACTTCTGCTTAGGCCTGAATGGCCAGACTTCTTAGACATAATTTCTAAATTGAATGAGTCTCTAAAAAATGCTTTGTGGTCCCTCTGAAACATTGTCAGCATGTTTATGTAACCAACATTATTTTAATTAAATAGATTTTGTTCAACCATGTTTTAAACATGTATTACTAGAACACAAACTGTGTTGCATCAGATTAGACTATACTCTGCATAATAAAAAACTTGAAAATAAACAAAAGGAAAAACTAAACCAATTGTGTGTGTTCATGTGATAGATCTCAAGTTGGCCTCAACTTTGAGGCTTGTGTACTGTCCTGGTTTTAGGTAAAACCGAGCCAACTTTTGGTTCAGTAATTTTACTTCTTAGCTAGTCCTCCTCCAACTCGCTGAAATTAACAGCATATTGTGCAGAAAATTGTTTGTTCTCAGGGTGATAAGACTTATGTTTACAGTTAGTGCCAAGGAATGGTACTCAGGGAGGCTCTTGCTTATACTTATTGCTGTAAAAACCATGGTCAGCTAATTTCGTTACTTGCCCTGTTGGAGGGTTGGAAACGGAAAAGCGTAGAGGGGTCCCACCTGCAGGGAGAAGCTGACAGGCCAGGTGACCCAAAATTGATCAACAAGGGCATTCCATCCCATATGTCCCATACTCAGTATAAATGCTGGGGGATCAAAAGGTGGGTCTCTTTTCTTCAATGTCTGACGTCCGAGGAGGACCCTGTCTGTTCACCTGCCTTGATCCTGATATGCGCGTTCCTGACTCCAGCTTTGGAATCCAGTTCCCACCCATTGCTGAGTCCATTCTGGGACTTCCCCAGTGCCTGCTGGTGACATCCTGGGAGCTTAATTCGGTTTTGTAAATACTGAATCTATTTCATTATTTCCTTTTTATTTTATTATTAATATTTCATTAAAGTACTTTAGTTCCTTCTAAACTCATAAATCTCATCTCTCCTCCATGTGCAAGAGGTGGGGGGAGAACATTAGCTAATTTGGCCAAAACCACGACATGTACCTAGACATTCTATTCTGATTTCTTTCCACAGTGAAGTATAATGAAATTCAGGATTCTTAATTTCTTACACAGAGAAAATTCAAAGTGGCTATGTTAGACAAGTAAAAATAGAATGGACTTATGCGTGTCTCCCCCGCCTACTGTGTTCTTGCAGTAAATCCTTGCTGCTGAGCTTAGCCTTGTAATTTTGAGCAAGACTTTCCCAGTTCCCCCTCTTTCCAAGGTGAATTGTCTTCCAGTCAGTGCTGAGATGTGTCATTGTTCCCTGCTCCTCTCAGTAATCCCTCTCTTCTGCCTGACATCCTGCTTCTTTCTGTTTCTCTCAGTGCTGTCTTCTTTCTGCTACATCCTGCATTGTCTAGAAGCTTTCCTCTTCCTGCGTTTGCTCAGTTGTTTCCAAGCAAAGCAAAACTCCCTCTCCAGAGAGTTCCCCCCCGAGCCACAATTGTGTTGCAAGGAACAGCATGCAGCTGAAGACAAACAAATCAACCTTACAGAATTTCACACTCCTATACATTTGACCAGAGTCATGTTTCCCCAGCTTCAATGTCACCTTTTACACAAGAAACATATCACAAACATAGTTCTGCTCCAACAAGAACAAGAAAGAATCTTCCAGATCAATTTTTTGAAACTCTACCCATCCACTCTCACTGTCTATAAGCTTTTCTTATTTTCTTACACCATCCCTTCTTGTATGTTATTCATGCTGCACCTGATTCAAGTTCCTGAAGGGAACATGTGGTTTAAATGGTTATGGTCCTGAAGAACCGTCAGCTACTTTACTGGAGGAGTCCTAGATATCACACAGAGAATCTATCAAAGTTATTTTCCAGTGCTCTTAATTCAAATTAATGCATCACACGTCAAACAGAAACCAATCAATTTTCTTGAAACTTCAGCTTTTGCCTCAATCATCTACTGAAAATTTGTGGAGGAAAAAAATATTAAGCAAAGTAAACAAAGTGCCAAGGGGATTGACAGTCGTGACATCAGAGCTATTACAAGCTATAAAGTCAGGCTATAACTTCTTCCATAAAATTAAGCATATGAGAACAAATCCTTGTCTCTTTAACCGTATTCTATGCCCTATCATAATTTCACTAAGATTTAGGCAGAAGTTTATCATTCAGTCCAATGAAGTAACAAAAGTAGACTTATTTAGCAACACTCCTACAGATGTCCATTGAAGTTTTGGTTCAATTAAGATTAAAACATTTTTTTCAGAAACTAGAATCAGCCTTTGTTATGCATTTGGAAGGGTTACTTGCATTAAAAAACCCCCCAAAACTTAAGGGGTCTTAGATGTAGATTTTCATATAAAATAAAAAGAAATTTCTTCCTAAAAATTATACCAAAAGGAAGCGGAGACCTTAAAGTGACCAACAAAAAAGCCCTTATCCCAATCCTTAAAAAAAAATAAATTAAAATCCTTAGTTGCAATTGTTAAAAATCATCACCATTTTTTTCTACAAGAAAAAAAAAAACAGACAAAAGAACCCAAAACAAACAAAAAAAGAGCTCTTCTTACCAAATAGTCACAGTTAAAGGAAAGTACTACTGTGGAAACACAGTGGGAGAGTAAAATCTGTTTATGCTAGGATAGGTAGGCATACTGTGAAGAACCCAGCTACAGTTAAATGTGGAGAAGTTTTATTTCAGGTAGCCTACAGGAAGCAATAATGTTCTTTTCTTAGGGAGAAGTAGGAGGACTGTGACAGGAAGAGAATCAGAGAGAAAGCAAGCTTTTATTACTGAGGATATGGCCAAAGTATGCAATGTGTTCTTTAGGTTACAAGGCAAGCCAAAGATTGCATTTATAGTGTGCTGGCTTTTCTCTGCTGAATATCCAAATCCATATTCTTGCTTGTGGTACTTGTGACATGAGTTACCCTATTTTAAGTGGGTAGTATTAATGTGCTCTAAATCCATGCTCTAGGTCACCTAATCATACTCTGAGAGACTTCAGGAGGAATGTGGCTGTGGCTAGGTGAGTTACAACAGGAGCACTAGAAGGAGTCTCAGCAGAAAAGAAAGACAAAGAACTTTTATCTTGGCACATGAATATGGACTGATTACATCTCAGCTAATGCAAATATTATCCAGGAATACTTTATTTTTTCTAAAAAAATAAAAAAGCAGATTAATGTCAAATGAAATATTCCAAAAAATTGTTTTCAAAGAGTAAAACTGTCTCAGTTTAAAACAAACACAAACCATTTTTAATGTTGGTAATTTTCATAGTTATGTATCAAAGACAAAACGTTATTCAAAAATTAACTTTAATAAAAAATTTATCTCAGTTTTATGTAAAAAAGTGTAACAGTTTAACATTCTAATCTAAGTAACCCATTTTATTTTTTCTTGAAGAAAATCTGTCACGTGCTGACAGCAGAGGAAGCCAGGATTTGATTTCTCTGAACATTGCAAAGAAGCTTCATTTTGGGTAACCCCGAATAATACATAAAAGATTACTTTTTGGACCCTTTTAGTAAATTAAAACAGTGATTATGCTCACAGATCTAATTGGGCTACACAGTTTTCATAGACATGTCATTTCTTCTGTTAGATGCAGAGGAAGACAATATCAGATTAAAGGGTATCTGGCTGGGAGTGCTGGTATTAACTACAGAGTGCAAATGTAAACACAAGGAAAGGTATCACACAGGTAACTGTGCAATCTCTCTGAAACCCTGGCACATCAGTAAAATAATGAAAACAATTACTTGAGATATTGCAACGGCATCCATCACTACAGTATTTCAATTCCATTTCTCGGTTACAGTCTATGCACACATACAAAAACCCATGGCACGCTGAAACGTGAATACTTTCCCTTCTGGGTAGTTGAGCTCAGGTGAGCTACAGCAGTTCAGACAGGCTGAGCTAGCAAGAAAAACAATTACACTTGAAGCCCATAATCCATACATGGTACAACACGCCTTTTTGTAGCCCCTTATCTTGATTTGTTAGGCTTTATAAACACTTGATGCTGATTTCCAGTTTAACACTGTCCTTGTAAGGTGGTTTGTTTTCAGTACGTTGCTTTTAGAGCATTTTCCCCAAATTGAGCTTCCATATTACAAATTTAAAGTCTTCTAAGGACACTTTTGTGCCATGATGTTTTGAGGGTTGGTTTTCTTTTTTTTAAATCCTATAATAATAGGAAATCCAGTTGTTCACCTACAGTTTTGGGGTTTTTTTCCCATGAAACACCCAGGTCGGTCAGTTGTTAAAGTTTCCGATATTTTCTAAGCAGTTGATAAAATAGCATTGACTAGTTTTATCCATATTTATTTTACTTTTCTAAATTGGAAGGTCTTCATTGAAATTAACCACCTCTTACAGTTTTATAGGGCAACTCCTACTACCTTTACAAAGAAATAATTCACACTTTGAGATCAATGGGCCTACTCATGTAATTGCAATCTAGTCAGGAGTAAAGCTGCACCATTTATTTATTACACTACATTAGAACTCATAAATAGTGCTTTTGCTCTCCACAAAATTTATTTCATTGGAGAAGTCAAAGGCTGCCATGTAAACAAGTATTAGCCATTTCATTGCTGTGAAATCAAGACTATTTTCAGAGCAGAGATAGACCTTGTAATAAAATATAAGAACATGCTCCCTTTATGCACTGTGCCTTCTTCTACTGGTGAACCCTTGAGAAAATCAAAGGGACACTTTTTTTATCTTGTACCATTCCATAATACCATTGTTTTGTTAAAGTTTATTCTGTTCATTAGAATTGATAATGCTTCTTCCTGTATACATTGTAAAACTTCAAAATGTGAACTTTGATGAATATGATGAATATCAGGCTAGTGTTAGCAGTGTGATGAATGGAAAATTGACTAGAAAAATCCAGAATTAAAGACAGCCTGAGTTAAAGGAGTACTTTTCCTTAATTTTCTGTGAGGATGGTAACAAAGACAACTGCTTTTAAAAATGGAAGATGCTTTCTTAGAGTGTAATGAAATAACCCTTTCCAGCTTCAATAAAGACGTATCACTGGGCAGTTATACAATTTGATCATAATTGTATGATTAAAATAATGTGTGCAATTCTACTTACCCAGGTTCAAGAGGAATAATTTCCAACAGGAGCCACCTGTATAGAGAGGCTAGTAGAAAGTTAAGAAGCAAAATGAGCCTAAGCTATGAGGGGAAATAAATCTTCACTTGTATACTCTAACAGGCTGAGAAAGGGTAGAGCCATTTTTTATAAGTATACAGGGGAATAACCATCAAGAGGTTACAAGAAAGGAAGAGTTTGAGTGAACAGGGCTGTAGGTTCAGGAGGAAATTGAGTAATTTGCACCTAAGAAAGTGAGTGCACATTCTGTGAGAACAGCAGTGCTTGGAGTCTGCCTAGACATCCAGGATCCAATAGACCAATACTGGAATGAGATCACTACTATTAGCCATACAAGACTGAAACAAGGCTGGAAATCAGAAGAGAAGTTTGAGAACATCCTTTCTGTAAGTGCAACAGGGTGAGGAAATCTAACCTGTTTTAAGATAACGCTCTCTGTGAAAAAGCATTATCTGAGGGAGTTGCTTGTATTACACTCAAAATCTCATTATGGGCTAAAGGGGATGCACAATACATACAGGCCTAAGACTTTGTCCAGATAAAGTCTTTACAATCAAAATGCACTGAACAGGTATTATTATTCCAGCTACAACACAGTCTAAATTAATAAGGAAATACATGATTAACAATACAGTGAATACTGTGATACACAAAACCCGTTTCTAGTCTCTGCCCATTTTCCATGGAAGTATGTTCGCCCTTTCGGGTAGCTGTGTGGGTTGTCCAAGTCCTGAGCTTTTCTCCAGCAGTAGCTCCGTACTGGTGCTGGGGGTCCCTTCCTTCTTTGTACTGGGCTCTTCTTCTGGTTTTATTTACACATTTTCTTAACACTTTCTGCTTCCTTCTTCTCAGTTGCTATCTTACAGCTTGAAAGTAGGACAGTAACTCTCCCAGACTCAGTAGAAAGGCTTAGTAATTTTTATACAACACCTACTGAAGTTTGTCATACCTTTAAGATACATATGGTAGTCAGACAGTTAAATAAAAATGAGTTAGGCAATAATGAGTTGGCCATTGGACAATTGTTATCACAGCTATAACAAGGTAAAACCTGTGCAGGCCAAGACAGGGCAAGACAAATCCTGAGACCCTATAGAATTGGGTCAATACAAATATTGTGATCTTTCACTAAAAATGGTAAAATGGTAAATGGTGAAATATGGCAAAACCATATCCCTTACAGTAGTAGGGAACTGAATTCCCTGCATGAAACATATTGATCTGTCTTCAAACTTACACATGCAGCCACATCCAGTTTACTAGTACAAATTAAATATTTATAAGACATAGACTATTGTATATGTGAAAAATACTATGCCAAATTTCTTGGGTCTTCTATGGTGAATTTCAATATAAATATAATAATTTTTAGCTACCACATTGTCCCATCACCACAATAACATGCCAAATTTTAGTTTGCTGGTTATAGCAGCTAAGATTGTCCACTGTCATAAATAAGGAGAACCACCAGCAGTAAGCAAAAATAAAAACAGAAGATAAAACATCCTAGACAAATAAAATCAAGAAGCACACTAAGCAGGTTAACAAACAAGATTTTGATCTCTTTGAAGGGATATGCTGTCTGCATACCATAAGAATTTCTACATAGTCCTATCAAAGATCCATCTAACGACATCATCTCTCCAACAGTAGTCAACACTACTGTGTTTTCTATAACCACCTCATGGTTTCTTTCTCAGTCTGTATAGATTCAGTCTGTTTTAGAAATACCACATTCTTTCCCATGAGAAGACAGCAGAGGACAATTCTGTACTTTATCTCTAAGAAAAGAACTAAAGCGTCAGAAAATAAAATGGCTGATAGACATTTGTCTAGATTTGCCCCCTAGCAAAGGGAAATCACATGTGGTGTCCAAGACCATACTAGAAAACAGCACTAAAGGAATAGAGAAATCCCATTCTATTCCATTTTCAGCCACACCTCAGAATAACATGTGTGGCACCACTAACATCTGAGAAGCATTTCAAAGCAAGCTTCTAAGCCAGATCACTTAAAAATCGGATGGTCAGTTTTAGCAGATTCTGAAGAGTTTGTTATCAATTGAGTATGAAATTTTTTTCTTTCTTGGTTTGGAAGTGATTGAATTGAAAAGTATGAAGTAAAAGATAGAAATATTGTCTGAATAGGTGCTTATTTACAAATGGATTTTTTTGACATCTTCTTATCCATTTTTGAAGCATTCTATGCCAACATAGAATAAAAAATGAAATATTTGTCTCAAATTCTGATGCTTTAGAATAATTTCAGCAAGAAATAGTTAATAGTGGAAATATTTCTGCTAATATGTGTGGGAGGTTTATTATTATTTTTGAATTTGCAGGAAATTATAATAAAAAAAAAAGTAAAATTTTCAAAATATGTAATCAGCCCTGGAATGAATAGTTTCAAGTGAGTCAGTCCTTGAAAACATATTGTACCATAGTGTTAGGTAAATGATCACTAAAGAACGCTACAGATTGAATCAACATGGCAAATTTGTTAAGTTTTTCAAATGCTCAAAAGCGTATTGATGAAGAATAATAAAAGCATTCATATTTCTGTGAAGAGAAAATAATATAAAACCTAGAACATTTTTTTTCCGTCATCTACAAAATATCAAAATATGGAGAAGAATAAATGCGGTCTATTGAAAGACTTAAAAAAGAAAATCTGCCTGTCAATCTTATTTGACAAAAGCATACTGGAAAGGAGAGGAATTGAGGAATATTTATAACACAGGTTCTTCTTAAGAAGCTAGTGGCTAAGTGAAAAGAGATGTCTACAGATTTTGAGATAGAAACTTCTGAAAAGATAGATGAAAAATGTACTCCTGAGGAAAAGAGAGGAAAGGAGGGAAAATAAGAATTTATTGGACATACATTTAATTAGTGAAGTCCTTTGAACTAATAGCCAAAAATTGTGAGGTCATCTGGCATTTTTGTAAACTAGTGATTTGTTAAACATCTCCTCTTTCCCTGTTTCTTTTTTTTTCTAGCCTGCAGAATACCACGAGTCTGAGTAGAAGTCCAGCAGTGCCAAAGCTTTTATTCTGTTGTTAAGTAATAGAGAAAGGGAATGATAAACAAGAATTAAGGATCGATTACAAAATAATTCTGTAAGCATTACTCAAGAAAACCAAAACGAAACCCCCAAAAACAAAACACAAAATGCCCAGAAAATCTAAAACAAACCCAAGAATTTTCCAGGAGCTGTTTCCAGGAGTTGTTTTGCTCCCAGTTTACCATTTTCCTCCCAGTTTGCCACCTTGCTTACAGTTACGATGTTTTTCTTTTTAATAGTAGGCAACTGCGCTATGTAGAATCCTTGGGTGGAAGGGGAAATTTCTTCCCTTGGCAGCAAATCAGTCTGTTCAGAAAGATAAGCTATGAGGCTGCATGTGAGGCTGCAAACAAAAGGGGAAAAATCACAGGGAGGAACTAGGAGTCTGCAGCTCAAAGAGAGAGTTTTGAGAAGATGATCAAGGTGCAGAGAGGAAGGCCTCAGGAATGAAAAAGACAACTATCCTGGGGAACAGAGGGGAACTGGCAGAATTTCAGGCAAGGGAGAAAGCAAATGAAGACCTGCCTTGAAAAGACAGTGAGAAATGTGCATATTTCTTTTGCGTCTGACAGTTCCTTTGAGATTCTTTATTCTAAAAGCAAAGGGATTCCAGTTTCTATTTTAATAAAACCTGGCTTTTCCAAATTTTCCAAAGATAGGCATATCTGCTTCAAAGTTCTGTGTAACTTGTGGTCCCACCACTAGCAGGTGGATTTCTTGGATGAGTGTATACATCTAATTCAAATGAAATTTAGAATGTTCAGTGGAATACATGAACATAAGTTTTACTCTATTAATAAGTTTGATTATATTGCAGCTGTAAAGTGCAGGTTCTGGCATTGACATCTGCTAACTTTGTTACTATTCATTTCAGGGTAACGTCTACTAGTGGCAGCTAATTCCATTGGTCTGTATCAAAATAATAATATCAAAAGGTCACCATATATTCTGATAATGTTCCATCTCCGAGCTCTTCTGCACTGGGTGAAAAAGAAAAACATCTTGTTCCCTGTCCAGCTCTGGTAAAAGGCTGTGAGAGGTAAAACAACAGAATGGTTGGTAACACAGTAGATGCAAGGTGGACCATGCAGGTCAGCATGCATATGAGCACAGGAATACCCTGGAGTTATCAGTGCCAATTGTTTGGTGTGTTTTACAACCCCATACTGTCACGGTATTGCTATCACACCCATCAGTAACAGTGGAACACTGAAAAGATTTCCCAGGCTGCAGTGAGTGAGGAACTTGTGTCTTTTCTTGGAATACATTCCCTGTGGGCATCCTTATTGTTACGATTTCATGGAGTTTTCAGAGATTCATGCTGACTATAAAATGAATCTAATGCCTCTAAACGTTTGTATGTCAGTCCTACTACATACTTTATGAGTCTTTATAGAGTGATAGGTATTGAATATTTCAACCAAAGGAAACAAATAAAAATAATCCTTAGAATTTGAGACACAAAGCTGTAGCGTGTGAACAACTGTCTTTGTTTCACCTGGGGTAGACTTAATTTTCTTTCTAGTGGCTGCTGCATTTCAGATGGGGTATGAAAGGAATGTCAATAATGTATATTGTTTTAGTAGTTGTCAGGTATTGTTTATATTTTTCAAGGACTTTTTTCAGCTTCTTGTAGGAGCTGAGAAGGGGCCTAGAAAGAATGATGGAATGACCAGTGGAATATTCTGTACCATAAATTTCATGATTGGTGTATAAACAGGATTAGCTAGGGGGCAGGCACTCATGATTGCTGCTCAAGAAGGTACCAATTCAACAACTGGTGAGACTGACTTGTCTGATTATTATTATTATTGTTATTAATTATTAATATTATTGTTATTTTCTGTTATTGTTTATTAAATTTTCTTAATCTCAGCCTGCAAGATTTTCCTCCTTTCTCTTTCCCTTCCTTTTCTCCATCATCTCCCTGCCATTCTGGGGAAGGGGGAGAACTGCACAAACGGCTGCGTGGCCCTAGCTGTTGACTGGGGTTAAACCATGACAACCACTAATTAGTAATTCATTTTTAAAGGATTTTTTTTCCTCAGAGTTCTTATTTCATACAAAAGAGGTGACTTACAGCCATTAAAAGCCAAACAAGAAAATCCAAGTTAAAAGTATTTTGCTAGGACTTTGAGTTTACAATCTCCCTAAATAATATCTTATGGTATACCGATTAAAGCCAAAACTGGTGCATAGAGGAAGGGTAAACAGACAGAAGTTTTCTTATTTAGTGTGGGTAAGTATGAAGAAAACACTTTTTTTTTTTTTCTTGCAAGACAGGACTGACCTGCAGTAAGGGATGATAATAGTGAGTTCATACAATTGGAAACAGAAAATGCATTCGTTTTGATAACTGACAATAATTTTGAAAATGTGTTAAAATTATTTAAAAACACGGTATGCAATTCCAAAGAGGAAAATGGTCTCACTATTTTCCTCGTTGCATACATTTAGTTTATAGCTCAAAACATAGCTCTGGTTAGTGACAGACAGGTTGCCATCTCTGAGACCCACATAAGTCTCCATGTGTTTACATCATCCCATTCATACCTTGAATAGAGGAAGTATCAGTTACTTTAAAATGTAGCAAGTGAATGGTGTTTTCTGTTATGGAAGAAATGCCAGGATAGGGCTGATGAAAGAGAGGAAGATGGTAACCTACTGAGTCTCTGGAATGCCAAAGCTCTGTAAGGTAAGAAGAAAAAGACGTAGATTTAAGTACAGCAGTAACATATTGATGGTGAGATTTATATGTGAAAAAGAGATGCAAACCAGAAGGAGCAAAGAAACCACACAGAGGTCCCTACGCATATATAATTTGCAGGGGGAGGCCAGAGAATGGGAAACTGGGGGGAACTTTGAAGTTTCACACTTGCTGGATGCCTTAAAAAGCATAAAGCTTAGCAGGTAGATGACTATGCTAAGAGTACTGGTATGTAAATATATATATGTGGTTCCTTTGCTCCTTCTAGTTTGTTAGGCATTATATATGTGAAAAAATGTATATATAAATATATTTATAAAAAAAGATAATTTGTTTAAAAAAGCTCCATGCATATAAGAAACCATATAAATTGATAAATAGTTTGAATGCTTATGTAACTTACTTCAACTGTTTCGTTTTTCTTCCCTTCCCTTCCCTTCCCTTCCCTTCCCTTCCCTTCCCTTCCCTTCCCTTCCCTTCCCTTCCCTTCCCTTCCCTTCCCTTCCCTTCCCTTCCCTTCCCTTCCCTTCCCTTCCCTTCCCTTCCCTTCCCTTCCCTTCCCTTCCCTTCCCTTCCCTTCCCTTTTCCTTTCCTTTTCCTTTTTATCTCTTTTTTCTTTTTCTTTTTTCTTTTTTCTTTTTCTTTTTCTTTTTCTTTTTCTTTTTCTTTTTCTTTTTCTTTTTCTTTTTCTTTTTCTTTTTCTTTTCTCTGTCTTAACTAGAAACAGACCATGTATTTGGCTCATCTGATTGCTCATCCTGAATATAGATAAGATTGCAGAAGATTTTTTATTCTAATGCCCTATCTAGATAAGATTTTATTTTTTACACTGGGATGGTAGCAGCATTACAACCTTTCTGGGGAAAAATCCAAATTTTTATTTTCCCACTGGTGTCAGCCTCTTTAAAGACTGTAGAAAAAGAGTGAAAGTTTTCTTAGAGTATCACATAGTTCTCAGACTACTATTTTCTAGACTAATGTGTTTTTTATTTTCCAAATTAAAAGTGACAATAGTTGTTACTGACAAAAAAGAACAACAGATGCAAATATTAAATAACTATTGCTAAGTCAAAAGATCGTAATATCTTTCAGTGTTCAAAAGTGGGAAGATATAAAAAAAAAGAAATTAAATGAAGTCATGAGCCTTCAGGTGGAGTAGTGCTTCAGACATTCAGAGGAAAACACATTTTGAATTGGCTAAACTCTGCTGATTTAAGTATCAGTTTGCATGTGAATTTGGTAGTACTTGCAGCTGTCACCAAATTAGCTGTGTATGAAAACACAAGAAAATTCTGGCTTTGCAGGAGTCAGTATGCAATAACTGTAAAGCACAGTAAGCAATAGGAGTTGATTTTCATTCTCTGAGAAGTAAATACAAGTTTAATAAATTGCTATTGGCAGCAAACAGCCCGCCCTGGTAGAAATCTTCCTGCTGATATCCATGCGAGTTCAATCAGGCAATAGACTCGCCGTATGGGGAAATTTCCACAAAATTTTACTAGTTTTACTGCCATCATGCGATTTCTAGGAAGACTATTCAGTATCCTGGGTTTTACATTTGATTTTTCAATGGGGAAAGACAGGATTCGTGCCACATGATCAGCTGTAATGTATCAACAAAGCATTGTAGCAACTGTGTCTATCCTTCAGATTTGCACATGTGCAGCAATTCAAGTCCAAGATTATTAGTGTTATTGAATCAATGTGGAAGCTGGACTTAAGTACATTAACATTGAGGAAGAAGACTCATTTCTTGCTGGAAAATGCTTATGCTTATTTCTGATTGCTTTTTCTTACTTTACATATTTTGCCTTTTATTTGAGATGATGACCGTTACATTCGTGGTGCACCTTAATCACCGTCAGGGTGCAGCAAGGGCTGGGTCCCCCTTAGGGGACAGGGATTTTGGAGCCCAGGGTGACCCCAGGGAACCCAGTGCCCTCTTTGACAGGCACCATCCCTCAGTGTCTGAACACAGTGGAGAGAGCTGGGTGCTGTAAGGGGGTCTATCAACAGTCTCAGGCACAACAAGTGACCTTCCAGGGCCAATGTTCATCAAGCAGCAAGAGACCAGGACAGGGCTGGAGGTGGGGTCCAAGGTCTATCCAGGGGAAAGGGACAGAGATGGGGCTGAGCCCAGGAACTCCTACTGCATCACTGGAGCACAGACCAAGGGCCCAGGCTCAGCTGAAATGGGGCTCATAGGTCCATGTGCAGGGATCAAGGGAAGCCTCAGGGGATGCTGGACAAGGACAGTAAGGCCCTTGTAGGTAGGGCCTCAGAGTCCTGACAATCATTCTCAAAGAAATGGGCTCATGTCTTCATTTATTTAAAACGCAGTTTATGGGACTCCACAACTACACTGCTCCATGGTGGAGGAAGCTTGCCATAGCTATCCCAAAACTAGACAACATTTTGTACAGAGTGGTCAGCTACTGGCAGGGATGGTATGGAGCAATTACAGTTACAACTAAATTCCTCTGTTGTTCTTCCTTTCTTTGTTTTTACATGGCCACTTGTTTTGAGTGTGAGAAGACCAGATAGTTGTGAAGAGTTTATTTACAGCTCTTCATGGTAAATGCACCATCACTCAAAATCAGAGCCTGTAGATTGTGGCAGAAGTGTCTGTGAATATGTAAAATAAATGAGGGATGAAGTGAGCATGAAGAACAACAGCCATCACTTCGAGAATATAGAGAATCTTGCAATGAACTTTTGTTTATGAATTTAAACCTTTTTGTCTAAGGAGAATACAATAGGTTTAGCTACACAAGGAAAAGTATTGACATGGGAGTATAATTTGAACTGTGCATAATCTACTGTAGAAGCAGATTAAGCTAATCTGCAAGTAAATAAAGATACTTGTCCTTGAGAAAGCATGTTCGTATTGGTAATTGCATTGCAAAGCTAATATCACTGATTGGATATTACTGATGTAATTGTTTAGGTTATAGCTCAAGTAACTACATTAGTGAATATCCACATGTAGAAAAGCCCTTCATGTAGCACAGTTTAGGAAAGAAAATAAGCAGAAGAAAACCAAAAGTACGCCAAAGCATATCAGAAATAAACCTGCAATGATATAAGATACTTGTTACATAGACATCTATGTTCTGACCTGAGTTTGCTTTGCCAAACAAACCAGACAACACATCACAGCAGCCGGCAAGCACTGAGAAACTGTTGTGTTAGCTCAGACCAATATTGTTCTGTGACTTGGTCAGCTTGGATTGTGGGCAGAATGAAATATAAGTTCATAAATATAAACCCATGTGGATATATACACTCTGTTGCATTAGTAGTATTGTTGGTATCAGTGAACTCAAGAGCACAGAAAGGGGCAGAATGCCCCACAAGAATTTAGAGAATCTTGCGCTGAAATGTCTCCCATGCTCCTATTTTAAAGGTACAATTTTCTCCCAGTATATCAAAGACAATGCAAAGGTGATAAATCCATAGTCTACTTCCTAGCATATTACCTCTTTTTTTGAACTGTTTAGCATCCATGTAGGTTTTACATAATACACAATATTTATGCTAAAGAGTAAAATTGCCAGGGCTGTGGTGTGAGGAGGAAGAAGGCTTCCCTGTTTTCTCCTCCTCTTCTCCATGTGTATTCTGAATCCCACAGGATTAATTTTATGGGATTCCACTTTGCTGCTACATACGCTACTGGAAAATGAATATACTCTCATACCTTCCAAATGGCATCTAGGTTGTAGGATGCAGGTCAAACAACTGAAATAATTATTAACATTTGTAAGAGAAAATTTGAGATAGTAAAATATCAATGGATATGTATAAAACAAAAGCAAAATACAGGTGGCAGAAAAGGAGAGGAAACTTTATGTTTGTCCAAAATATATTTAGTCACAAAAACTAAAATCTCTGAGATGAAGTTTCAAAGGCTTTACCATTACATAAAATTACAGACTTTGTGTTATAAATGAATCTGATGCATATACATATGGAGGGAGAGGGGGGAGAAGAGAGAGAAATGAATGAGCAAGCACATATAAAACTAAGCAAACAGATTTTTTTTTCATTTGAGCTAAACTTTATAGGACTTGTACAGTGATATCCGTATAAATCAGTAATAATCGATGGAGCTACTTCGGCATAAAATTGCTGCAAAATCAGAATGAAGCTCAAGGTGTTTCCAGACCATTAATTTTCAGGAAAACAAGCATTTCCTTTTTAAGTGTGAAATGTTTACCTGAAAGCTGTCTGAAATTTTGCCAACTATTTGATTCAACTTATTTAACATGCACTTTTTAAAAAGCTACACCTACAAGACTCAAGCAGCTCTGACATCTTCTGCACAAGCGAGCTGCACTGCCTCTGTGGGGGAGGCAGGCTGACATTGATACATCTCAGGAAGGACTGATCCTTTCAGAAGTGTCAGTGTTTCAGAGCCCCTACCTTCCTTAGCACATACGCACGTACCAGAAAGCAGCATTTTGTCTTCTCTGTGCTATTTGCAGACTGAAAAAAAAAAATTATATTACCAAAGTGACTTAGAGTAACACCCCAGATGGTTGAGGTCATTATATAAATAGAAAAACTGAGTGGGCCCTCTATCTGCATGAATTTAATGAAACCTCATGCTACATTCACCTCAATTATTTTCACAACAGAAACAAATCAGGCCAAGTTTTGTGGAAAAAATTTTGAGGCCTGCCAAGCTTCCACTGAAAGTTACTTCTTTCTGCCTCTGAGCAATCAGTCTATGTTTTTTGTTCTTAATGCAACAAGTGCATCAAGTCGGCAGATTTTTTTAGCCTCATTCTTAATCTTTCCTTTGAGATTGCCTTTTTTCATAGAAACGTATGGGCTCTTGGGGCCTTACATTTACCTGCAAGAACATATTTTACAGGGCATTCTGCAACCTGGATGCGAGGAACACTTTTCCCTTCCTGCAGCCATTGCAAGTGGCAGACTAAAGAGACTGGTATTGAAGCTATGAGCTGGATGATAAGATCTTATTTACATAATAACTTGAAAAGTATTACAGAGATATAGAAGAAAGTTTTAAATATTTAGTATTCTCAGTGATCATTCTCAGTGTAATTTTTGTATTACAAAGGCTCTTATGTACCATTTTTCAACACTGATCATAGCTACCATGAAAGTCACTCGTATGACTTAATTAGATAGAATTCAATGTTAATTTAATGTCTAAATTGACATAGTAAGGGAGATGAAAAAAAAATAGAGGTAAAATGACTGAATAAAACAAGTAAAAAATATACAGAATAATAGGTCTTAGAACTGCTGAGATCTTACCATAGTGTCCTATCAACTACTCTTTCAATACAGCTTTAATACAATGCACATTAACATCTTTCTACACTGACACACATTTACCTTTCTATTTGCCTTAGCATTCTCTGTAGTTTCCTAACTAAATCTAAGAGCAATGATGACCTTCTGCACTTACACAAATGTAAGCTGAAACATTTTAAAGTTCACCAAAACACCTGCATTTCATAAACCAGAGCAGATTCAAAGCTAGGCGCTTTTTTTTTCCATCAAAGGAAAGATCAAAGGAGATTTTTTTATTTTTTTTTCTAAACTGTCAGTAGAAATCCAGGTGTGATAAACAAAGAAAAACTAGAAAACACTTCTGAGTTAGATTTTCAGATTATATGCATGTGTTAGTAGCAACAGTGTAGGAGAATGTGATTGAAACGATGTGGTGCTTAGGACTATGATTTAGTGGTGAACTTGGCAGTGTTACGTTTATGGTTGGGTGCAATGATCTTAAAGGTCTTTTCCAAGCTAAATAATTCTATGATTCTGTGAAAATGTGCCTGTGTTTTTTAATGGCTTACTGTTTGATAACAGGTCCAGCTAGCTTTCTTTTAAGATTTCAGAATATTATTTTCCAGGGAGATACATTTTTCGAAACAACTTTAGCTAAAAGTATGGATAGTGCTTAGTTTATCAAGGGGTCAGGTTTCATACAGTTAGTGAATGACTGTAAATTAGGACAAGAGACAATTTGGACCGGTATGTGAGCTGCAGCAGAAAACATGCTGTTGCTACTGTCCCAGACGCTTTTGAAAAAACCTGTGTAAATAGTCTCTGCTTCTAATAAAGTATCATATATCAGTTGTTGCATCCATGTTTCTGAAGACCAGTTGACTCCCTTGCTCTTTGTGTTCCTGCACATCCTGCTTTAGTACAATATTAGCCTATGACAATATTTCATGTTGACATATTTTTTGAGCAAGAGATGTCACAGCTAAAATTCTGTAGGTCCATCACTTAAACTAGAAACAAAGCCAGGCCATGACATGCCCAGCTGCTTTTGAAGGTGCCTCCATTTAGTCAGCAACTTGTTGCATCTGTTTCAATTTGTTTGTCAAATTTGAAGAGAGTACTAGCCTCATACATACTGGGCTAAGAATGTTTTTGTTCTGGAAGCCATTTCAGTGCTTACTGCAATACATCACACAGCTGGATATAGATTTTTTATACCTACTGTCAATTCAGATGAGAATTGAGCAATTCTTAGATTTCCTATTTCCTTCTTGTTCTCTGGGCTATTGAGTTTTTAGTGATTGATAGCTCTATTGCAGATTTTGTTTGGGTCTTTCCTCACGCTTTTTTTTTTTATGTTCTCTGGGTACGCATTCTTTCCATCATCTTAAAAGACATTTTTTGGTTTGGTTTGGTTTGGTTTGTTTCCTTTTTTTTTTTTCCAATTACTGCTCAACTAATTCCTTTTATAATCTGATGTAACAAAATGAATCAGCTAGGAAAATTAATTTTGACAAGTAATTTTCTTCCATCATGCTAGGTATAATATAAAACCTTAAATATATGTTTATATATCGTGCAAAATCCTTAGATTGCTTTAGATACTCTGTACAATCCTTAGACTGCTGTCATAGGAGATAATATATTTTGAATTGTTAATGCTAACAGGTGACGGATGATTTTGTGTGTGTGTGTATGTTTGGTGTTGGGGAGGGCCTATGTCCAAACACGAGCATCTGAACTCTCAAGCAGAAGCCTGCTGCTTGCTAGTTGCAACCAGTATGGGTTTGTTGTAAATTTTGACAGTTACTGGTTTAAACAGAAGATGTATATCATGAATCCTCCACTTAATAAACAGACATGAGGCAGAAGCACCAAATAGGTGGCTGATAGGTATTGTGCTTCTGCATATAGACTTTTGGTTGGAAAACTGGGGGCCTGAAAAGAAAAGGAGTCTGAAAAATAGAACTGCTCTCAAAAAGATGAAGATGCAGATTCTATCTGGAGGGAAGATCCTGGAAGAGGAAGAAGATCCTGGAGATGAGAGAGCTGCATGGAGATGAGTGCTGGGAGATACAAGCCCCAGTATCCAGATCCATTAGGGGCTGATTTCTCCATCTGTCCTGAAATTCAGAGTCACAGAATGGTAGGGGTTGGAAGGGACCTCTGGAGATCATCTAGCCCAACTCCCCTGCCAAAGCAGGGTCACCTATAGCAGATTGCACAGGAACGCGTCCAGGCGGGTTTTGAATATTTCCAGAGACGGAGACTCCACCACCTCTCTGGGCAGCCTGTTTCCACCTCAAAAAATGTCACTTTGAAGATGATCACACTGATATGTTCTTGAAGTACTCTTTTTAAAAAAAAATTATATAGATAAGGAATCACTGGCTTTCACTTCTATCACTGATAGAAAGCAAATCTGGGTCTGTAAGAAATGA
Source organism: Larus michahellis (assembly GCF_964199755.1). NCBI lineage: Eukaryota > Metazoa > Chordata > Aves > Charadriiformes > Laridae > Larus > Larus michahellis. The sequence goes on from NC_133897.1 coordinate 83,225,245, forward strand.
AGCATGATGGCCATATGATGGCTACCTATTATCCTGCAGGATATGATCTCATCACATGAACAGAGTAATTTGTTCCATAAAGTTTACTGTTGACAATGTTTCTCCATTGACTAACATAATATTTGATTTATTAGTACTCTTGTCAGTCATAAAAATTGCACAAAAAATATTTAAAGATAAGAATAAATGTCTGATAATTTTTGAAAGAGCATCCTTCGTTATTACAGAATCATACAATTATAGAATGGTTTGAGTTGGGAGGGACCTTAAAGATCATCTAGTCCAACCCCTCAGACATGGTCAGGGACATCATTCACTGGGTCAGGTTGCTCAAAGCCCCTTCCAACCTGACGTTGAACAAATCCAGTGATGGGGTGTCCATAACTTCTCTTGTCAACCTGCTCCAGTGTCTCACAGTCTTTGGTAAAAAGTCTCTCTCTGTCTTTCTTATAAGCCACCTTTATATATTGAAAGGTCACAATTAGATATACCTGGACCCTTCTTTTCTCCAGCTTGAACATCCCCAGTTTTCTCAGCTTGCCCTCATAGGAGAGGTTCTCCAGAGCCCTGATCATCTTCATGGATCTCCTTTGGACCTGCTCAAGCAAGTCCATCTCTTTCTTATACTGAGGGCCTTAGAACCGAACACAATACTTTATGTGGGGTCTCACCAGAGCAGAGTAGAGAGGGAGAATCACCTCCCTCGACCTGCTGGACACACACAAGATATGGTTGGCTTTCTGGGCTGCAAGTGCACATTGCTGGCTCATGTTGAGCTTCTCATCAACCAATACACCCAAGTCCTTCTAGGTATGGCTGCTCTCAATCCCTTCATCCCCCAGCCTGTAATGATACTGAGGGCCCCAACCCAGGTACAGGACCTTGCACTTGGTCTTGTTGAACTTCATGAAATTCACACAGGCCCACTCCTCAAGCCTGACAAGGTCCCTCTGGATGGCATCCCTTCCCACCAGTGTATCAACTGCACCACCCAGCTTGGTTTCATCAGCAAACTTGCCAAGGGTGCTCTCAGTCCCACTGTCTAAGTTGTTAATGAAGACATAAAATAGTACCAGTCCCAGTATGGACCCTCGAGGGACACCACTCACTATTGGTTTCCACTTGGACATCAAACCCATATCTCTCCAATTTAGAGGCAAGACTGTTGTGGGGGACCGTGTCAATGGCCTCACAGAAGTCCAGGTAGATGACATCTGTAACTTCCTTTGTCCACTGATGCAGTCAGTCCATCATAGAAGGCCACTAAGTTGGTCAGCTTTGGTGAAGCTATGTTGGCTGTCTCTAACCACCTACCTGCCTTCCATATGTATTGACATGTCTTTCAGGAGGTTCTGTTCCATGATCTTACTGGGCATGGAGGTAAGGCTGATTGCTCAGTAGTTCCCAGGGCCTATTCTAGCTTTTTAAAAGTGGGTGTGGTATTTCCTTTTTTTCCAGTCACTGTGGATATTGCCCAACTGCCACGGCTTCTCAAATAAGATGGAGAGTGGCTTGGCAACTATACCTGCCAATTCCCTCAGGACCCTAGGATGCATCTCATTGGGTCCCATGGACTTATGTATGTTCAGGTTCCTCAGGTGGTTTCGAACCTGATCTTCTCCTATGATGGAAGGGACTTCATTCTCTCAGCCCCTGCCCCTTTCAGGGTCTTGAAAGATGTGAGAAGAAAGACTACCTTTGAAAATTGAGGCAAAAAAGTTGTTGGGTACCTCTGCCTTCTCCATGTTGGTTATCACCAACTGTCCACCTTATCAAGAGAGTGCATTTTCTTTAATCTTCCTTTTCTGGCCAATGTGCCTGTAAAAGTCCTTATTATTCTTTACATCCTTTCCCAAATTCATCTTCTACTGTGCTTTAGCTTTCCTGACCACATCCCTACACATCTGGGCAGCGTCCCTATATTCTACCCAGGATATGCCTCCCTGATTCCACTGTCTGTGCATTTCCTTCTTACACTTTAGTTTGACCAGGAGGTCCTTACTGACCCATGCTGGTGTCCTGCCTTTCTTGCCTGATTTCTTACACAAGGGAATCAGTAGATCTTGTGCTCCAAGAATAACATCCTTTAAGAGCTGCCAGGTCCTCACTCCTCAATACTCTTCAGAAAAGTAAAACCATTTTCTTTATCTTCCTATATCAGATCCTTGGGAAGGGGCTGACTCACTCAAATTGTCCTATATCCACCTGGATTGCATACTCAAGGGCACTAACCAGGAGCTTCATGATTCTGTTTCCAAGAAGATGAGCAGGAAGTTAGGTAAAATTACCACTATCTAAAAATCTCCAGAAACTTAAATAGATTCATCTTGCACAAGACATTTTGGGCAAAATAACACAATTCCTGGATTTATTTTTATCATGTTTTCCAGAAGCCACTGTAAACTGGGAATTTTTGAAAAGGAGGTATACCACCAAAAATAAAAGTCAGTATCAGTCAGGTGGTCTTTTGTGTTCTGTGGCAACTGATATAACCTTCTAATCTTTTTTTCAAATCAAAAAAAGTGCAAGTGTGACTCATCTAGGAGGGAGAATTCCTTAAAAAGAATAAAGAAAATACATCTTGAATTTTACAATTTCAACAATCCTGATGGGAATAGCTCTTTAAACAAAGAAATGACAATCATTTACATGTAAATAAGAATGAGTTTTGGGCTGCAAAAAAATAATTTTCTAGAATTCTTTTTAATCATAACATAGTTAAGTTAAACATTTTATAATAGGGGGAAATGTTTTTTTAAAGATATTTCAGTTTTTTCTTTGCACATTTGAAAGCATTTGAATACAATAATTTTGATTGTATCACTTGCTAAAGTATGATTAAAAGATTTTTGAGATTTTTCCAGTCACCTCAGATGAAGCCCCTAATCTATCCATTTTATGCTTACTGAAAAGGTCCTGTAAATATCATCTGTTAAGTAGGAGTTCCTTGATAACATATTTAAGGATTTAAAATAGAAATAAGACAGACTAAGTAAAAGGTGGTCTATCAGAAACAGGATTATAAAGAAAGTAGTCCATTAAAAAATCCAAGTTGACAATGTTCCTTTAATCTTATACCGTTAGCCTTGAGATAACTCATTCAATTGAGTCTTTTAGACACTGTGTATAAATACTTGCTTTTGATATCCAAAAAGACTTTCTTTTGTGTCCCCTAAGGCTTTAGAAAAACAAGTAGATGAGTTGCATTTAAATAGATGAATCCTATTTTTTTCCCCGACTTCTTTCACTAGTTCTAAAATTATTTTTCTGGTTTCACAGCTTTCTAGTTAGCACTAAAATTTATAAAATACGATTAGCAACTCTGATCAGAATAAGTAGCTATATTAAAACAGATTAGTCAATATCATTTGTCCACTGTATCTTGTGGGCTATATCTGTCCCCAAACTTGGCTTTTAAGCTAGAGGCTGACCCTAAAAAGCTCTGAGTGCTTTGTAGTACTGCACGCTTCAAGGCTGAATTCTTGTTGTTCACACATAAGAGTATTTAAGGAAAGATATAAATTCCCTAGTGACTTTCTGGCTTGTTGATGCCTCTTAGGCTGCAATCTGGTTGCAATTACACAGCAGAGAATTTCGTGCATAGGGGAACTCTGACAAATGCAGGTTTTGGCAGTCACATTTGTATAACTCTAGGATCTGAGGGCAAGATGGGTTTTTGCAGCTTCTTAATACTAGGATATGCCATTGTTTTCAGTCACTGGGTCTGATCAACTCCTTTTGAAAAAAAACCTAATACTAATTAACTGATACAATTAATACTAATATTAACAGAAAGAATACATAAGGCCCTAAACTGCTTTATCTTGAGAAACATCCAGTCTAACCAGCTCCTGTGCTTGGAAGTTAATAATGATGACAGCATAGTAATAACATTTCTTAGGAAATGTTACATCTAAAGGAAAAAAGGCTATCTGAAAGTATAATGCATACATTGTTTTCTATTATGAATGCTTACACTTTTTCCTACATTTGTGTATTTCACAGTAAAAAAAACCTCATCTCCGTGATTCTCAGTGCATCTGAGGATCTGAGGCCATAATTTTCAGATGCAAATATTATTCTCATAGAATATAAAATAAGTATCAAAAGCAGATTCTTAAAAGACAAACTGTAGTTACATCTGTGCTTGAATTCCTTTTCAGTTCATGCTAGAAAAAAGAAAGTGTAATTAAGTATGTGCCATTGTGTTATTAAGTTATTAATGTATTAGTAATTAAGTATGCGGCAATGTGACTGCAAGTATCACTGAGGATGTCTTTTCCTTTTTTCTGTTGGTCAGGTATATGTTTTCAGGATTTTTTTGGTTGGTTGCTTGGTTAATTCTTTCGTTTTTTCTTAAAAAAAAAATCTGTAAAAAGAGCAGCATTTCCTTGGTCACAGCGTGTATTTATAAAACTTTGTGATTACATTGAAAAGGCAAATATTTATATATGAAGTTATTTCTGATTATATGTAATTCAGTTTGGATTTTTTTCCCTAGAGCAAGTCTGTCTTCACCTTTTTACTTAATCCTCAGGAAGGTGTTTTCAGATGAGAAGCTATTCAGGAATAAGTACTACACTTTGAATTCATGTCTGGATTTAATTTATTTTTTTTTTTAATTTTACACATCTCTCTGTCTTCAGAACACAGAACACTAAGGAATAAATTTTTAACATTTTTTATTTTGTCTCCAGTGGGTGCTGTGTGATGATTAAGAAATCTACATACAATATAACTTTTTTGTACAATTTGCTTCCCAAAACCTAAACTAGGTTTACAAGACTTTGGAGATAAAATTCAACCTCACCAACTGTCCTTCAGGGAGTAGTTATTATAGTTATTGAATGATATTTTAGCTGGCTACAAGGTCTGGTAAAATTTCTTTAAATGTTGCAGTGCAGGGGTGTACAGAAAACTGCAAATAGTAGCTGTCAGCTGTCTCTGGTTCATGTCAGGCAGAACAAAAGTATCAGTTGAAAACAAGCTTTTCTCATCTTAACATAATGTCTTAACATGTTAGAGAGAGTGCTCTTTCAACAGAAGAAACATAAGAAGCCTTTGGACTGCCTGCATAAGTCTTTCTAACCTGTTTGCTTTCTCTTAGCCTCCTTGCAAGCTAAAACTTATGAGGCTGATGTAAAAGTCCTGATCAAAGTTCCTTGTCTTCCTTGGAGGAGAAGTGGGATTTCACATAACCACACCTCACAGCTTTGATGGAGGAAGGATCTTACATATGCTGTTAACACATAGGTTAATTTTACCTCCACTGAGCAACAGGGTGGATGAAATAGCTTAAAAGTTATTTTTCCCCTTAAGCTAGTGACAAGGGAATCATGCTGGCATGAAAAAGGAAACAGAAAGGGAAGCGAAACAACCTGGAGTGATGAGAGAGTAATGGCATGATGGGAATTAGCAGTGAGAAGTAACACCATTTGATTTGATGCTTCCAAAAAAAAACAGAGAAAAATGAAAAGGAGCATGAAAAGAAATGTACAAAATAAGAATAAAAAAACATAGTTTGGCATAAGTTTGAGTCACTGAAAGAATACAAAATTTGTAAGAATATAGCCTGTTTGTGAATCAGATTGACATCTCTAAGTTAGCACAGGATACTGCAGTGGAACCGTCACCTCTTCTATGTCCTGTTCTAAAACACAGACTAGTTTAACATGGCTATTATGGTATGTATATATGTAATGGCCCTAGAATACAGACACTAGCTAAAGATCTACTAGTGGGACATAGACACCTGAAGTGGATTCTTTTACTAAACAACAATTTTAATTTCTGTATCCAGTTGCTACTTTCAATATAGACTGAAGAATAACTATACAAAAGCTTTTCTCCTTGTTTCCCTAGTAATAAGGGAGTTTTCAATCTTTATGAAAAATCCTGCTCATTTGTTGTCAAAGTAAACATATTTTAACTAAAATATTACTTAGAGATATGTATTTACATGTTTATCGTATCCAAGTCTCCAACTGGAGTCTGAAATGACATGATTTAATTGAATTATTTGCATGCACAGATTCACTGAGTAATTCAGGTGGGAAGGGACCTCAGGACATCTGTTGTCCAATTTCCTGCTCAAAGCAGGGTCAACTGTGGGGTCAGATAAGGTTGCTCAGGGCTTTTATCCAGTTGGGTCTCCATCTCCAAGGACGGAGACTGAACAGCCTCTGTAGGCATCCTGCTTCATTGCCTGGCTGTCTTCAGGGTGAAAGGCTTCTCCTTACATCAGGTTTGAACACCTCCTTTTTCAATTTATGACAGTAACTGTCCGTTGTTTTCCCACTGTGTACTTGAATAAAGACCCTGCCTTCATCTTCTCACTCTGAAAGCAAACTGTGTTTCCAGTGCCTCTCTGCATTCCTTGTTAGATTCAAAAATATATACTCAGAGCATGAGAGGCTGAGAGCAACTTACTTCATGAAGGGTGTGAGAGAGCAAAACAGGCCATGGGTATTTCTCTTTGTTGGTCATTTTAATTTTACACTGGTAAGTACACTACTTGAAGATTAAACATTCTTTGTTTCAAATAACAACTTGAAATTCCACAGTCTATATTATATTTTCTTTTCATACATCTTTCTCTATGTCTGTCCCTCTCTGCCCTACAATAAGCAGTGTTTAAGGAAAAGGCACAATGACACCTCTACTGGTTCTCTGCTTTGAGTCACTTCCTTTTGCCACCATCCAAAGAGACAGGGAATTCAGAGTTAGGATTGTAACTTAGGTCAGACACTGTGGAGATAGTGGATTCTAAAGGGCAGTGGTTTGTGGTCTACTCCTAATAACCTGGAAGTCTGCAGGAATACTTTGCTTGCCAGCATAGTGTTCTATCATGGTGGCATTTCAGTGTGAAGTTAAACATTATCTGCCTTTAGCTCTGTTGTCCCGATTGACTCGCTTGGCGGTAATATCACCAATTCAAATACTTGGCCTTTGGGTACATAACGAACTGCAGTGCTAAGAAGGATTGCTGATTTGGGATACATTCCCCTCTGTCCACAGCTCTGAAAAAAAAACAACAGTATCATGGAGAAGATCTTGAAGAAGTGAAGGTAAGAGCCTAGGAATATACTGTTAGAAGCCAAATCCATGTTACCTCACTGAACGAGCCCAAAATATATTTAAAAAGCAGGTTATCTCTTCTGTTAGTACATGACTTGCATGGGTTGGACTTACTTTTTTCAAACATAAGTATGCTTTCTAATTATAATGTAATGTCCTTACATTGCTTCACCTTTGGAGTGCTCAGAGTGAAAATAGATAAAATGCCCTCAACTGTTATACCTATACCCATTTTAAGATCTACTTTCACTTAAAAAAGTGTAAAGGCACCTTACTCTAAAGAAAAACCTAAGCTATTCCTTCAAAGGTTAAAACACAAAATTATATTACTTTTGCGTTATTTAACTTACAGTATCACAGTTTGAAATAAGGAGAATCCAAAAAAATCCCCTCTTTAATCAAATCATAAAGCATTGCAATTTGATTTTTTTCCTCCTATCAACTATGCACTTCTTTATTAATTTGTGAGCAACAGTCTATAACAAATGAAAATCTGCAAATCTCTGGTTAGGTACCGCATGGATTTCCAGAAGAAAAAGAATAAATTGTTTATTGATGCTTTATAACCTGGGCATATGCAATGACAGGTACTATAAATACAAATAGTAAAATGCTAATGAAGTCATTTAGCATGTTGGTACTTAATGATTACAGTGCAAAAACTTTCCTTACCTCCTCTAGAATAAAGGTACTAGAATTAAGGAAATAAGAAGAAATAATAATATTTAAAATTACATTATCAAACAGGTTCTCTCATATTTGAGAGGCTTTTGTTTTGTGACATTATTGGTCTTAAATTGTACTGAAAAAACCCCTTAGAATCAAGTTTTTAAGAACTCATGCCAAAAAGTATATTCCTCACTCATTCTTTTGACCTTTTTATTTAAGTATTGACACTTGTTCACTGTTGAGATTAAAACACAAGAAACAAAGTCTAACAATATAAAAGTATTGATAAATACAATAGATGCACTCTCAGAAGACTTCTGTTTCCTATATTGAAAAGAATGCCCTTTGTACATGTAAGAACTGTTAAAAAATAGAATTGGTCTCTACAAGTACAAATCCCTATTCAACATCTCTTAATGAGATTTTCTAAGTCCATAAACTGAGAGTTGCTAAGGTATTTCAGCTCCTCGAGTAGTTCAGAGTGCTCAATTGATAACAGATCCCTGTTGAAGTTGGGGATATTCTTTTAAATGTACACTCGCAACTGAGCCACAGTGTACAACAGACATATCTTTCTAGGAATCAAAACTCCTGACAATCTCCTCAGATTCTGAGACTTCCCCAAACAGACTGATGCTTTCTCTGCAACTTGTCGACTTCAGTGAGACTCTTTGGTGAGTTGACTGCTACGTAACAGAAGTAGTCCCCTACAGTTTGGCCCATTTTTACTAATCTTTAATGGACAACATTTAAATGTATGTAATTTAAATTCAGTAATGCATGCGCTTACTTCCTCTTGAAGGATGTGCAAAGTGCTTTGTTTAATGAGGATTTATAACAACCCTTTTGAACTATTGGTCTATGTCTTATTTTTCCACAGATCATTCTTTATCATCAAAGTTGTTTCATTCTAGAATTGGTGTTGTAAATCCACATGAGGAATCATTTCTGAAAAATAGCTGCTGTGTGTTAGCATCTATTGTTTCAAACAAAATTAGAGGGGGATCTGAAGCCAACGGATATCTCTGTATAGCATCTGCGCATTTTTGTTTGAGATCTGTCAACTAACTGGCTACCTAATAGAACACAATACTATTCTGCAGTCAGTAGCTGTTGAAAAAGAGCCATTATGTTCTATCATGTGAGAAATTTGTGTACTTAAGGGCAGTTTCCAAGGCAGATTTCACACAAAAGTCATTAGCCAGCAAGTCCCCAACCATGGATTTCCATGATAGAATGTAACTGTTCTGAAGAAGCCGTTATGGTCTATTGGGCCAATAATTTGCATTTTAAGTAGACCTAAATATGTATTTCTTTGACAGATTGGAGATGTTATGGCTTACTGGGTCAATAATGTATTTTGTAAATACTCCCTAAATAGGCATTTACATAATTTGTATATTTAAAAGTCTGTAATTGAGTATCTACACAACAGACCATAATGACTGTTTTAGAGCTAGTATGATCTGTTTCCATGTTGCTTAAAAAAAGAGGTAAAAAAAGAATAAATTATAATGTTAATGAATATTACAGATATGAAAATTTGAAAAATTGAATTCACTAAAGATGTGTTTTTCAAGGTTTTTTTTGTTTTGCTATGTTCTCTTTAATTTACTGCACTGTAACAGCGCAGTATGTTAGTTAATTCTCATTCTCTGTTTCTTATTGGGTGGAAAACTCATCGTTTTCTAGGTCAAAGGCCAAAGCAACACTTGAAGAAAATACTTTTGTCCAACAGACCCATTTCAGTTGTTGCTATGATTACCATTCACATTCATTATTAAATACTTAATCAAAAGTACTCTTTAAAATAGTTTCAGGAGTAGGCAGTGCAGCAGTAATGCCTGAATAGATCTCATCTAACTTTTAGTTTCTTGAGAATTTGTCTGCCAATCCATCCTATTATCTGAAATACCTCTACAGTCAGAGTGACTACAGGCATCCCAGGTAGTTCACACTACTTCTTTTGGTCTGCCCCCTCTTAAAGAGAATGAAACATTCTCAGGACAGGCACAGAGCTTGGTCTCTCATTGACTGCAGAAGGAAACCGACTGCTACCTTAGAATAGAGACCTACTCTTTAGCTGGCTACAGTTAGATGACAATAATGCTGTCCTTACAGAAACCCATTAGGCGAATCTATGTCCTAGTCTTTTATGCTTTAGCTCAAGAAGCAAACACATAGGCAACTGGCACAGGGAATTCCAAGATTCCTTTGTATACTATTGCTCGCAAAATTCTTATAGCCATATTGCAGGTACCATGAAAACTCTGACATGCTACTTTCTCCCTATACATTAATCAAAATCCTTATATGTAATGTTATTTGCCATATTTTCTGCAACATTTTTAAACTATTTTTACTGCTTAGCTTGGTTGCACACAGGAAAAAATATATATTTAACATTAGATTCCATTCAAAGATTGAAATGGTCTCAAAAATAATTGTTATTTCAAATTGTCACATTCTTTAAGCATTTGCAAACAGTTCAGTAAGAGCATTCAACATGTGAGCTATTGTAGGTTAGTGACAAGTGTCATGTGGATTTTTCTGATTTAATAACTTCTGCAGCAAAAAGAGTTTAAATTCAAATTCAACTGAAGTATAAAATTCAAAATGAACAGCCATTGTAAGTCACCTAAGCAGTTCAACATTAGATTTTTAGCTGATGTATGAGCAATTCAGCTTCAAAATAAGTGTTCATGGTATTAATAATGCCCATGAAAGATAAACTCATTCTCCATGAAGAAGGTCAGCACAGGCTCTAATTAAGCCTTCAATATGAGATTAAGCAAATTTTAAATAAGATATAAATCTTATTTTGGTTTTCTCTACAGAGGAGAACTTCACCTTCAAAAATGGATGGAAAATGAACCCATAAAGGAACATGGCTGAATCTAGGTTGTTTAAAATTACCAGTGAATATTTGTGTAATGGGTTTTTTTAATGTTTTGTCGAGTCACTTTCCCTGTATCACTGAAACACATAGGGACAAACTCTTCCCATCTCTGATTCCTGTGTTTCAGTGAAGATGAATGCATTTCAGTCATTTCTACTGTGCAGAACAGAAGAGTAATCATAGGTTCATATTGCTGTATTTATTGTACATTTTATGCATGAAAATGATTACATCATTAAACTACTGTCAATTAACAATCACAGTTAGGTGATGAAAAATTGCATTAGGATATGCCTGTGCCATTGAAGAAACAAAGTTCAGAGCAATGTTTTCTAGATTATAGCTACTTGTGTTCCTATAATGGCAGAAAGAAACCAGACCATGTTTCACAAAACTGTTCAGGTAGAACTTCCCTAGAACTGTAATCAGTAACGAAATATAAAGGGAGTTTAATGCTGAGCTTGGCAGAACGTCATTGATGATAATAGATATGGGCAGCTCTGTCACTCTTGAGGAGAGGTGTGATTTTTGGTTCCTTCAGATTTTCTGTGCGTATGTGTACTGATGTGTCTATATGCTATAATTTCCATTGACCATCTTGAATAGCATACTTATATGCTTGAAAAGCTTAGGAGATAAAGTGTAAACTCAGATTAATAAATAGTGACATTGAGGGTATGCTAAATAAGAGATAGTTGATTGCAAATCAATCCAGCCAGAAAAGCTGTATTTGCAGATAATGTAAAAAAGCATGATTCCATACTGCTTATAGTTTCCCACTATGCCAGCTGACCCGTAATGAAGCACTACTTCTGTTCAGCCTGGCCAAATGGTAGAACTGTATGGAATGTTTTGCATGTTAAACCAAAACATTGTGTGTCAAATAAAAGAAAATAAAAGGAATTATGACATTCTGTCATTTTTTGCTTTGATTAAATTTAATAATTTTTAGGTTTTTTTTTTTTTTAGAAAAGTGAAGGGACTCTTAGCAATCTGTCTTTTAAGGGACAGATTTATTCACTTCTGCACTTGTGCAAGTGGAAGTTTTAAACAGTGTGCACACTTCTATATCCCAGCCATCAACCTGTGTTTTACGTTTTCTTTTACTGAAGCAATCTTCTCTAGATGTCCCTAGAATCTGATCTAAAGTATTGCACTATGGAGATGAATTGCCATTTCTCTTGCTTTTTCTCCCACCGCCTACCAAATACCAATTTCCCTGATTGCAGTTTTTTCCATGTTGCGTTAGCTGGATCTTCTGTTATGACTTTAAATGTTATAATAATGATGAACACATCTTACTCCTTCCATCAAGTGAATCTCGTTCTTTCCACTGAAATGGACTTGTTTAAAATACACAGATCAAAGAGATGACATCTGAATTAAAAAAACATTTGGAAACTTGGCAAAGTCTGTGCAAGTCTGGAATACAGAAGGACTAATACAAGTTTCATATTAAAGTTAAAGAAAATTAATTTCAAGTCACCTGAACGCCAGCAAGACATGCAGCCAAATTATGGGGTAAATTTAATCTCAATGGGTAAAGATTGGATATAGAAATCCTCTCCTGGTTAAAATACTCCATAGAATAAATATCCCTCTGCAGTTCTCTTGAGTAGCGTTCCAGATCCTACCAAAGGCAATGGGTAAAACTCACACTGACTTCAAAGAGATCTGTCTGAAAGTTTGCCTGTTTTATTTTGCAGTATTGCTGCCATTTCTCTTTCAGTAAAGCTCCCCTATATTTTAAAAGAGAAAGAGAAAGAAAAGGAATAAACAAGTCTTACTTTTCTTAGAATAATTGCATAGTATGGCCAAATAGTACTTGCAGAAGTTTTGTTACTTTTTATGTATGATCTGTATTGGTATGGGTGAAATTATTTAGAGAATGGAACATGAAAAGACAAGTGATATTACTAAATATACATAAATCCATGCTAGCAATGCAAAGAAAAGTAATTAAAACTCCAGGACTAGCATTCTGCCTAAAGTGCTCTCCTAAAGGAGAGGAATAATTCAGTTAACACCTTCCTTTAACAAAAAGACTCCTTTGGCATCTCTCACATGTGAGTACAACTTCTCTCAGCTATGTGTTCCCCATAGTCTCACACAGCTTTCCCAGACATTCCTATGCTATTGTTAAGCACTTGATGCTGTAAAATAATTTATATTAAATGACAGACTGCATAATCAAAATCCTTCCAACACATCAATCCTTGGGGCCTTTTGGAGACGTGCTTAAGGTAGCAAAACATCCATTACTCGCAGGTAATTGTACCAAACGTAATATTTTTTTACTCACCAAGAATTAATACTGAGTTTCTGAAGTCCCAACCTCTATCTAGCAGTCACACAGTTTTATGTTGCTCCTCAAAGGCTCGTAATTTGCCAGAAGCAGCAATGCTTCCTTTAGTGCCTTGCACTACGTGGCATCAGTCTTGGCAATTTACATGCAGCTAGACAAAAAAACAGATTAATAACTTAACTGTCTTTCAGATAAACACTGGATAGGGATAAGGGATTGGGGATGGAAACAATCGTGAGTGGAAGTAACCCAGTGGACTTGGTTACTTAGGTTCCTGTATATCGTATTTAAACTTATTGCTAGCTTCCAGTTTTAAGTTGGAAGTTTTAGTCAGGGCTTGAGTTCCTTCTATTTTGCCACACAGATTGATGTATCTCTGCCTTTTTTATCATTCTCCACAAGCTTCTTGAAGATGCCAGTCCTTAGGCATTTTTTTGTGTTGTAGCAAGGGTTAAAACGCTCTTTAATATCACACTGGATATCTAGTTTATATTTGGTCCAACTCTACTGAAGTCAGTGATATTACACAGGTATGATTTTTTGCTCCTTAGCAGTGTCTAATCATAAAAAAAAAACCTGTTGACCTTTATCCTTCATGTTGATCATTCTGGAATGGAAATCTTTGTCCCACATGGCTGAACTATCACAGAGGCACCATTGTTAATAGATATTTTCAATGAATTTTAAAATGTCAGTCAACTGAATACTTCAGCTGTGGGTCATTCTTCCAGAACTTATTTTCTTCAGATAACATAATTCATGACAGCTCACTATGGTCAAATAATGTGAGCTTCTGACTTTCCAATGTTGTGTTCAAAATGTCTTACACCTTGCTCAGATGCGTTTGCAAAGGAAAGGAATTGTAAACTTAGAAACATCAAATACAGGCCTTTACTTTGGAATAATACTACAGTTTTTTCTTCTGTGGAAGTAGCTGATACATACTGTACTCTCAAACACTTGTGATTATTTATTTCATTCTACAAGTAGTGACTTTAATGGTGCCCTTTCAAATTACTATAACAAACTTTCTATTTTTCACAACTTTGGTTTACCTGCATGACTTTTATTTCCTTCCCTTCACTAATATTTGTCTCCTTTGTTAATTTACCTGATTACCTCTAAATTACAGTTCACTAAATAAAGTAACTATTTTTTAATGCACTGTTGTTTCTTATGTTCAAACACATGGAGACCAGTCCTGCCAAATGAAAGGAGATCATAATGGTGATTGGTAAAAACAAATGCATTTTCAAGGTGGTTCTAACAATTCTTAGACTGGTTTAGGGTGAGGTTTTTCAAAGCTTTTTAGGTATGTAGGAATACAAACAGATGGTTTAGAAAATCCCAAGTAGTTCCTAGCATCTTTTGAATTTAATATGTATTGTGCCTTTCTGTTTTGAAAAACTACCAGCTTTCTATCTGCATCTTTAGATACCTAAATTCCCATGAAATTTGTGAAATAACAGTCATTATTCTGTAGTTATACACTCCTAACAATTCAAAACGACAACTGCAGCTCAAGTGACACATTTGGTCTAGCTTTATACTAGATTTTGAGTGTAGTCTGAGTTTCAGGCTGTTATTGCATACCTATATTTGGAGTACTTTAAAACTAATATACATAGCATCCAAAAACTGCATGACACATCTGAATTACCATATGAATGGGATTTATAAAACTTTTTTTGATATACTTAAAGAACTTCCCTGATAAAGGATGTGTTACAGAACATAGCCTTTTTATTTGTTAAGAACTCATGGCAAATGACTTCGGTATACATATGTTCTTGTTATGTTTGTACTTCCTTTCAGCAAGAACAGACTTTTGGCTATTTACACTGGGGTTAGCTATCAAGAAATTAAGAGAAATGTGCAGTCTGCTTGAATAGTGAAGTTATTTTTATTATATTTGTGCACACACTTTCTTTTCCAAAGGAATTGAAGAGAATGATATTAAATAAGAACGAATCTTCTTCTGATATTCCTGGTTCTTAGTATGAAACTATTTTATAATTTTCATCCAACAAATGGATGACAAGATTATTAGCCAACCAATGAGAAATTAAGACAGGTACTGAGATACCAGGCTTTGTTTCATTTTCTCAAAAACATCTAGGTTAACTTTAATATTACTGCACTTAGTTTATCAAGTTCTTATGGAACCTCTGGTCCCCTAAGGAATGGAGTATAAGGCACAGCTTTTTTACTGCTCAGTTTTCACTGAAGTGCAATCAATCAGAAGGTACTTTCTGAAAGAGAAGAGCAGTTTATCTTGACCTCTAAGTGACTAAAGAAATCCCTATGCACTATCAAAGGTTGTCACAAAACTGACATTGACAAAGAGTGCAGTGCCAGCTCCAAAATGCGCCATCCCTTCAACTGCATATATTTGCATTGATTTTACTGTTTTGCATACATTGCAATATGCATGTATGGTAAAGTTTATGCTGAAAAAATATGCTTGTCTATGTACAGCACAAATTCCCAGCAAAAAGCCACATTCTGTACATCTGTATTCCTTGCACTTTAGCCTTTTTGTTTGATCTTGGCCCTTTAAGTTAATAATGCAATGGTAATTTCAGGCCACGTATTATTCAGCTTACCCAAACTAACACTTCATGCTCCCTGCTGCAAGAGCAGCAGTGAGAGACCATGCTGCAGTGCTGTAAGCATTGCATGGATAAACATCCCATGCTGGAAGAATACATCACCTAAAGGAGAGCAGAAAGACAAACAAAAACAAAGTATCCAAAATCAAGGGCTAGAACAGAGAATCCTTTGGTGAAATGATATAAATTATATTACACAGGGGACCTACCCTAAGGATATAAATTCTATAAATTTATGAGATGGATACAAAATGTCAGGAGAGAACATGGTAATAGAATCATGTGATTAGGACCATAAACAGGTTTTTATGAAGGAACTAATCATTGCTGGTTTAATGCCCCACTCTCCATGGTGGCTTTTGATAGGCAGTTTTTTATGGAAAAAAAAAGATAGAAAAAAAAATGATCAGTATTTCAAGTTTACTTTTTCCCTTTTTCTTTTCCAGCCTCTTTTCTTTCCCCCATCTCTTTTTCAGCAACTTAAACAATTCAGATATTCTTCTTTAGAGCCCCCTTCTGTTAGCCATCCTTATAAAGACAGAGCACTGTTCAAAATGATGCTTTAATCTGGGAATGCTCAGAGACACCTCAGAAGTTCTGATGCCTTCTTTTTCTCTCTCCTTTTCCTTCTCTCTCTCCTTCGCTTGAAAGTTAAACCTTCATGTCAGTCTACAGTAGAATATATAGCTTACAAATCTTCTTGGAAAGGACATTATTGTTTCTATTTCATTGATTTTATGAATCCTTGGTACTTTTTAATAAAGTTTTCCATTGAAACAGGAGGGAAAAAACCCTCAAAACTTTCACTGACAAGTAAATAAAGAACGGCCTTAAGAACAGCCTTATCAGCTTTAGTGTGTATATTTGTTTACAATAATGCAGTTTATGTCCAGTTATTATTTTCTAGGTTATATTTTACATTTTTCCTTAGTCCATTTTGGTGGTTTTTCTCTATTTATTTCACCTATTCACTCACATCTTTTTTTTTTTTTTTCTAACTTTAGAAGGACCCTTAATAACAAAAACAACATCTTAAAAAAATTTTATCAGAGAAATGTAGTGACTGCTAAATATGGATTTCCATAAAGGCTGTACTCCAAAAGGATGAAATTTCTGCTGATTGAGAAAACCTGCCCAATAGCTAGTGTGTCTAGACTGTGAAAAACATATCAGGCTGCTAAAAAAATCCCACACCTTTGTTCTTGTTTTTAATATAACACAGTGACCTTTCATGTTGTTGTCATGCTAGAAAATGACTCTATAATGAATGGCAAATGAGTTAGTCACTTCAGTGTTATATACTGTAGGTTTATAAAACGTTAAGTTTTAGTGATATAAATTATGAGCACTACCACTGACAACCCACAAAGCAATATCTTCAGGAAAGTACCTCTTCTACCTGACCACAAACATTTACTTAGCTTTGCTACTAGAACTCATACTTCTAAAATTCAGGAAATGCATTATCACATATCAAATTTTAAAATAACCATTACCTTTTCATGGATTCCCTTTAGTGTTCAACTCCTGAAAGAAAGTGTTTAATTTTTTTTTTTTTTTTTAATAACGTAAGAAGTGCTGAGTCTTTATAGCCAACTCTTACCAACTAGCTCTGTGCTAGCTACCAATACATCATAGGAATGATGTTGTTCTGATGATGTATTACACTAATATATCATCAGCGTGACAATGCTCTATGATGGATGAGTAATACATCGTCCAGACAAAGATGTCAAATAGAGAACTGCTTGGAAAAGGAACAACTCCCCTCCCTGTGTGTTCTTAAAAGTTTATTGTCTTAAAACTTTATAAAATGCTTTTAAAATTCTACTCAAATTATTCATTTGGGCAGCCAACACATTCCCACATAGACAGGGAGGTTTGTCACAGCTCTGAAATCTGTTGATTCGACAGAGCTTTTCTTCACTTTCAGTGTGAGAGATGATGGAAAGTAACTCCCTTTACATGCAACATATGGTGTTACATAAGGCAATAAATGTCACCCTATAGAAGCTCATTACTAGATCAGAAAATGCACTCACTGTTTAGACAGTCTGTAATTTCTAATTCCAAGGTAATTTGACATTTTTTGTTCTTCCTCTTCCTCTTCTTTTTTTTTTTTTTAATGCAGTTTTCCATTTCCAAACAACTCTAGCAACTCAATTTTCTTTTCTTTATGAGAAATAGAATTGAAACAGTGCTCTCATTTGAGAAAACAGACATTGAAGTAATTCTACCTTTGGCTTATCTCTTCTGTTAAATTTCATTGGGAGAGTTATGATTTAACTGAGACCATTTTTTTGTTCCATATCTTGTATAATGTAATTCCTGTACATTTAATTTCTAGATCACCATAACTGCATGTGTCTTGAAAGATTTATCTTTTGCTCTTTTTTAACTTTGGTACAGAATGAGAAGACTGTACAGAATGAAGATATACAAGTACAGCAGGAAATACACTGGCATTTGATTTTAAGCAGACAATCTGACTGATAGCAAACCTTATTCTGCTAAAATATGGTGACATCTAGACTTCAGAACAATTGAGTTTGCCATAGGCTGTAATATTGATAAAGAAAACTCTTCTGAGAGGCCCAAACTTTTCCTTCTCATTGACCCATCAACATCAGAAAGAAAATCAGTGTAAATGACTTGTATCAGATATTAAATAAAATTATATATAAAAATATTCTGAAGAAATGATGGATTTGTAATTGGATATAATTCTTGCTGAGTCTTCAGGACATTGGGATTCAATTGCTAGTTCTGCCATAGATTACTTCCTTTGTAATCTTACTTAAAGCACTTTTTAATAAGGACCTCAGTTAATCCAGTGACGGCCATGACAGAAAAAAGTACAGAAATTTGTGAATATATAAAAAAGAAGACAAAGAGGATGTCAAAGTACCTTCTTTGAGAATATAGCTAACATGGGACGAAGAGGCACAAAGTTAGGAGGCTAATATCCTGTACATTCAATTAAGAGGCAGCAGCCAACAGAAAAGATATAAGAATACCTAAATTACTTGTATTCCCTATCTTAAAAACATGGTATGAATTTCCTCCTCACTATCATTTCTTCTTAATTTCTCGGAAGTGCAGTAATTTTTGCTATGAATATGAGGTAGACATATAAGATTCAAAATATATGAAGAAAAATCGATTATGATATATCTGAGAAAGAAAACAGTAATGGCTGTAGAAATTAGAAATGTCTTTTTATGTTCTCTGTGTCCATGCAATGCACATTGTTTGAGTGCCAGGCTACCCTCTCTTTATATTCTTATACTACAGGAATTAATTCTAATTATTTTGGTTTGCTTTCACTTTCAGTATTTTGAAAATCAAAGGCACTTGTGTTACATAAAGCATTTGGTTCAATAAATCATGCTGAAAATAAAGGAATAAATAAAATAGAATGGGGAAAAATACTATTTTCCATATTTCCGTAATGAAGTTCAGTAAGCTACTTACTGTAGAAATATGTTTTTAAAAATAAGTCCTTATTTCAGATTATAAATATAGAAACTAAAATGAGTAATTAGCTTTAGAGATACAATATATCTTTATTAATGCTTAGTCTCTCAGAAGAATAGAATTTTATCAGAGTCTAAATGAAAAGTTACACCATATGAATAGGAAATAGTCCTTGCTAATTTTCTTAACTAAAACCCATTTCGTATAAAATTCTATTCACTTACCTTATCCAATGGTATTATATGTTAGACTTATTGAATTTGTATGATTGCAGCAAGCTTAAATTATTTAAGAAAAACCATATTTCATTTAGTTTAGCATTATTATTAAATTTAGAATCTCTTGAGCAGAACTGAGATCAAATGTAAAAACTCTCCAAGGAAAGTGACGCATCATTTGAGAAATGTTTCTTAGAGATTGCCATGAATAAGAACAATTAATGTGATCTTTTAAAATGAGCTCAGATCTTTAATCTTATCTTTTAATTTTTATCAAAGCACCAAAGGTTCACGTCACATTTCACATTTTTATAAGATATGGATATGTAGTGTCAATATAAGGGTTTAATTATGCTGCATTTATATATTGTTGGTCTTGTGAGATGACGAATGTCTCCAAGAAATATCAAACAACTTCTGATCTCATTAGGAGTTAATGAAATTGGTGCTTTTTTTCTGAGGAATTTCAGGGCTAGACCTGTAGTTTTAAAATTTAATCCTTTCACATTAGTATATTAAAGATTTGGTATTCAAATTTAGTTGAAATATACATTTTTTAAAATGGATTCTCATAAGAATGATTTACGCTTTCCTAGGCAGCCTATTTTGATTTGCAAAATTGTGATGTTAAAGATGGTTATGAAATTTCCTATATTTACCAGTGGCTTCTCCTACAAAATTCAGTTCTTCTGAAGTCCAGGCCCAATGGAAAAAAACCTCCCAGAATCCAGCATATTTTTTTAATACTCAGAGTTTTCAAAAATTTTCTTTTACATTTTAGATTATAGTCATTTGAAGAATCGGAAGACTGGGATATAGATGAAGGGATTTTGTTCCAAACACATTTCAGAACTTCCTACTATGTCTTTCTCAGTTTTAAAGAAGTTCTGTATAATAAATGAGACCTTTTTTAAAATTATTCCACCTTGGGATTTAATCGTTTCACATTAGCCTTCTCGTTCTTCACTATATGTTTGAAATCTGTTAAGATAAATCAATGCTACTGTAAAAACTAAAAGGTAAAGTCATTATCAATCCATAGTTCTAGAACTAAAAGGTAGAAAAGCTCCATTTATTTTATATCTGACAAAAGTTCTCAACGTTGAAGTTCTTTCTAATGGAACTCTAAATAATCTTGATCAATTAAATTTATAATAATGTGGATTTGTTGTCATAAATACTTCTAAAAATAGAATATCCTGCACTTAAAATCTAGGATGATATAATTTTAACACTAATTCTTCCACAAACAGATAACACTAAAACAACCTCTGGTAAATCAAAGAACTGTGTGCTTGTGAAGGCAGTAGATTGTTTTATCTGAATTTTTAAAGACAGGCAATTCTCCCTCTCTTTTAAATCTCTCTTCTACCCACGAGAACCCTCCTTTTATTTTAATGGGAGTAAATCCCTATCATTTTGCCTTCTGAGTGTTTAGATGTCCTTTTTTAGTAACTGTATGAGTAGAAGTGCCTTAGGCAGAATGACTTTAATCAGATAGAGTATAAATAAAGCATTGCTATACCCTAATTTGAAGCAGGTGGCTTATAAAAAGCATATTGACTACAGGAAACAACATTAAATAGAATAATTATATATAAAGTAAATAGATAAACCTTTGTGTTAAATATTACTCAAGATTATAGCTCTTCTATTGAAAAAAAGTTGTAATTGTGGAAGACAAAATACAGATCAAAACTACATACAAACCCAGAAAAAACAGATTTGAAATTCCTCAAGGATATAGAATCATAAATAACAATTACAGTAAATTTAAGGACCATAGATCAAAATATACATAGGAAGGTTCATCTCGTAACTCAAATTATGAGGCAGTTTCATCTTTGCCCAGGCACCTGAGCAAGAGCTTAGGGGAACATTTTTTTCACCCTAATATTGTGTAGATAACTACAAGGATTACAAGTATGATTCCAGGGTAACAGTTGGATGATAAACTGTGGGTGAAACTGTCATTAATCGAGTGATTTCACTTCTCAGGAACTAAAACACTCAAACAACTTTCCTGGCCTGCTGATTATTGTAAATATAGACAAATAGCATATTAGGATTATATAATGTAAGGTAGATCATACTGTTTCTTGGGGAGCTGTTTTACGCTCTAGTTTCTGAGCTCTGTGTATACACAGTGTATATTTCCAGGGGTTCCAGAAGAGTCAGACCACAGGGTAAATTAAAGAAGTTTAAGCAAGATGCTGCCGCTGGCTACCTGCTTCTTGTACATCAGGCAGACAGCCGTGAGTAAAAAGTTTGTGGTACCTGCTAATTCTAGTGCCTTGCTGCAACCTGTTATTAAGAGAGGCTTCTCAGAGCATAAATTAGGTCAAAATCTTGAGGTCTAGAGTACAGCAAATGTTTTCCAATGGAAAGCATTCCATATACAGTTTTAGAAATGGTATAGAGAATGCAAAAATGCTTGGGAGTCTGCATGTGTATATCAACACCGGTTTCCTCGTATAAAAACATGGGCTTTAATGACATGATCCAAATTGTGCAGTGAAAAATAAAGAAATATCTAACTACTTCTAAAAATAGGGAATAGTATTTTTCTTAATAGCATTGAAATTTTTAAAGAAAATCTCTGAAAATACAATCACTGATAAAAAACTGCTTAATTAATGACAAAATTTTTGAAATGTTATGTAGCTTGAATACACTTTGAAAGTTATGCTAGGCAGAAATCTCGTATACTTCACAAGATATTTAAAGCTACTGTCTTCACCTACATGGTTGCTTGCTATTTCTTTTCAACACAGCTAAATGCAAAGACCTCCCCCTTGATTAAGACTCGTAGGACTCTTTGTACTTAGCAAAGTCTAGGTTATTTACTGGAAAAAGGCAAGGAAACGGTTCCAAAGGACAAAGAAATTGTCCTTTGAAATATGTGAGATCTTAATGGATGAAGATCCAGTGGATCATGAAGATCCACTCCACGTGAGCCCTCAGTGACAGGAAATACAAAAAATACATGGTTACATATATAAAGAAATAGCAAAAAGTAGTAGAAGAATGCAAAGAGATGGGATTTTATGTCTGCTGATCTCACTGGTGAAACAACATTTAGACAACCTGAACAGTTTCACCATCTACAGTTTTCTAAAATTAAGTTGAAAAAAAAAAAAAAGAGAGACATTACAGAAAAAAGGAACCATGCATTGTAACCAACTGATGGAGAGAACGATCCCTGGTAAAGAGTACTCTGAGACCCCCATTTGTTTATTTTATTAAAGAGCAGATTCAGTTTGATCACTGTATGTAAACATCTTCATGAGACGAAAAATAGAGTGCTGTGAAGGTCTTCTATTATCAGAGAAAGGAATAAAAAGAATTCACTTCTGGAAGCTGGAATCAAATAAACTCAACTGCAAAGAACATCCATCTTTTCCTTTTGACTGATCAATCTTTTCCACAAAGGTGTCATTTCATGACCTGTAAAGGTTAGGCATACAGATTTTAACCTTGTAAAGAGGTTTGCTGCCTTCTAGCTGAGAAGAACATAAAGAGAATTTGTGTTTGTAACTTGCTTACTCCTAGCCTTTCAATTTGCATATACTCACTTTTTTTTTTGCAAGTTTTCTGGCCTACCTGTACTTTGGTTCTAGATTTGCTCCACAATATCTCCTCTCTCCTGGGGCCAGTCAACACCTGAGATTTACTTTGTTCATGAATTAGCATCCTGAATTACCTCCATTCCCTAGCTTGTCCACTCTTTAAAGACCTGTTTCTTTAAGAGACCCACGATCCTGGGAAAGAGCTATGCCATCCCCACACTGAACACTGTTACATTGTAAAACCTAAAACAAGCTTTGGCGGTGTAAACGTTTCCATTCATGCGTTTATGCAATAATTTTGAAAGAAACAAAATCATCGAAGTACCAAAAAGCTCCAAGTGCAAGACCACAAAAATATATACTTTGATGTGACAATTTCTTGTCGCACAAGCAAGAACAAAAAGCCCTCATATTTTGTTTAAAGAAATTTTTTTTTTCAAAAATGAGCTGTCAACAGCATGAAGAACTGTGAATTTGTCTTTTTTTTGTGTATCTGTGAGGATTTTTTTTTTAGCATGCACAGCTATCATCAGTTTCTCTGGTTTGTATTACAGTTATGACATCCCCCACTGAATTGCATTTTGATAGGAATCCACAATAATAATGCTGAGGCCCAATAGTGTGTTTTTCAAGCCAGATAATGTATTACAAGTCTAGACAAAGTAACAGTTAACCAAATATCCCTCTCATTTCCACAGGAACATGTTTACCTGAGCGGGTGGAGGTTGACCTAAACTCTTCTGCCCAGATTCCAAGCGGGTCAGGAAAAAAAAAATCAGCCATAGCCTGGGGGCTGTACAGCTCCATTAGTGAGGCACTTTGCCTTGGAAAATTTTCAGAGTCAGGCACAGCACTACTAACACAACTGTCTAGCTTCCTGGCAGACAAGTTGGTATATGGGTACATGATTTGGGGAGAAGAAGGAGAAGAGCAACTGAAAAAACCTCTCCCAAAGTCATTGAATGTTTGCTTGAGAAAACAAACAAACAAACTTACTAACTAACTAACAAATAGGAATTCAGTTTTACAAAGTGATGTTGGTGTTTTGATACAGTCAGACACTATTAAGAAGGCACGGAATGAGTAATAGGCTTATGGTAATGAATCAGTCCTTTTCTCCTTCTCTCTCCAGCTTTTCCACATACGCCTCAAGAAATATAAAATGTAATGCAGTTAAGACATCATAAAATAAAAATGAAAAGTCAGTCTAAGTAGTCTATTATGGAAATGGCCACAGAGTATGCAAAAGTCATCACAACAGAGGAGGAAATGCATTGAAAAAGCTTTTGTCTTCAAATTCGGAAGAGATGGACTTCTATGGATGTGCATTCTAAAAGTTATAGCTACAAACGTTCATGGGTGTACTAACTTACACACCATCTCTTACACTTTATCACCAAAAGCCTCATTACTCTCAAAGTAACTTTAAAAAGTGAGAAAATATTGAAGCTTACTGCTGATGGGTCCTATCACAAAATAGTACCTACTGTGTTATAGTTATTATCATTGTTTATCACTCTTTTTAGTTTGCATTGTATTGAATTAATCATTTTTTATCTGTACAAAATAATTCTAAGAAAAAACTTCAACGCTTGCAGAACTCACAATTATTTGTATAATTTTATGTGGCCTTCTCATGATCTTTTCTTCGGATTATACTTGAAATAACAAAGAGTATTCTGTGAATATACAAGAGTATGTGGACGGATTGTATTTGCAGAATGCTGGACACAGGCTCAGTTTCTGAGCATGAGTTCTGTTACCTTTTGTTCCATAATATCGGATTATATCGCACAGAGAAATCCAACATAAAGCATTGTTACTATTATTGTATAAAATAAATAATAGGCACCCTTGACATCATTCTCTGACAAGACTAGCTAATAATGTGCTATTAAAAGGTACATGAAAGATTTGTGATATACTTTAATGTTTTCACATCACTGCTTGCAAACTCCTTAATCTTCAAAATTACAGCCAAATTAAACAATTTGATTCATTTTACAGAATAACAGTATTTATTGCTATAATTTACATGAATTAATTCTTTAGCAGATTCTTGTTTTCCCCCTCCTGCATATCTCTATATTTTCCTTTAAAAAATATGTATCTTACGAAAAGCAAATACAGATACTTATATTTATCATTATCTGCCTTTTAGGTTATACAATAAAGCTATGCAGGTTTTCTGCTACATACAGTAATTCCCTAAGTTAGAAATAGAATATTCCTCCCACACCAAATCCTGAACAAATGCAGTAGTAAAATTGCTTGCTATGATGCTGTGATATGTCAGCTGTCAGGCAAAATGTACTTCATTGGAATTTCTTTACTGGACAAAAGGCCACAACTCAGACATACTTACACAGCAGATCTGTTAAGACTGGCACACCAAACAGGAGACAGTGAACTTACCCTTTACCTTGTGCCTCTTTCCCCTCACGAGTCACCCCTAGACATGCCTCTGTCACCCAGTCCTTGGTGTAGGTTCACCTCCCCTGGCATCACCCTATACACATTGCAGAACTGGGCATGTACCACAGGGCATCTGGGTAAAAGTAATAGCAATTTGAGAAAACTCCTGTCTCTCCTCCATCCCTTCTCTTCAGATGTACCCTCCCATACCATTCCTCTAACATTTCTATTGCCCTCTATTCCAGTCTACCTACCAAGGAAAAACACAGTAAGGAGTCAAGCAAACAAACTGTCCTCTCCTGCCCCAACAACTCAAATGGTTTAAAACAGTGCCAGACAGAAGTACTGGATGGTAGAAAATGACCCACAAGATCAAAAGTTCACCAATTAATAGCATACTGGCATTAAAAAAAAAAAAAAAATCACTGTCTCCAGCTGTACCTTATTTCCAGCATTTTAGACTTATACTGAGTGCATTGGTGATTAGGAAGATTAATGCAGAGAAGGCAAAATTCATTGCAGAACAGAATACAGGACGTGAATTTAGACTGCATTCTTGCAGCTTCTTGTATGGGATGACAGAATTCCTCAGACGCCCCAGCATGCTGTCATGACCTTTCTCCAGATAAATAGCCCAGAAAGAGAGGCACCACCAGCAGATATAAGAAGCCTGAATTCTTCTTGCACCAGTATGCTAAGCAGTACAGTTTGTTTGAAACTGATGCAAAAGGTAAGAAAACAGTCTTTCTTTAAGCTCAAAATATTTGGAAGTGCTGTAAAAGGACACCTGTATTGGATTGGATATAACAATAAATATTGGTGTAAGTCACTGTGCAGACCTTGCCTTTTTCTTTCACTGTAGTGTTTAAACAAAGGTAGACAGAAAAGGATTGTCCTAAGCACGAGTTCTGCTTTTGTATTTGAGCAAAGATTGCAGAATTTGGAGGTAAGAAGGGAGGAGATACGAAGGAAGGGAGGAGGGCAGGGAAGGAGGTGACAGCATTTATTTATGACTTTGCGAAATAACTCAAAACTCATATTCTGACTTAAATATCAGTATCCCAAATTCAGCATTTTTGTTCTACATACTTATATCATTTTCATGCTCATAAATTGGAGGGCAAAAGCTGATGTTATTCATTCAGTAGGTAAAAATTATAAAATTTTACTGGAGAAAGCTTTTCCTTGTTTTTCTGTCAAACAAAAGCAGAGAACTTGATGCATTTTTTAAGGTTTGTCTTTTCTTATCAAAATACAGCAGAAGTAATTTTGCTTTCTCTAAATAAAAATGACTCTATATGTTTAACAGATTTCTGCTCAATCAGATTTTGGGCAAAAGGTTACCATGCACTTCTGAATGGCAAGCTAAACTTGTTTTCACTTCACTAGAATCTTGTTCAGAGGACATGGTTCAATTGAACTGAACTAAAGGGTTATGATCATGCATAATATGGGCACAGTTCTTCATAGTTACACAGAGGTGATCTGAAACTGTTTTTTCTGCAACTTTGACCTTAATATTGTGCAATAGGATTCTGAATTTCTATAAATCAAAAAAATTCATTATCATTAACACAAGACCTTCACATGGACTTTACTTTGAATCATTCAGTGTCTTTTAATATTGGCTTATGTTTTTAATTAAGATATGCACAATATACGAAATTTCACTAAGTGTCTTTCAAGAAGCTTTGATGATAATACAAAATGATGCAAAGGAAAGACTTTGCTTTTAATAAGTCCAAAATTATATTATTCTGGGCTATATTTCTGAGGGCTTGATTCATTTTGTGGGGGAGGGGAGGAAAAGGGTATTTCAGTATTGTTAATTAAGATGAAGATTCTCATTAACTGAAGCAAATGTTAAATGGCCCAAGGGAGTGCATAAATAATAGGCTCACTAATAAACTGTAGTATATCGAAGCTGAGGAAAATAACTTTAACAATGCTTTTGCAGATTTACTAATTACAATAGCTTCCAGCAGTGCCACATCAACCCGCAAAGAACTTAAACTACCACTTCTTCTGTTTCCAGAAGTGCTTCAGAATAATTAAACTATTTTGAATCAAAGGCTCTCAACCTGCTTATTAAAATAAAAATAGGCAAAATAGTTGTTATAATATTGTGGACTCCTGGTGGCTATATATTTCATAATTGAAATAGGTCTTTCCTAAAAGGTCAGTACTTCTTGAAATGATATACATTAATATACTTACATTTTATTCTAATTAACTGTAGTGGTTAGTAAGTGTGTTATTGTTGCAGGAGGATGATTTTGCCATTATGAAGCTATCACGCGGTAAACAGTGGTACTAAACAGTAGTTCTAGTCTTATCACAATAACAGCTCTACAAAAAGTCACTATTATGTATGGATCTCCTTTACACAAGAAACTACAGTATGTGTTTCATGGCGGGGGGTATGTGGTATGTGTTTCAAAGGGGTTTTTTTTGGAATGTAAAAAAGGTTAACGCCTGTAGGCAGCTGAGCCCCACCCAGTTGCTCTCACTCCCCCCCAGTAGGAAGGGGGAGAGAATCTGGAGGGTAAAGGTGAGAAAATCTCGTGGGTTGAGATAAAGACAGTTTAATATGGCAAGCAATGCTGTGCATGCAAGCAAAGCAAAATAAGGAATACATTCACTATTTCCCATTGGCAGGCAGGTGTTCAGCCACTTTCAGGGAAACAGGACTTCATCATCTATAATGGTCACTTGGGAAGACAGATGTCCTAACTCTGAATGTCCCCGTTTCCTACTTCTTTCCCCCAGCTTTTACTGTTGAGCATGACATCATGTGGTACGGAGTATCCCCTTGGTCAGTTTGGGTCATTTGTCCCAGCTGTGTTCCCTCTCCCAACTCCTTGTGGACACCCAGCCTACTCACTGGCAGGGCAGCGTGAAGAGAAGAAAAGAACCTGACACTGTGTAAGCATTGCTCAACAATAATATAAACATACCTGTGTTATCAACACTGTTTTGGTCACAAATTCAAAACAGCACCATACGGGCTGCTATGAAGAAAAAAAATCCTCCATCCTGGACAAAACCAATCCAACTATAAACAATCCTTTAGACTGGAAAGGCTGACTAAGTTCCAACAGGCTCAAGAAAACAGAAAATGATAGAATCACAGTATAATTTTGCTTGAAAGGAATCTGTAGAGATTACCTGGTTTAATTGTTTTCTCAAAGCAGAGTCAGATTCAACATCAGATCAGATTGCTTTGAGCTTTATTCAGGTGAGTTTTGAAAACCTCCACAAACTGCAAGTGATTTTTGGTATTTTTTGTCTTTAATTCTAACACTTTTCCTACATTCAATAAGAACTATCTGAAACATCTCATTAACCTACTGTTCTTTTGATGGTTCAGTTTGTGTCTTATGTTTCCAGCACCAACAAGCCGTGAGCAATCAGCAGCAGACAATCTATTGAAATAATTACCTTCCCAGGACTGACTTTGGTTCTCAACCACACAAGTGTTCCTTTAGTTCATTGTGACATCCTTCTGATGGATCACTCCATTCCCTTGTACCTGATACAGTCTGGAAGGCTCAAATACAAACTGTTTTGCAAACCAAGACCTTGAAAGAAAAGTATTTTGAAAACTTTTATTTTAGTGGTATATTTGAGCATAATATCTAAACTTTTGGCAGGGGAGAACTTAAACGTCAGAATTATGATGAAACCTAAACTGAAATTTTGATGAAAAAGCTGAAATAGCATTTTCAAAAGCACGTAAAATTGATCTACTACCACTTCCATTACCTGAACAGATTCTTTTCAACACAAAATTAACAGGGAAAAAGCTAAGCACATTGTTGATAGCTTTTAGTTAACTTAATATTTTTTGTTTAATGTTTAACACTGTGCAGATTGTCTGATTAGTTATCTACACCTTTGTTGAGGTTAAAAACCCCCGTACAATAGTTTAAAAGCTGTGGAAGCGGAGATCAGAATTGGCTTGTAAACTTCATTTTAAAATGAGGTTTCTTCACTACTGGGATATTTCTTTAACTTAAATTCCATTATGAATTCTATGAGTATTGGAAAATTGAAAACACGACCACAAAGAATGGAAAGTGACTAGGTTTTTTAGGAAAAAAAAGAAGCCACTGACATTTCGGCCTTCAGGTCACCAACTGACACCTTGCCCTCCTTTACATTCCCCCACCCGCAGCAAAAACCTTTATGTTAACAGTAAAGATTTGGTAGAAAGAGAATATTTCTTCTTATGAACTTATAAATGGTGAACTTTATGATAACCACATCTCAAGTCCACATTCCAAATAACTTTTATTTGGGAGAGGAGAATTTTTTCTATGTCATTAAGTCCGCAGTATTGCTATACTAAAATTATTTTAGAAAAGTTTTTGTTTGTTTGTTTTTGCTTTTTTCTTATCAATATATGTTTACAAAATATACATTATTCTGGTCAGATAAAGCTAAGGCAGGTATACCCACATGCAGGCTTTTAAAGAGCCTACACATCTCAAATGTCAGGCTTTTAAAAGGCTTACTCATCTTTCACTGTCAGAATTGGCCTCTTTTACACTCCCATATAATCAAATCTATTTGGAGTTCTCCCCTATAGGAAACAATTGAATAATCATAATTTAAGTGTACAGTTGAAAAGAACCATAAACTTCATTACACACACCTTTGGATACCCTTAAACAGACACTCAGTCAGGCACTATTCTAAGAAACAAAAAATAACGAATGTTAATTTGAGACCAAGACCTCCATTAAAAGGCATATCTTTCTCCAGCAAAGCAATCAGATTTATCTGCATTTCAAATGCATGGCTGTATCTCACTGAGGTCAGCAAGGAGAAATACACACAAAAGGAAAGCACAGGGTTGAATGCTTTTTTGAAATAATGGATCTCTGTACTGGATGATCTCTTGAAGATCTATAATAACAGATCTCTAATTTCACTTTTAGAAATAAAAAAGCCACTTCAGACAACTATTTTGTTTCTGCTGCTTCAGTTGTCATTTGCCCCTGCTTTTTTTTGTTTGGTTGGTTGTTTTTATGTTTGGTTTTGGTTTTTTTTTTAGTGGAAGGGGGTGTAGAAACAGGAGGAACATGTAAAGATCAGCAGTGGATACCCACATACTGACTCATGCTGAATCATACTGTTTAGCCAGTGAATACAGCAGGATTCAAATTTGCAGCCTGTCATCAGGGACAAAAATGCCACAAAACCAAAGAGACAGAAATGAGACACTTCGTTTGCACTATGTAAATTACAGATTAGCAATCATTTTGCAACTGTCATCTCAGAAAGGTATCTGTAATCCCATATTGTTGGTAGAATGCATTATAGCTAGTTTAATTGCATCTACGCTGACTTCGTATCTATATCTAAATGGACTGACTGCAGTTGAATCAATAGCTGTCTGATCTTTTTCACTGAACCTGGTCTTATTCACTCTTTTAATTGGGAGGAAACACTGATCTACAAACCTCTAGCTTTGCCTGTCCAGTCAATGTGTTTTTCAGCATGGGATCTGAATCAGACAGACTTAGATCTGTCCCAGCCCTCTTCCTTAGCTACAAAACCAATTACATCAGCAGTCACTGGCATCCTGGATAAACAAGATTCTCCTAGTAGCCATTGTGACAAGACAGGTTAATTGTAAAATATTGTGTGTTGCTGACTCTTGAAGCAGCAAAGAAAGCAATTAATGTAAACTAAGTTGACGAAGCACCTGCTGTGTGTGTTTTGAGAGTGGTCTTTTCCAGGCAATTAATTCAATTGCCCAAAATGTAAATATCTGAGGAGGTAAGCATAGCAGCATACGAAAACACTTGCAGTTCAAACTGCTTCTTTTTCTGTCAAATGTTGAAACGCACTGAGGCAGATTCCCCAGCTGGTGTAAATTGTATGTACTCCCAATGATTTCAACTGTTACTTTTCCCTGTTCAATATATGGCTAATTCACTTTTTCACAGATAGGATGTAAGTAGGAATAAAGAAACAGAAAGGTGAGCTGAGGGACTTACCAAACCTACAGCTTCCCTGCCTTTTACTATTACTATATGGACACAAAGTGTCAAGGAGCTAGGTGTGTGCACGACTGTGTACATCCCCTTCCTTCCTCTTCAGAACTGGTTCATCCTGTGAAAGTGGAAGATGAGGGGCCTTGGTAGGTCACCTACTCCACCCTCTTGTCAAGATAAGAGCTGTGATAACTAAAAAATTCCAAGCAGGTTTTTACCTAACAGGATAAAACCCAGCAGTGATGGAGCCTCCAGAGCTCCAAAAGAAATCTAGGTAGTGAGTACTGTATCAATAAAACAGAACACAAGCACTGTAAGTGGAAGTTTTACTGCGAATTTAACGTGAGCGGAATACACTGATAAGAAGACTATGGAGCAAATCAATCCATAATTTAATCACACTGAATGCAGTGGAAAAACCCAGGGGATTAGGTCGCTATCTTGCAGGTGTAACTTTCATTAGTAAAAAAAAAAAAAAAAAAGGTAGGATGGTGCTGTTATGACTGACTTCCTTTAAAAAGGCAGCTGCTCCTGGCCGAGGCTTTGCCACAAGGCCTAGATTGAGCAGTGGCTGCCACCGGGTTGCAGCTTCCCTGGGCCTGCACCCACTACCCACTGATGCACCCATCCCCGGTGCCATCCCCAGGTAGGTGCCTGATGCCCAAGGCTGAGGCTGTCCCAGTGCCCCTGGCTGCCCTGCTCCTGACAGGGACATGGGGCAGGCCCTGGGTGCCAGGCCTTGCCCTGACCCAGTGCTGTGGTTTTGGCTGGGATGGAGTTGACTTTCTTACTGGTAGCTGGTATGGACTTGGGAAGAGAATGGTGTTGATAGCCCACTAATGTTTTTGGTTGTTGCTAAGCAGTCAAGGAATTTTCTGCTCCTCACACCACCCTCCCAGCAAGTAGGCTGGGAGTACACAAGAAGTTGGGAGGACACACAGCCAGGACAGCTGACCCCAACTGACCAAAGGGGTATTCCATACTATGTGACATCAAGCTCAGAATATAAAGCTTAGGAAAGAAGAAGGAAGGGGAGGATGTTCAGTTATGTTCAGACTTGATCTTCCCAAGTCACTGTTATGCATGGTGGATCCCTGCTTTCCTCAAGATGGCTGATCACTGCCTGCTGATGGGAAGTGGTAAATGAATTTCTTGTTTTGCTGTGCATGTGTGCATGGCCTTTGCTTTACCTATTAAACTTTCTTTACCTCAACCCACTAGTTTTCTCACTTATACTCTTCTGATTCTCTCCCCCATCCCACTGCAGGAAGTGAGTAGATGGTTGCATGGTCCTAGTTAATGGCTTGACGTTAAACCACAACACCCACCCAGGGGAGCCCCTGGCACTGCTGATGCCCAGGCCCAGGAAGGCACTGCCCCCCACCGTGCCCTGACACATCACTGTCAGTATACCGCAGAGATGTATTTTGAGACTGTGGATTTGCCCATTGAGTTCCATGTACTACAGTGCCAGTGTTTGCCGTGTAATTAAAATGACACAGAAACAGACTCAGGTGTTGGAAACAAAAAGCAAAGTCCCAGGGGAACAAATGAAAGTAAGTTTAAATAACATTTAATACTAGCTCTTGGGCAAACAGCATTTCAATTTGTTTTACATTTCAGCTCTCTGAACTGCTATGAGAATCTATCCTATACCAAAAGTACAAGAGGGAGTCTGAGAGTCTTTTTAGCCTCAAATTCCAGTGGAAAAATCTCTCTTTGAAAGAGCTCTATTGATATTTGCTGATTTATTTCTCCACTACCACCTTCAACTTGTTTCCTTCCCTGAAATTGCTGCAAATATTGTTTTTACACAAGTAGTCTGTATAATGAACTTTAAACATGACATTTTCAGCAAATTGTTGGGTATGGAACAGTCAAAATTTCTTTTAGCGTTGGTAAGGTTCAGGAAAAAAGCAATGGTATAGATTTAGATAAGAACATCTCAGTCTGTCTGATATACGGCTAACAGTTTGCAGCATACCAGAATAACAGGTTGCAGGTGCATGTCACCACCAAGATGCTCCAGGTTAGAATAAGTAGATTCAAAAGTTCCCATAAACAGTTGAAAAGCTTTTATCAAAAATGCTGACTTGGAAGAAGATTTTGAAGAGGGGTTTATATGAGATATCCTTACGATCTGATTCTTTCTTCCTGTTCTCCTGTTCCTGATGTACATCCTTAAGACCCTTAATAGAGTCTGTTCAGCATCCATAATCCACCTAAATCCCTTCCTCAGTCTCTCCTGCTGACTAGATAATTCAGACTTTCTGTCTTCTTCATAAACAAATTTCTAAAAG
The DNA here is from genome assembly GCF_964199755.1 of Larus michahellis. Classification (NCBI taxonomy): domain Eukaryota; kingdom Metazoa; phylum Chordata; class Aves; order Charadriiformes; family Laridae; genus Larus; species Larus michahellis. The sequence continues at coordinate 83,258,791 of NC_133897.1, forward strand.
CTCTCCCCATGGGGAATTGTCTCATCACTGATTTCTCCACTCCCTTTGAAGCTACCAGTAGGACTCTAAACAAGATGAAATACAGAGAGTGGTGATGTGGCCTTGGCCTTTTTTTATCCTATAGCTTGCTGATAAATACAATCCCTTTTTTTGTTCAAAGGAGCTGAAATCTGCATTTGCTGTCTTTCAGGAGACTGCCTTACCTACCAGACTCTAGGCTCTTTCAATTATTTCCTAACCCACTTGCTTTGTCTATTTCTTTTTCCATAGTAGAATTAAACCCCCTTTGGCCAGAGAATGGATGTTTAAATAACAGGAATGTCTTTGCAGATGAATGGCTGCACACTTGCACATCTTCTTACAGTTTTGATGTTTCATATAACTGTACTAACTGGAGTCTTCTCCATGCAGTTTAACAGTACCACAGCTTTAGCCTTCTCCTGAATCCATCATGTTGAAGCAAACATCTGCAGTAGGTATAACACATCAGAAGAACTCTGTTGCTAATCTGATGCCTTGAAGTTAATAATGATCTGAGTTATCAATTTTTTTCACAGCATATGATAAATGAAGCGAGCTACATGCAGCAATGTTACAAAAGGACTCTAAATTGCATGCAGAAATTACCATTATTATCCTTCATGCAATCCTAAAATAATATTTAGAATTAATCCAAAGGTTTGTAACTCACTTCCGAACCTGGGGGACCTGAATTAAAGTGTACAACAAGAAAATAGAAGGACAGGATTGGACTTTGTTAGTACTGTGATTCAGTTACTCTCTGCCTTTACTGTTGATTCCCAAAGGTGGCCGAAAGAAAGCATAATTTGCAAACATAGCAAATTAGGCCAAGTATTATTTGCATTAAGTGCTCATGAACTGTAGGCTCTGCATAAAAATTCAATATAGAGAATATACCATAAAGCACTTCAGTACTTGGCTGCTTATCGAACACCATGTGCGGTAACATAGATGATGAAAGCCTTGAAATTGCTGGTAATTTATCATTACTTCTTTTTTTAAAACAGAACCAGTATCTTGAAAGTTTTGTGCAAATGTGCAAACCAACCTGTAGGGTTGACTGGGATCTTTCAGTTCCCTGTGAGTGCATAGTCAGGGGCAATGAGAATAAAATTATCGCAGATCCCAGCTATGCCCAAAGGAGTGTTCAGTGCTGGGAGCAATTAAAAAGAACTTTTCTATTCCTCAGTACTGTCATCCCACACATTGACAAGTCTTTGAAAGCAAAGAATAAAACTCCTCACACATAATTAGCTACTACAAACTGATGAAAGAATTAAATATAAAGTGTTCTGCTCAAAGACATGATCATCAATCTACAGTTCATTCCATCACTGCTGATTTGAAAATGCAGAAACATAGGCAAATTATCCCATCCTCCCACATAGCCCTTAAGGGGCAAGAAAATGATCTCAGTCCTTTCTTAATCCTTTTACTTTATTTTTTTTTTTTTAATATTTGATCTGGTTATCTTAGCTTGATTAGTGCAGTCCCAAGTAGAATATACAGGAATAAAAGGATTTCTAAGACTTAATGAAATTGTTCTGAAAGAAAAAATAATGCATTTAACCAATCATTTAAGATGTACTGACCTTTCATACGATAAACAATTTTGAGGTGTCCAAACATCCTAGTTTGTGGTCTGATTTATAAAAGTCAATATTGAAAACATTTCAATAGGACAACTGACTTACACAACTTGGTTTTTGCTTCCCTTAATAAACTAAAACTGTTAGTTCAGCAACAGAGTTAAATGTTGAGATATAAACTCTGCCCAGTTTTAATCAATGTGCATTTTGCCATTTTCTTCAATGAGGTGAAAATGTTGCCTCCCCGCTTTAACTAACCTGTCACCTAGAGATTTCAGGAGACTGCTGAAATAAAAACTGAACATGAATGGAGCTTCAAGCTTCAGCTGTAAATCTTCAGCAATTTTGCCCCACTTATGCCAAATATAATGAGACTGGACCAGATTCTGCTCACTGTTTCATCACTAAAGCTAAAACAGACTCACTGACTTCAGGAGATTGCAGAAGGGTAATTGGAGGTAGATTTTGTCCCTAAATGCTTCTGTAGCTAATCTGTCAGTAGAAACCTGCACAATTTTCCAATAAATATGCAAGATGAGCAGCACTGCCTGGGTGAATTAGAGAAACAGAAATGCCATACTCTACAATCAGTTTGTTTTTCTTCTGCTGCACACCTGTGGCAAGAACATCTATAATGTAGGTGGTGTATTTTGGTGAAATGGAAAAAAAAAAAGCAGTTGTTAATTTCTGATCCTGATAGCATGTTTTCTGTTTTTAGGGTATATGTTCAGTTTCTAGAAGTTTGTAATTATTTTAACATGAAATATTTCTGTTTCACTTGAAATAAAAAGCTCTTAAACACCTAAAAATAAAATAAAATAATAATAACAAAAAAAGAGCTAAACACCAAGATCAAGCCCATAACTTATGCTTTTGGGGGAGGGTACCTGAGATCATACCAAGCTCATCTGTGTAAACATACACTAATTGTCTTCATACACTGTGCAGGGAGAACAGGTCCTTAAATCTTGATAGTGAATTTTTGACTGGAATACGGCAGACAGATATTGCCACATGTATTTCAATTTCTGTATGATTTTCTGGTGTCCATAGGAATATAAGAATATTTCTTTTCCACACTCCATAAAGATTTCCCATTGCCTCCCAGAAAACCACGATTGTCTCCTTATCTCTGTCTTTCTTTTATAATGAACAAATTAAATTCTTAAGTGAGAATTTACCAGGATGTTCCACAGAAACAGCTCCCATCTTCAACTGCCCCTCAGGTGCGGCACCTATTTCCACCATTGCAACATTATTTCTATTTTCAGGGAGAAAATAGTCCCAGGAACAGATTTCTGGAGCTAAGAAGACATTTATGTGCCGGGCTAGAAGTACACTTAGAAAGAGGATAACCATCCGTGCATTTGCATAGCTCCCTGTATGAATTTTGCAAGGGATGTTTGTTTCCTTATCGAGACATAGCTCAGGACTATGCAGAGCAGAGACTGTGACTGGGTTACAGCAAAAAATCAGCTTGATTTACCATTGTTAAGACATCGTGGTTACAGGCATTTTGCAAAAATTCATTTAAAAAAATGGAAGGAAAGTGGAATACATGATTACTGACTTGTCTGAGTAGGAACATACTGTGCCTCAGCCTTCCACTTCCATTTGGCAGGTACTCTCAGCAGACCAATCCTCAGATTACTTTCTTTAGCAAGCTAACATATAGTTCAATAGGCTATTCAGCATGACTTTTTTTTCAGTTATTTTGCTTAGGGAAAAATCCCAGACAACCAATTTTATCAAATGAATGATCCCTTTTTCCTTTTCTAAAAAAATCCACCAGCCCAGCCCAAGTAGGAACATGGTTACCTCAATATAACTACTGAAACTACAATGCTGAAAATATGTCAAACACTTTTCACCCCTCAGCTCTTTCAAACTCAGTTCTAGTGGAGAGATATTTGCAAAAGAGCCTCCTTGAGGTTATACCAGCACATTTTAATTAAAGTCCTAATGAAATAATGTTCTTTCAAATTATGTTGGACTGAAACTTACAGTATGTGCCAATTTTATAAAGTTAATTGCCATTTCAAAGTTAAATTAGTGTATTAAATTTTATTGACAAAATTACAAATACAGCTGCTTGTTTATGAATTTTAAGGTAATTAATTATTTGTAGAGGAATCAATAGCCTGTTGAAAAGTTCTGAAAGAACAAAGTTATCAGAAATATTTTTGAGATTATGTAAATGAAATTGTAATGGCATCAGGTCATGCAAGGAGTTTATTAACACTCAAGACAGAAGAAATGTTGCAGTTATACTAAGACATTGCATTGGTGACAGTAACTCATTGTGGAGCCTAAAGGTTGACAAGGAGAGCATATGTTGCAGGAAATATCCAGGACAGTTAATGGCTTCATTCTCCATTGTCAAATAGGATGCAAAGCCAACAGAAAAGAAATTGCTTTGGCTCCAGTGGGATGATGCAAAGGAAACTCTTTCTCAAAAGTAGGTTAGAGTAGAGGTAAGGTAAAGTAAGAGTATGATAGAAGTAAAGTAAAAGCAAAGTAAATGTCAAGTGAACCGCCCTTTACTGAAGAAACCTTGAAAGTGATTGAGTAGGTTTGGAAATCTTCCCTGTTAACCACTGAATGAACCACTAAACCCCTACATTCCTTAACTCAGTGACAAGGCAGTGTTGTTCTAAGCTCTCTACACAAGTAACTAATAAAGTTATTGTCTAAAGTGCATTGAATAAAATGAACAAAACTTATCTCATATTTAAATACAGAAATAGAAAGCCACTTGTTGCGGTTTAACCCTAGCAGATAGCTAAGCACCTCACAGCTGCTCACTCATTTCCCCACAATGGGATGGGGGGAGAGAATTGGAAGGACAAAAGTGAGAAAAGTTATGGGTTAAGATAAAGACAGTTTAATAGGGTAAAAACAAAACAAAACAAACCAACCAGCCAACCTACCAAACAAAACTCAGACAAACAAGTGATGCAAAAAACTCAATTGCTCACCACCAGCAGTCCAGTGCCCAGCCACTCCCTGAGCAGTGGTAACCCCATCAAACTGCCCTCTCCACACCTCACCCCCCGCAAAGTTTTTATCACTGAGCATAACATCATATGGTATATGACCCTTTGGTCAGTTGGGGTCAACTATTCTGACTGTGTCCCCTCCCAACTTCTTGTGCACCCACAACCTATTCACCAGTGGGGAATTGTGAGGAAGAGATAAGGCCTTGATGCTGTGTAAGCACTGCTCACAATGGCCAAAACTTTGGTGGGTTATTAACATTATTTTCATCACAAATCCAAAACTTAGTACCATGCCAGCTACTATGAAGAAAATTACCTCTAGCCCAGCTAAAACCAGCACACCGCTGTAATGCAAAAATAAATAAATAAATAAATTAGACATTTCCATTTGATCACTTAGTACATTTTTTTAGCTTTTTTAGGTGGAATAAAAATCTTCTCCAGAAAATTCTTTTATATTTATATTGCATAAATTTAACTTCTCCTTTAGTCCTTTACCCCAAATGTACCTCTTCAATTAGGATACATATAAATTATGAAGTATAGCAGCTTCAGATACTTTAAACATTAAAGGCACCTTTGCGTTTATCAGTCAGCACCTTTGCTTTATCCCCATGACTCCAGCAGATAGATGCATGCTAGGACAGCTGTCCTGCTGTGGTGTTAATCAGATGACAAGTACCCTGCTGGGAGTTGTGGTAATTACAGTGGGATAGCTCATCTCTTCTTGAACTCTCTCCAGGCCTTCATTTTTCTTAATAGCAACAGTAATACTAATTAAAAACAAATTATGTCAGTTTATCATGCCCCTCTTTCTTGACAAGTTAGTTTAACGGTAACTACCAATGTGCAAGAAATCCACTGGCAACTTTTCCAGTTCAACAGTTCCCTCCTTTCTTTGATGTCAACTAACTTGAATATTTTTTCTGATAACCTGAAGGTGAAAACAAGCGTAAGATTTTCACTTGTGCCTTGTTTGCTGATATTCAGAGAGCATCTGTTCTCTATTGACCTTACTGTGCCTTTTACAAATCCTTCGATGGTGTTTACATTTTCTTCATTTGTTTTAGACACCAGTTTAGCAGTGAGGCTTTAGGAAGTGCCAGTCAGAAACTCAGATACACGTTGTTTTAGATCTCTACCTATGTGCAAAAGTTGATGTAATTTGCACATCAAGAAGGAAGAGAAATTTTAGTCTATGGTAGGACCAAACTAATGTAAACTATTCGTTCAAGTATTTTCTAACAGCTTACAATTTAAATTTTACTCAGATTCCCTAACAAGCAAGTTGCATAAATGCAAGATAGCATAAATTATTCTGATTTATATCTTATTAATATCACTTGTGAATATAGCTATACATTTCTAATAGCAATGGATATTTAGTTATCTATTTCTCCCCCTCTACTCCACACTTGTGAGACCCTGCCTGGAGTATTGTGTCCAATTCTGGAGCCCCTACTACAAGAAAAATATGGACGTGCTGGAAAGTGTCCAGAGAAGGGCCACGAGGATGATCAGAGGGATGGAGCACCTCTCTTATGAGGACAGACTGAGGGAGTTGGGGTTGTTCAGTCTGGAGAAAAGAAGGCTCTGAGGAGACCTTATAGTGGCCTACTAGTATCTTAAGGAGGCCTACAAGAAAGCTGGTGAGGGACTTTTTAGGATGTCGGGTAATGGTAGGACTAGAGGGAATGGATTAAAACTAGAGATGGGTTGATTCAGACTGGACGTTAGGAAGAAGTTCTTGACCATGAGGGTGGTGAGACACCGGAACAGGTTGCCCAGAGAGGTGGTGAAAGCCCCATCCCTGGAAGTTTTTAAGGCCAGGCTGGATGGGGCTCTGAGCAACCTGATCTAGTGGGAGGTGTCCCTGCTCATGGCAGGGGGGTTGGAACTGGATGATCTTTAAGGCCTATTCTGTTCTGTTCTGTTCTGTTCTGTTCTGTTCTGTTCTGTTCTGTTCTGTTCTATTTAGATTTCCAGTCTTCTGCACAACTAGAAATTTGGTAATCAAAACCTTTCAGTAACATTAATTCTTCCAAATCAAGTTAATGAAGATATTCCACTTGTTTGCCACAGAATATCCATTTGCTCTAGCAGTACCAAAGTAACAAATTTTATGAGGAACAGGTAGAAAATTCAGTTCAAATTTCTGAAGTAACTAACACTCATGATGTAAACACAAGATCATAAGTTTTTACCTTTATCACTGTGCATGTTAGCTCTTCTAGTGATGTAAGTGATGATACCTATGAGCTAAGGGCTATAAGATTGGATTCTTACCTTTGTCTGCACTTGTGAAATACTTGGTGGAAAAGGATGAACTTTTTCAGAAACAAAGGTCCTGGATCATTGTTTTGCTGCTATAGCCAAAAAACAAGGAAAGCAAACCTGAAAGCTTGTTAAACATCATTTGTATTATAGTATCTAGAATTTTCTTCATCACAACAAATTCCAGTGATCTTGTCTGATAATTTCATCTATCTCTTCACCTGTACATTTAATCTACAGATTTTACCAGTGTACTCATCAACACTGTATAATATAATCACAGCATATTTTGGACTGTTTTTCATTCTGTAATTAAAAAGATGAACCATGTTTAGAAAACATAGGAATACATATTTATTTATTTAAAAAAGTGAAGCAACGGCACACACTATATTTACGATGTAAAAATAACAGATTTATATTTCCAGAAATTCTAGGATTAAGTTATCTTGAACTTGGGGTGTAAAGGTAACACCATTAGGCTCTAGTTGGATTTTGATTTGCATGAGTCATCCTTTTTGAATGATTCCTGAGATCTCAGCTGATTGTCCTGTGGACTTCCTGCCCTCAGACCTATTCAGAGTTAGCACGGATGCGGAGAACTGTGAGAATGAGGGATACACACAACTGATGGAAGGGACAACAAACAGAAAGACAAATGGACATTTATGTCTTTATGTGGGAAGAAAATGTATATATGTTGCTGCTTGGTGCTCAAAAATAGTGAACAGGTGTTTAGAAATCACTGATTATCTACTCCATTGTAATTCAACAAGTGGATTTTTTTTTTTTAATGTGAATATAGAAGATAGACATTAATTCAACTTCCAATCAAACAGGTTTATATGACAGGTCAACTTACAGTCATTTACAGGTTAATTTAAATTTGTAGTCAAATTATTTTAACACTTTCTTCAAATAAAGTAACATTCAACTCTGCAGCTGAGCTCAGCCCACAGAAGAACGTTCTTTAACCATTGAAGAAAATAACCTGAATACACCATGCATTAATTGCAATGCATTATAGATCATACAGTTTTAAAAATGTTCAAATAGCTTGAGACTAAGTGTAATTTTCCAAACAATCTGAACTTCTTTGGAAGCAAATAGAACTGGGCTTCTTAATGATTTGGGCACTTCTGAAAATGGAAGTTTTTGCAAGCATTCTGTGAAATTTTCTAGGACATTTTTGTCACAGTCAGATTTCATGCTTGAGGTTTAACCTTCATTATTACACTTTCATGTCAGCATGATGCCGCTCATATAAAAGACATTACATCAGTCTAAAACTAGTATGTTGAATTAAGCATTCAGTCTCCAACTGTGTGCATTTTTTTGTTCCTTCCTTTTTAACACAAAATTTATTTGCATTCCAATTGGGATATTCACATCTTCAACCTTAGGCTATTTTACTTCATTGTTTTTTCCTCCAACATCTGCCTTTTCCACTGGCCACAGACCTCTGTAGCCACAAACTCGACCTAGTACTAGGGTTGTTGTGGGTTGAACTTGGCTGGAGACCAGGTTCCCACCAAGCTGCTTTACCACTCCCCCTCTTTAACTGGACAGGGAGAGAAAAAACATGACAAAAGGCTGCTGGGTCCAGATAAGGACAGGGAGATCACTCAGCAATTACCATCACAGGCAAAACGGACTTGACTTGGGGAAAACAATGTAATTTACTACCAATCAAATCAGAATAGGATAATGAGAAACAAAGACAAATCTTAAAATACTTTCCCCTCAGCCCTTATTTCTTCCCAGGCTCAATTTCATTCCCTACTTCTCTACCTCTTCCTCTCCGCAAGCAGCACAGGCTGATGGGGAGTGGTGTTTATGCTCAAGTTCATCACACGCTGTCCCTGCTGCTCCTTCCTCCTCACTCTCTTCCCCTGCTCCAGCATGGGGTCACTCCCACAGGAGGCAGTCCTCCATGAACTTCTCCAATGCAAGTCCTTCCTGTGGACTGCAGTTCTTCACGACTTGCTCCAAGATGGGTCCTCTCCACAGGATGCAGTCTTTCAGGAACAGACTGCTCCATCCTGGCCCCCCAGTGGGGTCACAACTAGTGCCAGCAAACCTGCTCCAGTGTGGGCTCCTCTCCACGGGGTTAGAGGCCCTGCCAGGAGCCTGCTCCAGCACAAGCCCTCCACAGGGTCACAGCCTCCTTTGGGTGTATCCACCTGCTCCGAACCACCAGGTCCTCCATAGGCTGCAGGTGGATATCTGCTCCACCATGGACCTCCATGGGCCACAGGGGGACATTCTTCACCATGGTCTTCACCAAGGGCTGCAGAGGAATCTCAGCTCTGGCACCTGGAGCACTTCCTCCCCCTTCTTCTTCACTGACCTTGGTGTTTGCATAGTTGTATCTCTCACATATTTTAACTCCTCTTTCCCATTTGCTGTTGTACAGCAGTTTTTCCCCTTCTTAAATATGTTATCACAGAGGAGAGGTTCAATCTTCTCCCTGTACAGCAGTGCCTTTTATTCTGTGTAACAAAGAAAACCATATATCTTCTGACAGGATGGCATGTTATCTCCATCATAACATCTACCAGCACAGCACTAGCAGGCACTGGGTGCTCCAGCAGGTTCCCCTACAGCGGTTGCTCATGCTACCGTATGGGCTGCTCAACCCCTGAGTACAAGGCCCAATAGAGCAGACATGGCCTGTTCAAGGTCACTAACTCTTTGATAACAATATCTTCCACAAGATCCTCAATATACTTTTTCTCATAGCAGCTATTAATATATATTGTTTCCTTTCCGTATATTTTTAGCTAAATAAACCTGCTAGTGGAATTTAGAAGTCACAAGCTAATGTTTTTTGAGATACACATTTTTCAAGCAGTCCTTCAAAGTGGAGAATTATTATCAACACTTATAAAATATCCTAGTTATTATTTATGCATGCTTGGAGTAAGCAGTAACGGTTTGCAGAATTTTTAGTTATTTGATGTCTTCCTCTTTATTGTTTTCTTTTTATTTTTATCTATTTGCAGGAAGATTTGATGTCAATGCAACACTAGGTAGCTGCTACAGCTACTTATGAATTTGTTTCATCAACATTTTGAACACCTGTGACAAAAATGTTAAGACAGAAATTGAAGCACAGTAGCTATATAGCTTATATATCTGGTCTAGAAGGTTGGCTGATATTGTGAAAGTATCCAATATTTTACAAGATATTTCCTCATTAAACCTGGCTTCCCTCTGAAGTATGCACACCAGAACCTCACGTTAATACCAGAAGATTCTAGTAACTTATGAAACAAAGCCACTGAGAATGAATGAAGTGGCTCCTTCTGCCTGGGCCTAGATGTTTTAGAGAAACAAGCAGCAAACTGTACATACTAGGGTACTGTAATTCAAAGAAAGGTAGGTCATGCTGCCAAAAAGACAACTTCCAGTAATCTGATAATACTTCAATTAGAAGACAAATTCTTTTAAGCTCCCATTTTTGTGCTCAGGTGTATGGGGCCAATTATCTCCATCAAAATACTTTGAACTGTCTTTTTTATTATCGTTATTTAGAATATAAGCATCTTTAATGTTTGTTATTGTTTACAAGATATTACACTGTAGGAAGAAAGACCATAAGGTCCTACACCAAAACCATTTCCAGCCTAAATAGACACAGTAGATAAGGCAGAAATAGGTAAAAATTACTTGTGTGTGGCCGTACAGCTTGTACACAAAACGTTTGATTTACTGATACCCATATTTTCACACTGGCAGCCCAGTGGAAATTTTCTCAAGGACTCCACCAGTGCAGACAGCTGAATGAAGATCTGTGGTGGTTGCAACCAGCTCCTCACTTGTGTCCATCATGTAATAGGCTGCAAGCTACTGGTCCTATGGCAGCTGCCATATGCTATCACTGCCAGATCAATTCATCCATCCATCAGCTTATTCCTCTGGGGCTGGAGAGGCAGAGGACCAGTAGGAGTAGGCTTGGTGTCTGTATTATGCTTCCTGCTGAGCTATACACAGGCAAAGGCTAAAGGCTGGATAGCATGGACTTCAGCCTTAGACTGCAACACAGCATATGCAATTTCCATGGGATTTTCTCTTTTAAATATTGCTCATGTGGTATCAAAGGAAAAATATGCTCAGCTTGCTGAGATAATAAACACAAGGGAAAGTTCTCTTCCAAATAGCTCTCTGGATTCAAATCCAAGTCAATAAATGTAATTCTAATTCCTGCAATTTATTAATTCATACCAGTGGAGGATTTGTCTCTAAACGATTTTAGTAAACTTGCAGGATTTTTCATGTACAATTCACATTAATATGTATATTATCTAAAACAGGCATCTGTGGGGCAAATGAAACTATTCTCTGAGAAATAAGGAATGACAGACATTGAATCAACATTTAATTTTAAGTTTTCCAGAATTTCATAGAACACATATTTTTTAAGATCCTCTATTGAAATGAGAGTCACCTGTACAGGTCTGCCTAGATTTTGTTTGATTTAGAGCTATCTGGATTTGGATTAGGAAGGAAATAACATCTTCATAAGCTACCTGGATGAGGTGATCAAGTGTACCCTGATGAAGTTTGCTGATGATACAAAACTGAGTGGGGAAGTGGATACTTTGGAAGGGAGAGCCACCCTGCAGGAAGACCTGAATAGGGTGGAAGAGTGAGCAAACAAGAACCTTATGAAGTTCAAGAAGGACAAGGGTAAGGTCTTGCACCTATGCAAACATAATCCAGGAGTGCAGCACAGCCTAGGATCTACCTGGCTCGGGAACTGCTCTGTGTAGAGGGATTTGGGGGGTCCTGGTGAATAACAAGCTCAATATGAGTGAACAGCGTGCCGCTGTGGCAAAGCAAGTCAACGGGATGCATCAACAAAGGCATGACCAGCAGAGATAAGGAAATCATTATCCCAGTCTACTCAATGCTTGTCAGGCCACACCTGAAATGCTGTGTTCAGTTTTGGTCCCTGCTGTACAAAAAAGATGTGGACAGCCTGGAGAGGGTCCAGAGAAGTGTTGCAAAGATGATCCAAGGACTGGGAAGCCTTCCATATGAGGAAAGGCTGAGAGAACTGGTCTTGTTCAGCCTTGAGAAAAAGAGGCTTAGGGGAGACCTTATCCCCATGTTCTGGTATTTAAAGGGTGGCTACAAAGAAGATGGCTAGATGCACCCATTATGACCATCATGTGTGGTTATCACTTGTGCAGGTTTACGGGAGATAAAGGTCACGTTGGCGGTGGATTGCACCATCACAACATCCTAATGAGAAATTTACTGTCAGAAAGAAGTTTAAAACCACAGTGGGATACTCCACAAACAATAGGTAGCATCTAAATGCATGACATTAGAGGTGGGAGCCTTACTGCTGTTAGTACTTTAAAAAATATCACTCAGAAACCCCTTCAATATTTCACAAATTTTAGAGGGAATCTGAAAACTGTTTCACAAACTGATACAACTTATTACTTCAAATATATCTTAAGGAAACTTCTGAACAGTTGACAACAATGCATACATTTGTCAGCAATGCTAAATTAGAACATATTCCAACTTTTTTATTATTTTTAAGGAAAAAATACTTGCAAAGGTTTGAGTAATTAAGTTCTTTTTATTTTGCTGGCTGAAGCAAAACACTGACAAAAAATAATGTTTACTTTTCTCAGGAAAACAAAACAAAACAAAGGTTTCAGGTTCACTAACAATTTTCGTTTAACTCTAAACAAAACATTTCATTTTTCAAGCAAGAGGATATATTATGCATTGTTCTAAATATGGGAACATTGCCTCTGTCTCAAATGTACTATTATCATAGTTGTTATTTTTTGGCAGCCTTGCCACAACAATCTTAATATTGAGAAAGGTATTTTTTATTGCTGCTCTCGGATAATGTGAAGGGAAAGTGTGCTAATATGTTTGGATTAACAAGTAGTTCAAATTGCTACAAGCATCCTTAAAAGCTTGTTTTGACAAGATACAACAGTGAAGATATTTCTTATATTTGCTAAAGCTGGAACAACCTGGTTTCTATGGAAAGCTATATTCACCCAAATGAGCTTTCAAGGCTTTTCTTTATACCTGTGGATTATTTCCAGATGCAGACATTCCAGCTGCAGGATCTCTGACAGCTCCCCATATATGCAGAGGCTTCCTCTACCAGGTTTTTTGGTAGAGAAATTATTATTTTCTCTGTGGTACAGAGCAATAACTACCTGATCAAAGGTTCAACACATCTCGTAGATCTAAAACAGTAAAACTGGTTGTCCACTGTTATCAAATCAGTAACAAGTTCATCATCATGCATGGATTTTGTTTCAGGAGTGTCACAAACCAACAGAGTAGCCTAATCAAGAAACTATGCTCACATATTGTTGTCCAAGATATAAAAGAGTCTTTCCCTCCTGTTTTTTTTTCATATCAATTTTGATCTCAGTCACAGAATTGAGATTGTACCTCTGTTCACTTACTTTTTTTTTTGTGTGGTTGCAATTCCTTCCATTTTGTTTAGGGTCCCGTGGAGTCAGTTTATCCTCTATGCATAGTATACAATATCAAACTTATATTGTAAGATTTACTACAAGACCTCACAAAGAAACTCTACTGTTGTAACTGGAATAGTTAATTGGGGACTGGTAGCAGTTTCCACCTTAGGGTTATGCATTGAGATGACTTTCCTCCTCTTAATCTGATGTGTTCTGATCAGACCTCAAGGCACCTTCCAGTGGTTAGCACCTTTTCCTTTTTTTTTTCCTGTGACCGCAACTGCTTTGAAATTTTGAAGATTATTGATGACATACATCACTTTGCTTCTTATTCTGACATGTACTTCTACAAATGCTTTCGTGTCTTTTCCATCTGTAAGACAATATTTCTTGTGGAGATATGGTTGACTATAGTACAGCAGGTCACTGCTGGAGTTAAGATAGGGAAAGGCCTATTTCAGAGTTACAAAATTTCTTTGCCTCTTGATTATGAGGAGGGTAATTTATTTTGAAGTGTCTGTTATACAAATTATTAAAAACTTGGTGAAAAGTACACCCATTCCTGCTAACACAATTATGTAGAAATTAATCACTAGAGTTGATAATGAATATAGAATGTGTACGTCTAGGCTACTCTTCCGAGAAAATCGCAGTGTTTCTGGTTTGATTCATCATTACTTTGTTCAATAGGCATAAGATCCTCTCAAGGAAAAATTCTATTTTAATGCTGTATTTGGTTTATGTGGCAGGGTTTTGGTAATGGGGGGACAACAGGGGTGGCTTCTGTGAGAAGATGTCAGAAGCTGTGCCCATGTAAGACAGAGCCAGTTCTAGCAGGCTTCAAGATGGACCCTCTGCTGGCCAAAGCAGAGCTAATCAGCAACATTGGTAGCACTTTTGTGATAACATATTTAATACTTAAGAAAGGGTAAAAAACTCTGTGCAACAGTAGTTGGCAGAGAGGAGTAAGAATATGTGAAACTGTGTGAAACAACTATGTAGAGAACAAGGTTAGTGAAGAAGCAGGGGAGGAGATGCTCCAGGTGCTGGAGCAGAGATTGCTGTGCAGCCCATAGTGAAGACCAGGGTGATGCAGGTTGTCCCCCTGCACCCCATAGAGGACCACAGTGGAGCAGATATCCGCACTGTAGCCCATGGAGGCCTCCATGCCAGAGGTGAATATGCCCTGAAGGAAGCTGCAGTCCATCAAGAGCCCGCATTGGAGCAGGTTTTCTGGCAGGACCTGTGACTCCCTGGGGGACCAACACAGGAGCAGTCCAGTCCTGAAGGACTGTACCCCATGATAAGGACCCATGATGGAGCAGTTCATGAAGGATTGCCTCCCATGAGAGGGACCACACACTGGAGCATGGAAAGAGCATGAGGAAGAAGGAGTGGCAGAGACAAAGTGTTATGAACTGACTGTAACTCCCATTGTCCATACACCTGCACTGTTTGAAGAGGAAAGAGATGGAGAAGTTGGGAGTAAGGTTTAGCCTGGGAAGAAGGGAGTGATGGGGGTAAGTTGGTTTTAGATTTCTTCTTATTTCTTATTGTTCTACTCTATTTAATTGGCAATAAATTAAATTATTATCCCCAAGTCAAGTCTGTTTTGCCCATGAGGGTAGTTGCTGAGTGATCTCCCTGTATTTATCTCAACCCACAAGCTTTTTCTCCCCTCCATCTTGTTTAGGATGGGGAGTGATAAAGTGGCTTGGTGGGCCCCTGGCAGCCAGCCAAGATCAACCCACCCCAGGTGCAAAATGCTGGGCTGTGTTTTATGGAAATTAATACAAGTTCCACTTACAAGTCTCCTTTTACTTTGTCGAAAACTTCATATGACTTTGGGCCTGATAGTAAATGTTCATTTTCATTGATATTGGTGGTGTCATTGCCTTCTAATGGTTGAATTTTCTAAGCCAATGTTGTTTTAATTTGACTGCCTTTTGTGTATCAAGCTGAGTGACAGTCTGTAACATTGTTCTTTGATATTTTTTTTTATGCCTTTGACATGACCTGGTGTCTCACCCCTTAGGTCACATTATCATTTTAGTTGTACCAATATGAATTTAGAGCATCTCCTGGGAAGTCAGTTGAGTTATTACAAATTTATGCTGATGTAAATTAACCCAGAACTTGGCTGTTTGCACGAGAAATACAAGTTTAAAGAAGTTTATTTGATTTCTGCGTGCTGAACAGATTGTGTGGAGAATTTTTGCTTATTTGCAGTCTTATCTTGTCACTTTTAGCAGAGACCATGCAGCAAAAAATGTAACTTCTTTTAAAACTTTTTTAAAAAAATACTTGCTCTGGCAGCAGTATGATGGTTACCTAGTAACTACTCCGGTGTGGCCTGTAGCTCTATTTTTTTTTATATCTAGTTAATAATTTAATTTAATTTGTCTAGGTGACCCAGCTATATAGCAAGTATTTATCCTCCTAGAAGATAAAGCAAAAACAGGAGAAAAACCTGATGACTATCAGTCCTTGTTTCCTCTACTGTGTGATTTGGTTTGTGACTAGTGGAATAATATATTTTTGTTTCATTGTTTTTTTATATTTCAGTATCATCTTCATGCCAGGAATCAAAGGTCATATAGTTCTCAGTATTACTTTCATTTATTGTAGCAAAACTATTTGTTACATTTTTGTGACTTGCCTGCAAGACTTTATAGGATGGGCTTAACATGTGGAAGCTGTATTTTTTCAGACATTTTTGTTGACACTTGTTAATTTTAATGTTTAAGTCAATAGATAGGGTACTTCGTTGTAATAAGTGGAAGCTGATAGACTGTAATGAACTGGCCAGCGTGTAAATATAAATTTGTAAATAAATGGTTATAATCAGTTACTCTTCTCTACTATGTCAGAACCTGACCACTACTAAAAGCTAAAACTGATTCTCCTTAATCTTATGTGAACAGAACTTTTGAGGGAGAACCATAATATTTGTGAAATACTGAGCGGCCTCTACTTGAAGTGCAGTGACAACCACCTGGTTTCTTATAGCCAGAGACTTCATGCAATGCAATCATTAATTTTCTTAATAGGATAATTTAAAAATGATCAAGAAGTTCATGCCTCTGCCACCAAATAGGATTGTTGTGGATTATGTCATTTCCTGACAAAAGTTTGCTCAGCCTGGTCTTAGTCTACCACTGGCAGAGATCCCAAAATACTCCTGACAGTCTATGCCAGTGTTTAACCATCTTTACCTATACAAAGCGATTTTCAATTTAAACTCATTGTTTTAGGGGATTTAAATGTACTCATGGTCTGCAGGTGATTCTAAGATTGGCAGTTACGAGTATTTCTTTGCAGTGTGTATTCCTAGATAAGCATCCTCCAAACTGTCTGCAAAAGGGTTGCATCATGAGTTTTAGGCTGTAGATATTCACCATCTTCTGGGCTATTTTCTGTAGTAAAACAACATGGAAATGTTATTCAGTAGTTGACAAAAAGGATGATTTAATTCTTAATGAACTCAATTTTCAGCCTGTGGACTTGAATATATAATTTTTGAACCATCTAGGAAAAAACCTCAAACATTGGATTTATGGAAAAATAGTCTTCTGTAATGTTTATGAGTTTTAAGCAAATCCTTCTCCCAGGATTTTTGAGAATAGAAATCAGTTCAGAGGCATGAAAAGTCATTGTTAATATCTGACTATCTAAATGATACAAAGATTGATTTTGTCCTTTAGAATGTATTCTCAATATTTTCCTTTTAAAATAAATATTTGTATGGCATCTATTCTTCTGGATTGTGACAAATGCTGTTATGCAACTGCCAAAATTCTGATAGCTCCTCTCACTTAAGCAGATGTAGCAATTGCTAGAAATTTCCTGAGAGTCAATTCTCCTGAGATTTCCTACACATTTGCCAATTAATATGGATAGTAGGAGAACCAGCCAAATTTTTGTGATGTTTATCTGAAGCAGATCACTGAGCTTGTTGTGGTTCATCCGTTGCTAATGAGAGAATTAAATTTAAGCTTGTGTATGTATACTGTTGAGAATATTACGGATAAAATCTGTACCCCTCAGAAGTCAGGGTCTTATTTGTCATTACTTTCACTGAGGCCAGAATTTAATCTATTGCACAAAAGCACTGTATAAAGCAGGAGGTTCAGAATGACACTACAGTCTGTTCCCTGTACCAGAATTCTGGAATCCTGCAGGAAGGTAAAGTGCATAAAAGGAACACAGTGGTAAAGAATATGGAATTCTGTATTACCTTACACATCGGGGAAGTTGTATATAACATAAAGATTTGACAACTGCAGTGAAATTCTGCTCTGCTCAAATAATGTCAGTAGCAAGTATAAATAAAACCAAGATTTGGACCTGCCAAGTTATAAATTATAAACAATCTTTTTTTCCTTTATTCTTCCTACATCAGTGATTTTTTATTACTTGTCGTGAAGATACAAGCCCTATTATTCAAGCCTTTGGCATTTTGATCCACTCGTCCTTATTCAGCTTCCACATATTAATTAATGTAACTAGCTGCTATACAGGTTTTCCTAAACTTCTGAAAATTTCATCTTGAGCATTTAAGCTGTTTCATTAACTTACCCTTGGAGATTTTTTGTCCTGTTTTTGGTCATATCAATTTATATTCACTGTACTGCAGATTCATACAGCCTATTCTCGTTATATAGTGATAATGTTGCTTCATCTTCAAATCTCTTCCTCCTAACCAGCTTGATTCCACTAGTTCAAAGACTTTCGACTACTGCATGCCTTTGCAATGTCCTTCCACATGAGATCATGAACAGTGGGTTGACGGTATTTTCCAGTCAAAATTAAAAACCCATTCGTTCACCTTGACTTATGCTTAGTGACAGCTCTGTGTGTTTCTCACTGTGATGTGCATACATGAAGGACGTAGTATAAAGATGTGTGTGTTTCTCACTGTGATGTGCATACATGAAGGACGTAGTATAAAGATGCACTGAATTATATTGCATTGTGTGGTAAATGTGATTGGAGTAATTACTAGTGTCCAAGTTTTTATCCTTTTTCTCATTAAAGTCGTGATTACGCCAATGACAGAGATAAATAATAGAATGGTTTTATCAGTGTCCGTCTTGCCTAAAATGTGAATGACAAAAAAGCAATAAAGAATACAGTAAAAATATAACATTGAAAAAAATAAACCAAACCAAACCAAACCAAAACATTTCCTAACAGTACAGGTGAAAATGTCACTAATGAAGTAAGAACAAATATGTGATGTCTTACTTAAGTGTAGATCAGAATATAAAAAGTGGATGATGCTTGTAAAAAAGATAATCAGACAAGTTAACCATTATATTATTATATCATACGCTTTGTTGAATATTATATTAATTTTCCTCTATGGTGTCCTCTGTGGACAATCTTTAACTAACACATTCCACATATATGTGGGATATTTCTCTCCTATGGTGTTTGCAGTAGGTGTGGTTTAAAAAAAAACTGTCCCAGATAAACTATGGGTACTCTTACGTTGTATATCACATTGCTACAATTATTATTTACTATTAGTTACCATTATTTTTAGTATTGTTAATATTTTTCCCAATGATATTTTATTGGTGTAGCATTATTTCTGGTTCACTGTTTGCATCTCTGGAGGAACTATAACATTATGGTGTACTTGTCATTCACCATAGTACTTCTCCAGCTGTTGGATAAATCTTAAAGTTTGTACTATAATTCCAACTATAAACTCATTATTCCAGTCTGGGAGTGTAATGTTCTTTTAAGGGAGGTGCAGTTATAGTTCATAGCCAAGCATAGATCACAAAGCTTCATTAAGTGCTCTATCCACAGATGGGCTGTAGGGTGGTCACCTTGTTATTTATGACTGTAGCTGTTTCAGCATCTTCTACATGTCCTGTTTGAAAAAAATTATAATTCCTGAAGTCTGGTGGCTTTTTTTTCCTCACACAGAAGTCATGATTCAATAGTTTGTTCTGATTCAACAAAATTGTTAAGTGTGTTCTTTTAGATTTTTACAAATCGAGGGTAGTGTGAAATTTAATTAGGTTTTAACTGGTCTACCTCTATGGAAGTGAGTGGAGCTAGGCTAATTTACACTAGATCAGAATACGTCCATAATGCTTATGGTCTCATTCACTAAATTATCATCATAGTGTGTTGATTTTTCAGAGTGATTAAAATTACACGTTAAGAAATTTTGACAAGAAAGGGAGAAAAGGAACTTTTCAAAGTTTGAAATCAGCATTTCACTTTAAAACAACTCAGCAAGGACCACCTGCTGCAAGAAAGCGCCTAGAGAAACTCTTATCATATAAATTCCTTTTCTGAGATGCACAAAAGAGTCCATATTTAAAGTCTATTGTTTGTTAATGTCATCGTTTAATAAAGGTGACAATAACGAGTCATGTGGAGTGTCCTTCACACTGAATGGCAGTAGTGATAGAAGAGTCTCAGCACAGAATACTATCAGAACACATAAGGTCTTACCTAACTAGAAGTAACACTGGGTGAGATGTTATTAGAACATTGTGCTCTGGGAGTGCTATGTTTGGAAATAACTGTTTCTTAGATTATTATCACAGCATAATTGATTCAGTATTTCCCTCTGTCCAAAATCAATTAAAAAATAATTTCTGAGGAAAATAATTCTATTTAAAAAATAAGAAAGCAATGATTTAATACAGTTAACACAACAAAATTTAATTGCAAATATTTAGCTAATAATCTTTTCTTTTTTCTTACTGTCTTTCTAGAAAAAATCTTCAATTTAATATTTTTCAACTATGACAAGGAATCATCTAACAGGATTTCAATGTCCACATTTAAGCAATTTTTCACACAGGTTGATTTGCAAAAGTGTGAAACATTCAAAGCCCCCTTGGAGTGTCACAACTGCTCAGTAACAACATTCTGAGATCATTTCCATAGGTTAAATACAGACTTAATTGCCAAATTAAGCATTGGTCATCCAGAACTCCAAGACACTGACAGTGAAATATCAAAACAGTCAGAATTGACATGCTCATGCTCTCAGTGTTCTAAAAATAACATAACAGCTGTTTAAATTGTTATGTTAAATTAATATTTAAATTAAAATATCAATAACACTCTTCCATTAACACTTTTGTTTTTAATGGGAAGAAGCACTCATGAAAGCAAACTAAAATCATGTTTTTCTTTTCATTCCATAGGAAATGCACAAAAAAGTAAAACTTACACAATTCTCAGAAATAACAAACAATGTAGAACAATATTTTAAATATATCTAAACTATGCTACAGTAAAAAAAGGTAAATTCTTTATAATAACTCCAATGAGTAGTTTGAATATTGAGGAACATAGAAGCTTTAATACCTTGAGCCTTTGAGAATTTCCTAGCCTCTTCAGTGTCTAAATCACATTTGCTAACCTCCTTTACCTCTAAGTCTGTTAATGAAAGTGAAAGTTGGTTTAATTTTTAAATCATTTAGATGTGTTTGAAAAAGTTACCTTTGGCTAAAGAAATTACTGGAGCTGTTTCACTACAAAGATTTCTTCTTTAACTGTTTCTTTTTTATGGTGTTTTCGGGTACCAAGAAAAAAGCAGAGGGAAGATGAAGGTCTCCAAGATCATTCCAAAGTAAAAAGGTGTATTTTCTGTTTCTTATCAGTCGGACACAAAAATTTCTGCTGATCTTTGACAATGTGTTTCTTTAAAGTATATTGGCTATTATTTTCTCCATTCATAGTAAAAACAGAAAGGTACATTAACCGCTGCTTTCATTTTCAGTATGTGATTCTGAGTGCAGAACTCAGCCTTATAAAGATCTGTAGCTGCTGACAAGAATTAACAGGCTTGGCCTTTTCTATTTCATGTAAGACACAGAAAAGAATGCTGAATGTTCATTCAAGTGTTTGATTGCTAGGCTGAAAAGCTGTTACTTCAATATGGAAGGTAAATGATAAGATTCAGACCTTCACAGTGAGCAGAGGAAAAGGATGAATTGAAACAAACAGCAGGCTGCACATCTCTCCAAACCAAACCAAACCAAAAGGAAAAAAAACCCACATCTATGTTAATCCAAATACGGCGTAGACTGATAAACCTATAACCTCAGTAGACAAGATATAAACTTTATTTTAGGGTTAAGGATGCAGAGGAGGGAAGAAAAGAACAATAGCATAGATTATGTGGTGGTTATCATCTTTAGATATACATAGCTGGAGTTAAGCAAAGAAAATGTGGGTAAAAGCTATTCTTTCTTTTGTGGCAGGCATATTTCCTTTGCTGATTTCAGACAAGGGAATCTTGTACTATTTGAGACTGCAAATCCTACTCCAGAAATTGAATTCAACAGGACTGAAGTGTGATCACCAAAGGAAGCTCTGAAGAAAGATTTAAAAAAAGACAAAATCAAATCGTTGATGTTCAAAACATAATTAAGTTGATTCCTCTCTCCTTTTCCCAGAAAGTAAAAACAACCTCTGTCCAAACATTGCAAAATACCTTTTTCAGTGACTCAATACCTTTGAATGTTAGAACTGGTTTTCTTTCACACTGATCTGCACAGGAGACCAGATTTAAATGATAGACAATCACAGAACAGACTACTAGTAGGCCAGTATACACAATGATGCACTGTCAGTTTTCAGCCCCTTCCCAGGCAGTTCTGCACACCTTTGGACTGAACGCATGAACACTGTTACTGTGAAAGCCTTAATCTGGTGTAATTTTCTACTTTCTGAAAGCCTGGGCTGTGTCATCAGGAAGTGTCATCAACATTCCATGTCATTCCATCAACAGTGTCATTCCTGCAGTTGAACAGTTGAGGCAACAGAAAGAGGGAGCTGTCTTGACTAGTTACAGAAAAGAAGCAGCTGATGATCCAAAGGAAAGCTGCAAAGTTTCTTAGGCTTTTCTTGTTTGGAGAAGCCAAACTAATCAGAAATTTTGGGCCATTAGGAGAAGATCAATATGGGAAGAAACGTGCTCTAATCTGGACAGGTAACTGACAGGGGAATAGTTCTTTTATTTCAGAAGCACATCAAGCAAGGGCTGAAGGAAACACATAAGGAAAATTTTGAGCTATGTAAGGAAATCCTATATTGTTTGTGTTTGTATTAATACCTTGCCTTTATCTTAAGATTTCCCTCTGAGTTTCCAGAGCTTTTGTTCATATTCAAGACGAAGAGGTCTACTGTGGTTTGGCAGCTCATGCGCTCCAATGACAAATGGAGTGGAGGCTGAGAAATGTTTTTTGTAATTAAATAAATTTCTGACATATGGTCAAACATACTTGCATGCAGGGACATAGAGTACAAAGGAGAAAATGAAATTCCTTTCATCTTCTCTCTGTGTTGGAGGATTTTTGGCACATGAGAGCTCTCAAGAAAATCTTCCTCTGGACTGCAGTTATGCCTTAGAACATACATCACAGGAACTGACTCCTCAATGAAGAAGACCTAACTCCTCAATAAAGGCCTACAATAGGTCCATTCATTGCATGAGGCATTCTGTCAGTAGATTCTGAGACGCAGATCAAAGGTTTCAAAGGTAACCAGTGAGTGACCAGACCCTCGTGGGGATGACTTT
Source organism: Larus michahellis (assembly GCF_964199755.1). NCBI lineage: Eukaryota > Metazoa > Chordata > Aves > Charadriiformes > Laridae > Larus > Larus michahellis. The sequence goes on from NC_133897.1 coordinate 83,281,706, forward strand.
GCAATACCTGAAAAAAGGGATTTTTAGCAGGTGGCAAGAACGCTCCTTTGAAACCCTGGATCCTTTAAAGCCTCTATTTTTTTTCCTTTAAGGTAGAAAACCAGAGAGACACGATAAATCATTGTGTTAAGTTTGGGGAGAGGTGAAAGCTTTGTGGTAGGGTATGACTGGAAGAATTTAATTAGTGCATTATGATATAGAATGTCATGTCTACATTAGAAAATTAAGCTCAGGCAGTATAAGTATCTTACCAAAGTAAGAAAACTGTTGATTAAATGGATTGCTAGTGCCTTCCCCACTCCCTCAGCTTTAAGCATTGTACTGTTTTTCTTTTAGGGATAAATCAAAGCAATTAAATCATTACGTATTGAAAAAGTAAGACCCAGCAGTTCATAATTGTTTATGACTGTTACAACTGGAAAAAAAAAAAGCCCTCTTGTACTCCTGATTCATTTTCATGATCCATTGACCAGCTGGTATGAGAAGCTTCATTAATGAAGCATGAGATTTCATGCAGTTTGGCCACCCAGCAGGAGATATGCTTCACCTTATGCAGATTCTCTTTTTATTACCTCTTACAGCCAGGAAAGTCAATGTGTTAAGGACACATTAAAAGTAAGATATGTATATATTATTCAGTCTTCTTTGGATATCACTGACAAGTATCATACTGCTTCTTAGAGTGACAGCTTTCAACAGAGCATTGCCCTGTGAAATGGAGTACAGAGCCACACAGTGTGAAAGGAAAAATGTAAAATCAAAGGAGTTTTGTAACAGCTATTATTCAGTGAGGTTTTAGATATTTTTAACAAAAGCAAACCAGGAGTTTTGCTCTCTCATAAGAAGTCAGTACTGGAAACAAATTAGATTTTATCTATCAAGTCAGTAACAGCATTAAAAACACGCAGAAATATTTTTAAAAGAACAGTCTCATATGTACATGTACATGAATGCATGGGCATAAGTGATGGAGCTTTTTAGGCATGTCATTGTATATATCAGTTACCTATAATGTATACCTAAACCAATCTCATTATAGCAAAAAATCTCTTTGATGCCTTTGAACAACAGGTACAAAATAATGACAAAGATCCTAAATGTAGTTCAACCACCAAGACACTTCTTAAAACATTTCCCTACTGCCCTCTGCATATCCTGGTCAATTAAGATAGAGGCTGGGCCCAAGAGTTTTGTTGAACTACATATGAAAATTAACAAAAGGTGTCAAAGTAAATTCTTACTTAATTTTGGCATTCATTTCCATTTTAACATCCCAAACTTGAATTCTCAAAATGCTGCTGAATTACTGTACTGAAACTGAAGTAAAAAAATTGACAGAGGAAATCATTGAGGTGGGACCAGGCGTCTGGGGGATGTGTGGCAACAGCTATACCTCCCCAAGCAGATTGCAAAGTCAGGAAGGCATCATTTTATACTATGTTCATCGCAATGGGAGGAGAGGATTCTCACTGCTTTGTAGGATGTTTTTTAAAGGTTCAAAGAGGAATAGAAAGGTATAATTTGGTTACAAGAAGAGGTACTAAATATACCTTATGTTATTATAGAGATTTTTGTAAATACCTCATGTTAATACAGATTCATGTATGAGGGCTTTAGGTGGGTCAAAAAAGATCCAAACAGTAAGCAGGAAGAAAGTTTGTAAAATGCTGTTAATAAATAATATAGGAATTTATACATGGCCTAATAAAAAATAAATGTATTCTTTATGCTACTGTATGGTTGTTATTCTCCAAACACCATTTACTCACTTTACACCAAAAAAGACCAATCTATTCCTACAGAAACCTTAACTGCTGTAGATAATTTAGATGGTTTAAGGAAAAAAAAAAAAAAAGACTAAAATTCAAAACAACTCCTTTTTTTCTTTGAGATGCCAAAATTGTGCATATTGTCTTCACCCCTTTCAGCTCTGCTGTGAGATATAGAAGGAGCTTAAGGCAAAAGACAAAAATGGAAAAAAATTAACATCCCAATTCCTGTCCAGAGAGAACAGAAAGACAGAGAAATTTAAAACAACAAAAACAAACAAAGCTCCAAAAAAAAATCAATAAACTTTAATGCACTGAGTAACTGAAGATAAGAAATTTTAAATTATTTCCAGAAATTGTGTATGTGCCTTCTAAAGAATGTTTAACATATTTGAAGCTTATGGACTGAATATTACACTAAACCACAGCTGTGTCATAAGGAAATTATGAGGTCGTACTACCTAAGTGGAATCACAAATGTATGTTATTGAAGCACAGAAAATGAAGATGGTAGTTTATGTCATAATCTCAGCTAAAGGTTTCTGAACAGTTTAGTATTAGTGACAGTAGTCCTGTCCTGATGCTGTTTTGCATTTCTTCCAGTTCCTTTTCCTGCCTAAAAGTGCAATGGTGCCAGAAGACTTCCAAGTTCACTACCTGCTGAGTGCAACCCACTCACAGGCTGGCTACAACTTGTCTCTCTATTTGTAAGTGTCATTCACCACTCTAAAGTGTTAAACAAACTATAGAATCAGCAGGTATAAAAATAAAAGTAATAACTTCTTTTTTCCACACTGAAATACCAAGGGAAATAAAATGTAGCTGGGAATCTATGATTGAAATTGGAATTTGCCAATGGTAGCATACCTGAACACCTCCATTTTCTTAAAAAGTGTCCTGAGACTTTACCACAAGTAACCAGTGGCTCAGTTTTCTCACCACTAAAAAAAGCTAAAGATAGTTATAGTCTACTCTGTATCTGAGTTACCACATTAATTGGTGGATAGTGATTGTTTGGGGTTATTTCAAATTTATTCAGTAATCCAAAAAAGGTTCATCACAGCTGTTAGGGTTAAGACACACCTGCCAGAAATTATATTTTAAGTAAATTGAAATAAATTTATAATAAGAAGACTTTAATAACATATTATAAAGGAATTCCATCGGGATTCCAACTTTTTTTGAAAGAAAAAAATGCCAAAAAATACATAAATAAAATAATTATTAATATGAAATGAAATAATTATGAGATGACACTTGCTTAACTTGAGATATTAAGTGGATGATAAGACAAAAATTGTATTATGTGGATTTATACATATCAACACTAGTTAATTTTCCAATAAAACAAATAAGAACATGGCATTAATGAATTCAGAGACTTTCTTTGGGAAAGCAATGAGTGAAACTATCTTCTGCAGTGCTGAATGAAGCAATAGCTTTAAAAGTGTGTATAATTATAAAAATACACTGGACACCTGCAAAAAAACTCTTATTTTAAATATCTAGTTCTTAAAATCTACCTCAGTACCATTTTCAGAACATCCAAGCCAAGCATATCAAGTTTACTGCCATAATGAAAATTATCAAAATTCAGAACTCAATTAATGTAGAGTTCTTTTAAACATAAGATTCACTGCAGTGCTACTTAGATAACACAGAGGTGTAACAACTTTGCAAGGTGGTGGAATGAGCTATGGAAACTAATTGTGAGCCTGCAACATAATAAAAAAATTGTTCTGTAAGCTATCAAATACCCCAGGCAACTCCCTGATGTCTTGAAGTAATCAGGAGAGTATTCTGGTCTGTCCTTTTAATTTCAAATGTTTCTGTTCTGCAGAGAGAAGAGAGTTCCAAAAATGACATTTTCTAAATGAAACACTCTTTATCTGAAAGTATCAAACAATTCTGTTAATATCTTCATGCAAGCCCACCTTAAAAGACACCTCTGACATTGTAAGGAACAATGAAGTTTGCCTAGTCATTACTTATCCAGAGACAAGTGAAATAGTAATGAGACAAACAGTGGAAAATGTTCTGATTCTTTCTTCTGCAAATGAAGACAACATAGCCCTGAGGAGAAGGACTTGGGGGTGCTGGTGGACAAGAAGCTCAGCACGAGCAGGCAATGCTCACTTGCAGACCAGAAAGTCAACCATATCCTGGGCTGCATCAAAAGAAGTATCACCAGCAGGTCAAGGGAAGTGATTCTACCCCTCTACTCCACTCTGGTGAGATCCCATCTAGAGTACTGCCTGCAGCTCTGTAGTCTTCAGCACAAGAAGGACATGGACCTGTTGGAACGGGTCCAGCGGAGGGTCACAAAGGTGATCAGGTGTCTGGAACACCTCTGCTATGAGGACAGGCTGAGAGAGTTGGGGTTGTTCAGCCTGGAGAAAAGAAGGCTTGGGAAGACCTTCTAGTAGCCTCACAGTACGTGAAGGGGGCCTACAGGAAAGACGGGGAGGGAATGTAATGATAGGATGAGGGGTAACGGTTTCAAACTGAAAGATGGTAGATTTAGATTGGATATCAGGAAGAAATTCTGTACTGTGAGGGTGGTGAGGCACTGGGACTGGTTGCCCAGGGAAGTTGTGGATGCCCCATCCCTGGAAGTGTTCAAGGCCAGGCTGGATGGGGCTTTGAGCAACCTGGTCTACTGGGAGGTGTCCCTGCCCATGGCAAGGGGGTTGGAACTGCATGATCTGTAAGGTCGCTTCCAACCCGAACCATTCTATGAATGTACAGAAAAGGAATTTTGGTCTGGTTATTCATTGAAGGAATAAATGCTTGAGGTAGGAACAGTGGAGAGAAAGGATGACATTGCTACTGAAGAGCAACAGACAACTATTCCTAATAAGCATATATAGAATCATAGAATCATAGAATCTTCATGGTTGGAAAGTACCTTTGAGATCATCGAGTCCAACCATACACACACACACACACACACAAAATAAAATAGATTGACCTTACAATGGAAAAAGAAAAAGGATAAAGAAATGAGCAGGAGGTAAAAATAGTCAGTTATCCCTCTGCATGAAGTTATCCTAGTACACCTGTGACAGACCCTGGAGGAATCCAAATTTTCATGAGTGCCTTCCTTCCCATGTGTTCACGCAAGACTCCCTGGTTTGTAGTGAGAGAAAGTATTCCACAGCAGCAGTAGGTGGTGCTTAGAAGTGCGCCAAGAGGAAATAACAGTTGTATTGTATATTTTCCTAAAATATTCACAGACATTGAGCTGCAGAACACAGAAAGATGTTATGGAGATACTTACATACCAAATGCCTCTAAAATTTGGCATGTGGAAATGAATGGTGTGTGCCTTCTCAGTAACAGTCTTGGCTGCCTATCATAAAGACCCTTGCTTACATCTGAACACAACTATTTTTTAGTGAGGTGACAAAAGGACACTTCGTTCTACTGGTGTAGTAAAAGCCAGGCAAAGACTCGGGCTCCTGTTTCACAACAAGTGTAATTTTTATTGGTATTTTTCTAATTTGTGCTGAATGAAAGGTTCCTAGTGCTCTCATTGATGACATGAACATTTTTTCTGTTCTAAGGAAAAATGTCTATTTCATTAAACTCTAGGTAAAGGGCTGTAGATCTTAATTTGCTAATATGCCAGAAATCTTTCAGAGGCCTCCTTAAGGGTTGGGAAAAAAGTCGTCAGATGCAAAACCTGTCAAATAGAAGATTACAAGCTTAATAGACCCACATTGTTTGAACCAAATGTTGTTCCAGTGAATAATTTACAGTCATCTCTATTCATTGAAGACCGAACATCTCAGGCATTACAGATTTAATTTATCAAAAAACAAAAAAGAAGAAAACTTATTGAACAAGTATTGAATGCAGAAATTTTATGTCATTTTTGTACGATATTTTTCTTGAGAGCTTAGACTAGACACAGTATTCACATGTGATCTCACAAGTGCAAAGCAGAGGGCAATAATTCCTCCCTTTGATGTCCTGCCTGTGCTGCTGTGAATATCTCCCAGGCTGCTTGTTGTTTCTGCAGCCAGGGCACATTGCTGGCTTATGCTGAGCCTATGTCTGCCAAGGCCCCCAGGTCCCTTCCTGAAGAGCTGCTCCCAGCCAGGCAGTCCCCATCCTGTGTCCTTGCACCAGTGCTTCCTGCCCAGCGGCAGCATTTGGCTGCAATTTCTATTCTAACTAGAATATTTCTATTCTAATAATAAATAATAATATACTAAATATTACACATAATATATAATTATAACAAATAATTTTAATATATAATTAAATAAGAATTTTTTTTCATAGACATTCAACTCATATTTGCTCATTGAAATACATGTGGTTCCTGTTGTCCTCTTCCTTCAGTCTGTCTAGGTCCCTCTGGATGGCAGCACTGCCCTTCAGTGTCCCCAGTGGTGCCCTCCCTCCACTTCGGTGTCATCTCCAAACTATTAGAGTGCTCTCCCTCACCTTCTGCAGACCATTGATAAAGATAGTAAATCAAACAGGCCCCAGACAGACCTTTGCAATAGTTGCTTGTCACAGACCTCCAGCTCAGAATAAGAACAATTAACAACCACTCTCTGAGCCTGACTATTCAACTCATTATTTAGCTATCTAGTTCTCTACTCACGCATAACACAAAATCCCAACTTCAATACAGGAATATATGGAAAAAGGTTGCTTTTCAGCTATTCATGGGTGGAGGCCATTTCATGCTATTTAGCTTGACTTTAGCAAGGCTTTCAATGCTATTTCGTGCGCTAGGCTTAGGGAATTTTGGAGTTAACCAATAAGAAATTCAACTTTATTTAAACAGTACTCCTTAATCTCTTTGAAAACAAAACTTCAAAGCAAGCTTGTACTGTATCTGTTTCAGAGGCATCTCGGTTTAGGAGCAAAGATCTCACCGGAGAGATTTCAATATCCTTATTTAATATGTAACAGTGAGTAAGAACATTGTTTGTAGCAGTTACTAACTTTTCTAGAATTTATTGGTTTCAAACACTCAAAGTTTAGTGACTTTAAATGAAAGAACCTTATTCCCTCTCTTTTTGTCTGTGCATTAGGATGAAATATTTAAGACTGGATCACAGATTATTTTTTTTACATAGGTAGCTTCCCTACTTCATTCAAAAGGCTTGTTGATCACAAGCTATTTGATACCGCTTCGCATAGATCAGTATGTGGCCTTAGATCTGTTTGCTAATCAAACCATGCTGGAAGAAATCTCCACATGTCTTTCTCTCTGATGTTCATCACAAGAGCTAAATAAGTGCTTTCCAAACACATATAAATTTATTTGACTGCAGTCAGATTACTCATTTTGCAAATAGAAAACTGTAAGGTTAAGGCCAAATGCAGTTTTTCATTGAAAGCAGCCAATCTGAGATGGTTACACCTAGCTTCTCAGGGCAGGTAACACAATACCGCATTTTATATATTCTTACGGACTTTAGCTGCTGTTCGAAGAGTTCTGCTTTTTTGCATGCTAGACTGGAAGGTTTTAAGGATGGCACCTGGAAAATAACAGTGCCTTGCAACTCCTTAAAACAGTTTTATTTAAACCACTGGTGCAGCCTAATGTATAATCAACACTGCACAGATAAAAACAAAAGGGTTTTTTATGGTGATTTACATTTACCTGTTCTTTGAGAAAATGGCTTTTTTCTCTCACCTTTAACCTCATTCAACATACATCTTATGTATTAAAAACATGCGAATACGTGAACACATGAAAAAGACAAATTCGTGTAGTAGTCTCAGATATGAACAGTTTGGACTCTGGTTTTAGTCTGCTCTGCTCTGCAGCATCATTTCTCCTCTCCGGCTACAGGGCCTCATCACATTTGCCTCACAAACTCCTCTTCCTGTTTTTATTGTTTCCACTGGCGCATACCGATGCTTTTGCCCAGGCAGCTTGTGTCATTCCCCACTCAGCTCACATTTGGTCCCTACATTTTTTTCTTCCCCATTCCCTTTTTCAGTCACATTCCTGGTCTGCTTTAAGACCTTCATGGACAGTTACAGTGTTTCTTTCCTTTTCCGACGAGCCTCTGGTCAATATAATTTATTTTTATCTCCTCAGGCTTTTTCCTGTAATGTAGCTCAGTTTTCTCTGCAGTCTTTTAAGATTGGTCTTTTTCCTTCATTTGCTTTAGTGGTGGTGCATTTAGCCACAGGAAATACAGTTTTTCTGGCATCACTGAGAGCCTACATCCCAGCGGACAAACAAAACTGAGACATAGGTGCTAAGGAGAACAGACATGTCTGTTGAAAGGGATGGTTGAGCTTCTGCTTAAGATATATCTCCTCCACCTCCTAAAGAGAATATCGTGCCCCTGAAGGAAGGAGGTGATCCAAGAAACCACAGACAGTTGGTGACCAGAAGACCACACTATTTGTCAAACGATTAAGACAGGACAGGTCAATTATATTTTAGAAATGCTTTCTTATCTGTACTAGTTTTACAGTAGAATCTAAATGACTACACTGACAACATTTACCTGAGAGATTAATCTCCCCTGTAAGGTCATTCTTAGTTCTGGAGAAATGTCTGCATGACTATATTAGTGCGAGGTTATGTTGCTTTTAACCCTGGGAAGACATGGCATAATCAAACCTTCCTTTGTGTCTTATGCTTTGAGGAGATTTATTTAGAAGACGTGAGTCAACTTAAATATTTTACATGATGACATGCTGATAGCAACATATGTCACTGTGACCTCAAAGCTTGTTTATTAAGATTTCTTTTTCACTGAAGTATTAGTGAGACTCATCTGCTGCTTGCAGCTTGTTCAGGATATAGCACCATGATTGCCTATGAGCTTGCAACACTGTGATAATATCCTCCCCAACCTTGAAACAAGTAGTTTTATAAACATTGGAACTAACGTATAAAATTGACATTTTTAAGTTAATGGACTTCAGTGTCTGAGTTGCAGCTTTCCCTGCTGCTGAGGTGAACAGAAATATTCACTCTAACAGATATTAAAAATAAGTATAAAACGTGGAAAATTGGAAAATCATGTTCTAAAATTCCTTTTTTGAATCTCTGGCTATGTCAGCTGCATTATCTCTCTATTTAATTTCCTCAAGGATTTATATATCTGAAATTTCTTTCCTTCAAAGATCTGATGGGGTGCAGCACTTGTTTTGAGAGTTAAACTGTGACACTGATTTATGAAATATTTGAAGGTTTCCTAAACGCTTATGCTTATAATTTCTTTCCTCCATGAATTCATGATATTAAGAATATCACTATTTTAAAAGCAAAAGAAACCAAACAAAGGAATCTTACCTCTTAACAATTAATTTTTGTTTGTTTGTTTATTTATTTATTTGTTTGGTTGTTGTTTGTTATGTGGGTTCTGGGTCTGGTTGGAATGGAAGTAACTTTATTCATAGCAGACTACCGTCCTGTGTTTTACGTCTATGAGTAAAACAGCGTTGATGAAACACCTATGTTTTAGTTATTGCCGAACAGTGCTTGCACAGCATCAGGGCCTTCTCTGTTTCCTGCGTTGTCCCTGCAGTGAGTAGGCTGAGGGTTGGCAAGAGCTTAGGACGGGACACAGCTGGGACCTAAACTCACTAAAGGTATATACCATATACCATATACCATTATGCTCACTAATAAAACTTGTGGAGGAGTTTTTCCAAGGTAGCCATTGCTCAGAGACTTGCTGGGCGAAATATGGTGTGTGATCATCTTTGCATCACTTCTTAGGTTTCTGTGTTGGGTTTTTTTTTCATTCACCTGTTAAACTATCTTTATCTCAACCCATGAGATTTTCTTGCATTTGCCCTTCTGATTCTCTCCCCCATCCTGCTGGAAGCAGGGAGTAAGCGAGCAGCTGGTGGGTGCTCAGTTGCTAGCAAGGGTAAATCCACCACACTGGGACTGAACAAGTTATGTTTCTGTAAGATGAGATGCATACAGAGAACAGAAGATGGTATCATTCCATACACAAATATTTTTATGATGCATGGCTTGTTCTGGATAATTTTGAATGTTGCTTCATTTTCCAGATACATTCTCATTTTTTTTCCATAGTCATAGAGAATATTTTTTGTGTTTCCTAAGGTATCTATGTATTAGTTTCAGTCACTTATGTAGTCAGAAAACTGTACTCTTGATCTCCCAAGTACCATAGTGATTCCTGCAAATAGGAGTTACGATTCAATACCTTGTAGGTGTTTTAAAAGTACCCCAACTATATAGACAATGAGTTAACACGTCCAAGTCTCGATTATGAACTTCTTTCAACTTCTGAAGAGAGGAATTAACATTTAAAGATAAGACTAGACTTGAAGCCAGAGATGTTTTATCATTTAATGGTCATTTGAATTGTAAAAGAGAAATATTTCTTTTTTAGTTTGGAAAGGGTATCTCATGAGGACATGTGCATTTATAAGTGTTCTTAACTTTAGGGGTTTGAAATGTCATTAACGTAATGGCTCTCACAAGTTTCCCACTGTTGGAGAAAATAGGCCTTATGATATCTATTGACATGGGATCTAGCTGTCAGGCAGGGTTGAAGTCAGATTAAGAACAATTCTCCACATATAAGTCTTAACCTTGCTTTCCATTTAGGTTCAAATTTTCTCTGAAGTTTCATATCCCTGACCACAGTGACATGACTGAAATTTAATGATAGGTCAAATTATAGAGCTTTCAAAATGAGATCTGAAAATCCTCATAGAACAGTCAAAACACTTTTTGAAAGTTTGCCAAGACTGTTGATTACACAAAAGGTGACAGGCCCCTCTAATAAATTTTGTAAGAGAGGTTGACTTTTGCTTCAGCAATAAAAAGTACAGAAGTTATATGGTAATCTTGTCCATCTTTCTTACCAATGGAATACCCATTTGATCCAAATGCAGGCTAGTTTATTCCTCTTTGAACTCAATATCCAAATAAATTATATAGATATCTCTTCAGACTAGGTTCTTCCCTGTTTAAGTTTTGATCTACTTGATCATTGACATAATTTGCACAAATTTTGGCAATTCACTGAATCATCCTGTCTACTTAGCACCATTCTCTACATTAGCACACTTCTCTTACGTTGGAGAACAAGCTTTATAAAGAATTCTGAAACTGTTTGTTTCAATGTTTAGCAAAATAACAATCTAATCGGGGGTTCCATGTAACTTTTTTGTAGAGAATAAAGAATGATAACAGAGTGAAAAATTGTGATTGCCTTAAAATTGCCTTAAAAGCAACTCCCTTTTAGAAAAGATATAGAAAGGTAAGCCAGAGAAAGGAAACAAAAAGATGGAAGCTTTTAGGGCCTTGATTAATAACAGAGAAAATAAATAAACTTTAAAGCAGGATTTTATATGTATCCCAGAAAAAAATGGGGTTATTTATTTATTTATTTATGAAGGGTAGGTAGTATGATGATGTAGTTTCTGAGACGGGAGTTTAGCTTTGTGGGCAGCCATCAAAGGACTCATCTTAGAGGCATTCTACAGAACAAACTGAAATATTTAATACCTAGTAAATTTCTAAATTAATGATGATATTCAGATGGAACTGAGTGCCATTCAGGATGATGATGCTGTCAACAAAAAATAAAAATACTGGTGGTAGATAAGAAGAGTTCAGGGAAACCTGCTGAATAAATGTGAGAATGTGAGAAGACAAGCTCTGCAAATACTGTGTATCCACTGACTTTAATGGTGGAAGAGCAAATGGAGATGAGATGGTTATTGTAAAAACAAAATGGTAACTGGAGGAGTTTTTGAGAGGGAAGAATGCATGCTTCTATCGCAAAGAAAAAGAGCCAGAAAAAAACTGAATAATCAAGAAGACTTAGAGAGCAAAACAGAATCATCATGAGAGAGATCAGGGGAAGAAAGAGGATGAGGTAAGAGGAGAAAATGAAAGAATGAGAAGGAAGAACAGATGAGTAGAAGATGGTTGGATGAATCAGGCTGTACGAGCATTGCAGAAAGAAATAAAGGTAAAAAAAAAACAAACCACCCAGGAAAAAAAATGTGAAATGTGTAAAAGGGTGACTCAATAGATGAATTAGCACTCTTCAAGTGAAAATCTTTCCCAAAACAGCTTCTTACTCATTCTATACAAATATGCAACACAAAAAACCCTATTCAGTTTTGAAGTCTTACAAAATTTTCTGACTCATGATCTTTGAAATTGTGTGATGGCCAGTGCTGCCCAATTAATCACTTTCCACAGTACCAAAACATTTCTTTGATGACTCTGTCTGCATAGCTGACCAAACCCTTACTTTTAAGATAATTTTAATAGAGTGGAACTGCTGCTGAAGGGAAGTAGAATCAAAATGCTGGAGGGCAAAGTCCAGGTACAATGAGACTTTAATTAGTCAGGTTCCTAGCCAAGGCTTACTCCAGCCTTCACTGAAGTCAAGAGAACACCTGCCACTGATTATAGTGTAATTGGATCAAAGGTGCATGACAAGATGAAGATTCTGTGAGAGTTCTTTGTCCTCCATTCTTTTTAATAGAGATGTCAAAAATTGTAATTTTTCTTTGAAGGCTATATTAAGGTTTGGACTTATTTTCCTATATTTTGTAAAGCAAAAAATAAAAGTAAAACGCAAAATGGTTTGGTTTTCTTTTGTCTGCTTTGTCAGTTGTTTCCTTCTTGTTTTTTCCCACTAGATTATAAAAGTTAGAAGGAAAACAATTTAGAAAAGTTTTCAGCAAAGCGATACTTAAAAGCCTTTTTAAAAAAATATTTCCCTCTCCCCTTTATATTTCTCTCCCTACAGCGAATATTTTTCTGGTCTATTGCTTGCTGGGGAAGTCAGTTTAAATTGTTGCAGTACTTTCCCTGCATGTGAAGAACCAGTGATGTTGTGACCTTCCTGCCCTCCTTGTTGGGCTAGGGAAAGGAAAAGTCCTCTATTCTCTGCCTATTACTGTTTCCTGAAACAGCCTGCTTCTGTAGGTCATTGGATATAAATGAGAGCAATCTTTTCAATAAAATAATGTTAATCAGAAAATTAACAGTTGGCAATGTCAGAACTGGTCAGAACTAGAAAATTTGCCATTTAGGTAGATACTGCCTGTTCTGCTATATTGATCTCACAAGCTCACAAGCCAGGAACAGTTGATTTAAATACAGCTATAGAAAGATGAAATTTAAAGGCTGATACAATAATGGGCATGTGTGAAGAAATCACAGCTGTGCTACAAGGCCTACATGTATCTCTAAGGAAATAATTATAAAAAAAATTCCAATATTTATCAAATAAAACTTATCCTTCAATAATACACATTTCATATTTTTCAACATTTAAATGAAGTCAGAGAGGAAATATTTTTCCACTTCTTAATAAATTAGTGATGTTTCATATTTCAAAAAAATATCAACTTCAGGTTTGTAAAGTACTTAAAAAACTTAATTTTTTATTAATTATTCTCTCCATTTAATTTTTTCTTCAATTCACTGCAAAAAAAAAAAAAGGAAATATTCTGTTTTAATTTTCAAAATGTTCAGTTTGAGATCAATAATTTAATCCTGATTTTTGTTTTGATTAAATTTCAAATCTCACTCAAAAGGAAAAATAATGTTCATCCTAAAAAAATATTTTTAAATCATTACTATAGGATCCTTTTGGGCAACTTGTAAAAATACCTTTGTTTCTTCAAAACGGTAAATTCATTTACACTATCCCTTTTACCTATAAAACCTTTCAGTTTCCACAATCATCATTTTGTAAAAAAAAAAAAAAAAAAAAAAAAAAAAATTGAACTCTAGATTTGACTAAGTTTATGAGCCACAAGTGTGTCACCTGATCAATCATATCTGTATAGCTTTCCAGCACTTTGTTCTAACATTACAAAAATTGTTTGACATATTCCTTGAATTTATTCCCATAAAACTGATCTTGTACTTATCAAGTTGAAAAGAATCTTCTGAAAACATCTCCTCTGTCAGGAGAGGATGAAGTAAGAATCACAGTCACCTGAAAAAGAAACACTCTCTTGGAATTACCATGCAAAGTCACTAGTAATAGGAGGCATAGGTAAGCTTTAACACACATGGAAGTGACCTTCTTTAGAGAAATCCAGGAGTGAGTTAGATGACAACTTTTTTTAATGGTTTGATAAATAGTCATAAGAGAATTAAGCAGGCACTTGCATTGCCTTTTAGCATTACCTTATAAAAGCAAATAAAAAATGAAGTAACAACAAAGTGAAAAATAGCACCACATTTCCACCATATGTGTGGTGGAACATGACATATATGTAGAAAATGAATATTCCAATAAGATACCAATCAGAGTGAAAGCATCCATCACTGGAGAAAGAATCTAAGTAAGGAGGTGGAGAATTTCCTCAAACTGGTTAATATTTTCAAATATGCAGGATGGATTTTTTTTCCCATATTTTACAGTCTCAAAAACAACAAAAAAAAAACATAATGTGGAAAAATATCTGCCTATTTTGTACTTTGGATAAAAGCATACTTCACCCAGATGCACCGTCCTAAATTGTTCACTTCTTGAATAACCATGATATAAGGACTTAGAAATATATAGGTGCGAAGCATTCAAGCAAGTTCAAAATAAGACCTGACAGTAAGACCAACCAAAACAGGATCTTCCAGAAGACTTCCCTGCCTACAATCTGTTGTTATTAACTTCAAACTCTGGAGCTAAGGAAACAGAGATGTAGTTAAAACAGTGATGAGCAATATAAGAAGTTCATTGTAGAGTCCTACAGCACTATCGACAAAGTGATCTGTCAGACTCATACTGTTTACCCTAGAGCTCTTGGGAAGCCCTTAGAATTCACCTGTTACTGAAACAAGCTTCTTAGATGGAAATTGAGCCTTGCCCTTAAAACACCAAAAGCAATAATTGGTGAAATAGCAGCCTGAGAATCAAATTCAAAAGGTTTCAATTCCACTGAAATTATGTAAGTAAACTTCTTTGCATGTTTTCTTTATTTTTAAATGAGTGAAAGGGGTTTTCAAGAATCTGAAGACTGACTGGTTACTGAAAATGTTATCTCAGTTACTGAAAATGTTATTTTTTTCTTCTTCTTTCAGGTTCTGCATAACCAACTTCAAAAATTTATCAAAAGGAAAAAAGAGCATCAGGTATATTCTTGGATCATTCCTATGCCTCAAGTCACGGTGATCAAGAATTATGTAACATATTACCTTGCAATTAGCTTTTCCTCACAGCTTTTGCTTCATGTAAGAAGGCCCTCTGGGCTCCTGATTGGATTCATGGAAGTCTACTTATAAATAAATAAATAAAAGATGTGAATGCTGAAGACAACTGTAGTCAAAAGAAATTAACATGTGGATTGTTGGAAATCATCAAGACAGACTATTTAAACTGAAGTTTCTTTCTTATTCTTTAACTGTCTAGGGACTTAATGCTTCATTCTCCTTGAAAGCCAAAGACACTAGAATAAAACTCAGTTGGAAAACCATGTAGTCAGTTTTCTAGAGTCACTTCTCCTAGCTCAAAAACAGAAAAAAAACCTCACAAAACTATTAAATATAGAGACACCCAGGATCTGTAGGATGAACTGAGCATAATTACAGAAGCATAGGCATCTCAAAATGCCAAACCTAAAAAATCCTTCATTAGCCTCCAGCAGGCTCACTATTGGCTGTATCATTCTTTCCATAGCTCACAAGCAACATTTTTTAGCAAAAAACCCCTTATTTCACTAAGTCATTTTTGAATGAGGATAAAGTGTAATGTGAAGAATGATTAGACCTTACCGCATCCCTGCTTGCCTTCCAGCAAAGCACTATGTGGCCTCACTACAGGGTTCAACTAATGTGAGGACAAGACAAGCTAACTTACAATTTTCACATGAGTAAACATGTCAAAGTAAACTCTTGTCTCCTTCAATACTTTAATTTACACTAATAACTCAGATTTAAACAACAAAACACTCTTTTCACTGAACTTTTGCTGTAACTTGATTCCTTCGAACTAAGAAAGAAACACAAAACTTTTTTATATTAGTTATTTGAAGGTTAGACTTATTCTGAGTGCAGAGCTTCAGCAGCATCTTAAAGACAAGAAAGTATTCCTGGGTCACCTGTTTCTTGACTTTTATTGTGCTTCCAGCCTATATTTATCTCCTCTCCAAAAAATTAGTGTCATTTGCTGCCACCCAAACAATCATAACCCTAAATTAAGCACTACATCTTTGCTCAAATAACAGCTGAAATGAGAAAACACTACTATAAAATATGTTCAGTTATGAGATAATGCTTTACAGAGGGCAGGCTGTCAACTCTGTCCCTTAGCCACATTTGAATTTGAAGAGAACTTAAGCAGAAGAAGAAATGAGAAGGACGAAGGAAAAGTAGGTTAAGGTAGGAATATATAGAATGGAATCTATGATTATAATTAAGATTTCTCTTCTAATTTATATAAAATAATTTAACATAGAGTAGTTTTTTAAAAACCTTTTATCAAGTGACAGTAAAGTCTTAAACCCCAGCAATATAGATAACAATAATGTCCCATACTTATTTAAATAGGATTATTTCTCTAATCATCCTGACCCAAGACAACTAATAGCAGTAAATCCTTCTAATTACTTCCTAGAATAGGATTACTTTCACCTGACTGAGTAAACTGACATTTTAAATTCCTTTTTACAATATAACAGGATGTGTTCTGTTCAGTGCTGCATTTCTAATGCCCCAGTGTCTGGCAGAAGCATATTGTGAATTTCGTTCAAAATACCAAGGCAGGTGTTCAAATAGATATCCCAAGCTCCACAGAAAACATAACAAAAGCCAGCATTTAACTTTCAATGAGGAAGGAAAGGGAACATGTCAACTTGTGCAATCCTTAAGAAACAGTAACACAGAAGCTGTTTAGACTTGCATCAATTCATTTACCTGGTGTGCAAACCTTGTCCCAAAGTTATTTTGTTTCATTAGAGTCACATTTTGTATGAAAATCACACACTGAGTTCAGGGATTGGCTCTGCTGAATGAACGCACTCAGTTGCAAATCCTGATGTTACTGGAGTGGTAACAGTTAAAGTCAGTAGAAAATAGAAGGTCCAAACTTCGTGACAGATGCAACAGATGTTTATAGCTGGATATGATGCAGAAAACTTTTCACACATTTCTCAACACTGCAACTCAATTACAGTAATTGAAAATGCCCATGAAATTTAGAATTTGGTCTGGTTACTCAAATATGTAAAGATAACGACTTTTCCCACCAAATTCTTATTGAAGAGTGAACGGACCTTATTGAAGAATTCAGAATATAAAGTAGAGAAAAAGCCTTCAAGGATATCAGTTTGGCAAGGACACATGTGACTAACTTCATACATCTGACTCATCTCACAAAGTCAAAGGAACAACTTATCTTAGCAGCGTAACATTTGAGATTAAAAAAGATGTAGCCAGCTTCCCTCCTATACTTTCTCATCCACAAAATTATTGCAAAATCTATTTTGGAGGAGCTTTTGTAGATACTCCAACTTATTGCAGTGTAGCCCTTTGGCTACACAAGATTGACTCCAGAGAGAAAACAGAAGGAAAGAAAAAATTATTTGGGGGGAAAAAAAAAGTTATCTCCAGATAAGAATAGCCTATGTTAAATGTATTCCCAAACCGAGAGAACACGTCCTGTGGTGACATATGATATGGTGACATGTTTACAGAGTATTAAAATGAGCCAAAAGCATTGATGAGTAATCTGGGATCTAAGTGAAAAAAAAAAACAAACAAAAAAACCCAAATATCCAAACAAAACAAACAAACAAAAAAACCAAAAACAAAAAGCCAAAACATACTTAAAAATTAGCCATTAATACAAGAGAAAGATGTGAAAGCTTGGCTCCATAGTAGTCACTATACCATTTGTCATGAGCTCCAATGGACTCAGGATTTTGATCAGGAAGTTTGAATGTCCCTTAGAAGATTTTCATAAAGAAATGTTATCTTAAAAAAAATGAAACACATTCTTACATAAAATGTATAATCAAGGCCACTAAACAACTTTTTTTTTTTATTGTACAACAGGAAATAAAATTAGGAGTAATGAATAAAATTTTGGGGGTCTTTTCATGAGACATTCATTGCAATTTTTCCTCTCTAGCATCATTGCAAAATATAATTTTGACAGTTTTGTAGTCTCAACTTGCATATTTTAACACCATTTTATATTTCTTTTAAAGTAAATCTTAGCACTACGTTTTCTGAATTGATTTTGTGATAATTATATCAATATAATAATTTCTGCTCCGGAAATATTAATATGTACTTCTAACTTTTCCTACTTTTCCTTGAGAATGTCCCATAAAAATATTTTAATGACAGACAAATATAAATCAAAGACATTCTGGAAGAAAATGTTATAAAATGTTTATGACAATTTAAGGATTTGTATTATAAAACTTAAAGCTAAATTGAACACCAAAAAATACCTTGCTGGTTTTGGCTTTTTGGTTTACCTGTATTATCTGGATCTTTTGTTTAATTCAGAATAAGGGACAACAATGAGAGTATGCTGACAAATTAAAATGCATTTACAACTGATTTATATTTTCAAGTGTACCTGCCAGTTCAAGACTGAAAAGTTCACGTTGTATTTCTTCAAACAATGGAAATCGCACTATATGCCTTTTATAAGGTGATTTACATTGCAACCACAGGTAACAGGGAACATCTCCCTCTGTTTATCTAAAACATGGGATATTACATGTAATTTAGAGAAAGAGATGGTCCCTTCTACTGAAACATTCAGTTCTGTGAGTTCAGCAATGCCATCCCAGTTATGAGCAATTGTATCATGAAGTAGATGGAGAGAGCATCAGCTGATTTCCAGATTGATTACAGGGAAGCTGGGCTAATGAAATGGTAGCTGAAGGCAGTGTCACAGATGCTGTGAGAGGAACAGAAGAGAAAAAATTGTTTGCTAGTGAGATGGGAATCTACATGCCTCTTGTATCACAGATAATTGGATTAATCAGAGTTCTATTGCCAGCAGAGCCCCATATCCCTATCTCTTGACTCATCTGTCAAAGACACTGGTAAAAAGTGGCCCATAGGGATGTCACACCAGAGGGAAGGGTAACATCAGCATAAAGGCATTATGGCATTTGATAGCAAGTTAGGGAATCTGACATATCTGTAAACAAGATATTTATATATTTCTGAAGAGGTTAACTATTGAATTGCCAGCTAACTGTCCTGGTTTCAGCTGGAATAGAGTTATTTTTCTTTCTAGTGGCTGCTGTGTTTCAGATTTGGTATGAAAGGAATGGTGACAATGTATATTGTTTTAGTTGTTGCCAGGTGATGCTTATATTAGTGAAGGACTTTTTTCAGCTTCCAATAGAAGCTGAGAGGGAGCATAGACAGAACAAGCTGGCCAACAGAACATTCCACACCATAGATGTCATGCTTAGTGTATGAATGGGAGTTGACCAAGGGGCAAGAATCCATGATCACTGCTTGGGACGGTCTAAGCAACAAATTCACTGGGTGGTGAGATTGACTTGTGTTGTATTACTTCGTCTTGTACATTCTTTTGCCATTATTATTATTCTTATTTTCCTTTTTCATTATTGTTCTATTAAACTGTATCTCAGCTCAGCTCCTTTTTTCCCTCTTCTCCCTTTCTAGGGGAAAGCAGGAGAAATGAGTGAGCGGCTGCATGGTCCCAGCTGCCGGCTGGGGTTAAACCATGACACTAACCTAACCAAAACTTTCAAACATTTTGAAGGTAAATGGCTCATATAATCAGAATCTTGAAATCATTCTATGTTAGTTTAGACTGCTATCATTATGGTTTAGGCTTTATATTCCTAACATTAGGAATATTATAGATGAGTTGCTCCAGTGTTTGGTAAAAAGAAGGGGTGGTTTGAACAAGGATTCAGTACAGGAATGTGATTAACAGATGGAAAGAGCAGGCTGCAACACTGGTATTTCAAGGAATCTGGAACTGCTCTGCACATTGCCGTCAGAGTACACATCAAAGCGTTTGAGGAAGTTTCCAGCCGTTGAACTGGGGAATGCACTTCTTGTATCACCCTATAGTCCACAACAGTGTTACAACATCCTATCGTCCTTAGGCGATAAAGCATTTACCAGTGAGTATTCAAGAAAGAACTGGGTGTCAAGTTGCCTCTTTAAAGTTTAGTAAGTATCAAGTTTTCACTAATTCATAAATAAATTAATGGTTCTTGAAGTTCATGGACTGCTTGCTTTGCCACAGATGGCTTCCTCTGGCACTTCTCTGCTCTTTCTGTTTGCTGTATTTGCATTGTGATCTTGCTGAGTTACTTGGATTCCTTCTGGTTTTTATACAGGTTTGCCATCCTTGAGGGGTGTTCTCACCATGAGCATCCTGAAAGCCAAATCATGTGCATCATACATCACAACACGATATCTTCAGACACCTCCCCAGATGCTGTTTGAAATGTGCCACCTGATTTGCTGAAGTACTGGAAGACTGAAAAGAACACAGAAATACAAAAAATCAACTCCCCCTATACACACATTGCAAAACTTCTGAATTTTCTCACTGAGAGATACGAAAGTATGATGTGCTTGCTCACCACACAAAACACTGCTCAGTCCGTCTTCACTACCATGCATTATTTCCCCTATTGAAGCTTGTGTTGTGTGAAAAGGCTGTTTTGAGTGTAAAAAGGCAAGAATTCATAATAAATTTGTATGTGAGAACAATGTTTTATTATTATCTTAAATAAGTAATTAGATGGAAAGATGATAATGACACACTGACAACACTAGTACATATAAAAAGGAGAATGTACTAATCTTTCAGTGGCAAAGAAAAACATGTTATTGTATTGCCTTATCCAGTAGGTTTAAATAATAACACCATCATGACATGAAATTTACGTTTAATTTTAAACACCTACTTAAAATATCTTATTCATTTAGTATGAATATACTTACTCAATTTTCCATGCTACTTTGAAAAATATTCTATAATATTCTGCCATAATCAGTTTCAAAGAGTTGTAAGGATATCTTAATTTATAGCCTGAAGCTATACAAACTTGATTGTAACAGTACAGCTGTCAGGAAACAATTTTCCTGTCCTTTGAGAATTTTTGATGTGTCAAAAATTTTCCCATCTAAAATGAGGGCAGAAAAATCAAAATCCCCAAAATAAAATTAATCCTTCAGTCCATACTCAGTTCAGTTTCACATGTTGTTTCTTGCATAGAGAACAAGGATAAAAAACCCCCACTGGTTGCTTTAAAGCACTTTTGTAATTTTATTTTAAAGTATTCATTGGCTTTTAATTAAGATTTTTTTGATTAAAAAAAAAAGCTAAAAATGTTAGGGTAATCTCTATTAGAGTCAACTCTATTTACTCGATCCCCAAATCTACACAGAAGACAGCCATGGCAAACCGATTTCTCCTTAGTAAGAAGATGAGAAACTTAAGAAACATCACACACAAACTAAAGACACAAGGCTTCCCCAGAAAAACAAGAAAAAAAGAGAAAATCAGAAGATTAGTATATTCTTATCTAATTATTTAAAATCTACTTTGACTCCATACTTTTTTGAAGTATATTTTTTTCCATGGGTTTGTCATTCTAAAAAATACATCCGTTCTGAGAAAGATGGGAGAAGCGATATTTAGGACATGACTAGCACATGCTAGTTATGGTAATAATAATAATTCCTAATCAAACAGTTCCTTAAGTGTGTTTCAGAAAAACAAAACCGTGTTATTTTTTAAAGAATGTGGACATCTGTTGACAGTTATTTCCATGTTTACCCCATGTTTATTATTTACATTTTGTACCTTAAAAATCTAATTGTTTATTAAAAACAAATTAATGAAAGCAAACCTTATGGCAACAGAGGTACGCACCAGAATGAAACGGAAACTGTCAGAATAAATCAAATTTGCCCTGAAGCCCTATTAATCTGAGGCTTTATGATTGCCTGCTGCTAGTGCTAAAATGTCAACAACTGAAGTGTTGTAGGTTTGGGATATTTTTAATCTCTAAATGCAACAACCGTCAGTCAGAGGAGAAATTACATTTGAGTAAATGAGTGTGGCTCTCCTTTGGGGTAAAGGCAAATGTGTCAGAATTATCACAGTGAGGCTGGCATAGCATCTGGGCTGAATTAATCTATCACAGAGGTCTTTAATGTCTCCAGAACAGTAGTGCGTGCAGACCACATGCTTCTTCTGACACATCAAGCCATTTCCCAGGAGACCTCGCTTTGGTCTACAGTACCACAAACGGTTTTAGGCAGCTTGGCACAGACTGAGTTTCAGCAGTGGTCTAATTTCTCTAGGATTTACATTGCCCCTAATGCAAACAACAGTGTTTGTTCCTGGGGAAAGTTGCACATAGATGGATTTTATATTATTTTCCTTTTTTCATTAGGATTATGAGTGGAATTGTGGTTAAAAAAAGTGATAATACATAGTTTAAAGCTAATCAGTGACATGTAGAATATCATCAAATTCTTTTCTTAGTCTCACTACGCCCCTAACTTGAAAGGGGAGCAGATTGAGTTTAATCTTTTAAGAAGCTTGGCAGAAGGTATATAAGCTGAAAGGTAACAAGACAAATAATTTAGAACTTAAGAGTCTTGAACAAAATCCCAGAGGGTAGTTTTAAAAGAATGCAACTTACGCTCAACAAGGAAATCCAGCAGGCCCTGGTAAGCTAGTCCCTCTATTGATTCTGTCCACAGGTCTGAGGAATAAAAGATCGTTGCTTCTTCCCTGACATGAAGGACCCTTTGGCTGCACTAGGTTTGTAGCTTAGCAGGAGAGAATTAATTTTACAATACAAGCTCTTCAGAGTCATACTGCAGAGGAAATTCTTTTAATTCAGAGCTCCCTTTCTAACAGCCCTCCAACAGTTTGGTTTTGTGTGCTAAAAACTATACGGTTTCAAGCTAAAGGGAAGCAAAGCGGTGCTTAGGGCTCAGATACTGGGAAGGAGCGTGAAAGTCCTGTCATTACTTCTCAGATGAAGGAGGAAAAGAGCGGAGCAGTAACAGGAAATCAAGTGTTGAGGCGGGATCACACCAGTGCTCTGGTTTGAAGGGGCCAACAAAAGGGTGGCTACTCCTTTTTAGTCTTCTCAGTAAGACCCATATCTGCCTCTGAAAAGAAGAATTGTGATTGACATTATGGTAAGATCAGGTCAGTGACTGAATCTGCATATTTTATACCGAGAGAATTGTTAATGGTACACTGTGGCTGAAGCTGAATGCACTGAGAATAAAATAGGCATTAAAATAGGTGTGTAAGAACTCCTGAGTTCTTACACTCAAACTCAGTGTTACTCACAGTCATTTTTCTAAGCAACTGGATAAGCTTGCAAAATTACTTTTGCAGTAGAAAAGTCAGCAAACCCTATGTTAAAACAGTAAAACGACACCACTATAGTAAAGACATTTACTCTTTGTTATCTGTTTGATCAGCTATGAGGGCCTGTAACCTGCAGATTTCCTTGCTACGCTGGCCTTAGCTCTCTGCTTGACTTGGCTTGAGAGAATAGAAGAGAATTCACTGTTAACAACACATACACTAAGTAGCTAAGCTCATGCTCAAAACAATACAATAATCGTTGTGCCTATAATGAAAATGATTTCTTGGTAGCAATTCAACAACATTGTCATTGAAGCTTTATAACAAAAATCCTTATTGAAACTTGAGCAATAATAATTCTTACTCAGAAATCTTACCCAGAGGTCTTAATATTTGAATTTACCACAATATATTTCTACAATCAAAATTACACACTCCGTATTCAGATATAACTAAGTCTATTGGAAAATTATGTCCTCTTACTTACAGGATATTTGCTGACAAAATGTGGAAAAATTGAGAAAAAACTGTTACTGGCAGCTTAGTTATTGCAAGACATTCATTTAAGTTTGTATTGCTTATTTCCATACTTTAGCCCAAGCTGTCAAGAAAGGTGGTTTGACTTGGTTGTTTTGTTGGTTTTTTTTAATTTTCACTACTGCTTCAGATGATGCAACTATAATTTTAAATTTTCTTCTTTATTTGTTCCAAAGCAAAGTTTTCAAAGCAATGTGCACAATAGCTAA
Source organism: Larus michahellis (assembly GCF_964199755.1). Lineage (NCBI taxonomy): Eukaryota > Metazoa > Chordata > Aves > Charadriiformes > Laridae > Larus > Larus michahellis. The sequence continues at coordinate 83,305,532 of NC_133897.1, forward strand.
GCTCAGAAATACTACCATGTAGTTTGTCTGGCTCATCTTTTCAGAGTGATTTCTTTGGACGTGTTTTGTTTTAATTCCAGTATCTGACTTCATGAGTTTGGTCTGGGGGTATGGGGAGTACTTCTGAGCACTCTTTTAATGCAATAGTAATTAATTGTCTCTGAGAGAGAATGGCTCCAAAGGGAAAGAAATGAGAAGCTGTTAGGATTTGAATATGTTCTTGTGAGTGCTGTGATTTGCAACTGGCCAAAATGCACAAGCAGATGGAGCAGTCTTATCACTACTTTAGCTTCCTGGACAATGTGTGTCATAGTCTTTTGGCCACTGAATCCAACGCTTAGAGCTGAGAAATACTGAAAGCCTCCTGACAAGATGGCAGATAGCTCAACATTGACAGTATGCTACATTTTTGCAGATGGTGGTCTGACAATCTATGACCATTTGAGGCAAAAACCCTCACCTAGGTGCAGGTCATCCATTTGATGTACCGGAAAAAGACCACACACAAAAAGATCCCCACAAACAACAAAACCGAAAAAAATCAGAAGAATCCAAAAGTTATCCATGGCAATAACTGCTGTTGCTCAACTGGCAGGCAGTGCACTGTTGAAGTGCTGACTGACGTGTCTGAGAGCAGAAGGTGCATATTCCATTCCCATTAACCAGGGCAATGTGGCCACAATTAAGCTTTGAACAAGTTCCTGTAAAGTGGTCTGAAATCAGCAGTATGGAGACACAGCACTCAAGGGGGAATGTGGAGAGCTGAGTCTGCCCATCCCTTCCCTAAGCTGCTGTATGACTGAGAGGAGTCATTTCAGCATAGTTTCATATGCACTGTTCCTTCACATCCCTTCCACTCACATTAAGAGGTTTTAGGCTATTTAAACTGTATATTCAATAACGTAAAACCACTGTCTTATAGCATGCTTACAAAGCATCTAGAATAATATGTTCCCGAGTTCTACAAAAGCCCTCTATTCATGACAAAAATAGAAATAAATGATAATAATAAAGACCAACTGTCACAATATAGTGTTGGAGACTCATTCAAACACAAGTGTATATAGCTGGCTACATCTACACCACTGTGCTCTCCATCTGCTGAAGTAATCTGACCATTTTCTGTTTACAGCGACTCAATAACAAAGTATTCCACTATTCCATCTGGCCTTCATCCTAAGAGGATACCTATTCACTCCAGGACAATATTTTGAAGCTTGAACAGTTCTGTACCTCTTAGGATAATACGTTTTTGGAGCACTGCATATTGTTTTTCACTAACATGCAAATATATTTTGGATTTTGAATAAATCCTGATTCTGAATAAATTTTGGATGCTGTACTAGACAAAAGTAACTAGATGATCAAGCCTCACATTTGGATGCATTTATCTAATATATTTTCTCTTACCTGTCTCCTTTCTTTTTATCCTTTTTGTGAGATATGCTTCCTTCTGCTATCTTTTTCCTGTCTCTGTACCTAACTTAAGGTGCTTAGAAAACAATAGAAAACAGTCACTGATTTCAGGTCATGTAAAAACAATAAGTAAATTAAAAGTATAGCATTTTTATCCTAACCTCTGTAAGTTCAGGTGTTGCTGTGTGTCCACTTACAGAATATGGTTATGGATTTTCCATTAACATCCTGGTAATATCCAGGAATTCAATATCATCTAGACAGTATTGCTTCTTGTATTTATAAAGAGTGGTTGATCTTACACAGAGCTCTCCATAAGGGGCTCTCCTTTTAAATTATCCTGCTGTGGTTAGCAGGATATGCCAAAAAAGCATATTGATTAGAGAAAACTGATTACATGGGACTTGAAGCCACATAATTTTTCTAGTTAAGATAATTTCACATTAAATCATTCATGGCTTTATGAAAATAAAGGCCAGGAAATTAATCACTGTGCAGATCATAGTCCCATAAACAGGGCATAGGGTTTCATATAATAAAAGAAGAGGCATATAAACATGAGAGCACAACATTCATCCTCTCTCTTCCTCTTCTCCTATTAGAGAGAGCAACACTATTAAAGTTGACTGAAACAGAATTTATTAAATAGTTTAGGGTGGGTTGTTTTTTTTTCAAAACAAAATTAAAGTCAGAAATTCTAATAATTAAAAAAATTGAGAGGGCGAAATATTCTGAAACAAACCCAGACTCTTCAGAATATCATAATGGCCTGATTTTTTTAAAAGACATGAGTCAAGCGGTTTCCTCATGTACTTTAAACTATCTTCCCATTGGGGAAGCCTACACAAGGCACCAGGAAGAGTTGCCTGCAGAGAATACTGCCTGTCATTTAAGCCACATATCCCAGCTCAAAGCATGGGCACTGGTTTCCCTCAGCACCACAGCTCCAGCCTGGGACTCTTAGGCCTTGCTATCTCCAAGGCTATTATTGCTGAGTCCTCAAAGCTGTATCAACTACCAAAGCCCAGAAACTCTCTGATTCCCCAAGAACTATTCAAAGGCCAAACGAGGTTTTATTAACTTCCTGACTGTGCCTTGGTGAAACCCTGAACAATTCAAAATGTTTTCTTGTAAACTACTGGCATTTCCAAACTGGTTTTTATTGTCATTTGCTTGTTTTTTCTAGTCTAAAATACTTTTAATTAGAAAAGTCTTAATCATCTGTGGACTCCTATGCACACATGACTAGTAGAATCTATCTATGGATACATTAAACCTGATTGGTTTGACCAGGTCAAACTGGTCAATAGCACTGCTTATTCTCTCAGTATTGCTACATTTGTATGGTCTATAGAGTATGGTCTATACAGATACCTTTTTGTAACTGAGCAGCATCAGTTGCTGCTCCATTTGCCTCTCCATTTGCCATGGAGACCAGTTTCAGGGCAGGTAAGACTCTGCTGGGGAAGGGACCTGCAGCAAAAAGGGCCATCGGAAAGCTCTCTTTGGGATTTTTCGAAGCCAGGAAAAGCCCTCGGGTTGTGCTGGGGGCAGTCAGTCGGTGGGCGGGCTGCTGAGTAAGCCTGGGTGGAGACAGCGCCACCCCTGGTTGATCAAGCCACCAGCTTATAAGAAGCCTCAGGGAGGGCAGGGAGTAGCCCCTGGCCACAGAGCACCCAGTGCTCGTGTGTGCGCGTGCCCCGGCAGGTGCCTCAGCTGGCTGCAGCTTGTATGGCAGGGCGCCGAGCCTCTGCCAGTGCACGAGGTAAGTTCAATCCCTCTAAGTGGTCAGAGGACCAGGGTGCTCACCCCAACTGACCCTTGAGTTGCAAGGTGTCACTTGCTTGTAGAGATCCAGCCATGGTTGCTACCCGATCGAAGGCTGCTGTTAGAAAAGCTGTGAGCACCCAGACAGAGCCCCCATGCAAACACGTGGGCGTCCAGGCCTCTGGCTGCAGAGAGTGCCGGAGCCTGGCACTTGCGATGGAGGGCAGCGGAGACAACACCTGTGTCAGATGTGAACAGGTAAATGATCTGCTCATTCTGGTGGCTGAGCTGAAGGCAGAAGTGGAGAGGTTGAGGAGTATCAGGGAACGTGAGAGAGATTGACTGGGGGACCCCCTCCCTGAGAGAAAGGGAACAGTTTGAGGCCCCACACAAATCAGAGGCCCCCTCCACTCTTGTCACCAGGCAGTAGGAGGGGATCTCAGAGAAGGGGGGGAATGGAAACAGGTCCCTGCTCGGGGAAGCAGGAGAATCCCCTCCCGGCCCCTCCCACCTTCCCAGTTACCCCTGCAGAACAGGTATGGAGTCCTGCAGGAGGAACTGGCTGTTGGAAAGGAGGATGATACACTCAGGCCAGAAATGTCAGAAATACCAAGTCTCCATGGACCCAGCATCACCACTGGCTCCAAAAGGAAAAGCAGATGGGTCGTTGTTGTGGGTGAGTCTCTACTGAGGGGGGCGGAGGGGCCAATATGCCATCCTGACCCACTTCACAGGGAAGTCTGCTGCCTCCCTGGGGCACGGGTCAGGGATGTGTTGGACAAACTTCCTGCCCTAGTAAACTCCTCTGACTATTACCCCCTCTTAGTATTTCAGGTGGGTAATGATGAAGTGGGTAGAAGGAGCCCAAAATCAATTAAAAGATATTTTAGAGCCTTGAGATGGCTGCTTAAGGGATCAGGAATGCAAGTTGTGTTCTCCTCTATCCCTTCAGTGGCAATCATGAATGAGGAAATTAACTGGAAGAGGCAACAGGTCAACCCATGGCTCTGGAACTGGTCTTATCGTCAGGGCTTTGGGTTTTTTGATCACAGGCTGCTATGTGAGTCACTTGACCTGCTGGTGGCAGGTGGGATGCACCTGTCCCAGAAGGGGAAAAGAATTTTGTGGCGGGAGTTAGCAAGGCTCATTGACGGGGCTTTAAACTAGATATTAGGGGGGAAGGGGAGATAACCGGGCCCATCAGGAATAAACCCGAGGGAGGCATGCCAGGGCTTGAAGGATGGTGGACTAATGAGGGCTCTCGCTCTGGCATTTCATTTGAGAGACGGGATAGAAGTTTAGAGATCATGGAAGCACCTGAGAAGGGTCTGGTAGGAAATGAGGCCCACACTCATAAAAAAGTTAGATCATCTGAAGTGCATCTATACCAATGCACGCAGTATGAGCAACAAACAGGGGGAGCTTGAAGCCATGATGCACCAGGAAAACTATGACATAGTGGTTATCACAGAAACGTGGTGGGATGCCTCACACGACTGGAGTGCCACAATCGATGGCTACAAGCTCTTCAGGAGGGACAGACAGGAAAGGAGAGGCGGTGGAGTAGCCCTGTGCGTTAGAGAATGCTAGGAGAGCTTGGAAATCAAGTATAGTGATGATGGGGCTGAGAGTGTTTGGATTAGGTTAAGGGACAATAAAGCTGGTATCGCTGTGGGAGTCTGCTATAGACCTCCCAACCAAAGCAGTGAGGTGGATGAAGCTTTCTATAAGCAGCTGGGAGAAATCTCGCAGTCATTTGCCATTGTTCTTGTGGGGGACTTTAACCTCCCGGATATCTGCTGGGAATACAACACAGCAGAGAGGGAACAATCCAGGAGGTTCCTGGAATGTGTGGAGGATAACTTCCTCACACAGCTGGTAAGTGAGCAGACGAGGGAAGGTGCCCTCCTGGACCTGCTTCTTGTGAACAGGGAAGAACTTGTGGGGGAAGTAAAGGTTGGTGGCCATCTAGGGCACAGTGATCATGAGATGATTGAGTTTTTGATTCTTGTAGAAACAAAGAGAGGGGTTAGTAAAACTGACACCTTAGACTTCTGGAGGGCAAACTTTGACCTGTTCAGAAGACTGCTGGACAAAATCCCTTGGGAGGCTGCCCTGAAGGATATAGGAGCCCAGGAAGGCTGGACATACTTCAGGAGAGATGTCTTGAAGGCACAGGAGCAGGCTGTCCCTGTGTGCCAAAAAACACGTAGGCGGGGAAGGAGACTGGCCTGGCTAAATAGGGACCTTTGACTGGACCTCAAGAACAAAAAGAGAGTCTATGACCTTTGGAAGAGGGGGCGGGTCCCTCATGAAGACTATAAAGATGTAGTGAAGCTATGCAGGGAGAAAATTAGGAGAGTCAAAGCGCAGCTAGAGCTCAACCTAACTACAGACGTTAAGGATAACAAAAAATGTTTCTATAAATTCATTAACAACAAAAGGAGGATTAGGGAAAATCTCCCTCCCTTATTGGATGCAGAGGGAAACATAGTCACAAAGGATGAGGAAAAGGCTGAGGTGCTCAATGCCTACTTTGCCTCAGTCTTTAGCAGTGGAACTAGCTGTTCCCTGGGCACCCAGCCTCATGAGCTAGGAGACAGGGAGGGGAAGCTGAACGAGGCCATCACAATTAAAGAGGAAGTGATCAGTGACCTGCTACACTGCTTGGATGCACACAAGTCTATGGGACCGGATGCTTTACATCCAAGAGTGCTGAAAGAGTTGGCAGACGTGCTTTCCAAGCCACTTTCCATTATCTACCTGAAGTCATGGCTAACTGGGGAGGTCCCAATGGATTGGAGGGTAGCAAATGTAGCACCCATCTACAAGAAAGGCAGAAAGGAGGATCCGGGAAACTATAGACCTGTCAGTCTGACCTTGGTAACATGGAAGGTCATGGAGCAGATCATCTTAAGTGCCATTACAAGTCATATAATGGACAACCAGGGGATCAGGCCTAGTCAGCATGGGTTTATGAAAGGCAGGTCCTGCCTGACAAACCTGATCTCCTTCTATGACAAGATGACCTGATTATTGGACGAGGGAAAGGCTGTGGATATTGTCTACCTAGACTTTCGAAAAGCATTTGACACTGTTCCCCATAGAATTCTCATGGAAAAACTGGCGGTTCATGGCCTGGATGAGCATACAATCTGCTGGATCAAACACTGGCTGGATGGGCAGTCCCAAAGAGTGGTGGTCAATGGAGTTAAATCCAGCTGGCAGCCGGTCACAAGTGGTGTCCCTCAGGGCTCAGTGTTGGGACCATTTCTGTTTAATATCTTTATTGATGATCTTGATAAGGACATAGAGTGTATCATCAGCAAGTCTGCAGGTGACACCAAGTTAAGCGGGAGTGTTGATCTGCACGAGGATAGGGAGGCTCTACAGAGAGACTCGGATAGATTGGATCGATGGGCCAACTCTAACGGTATGAGCTTCAACAAGGCCAAGTGCCGGGTCCTGCACTTGGGCCACAACAACCCCATGCATTGCTACAGGCTTGGGGAAGTGTGGCTGGAGAGCTGCCTGGCAGAAAAGGACCTGGGGGTTCTAATTGACAAACGGCTGAATATGAGCCAGCAGTGTGCCCAGGTGGCCAAGAAAGCCAGTGGCATCCTGGCTTGTGTTAGAAATAGTGTGACCAGCAGAAGTAGGGAGGTGATTGTCTCCCTGTACTCAGCACTGGTGAGGTCACACCTTGAGTATTGTGTCCAGTTTTGGGCACCTCAATATGAGAGAGATTTCGAGGTGCTGGAGCGAGCGCAGAGGAGGGCAACAAAGCTGGTGAAGGGCCTGCAGAATAAATGTTATGAGGAGCAACTGAAGGAGCTGGGACTGTTTAGTTTGAGGAAGAGGAGGCTGAGGGGAGACCTCATAACTCTCTACAACTACTGGAAAGACACTGTAGAGAGGTTGGTGCTGGTCTCTTCTCACAGGTAATTAGCGATAGAACAAGAGGGAATGGCTTCAAGCTGCAGCAGGGTAGGTTTAGGCTGGACATTAGGAAAAAATTCTTCACAGAAAGAGTGGTCAGACACTGGAATAGGCTGCCCATGGAGGTGGTGGAGTCACCATCCCTGAATGTGTTTAAGAGTCATTTAGATGTGGTGTTAGGGGATACGGTGTAGAGGAGAACTTTGTAGAGTGGGGTTGATGGTTGGACTCAATGATCCCAAGGGTCTTTTCCAACCTAAGTGGTTCTATTGTATGATTACAAAGCCAAGCTCTGAGAAAACAGTGAGAGGCCATCATACTTTTGAACAAATAATAGCATGCTAAAATCTTCTTTCTTGCCTTCTTTTTCAGTTGTACTTGCATTCTTTCCTCCTCATCATGATGTCTAGAAACATACTTTAACAACAACTTAGGGGAAAATATGAATCTTGAATAACTAGCATGATGAATCATATACACTTCAGAACTCCAAGTGCTGGAATTTGAGGACAGGATTCATCTCACCTATCATCAGCAGTTGAAAGTTAGGCAAATAGTTGAGCTTCTCATCAGGGTTCCCTCCATTGTCAGCTGAGAGAAGGGAAAAAAAATCCAGATGACGTTGCTTAGCAACTCCAATTTTCTTCACATATCTCAGACAGCTATCTTAAAATGGGATGATTCTTCCTCTGGAGACGTCTTTCTCCTTCCAGTGATTATAGACGAAACAGCTTAAAGTGGCTGCCTAACTTCTGGACCAGTAAAATAGGTGAAATTAATTCCATTTCAAGATCCAATTACAGCACAATTACAGATTTGGTTGAGTTCCAAGGACTGTAGTGGAAGGGAACTTGAGTATTACCACACAGAAGGTGAAGAAGCTCATCGAAATAACCTGGTGTAAACAGAATAGGAATGTGCCAAACTGGTCAAGGACAGCAATGGCTGTGAAGTTTATGCATTTATGCGTTGTTTTACATCCATAAGCAGAAAGTAACATTGGAGAGGTCTGGAAATATTCTACATGGACAGAATAAGATCCCTGTTAATAGTCTTATTTATGGATGTATATTTATCCCAATGTAGAAAGAATGAAAGTCAATTTATTCAGTTTTGGGATTGTTCTTTACCTTGTCATATCAAGGGACAAAACATCATCTGACAGAGCTCTATTTCTTTTTTAAAAAAGCTGCTGCTTCTGATATCTTCTTTATTCGAAGTCAGCTTATTCTTCAATGTTAGAGGAAAACAAATCTCCTCCCACAATTTTTTTTTTCCGTAACTCTTCACAACTGTCATATATCACACACCGAAAGCTAACAATTTAGGCATCAAGCTTATGAAGCAATGGCAACTGAAGGGTTAGCAGTTCGTCTTGATAAATTTTTCAATGCACATACAAAGCTCATACGGACTCTAGCTATGGAATTAAGGATGAAAATTTTGTCTGAAGCTAAAGTACTTTCTAGCTGTTCCTTAGCAAGTCAGATATACCACATTATTTATTTTTATTTTGAAAAGTATATGATTTTATTTTAAAAATCACTGATTTTACTGATATTCAAAAATTCCACTCAAGTTCATTCTTTTTTAATTTTTTTTTAATATTATAATTTTTATGGGCCATATTTGCAAATAAATTTTAATAATTTAAGTTATACATCTACATAGAAGTACCAGTCCAAATACCATAGGCTTGTGCACCTGCCCTGCCTGGGGTTCATTGTTTCTGTAGCAAGCAGGTGACATTCACACTGCAGAGCACTTTGCTTGTGTCTCTTTTGAACAAACGAGTGGACTACCATTGTTGCCCTGAAACAGTTAGGTAGTTAGTTGATCAGTTAGTTTCTTTGTGTGTGTTGTACACATAAATGAGGGTGGGAGCAGTTTCCGATCGATGCGTCTGATCTAAGATGAAGGCTTTGCTGTGGCCCATCAGAGTGATGTTTCTATAACACAAAAGTGAGTGTGGGTTATGTCTGCCCATGGGAGTAGAACAGTTTCTAAAAAGAATGACATGGGGGGTTTTTATGTATATGCTTATTTTCTTTAGAAGGTACTTCACCATTGTAGATATGGTCTACTGTTCTGTAAGTAGCATATGTGGAGTTCCACCTTGTGCTAGAATATATGTTCTCTTGGGCTGGTCAGGACTCTCGCATATTTTTATTAATATTTAAGAAGACCTATTTTATTAACGTTTAGAGTTAAGGATTATACTGTTTTGAGTAGAATATGGATTCGGGATATCCACATCAAATTATTTCCTTAACTTTATTTCCTGTACCAAAAAAATATTTAACTTGATTATTTCACCCCTGCAGCTGAAGCTAATTTTTTCACAAGTACACTCATAAAAGTGTATTGCTATTGCAATTAATTGCATAATTACTGCAGGGAGGTCAAGAAATTTCCTGTTCAATGTGATTTTTCACATTTCTGAGAAATAAGAACTCCTGTCCTCAAGTAAAACAGCTCCAAAATATTTTGCAGACTGAGATCCAAACAAAACCTCACAAACAAAAAAAAAAACACCCTCCAGAAAATCTATGTGGATTGGATCTATCAAAACAATGCATTTAAATAATTTTGAAAGATTTCATCTCATGCAGGAATCATATGCTCACACTTTTCTCCCCAAAGAAATGATAAAGGAAATAAACAAGAAGCAACATATACTTGTCAATAGTTTCAGTAAACTAATATTTCCATGACAAAAATCTGTGTTAAAGAATGTGACCAGGTCTAATTATCCATGTAAAAATTTTTTATATATGACTGAAAAATAAAGTGCTAAATAAATCAGCTTATAAAAGAGTTATGACTTGATACTGAGCCTAGTTTCACGTACATGACTTTATCTTCACTTTCTCTTCATGTATTAGTATTGTCCATCCAATATTTATTGTTTCTACTTAAGTATACTGCACTTTATTTTTTGCGTATGCAATAAATGATGCTTCTATGACCAATTTGGTAAACTGATTGAAAATTAGAACATTTTAATTTTTATACATAGTTACATTGGTTACTATGTACTTTCAAAATCTTCACCAGCTTTGGACTGATTAAATGCTGAGAAAACTTTAAAGCCTTGCTGCTGGAAAACCTTGCCTGATGTTTTAAAATCTCAGTTCAGCAAAATCTAACTCAGGTTTATCTTATTTTAATATTTCGAAACAGTGTGCCTGTAGACCAAGATAGAAGTGATCAATAGCACTGATTTAGGGATGACAAAAATAATTAATTCAAAACAAATTAATAAATTTGAAAATGCCAGGGATTTCTAAAAATGCTTTTCTACCTATTTAACCCATGAAATCAAGTTAATTTAATATTATATTTGAATCTTGACTTATTGAGATAAACAAACTTTCTCATAGAAATAAATGGAGAAGGTGTGCATGCATGTAAATATGCATACTCGTGTGTTTGTGTATGTAAATAACTCCAATCATTTTGTGCCAACTACCTAAGAAAAAAAAAATCACTGGGTTTTTACCAAGCTTGGAAAACTTCAAATTTACTTTACTTAATTTAATTTACTTAAAAATGCCATAAACAGTGTATACAGATTAAGCTATGAAACTGATTATTGCATATATTCTTAACTAAAGCTTTTACCACTGTATTTCTCAAAACAGAAACACAAATGAGTCTGGAGACATGTTAGCCTAATCCAATGATCTGTGTGGCACGGAGTTGCCTTATATATGTGTTTTAAACTTGCTTTATTTCTAACAGCGCAAAGTTTAGCGATGTCTAATTGTTCTTACCATGTTTTGGTCTTGTTACATGTTCTTCTCCGCTCCCACGCACACATCTTCCCTCCTCTCATGTCTTTTTTGGGAACCTGGAGCCATATACAGAAATGTAATTCGCCTTCAGACAAGACAGAGTGGCTGTTCCTTGCATAATTGTACCAAAGGAAGAGGTTCAAAAGTGGTAAAGGAGCAGAAGATTTCTTATTCTCTCTCTTATGCCCTATCCTATGTATATCAAAGGGGGGCAGCCAAAATCTAGTGCTTGTTCAGGTCTGATTTAGTAATGTTCTCACAACGTTTCAAAGTCATACACTTCATCATATTCTTTAACAAATGAATCATTTAAAGTCTTTCACAGAAAGAGAGAAGAAAGCTTGGAGAAAAGCTGGAAAGGAAGCTAATAGCCTTCTTTTGAAATGATTGACTAAGTGAAAATACAGATGTGTTTAGAACTAGTTTTTCAACTCGTGGTAATTATTTGATCCAGTTTCTTTATGTTTCAAGGTCTTAAAGGCTCCAGTGAAATTGAACAGAGCTGAAGTTGCACAACTGTTAGCTTTGTTCTTGTGAATCTCGGGGAGCTTTTCTTATTTATGTGCTTCTTGATTGTTCCATTCTGTTCAGCTCTGTTCTTTTTTGGCATCACATAGAGTTTCTCATTTGAAAAAGATTAAATAAATATTTAACATTTCTGACAATGGAAAAAACTCATATAAGTGGCATATTGAAGGGAAGTTGTTGCTACCAAACTCCAGATCAGTTTTTCCTTACAGACCCTAGGACATCTGTGGGAACACAGATTTGTGAGAATTCCAGCCTGCCTTGGCTTATCAGAAGTATGGGAAGAGATTGCATAAAATATCAAAGTCCTGCTGGCAGATTTCTAGACATCATCTGCTGATTGGATATAGGTGGAAAAAACTAGGGATAAAAATAGATTATTCCTTTCCTCTTCTTAAGTTTTGTTTCCATTTAGTTTTGCCTAAACAAGTTAAGTGTAAACACGTCAGGAAAAAAAAATGATGGGAAAGTGATTGAACTCAGAATGATTTAACATGGCAACCAGCCATGCACTGCCAAGTGATCTTAGCCTCTGTGAAACAAGGAAATGTTCAGAATTTCAACGACGATTGGGTGTGTAATCACTGCTTCCCATGGATGCGAGCAGACAAATCTTTAGGAACATAAAGAAAGGAAGATGAATAGGGGTCAAAAAAGAAAAGACATGATTCTGAAAAAGACTTCATAAAAGGTAAAACTGAAGTATGGCCTGTCTTGCAATAAAAACAATCCTGCCTTACCCTTTTGGTGCGCTTTCTGCTTTTCCATATCTCTTTCCACTGCCCACTCTTTTTCAGAAGGAGCATTTTGTTTTCCTCCCCTAAATGGAGTAGCCTTCTGTGTGTCAGAGCACAGCCTCAGATTTCCACCCATCTCTCCCCATTTGCTGTCACACCTACGCTTTTTCCTTTTTGGCCTACTTTTGATATATATTCCATTTGCCGTATATATCGCAAAACTTTTTGCCCCCATCATGCAACACTGCTTGCATTAGAAGTGCCTCTTGTTTGTGAATGTATAGCACATAATTTCAATTTTTTCCCCTGTGGTAGTTACTGTGACATATTTACCACACCATGAAAAATATATGTGCATTATGCAAGCATTATGCTGTCTAATATAAATAACATGGCTTGTTTTACTACGAGCTTGTAGATGGCATCAACAGAAACAGAGCCATTCCTGTTTATCTGGGCATCCTCTGCCTGGTATTGAACAGATCTATGCCTGCCTTTAAAGCAGAGGCCAGTCCTCTAGCTGCCACTGAATAATGATTTCTAAAGCTTGAGGAAGTATTGTGCAAAGATGTTTTGTACATCTCTTCAGTTTCAGAGATTCCTCTGCACCTGGCTGGTCTCCTAACATTGATTAGAGTAGCCATAATGTTCCCAAAGAGAAGCCAAACGAGTGGAAAAAAAAGCCAATACGGTCTAAAAAATAGAGCCATTACTCGTGCCTTTTTATGATCCGGACATCTTCCTATTAAGAAAATATCTTTTAGGATCCCCAAGATACAAGGCTGCACTGGGACCGTAGGGCATCGGAGACATGCACCTGTCTGTAGCTTTTCTTTTTACTCTCCCAAGTAATTACTGAGACAAAAATTATACTAAATATTTGCTCCACTGCTAAAGTGGACTGACTGTGGGATGAAAATACTGATTAAAATTTTGCTTTATACATTTTGGCTGAGGTACAGTAATTGATTTTGTTCTGGGTTCAGATTTTGCTTTTTGAGTTTCAAAATATTAGACCAAATTCTGCACTCCGTTACACATATGCAAATATTGTTTTAATGGATGTGTAGCATTCTCAGAGAAGACTTAGTTCATTCAGGGCCCAATTTAACTGCCACTGAAATCAATGGAAAGGCTCTGACTGATGTCTATACGAATTGCATCAATCCCTTAATCATTTTAAATGGAATCTAATGGTGAAATGCTTCTCATTAGAAACAGTGTACTGTGAATATGAGCCTGCTGAGCTCATCAATGGTAGTATTAAAGCAATAATAAGAGCATGAAGAAAAAGGAGTAATTTACTTAGGATTCTCAATTGGCTATTTGATGTAAACATTCCTTTTGTTATAGTAAGATTTCTCTGCCAGAATAAACAGATTTCTCCTTTTGCCCCAATTACTGAACCCATAGCCCTAATGATATTTCATAATTAGAAACTTGCCTCATGATCTGTCTTTCTAAGAGGAAATTTCGGTACTAAGTTAATTATGCTACAAGCCCAGAGAACTACACTTTGCAGCATTTCATGTTATTCTATTGGTGCCCACAACAGACCTCAGATGAAATCCGTCTTCAGTGTTTGTTGGTACAAAAAGTGATTGCAAAGTACCAGTTCCTAGAACTCCAGTTGCAATTGTTTATCTTACATCAGTGGCTGCATTAGTCATTAGTACCCAGAAACCCACAAAAATGCACAAAAAGCAGATCCAAAATCAGATCTTATGATACTCCAGTTCTCCCATTTTAATAGGCTACATCTTATGCTTCAGTTGAAGACACTAGTTCAAGCAAACCACAATATTCTGTAATATTGAACATCTGGTGACATAGTAGGGAGCAGTAAGTACTTGTACCCAAGCAGGCTGCACCAAGAAACAGGAAATTCATTACTGGCAAACCCATATATTTCTGTGAATGACATGAACATTATTAGCCACAACTCCTGAAACTTTGCAACTTTGTATTATGGCCTGTATTATAGTCAGGTACAGTGACAAGCCAACCATTATCAATAGCTGCAAGCAACACTAGCGCTGTAAACCTATTGCGTACAGGGGGAAATCTCCCACATCTTGCCTCCTTTCAACTTAAAATCATTTGTACGTATAGGATAATTTTGCATTCCTCAATGAGTATGTGCACACAAATGACACCGTATCGCTAGTGGAGATAAAGGGAGTAAATTTTTTCTCCAGATAATTCACAGGTTATGGGGATGCCTTTCCCCGTATTGTTAAAACTGAAAACAGATTAAACTGAGTTTGTAGCATGAGTCTCTGTATTTAAGCCTCAGTTAATAAGAGGGTCCTTAACAAAGCCCTCCTCTCTGAACCCTCCCACTGCATTCACTTGCAAATCACTGTATGGCTGGCAAAGCCGTCCTTCTGTCCCCGCACCAGCCCCAAACCTCCTCATGTGGAGCACTGCGGCTCCATCAGCAGCAACATCTCCCTCAGTGAGGGACGTTTCTTACTAATCGGGGGCACTGAATGGAAACCAATCAGATAGAGAGTCCCTTTGGCTTCAGCTGCCTGCCTGCCTGACTTAAAAGTGATGCTGGGAGGGAGGGAGCCCTAGTTAGATGCAAGTACGCGCAGCGCTGGAGACACGGTAACAGGCAGAAGGGAGGAAGCAGGTAGAGAAGCAGCACCGGGCGGACAGAGCCGGGCTCACGCTGCCGGGCACGGTGAGTAGCTACGCTTTCTTTAGCACTGAAACTGCCGACAGCGAAAGAGCAGACGCTTGCTTAAAAAGTGTCTAAAACGTTAAAGGTGCCTTACAGATACTTTTTTAGGGAGGGGGTTGGGGGGCAGGGTCAGCAGAGCACTTTGGGGAGATTTCTTTTACACAGTTCAGAAATAAAATAATTGTACCGAATTGCTGATATCTAAACTTCTGTTGCTGTGTATATGACAACTGCTTGTGCATATTAGAAAGCTAGCAATGTGTATGCTATTTGGCAATAATATTTGACGTTATTCAGTTTTTACTGCAATATAGCAGTAACATTGCAGCCTAACTTTTGTGCAGGATGCTTTTTCACCTGTCCAGGTAGAAACTATGTTCCTTTTCTTTCTTTCACATTTGTTTTTACCAAAAACATCTAATCCAAACAAACAGAGTTAGAAGGATGAAAAAGGAGGAGGTCTTTACTACTAATAAGAATGAAGTACCGATGATTTGTTTTGTTTTTCTTTAGTGGAAGTAGAAAAATCAGTATTTTTTTGTATGTATTACAAGGAGAAGTGTCAGCTCAGGTTTCAGAAAGATTGAGAGCTGAGGGAGATGTCCCTTTGGATATTCATAGCAGTAAGTCAAAGTCAACAGGCTGAAAGTGTAAGGCTGTTTTCCAGAAGTGCTACAAAACAACCTTATCAGTCTAATACGTATAATCAGAGACTAGCATAGAAAGCAGGTCAGAGACCAAAAAAGGTTGAACTGACCACTTGATTTTGAAGTAACCAGCACAAACCAATTGCCCAATGAATGACATTTTGCTTTTTCTTTTCACATGCAAGAAACATGCAGTCACATCCACTCAATTTCACTGGATGAGCTTCAAACAAAGAATGATGCATATGAACTACAAAGAAATCGATATCCCTTGCAGTTGTATGGCAATATGCATACAGTAACCACTCATCTTCTCACAGATTTAAGTAGTAGGTCAGAAAATAGAGAGGCATTTTCTTCAGATAAGTTCCATTTTCAGCAGACAAATTTACAACAAATGTATCAGTCTTGCTCGGATTAAAGTCACTGACAAAACTTATATTTTACTTAAATCAGAGCACTATTATGTATGATTGCTGAGTATTACACTAGTTTCTCATGGTAAAGACAAATATGTATAAAAAGGCACACGTAATACTTGCAATAGTTTCACTAATGGGATCAAAAGATTTGTTTAATAAATAATATTGGTAGTAATGATAGAAATTGCTAATGACAGATCTTTAAAAATCATTGTTTCCAAGTCATTTTCCACATCTAAGATGTTAATTTATATTCTAAAAGTTGAGAATGGACTAATTAAATATTTAGAAGTTTTTAGTTATATTTTTTTCTACGATTATTAAGAACTCTATAGAAGAACTATGTTAGTTTTAAAAAGGGTGTACCGTTATTTATATGTCAGTTTGACAGGTAAAATACATCTTCCTGTCATTTGTTCTTTGCTATGTAATAATATAAATTCAAGATAGAATTAAATATGCTTACAGCTAATGTGATTTTCTATTAGCAAAATATAAAATTTTTACAATGTCGTGTTATAGAACCAAATGCCTGTCAAAGAAATAACTCTTGGTTTGTGTTTGTTTGTTTGTTGTTGTTTTTTTAAATTTAGGTAAACAAGATTAATTTTAGATGAGGAAATGTAACTTTATCAGTACTACATACTAAACTTGTACCTAAAATTGTTGTCAAGTCTTTTTAAACTTGACAGGGTGATTTCAACCATACAAATTTTTCATATACTAAATAGTGTTAAATAAACATGTGAACAAAGTATAGTATTTCATTTCAGAGGCTGTTTTGCAGCCATTATTGTGAAAAATTTTGTTGCATAAGTAACCAGTACGCCTCACCTAAACACAAAAAAAGCAGTTTGGAGATGCAGTTTGGAGAGAAAATGTGGAAAGAAACAGTTTTGCCATATGCTTTGTATATCTCCATGGTAAAAGTGCTTCAGGCTTTCAGCATTTTCACACTTGTCTGCAGAAGTCACCATTCCAAAAAGGCTGTCCTCCCCTCCGGACAGCAGCCGGTTCGCAGGAAGCTGCGCTCTCCCCTCACCTGGCTGCTGCTCTACAAGGATGCTGATCTCAGCGGCAGCTCAATGGCGTTGGCAGAGACACTCTCTCATCCTTGGATCAGCCAATGAGGATGATTTAATTCCTCAACTTATCTGCCAAACAAAATGTAATAACCTAAATCCACAATGCCTACAGAAAGAACCGTACAACTTAATTCTGACATTCGCTTGTGCCCTGGCATCAGGACGTGGTTTCTGAAGTTGCACAACATGGGTTGCAGGGAATCTACTGGCAGAAGCGTTGTGAAATAGAGCTAGAAAGTAACAAGACTGACAGTTTCCTCTGAGGATGAGTTTGTTCAGGAGATAAAACAAGGCAGACTGATGTCTCCTGTTGGCTGTTCAAAGCCTGATGATAACAGGACACATGAAGGAACAATTACCGCCTCAGAATTTTCATCAATTATAGTGTAACACGCACACACAGAATCTTGCACTTATTTTCAGAGACAAACAAAAATACAGAACTGTTCTAATTTTCTTCGTCCTCCCCTTCTTTTCCCAATTTTGCAAACTGTTCTGGAGATACAGTAAGGTCTTACTGAAAACCAAAACTCAGTAATGACCACCATTTAAAAATTCTCCCAATTCCTGCACAAATCTTGTGCTTATAAGAAAACTGGGCTTTATAGACCTGGATATAAGACAATATAGATACATAATTTTATGTGTTTCTTTCATGCAGTGCTATTTTACTGCAGAACGCAACTGGAGCAAAAGCCTAGACAAAAATGCATCTCCCACTCGTGTCAGAATGCCTTCTGAATTTCTAAGGCTTGCAGCAGGTGTTACATGCAAATGCTATCTGCAGAAACACAAATATTTGAACATGAATAGGATGTCTGAGTGAAAGCTAACTGCATTCTGCATCTGAGTGAGAGAGTTTATAAAAAGTCATTTGTAGGAATAAATCAAAAATTTTGCTAAAAGCCAGTGGGAGATGAAGGAAAATAAAACAAAGGGAAATGAACAGAGTCTTTGTAAAAGCAGTCAAGCGTCATTTTAATAACTTCCTCCTTTTGCCTTTTAAACAAATAGGAAATTGCTGAATGGCAAAAGACAACTTATGGTCCTGATTTTCAGGGACTGCACGTGACAAAAAAAAACACCCAGTGGCATTGAGGCCTGCTTGCTGAGCATGACTGAACAGGAAAGACATATCTTGATCAGATCATACTATGTGTTTGCAGTACAAAATCCTAGTGAAACTGGGCTTTCATTACTTCAAGGAAAATGTTACTAACTTCAGGAAAAAAGATAAAATGCTGGACATATCCAGTAGCTTACAAGAAATCTCCAAAAATACGATGTTTTAGAAATAGTTTTTTAATGCGTAGTATGTAATGTAATTAAAGAAAAGATAGGAAGTGAAGTACGGTATTTATAATCTTCATTCCACAATATTCACTCAGTGTCAGAGCCTGGGGTAGAACAGGGCCTCCATTTTTCCAGTCCTCAAATTTCTCTGTATGAATGCACCGATGTTCATAAAAATAAATGCCTTGAATACTTAAACAATACCATAAACAGCCATGAAAGTTTCTCTGGAAATATATTTCTGCAAAATGGAATGCCTCAAGTAATAGCCAGTGTATTTCTGTGCCAGTTAAATGCAAATTTCTATATTTAAATTTCACACCTTTTAGTAGTAAGAGTGATAGCAACATCAAGAAAATATCACGTTAGATTCAGTTTTCCCTGTCTCATACAAACATATTAGAATCTCCTGATATGACAAGGCAAATGTCAGAGAGGTTTATGTAAGTACACATTTTCTAGGTGCTAAATGGTGTTCAGGTTGCTTTGCCCTCACAAACCCTATTCAAGGGAAATAACCACCAGCTTCATGGAAATTCTGCCTGGAAGAATATTACAGTGTTGGGCCATGCATATCATTGCTTAGAGACTCCAATTTTCAAAGAAATACTGAAAGCATTTTTCCATTGTATGTAAGTATGTTGAGAAAGAGCTCCTAAACTACTTGTCCATATTCAAAACATGCTTTTTTATAAATGATGCCAAAAAAAGATACTGTGAAATAGAGAAGAATGTGGATAATGCTTTTATATTTGGGTAAGGAAACAGAAGGCCTTTCCATCATTTTAGATAAAATACACAACAACTCTCTTAAGGATATTATCTCAATTTGCATATTTTTAATAGTTCATTTTAGGGCAATTAATAATGTATACAAACCTAGCTAGCAATATATACAGACCTTATTGGATTTAACCATTAATTTCAGAAAATTATGATCAACTACATTCATGATCAGTGGTGCAGAACTTGACATTTATACTTTGTCACCTCTTAAAAAAGAATTCAATAAAACATCAGGTTGTATAAGAGTGTTCAATAAAGGAAATTTTGAAAGTATAATGATCTAACATCCTCAGCTCAAGATCTAACTGAAATAATTGTTCTTATTTCCTCCATATTCCATCACTCAATATTTGCTCCTGAGGAGATGACGAAGAGGTAAAGCAAAAAAGGTGTGAGCTGGGGATAAAGGTGAAGTTAATCCCATTACTTCTGTTTTGAAAGAAAAACTAGACATAGTGCAAACAAAAAATAACATTTTAAAATCCAGCAGATGCAGGCTATATGTGATTAGAAGGTACCAGTAAACTACTCACACCTGAATTTAGCAAATCAAAATAGCCCAAGTTCATGAGCAGAAATCTTCATATACATACATTGTATGTATACATGTATACAGACATAAAGCTGAGCATAATTCATGCAAATTATAAGAAAAATGACAGAATATTTCTCAAAGGAATAGATTAATATGGGTTTGCTTAAGTTTGCAGTACTACTTTCTGGCTGAATTTGCCTGCTTACTTTGTTGTTTATCACAATACTTTTATTTCATTTGCATTATTCTTTATCATAGTATTTTATAATAATGGACTCAAATATCAAGTTTTGTAGTGGGAAACTACTGTAAACAAGTTCTTCTGATTTTGAAGGCATAGGTGTTTGTTGTGGGAAATCTCATGGGAATGATTCTGCCTCTGTAGTAACAGAAAAAAACACAGGAAAACACAGTTATTTCAAAAGGAAATTATTGCAGTTGTTTAAACTATTTGTCAGGAGAGCCCTTTGTGCTTGTGCCACATTTTCGAACCCTTATTCAGAATGACTAACATTTTGCAATAAGACTAGTCCCACTGAAGCCAGTGAAATTGCTTTTGCGTATTTCCCTTACCCAGAGTAAAAATGAGTGCTGAATCTGTGTTTTTATAATGATTCAATCTGATAAAAATATATATTTTCCTCAGAGTAAAGATAAAACCATTATGTTACAGGAAATATTTTCTCATTTCCTGCAAGATTTGCAATAAACCTTACATTTGCTTCACAAATGTAAAAGGAAATTTCACCTCTAATGAGAATTCAGACTTGTTGAAAAATGGAAATATGTTTAAAAATTGTTGTAGACTCTTCATTCCTTGCTGTTATCGGCTTCCTGTAGATTACCAGCAATTGAGCTAGATCTTGCTCCTAATATTTTTAAATTTGTGTGATAGATGCCTTCTTTCCTAATCAAGGTACATTTTTGGATTGCATTTATATCTTTTCTAGGAGTAAGATATTAAGTAAACTGCTTGTGTTCTAAAGAAAATTAATTAATCTCTTCATTTTCCTTCATGGAGCTAGAACTTCTTTATCTATGACACTGAAGATATTGTTCTTTGCTTAGTAGTAGCAGTAGTAGTATCAAGGCTGAGAACTCACATATCACTTCAAGTCAGGGGATTGTAATGTTTTAATGCCACTTGTTACATTTTAATAAAATCCAAGCTTCTGGTGCTGCCTGATCTTCCAGTCACAGTCCTACCGAAAACTCCTCACTACTCATGATGGCAAACCATCCCTGCAGCAAACAGGACTTTCAAAACACAAAACTCTGTCATGTTTAGTGTACTTCTAACTACTTTTAAAAGCAATTAAAGAGAAGAAACTCTCCAAAAAGTTGGTACAGCTGCTCTGCTGCTCTCAGCTACAAGTGGCCAAAGAAACTACTGGTTGAGAACCTTTCCCAGAAGCTTTCATTCAGGAAAGGGGAAAAAAGCACTAGGGAAGGAAAAAAGGGGAGTAAATAACGAAGTGACTAGACTTCACCATAGATTGATGTTTTGGGCAAAAAGAAGACACAATAAGTAAAATAGAAGATGCGTCCAACAGTTCATACTGTCCAACATAGATCTGAAAAGGTTGAATCTAATAGATAATGGTTTAGGAACATACCTAGTGTTGCACATTCAGAATAGGTAGAGTAGGGACATTTTTTAAATGATTTTAAGTACTATGTTTAGTAAGAATTTGTTTGATTAAATAGTGAACTGCACTGCCATACACAGACACAGGACCCTAGTTATCATTGATTACTCAAGAGATATACTCAGTAACGGCAAGTTCAAAGAAAAATACATCTGAAAATTTCCTAACAATTGCGTATATGAGCAGATAGTTCCTGTGTAGTTTGTGTACAGATCTGTGTGTGCAACACACTAGGAGCAGCATAAATTCGCAGCTTGAATGCTGAACAGAACTAAAATGAGTTGTGAGGATTAAGCAGCATAGGATTAAAGTTTCTGATCTCATGATATAAAGAGGATCTCACCTGCTATCCAGAAAGAATTTCACTACTTTTTAATGGGTAGAAAATTGTATAAACTCAGGATAACTATTTAAGTGACATTTTTCTGAAAGTGCAGGTAGTTTGAAACAGTAGCTATGTGCTGTGTATGTCACTGAGATCTTCCCTACACATCGAGTCCCAAAAAATACAAAGCCAGGCAGAAACACACATTCAGTAACCCAATGTAATTGATAAAGGACATGCCTAGAGCCACTAGAAGAAACCCTGCCAAGCTAGTAGAAAGAATCACTAGTTCTCTGGAGAAGGAAGGAAGGAAGGCTGGTTTCCTCTCCAAAGCTTCAAAATTGGACACACAAAACTGAAACAGAACAAAGATTTGTATAAACCAGCACAAGGTTATGGATTACTTGATTTGAGCTCTTTTTGAATACACTACTGTGGGCAGCTACAATACAAATGGAACTAAAATGCATGTTGTAGTTTGTCTATATCTTTTCTGTACAAATAGCGTCAGAATCATTAGTTTGTACAGACTGAAAGCTGAAATCCAAAAAAACCCCATGCTATTAAGGAACATAAATAGGGGGACATTGCTGTAGAATGCAAAATAAATTAGTCACATTAATTTTCTGTTTCCTTCACCTCAAGTTGATTAGCACTAATTAAATTTCATGCTAGTCAGCCTGTGAGTTTAGTAGGCAATAAAAAAATCCTGAAATCTCATTGCTTGTGATGAAAATGCACACACATGTATATGTGCATACATCTATCTATATCTGTATCAATATTGATATCATTTTAGAGATAGAAATGAGACAAAGACATCTAGAGACCTCAAAATATCTCTGTAAATATATCTCTATCTCTATAATAATATGAATATAAATATACAAATAAATATGTTTTTATGTGCACAGCATCAGTGTCATGAAAACCACGCACGTACTTGCATTGTAAGGTCTCCAGTGGTATATGTTGCAGCCAATATCAGGTAAGGTAAGACGCATATGTGGTCAGAGTTGAGGACAACTCTGCAGGGCATTTCAAGTTTCTATTCTTTAACAGCAGACCTCGTCTGGTAAAAATCAGATGAAAATACAACAAAAGAGCTGCTCTGCTTACCTCAACAACAATGATAGAATCATGAAATGGTTTGGATCAGAAGGGACCATTAAAGATCATCTAGTCCAACCCCTCAGCCATGGGCAGGGACATCTTCCACTAGATCAGGTTGCTCAAAGCCCCATCCAACCTGACCTTGAACACTTCCAATGTCAGAGCGTTTACAGCTTCTCTGGGCAACCTGGTCCAGTGCCTCACCACCTTCATTGTAAAATATTTCTTCCCTACATCCAATCTAAATCTGCCCTCTTTCAGTTTAAAGTTGTTGGCTCGAATCCAATTTTTCATCCACCGGTAACCCCAAGTCCTCTGCAGGGCTGCTCTCAATTGTTTCATCCCCCAGTCTGTAGTGATACTGGGAATTATCCCAGCCTAGGCCCAGGACCTTGCACTTGGTCTTGTTGAATCTCATGAGATTCACATGACCCCACTCCTCAAGCCTATCAAAGTTGTCCTGGAAGGCATCCCTTCCTTCAAGTGTATCAACTGCATCATTCAGCTTGGTGTCACCTGCAAACTTGCCAAGGGTGCATTCAATTCGCCTGTCTATGTCACTAATGAAGACATTAAACAGTGCTGGTCCCTGTATGAATCCTTGAGGTACACCACTCGTTACTGTTTTCCACTTGGACATTGAGCGATTTACTGTAACTCTTTGGACACAGCTATCCAGCCAATTCCTTATGAACCTAACAGTCCAACCATCAAATCCATATCTCTCCAATTTAGTAGCAAGAATGTTGTAGGGATCATATCAAAGGCCTTACAGAAGTACAGGTAGATAACATCTGCAGGTCCTTGTCCACTGATATAGTCATTCCATTGTAGAAGACCACTGGATTAATCAGGCAGGATTTGCCCTTGATGAAGCCATGTTGGCAGTCCCTAATCACCTGCCTGTCTTCCATGTGTTTCAACATGTCTTTCAGGAGGTTCTGTTCCATGGTCGTACCAGCCACAGAGATGAAGCTGACTGGCCAGTAGTTCTCAGGGTCCACCAACCAGTCAGCCTCAGTTTATTCTTTCAAGATTTTCAGGAAACAATTTCCACTTCATTCAATAATTTTGTATTGAGTCAAGAATTCCCTGAAAGAGGAACTGATGACTAAACCACTGTAATACAATTATATGGTATGACTGATTACTTTCAGTGAAGTATCTGTATTTACTCTACCTGATTACATGAATTGACAAAACTCCTACATTCAGAAAATGTAAGTGGCTATTTCAAAATGGGGTTTTCAGCTTGTCTCGTTGTTTCTCACCTCAAGGGGCAAAGATTCAGGAAACCTGGAGTCTTGTTGCTACAATGCAGTTTTCGGAATATGTTCAGCCTTACTGTATGGTCATCTAAATGATCAGCCCCAAGGTAGACAAAGCAGTACCTGTGATAACTTTTGTTTAAATTTCCCTTTAGAATGCAACTACAAAGTTGACTTCTTATTCCTACTTTACTTAATTGCTTTTGAAGTTTAGCTTTATCCTGATAATTGACAGGTCAAGTGATGTAAGCATGCTCCTTTTAAACAGAGATTTCCTCCCAGTGGCCACTATCAGGTATCTGAAGGACAGGAAGGACAAGGAAGATATAGACATGTTCTCCTTCCTTTCTGGGTATTCTGTAGTGCTTAATTCTAAGGCACGTTGAATGAAGAACAATGTTTTCAGGATTGCTGCAGAGCATATAGAATTCCTTATCCTACTTATAAAAAAGACAATTGTAGGTGTTAAGATATAAATAAAATGGTAGTCATATGGCAAAATTACATTTTCAAGCATTTGAAATCATTTACTTCATTTACACTTCATTTACAAGCAGTTTTTTTTCTCAAGTGTGGATGACAACAGCACTATCCCATTCAAAAGATGAAGAACTGTTATTTACCCTGAAATATAATAATGTTCATCTTTGGAGGCAGCATGTATTGTAATGTGGTTGTTTTTTTTTTTTCCTCAAGAAATGGAATGTTACCATATGGTATGTTAAACTGTTGTGTCTGAGAATTGATATATCTTAATACTTTGCCAGCCATATCCATTAGGGCTACAAATAGATGTCAAAATTTGCAGTTTATCTCACTGAGAATTTAATAAGAAGTGTTCATTTCGTTTATTGTCCTAAGTTCTATGAAATACATGTGAAAGAAATTTAAACATAATCAGTGTAAAAAAAATCAATATTTAAATACAAGAACATACATATGCTTTCCTTATGTGTATATATATGTATCAATGGGCATAAATAAGCGTAGTTAAAAAGTTGGAGTTGACTTACTAGTGAGAGTCAGGTGCATTATAATTTCATAGAGTGCATCTGCTAGTGAGCAGGAATACCTCAAGATCCCATCAGAATCTTAATTTACATGATGCCAATTACCAAAATTATTATCTGCCAGAATGATAGCAGTATCATAAAATTTCCAACATTTATCTCTTCTCATACTCTTTACCCCTCACTAGGGCCCGGCCTCACTGCCTTCTGGAGCAACTGGCCTTGCTGTGTCCTTGCTGTGATTTGAGCTGGAGGACAACTGATTTTTGTGGGGTTAGAGAGACTTGCTGATTTGAAGAGAGGACAGTGAAGGGGACAGAGGTTTCTGAGTGGTCCTCATTCTGAGGGAATCAAGGAAAAAGAGGGTGGCAACCTCCACCATAGGGTGGTGTGTCAGTCAAAAAGTCCTTTCTTTTTACTCCACTGGTTTAACAAGTGGAGGAAAAGATCCTTCCCCTCACTCCAAGTCCCACTGACATCTTGTCCAAAAGAATTAATGTCACCATCATGTTTGTCTTAACACTTTATTGATATTCAAACAATGAAAGACCCAGAAGGTCTTAACAATCACTAATGTCTGTATTCCATCATTAGGAGACCTCCATGAAAGGCCAGAGACTGGGTTAGCATAGGGTCCAACCTGGCCTAAGTACATGCACCCACACCACTGGACAACTGTAGCCTGTCATCCTATTAGGGCAGTCATTGATCAGGCCACCTGCGAGTTATATACTCTTCTACCATATTTATGTCCGCTGATAGTGACTGCCTATGAAAAATTGTAATAATTAACTATTAGAAATATTAATAATATTTCTGCATTCCCCCAACATGGAAAACATTGCCTATTACTTAAGTGAAAGTCAGTTTACCATTTGTAAGTTAAAGACCCTGAACCTGGTTCTCATAGAAGAACACAACCCTACCTAGCTTGCTTGGGATACACTGTTTTAAGTGAGTGGTTTTTACCCTGTGAGTCTGCAGACATTTAAGGGCCTTATTTCTAAGAGACCCATACAAAAATATATATGCCAATTACAAGCAGGTCTAATTTTTTCATACAGAATCCCACTTTCCTGATGGAAAATATTTATAGTTTCTGTAAACCATAGTAATCAAAAAGGAAACAACTTAGAACAATATTAGTCTACTGTATTTTCAACAGATTCAAGGTTTCTAAAAAAAGATATGTGGCCTAAGTAACCTTGTGTTCATATACTGAAAATACTGTAGACACACAAAGGGAGAGGTTGTGAAAGGGTTTGAGAGTGGAGAACTTTTTTATTCATACTTTGTCGTGGTTTTAATATCACTAATTAATCTGAAGGACAGGCAAATAGGCAGGAAGGCACAGACAACACAGCTTTAAAAATGAGAAGTCTTAACCATTCCAGTTTTAAAATGAAGCTATTAACATGTTCAGAAACTTGTATGGATATAAGTCTGCATTGCTTAAGTTGTCTTTGACTTCAGCTGAGATCAGAATAACCAAATAATTTTACTACTGAATTTGAAGTCCTGTTAAATTTCTGGTACAACAGGAGAGTATAAACAGAGTCATAGCTTACCGTTCAGTAAAAAAAAATGCACTAACTTGAATAACAGGTTTTCTCATTGAGCACAGAATAAAATACTGACATTAAACCTTAAAGAAGAAATATAAGAACCTGAGAAAATTATACAAATAATATTAGTGCATCATATGCAATGTCTTTGTAACAATATCATTCTATCTCCCTATCACTGAACTGAAAGATCAGTGTTGTATTAGAGACCAACTAAATTGGTATTCATGTGGTGCCCCTCAGAAATTACCAATTACCAGTTAGTAATTACAACAAAGTACTTCAAAGTGTTCTATGAAAGCTTTAAGTATAAGCTCCAGGTAAACAATAGAAGTGCACATAGTCCTGATGGAAAGCTCAACATGGCCTAGCTGAATATTCCCATGGACATCGGTAACATTTAGATTCAATCTTTATAAAGGGAGGAAACACGGTCACGGCCATTAATAAGCAGAGCAGAGGACCTGAGAGCTGAAAGGGACAGAAAGGGCAGAATGCACTATGCAGCTGAGCACCAGCTCGTTCAGGAATGCCTGAAGTGCCTGCCCCACAGCAGACCCACAGGCTGGGCAATCACAACCAAACTAGGGGGGAAATGGTCAACTGTTGTACAATCAGAACTAACGTTAAATTATAGGAATTTTTTTCTTTCCAATCTCTTCACATCCTTCCTCCTCCACAGGGGAGCTATGTGTGCAGAGTCCACATTTGTGTAATGTGCATGTAAATACAATGGGAGTAGATGACAAAGCAATTTATGTACAATATGTGAAAAAAAATATATTTAGATAATGATTTTTAACAAATACATTATCTTCTTCACATAAGTCATCAGTATTCAAACAAATAGGTGGAATAACTCCATGTCCCTTGCAAGGTAAATGTCAGAGGAAACAAGTATTGAAAAATGCCAACAAATACTGATTTCTGATACATCGGAGGATAAAGTTAGAGGAAAATCCAGATAGTGGAAAGAAGGTTCTTTCTGCACAGGCTGGGAGAGAAAGGGAAATTATAGCTTGTTAAGCTATCAAAATGAGATTGAAATATAATTTCAGGATATTTTAAAATGGCATAAATAGAATACTATGAACATACTGCTTATAAAAGTAATAAATTATTTTATTAGATAAAATAAACAGTTATACTAGAGTAATGAGTAATAGGAACAATATATAAACATGCAGTACAGATTTAGAAATTTTACACAGGGCTAGGAAATCTTTGGTTTAAAAAATCAAAATCAGATGTATATATCAGTAACACGTTTTGAAGAAGCCATTGCTTTAGAAGGCCTTAAGATGTATATATCATTAAAGAAAATGTCATTAAAAGACAGAGACACTAAGTGACTAAAGTCAGAAAAAAGGAGAAGAACTACAGAAATGCGACAAAACCCTAATTTTAAGCCACTGAAGCTGGCAGAATGGTTTTAGTGACTTACATGTCTTGGAAGAAAGTTCTAAAATTTCCTGCAAGACTAGAACAGAAAAAAAATACGAACAATATTATGCACACCTGAGCAGAGCAACCACAGTTCATGTATGAAAGAGAAAAAAAAAACTAACCACCCCTACAAACATTAATTGCTTATTGAAATAATATCCTGTGTAAGTGATGAAATAAAGAGTGCCTTACCACACTTAAGCCTTGAATGCATGCCAAAATAAAAGTTATACCGAAATAAAGACATCAGAAAAAATCCAGAATACATTGGCTTTCAGAAAGAAAAAAACAAAATTATAATTTCATGTGTCACAGAGAAATCACCAAAAATTGGGAATTCCAACTATGAAGTATTTAAATTCTTATTAAGACCACCTTTTTCAGTGCAGGTACAGATATAAGCTGTGTTAAAAACAAACAGTAATTAAGTGTTAATCATAATTCACTGTATGACAGAGGACTTACATCATTAAAACAAAAAAATACATTTAAAGTAAGAATGTTTTTGACTTGATAATGGAGTATTCAAAGTTAGACTTATGGCATATAAAAGAACTTCAGTGAACGTAATTGGAGAAAATGTGAACATATTTTCAAATGCCAGCAGGGTAAACAGAAAGTAAAAATATGGCTGGAGTAAGCACTTTTATTTTTAGTTACACTCATAAGGTTCACATCCATAGGAGGAAAGTTTTACCTCTAGTGTATTTTTCAGTGCATTGTCTGTTATAATTTCAGCACTCACAAGGTAGAGTTAACAAAAGTATTTTCTTATTTAATCATCGAGACCAAAAGGAAAAGCTAAAGATCAAGAAACAGGTTTAACCTCAAGCTCATAATTTCTTTTATGATGACTTAATGGCAACTGAAAACATTTTTTTGTTATTACTTTATGAAATTAACTTCTGTGCAAAATTAGTCACTTTCATTATAACACAAGTAGAAGGGGTTCTATCTGGAAATTAAGATGAAGTATTTAATTTTGTATTAGATAACAAGGTCTTCAATAATTAAAGCGGTTTTATTATTTCGTATTAACTACTAAAGCATACCCTGTAACAACAGAAGTGATGAAGTTGAAAGCTGTTTATATATTAGGAGGAAATATAATAAAAGCTTGTGAAATATTGATACTAAAACTGAAAAGCATAAATTTTAAAATATACCAACTAAAGAAGTTCTCTTTTACAGGAAAGTTGTAAAAATACTGGTAATGAGAGCGAATTATGAAAGGTGAACAACTCTTAAGAAATAATAGTAACAACTTGTTGAACATAAATAACTGTAAGCAATCTTCTCTTTTTTTCAAGTTTTGAGTTCAAATGTATTGTTGGAGCAAATTATTGTGAGGGAAATTCACAGGCTGTTCCAACAAGGAGCATCATAGGCTGGGTTGACCTTATGTGATAAAGAGATACGTGATAAGCAAAAACCATCTAAAGAATTTCAGAGTGAAGAAACTGCCTAGATGCTTTGTTCAGCTAAACTATTTTAAGGTGGAACATTTATTCTGTTGTGCTTTATTCAGTTGATTGTTTTTCTCAGAAAATCTGCAGCCATAGAATCGTAGAATTTTCTAGGTTGGAAAAGACCTTTTAGATCATAGAGTCTAACCATTAACTTAACACTGCCAAAACCACCACTAAACCATGTCCCTAAACTTCACATCTACTTATCTGTTAAGTACCTCCAGGGATGGTGACTCCACCACTTCCCTGGGCAGCCTGTTCCAATGTTTGATAACTCTTCTGGTGAAGAAATTTTTCCTAATATCCACTCTAAACCTCCCCTGGCATAACTTCAGGCCATTTCCTCTTGTCCTGTTGCTTGTTACTTGGGAGAAGAGATTGACCCCCAACTCTCTACAGTCCTACTTGTGTATTTTACAGTGGAGTCACTCTTCAAATTTATCATAACCTCAATAACATAGAAGTTTTCCTAAAATTTGTCTTTATATTATATTGCAGTAGAAACTGTTTGGTGAGTTCAGATACGAGTGTGGTAAATACTGGTTTATATGAATGATGCTTATTCCCAGATATGTGTATCTTTGAAGTTCTGCAAAAAGTAGCAGAGGCTATTAAAACACATGAAGAAAGTACTGCTATTACATATATCTGTAGTGAAGAAAAAGCTAGGGACAGAAAAGTTTAGTGGATCTCAAAATAGATGAAACAATAGATCCAGTGTAACACAGACTGTTTTCAGAGTTGCTGAGCATTTATAAAATGAGTTATAAATTCCTGGACCTGCTGATACTCAGCAGCTCTGAAAAAGTCAGATCCACGTTTCTTGAACTGAATAACTAAAAACAGTGATTCTAATGGACAGCCAAACTTTATCTAACACATATATGCTGTGAATGGAATGCTCACATTTAACTTTATACACTTCTCTGAAGAACATTTATCTGCATTTCCTGCAGCTTTTTTGTTCTCAAATGTTTCTATCTTCTCTCTTCTCTTTCCTCTGCTCCTCAGTACACTTGGTCTTTCCCTTCCCTACAGTTACCTTACTCTTTTCTTATTTACTCAGCGTTCATTTCACTAAAAAAAAAAAAAAGTAATGGTTTAGATGATATAGGGTATGTAGGCTACCATGTTTAATTGTACTTTATCATGTTTAATTTTACTTAGGAATAAGAAAGAAAAATACTAGAAGTAAATTTAAAAAATCACATTCTATACAAGGATTAACATATATTTTCACATACTTTTCAGATATAATTTCATATATATTTGAACATATATGCTTTCAACCATAGAATTTGTACGTGAACTTGCATCTCTAGGGTTTTAACTTGGCCTTTCTTTTCTCATTTACCAAATAGGTCTATAATATCAACATTAATATTACTTTCCTCCAATTACATAGCTACCAAAAAATGAGATATGGTCATAGCCAAACCAGCAAGAGAGCTTTTTTGTAAAGCCTGCAAATCAAACCTATACTTCAGTTCAAAAATATTAGAAAAAGATTGAACAACTATCAATGCTTCTCTGATGCCAAAAATACCAAAAGTCCCTCCTTGCATAGGATTACTGGTGTGTGCTGGACTCCCCACGTGGTACACAGAACTACCAGGAAGAGGCAAAGAGAATGCTCTGAAGACATTACAAAAGTAAAGCAGTTTTGATCACTCTCTGCTTTTCTATTCTACTCCTTCAGATACTTCCTAGTCCACTGACCTTTCAGAAACGAAGGCAATCCAGTCCATGCTTTCCAAAATACGGGTAATGCATTTATGAGTACTGTGTTCCTCCAAGGAAAGGTTTCGTAGAACTCGGCATCTCATTGGTTATTAAGAGTGGTATTTTATGTCACACTCACTTTTTACAGAGACAAACAATCGAGGTATGTTTAGCAAATACCTTAAGTGCTCCTCTTGATAGTTATATATGTATTTCCATTTCATAAGGTGGGAAATGAGTACAGAGAGACTAAACTATTTGCTCAAAATTGGTAAAAAAGGATGTAGTGGAATCAAAAGCAAGAGAAATTAATCTTACCTTTTTTTTTATGACAGGATGTTTTTCTCTTGTTTAAGCATATTTGATTTTAGTACAACCTTTTCACTCAGCTCCAATAAGATTATTATCATGTATTATCTAATTCTGAACCATATTGTTTATTCATATAAAACAAAAAAAATCTCAGAGCAAACATCATCTTTAAGTACAATTAAGAAAAAGGAATAAAAGAATATATGCAGTTTCACTGTCTCATAAAGTGGAAAGATATAGTATAATGTTATGGCTCCCTCTTTTGGATAGCACATATCTACTATTCAATAATAAGAAAACTCATCATGTCCTTAACACAAAAAAAAATAACACAAGTGTCTCTGTTTTTCCCCCAGATCCTGCTTAACTGCAATAAATGCAGTGAATAAAAACAAGCTTTTTCTAGAGTTTCTTGCAAAATGCAGTTATATTGCAGATCTCTACATTCTATAGAAATAGACATGCATTTCCCAGCTAGGTCTGTAGCTAGAATATTTTTGACATACGTTAAACATTAGTCTATCAAGTACCTATAAAAACTGGAACATAAAATTCTCTCGTGGATTGCTCCTTATTTTAGCAGTACTGTTAATACAAAACGTAGGAGAAAAATAAACAGAAGGTTGATGGAAAGCACTTAAACTAACTTACTCTCTGTACAAGGGACCAGAAAGGAACAAATTTTGTTCTTACGCTATTATTACTTCATTAGGAACCATGAGTGGAAAACAAAATAAACGGTCATTTGGGTTTCTCTTTTAAAATCTTCAGAGTAATTGTGACCTAGTTGAAAGTCCACTGACTTACATGCATTGGCTTCAGGAAATTTTTGAACATACCCTTGAAGAATTAAAGGACATATAACATTTTTAGAAGATAAAAAAACAATCCTGTAAAATCAAAGTTGTTTTAATAGATGGGAAAGCTGAGGAAGGAGTAAAAATGTTAAAAGGTATCAATTGACACAAAATAAGTGAATCCTGACAGAGCCTAAACTCCTATGGTTTAATATTTTTTCCCAATGTAAAACTAGTAATCAAACAGTGTTGACTTTATAGATGCATTTAATTCTGAATTTGGATTTTGCTTTAACAAGTGTTTGAGTCTTACCACTATTCTTCTACATTAAGCAGAAATTATCTAGGCATAATTCCACATTACACGACAGGTTTGATTTTCTCCATGTCTCCATGTATGCTGCTGTGAGACAACTAGAAATAAAATTTTGGCAAAAATTGTTCATTAAAAATTCACTAGCACTGTTTAATGGCTTCAAATGTGTCAGCTAGAAGAGAGACTTTATTTCACTCAAAAATCCTTCCTCTGTGTTTTATTACCTTTATATAAAATATCGATGTTTATAAAGGAATTGTTCTACAGGGTTTGTTTAGCACTTTCTATTACTAAAAATAGGCATTCTTCAACATTCATGAAGATGTCAGGCTATATAATTAAAAATTAGTTGGATTTATATCAACTAACTTAAAATTGTTTTATCATTACTCCCATCTTAATTATATCTTTGGAGTATGTTTTCCCTTCACAGCATCCACAACATCAATAGGACAATTACATTTGAATATTCTGGATCATTATTATTCACTCTATTTATTAGTAACTGTTATTATAAAATGCTTATTTTAAAATTAACACTGTAGTAACAAAATTTAGATGAAGGTACATTCTTTACATGAAGGACTGCCTGTGTGTTGTTCATATAAAGACAGTTCTTCAGAGTTAGGGGAAAAAAGGGCATTTTAGCATGCTTTATTGATAGTAGTAATTAAACTGTTTCACTAACTGATACTGTGTGCACCCAGCCATACTACTAAAAAGTGAATTAAAATTTGGCTGTAATAATGATTGCAGAGTCACAAAGATAAAAAGAGGGAGGAAATTCACGTGTAGGAAGTATAGCTTTGTTTCTTGTAAAATATCTCTTCCTACATAAACCAGGAAAAGATCAAAAAGAAAGTGACTGACATGCACATCCCTATGTACAGATCAACTATGCATTTTCTTTTTTCCTGCTATGTGATTGAGTTAATTTGTTTTCTGTGAAGTCAGATATTTTATGACTTGTCTTAAGAGTATGGAGCCCAAACACAGCTATGGTCCCTAATACACCCTTTTCCATCCTCTTTTAGAAATGTGAGAAGGATGGGAGACAGTCACGGACATTTGAGCCCATGCGAGAAAGTTTTAAAGCTTGACTATGCCCTGCCATTTCAGGCAAAGCTAAACAAAAAATACTAGAGCAGACAACATAAACAAATGCTTTGTTATATCAATTTTTTTCAGGCATATTTCTACTCTTTACTCTGAAACTGGAACCATATACAAGGTTTCATGCAGTTATATCTTTTGTTTCTTACTGAATTTTAATGAAAAGGGCAGGAAAATATAGGGAATAATTCTGGAATGTTATCTAAAAGTTACTATGTGCATTTTGAACTAATCCAAATAAATCACATAAAAATTTGCATGCTCTGGGGATTCATACTGAGATACAGACTATTAAACTGTAAAGTCTGGTTCAGATTTTACTAAAGGAAACATATCACATATCATTTGAAAGCTAACTGCTATCTTAAGAGAAATAGATTAGTTATTTCTGTCTCTGGTTGCTAGAAACAAAGGAACCAAATAATAAAACAGTTGGTATCAGCAATAACAACTGCAGTCTCATCAGAGCATGATTAAATGATTAAATACATATGCAGATGACATATTTCCCCATCTTTAGACTCAGTTCCAGATGGGTCTGAAGTCTTCTTTGGTTGCCTATCATGGTAGCAACAATAAACCATATATAAAATCTGCACTAATGTTGGAAATTTGAGGAGGGAAAATTCAAGAAATACTATAGAAAATCCTGAAACCTCAAAGGGGGAAGAAAAAAAAAAGATTAGTTTTTAGAGGATTTCTTTCCCCAGAGGGATTTAAGATTTGACGTAATCAAAATTTCAATATGAAATTGAGCATTGAAGCCAAACTCTGAGCTACTGATCTGAGTTCTTGGTGGGCTTCTCTGAAGGACAGTCAAGCACCAGAGGGAGTTTGATTGACAACATCTGGGCTACTGTCTCTTGGGAGACAGTATAAACCCTTAGGAAACAAATAGCAGAAAGGGGGTCTACTAGAAGAGCATATACACCCAACATCCAGTGCCATGTGTCTGTGTGATACCGTTTCTGTCATTTAATCAGAGGCTGGGGAAACATTTTGCTTTTAACAAACTGCTATAATTAAAAACTGAGAACTTGTTTGGGAAGTTTCATGAAAAATTTTACTATTGATGCTATGCTTGTGGCTACGCAGTTCTGTGGTTCGTCACAGTTTTCAGGAGAAAACGGTAAGGGTTATAAACTCTCAACGATTAAATGCCAGATTGTTTTATTAATTTTTTTATTGATTTAGCCAGGGATTCATCAGAAGATTTAATTTAAGTACAGTGTCATTTCAAGTTTTAGTAAATGACAGTGACTTCACATATACTATCAGGAATCTTAAAAATCTCAGTGATGGAACTGGTGAAATACTCATTATTTTCTTTAACCTTTCACTTCAACTTCCTTGATATCTGAGGGTTTCAAGTTTTCAAATGCGATGCCAACTTACAAAAAACAGTTTCAGTTGTACAAGTCACAGGGACAAAATCTGAGGCCCAAACTCTTAGCAGATCTTAAAATAATACAATTGTTGGACGCATGACATACTGGGGAAAAGTCAGTATCGCTTTTGGAAAGGGAAGTCCTACCTCACAGATCTATTCGAGTCATGTGAAAGAGTTAGCCAAGCACATGGATATCTTTGACCTCTTTGTTATGATCTAGTTGTGCTTCTAGAAGGCTTTTGACAGGGTCACCCACCGAAAGCTCTTAAGTAGCCGTGAGCTAGAAGTGAAGGTCCCTGCATATATCAGTAATTGATTAAATGACAGGAACCAGCAGGAAGAAGTAAATAATGAGATTCCACATTGAAATAAGGTCTGTGGTAGTGTTCCACAGGGCTCTGTACTAGGGCCAGCACTGTTCAACATACTCATAAATAAACTGAAAACAGGTTTGAATATCAAGGTGAAAAACTTCACAAGTGACATTCAGCATAATAAAGCCGAGGGGCCTTTGCAAAAGCTTACAAAAGGATCTTATGACTATGATTATACTAATATACTTCACCTGGCAAGGAAACTGGCTTTTGCAATGTAATTGTCCATACCATTTCACCGTTATTACAGTCCCTAACATCAGTTTAGCCTGTGCCAACTGGCACTCTTCCACAAAATTCCTGTCAGCGTTTGAGGACAAAGCCCTGGGTGATTTCTCATAAATGATACGGACATGGTAACCCTGGTTTGGAGGGAAGCAAGGGAGAGAAGAAGAGAGTTTAGCCACATGGCTTTGAGCCTTGCCATGCCATCCAGTCTCTCCCTTACAATGATTTAATAGCTATAGTAGTTTGCTATATAGACATTTGTGCAGTGAGAGGACAACAAAATGATGGATGGTGAAAGTGTTATGAAATTACATAAAACCACACAGATGGTAAACTCCAGATTTTACCTTTAAAATAATGTCTTACTACTGCCATTGTGCAAGAACACCATACCGTAACAATAGATAATAACAGGGAAACATTAGCCCAGAGGTCTGCAGTGGTCAAAAAAAGCAAACAATGCCATGTATCATGACAAAATTAAGTAGAGAATGTGATAAAGCTTCTGTCTATATATGCGTGAAGATCCTGCAGCTTGAATATTGCAACAAATTATGGTCACCAATCTCAAAAGATACACCAAAAAATAGAGATTCAGAGGAGGGCTACAGGTGCAATCAAAAGTCTGGCACAGCTACCAGACAAGGAGTGATTAAGCAGGTAGTCTTAGAACTTTTCATCTTGGAGAAGAGACAACTGAAGGAGATTTAAGTCTATACATTCATCAGTGGCAGAGTGAAGAGAAAATGGCTATTTATTGTGGCTTCCAATGACAGTACTGGTTGTCTAATGAAGCTGTCAGTTACAATGTTCAAAAACAAACAAAAGAGTTTGTTCTTTTCACAAGACTGTTAAACTGTAAGTCTCTTTGCAGAATGTTGTGGCTCCCAGAAACTTACATGGTTTCAAAGCAAAAGTGGAGAAAGTCATGACAAAGAGAATCTATTAGGGATTACTAAATACCTAATATTTGGAGACTGAGATAACATACAGGAGAAAAATCATTATATGCTTCTCAATGCTTATACACTGTTGTGGATGTCTGCTTGTTGAAGACCTCCTCATCTTGGACTATCAGGATACGAACAGAATAAGCAATACTTCATTACACTTATTTCAAATTTGTCCATGTTTTGCATTTGTCTTGCATTAATGAAGTCAAATGAGACGCAAGTGAAGGGCTTTTTTGGTTGTTTGGGGGTGGTGGCGGTGTTTTTTGGTTTTAAGGAAGAGATTCAGACCTAGAAATAACAAAAAGGAAAGTCATTGCACTTTTTATTTCTGAGATCTGTATTACTCCTGTAAGTGGTAGAATTACCACTTGTAGTTGTTTTAGGGTGTTTATTATGGAAATAAAGGCTGAAGCCTCAGCTGCATCAGATTCCTTTAAGATTAACTGAGATAACAAATAGCAAAAAATTGTGTTAAACCTATGCACTATTTCTGGTCAAAAATTCATATGCTTGTAAGGGGTCTGCTCATCTCTGAGAATGAGACTTGATGTTGTGATCCCCTTGGAGACAGCAGAAGGGCATAAAGGGGGTTGAGTTCTGATAAAGGACAGCATTCGGCGCCTGCTCAGTTCCTTCAGGAAGGAAGCAGCAACAATGGTCTGCAATTACCAGTCCGGATCTGCTAACTGCCTTTAATTGGTCAGCAAGTGAGTCTTTCCAGTCCAGAGAAGTGAATGTATATTCCCTTGCAGGCAGTAATTAAGTCTGATTTTCGTGATCCTTTTCTATAGGAACAAGATTTCTAACGACTCAGACATACATAAACCAAAAAAAAGGAGGATGTGAAACATTAATGGTTTTTAAAAATCTGGGAAATACTAGCTTGAAGATGCCATTATTCAAATAAATTCTGGCTTGTAACAACCTCTTGGGCCACTGTACAAGCTATAGACTCAGAGAGTTTAGCAAGCTCTCATCCTGGCCCATGCTGTGCTCTAGAGAGATGCAGAAGCAGGAGGCATCTGACATGGAATCTCAGACTGCTTTGTTAGGACCTGTCTGTGTGACCAGAGTGGACTGCTGCATAATGAAGCAGCAAAAAAGTGGCATTTGCTGAAATTACATAGTCCCAGTTGTCAGGAGGACTGGTAAGTACGTCCTGTCATTAACAGTGCTGCCATAGGTGAATCTTATCTGCTTCATGCAGAGAGATCGATGAGAATTGAAGTCTCTGAAAAATAGGGGCCTACACCTCCAGATACTGCTTTGTTTTGTATTGGGCAGATAGAGGGCAATACTGTTTACAAAAAAAAAAAACCCAAACAAACTACAAAGCCCCAACAAGACCACCAACACCACCAAAAAAAACCCAAACAAAAAATGCCTTAAATATTACAGTATATCAATAGCAAAGTACAGCCAACCAGTTTATGAGTGACAGAACTTGAGACAATCTTAAAGGGGAAAAAAAGAAGAATTTTGCTTTAATGACAGCATTTATTTTTCCTCCTGTCTGTGAAAGCTATTCTTTAAAAAATATGAATGTGATGAATGTGTTGCATTTGTAAATAAGGTGTGGTATAAAAACTTATAATGCCCCTTCATTACATGATAAAAGTGAAATGTGTTCCCTGTGGAGAAAAATCGATACTAAAGATCAAAAGAATATCTTCAAAAGGCCCTGCATTAAGGGTTTACAAGTGCTATATTTCCTAGTTCCCCTCATGCTGATGAAAAGAAGATCCTGTAAAAAGGTTCATTATTGGAGAAAAAGGGTCTTCCTTTTTTTTTTTAATGTGAAAATACACATTTTGCTTTTGTAATCCAGTGACCTGCTGCCTCAGGAGGAGGTATTTTAAAAGTCTCTTTTTAGCTTCATTGAATACCATTGCTAACAAGTGAGAGGCCTTTATAGAGGATTGGTTGGAATTGCTGCAGGATTCATTCACTAGCTGGCAGAAGAATGACTGGGGGAGAAAGAGTCCAGAAACAGTTTCATCTGCACCTCGGCAGAGACTTGCTCCAGAGAAGGGCAGATGGTATTTTCATTGCCCAGGGACAGTTGCTTTAAATCACAGCTGTGTCTCTGCACAAGTCTTTGCCAGTGGGGATTGTCCAAACATGAATCAACACATTCCCTTGCCAGATCCACCCACCTGAGGGACTGGCGTTACTCACTGTGATTGCTATAGAGAGCCATGTTGAGTTGAATTTGGACCAGTGTCTCCAATGTACATGCCCAAGAGGCTGGCAAAACTCTAAAATAAATGTTAACTGTCTCTTGTCACAGCAAGATAAATGTTTCTTATAATGCACCTACAAGCCATAGATTGGTTTGCCTAAAGACATTAATTCAGCAGGCATTCCAATACAAATTGCTATTAGTTCACATTCTCTAAAACTAAATTTATTTTTTTGTGACTCCTTGACTCATGTAGCTAAGGTAACCTGCACTTGTGTCCCAAACATAAAGAACTGCCTTCAGCTGTTTCCTGGCAAAATTTTCAGCTGAGCTTATCTCCACTGTATATACTGCTGAACAGACCAGCAACCCCAAAAACGTGATTCTGAAAATCTATTCCAAAAGGTTTGCAGCATGAGCTGCTGAGTGGGGAAGTGTTTCTTTTTTAGTGTGGCCCATATTTCTGTGCCTGAATGGGATATGAGTACTTGTACTCAAAGAATGGGTGTTCATCAGTCCAAAATCTGTCCCTTGAGTTTTGGGGATCCCTCAAAAG
Organism: Larus michahellis; assembly: GCF_964199755.1. NCBI lineage: Eukaryota > Metazoa > Chordata > Aves > Charadriiformes > Laridae > Larus > Larus michahellis. Next base: position 83,344,961 of record NC_133897.1, read on the forward strand.
GTAGTTCAGGTCTCATAGAAATAGATGAAAACACCTTTCTTGATTCTTCCAGGTTCAGCACAGGAGGTCAGCCAAGACACACACTGGCTGTTTTCTTTTAATCCTTTCAATACTACCCCCAACCCCATTTTTACCTATGAAGAGAGGAGAGGGAAGGAAAAAATTAGGAAGATGAAAACAAAAGGAGCTTGCTTTTTGAAAATCAGCCATCAATGATACATCCACAGTGTATATTCATGTTTGTAGGATGACTGCACTCAGAGAATATTTGAGTGCTGCAGTCAGAGGGAAACCTGTGTATGCACACCTGGGCTACCTTCAATTAGTTAGGGGAGTAATAAAAGTCAACCTACAGGGGCACAGACCTAGCCTCTACCTAAGTCTTGGTATTATCGGTGGCAGTGTGCAGTTTGTAGCACAGCCTTTTGTTGCTACAGCTTCACTGTTCTTAGTATTCAGGCTAGGTAGATTAAGGCTACATTCAGATATTTTGTTTTCAAAAGAAAGGCAGACAAAGTCAATGAGACCATGCATGCCGACTACATGAGATTTATACTTGCTATATCCTGTTAAAATATATGTTTTAGTTTTACAGATTGTTTGGATCATCCTGAAAATCAGTTGCCTCCTTCCTATTTAAAGATTGGTGATCACAATATGAAGCACTGCTGCTGCAGTAAACTCTGCTATTTTTAGCTATACATGAGCAGTACAGCCTTTTCCTTTTAGAACAGAATTTTACTTCACTATTAACAAATGAAACAAACTAGTGTGGGATACATTATCAAGTTGCCGAAGGTTAGCCTTTCTTCATGTCATGCTTGCGAGTGACTGTGCTACACTAATTAAAAACATTGCCATGGCAATTGCTATAGAAATATTTAAATTGGCATCATTGCTAACAAATCCCTGCTATTGATCCCAGCAGGGCTTATTTCACACTACACCTGAAGAATCTAAATAGAATATTTTACATTCAAAAGGACTTTAAAAGATACATTTTTCCAGTTACTAATGTGCTCAGGAGAATAATGTCTTTCATACAGAGATAATTCATTTACCTGGAACTGTTGTAGGATTCTGATATCAAAGTCCGTACTGCAAGGAGAGACTAATGTTTCTAGGCTACCAACACAGATCTCTCAAACCTTAAAAATAGAAATCACCTATTGCCTCCACTCAGGTCCTCTGATTTGCGAAGTGGGGAAAGAATGCAGGTTTTCCACAATTTGGGCATTAAAATGTTTAATACATGAACACCTCACCTTAAAAGCAGTTTCCAATGCAACTAGAAAGAAAACTACTTTCCATCATTTGACAAGAACAGTAAGTTGACCATTGTACTAGAGTAAATGGTGGGAATGGAAGTAACGTGAGAGAGATTGCATATATAATTTTGATCAGTTACTTAGAAAAAACCCCATGACAATTCTTCTCTCTGGTTTCAAGCTTAAGATTTTTGCTCCTCTTAGAAGAAATCAGATTAAATCTTTACCATAATGTTTAGTAGATCTGGACTGATCCAGAGTAATAACTCTCTCTTTATATCCAAAACGTCCAACTATTGTAAAACTCAAGAGTGGGATATAATGCCCTATATCTTTTTCCTTCCCTTCCCTTCCCTTCTCTTCCCTTCCCTTCCCCTTTCCTCATTTCACAAAAATATCCTTGACATGAAGTATATTGTCTTTCCTCGCTGTAGGTCTTTCTGTTAATTAGCAAGAAAATCAGTAGAGGGCAGCACTACACAGAAAAACACACATTTTAACAATCTCAGGTTATGTTCTGCCCTGGCTGGGGCAGAACGTGGGAATTCAGATTCCTCTGAGAAAAAAAACTCTGTTCAAAAATTGGTGTTTTTACAGAAATAATTTCTTATAGCAGGCTCAGAGCATCTGTGTACCATGCGTTGTTCTCCCTTGGAAGCTGCTCTTACTTTTCCAGACTACACCAGAATCCTTTGTTTCAATATAAAAATACACTTTCTGAGTCTACCAGATGCAACCCCTGACCCTCTTGAACAGCTGACTACAAGAAAAGATGCATACGCCAATGACCACCTTGAAGTATTTCTTTGAGTACAAAGAAAAGACTAGTATAAACATCTTATGCATTTGAACCACATAATCACAGAATTATAGGAGCTGAAAGGGACCTCTGGAGATCATCTAGTCCAACCCCCCTGCCAGAGCATGTTCACTTAGAGCAGGCTGGACAGGAACACATCCAGGCGGGTTTTGAATATCTCCAGAGAAGGAGACTCCACGGCCTCTCTGGGCAGCCTGTTCCAGTGATCTAGCACCCTCAAAGTAAAGAAGTTTTTCCTCATGTTGAGACGGAACTTCCTGTGTTCCAGCTCCTGTCTGTTGCCCCTTTTCCTGTCACCAGGCACCACTGAGAAGAGCCTGATTCCATCCTCTTGGCACCCACCCTTTAGATATTTATAAGCATTGGTAAGATCCCCTCTCAGTCTTCTCTTCTTTAGGCTAAACAGACCCAGGTCTCAGCCTTTCCTCATAAAAGAGGTGCTCCAGTCTCCTTTGATCATGTTCGTAGCCTCCGCCGGACTCTCTCCAGCAGTTCCCGGTCATTCTTGAACTGTGGAGCCCAGAACTGGACACAGTACTCCAGATGCGGCCTCACCGGGGCAGAGTAGAGGAGGAGGATGACCTCCCTTGACCTGCTGGCCACACTCTTTTTGATGCACCCTGGGAGACCATTGGCCTTCTTGGCCACAAAGGCACGTTGCTGCCTTCTGGTCAACTTGTTGTCCACCAGGACTCCAAGGTCTCTCTCTACAGAGCTGCTCTCCAGCAGGTCAACCCCTAACCAGTACCACTGTATGGAGTTATTCCTCCCTAGGTGCAGGACCCTACACTTGCCCTTATTGAATTTCATTAGGTTCCTCACCGCCCAACTCTCTAGCCTGTCTAGGTCTCACTGAATGGCAGCACAGCCTTCTGCTGTGTCAGCCACTCTTCCCAGTTTTGTATCATCGGCAAGAATGAGTATGGCAAATTGTGTTTGAACAGAAATGAATGAAGGCAATTTTAGGAAATTAAAAATGTGTAGTTTTGAAAAAGCAAAAGTGAACCAGAGTAAAACAAAGTAAATCATCTGAGTGTTAAATTTGTCTAAGTTTTGAAATAATGACATTTTCAAGAGAAAATTTAAACTCTTTGACATTGTTGGATAACATCTTTCACAGCAGTCTTCCAATGCTTGGAGGTATTGCAAAACATATTTTTAGCATTTTTAGTAGTTTCATAGATTCATTATGTGTTAAAATTTTGCCAAATATGTGTGTAGCTTTGGTTGTTGTCTTCTGGTTTGTTTTATTTTAATGAAGAAGAGCTGTTATGTTCAAGAAATTTGAGAAATAAATAATTCATGACCTTAAATATATAAAAAAATAAAATGTATTGGAATAGTTAAGTAGCAACATATCACTCATACACAAAGCAAAAGCAATCAAACCCAACATTTGACCAATATGAATATTTGAATATGTTATCATTCAGAATGTATATAAGATGAATTCTTGAAATAGAGTCCAACAAAAAGTGTTTTAATGCAGCTGTGGAAGAGCACTATTTGAGGATACATCAAGCAAGAATATCTCAAAAAGAAACAAGAGACTTCAGAACCATTGGACAAACTTGATAATCTGCCTTTTGAGTATGGTATTTGCAAAAGTAATTCCTGTTGCTGTTTACTTTCATTTTGCAATAGCTTAACCAGGATCTAATTCATAAAGTCTGAAGAGGCTCTGAAATCTGCCTCAGATTGTACAGTGGGCTGGATTTAAGGATCTGGATGATCATGTTTTATGCTCTCTATTGATAAATAGCTTTATTCAGTGATATAAACTACTTCAGTCTATATTATACAGGGAAATAGAATCATCAGACTAAGACATGGATAAAAGATTGGATGAGGTGGTTTTTTTTTCTTTTGATATGCACCCAGTTTCAATCACAAGACACGATCATCACGTATGCAATGTGTTTTCCAGTTATTGTCAAAATTTAATGGTGTTAAATAAAACACAGGAGAGTTCCCCTTACTCCTCTGCATGCAACTGAGCATTACAAGGGAGAAAACAAGATTTTGAGTATACCTACAGAATTCAAAGAAAATACATACACTGATGTATGCCAAGATCTATGTACATTCGTGATTTTATGCAAATAGAATTTACTTTGTGCTTTGATTCTCCAGTTAAAATAAAGACGTAAAAGAAATTAAGTTTTCCTGCATTGTAACCATGATCTCCATAAATTTGACACCTATCAAATTGTTCTCTTTTTTTTTTTTTTTAAGCATGATGTTAGAAAGTGATAAATATTCCAAGCCTTCACTTCTTGATCAGCTAAAACTCTGTTTGAAGTTACTAAAATGCTAAGACTTTGATCCTCCTTCAGGATTGCTAGGTAAGATCCTGAGACCATACAGAATATCATCGTTTTAAGGAAAACTTCACACATGGGCACAATTCTATCATTTAATCATTAAGATCTTTAGAGTACAGTTCACTGAATATTTTCAATTAAACAGTTTGTGTTCTCAGCTGACTAATAATTTTCACAAAAAGCATCTTATTTCCCAAAATGTCTGTCTTTTTATACAGAAGAAGACCCCCTTTCCCTACTCTAAAAAAAACCCCACAAAGCAAAAGTAGCTGCTGGTAATGTTGGGTTGTGGGAGAAAGGAGGATAGGTATGTATGTGTTTTGGTTTTTTTAAATTCAAAATTTCATTACTCTAAAATTTCTGGGTGTTGTGTCTTCATGCTACTATCACCGCTCATGAACTAGGATTCCCGAAGTAAACGATACTTTTGCTGCTGAATTATATTTCTATGCTTTCTGTAATATACAATGACAACTCAGCTAAAGATATCTTAAATCAAAAGCAGGCTTACCAGGAAACCCAAGTCATGGAAAAGACTGGGACATCAGGACCTCAATTGTACTGCTAAATAAAGAGTATCGTTTAAAAAAAACCTCTTTGTTTTGATTAAATGTTGTTTACAAACTTCTACACAAAATATCAGTGCCAGTTTCAGAAAAAAAATATTAACAATAAGATTCTGTATCATCAAAATTCCCATTCATTCAGGAGGGGAAAAAATAAAATACATTTCAAATGCAGAATTTTGTCCTAAATGCAGAATTTTGTTAACACCATCAGGATTCCTATGAACCAAAACTTACGTGACAAGTACTTTTTCTTTCTTGAATAAGGAATCTCTTGAAGGCATCAAGACTACTTTAAATTTTATCTTATATTGTGAGTTCCTTTATGCAGAAACAGAAGCGGATCCTCTGAACAATGAGGGGTTAGCAAAGGGGAAGATGGGATTGTATTAATCATGAAGTAACAGAAAATTCAGATTTGCAGAGAATTCTGAACAGATAGTAAGAGAGGATAGCATCAGGCTGAGCTGGGAGAGATTAAGTTGGAAGGTTTCTTACTATTTGTGCTGTTCTGCTGTGTCGTGATGCTTGTAGCTAACATATGCAGATGAAGAAGTATTTTACCTAGATTGTGTTTTAAATTAATGTCTATATACAGTGTGAGAGCATGAAATAGAAGATGAATGAGACGTTAAAGAACTTGACTTAAAACTCTCTGAGTAATTCTTACACGTAATTGTTTCAAGAAAATTTTCAAACACGCAACTGGTCTTTATTTTTATGGTTATATGTAATTTCCATGGGTTATTGTCGTGACCACTAGGCTATTGGTATTCCCTGCTTCCGATGTCCTTAGGGAAACAAAATTATTGCAACTTACTCAAACACTTTTCTCCATCCCCTAGGTCCTACTTACAAGAGGAATATAACATTTGAAAAAATTGTTGTGGTGAATTATTAGAGGAGTGGAGGCTAGCAGCATCTCTGTAAATGATGAGGACTTACTCCTTCTTGACAATTTTGCTTTGGAGCTGTATGTTTCATGCGATTCATATGATGCCATCTGAAAAAAGGACTAACAAGCACTCACGCAGTGAAAGGATAACAGGATTGTCAGAGAATGATGGAAAAACACTGCACCGCACCAAGCGTGGTTGGATGTGGAATCAATTTTTCTTACTGGAGGAGTACACAGGTCCAGATACTCAATACGTGGGCAAGGTAAGCCTTGAGTTTAAAGGATTCTTTACAGGTGATGCATCTGACACACGTGATATTATCCCTCCTTCACCGCAGTTGTTTTGCTTTTTATAAAGCAATGGTCCCAATTTCTCATATAAGTCAAACAAAGCACATCATGGACCACCTGAGGCTTCTGTGACTGTTCAAAATTGTGGGAGAAATGAAGTAGTTCAGTTAAAAAAAAAAAAAGGAAACTGTTCAGACTAAAATGTTCCAATTTCTTATTACATATGCCCATGCAAGATTTATCATTGAATCATTTCCAGTTTTCAACTATTAAACATAAATATTAGATAAGGGAATAGTGAATTTATGCCTTCATTCATCTACCTTGTGGCATTTGCCGGTACACTAGGATGTGTGGTTCCTCAAGTGAAATATAAAATCCTATTTATTAATAATAAAATTGCTGTTTATGCACAAGTCCAAGTACAGATAAAGTGTTTGAGAAGAAAAAAAAAAATAATCTGGTTTTCATCATTTCTGCAATAAACTGAGGTCTTTACTTAATGGCTCAAAAGACCTTCCATTCTTTGAGACCTACCTACATGAGCTAATGCTGACAACAGCACCTCTAAATTCCAGCTGTCTGCAGTCCTACCTTTTCTGATAACATACAACTCAAAGTTTTCCATATTTTTAGTCCTTTGTGGTGTCTCGCCATTTGCAGATCTGCCTTGTGGTCTGGTATAAGTAAACAATCTTGGTAGAAGTCTAGAATACACACAGCAACCACCCAGAATGACTTACAAATCAAGGAAATGTTTATCTTAATATCTTAAGTTAAATAAATATCCATTCCAGTTTCTGTCATTGACCCACAATGCTGTCATTAGCTCAGATTGTCAGGTATGTCTCTGTTTTTGGTGCCTAACTACCAAACGAATTGAGACATTTTTAAATAAAAGACCCAAAAATGGTTTTGAACATTTGCTAATATCTCTGGTCATGGGAGTCGTGATCTTCTGGAAAATATGGAAACAATCTCTTTTTATTAAGAAACAAACATCAAAGAAGCCAACCATGGTGACTATGAACTTGATTCTATCCTCGTGTATATGAACACTACACCCATACAATTCTGTTTTCAATTAAATTAATTCTGACTTGCAGTAGCAGAAATAATATGAGACCAAATAATCCTATTGCTAGATCTGTTTGTCAGTGCGTAAATAGGAAGGTTTGTTGTAGGCAGAGAGATCTTCAATAAAGAGTGCACTAACTGCACAGAGAGATTTCTAAACAAAATATGGTTGGAAGTATCTTCTAGTATTGAGTGAATTTGCCAGGAAAACATACAATAAGGTACACAATAAGACAGATCTCCATAGCTGTAAGTTCTACCTAGTCTCACAGAAATATTTTTTTTTGTAAAAATAGAAAGCTGTCATAGAGGAGAAGTAAGTATCAAAAGTAAGAGTTGATTCCAGTTTCAGTCCCACTGCTATCGATTAATGGACTCCAAACCATCTATGGCATTCAAAACTTCAAATAAATTAAGCTTACATCAAGACTGTCATCACCAACTGTTTCACATGAGGAATGCCTACCTGATATATTGCAATAGGGCGAACTTACTCTGCACTTATTCCAAACTAACTAAAAGCCATTGGACCTTATTACCATAGACCTAAGTCCAGGACGGAAAACGAATGACTGTACAGCAGTCGAGATGCTTAATTTCTTATAACTCAGATAACATGTTAAGATTTTTCACATTTCACTGCAAAATATTGTACGGAGGCCCTGAGTGAGGAGTCAGCATTACTGATTCTCTAAAAAGATGGAAATCACCCCAAATATTACCCAGTACTCCAAAGAGATTGAGTTGGATTGAAGTGATAAACTCTATAGGGTTGCATTAACTTTAGAACAGTTTATGACATGACAAAATGATCATTGTTCTGTCCTCAGTGGTGTAAAACCACAGTAAATCCATTTCGGTTAGTTCAAATTATCCTAGGTACACGTGACATACAGTACCAAGTGGGAGCTGCTACAACAAGAAGTCAGCTAAGGAATTTCTTTTTTATTTTTGAAAAAAAAAGCAACAACTTTTTTGAACAATATTATTCTGAGAAAGGCTTAAATCTCAGGTTTAGTATTCTTCTGCTCAAAGTGATGGTAATTAGCACACTGGTACGTGTGAAGAGAGAGCACTTTTATGCCAACCCATGGGGACTAGTTCATAGCAAGTATTCTTATCCAGTCCCTCTTTAATATGGATATGCACAGGCAGATGGATTACTGGGCTAGAATAACAAATGTTGTACTAAATATTAAATAAACTGAATTAGGAAACTTTGTCAGGAAATAAAATTCTAAGGGATCATAGCCGTAATACTAAAAAATTACTTTTCCCTCCCTGGTTCAGTTTTCAAACAATTTTTATCTGTTAGGGCATTGTTTGTGTTTTGTTAGTGATGCTACTTTGTTGATGCTTTATATTGTTATGAGTGCATTCTATTGTTGGCAGTGGGATAGGATCACCAGCATCAGGGACCCATGAGAGTTGGACACTTGCTTTGATCGCTGGACTGTCCAATTCCTGTCTGGTGCTCTGGCCCCCATGAGAGCACTTCTGCCTTGTGCACAGGCCTTGCTCAGTGTCAGAGGTCCCTGGAGGGAGGAGTTTCTCCCCCACATCTGAGGGGTTTTCATCTGCTGTAGTGCTTTTAAAATTGTATTGTCAGAAGCCAATGGCCCCACTAGCCAAGTAGCCCCAGGATGCTCGCTTTCCCCATATCTAAGTCCAAATAGCAGTTGTTACCAGGGTTACTCTCACCCCCTGGTCTCCTTCAGAAATGCCTTCTAAGAATGGAAAGTTGTTAACAGCTCCATTATCCCTGATTTTTTTGTTTCTTTCCTGCACGTACCAGCCTAGTCTCAGCAGTTAGACATGGCAGACGCAGTCACGGTCTCATTCATCTCAGTGGTGCTTGTAGGTAGGCTTCACCCTCTGACAAGAAGTAACTAAAAAAGAGGTTTGGTGTACTTGTAAGGCAGGTGAAATGCCCAGCTCCACACAAATCTGGTGCATGTCTCCCAGACTGTTAACTGGGGTAATACAGTGTTAACAACTCTGAACAGCTAGAACAGCGTTTATGTTCCCAATTATAGTTAGATAGCTTTTAGACAAAGGCAGTGGTAGTGATGATAGGTGATGTAAAATGGACACCAGTAAGTGCAAGTGCATCTAATGCACTTATCAGAAATAGGAAATATTGTTTGATGAGCAAAGGAAGCTAGCATTCAACAGCTGCCAAAAGGCTTGATGGCTAGAACAATTGTAGTAAAGATATTACTCAAAGAACAGACCTAAATCACCAACCACCCCTCAGGAACAGGGCATATATGAACAACAATTTCCCTGTGATTGTGATGGGAGTCAAGTTACATCCAGACAACCTACATTATATCCATCACACATCTTTCTCATCTATCTCATGTACTCGTGCACGCATAAAAAATAAGTGCATAGGAAGTACTTAAATTTGTTAGGTCCTATTACTTGTACCTGCAACAATGCAAGAACTGCTTATGACATCCTTTGATTTCTTACCATTTTAAATTATATTCAGGAAATGCTTAGAGAAACCAGTGGCGCCATCATGCTAGGTGTTGTATAAAAAATGCACAGGGAGATAAACTTTGCTCTGGAGAGTTTGCAACCGAAACATTCAGTTAGACACAGGTAGGATAAACAGTATCACAGAGTCCTGTTTAAAAAATTGTCTAAGAAAAAAAAAATAAAATTTCTAAGACACAAAAATGATCAAATTCTTTCAAGATGCCTGTTGCCTTGGGGGAATGTTGGATATCTCAATGGGATCATCAGCACGAGGAATTTTCAGAGGACGTAGAGGGGGGAATCATAGAACTCATTCTGCATACTAAGAATTCACAAAAAAGAAAAAGAAAATGTGTTTTACAATATATCATTCAGAGTTAAATGTATGAGAGAAGTTTATTTTTAAAGGCAAATATACAACTGGCATTTTTTTGTGAAATATGAAGGGGTTGAGAAAGTAAAACACCTGACTGTATGTCATACTGTGGCATTCCTTTGTTTCTATAGCCATAGATCCGACTTCTCAGCTGCTACTAACTTTAAGCCCCCTGTAGAACCTAAGAAATGAAACCTAAAACACTGACCTTCTATGAGAAAAGTCTACTCAATTTACTCACTCCCTAAACAAACTATCCAAAGATATAATAATCTAAAATATAGGAATGCAGTTTAGGAAGTATTAAAGTATTGATGGGGATGATGTTCATTAATTAAAGAAAGAGCTAATAAAATGCACAGAAGGCTCTAACCAAGTAGCCCTTTGGGGATAATTAATTTTATTTTCCAAAGCTAATACTGATTTTATGTGCTTCCATTTCTAAATAACTTACCTGATACCCACTGAATGGGCATCAGTTGTGCAAAATGCCAAATATCCCACCTCTTTAACTCCAGTCCTTATGAAATATCCCTAGGTGGGAAGAAATAGTCCTAATCAAAATCATCAGCCATTTTGGAAAATGTAGTCCGTTACGCTTTGCAACAATACACTTAAGTGATTTCAAGAGACAAGAGATTTTCTCTTCTTCTAAGTCTCTCAATTACATTTTTTTCATGAAAGCTAGTCTCTCCCTATACCATACAGGCACTTTTTTAATCAAAGTGAGCTAATCTTGATGGGCAGATAATGTGTGAAGTTCCATGCAATGTGTTTTAGACCCAGTCATCAACTGTACAATAAAACACCTGTCATATCACAGAACTTAAAAACAATAAACAAACAACAACAATAAAAACACTTTTTACACCACCTTCAACCTTTCTTTTTCATATTAAGGGTGGATATACAAAATCAAACAAAAAAGAAATGTCACTTCTCAAAATGAGCTGCTCCATGAATAACCTCCTGTTTAATAACTTCCATAAAAAGAAATGAACTAGGCTTTGCATGTCATCAGCGTTATTTAAATTGGATGCAAACTGAAGAAAAATCTCTGTTCTACCTCCAGCTAACCAGTGAGTTTGATTCATAACATTTGCCTGTGTGTCTTATTAAAAAGTATAAAGTGAAAAGAAAAATATTCAGAGGGTGGATTTGTTTTGTTTTTCGGGGGGCGGGGTACAACATATATTCAAATGGAACTATATTTCTTGTAGTCTGCACTTACAAATATTCAGACATCTACAAGTGAGGTTGCCTACTATAGCAGTATGCCTTATAAGAAAAGAGAGAGAGAAGACTAAAGGAACTTCATGTAACTATTCAAGAAGTGTCAGCAAATTACCAACCTCACCAGACTTGCTGTTATTTAACACAAAATTTCACTCAATTGCCCCATTATACTATATGGGTTTTTTTCCCTTATTTAATGAAATTGGATAGTATTTCTTTGTAAACATAGACTGAAAATGTACTCATGCCTGGAAATATTATTTCACATTACTTTGCTGGCTGCCTTTGGTACATCACAGAAGTCATGAGTAGGCTCCCTCTTAATATGTGAAGCAGCAAAGAAGTCAGAAAATGGGATCAGTGAAGCCATTACTCCATTAGTCTTATCCCAGTTCATCCACGTCCTCTCAACACATTGCTGAGGTCTTGGCCATTCTCAGCCTCTGCTCTGAGCAAATTGGGTGGAAGAAGCTTATGGCCTAAATGGGTGACCCACTGAGCTGGCTCTGACAACGCCACAGTGCCAAACTCTGGAATAACCTTAGTTTCTCCATCCTGAAACATAATGTTCTCATCTGCCATAAAAATATTTTTTTATTAATTGCCTAATTTTGTGTTCTTTATGTATTGAATTTGATCTTAATACTGCCTTTAGAGTATCTGAGATAACTTACTGATTCACTTGTGCCACAAATAGTAAAAAGAAAAGTTTTTAATAAAATTTGATTGCTACTTTTAAAAAGAAGGATGGAGGGCCAGGGAAGAACACAGTGAAAATGCTACATCTTTCAAAAACAATAGGACTGTTTTCTTTTGGAGCACAGACAGCTTCTCATTTTTGACAACCTAAATTCATTTTTAATTGAAGGTTCAAAAATAGTGAACAGATCTAATCATATCATGCTTAACCCAAGTATAAGCAGTTTAAATTGCAAAATATCTTGAATGTTACATTGCACTGATAGGCCTAAGCTAGAATTTTGCAATCAAATTTGGACATCATATTTCACAAAATAAAGAATCATTTCTGAAAGCAACTGCAATGATCAGAGACTTCAAATACATGAATAACAGGAGTGAGTTTGTATTGTTTGATACAGATAGAGCAGATGTCATGAGACCTGACAGCTTCTGTTTCTTCAACTAAGAGGTTTGGAACTACATGATCCTTAAGGTCCCTTCCAACCCAAACTGTTCTATGATTCTATAAAAGACTGCTAAAAAAAATATAATCTCAAATTCTTGTCATGTTCAGGGCAAGAAGTTGGGTTCATATTGTCATCAGGTTGATCTACATTCAACATCAGGTAAAGCTTTTTGATGGTAGAGAGTCAATACAATGATGTACTAGGTGAAGATCACTTGGAGAGACAGGATTAACTTAATACTGGAGGTTTTCATGACAAACTGAAAAAACACATGCCAGAAACTCCACCCTGATCCCATCTGGAGGCAGGAGGATGGCACAGATTATCTCTTTAGGTCCGTGGCTGTTGTGTTTTCAAGGATTCTGTGTGTATTTTTCAAGTTCAAATGTTAAATCAGCTAAACTGCTTGTGAAAAAAAACAACAACCTGCATCAAGAATAAACACAAACACATAAGAAATGAGGAAATCCTCAAACTATTTATTGCAAACTCTTCCCTTTCCCTTTTTCTTCCCTTTGCCCTTCCTTTTTTGCTTCTCCTCCCCTCCCCTCCCCTCTCCTCTCCCGAGACAGAACATCCAGTATGCAATGATTTTCAAGTTGAAAAAAAAAAAGCAGCAGAAAGCTGACAACTATGTGCCTTTATAGACCCTTTGTGCTTAATTTATAAGATAATTTTTGAGAATTTAGCAAGGCTAAGTGACAACGTCATCCATAGCATAAATACAGGCACCTGAAAAATTACCCAGTTACTTTTAAAGCCACAGCCAATACGAGACAATTCAATAAAGGCAAACCAATAATAATTCCCAAATTATTTTCACTTTTCCCTCTCTCCCTCCATGCTTCTCCTCTCAGGTGTGGAAAAATTACACCAATACCCAACATATCAGCCAAAGCTACGATGTGGAGTCTGATTTATTGTTCACTACAATGCTTGCTGTTGCTTAGTGACAGATCCCCTTCCCCAAGGATCTCCTGAGTGTGCTCAGAGCACCCGTGGGGTGGGCCAGGACAATAGTAACGAGGGTCTGGGGCCCAAAGAATGGAGGACCCCCCCAATATGGAGTTTGCTGGGATTGAGGGTGTTGACAAGCTAACAAAAAAAAAGGCTCGAAGTCAAAATACCTGATTTAAAGACAAAGCGGGCATGGAGAATGGAGTTCTCTTCGGTCTCCAGTGGTAACTTCCAGTTGCCGTTTAAAATACCATTTCCATTTTAGTAAAAAGTGGCTTTTCTGAGCTTAAAAGCCTCTTGGTCTTAGCAATCTCCTTATGCGAAAAGGCCTAAGCAGATCTGCCTCAAAGATCTGGTTGGATCAGGAACCTTCCACGATAGGTAATTGTTATTTGTAGAATAGAACTATTTTATTATTACAACTTCATAGGCTGGTATTTCTCAGCCTTGCAGCTTTAAGCCTGTGGGAAGAGAAGATTAGATCAGTGGCAATCTGCAGACAAGCTACTATCAGGCAATCATTTATTGTGCATGAAAACGTTGGAAGGTGAGGAAAGTGTATTTCACAAGATACGAAGCATGATATTGTACATTTATTGCATTGATTACATCATAGGAGTGATTCTGAAAAGGGGAAGTGTTTTGACTATATTGTGGTTTACTGATACCTGCCAGCCTGGTGATAAAAAGCATGCAAAACCTATGAGAGCAAATCAATATGTGACTACTTAGAAAGGTCAATTTGACTGCATCAGAGGGTGGTATTGTGCAACATCTTGTCTGTTGGAGAAAGGTTTATGAATAGTCACCTTGAAGACAAACAGAGGAGCTGTCAGCAAGCAACTGTCAAGAACAGCAAGTCTTTTCTTCCTGTACGTGTCTGATACATCAAATCCTGTCCATTGCAGAAATTATCACACATTTCACCCTGAAAAATATGTTAGTCTAGCCAATGTAATCAGTCAATTTAACACTATGCTGGATATCAATCAAAAGAGGAATCTGTGATCTCTTATCAGTTATAGAAATACATAACTACGGTCAATTCCTTGCTGTATGTACTGCTGTTGCAACACAAACACACTGGGCTAACTTCTGCTCTGTCTTATGTCAATCTACAGTTGAGAAACTCTGCTGAAATCTCGCTTTTCTGTTTTTACACAGCAGTGTGCAATAAAAAGGGTAAGAAAGCATTCTAGCCTCCACAAACGTTTCAGAAGTTATAAATTCCTCCCTATCTTGCTCCACATTTCAGAGACAAGCACGCCCATTTCAGATGGAAGCCATCATAACACCTTTGTCAAATTGGGAGTGTGAGGAAATGACAATCAAGCTGACAATATTAAATGAGTTTTAACCTTAACTGAAGAGATTATTTTTTTTTAATGTGTTCTCCATTTCCATAGAGGAACTTCAGGAGAAATGACATCAGATCCCCCTCTGTTTAAGTTGTAGAACCTTTAATTAAATCTCAAAGAGGTCTTTGGAGTATTCGATTCAAGTACAAGAATAAATTTTTAGCCCAAACGCTGCCATAAAAATAATTGATAATGCTGGAAATAATGATTAATAAAATTTGATTAAATGTTTGCTTTATGTACATTTTGCTTTATTTTTTCCATCTGTAAAATGTAATTGCCAACACTCGTCTAACAAAGCTTTTCCTCAGAACATGTCTGTGTATGAGGTGTTCCCACACAGTATTAGAAAAAAGCTCTGGAATATCATGAAAACAGCCGTGAATCAGCCATTTGCTTGGAAACATGGCTTGGAAGTATTGGATTGAATAAGATATCAAGGCACTCTATGGAAAGGAGGAAGAAACAGAACTAAATATTTAATAGCCACCTACCTGGTGAACAGTGAATTTGCGACACGAATGATTGCTCTAACTTTTCCTAACACATAACAATGACAACCACGGAAGTATTTAGTGGGATACTGTTATACTTCTACTCAAGCATTCATAAAATGCGTTTACCTAACTTA
The DNA here is from genome assembly GCF_964199755.1 of Larus michahellis. Classification (NCBI taxonomy): domain Eukaryota; kingdom Metazoa; phylum Chordata; class Aves; order Charadriiformes; family Laridae; genus Larus; species Larus michahellis. The sequence goes on from NC_133897.1 coordinate 83,360,398, forward strand.
AACTTTGTGACTGGTGTCGCCACCTGTAGCCATTTTTGCCCCTTCAGCTTTTAGCTATTGCTACATATTTCTGATGAAGTCTTGGTTTCTAAATATTGAAAAAAAATTTGGTTCTTACAAGAAAGTTCTATGCAGCTCAAGTGGAATTAACTCTACTATATCACACTGTTAAAAATGTTGCAACTACTGACACAAGCTTTAAAAAATGTTGCTTTTATGATAGTTCAGTCTTACAGGGATTGTGGAAGTAAGCATATTTTTCTTTTTAATAAGCATTTGTGATGAATAAACACTGTCAAATACCAGGAGGTAACAGAACATTAAATGTTCAAATACAACTGGGTCAGGTAGCTGACTGATAGAACAGAATTAACAAATGAAAAATAAAATACAGAAAGTATTTTCTTACCTTTTCTCTCCACCACTGCAGCATTTGCATTTAGAATGCTGAGACTAGAGATCCTCTAAATCAATAATTTAAAAAAAATGGAAAAAGTTACTGTATGTTCTGCGTAACACAGGCGAGTGAAAGAAATAAGCATGTATATCTAATTTAAGCCTATGTTAATTAGATATAAACAAATGGTGTGGACAATAAAATAAATGTAAAGAGGAATTTGGCATGAAAGCAAGTATTTCTGTATTTATTGTCACTGAAGTAAATGGAAGTGGGGTTGTTGCAAGAAAGCAAAATAAATCATTCAAGTTTTTTTTTAACTGTCTCTCAAAGTTTCACAGAACATGAAAATACATTCATCTCTGTAGAGGTTAGTAATAGTGAAGTGGAAGAGGTCACAGTCTGATTCCCATCCATTCCATATGAAAGATTTAGAATCACATGCAGAAAGGCATGAAGTGAAGGGCAAAATTTGAATCTGTCCCAGAAGAAATTCTGTAGTCCTTCAAAAATACTGTTAACGGAGGGAAACAGGAATGACCCATTCTGTTTTCACTCCGTTACTGGTACTGCAATTAATTGTCTTTGTACTTCAGGTGGCTAAATCTTGTCTAACGTCAAAGCATGTAAAAGAAAAAGAAACAGCGTAAAAACCCCAAAGTTTAAAATCATTTTATGTGTCTAAAAAGCTATGAAAAAATATATGTGTGTGTATATAGGTATCAAACATTGTTTTCTCTTCAGGAAAAAGAAAAGATTTATGTTGATCTCTGATGAGGAAAAGAAAGAAAAGGATAAAAAAAACCCCTCATAGTGATGATGCTATGATTATTAATAATATATTCTACTTCTGTAAGTACCATTCAATGAAATAAAAGAACAGTACCTGTGGTGAGGCAGACAATGACACAATATCTGTTCTTCTGAGGAGCAAACTGCAACAGAGTTGCTGAAACAGTGATTTGAGGTCACAGAGACAGTCAATGAGAACAGGTAGATGAGACGTATCTATTTGAAGAGATCAAGGCAGAAAGAACAGCACACAGCTAGAGTGAAAAACATTTGGAAAAAAAGCACTCCTGATCCCTCTTTTTGAATATTAGCAAAATCTCTACCTTAAATTCTATCTTAAAACCTATCTCCAAATGGTCAACAAGACCATGGTCAACATTTTATTCCAGATGAAGTCATAGGATAATTAGCAAAACAATCAGTTTTGTTTTGTGTGTTGCGTTGTTCACAGTAAGCATTGAAGATTCCAGTTCCACCCTCCCCCTCCAAACTTATTTTTTTTTATAAAGTCAATACAAAATTATCATTGATACATTCAGATTTCTATCTGCTTTGACCAGATGCAAACACTTTGACAATCCATGCTGTTAAACTAACATTAATTTAAGTCATTCTTTATGCACCTCCTGCTGGGTTTCTTTTTCATTAATATTTTCTCTGAGAATCTAAAAACCCCAAAATTTAAAAAATCCCTCTTAAATAACTCCTGCATTGTCTAATGTCTACATGTTAATCTCACTTCATCTGATCAGCTTGCAGATTCAGCTATTAAATTAAAGATACCCTCGATAGAGCAACACCGTTGATCTGCAGGGCTTTATGCTTGGTTTGGACCTTATGCTTTGGCTTCTCCAGACGCTACTTCTCCTTCGTGGAGTTTTCATCTGAAGCCCCAGGCAGCCTTATCTTGGCTTCATGCTTAATCAGACAGGTACAATCAGTCTGTGCTTTATGTGGAACTTGAAGCCCGTCTCAGGTCCCCTCTAAATGGCATTACACTTACCAGGTTCTATTGTGCCAAGAGGAGGATTAAGTTGTTTTGATAACTCTTCCAGCCACCACCTTGTCTTTGCCATCATTGTAGTGATGACCTTCCAAAGATGTTTAATTTTGAAACAAGGTTTAAATGAACCAGACAATTAGGTAATGCAAATTTCAATAAATATGTAATCAGTGACAAATAACAAAAAGCAAAAAAAAAAAGGACCCTAAATATTTCTTTCCTAACTACTGGTTTTCACCATACTCTTCTTGAAACAATAGCTTCACTTAGGAAGCTACATTATCACAACACAAGACTCAAGGCTTAGTGCTTATTATGCCCCATCCTGATTTCAAACCTTATGCTTTAATATACACACCTTTGAGAATTTACTTCTCATATTTTACCAAGAGTTGGGCATGCACCTGTGTGTCTCGGAGCAGTCACGGGGCAGGGGAATTGCAGTCAGACTGAGGAAGACACGAGATGGTATACTTTCACTGAGTACCCTTTGGTTGGTATGGCAGTTTACGTTTCCAGCACAGTCTGCAGAATAGAAAAACAGCACAATACTTTTAAATTAATTCAAACCTGTGTTTTTCTTTTTTGTTTGGTTAACTGTGCCAATAAATAAGCAGTAGCAAAGGACCTTAGTGATGCTTTAACCCTCCACTACTGTTCATTTGAAAGTTTAGTTTTACATAAACATTTAAGGTATTTAAAGAGTAACCATTTAACAATCACATTCTGAAAGCGTATTGAGGAATGAACAGATTTCTTCTTGTGAGGTGTGTACAGTGTCCACAAGATATTTATCAGTTTGCAAAACAGTATCTTAGGAAAAATACATCTTTTAAAATCATGATTTGAAACTTTGTGGTAGAGATCATTGTGAATCAAGCATGAAACTCAAACTCACCACTTCTTAGATTTGAATTCATGTAAAAATAAATATGTTTTAGGGATAGTAAATAACTTCTGGAATATTTCTGGAAACGCCATATAGTTGAACAGCTTAGGAAAAATGCACATTTTGGGATCTGCTTCCTTTGAGTCAGCAGGCTGACAGTATGGTTTTGTTTGGTTGATGCTGCAAACCTGGAAGCCTGTTTACATATTTTAGGCCAAAAAAGACTCTTTGATCATATTGCCTCGCATCTCAACATCTTACTCGATTACTCTTGCATTATGCTGTGTGACTTTCTGATAAACATTGACCTTTATCTGTAGGCATCTGCCTACATGTATACACATATATACACACACATAAAATTGTGACTAAGAGTAATAAAATACTCCTGCTATGGATGTATTCTTCAGGATATTGTGGATGACCCACAACTTGAAACAGTGTAACATTTGTCAGTTTGGTATAACATCAATCAATACAGTACTTGTCCAAAGTTAGGGCAATGCGTAACTGGACAAGTTCAAGGACATCAGATTCATCAAACAAATCAAAACAAAAAGAAGATCTCTATTCTAATCTGACAGTTGTAGATGCTGGGGCCGGGAGGGTGGGGGGTGTAAAAGGAAAAAATTACAGTGGCCAGACTTGCATGCTCTCTCAAACCAGCATCTCCTATTACCTCTGAGATAAAGTACTCGGCTAGACAAAACATTGGTCTCCCCTACTAGAGTGTTTCTTATATGCTTATTATTATGGAGCTGAGCCCAGATCAATTATTCCTGTGTAGGGTAAGGGATAATCCATCCATATGACGAACTCATGTTGCTTTCAGGGCCAGAGCTTTTATTCCTGCCTATCTCTGTGCACAACTTTTGGAGCTACAGTACCTTTTGAATGCCTCTGAAACAGCAAAAAGATACCACACACAGAGACAGATTTCACTCAGAAGTTTCTGGTGAGAGAAAAATCTATGAGAAAAATATCCTTTCTTATTGTGAAGCCTTTAAAATAATGATGGATTTACCACCTGTTCCAGGGACTGATTAAAGTGACAGTGCTTGATGTTGTGATGTGAAAATTTCTTACCTGTGGACGTAACTGATGACCATAGTCGCTTTCTGTAAACCTGTATCTCATGTTATGGAACAGCCAAACATCATGGTATGGCAAACCATAAAAAACCAGTTTGACTCTTTTCATCAGGCTGAAAACCTGCAACCCAACTGTTGATCAGGAGAATAAAGAGAGAAGAAAAAAAAAAACAAATTCTACGTGCTCTGAAATCCAATTCTTTGTGCAGAAGAACGCAACCACTTTCCCAGATTTGACTAAAACCTAGCATGTAGGGCACAGGAGATGTAGAGGGTATGCAGGGGAAAGAAGCACTTGAGAAAACAGCTCTGGTTTCCAGGACTGCCCACTAGGTATGGGGAGATATATGTGGAGGGAATGAATTTCCCCATACTGTGTTTGTATCAGCAGAACCAAAAGACTACCAAGAATTCTGCTGAAGCATTCCTGAATGAAAAGTAGATTTATCCTTACCTACCAGGTCAAAATCAGCACCTGCAGCTGATGTCAGCAGTGTTTTTCACAATATAATTCTCTAGAGAATTTGTAACAATAGACAGCTGAACACATGAGCCAGATGCTGGAAAACAGAAGATAAGGAAAGTAAATGTCATTTGCCTTGTTTAATATACAGTCACTTAGGTTACCATCACACACAGAGTTTGGTTGTTTAATTAAGAAGTTTGTGCCAATGTCACAAATTCAAGTCAGGTAAATACATAGTCATTTAGCACATATATAAAACTTTTGATTAGACACACATAAATTAAAGCAATGCAGATATTGCTAGTGCAATCCACACTGAAGAACTACTGCGGTTATTAAGATATCTTTAGAGTTTTAATTAGTTAAAATGCTAATGAAGAAGAATATTGGCTAAGCTGCTGGTGGTGCTGTATCTTAGCAGCTGTAATTCTCCTGGAGGTCTGAAATCATACAGTTGGGGTACTGGTTAATATCCTACCTGTCACTAGCACTCAACATATCTTCTGTGAGATTTTAGGGGATGTTACAAGCTCTTACTTCAAGTACACTTCTTGCATTTTTGGCACGAAATAATTTATTTTGTTTTATATAACGCTCATCCATCCTCCTTCACAAATACTGTCTTCTCTCCCACCTCTATATGCATAACCTTTTCTACTTGGAGTAAGCTTAGAGTGATAATTACCGTCAAGTTTCCTGGGGTCAAATCAATTTGTGCTTTAATACATAGTGGGTAGACTTGGAAAACTCAATATTTTTCTGTGCCACAGCTTCAGAATAAATAGCATAGTACAATTATCATATATGAATAGAAATTTTATGTAAGGAAGTACACGGCTTTGTAAAAGTAACATACACATGAGCTTGTGTTTCCCAGTATTTTGCATGTTTCTTCCCTCAGCCCCGGAGCTTTAGCTAGAAACTGTGATTAAAAGAAGTTTGAGGAATCTTAAAAGTACAGAAATTTTCTTTTCCTCTCATTTCTGAAAGGGTCACTTTGGACACACCTGAATAGTTTATGCTTCTGTCGTGGTTTAGCCTCAGATGGCAACAAAGAACCACGTGCCGCTCGCACGTGCCTTCCTAACACAGGAAGGATCGTAAGAAAAGGCAAGACTCTTGGGTTGGGACACAGGCAGCTCAACAGAACAGCAAAGGGAACAGGCAAACAACAACAACACGGATAGGGGAATATACAAACGCGATTATGGAACCGCCGCTCCCCGCCACTCGCCGACCGGCCGGACCCGGGACGCCCCAGCCCGCTTTTAAGCAGCAACTTCCTGCCCCCTCCCCCGGCAGCTCAGGGTGGGCGTGGCTCACATGGCATGGAATACCAGGAAAAGTTAACCCTATCCCCACCGGAACCAGGACAGCTTCCCTGTTCCTTCCCATTGCTTATTATTTATGCTTATCACTTTCCCATTTAAGAAGATAGAAGCCTATTTGAAAGAATCATACTAAATCTGACAGTTAATGACACTTTGCCAAGTTGATTGTTTGTGCCATGTACAGTCTATTACATTTTCCCTAAACATTTTCCAGAGTCAGTAGGTCTGGGTATATTACAGCCCAAACTCACCATTTTCTAGGTGTCAAACCATTAATATAATGCTTCTTCATGTTAATTTTACGGAAAATTTTTTCAATCTGAAGTTATACATGGCTTGAGTCTTTTGCCTTAAGCCATAAAGAAAGCAGTGTTATGAAAGGTAAACTCAAGGAAAAAACTTTGTAGCAAAGTCAAAATTGTGACTGGCATATGGAAAACACCTTAACTGTACCAGGAACTAAGAGGTTGAATATACAGCACTTTGGGGGGAAGGGGGAATGTTTTCCATCTGGAGCATAAATTGCACATGAAATCTAAAAAGAACAGAGATGTGTTTGGACAGCTGCATTATGGTTTAGCAAAACCTTAAACAGAAATGCATTTGGTATAAAAAGACAATACCAATGTAATTCTTGGTTCAGCTTTCATTTTCACAGAGGGAAAAAATTCTTTGTCATTTATAGCTTCCAAGTTTCCCCTGCTGACATGTGATAGCCTCAAACCAAAATAACTAACACCATTTACACTTTATGTTTTATTGTTATGCTTCCAGCAACTGGAAGAAAAAAAAACAACAAAAAAACCCAGCAAGCAAACCCTAACGTCCTCCTTTAGGAAAGACCTTTGAATTACACTCACTGAAACAAAACCCTCTGCCAGACAAAATTAACAGAGAGCATGCAACAGGCCGCTGCTCCAAACATCTAAAATACATATAAAGGCATACACAAACTTACTATTAGCATTTTCAGTGTTTTGTGTAAATATTAATACAACCTAACTTTACTGGTGGAAAGAAATAACAGAGGAGACTGCAGCAGAGTAGACTCCTTATAAATTGCTTCATGCAACTATAATATGAAAGAGGAATTAAGCCCTTTAGATTATCATAACAAATTTACAGAAGTTATGAAAATACATTCACAACTGTACAGGATGAATTTAAAAAATACTGTAAGGACATTAAAATTTTCTAATGTAATTTGTAGGAATTTTGCTCAAAGAACTTCTACTTACACCCAATGGTAAATAGCAAGTAAGGATGAACGCCCAAGTGCAGTATTGCACAATATACAAGGCAACCCCGATGACAGTGAACACAGGAAGAAAGGTAACACGCCAAAGCTATATCTAACCTGTGGGACCTGGAGCTGCTTCCTCATGCCAAGAAAAGCCTCAAGTTTTCATATTCCCCCCATTCCTCCCTGTCCTGGTTTGAGGAGAGCAAATAAAAATAGCTGAGAGAGATAGGAGCCTCCTCTCTCTCTTACATGTGACCAGGATGTTAAAGGGTTCAGAGTTTCAGGCATTTGGGCCTGGATTGGGCATGCCCATGTCCTTTGGGTCAGATATCAATCACCTTCCTATCTATGTGGTAAGTTTATGACACATCTGAAAAAAAAGCTTCCTAACTTCAAAAGTCTGTATTTGCACCCTTTGTTCCCCCCATGCACATCTGCGTTCTAGCTGCGACTGCAGCTCCATGCAGTCTTGTATCTTCAATATACCCTTGAGGAGGTTCACTTGTGTTCTGGTAGTAGTTTCACCACAACAATATGGAAATCAGCATGTTCTTCATCTCCCACTAAAATATGCAGATGTACCAATCTAGTGACACTAAGAAGAGTCCATTTGACCACAATAAGCCCCCAACATACCTTAACTTAAAAAGTAAGGAATGAATCATAGAATCATATACTAGTTTGGGTCGCAAGGGACCTTTAAAGGTCATCTAGTCCAACCCCTCTGTAATAAGCAGGGACACCTTCCACTAGATCAGGTTGCTCAGAGCCCCATCCAACCTGATCATGAATGTTTCCAGGGATGGGGGCATCTGCCACCTCTCTGGGAAACCTGTTCAGTGTTCCAGCACCTTCATCATAAAAAATTGCTTCCTTATACCTAGTCTAAACCTATCCTCTTTTAGTTTAAAGCCATTACCCCTTGTCCTATCACAACAGGCCCTGCTAAAAAGTTTGTCCCCATCTTTCTTATGAGTCCTCTTTAAGTACTGAATGGTTGAAAGAATGGTTGAAAGAACATTGCTCACACTTTCTAGAAGGCATTTGCAGGCAAATAGGGTTAAGACAGAAGACCGTGGGATATTAGGATTCCCCTGCTGGAGATAACTGTGTGTGTGGAGCCAGTGAAGGTAAGAAATCTGTAGTAATAGTCCTTTTTCTATACCATGACACAGAGGCACATTGTAAAGCATCTAATTTGTAAGCATTAGTACAGTAGGTACCACAATGTAGACATGGATCTACCCTCTCCTTGATGTGTCTTCATCCTTCCTTTGCCTTCATCCCTCTCCACAAGAGTGATCATACCTTTCTGAATTTAGGCAACCAAATAAATGTTTTCGCCGTATTTATTGATAACAATCTCCCTAGTCCTAAATTTTTTCCCCTTTTAATCTGCAACAATAGTTGTACAGAAATAAATTGCAAATAAAATGAAATCTAAGTGAAGTCTGGCATTTTCTTCCTTCTAAATGGGGAAAATTCATTCATATTACCATATAATTTGTTAACTGTGTCCATCGATTCTCCCCTCTTCCACTGATTACGTGCCTGCCTAACTTGAAAACAGTTACTCCCTATTACAAAGAGCAGAGAATCAGATCAGCTGCACAGTTTACAGGAAATTTAGTAAATTAAAATTGAATTAACAAGAAACAGTCAAGCACTTTTAAACATGGACCTTTAAGGAACTCTTTTCTAAGGCAACATTTCTTTTTTCTCTATGTTTTCTTTTGCCATTTCATAGCAAACGCTGAACTTGATAATCTATGAGATATCTTTTACCTCCAAAGAATGCTGGTGTCTTTTCTACTGTGTATAACAATAGCAGTTTTGAGAGAAGTTGTGGTTAACCTTGGACATACTAAGAATGCATAGTCAAATGAAACCAGGCAGTTATGTTATAACCACCATTTGCTGATAAATATTGAGTGTGGTGAGGGTGACATGAGGGTGAAGTGTAAGCCAAAAGAGCAAGGTACTTAATTTAGGGGAAATAGAATTATGCTACGGAACTCTGAGATAATGTCTTGTTTGCCTACTCATTTACTTATTGGAAATTACAGTAACAGGGACCCATGAAAATTTATGTCAAGATTTCTTTTGAGAACATCAAGATCTCAATTATCACATCACATAAAAATTCACTTTCACAGAACTAGATAGACAGGCTAATTTGAGATGCACACTTTTCCTATGTAAATAAAGAAAAAAGATTGAGAGCGCATTTATAAATATGCTCATATTTTATGACATACATTGTTACAGAAATAGCTAATTGTCACTCCCATAACCATTAGCAATGCCTTTGTCTTTGATGATCCTCAGGAAAAGTTGTGTTGAGAACGTGTTTAGCCAGCCACATGGATGACTATAGAAAAAATGTGTGCAAAAGATTATTAAGAAATCAAGATACTCATCAGTGCATCTTCTAAGTTACGTCGTCATTCCAACATGTTTCAGATTAATTGATGCTGGATACAGAATGGAATGGGAATGGCATTTTCTATTGGTGTGGTCACTATATACCGAGTAATCTACTATATTATCTGGTTTGGGGTTTTGTTTGTTTCTTTTCTTGTTTTTTTTTTGCTTTCCTTTATCAATGTATTTCATGGTTCTCCTCTGACCTGCCAGCTCTTCACAGAAATTGCAGAATGAACAATTTATGGTATGAAAAAGGACACATTTGACAAGTTCATTTCCCACCCATATAGAGTTTTTGTTTGCTAAACTACTCCACCTCAAAGAGAGAAAAAGGATCACGTAAAGTAAACCAAAATAAAATATTTCAACAGGAATGACTTTCTGCTGATAGTCAACAGTGGATCCCCCCAGACCTGCTGAGTCTGTAAAATGTAGAGGGAAATCACAGCAGTCAAAGATTACTTCAGATCAACTGTATGCATACTATTTTTCCAGTTTGAACATCTGAGCCTCCTTCACATGCATAAAGAGATTACTAATTAAATAAAAAAGAATCCACAAAATATTTTGCATGTAAAATATATTTTTGTATGTAAAAATATCTTGCATGTGATTTTCTGGAGCGTCTCTGTAGAACAACTGACATTTGAAAAGCTGAAATCACACTTTATATTATAAATTCAAAATATTTAAGCAGTTTATAGATTACCAGTCATAAAGAAACATAGACTATAGATGGGTTAAAATTAAATTGCAATATCTTTTTACAAATGTCTAAGTCCCTATACTTATTTTGCATAACCATCTACAATCTCATGCAGTTACTCTGTCTCCTAAATTAAAAGCATGGTTTGTAATTATATAACTCTAATACAGTGAGAGAATGGTTTCATTGTTCCATTTTATACAGTCAGTATTTTTTTTTTTCCGTAAGATGCTGGATAATGGTTTGCTTTATTTATTCTTAAATACCAAAATGGTCCCATTTTTTTCCACAAACTACGAAGTCATAAAATTGCTTCACAGATTAATGAAGGTTCCTCAAATGTGAAGTGCAAAACAAAGAATACATAGGAATTAGAAACTGTTACATGTAGAATAAGTGGTAGTTTGCAACTGTACTTCAAGTGATCTTGCTAATAGTAAATTGGCAATAGGAGGTGGAACTCTTCATTGCTAGGAAATCACATTATATTCTCAAACTTATAATGCTTGAAAATTCTGTTTATCATTTGGTAGAAGCATGAGATAAGCAGGAAGTTTAAAATACCCATCACAGGTTGAGCTACCTGACATGTTTGTAGATAGTTTGAGCAGACAGATAAAATAAATTAACCTGTTCTCTGAGGATCTATCTATAGTGGAGGAGCAGGGTAAGGGAATGGCAATGGACAGATGTGACTTTTTTCCGGAACTACTTGTTAGCACAGAAAAGATCACTGCTCCCACTACTTGCTCATTGTCACCCCATTTTAAGAGGTTGTCGACCCTGGATTACCGGCAGAATTGCTCATATGAGCAATCAAAATCAGGTTGGCAGGCTAACACTATTTACATTCACTGCCTGGATCTCTGCTACTCATTTGCATCTGTCTTCTTCTAGCATGTAGGACCTCTTTTCAGCAGGTGACCAGCTCTCCAAGTCTAGGAGGATTTTGTAGGAATAAAAAATTTCATATAGGAAAATTTTCAATCTTAGTAAGTAAAGTGCTAACTTTAAGTCAGTTTACAGTCTCTGAAAGATTCTTTGGGTAGCAGAACTGCTTGGGAAAAGCATTTAGCAGGTTTTCAAATCAGAACTATATTATTATCACACTTTCAAATAAAACTATATTAAAATAAAATTCCAGATATAATTTCCAATAAAATGCATATATGTACTTAGTTTTTCTGGCACAATTCCATGTATAGAATATATGCCCATTTAAACTAAGAATTTTGTTTTCTGTTCTAAATCAAGACAAGCAATATAAGTCTCATTCTACCCCTTACCCCCTTCTTTCTTTTATTTTCCAGTTCAGAACTGTGTGATATTTTGTTTCGGTAATGGCTGTTTGTTTTTAATGTGGGAAACTTCTCCAGTCTCTGTACATATTCCATTCTTCCCGTGCATAGCAGTCTTGACAATTAAAGACCAGGGGTCCTGTAAATTAAGTGTCTTTCTTGGCCATCTGCCAGGCAGGCTGCTATGGAGATAATACCTGTGGACCAGAGCCTGGTTTAATTCATATAACAATAAGCAAGTTAAATAAATTCCTATCAATAGCAACGTGTGTTGGAGTATATACATGTGCAGGAAAAAAACAAAAGCCCCAGGGAGACTGATGGAAATTATTTCAAAAATACAAAAAGTAAATACAAAAAACACAGGACAGAATGTGCAGCTACTCAGTTTGGTAACCTACATGTCTAATGTAAGCACTTACATGACTAACATTAGGACTATAAACAGTTTAACAAATTACTGTTTAGTCAGTGATGACTATTGTGTGAGACTAAAGAAGTGCTTCCTTATATTCAGTGTTGAGGAAGGATGTTATCTTCACAGACACTCTAGCCTCCCTAATGCCTTATGTTAAGTGATTTCCCTTCTCCTGACCCATGGGATTGACCCCTTACTGAGTTCCCAGACACAGCTCTTCACCTGGCTGCTCCCCCAGCCAGCTGGCTGAGGATGTTAAGGAGACCTGTAATAACACAGGACATCATAACAGGTGTTACGTTTTAAACAGGAGACATTTTAAAGACTCAAAAAGAAGCAGGCGGGCCTGTCTTCATGAGAAAACTAGTTTCAGGTGCTAGTCATCACTCCTGAGGTCTGATTCTTATTTGGCATATTTCAAAAAGTTCTACCTCAAGACAAAAGGAGAAAGCTATATTTATGCCACAAGGTGAGGAATATCTCAATAAGAATGAATGTGCACTGTTTCTGAGGGACAATAAATTGTCCTGTGTGGTGCAAGACAGAATCACCTGACCAAAAGAAATACTCTATATTTTGTACTTACATATACATAGACATACAGATAAGTCTACTCTTTTTTTCCTGAAAATAAGAATCAAATATGAAAATAAGTTCAAACATGAAAATACGAATCAAATATTTTCATGAACTTTGTATATTGATTACATAATGCTCCACATTCTGTGTCAAGATACCCATGCAATATTTAAATTTATTTCCTCTGTATTATCTGTAAAGGTGGCAAGTTGACAGGGACTTTTTTTTTGGAGTTCTCTGTGCATGTTGTATATCATGTTTTCAAGCCACTGTATGCAATCCTTAATATTTTTCTCAGATATTTGTTACAGATATACACTGAATATATTAAGTGCTAAAAATGTTTGGATAGTCATCTCGTCCAGTCTTACCTCTAGAAGACCATAACAATAACCAGGTCACATTTGACGACTAGTGTTAGGCTGCAGTGTTAAACTTGAGGAAAAAGTCCAAGTAAAGAAATTTAAGAAAATCCACCACAATCCTTCTTCATACAGTGGAGTAATAAAAAAATGCAATGACTCAGCTATGAAACGTGAAGGTAAACACTGCCAGGAATACATAAACAAGGAAACAAGGAAAGAAGTGGCATAAAATAACTTATCTGGCTCTAGTGACTGGAGTAACACCTTTACTGATACTGAACAATATTTTCTCGTGTGGATGATATACTATATTTTTCTAATCAGAGAAATAAAAAAAATATATAAAAATGCTGGGGTAAGATTCTTTCTGTCCACATTTGAAAAGCACTCAGGTGACTGATCTGTAGCTAGATGTGACTGTAAGCATATATCTGAGAAAAGTATGCCACAGATGCTCATTAAAAGGAACTGCATGTCCTTGCAAATTAAATTAGAGGAAATTCAGACTTCTGAAAAAGAGTATTATGTGAGAATTTGTAGTGCCTGGGTCAGCTTCAATGTCTTGCTTCGGCTTTGCTTTTAGGCACTTTTTCATAATGGTGCTATATGGCAAACTAATCAGTGCCTGTAAGTTCACAGGGTACAGTTTTGAACTCTTATGAAGAGGTGTAGTAGGAAAAGGACTGTTAAATCCCACTTGATGCTTTGAAAATTTACCTCCTAGTGTTCTTGAAAATTATTTCTCCTGTGTGGAGAGGACTAGAAGGAAGGAAGCAATTAACAGAGGTGAGATGTTCCTAACGGAAAAAAAAAATACAACTAGCAACACAAGTTGCTTAAATCAGAACATTTAGAAGTGATTTGCGGAAGTTCAGAAGCTGTAATCCTTAAATCCTACTTCTTCTATGTTATTGCAAGGTAAATGGTTGCCTTATTAGCAATCAATAAATGGGAAGACAAGTGTTATTTTGCAAATAGAAACTTATGAGTTTTACACCCCCTGTCATATTCAAAAAGGCGACTTCTGCTAGTTTCTGGACAGACTATTCAAATAAATATTTTTTGTTTCAAGTTGGTCTTTTTCAATGCTACTCCAATATATTCTACATGTGTCCTTATAAGTTTGTTTAGAGCTATTTTTTGTGTGTGACTCTTAAATTTGCAATTTTTCCAACAGTGAAACACAAGATAACCACTACTGACCCCAATTATAGTCAAGATTGTACAGACTTATCCATATATGCTGAATTATTTGGGCTGTAATAATAATACATATATTTATAGAATTCTTCTTTTCTACCTCCCTGAAGCTACACACTGACCAAGATAAAGGAGATGGAAATTTAAAATACATATTAACAGGAGATGGGGCTGGCAGTCTGTTCATTATAGATGAAAATACAGGAGATATTCATGCTGCAAAGAAATTGGACAGAGAAGAAAAGTCCCTGTATGTGCTACGTGCCAAGGCTATAGACAGAAAAACTGGAAGACAAGTGGAGCCAGAGTCTGAATTTATCATTAAAATCCACGATATCAATGACAATGAACCAAAATTCACCAAGGACATGTACACCGCCAGTATTCCGGAGATGGCTGGAGTTGGTAGGTAAAAACTTATCCTTATGTAAAATGCAAATCGGTTTGAGTAGATTGGGAACTTAATAATAATTTCTGATTTGAGGCACTTAATACTAGCTTCTGTGAACAGCCATGGAACGATTTTTGTTGCCAGTAATGTATCATAAATGACTCATTTCTGCTTTTATTTATTTGTTTCTTTAATCTTTTTTCCACCCTATAAGCTACCCTTTAGTCTTTTAAGCCCACCAGAATCACCAAGGAATGTAGCATATATGGTTGTCTTATCAGTTAGGACATAGTTTTGCCACAGCTGAGAATATCACTTGCATATAATGTATCCTCTTTGTATTTGTGAAGTCTGATTTAGCAAATCTTTCTGTACCTTTAGACACAAAAAACTTTAAGCACGTAAGTATGTAAATCAATTAACATATCAAAATGATGAAAAATATATTCCTACAAATACCTAACAATTTGTTATGGGTTGGTGGTTTGGTTTTGGTTTGTTTTCTTTTTTTTTTTGGGGGGGGGGGATTGTGTTGGTTTTTTTTCTCTTTGGTATTAATAGTAGTAGTTGTTCTTGGTGGTTTGGTTTGGTTTGGTTTGGTTTTTTAATATGGATTTGTCTGCTTGGGTTTTTTCAAGATATCTAACATATGAAGCCCTTCCCCAAAGAAATAACTCTTTGTTTTAAAAAATAATTTTTCTTCATGAATAAAAACTTACAGCTATTCACAACTGCTGCACTGCAAAGTAAAAATGTGGAGTGACAGTAAGAAGACAGGTGAGAAATATAGCATCAAAGGAAAAGGATTCTCTTAGTTTTGTTCAAATGATATAAAGTGATAGATAATATTCACTAGCACGCATTCATCAGAAGTTATCATGATTACCTTGGTGGTCCATTCTTTTTCATCAGAGATGGTCTCTCTCATAAGATGAGTAAGCATAAAATACATAGGCTATGGGAAACAACTGACAGATAAATTCTCAAGAATTATTTACTTATCTTGAATTACTGTAACGGTTTGCAAAATCAGCCCTGGATGACGGCATTGCTAAAAGAGACAATAAAATACCAATCAACACTTGTGACTAATATGTATCTCTGCAAAATAATTTCCAGAAGCTAATAATTATCTCTCAGAGCAGTAGCAGAAGTATAATGGAACAAGACTCTATTTTATAAGTCTCTTTTATAATCATGAGAAGGGAATAACTACACTACTAGGTATAATGTGAAGAGTCCAAGAATGGTTCTTTTAAAGATAAATGGAAAATAGAGAAATCCTTTCCATTCAGAATTTACTTTGCTGATAATCTGTGAAGGAAAAATGTTGGCAGTGCACCTGTCATATTTAATTTGAAATATACTTGTAAGGAATAAACTCTATAGGAACAGATAGGATAAAAGTATGATGTCCGTGTTTAACCTTATCACCTAGTCCACCTTCATTAGAGTCAATGGAAAAGCATGAATAAAAGAGAACAGAAGATCCAGTGCTTTGGCACTGCCTGTGAAATTTTAAGTCTATGAAATGTCTATATTTGATGAGGATGATGATAGTATAAGTACCATTAAGCTGAGAAGGTGTCCATAAAAGACACAAGTAAAGGTGAGTTTACTGTGAAGAAAGAATTAGAGGAAAAGAATTTAAACAGTAAAAAAAAAGCCCCTTAGCTTGCCATATGAAGGCAAAAAAGGTATCTGAGTT
Source organism: Larus michahellis (assembly GCF_964199755.1). NCBI lineage: Eukaryota > Metazoa > Chordata > Aves > Charadriiformes > Laridae > Larus > Larus michahellis. Next base: position 83,376,702 of record NC_133897.1, read on the forward strand.
ATTCTGTGCTTTGGTTTGTTGACATTTGCATTTGCGGATATAAAAACTACACTGGATCAGCAATTTTTTAGCATTTGAATTTCAATAAATAAAAGTAGTTTTTTAATTTCTTAAGGTAGCAGAGAATAAGATCCCAAATCCAGATCACTCCATTCAAGAAGCAGAAATGCTTTATTTCTGAAGTCAGTCATAGGAATGCTAATTCAATTGTCAGGATGTACATATAGGTAAATAAGGAATATACAAATATGTTCCTTCTTGGAATCCCTTTGTCCCACTCCTCCAGTAAGCAGATGCCATAACTGGAGAAAATAACTTGGAAGTGAAAAGGTGAGATTCTTACCATAAGTGGAATACAACTTACAGGTGAGCAAGTGGTACTCTTGTAAACCTCCCCATAAAACACACAAAAGTATAAATGAAATACAGAATGAAGGTAGCGTAGCTCTTGAAACATCCACACAAAAGAAAGCTATATGAATGTAAGCCAGCAAACATGCACTAGGCAGCGCATACGACAAAACGCAGGGAAAAGAAGAAAAAAGAGTGACAAAAATTAAACTCAAAACTGATACAGCCTGGCAATGGGCTGTGGAAGTAGCTCCTGGTTCATACTTTCCACAGTGTCTAAGACATTCATTAAAAATCTCCAATGCATTACGAAAATGGCATTTAAGCAGCTGTATTTATTCCTCATTCAATAGGTTTGATTTAGTGAACAACTACTAGCTTTTCTTTTGTCTGGACATGCAGTCCAAGCAACTTTTTTCCTGAACGTAGTGTTTATTGCAGAACATAACAAATTTACAGAATTGTCAATTATGCAAGTAGGTTCATTACACCTCAACGCTTAATCTCTTCAGTGGTTTTGGGATGTATTGCTGTTCACAGATTAGGTAAGCGTCAAATCGAAGTCCAAAAGCTAAATTTAGTAAGGAGGTAGGGCCAAAAACTTTTAGTTGTTTCTGGACTTCAGAACTTAAAATGGAATTTGAGGTGGGAGGGTTGTGTAAAATAAGTCATGAAGGAAGAACAAACTGAGAAGTTATTGAGTGACCTTGGGTGACCAATGCGTATTTAGGGTTATCGCTGCTGTGAAAGTAAGTGCATCTGAAAGAAAAGGACTGAAAATATACTGAAAAGGTAAGGAAGAAAGAAAGCAGATTGAGATCACAAAAGTGCATTCCAGAAAAACGGGAGACTTCAGAATAAAAGATTAAGAGCCCCTTAATTCTGTATGTTCCTCTATAACAAATGGAAGATATAAGAATAATAAAAGCAAGAATCCCTGGAATAGAGTGATCATCTTTACTAAGACTGCATCAAATTAGAAAGTCAGCGTAGTCCTGCATTACCTGCATGAATACTTAAGATGATGAAGGTTATTTGTTGTAACTATATATACACAGATTCTTGCATACCTAACCAAATAACTTATCTGACTAGAAACAACTATACAACTACACTATATGCATTTTAAGAAGTGGATATACTCATGCTGAGCAGGTCAAAAATTTGCAGGGAAACCTCAGTTTCTTCCCATCCTTCACTTCCTCCCAGTTTTATGTCTTAAAAGATATTTTTTTCTTAACTATTATATTTATTATTTTGCCAAGTTGAAAAAATATGACAGCAGAGATTTTTGAAAGCTCAAGAAAATGAGAAATTGAAGAGAAATCATCACTAGCAATGCTTCCAGCTGCGTGTGTATCTGTTATTCAAATGATACATCATACTACATTATTTCTCACTGTGTTACTGGCTGTTTCTTGGAATAACTAGGTCTAGAGCACACAAAGGAAAATGATAAGTCAACACCTCTGACAGAATGTGTGATTTTCAGTACCAGTAGGCAAACCTCACTCTTGTTTAACTAGTTTGATAGCAAGAACAGTGAAAGCGTGTCGTGGATTTTCAGCACAACCTATCCAAGTCTGGGGGGAAATATGAAGGCTTGTTTGTGCACTAGTTTGCGCCAGTCCTGTGTTGTAATATCTACACTGCAGCCATCAAGCTATACATAAATTAGCCTTGCTATGCCTAAATGGGATCCAGTTATATCTCCAACAGCATTATGGGTATACCTAAAATGCTGTGTAGCAAAGTTAGTACTGGAAGCAATCAAAACCACTGAAGTGAACTGACTGCAGTGTCATTTCAGATAGCTTTTATGGAAATGATCATGCTAAATGCTCACAGTGATATTAACTCAAAAAATTAAATGAGAAAGTTAGTTTAAGAGATTCTAAAGCTCAATAACATGGAATTTCTCATTAAAATCAGCCACTATACTGAAGAACCGTAGGATAATAACTGCTGTAGCTATATTTTTAAAGAGTGCTAGAGTTGACGTGAAGAATCCTGAGTTTTATGTCAGACTAGGTAAATTGATTCAATAAAAAATAATTCAAAAAAATAAGAAAAAGATGCTAGATAGATCTAGCATAAAGCTTAATCAAAACATAATCTAGAAAGTAAAGGAACAAAAGATGTTCAAAATTTTAAATTGATGGAATGCCAAAGCTGTAAGATACAATCTTGGTCACAATGAAAAGCAGGTGTGTTTGAAGCATGATCTATTCTGATTTGACTATATTTTAGAAATAGTATAAGAGGAAATTTCAGAGAAGGTAAATACATATTAGTTTTAGTTACGTCTTATTCTGAGCATCACATAATCACAAACATATTTCTCAAGAACAGTCTGTTATTTTGTATAGGAAGCTCTTACAAGAACAAGTAGGCCTTACAGTAAAAAAAAAAAAAAGAGAGAACCAAATACAGTAACCATCATATTTTCTATTTTTGAATTTGCTTATGTCAGTAAGCATTAATCTACAGATGTGTGTAAATGACTAAATGGAGGCAGCTCTCATCTTTCATATTTCAGCAGGAAATAATTATATTTTCTCCTCTGCATATTTTCCCTGGTTTCAGATGCTTAAAAAAAAAAGCTATGAATGACTGTCTTGACTTTGCCAAAATCTCATGAAATACTTTGCTGACTTGAAAAAATTCAGAATGTTAATTGTTAACATATAATCTATTTTAAAATGAATTATTGAGTTAGCTTTAAGAGAAAGATATATTTCAAATAAATATTTTATCTGCAAGTTCATATTTTAGATTCGGCAGTTAAAATATAGTATTAGAATTCCTTTTAGTCATACTAAGCAGGATGGCAGAAATCCTGTGGGTAGAATACTTCCTATATTTCCGTTTGCATTTACCACTATAACTAATGAATTTCAAAACCTCTATGACTGTCAGAGTCTGCATAAGATTCTCTTTTTTAAATGCTGTATTTTAATAATTTTTTATTTATCTTCTTTATTATTTTTATACAAGACTTCATAATGAAAAAAAATACATTTCTACAAAATAAAGATGAAAATATAAAATGAGAGTTCAACGCCTCATAATACTTTCTTAAAATAAACCATCAAGGTGAAAAATGCAAAATCCTCTTTTTGTTAAACAGTTAAAAATATAAATATATAAATATATGAATATAAATAATATAAATATATAAATATAAACATATAGTTTCCCAAGAAATTTGGGGTATTATGGGGATTTTGTCAGTTCTGGACATGCATTCTGTTAGATACATGCATAGCACTTTTATTTACAATAGGCTTACAATACATTTTCATTAAGGAAGTTTATAGAATGTTTTATAAATATTTTGTATTTGTCATGAGGCAGAACTTTTTCAGAAGACTATGAGGGGGTGTTTTAAAACTTTTTATTTCCAATTAAAAAAAGAAAACCATTGGAATGTCAAAAGAATCTTATTTAGCTCATGATTATTTTTTTCCTTAAATTATTCTATCATTTATATAGTTATGTATATAATATGGACAGCATTTTCCTAGCAAAAAGGAGGCCTACTCTGCAAGGAACTTAGTAGAGCTCTGATATTACAATCAGGTTATTTTGAATTTGTACAGCTCCATTGACTTAAACCTGGACGTTATTTAAGTGTTAGGATCTACCTGCATGGACCTTATTTCGTGATTACTGTCTATAATTTCTGTAAAATTTAAATGTCCGCTTACAATTACTACTTTTTTACGGAGGTTTCTCCTGTGTTCAGTTAGATAAACAAAATCATGTGTAATGTAGACATTTCGGCTCTTCAAGACACAGAAGGAATCTATCCTCAGAGGAAAATCTGAGTTTACAAGACTCCCACATGATTGTGTGATCTCAAGAGAAAAAACAAACATACACTCTGATCCAAATGAAAAGCAGTAGTTTCCTTTTAGGAGCCAAAAAAGCAATGTAACTAATTTTGAACAATAACGTTTTGGGAAGATTATTGTTGTACAGGTCTATTCAACAACCAAACCTATTGTATGGAATTAAAAGTAAACACTGCATTTATAAATTATTTTTTCTCCTTCAGAGCTTTGTTAGTTTTATTTTTACATAAATACTTTTACCCTTTAGTGATACTGCTTTATTCTTTGTTAGTGACTGAAGAAAACATAAACACTTAAAAAACTAATATAAGCAATCACATAAAAACTAATACATATCTGTTTTATATATGACGGTAAAGAGGAAACATCATGTTTATAAAATTTGGGAAATTCCTCATAAATCATCGGAAATATCACAGTTTCTTTAAAGTTTATGCAGAATGTATTAAAGTCACACTTGAAAACATTGAGAGACACTGCATATTCAGAAAAATTGAGGGACAAAAATCAGCCTTAACAAGATTCAAAACAGTACTTCTGAAGAATTTGAATGTTTCACAAATTTAAGATTGACAGAACATTTTAACATTGCAGATAAGCAGATCTCAAGCTACAGCCAAAAGGAGTGGCACTTTTTTTCTTCTTTTGATCTCTCTGCTCCTAGTTGTACTGTCTTATGCCTTACCCACAGTCCTTCTAAATCCAAAAGAAGAAAGTTTAAGAGCTAAATCATCAGAAAAATGGATTGTTCGAGGTAAATATTCCTTTTCTGCTACTTTTGTTCCCTGGGTCAGATCACATGAGGTGAGATGTCAGAGCTGGTGCTAGGGAGGTGACAGGAGCATGCAAAGTATAGCAGGTAAAAGCAGAAGAGACACTTTCGTCCAGCTGTATCTAACCTCATCTAAAAAATAACTTGATGTATTCATTTTTCTTCAGCTGCAAAATCCTCATATCTTCTAAACATGACTCCTCAGTCTCTCTTTCTTGTCTTTTATTTTTGGGGCGGGGGAGGTTTGCTTTCTTATTAAGACACCGGAAAATCAGAACCATCTATGCACCCCCTGTGAGTTACCGCTCGCTTTTGGTGATAGAAGAAATGGGGGGTTTATAGAAGTACTGTCAGCAAGTAAAAATAGCTAGTGCTTTCTGTAAACACAGGTAGGTATAAATAATTTCCGTATTTCTGTCCCATGGGAACTGAGATGCTGTCTACTCATTGTTACAAGTTTGTGACCTCCTCTGAGCTCCCATAAACCTCCACCTGCTGGCCCTTCATGACATGCTGGTCTAAACTATTTCTTGTAGGAAGGAATAAGATGACAGCAGTTCAAATGCAGCAATTAGTAAACAGGATGGGTGACTTTTAAAGCACTATATGAGACTTTAGGCTTTGTAAACTGGTTGACCTAAACATTGGAGATGTAGTTTTAAGGTGACCACAAACTCATTTAATCTCTGTATGTCTCAATTTCCCACCAATTAGTGGAAGACTAGAACAGCATAGATGTGTCAGAATGTGTTCAGCTACTACAGGAACAGGCATCACAGCACCCTTGGAGTGACAGTCTTCTTGCAAAGTAGAATTTTCAGGCCTGGGCTATGTTAAACGTGGCTCCCCTTTATATCTCTCTGAAATGATCCAATGCAATACTGTTTGCCTGGCTACTTTATTGCAACAAATGTATTATTTCCCATTATCTGTGTAGATGGAAAACAAAACAAAACAAAACAAAAAAACCTGGAGGCCTGGACCTCTCTAAATCAGAGCTTGAAATTTACATTAAAAGTTCCTGTATCATACTTTCACTAAAGATTGTTTGATGTATCCATTTTCCTTCCTTTCATTTCAGTAGATTTTCAGCTATAACACTATAATCTCTGAACAAAAGCATAATGGGCCTGAATTCTTTACATCAGCACTTTTGCTCTCACTGCAGTGCAGTACAATGGGATACGTTCTGCATTGTTAGAGATGCTCTCCTTCCAATAGGATATTTATCCAAGGTGCTTTCATCTTTCATGGCTTCACAACTAAAAAGTAAAAATTTCATTGACATTCTGAAAATATCAAGGAACCGCCATGATGCTTCAGTTAGTATATATACCTCTTGATATGAACATACACTCTTTATATGTCCTTTGATATAAACCTGTGCTACAATTCACAGCCATGTGCAACCTTTTTTCAGAGCCACAGTAAATACATGTTGCCAGTTTACAGGGACCTAATTTATTCCCTTATGAGCTCTTGCAGCTACCAGACACCAAATAATTTTGCTTCTTTTAAGACAAACTACAGCATAACAGGTGCAGTGAGCCCCTTCTCACATTTATGTGATCGTGTTGCAGCCTGTGGCAATTGAACTGATGGTCCTAAGGACTGAAATAGCTGGGACTAATTAACATTACCAATATTAGGAACACCCGTGTCTTTATCAGAAGGAACATGTCAAACAGAGGCATACGCATGTTATATCCTTTATTAAAACTAAAACATGTCAGACATTAAAATAAACAAGTTAGTAGTGGGGAGGAGGTAATCTGTTGTCTAAGGGCAGAACTGCTCTTAAAGTGCTAATATTATTGTCTCTATTTATATCATGCTAATGCAGAGTTCTTTCCGGACACTATGTAGTCAAGATACTCGTGTAGTTTTAGGTGTCTAAAAGAAACCCTTTTCTTCACTTAAGTGATTTTTGAGAATGGGATTTCTCAAATGTTGGATCTGTAGTAGGCTGGGAAGGCTGAACGCACAGATCTAAGTCAGGAATTGAAATTAACTAGATGTAAGTCAAATCTGTTTGAGAATTGGTTACGTGTAGCCATAAAAGAAATTTACAAATTATATTGAGAAGTATTTACTTCTCAATTTATATCTTCTTATTTATATGATTTTTTTTTATTCTGTTAAATCAAACCATATCTGGGACTCTTACTTAGTCTAATCTTCTGAACTCAGAAGCTTTTCAGTTGTTTTCAAAAGAAAAGGCAGCCTTTTGAATGCTTGAATATACATTTTAGTTGCCGATGTTACACATCTAAGTCTAAAATGTCAGGTTTATTTTTTCAAATCAAGCTGACACATGCATGCATCTATTTTGAAAGTGATACCCAAAGGCAGGATGGTTTGGTTGTTTTGTTGTTTGGTTTTGGTTTTGTTTTTTTCCACACCAGATTTCTCTATAACTTCTAAGTATTTCCAAAATGTGCACATATGATACAATGGATCATATTTGGGTGTAAGATAAAAAAAACAACTTTTTTTTCTAATATAAATTAAAGTAACTATGTATCACACACGGTAGAATGTACATAAAGATGTTTTGACATAATTTTCAGTTTTCCAAAGAGGTAAGAGTCTCATCAAACAGATCTATCACAAAAGAGAAGTCCAGACTCCTACATCTTTATTTATCCTGTGTAGCTCATTTGATGAGCTATTCCCCTCCACCCCTAACCTTCAGTTTTAGTAGAGCTACTGAGAAATGAAAGTTTTATCTCATGTGAATCTGAATGATTAGGAATACTTCTATTACAACTGATTTAGCTGCAGCACACCAGCAGTCTAAGTGTAGCAAGGTCAGGAAAGGAACATTACTACCACAAAAGAAGTGCAGTATTCTCCTTAAAAGACACCATCAAATGGGTCTCCACTGAGACGGAAGGACTATGAATGTCTGCCCGTAATGGGTACAGTATTGTTTAATTAAATTTTTCGCTCAAAATGTGCCTATACATGATATATGTGTATGTGTATACATAATAGATATGTATGTTTTTATATATTACAGGGATAAAATATGACATTTCTCTCAATTAAATCATGAAAATAGATATGAGAATTGATAATAAGTTTCTAGAAACATAGAAGATGATTTCTAGAAATGGCAGTTACTCCATAAGTGTTCTTCTTTGTTCAATTAACAATTCATCTTGAATTCTATTATATGTCACCATTTTTATTTCTTGCCAATCATGTAGTTATTTTGGAAATTTTCTGTGTCATACACAGCCTTCACAGAGAAAATGAAGGTAAGAAAAAGTTTCTCCTGGACCGTCTTGTCTATCTCCTGCCTGTTTGAAAACGACTCTATATTATTCCCACTGAATACATGTACATGGAACAAGATATCTTACAGCATTTCTTATGGAAATCACTGTATTTTTCTTAATATCTAGCAAAATGCACATCTGCAAGTTTTCAGAATGACAGCAATCCTTATGCTAACATTTACTTCATTTTCTACTGTCTAACCAGATGCCTCAAAAGACTTTCCAGAATAGCGTTTTCCTATACCTCATAAATATGTAACACTGTGAAATTAAGATCAAGCACAATTAAGATCTGTGCAAGTATCAATTTTATTCCTTATGAAAGTTGTTCATCTATTTGTTTTTAAAACACATATTGCTCACACTTAATTGGTAATTAAAAAAAACCAACCAAACCAAACCAAAACAACCCAACTGTCTGTCCACTGAAGTATGTACACATGTGTGAGTATCCTGCATTTAACAGAGTTGCTGCCAATAAACTGCAAATTCTCATCAAAGCTTCCTGTCAGAAAGCCAAGTCAATAACACTTACTTCACTCTGCTCCAAGGCAAATGATAAATAGCCGATGATAAATAAGGCTATGTACACAGTATACTGGAGACATAAACAAAAAATCGAAAGGTTTATTTCCTCATAAAGTCAAAATATGTGACAGTTGTGAAAAAGACACCTAAGTAATAGCCACCTCTTTAGCACACTGAGGTGGTTAAGACAGTGAACAGGAAAAAAGAGTCTTATATTTCATGGTCTGGAAGACTAATACTCACTGACTTAATGCATAAGATTTTAAAAGATACCTTGGTTACGCATATATATGGATCTACCTGAGGAAGATAAACTATTTAAGGGCATATGTTCAATTAAATTTCACTGAGACCTAGACACCCCAGTGTCTAAACCATTGGAAATTAGAGTTTTTTCCAAACAAGCAATTTGGAATCAATGCCTTTAACCTCTTTCAACCAGACGTTTTCCATTTCTCTTCCAAATTACAGGTCTTTATTGTCATTTCCAGAGACTACATCCACAGTATCTAAACACAACAGAAGCAAGACGCTTTCATGAATCATATATTATGAACTAATGTAAATTTGAGTTTACCAATAATATCTTCATTTACTGCATTTTCATAGAAAATTACTATTTTCCACAGTTTTATTGAGACAGACTTTATCACTACCCAAATGGGAGTTCCCACAGATAATGAAAATGCCCCCATATAAAATAAATATAAGGCCAGCCTGTTGTCTTAATAATAATTTACTACATTCCCATGGTCATAATAGAGATTCACATACGGTTTCAAATGGCACCTATTTGCAGAGCTGGCAAAAGGTAGAAACTCTGTAAAGATTTTAATCTACTTGTATTACAGAAGAATTTTGAAGATGCAAATGAGAGTGAGGTTCTAGTTCCCTGACATGGACAGAAATCCATATTAAAGAGACTCTTCAAAATCTAATAAAGAGATACAAAAACCAAGCTAAAAAAAAAAAAAAGAGAGCAAATGAAAAATAGGTACAGAAACCTAACTTGTTCCTTACCAAAAAATTCATAATCCTGTCTGTGTTGCATTGTAAAATACAGAACTGTACAGGCATGTACATAAGAAACTCAAAGTTTAGTTCTAAAAAGTGGAGATTATTGAAAACTGTTTATTTTAAGCTTGCTTTTTTGCTCTTAAGTGAAACCTTTAGAGATTTTATGGAGGACCCCACGTAAGTTCTTTTGAGCAAATAAAAGGGCAAAACAGAAAGCTTCTTAAAGCTGTGCTACAGGAAGCAAGGGCCCTGAGAGTAATGAAGAAATAACAACCCTATGATTACTTCATTATTTTGTAAATTCAAAATTATAAGTAGAACTAAAAACTTGGTTGGAACTGTTGGCTAGGAATTGGGATTTTTAATCAGTAGATAACCATGTTGCAGCCTTTAACAAACTACTATTTCTCCTAGTAGGATCAACAGGGACAAGCTTTTCCTAAGTTTATCATAAAAACAGCTGAAAGCTCTTTCTCTCTATTGGAGTATTCCAGAAGTTAAGATGGGGCAAAGGGCCAAGATCACTAACGCTCATCTTTAAAAAGGAAACAAGTAGTGGAGTCCCTGTGAGTGACTGCCATGGATGGCAGCCGTCAGTACCTAAAGCTGGCCTATTTCCACATGCTCTTGTAAAAGCATTGTGGTCAGAGAAAGGGTAACTAACTGACATATTATGGCATTACTTGTTGCTCCTTCAACATATTGGTTTCATTAGCAACTAATTCTAGTTGGAACAACCTTACCATATGCATAGCAGCTCCATATGCAGAAACATGCTACTGGTGAGTTTCATCATTATTTTCAATATAAATTTTGAGGACGATTTTGTGATTCATCGTTTTCATTTTTGGTTTTAATTTCTTTTTGAACATAGACTGCAGATACTTTCTCTGCCTAAAAGAAGTGTGGTTTTTAATTGTAAGTATGTACAGCATGTTGAACAAAATGAAAAGATTTCTAAGCTGCAGTTCATTTACTATGGATAGCAGATCACTTTATACTGTACCTCTTTAGTTGCTAGAAAAAGCAAACTAAAAACTAGTCAACATTAACACTTGAAAGATTCTGACCACTCTTTTCTCTATTTATCACTGCCATTTGATGGCACCAGTGTTGCTCTTTCAGAAGTGACTTTCTTTAGGGCGAGAAGGGGAAAAAGAAGCTTCCCACAAGAATAAACACACACAGAGTTGTTCACCCACCAATACTCCAAACTGCTTCTAATTCTTTTTACTGTTTCCCACTTGTTATTGCATCCATAATGCTTTTCAAATTCTCATGCAGGGCATCCGATGCACTTCACAGTTACAATTACCGCCAAAGGAAAACTAAAGTTACTGTATCAAGGTATTGAACAGTGGGAGGGTGAGGGCTGGAGGCTTTGTTCAGCTTCAGCCTTTCTTTTCCAGTTCAATTTCAGACATTATGTTACAATGGTGTATGTGTTGTATTCACTGGCAAAAGCCTCTACCCCATGCAGCATTTCAGGCAGATTAAAGACAGAGTCGTTTAGTCACACTGCATCTTTCAATGTGGTGAGACAATCATTAGCACGAACTTCCTTCTTTAATGCAAGTTGTGATAACACAATCTAAAATGTAACTTCGTTTTGTCACAGAAAAGGAAGCGTTGAACAAAACTCCAAAACATCAAAACACAACACACACAAGAAATGATGAGAATTATTTCCCCTTTGTGCTAACGAAATACAAGGGACTGTTTCCGGAGTAAAGCTGCACAAAAATAATATCTCATATTTGCAGAATGGGTGGTAAAGTCCATCTGGTTTTGCTGGTATGAAGTGAAATGGAGAGGAGAAGTAGTTCCGAGGGAAGAAGTAAGGCTATACCATGCAATATAGCTCGATTTTGTTGTACGTCTCATAAATTACTTCCAGACGCATTAGCAGGGATTACAGTGACTGTTTATTTACACCACAGTGGTGCAAAATTTGTGATTCTTGGAGAGGAGATCAGTGGGCAGATAAAAATCAAAGGTACAGTACCCATCTACAGGAGCTAGCACATCAACCGACTTCTCAATCAGCCATTTTGTGAGATTATATAAACAAAAATCAGAGACAGCATGTTTTCAAGTGAAATTAAGTTTCACTTCATACCTACACAGTGGACTATTAAAAATCACCAACTTGGTTAAAGGTATTTTATGAAATATTGCACCTTCTGTTTTATGACACCTTTTTGCCTCCTCTCTTTTTTCTTTTTTATATATTTCTGCTTAATATATATGGCTGAACTACATTTTAAGTTCCATCTTAATTTTCCTGTGTCATGTTATTGCTTCTTTGAGTCTGGTTTCTCAGGTTCCTTATTTGTCCAAAGTTGGCTTTATTTGTTTTTCTCACCCATGCCCATTTATTCATCTTCTAGCTTGCATCATTTATCTATTTACCTGTTGATGCTCCTTTTCTGCCTTTACTCTTCCTTTCCTTTGCTCTTACAAATCTTTCATGCTATCAACCTTTCATGCTATCAACTGAAGAAAAAGCAGTCTAGTGAAATCTCCACTAAATTGTGCTCATGTTAAAAAGAGAAAAGTTCACTTTGCAGTTCCCTATTCTCTCAGCTTTCTAGGTAGAGTTGTCTTCCAGTCAAAACATATCTCAACCATCAAACCATATCTCAAACCAACCGTCTCAAACCATATCTCAACCTCATTTACCTCTGCCCCTTGTACAGAAAGCAGTCTGAAGTGATGTAGTAATGTCCAACTGATGTGGTAATGAGATCCTTGGTGGTGAATTCTATGGGTTCCTAAACTTTTTAGGCTTCGATAGCGCCATATGACTGCTCCTAGTTCATAATTTCTCCAGTTCATTGCCTAAGCACAGACTCCTGTGCAGAGAGAACAACCTGCTCTCAAAAACAAATGTGGTTAAATACCTCTCAACATTTCTGTGGCTCACTTAAAATTTCACTCATGTCTTCAGCAGGGGCATCTCCATAGTATGTCCGCATTAAAATAATCCTCGGAGCCATGCTGTCTGAGCAAACTATCTGTCTAATATCTCCTTTAGGCTTTTAACCAAACAAAATTCCTAATTTTGTCTCCAGAGATTTTCCAGAGCGCTCTCAAACTTTTTTCAGCTTTTAAAAGTAATCCACTTCTAAAATCTTCCCTCCATGAATAAACTTCATGAACAGCAGATTGTCATTGCGCTTGAAAACAGGAAGCAAGCACAAGAGCTTCTCCTTTAGGGACATAAAGTCCTTCCTGCCTCTCCACTTACCCCAGCTGGTCTTCTATTTCTGAAAATGAAACAGCCTTTCTGCTTTGAATGGAGTTCTCTCTTAAACTGAGTTAGATACACACACACAAAAGTTCCCTGTAAAAATTAGAACTTTTCAATAATTGCTAATTTTGACAGAAGTTGGCTTGAGAAAAAATAGAAAGGAAGCCATCTACTAATGCAAAAAACACCATTTCAGCTTTTTCAGGTTTTAATTTCCACATTACTTTTTGAAAACTTTATATTAGAAGGCCAAAGCCTAAACCAAGCAGCTTATTTTTTTCTTAAAATTAAAAGTTTAAATTTATCTGAAATTCCACTTCCATAAAAAATGTCAGAGTCAAACTCAAAATGCATGCTGAAGTTACAGAATTCCCTTTGGAAAAGAAATGTCATGGTTCTGAATGATATTTAAATCACTCTGTCATTTTTTGATCTGGTGTTCATGGTGGAATCTTGAAACATTCTATGCTAACAACATAATCTGCTCATTTTCTCAACCCAAGCTGGAGATTACTGTTCAGAATGAAGGTTACAGAAAAAAGTTATCAGTAAAAATAGCATTTTCAAATAGACACAGATACATTCTTCTGACTGGCAGAAGCTGTTTTAATTCATGTCAACTAAAGGAGCCAAGTAGGAACAAGAGTTGCACGCTGAAGAGTATAACTTTACATGAAAGGTAGCAAAATCTGTGCCTGTCTCATCTAGCGGAAGACCTCTTTTGCACTACAGCAGTCCTCTGCAACCTATTTACTCCAACTTTGCAATGCACTCTGGTATCGTGCTAGGAGACCGAATTATACCAGAGGGACCCTTTCAAAGACTGAATAGCACAAAAAAATAGAAAGCATTTTAAACATATTTCAGAAAAGCATTCTCATTTCAAATGCTTTTTTAAATTTACGTCTCACTTCTCATGAGTTCTGGAAATCTGTGCTAGTGGGACGCGGTTCTGACACAGAATTATACTGTCCTAGATATGGGGTGATGCTCTCTCTCACTCCGTTTTCCTTTTTGGACTCACATTCTCCCATGCACGTACATGCATACATAAGCATGCACAAACACACACACACACAGAGACACTACTTACACAGATTAAGTCTAGATTTGTCTTCTCTCAGGTTATCTTCACAATTATCTCTCTGCGTTTTTCTACTCTTACATTAAGACCCCATCGATCACAGATGTGTTGTCAAACAGCTTAAGTTTACTGAGTCAAACACATCTTAGAAAAGAAGAAAAAGGGGAAAAAAATTAATTCTAATGCTACAGCACTCAAAAATCTTGGCAAATTCCTTGCTCATTGTATGCAGACACAGAGAAAATCTTTGAGAGACAAAGACAACAAAACAATCTGCAAGCTGTGTGAAAGAAGTATTGAGAAGTCATCAAAACAAAACAAATAAGAAAAAAAAGATAAAAGAAAGGAAAATAAAATATTGCACACTTCTTGAGCATTCTGAGATTTAGCTCAGATTTAGAGATTTAGATAGGCTTGCTGGGTAGGATTGGATTGAAGTTCACTTTGTTTTGCAGAAAAGTGATGTTATTACTCCTTAGTCTCCAATTGTAGTCACATTTTCTCTGTCATCTTTCACACCAGTTGGCTTGTGTGGTGTATTTGTGTGGTGCTTCTAATTTCTAACCTAGCAGCCTGATTAGTATTTTAAATCATGCTGACTTCTGCTGGCAAATGTGAGCAAAAGGCTGCTTGTGAGGTAACCTTGACTATAAATAAACAAGTGAATAAATACATCCAGATTCTGTGGGAATCATCCAGGTGGGGGTGAGGATAGGGCATAGTTGTCTTTAATTAAAAACGTCCAAACTGGTTTTGCCTCATTACCAATTACTTCATAATTAGTGCTGAGTTCCTTTATTTCACTGCCTTTCCTGGTTTCATTTTGGACCCCAAAAGCTAAGAGAAGTCTTTTTCCTCATTAAAAAAAAGCTGCATAAGCATTGCTTATCATCCATGAGGATCCTCCTTTATGACACGGCAGATTCTTGTCAGAGAAGACAGTGAACTGCATGCTGGCAATATATTTTCTGAGGATACACTTTTGTTAATTTTGTTCACAATTGTACTATCATTTTACTAGGAAGCAGCAGGTGTTACAACACTATTTTTTTCACCACTGTACAAAATTCAACAAATAAAAGACAACACCATTATTTTGCAAGCTATAATGAGATTTAATTCTATATAAGATCCACTTGAATTACTTGATAGTGACCTCCAAAGTTTCTGTAGAGTTACAGCTTCTATACTGTCCTCAGCAACCATAATTGTACGGCACTTGAGCCTCAGTAAACAAATATATACATTCAAATGAGACAAAGACAAAAATTTCCCAAAGACTGCCCTGAGCTCTGAAATGTCTTTCTTCAAACAAACAAACAAACGAACAAAAACAAACAAAAAAACGATTCTCAAAACAGGCTTCATCATTCTTTTTTTCATCAAAACAGTAAGCCAGGAAAAAGAAGTTAATGTGTATTCAGCTGTTATGACCATACTCCATGTCAGTCCTAAGACAGTGCCTAGATCAGGAGGCTACAGCAAAATGTTTTCCTGATGAAGATACTTTGCGGTTTTTTGAGGGGAAGGTGGGATGGACATTTCCCTTTATTCTTAACTCCTAGATGCTACAGTGGCACACAGTATAAACATATAATTCTACTGGTGACCTTTACTTTTTTTATAGGCTAGTAAGTGATATTGATTCTCCTTTCCCTGTTAGTCTCGGGAAGGCATGGGATTTAATTTATTTGCTTTTCTGAAAGCAGATAGGACTCATGGAAATTTACACTTCCCAAAAAAATGTCCATTCTTTATCCAGACACGCAGTTCTGCTGGACACCGTTAGTGTGTGTGGCTAACCCTTAGATACTCACTTCTTCAGTGAATAAATATTCACTAAACCCTTAAATATTCGCTTCTTAAGTATTATCTTTACAGCTTAGCTTGGCACACAGATGACCTCTAACTGTTTAACCAGGCAAAAAGTAATCTAGATTGCTGATGGCAAAAATCCTCTCCAGAGTTAGATGAATTGTGACAAAGCATTTTTGCAACTTTGTTCTGCTGGTTTGTTGCAGAGAAAGAAGTATTCCTCCCTTCTTGCCATGCTATTCAGATAACCTGAAATAGTGGGAATTGTTACTACTATGTAGATAAAACTGTTATGTGTAAAGTGGTACTATGTACTATGAGAAAAAGATGCATCTAACAGGACATAATAATAACATGTGCTTTCATAAATCTGTTTTGATTACTCTGAATTTCTACTTTCCCCAATCCTTCCTATACACTGAAAAGTGACAGTAGAGATTATTCACTTCAGTTCCATTAGTCACAGGTAAATGAACATCTTCTGAATTTATAGTCAAGACAGATACTTGGCTGCAAGTTATCCGGGTGAACTTCAATCTAGAGAGGCTGAGGGTGAAGAAAAAGAGGAGCAGGAAATGATATCACTTAGGTGAACAATGCTCACTAGACCCTTTTCTTATAAGGAAAGTGAGATACATAAAAAACACCCAGCCAAAAATAGGGTAAAAATCTTCTTCTCAGTCAGCCCTCTGTCCTTGGCAAGGAGTTAAGGACCTTTTAACTGTTAAGGACCTTCTAACACTTCTAACTGTTTAGCCTGGAGAAAAGGAGGCTGAGGGGAGACCTTATTGCTCTCTGTAACTACCTGAAAGGAGGTTGTAGAGATGTGGGGGTTGGTCTCTTCTCCCAAGTAACAGGCGATAGGACAAGAGGAAACGGCCTCAAGCTGCACCAGGGGAGATTTAGACTGGACATTAGAAAAAATCTTTACACTGAAAGGGTTATTAAGCACTGGAACAGGCTGCCCAGGGAAGTGGTTGAGGCACCATCCCTGGGGGTATTTAAAAGACGGGTAGACATAGTACTTAGAGATATGGTTTAGTGATGGTTTTTGTCAGGGTCAGGTTGATGGTTGGACTAGATGATCTGAAAGGTCCCTTCCAACCTAGGCTCTAGATTGTGTTACCAAAATGTATCCTGACATCTTGAAAATTGCTTAGAAATAAAAGACTGCGAAGAACTGTTTTTTCCTCTTATATATCTTATAAGGAAGGCTCTACAGAAGCTTTCATTTGCGTCTAATCCATAAACTACAACAAATGTATTGGCCCACAGAGCTCTTAATCCCATAGAGCCTATATTCTCCTCATTCTGATCACAGGACATGAGTAAGCCATTTTCATGCAAAATAAGTGAATGCTGAAAAAACATAATTATTGTTTAAAAACAATTTTTTGCCAAATAGGCGGATAACTTTGATTGAGAGAGAAAAAAATCCCACAGAATTTTTTACTGCAATACCAAGCTAATTTTTTAAAAGCATCTTAAAAATTAGTTAGGATGAGACAAAATTTTGTATTCAGTCTGAGTTCAAATATTTGGAACATAAGCAGAAAATCAGTATGAGGAATTTTCTTTAGGTTAGTTTATCGATTAAGCCAAACTTAAGAATCACAATGGTACTTTTCATATGGCAGTTACCTACTTTTTAAGTGAACAGTTTCAACCGAGGTCATGTTATTATCAGAGAACAAAATTCAAACCAGTTTGATCACCAGAAAAACTTAATGCTCTGTTCAAAGACGTGACAATCCCTATGCATTTATTCATGCTTAACTGAAGCATGAATCTTAAGTGATAATGATTTTAGTTTTAGTCACGAGGAAGATGAGACTTTACTATTTGCTTGGGTAGGATATCACTAGATTTGTCCACCTGATACTGCTCAATTTTTTACTGAATTCAATACTGAAACCATTGTATGTGGTTTACAAGAAGTAGGTTCCTTTTTGAAATCTTCTGATTACTTGTTTGGTACCCATTTAGGTACATCTGTTATTCAAGTGACAGCCACAGATGCTGATGATGCCAACTATGGAAACAGTGCCAAAGTGGTGTACAGCATCCTCCAGGGACAGCCATATTTCTCCGTGGATCCAGAAACAGGTTAGCAATTCATTCAGTCTTACTTTTTGCAATGACAGAGACAGAATGCAGGGATCAAGATGCTTTTCACTTTAATTTAAATATTGTAATAGGCATATGGCATCATATGACTTGACAAGAAGCTGATACGCTTTTTCTTAATGGAAATTGGAATCACAATAAAAGTATGCCTTTTTTGTTAAAATAATATTATTGTAGAAGAAGAACTGCTTAGTATGAATAAGACTTCTGGAAGATGAATGTTAACCGTAGACGTCAACAGTTCGGAAAGGTTGTAGAATTTTGCAAAGGGTTCAAAGAGTCATGAAAGTATTAAAGCTTATTTTACAGCAATTTCTGGGAAATTAATCTGTTTGTCTTTAAGAAAAGAAAAAAGGAGCTAGACAATTTCAGACTATAAGGTAAAAAAAAAAAAAATCCCCAAAGGTGAATTAATTATTTCTAAAAGTTCATGGTAGATTTTTAACCATTGACAATTTTTAACTCAAGATGCTTTTTGAAACTGCACTTTGATTCCAACAGCTATTAGAACTGAAGCAAAAAGCACTAATGCTTTTAAGTTGTAAAGCATGAATGGTGAACCTTTTCACTGTTATGCAGGAAATTAGATAAGAGATAGACACAAAGAAGAAAACCTTGTGTGAACTTTGGATATCTGTAATCCAAAATTGGTGTTCAAAAACCAAACAACACTACCCTCCCTCCCCACTTCAGATACCTAATCCTAATACATGTAAAATTTAGCAGGCATTGTGTCAGTTTGTTCCTGCATGTTATCAAAGTTGTACTATTTTGAGAATCCAGAATTTAAGCACAGACATGCCCAGAATCACCGAAGTTCCTAGTCCATTGAGCATACTCAAATGATGGCTAATTTGAAACAATTTCTTTTTAAACACAGCAAGGGCATTATATCAAAAGGATGGTGAGAGTCACATGGCTACATTTTTAAAAGGGAGCACAACGATTTGCCTAGGTTTTTTCCACCTTTTGCTATCTCTCTCCTTTTTCTCTTTTCTCCAATCTCATACTCAAAACATCTTTACCAGGCACGAGCAGGGAAACAGGACCAGTACCACATGGTCATTAACTGATGACAGCAGGTGGTCAGGCAGGCACACGGTTTGGGGGAGACCTGTGCTCTCATCTTTGGTTCTGGTATTATCTTTCATTTTTATCCAATTTGGTTTTCAATGTTACATATATTAACAAGCCTAGGTACAGTAATCAGAACCTGGTAATCCTGGATCAGACATAAATGCCACCAGCACTAGACTACAGAGGTTTTGTTTTCTTTGTTTCACTCTCTCTCTAGGAGTCTCTAGGAGTAGGAGTTTTCCAGGGTTGCTTTATTTCTTTTGCATAAAAATATAGCTTCCGTACCAAGCTGGGCTTGTAATGAGAGCCGCCTTCTGAGATAGGAAAGGCAGGGGTGTGAATTCTCCAAGCAAAAAGGGATGCTGTATTTAAATTCTCCAACTTCACAAGAGAAAGCTCTCATCACTTTAACCTTACAAAGCCACCACCCTTGTAAATACAAAAAAGAAAAAAAAAAAAAAAAGCTCTGCCTGTGTGTGTCCACTTTAATGAAAAGGTCTTTAGGGGTCTAGATCCCAGGAGGATTTACATCACTTCTCCACTCAGGCTATGGGATTTTTGGTTTTCTCACCTGAGGTCCCTACTCTTTTTGTGTGCTGTACGAAAGTCTGAGATATTTAAATTACATTTATGAAATTCTTGAAATCGGACACCTAAAAATAATCTTCCAACACTAATTTTACAGTCTTGTCCAATTCTTTCATTAGCTATAACCTTAGCTGACTTACACTGGCCATCACTGGGCATTAAAATCTGTGATCTACTACAATCCAAAAGAATTAATCCAGGGCATGTTAGAGTTTGGCCTTGTGCTATAATACCAAAACCTCACCAGGGCTGGAGACTATAAAATGCATTAAAATTATAACTGGGGATAGTAGCCAAAAAATTTCATTAATTCAAAAAATATATTTTTGTCATTGAAAGAATAATTAAATTAGTTTAGCACATCACAAACAATGAATAATGTCTCTGCTATGTTTATTTATCTTTTTTCTTAAATTAATATGATATCAGCCATAGGTTGAAAGTTTTATTGCAGTATATCTAGTTTTGATTGCTAGGGATTAACATCTACACAGTACATTTTACATTAATCCATTTAAAAACTGAGATTAAAGTGGGTGGTGCTTCTTCTCCTTCACCTCTCTGTCTTTCTTTTTTCCTCTCTTCTCCAAGGCATAATCAAGACTGCTTTACCAGACATGAGTAGAGAAAACAGGGAACAGTATCAAGTGGTCATCCAGGCCAAAGACATGGGAGGCCAGATGGGAGGACTATCAGGGACCACCACTGTGAACATCACGCTGACTGATGTCAATGACAATCCACCTCGCTTCCCTCAGAGTATGGAGCATCTAACAGTTCTGTTGTTTTTCAAAGAACAGAATTTTTCTAAATTCAGCCATTTCAGTGTCACCAACTGGGATCTTCTTTTTTTCTCTTTTTTTTTTTTTTGGTATAAATACTGGCCCACTCCTGTGTCTGTTTATATAGCAGCATTACTAAGGCAAATAATCTCTGACTCCGTTTTTTTGATAGAAAAATATTTCTTGGAGTGATAAACTTTCCATCCTTACTTTGCATACAGGAATGTGAGCTGTAACAATAACGTAGGGTAACTGCAGGGACTTGAAAGTTTTTAGAGGAATTTAATTATAAAATCTAGGGTTCAGTTTTTGGAGACACTTTTCATTCCATGTGTTTAGGCAAGCAAATACATCAGCAAATTTTCCAGTGTACCACCTTGCACAGGCAGAGTTGGTCAGGTGGTGTACTCTGCTGGAACTCTAAGCATCTGGCTTAGGTACTTGTAATCTGTGTTCGGTTCTTAATGTTGAACGATTTTGATAATCTAGACCAGTTTGACACAATTAAGTTTCTTAAAATTTCTCTGTAGAATAAAAAATTGAAAACAACAGAAAGATGCACAATACAGACGGCTTCACAGCAGCATTCTACAGATCCTTTCATCATAGGCCACTGATTTAAATCCAGTCCCGAATTTTTATAATCAGTGTCTGATAACTGTTTGATAGGCTGTGAATAGAAGAAATTTACAGCCTCAGTTCAGCGCCTATTGGAAAAATGTCCACATTATAAAATTTGAATTGCTTGTTGGCACTGATTAGGGACCTGACTGGCTCTTTTTACAGATTCACCAAGGACTGAACAAACAGAGCTGATTTAGAAAACACTCTCCTGGGCCTGAAGAAACTTGAAAAGCACTTCAGTGCCATGGCAATAAGTACACTCAGAATAGTATAAACAGGTCAACCTAGAACATACTTTAAAAAATATTATAAAACTCTGACAGTGAGGGAGAAAGGATTCTTGAAATTGCATATTTTTTTTTTATTTCTATTTATGGTAACAGATTGCTTTTTTTAAAAATGGGGAGGGGAAGTGCTGCAGTCCTCATAAATAAAATATAATTTGAATTCACATTCAGAATTTACCTGCTGAGAATCACCTTCACATAACAAACTTGAACAGCAATTTTTAACCAACCTTCCTGTTTGACTTCAGGAGGGGATACTGCTTAAACGCGTATAAAATGATATAGCCCATAATATTTCGGCAAATAGGAATTCTTGAACCTAAATTAGCATGCAGTGCAGCACGCTGCATTGTAAACTTTGTTGGTGAATTAAATTAAATTAAATCAAAAAAATAAAGAGTGAAGAATGCATAGGACTGCAAAATAACTTAGGGGTTTCAGTCTCTTTAGCCTTTTTTCCTTTTGATGTTCTTTCAAAATTAGCTGATGCCTGAAGTCTATAGAAGTTCTGAATATTTCAATAAGCTTTGTGTTTGGTAATTGTAGAGAAATGTACACAATCTGATGCCTCAAACAATATTCTCTGTAGCTTTCTACTTTGAACATCACTGAAACACATTGGATGGGCTATAGAAGACCTGCTGTGGGATATATTCAATGGTGCAATTTTCATTTTGCTGATGACCCTTCCCTCTCATTTTCTTTCTCCTCAGCAGGTTGGTTTTCAACACTTCCTAGAAAATCAAACATAGGGAGACATCTGGAGGTTTTGATTTCTTCTTAGGTAGTTATAAAGAGGGGAATACCTTCAAAGAACTCTCTGGTTCTGGAAGTCTGCTCCTTCCAAAAACAATTTTTTTCCATTTTCTCTTATGTGAGGCAACAATAGATGAAAATGTGGCCCAAAGCAGAGAGTGAATTGCAAATGCAACCAACAGGAGTTAATGTCAAGGTATTGAAGAACTAAAGACTGATTTCTCAGAGGGACAGAAGAAAGGAAAATGGCAGAGTGCACTGTGAAGTACTGGTTGTTCAAATTGCATTAAGAAGGAAAATATTTTATGTTTTATTTTGTTTTCTGAAAGGAATCACAGACAGTTAAAAGACATAGGCCTAAACTGAATTTAAAGGGCACCATAATGAAAACCTTACACATTTTGAATTCAGCTGTACTCTAAACCAAATTAGTCATCTCGCATGCCGAAAATGTTTAGCACTCACACAGCACCACAAAAAAAAAAGGAATGCTTTCAGATGCAAAAGCACTCAAGGGAGTTATTTATTCTGGATGAAGTCATAAGTAGCATGATTAAATCTGGTCTTACAGTATTTCTGGCTCACCTTCCAAACCCTTGAATTTGAACAAGCCTTCAAACTTGTGGTTTAGCTGCCAGGAATCCTAACTTTCATCCCATTTTCAGCCTCGTTTAAGGGAATAATATGCATTTTAGTCTGTGTGGATTGCAGCCAAGCAGTCTACTGCTGATTTTTCACTTACAACACTGAATTTGCAACAGTAAATATAATTTAGCATCAAGCATTAGCTTCCATTTTGTTACACATCTATATAAATATAAGGTATTTACAGTGACACTCTTTTGTACTTAGTCTGTACAACTGGGGATAGAAACTCAGCACTCAGATGTTTGGTATATTCCTTTACTCAAGAGGAACCTTCAGGACCCTTTAAGTGTCTTAAAAGAAGGCAAAGGACATGTGAGTATAGGAAATAGGCTAGCTGTAAGAAAGATAATTGACTGTACTTCACTACAAGTCAATACATTTATACAGGTTCTTATTGGGCCCTTCAAATAAGGATCGTGCATTTTATCAGGTGCTAATTTTGTCAGACTCCTAAGGTATTTTTCCAATGCTACTACTTCACTCAGTAAATTAATATTAATTTACATGAGAAAACAGATCAAAAGAAACATCAGATTCTGCAATGTCATGTGTTAAATGTTGAATATATCGGATTATTTTTTTTACACTTTCTTGATAGCAAATAACTGAAAATACTGATTTAGAAACATTTGTGTCTTTCTAGTGATGAAAGGTCTTCATTGTGTAGTTCTGACTGGTCAAAAAAGCCATCTGATTAATACTTTTTCTGCAACAGCATGTCTTTATAATTAGATTTCTGTTGCAAATATTGTCAGAAAACACATATAAATTCACTTTTCATACACATAGGCAAGATTAAAATGTCTGTAATCAGAATTATTTCTATTAAACCCTGATTATAAAAACATTAAATGAAACCAACCATTGAAAGAGCACAAAAAGTATGTGCAGAGTAAATTAAAGAAAGTCATAATGTATCTGCATTTCATTTAAATATAGCAATTAACATGAACATGCATCCAACTGCTCTTTACCATGACTCTTTAGTATGTATTACCAATAATGGATGAATGAATTACTTTCACACAGAACACCTACAAATCCTGAATATATTTTTCAAAAGAATAAATAAATAAAAAAGCGCTATTCTAATTTAATCTCTTTCCAAGATCCACACTGGTTTCTACAATTCTTGAGCCTTGAGAAAACAAACCAAAATCCCCTACAACTTCTAAATATATCTGGGAACATTTATAGCAAGCTGAGGAAAAAAATTATTATTCTGTTAAATAATCAAGGTTAGAGCTGGTGCCTTATTGTTAAGCTTCTCTATTCCTTATAGCTAAAGAACAAAAAAAAAAAAAAAGGCATTAAAAGCACAGTACTAAGTGGCTTTGAAGAATCACTCGAAATTTTTGTGACAGTTTGTCAATCAACTCCAAACCCTTTTTTAAAGTTTAGCGTGATGACTAACAACATTTTTCTAAGAGTGTTTCAAACTTCAAGTTACTTAAAAATCCAGGTGAAATTGAAGATGTTTGTTATTCAAGAAGAACAAAGCTTCTCAAAATAATAAATGCTTGATTTCACTCTTCCAGGCACCTACCAGTTCAGCTCTCCTGAGTCTGCACCACCTGGGACTCCTCTTGGCAGAATTAAAGCCAATGACCCCGATGTGGGTGAAAATGCAGAGATTGAGTATAGCATCTCCAATGGGGATGGATCAGACATGTTTGATATCGTCACTGACAAGGACACACAGGAAGGGATTATAACTGTCAAAAAGGTTTATTTTTTCTCCCTCTTTTTTATATGTACTTAGCTCTCCAGGTGTTACGGTTATTTTTCTTTTTTCAAGGGGAAGGGAGGGTAGATCTCACAAGGGGTCAGGCTGCCAAGGAGTTGTTGTATTAGTTTTGTTCTTCACTTTCTCCAGCAGATATCTGTTATTTTCAGGTCTCGAGGGAAATTTACTGGCATGTCACTTCACATAAAGCAATATTTCGGTGGCTGCTGTCTGTTCAATATATATACTCTCACACACAGTACTTTTGAATTACGTCTGTGAAAACCTGGAGGTGTTCAGTTGACAGGGGGGTTTGTCAGCTGAATGCTGCAGTAAGGCTCATAAGGGGTGGAGGCTCACCTGAAGTTTGATGAACTTACACCTCCAAGGCTAAACTGTCCCTTTCTCATCTGTCCAACAGTCAAGTTTCTTGTACCTAAAATCTGTCTTGGTTTAAGTCCAACCTTGGAGAAACTTAAGTTGTCACATATTATGTCAATGGAAGTCTGAAGAGCAAAGATGTGGTCAGAAATTTAACTCAAAATACCATCCTTGACAGATTTATTCGTTGCTTTTTAGTGTTCAGACTGTTAAACTCTGAATACAATTTTTGGTTCTATTCTTACCGAACATACTAGTAACAATTAATTATTATCTACATATATATATAAAATATAGATCTATACACATATATTTGGAAACATATGTATATTCATGTATGTGCATGCATTTATATGTGTGCACATATGTATGTATATATACAGATGCATATATGGATATGCATAATATAAATGTCAGTCACATAGATTGGAAATCAGACTTCGTAGTTTTCCTTTTCACTCTTGAACATGGAGGCCAGGGACACGTTTGGGTTTCTCCTGATGAAAAATAGGCAAGGGTAGATGGTAATGGAGGAGGAATAAACAAAAAGGAAATAGAACAGAGAACATTTAAGAGCTGGGATAATTGTTCTTGTTCCTACCAATGAGAAGAGACAAGTAAGACCTTCAGCAACTCCTTCGTGTGGATTGAGTCCAACTTCCCTGTTTCTTTCTTTCTGTTTTTCTGTACATTGACTCCTCCTGGTTTTCCAGGAATCTCAACAAGTAGTAGGCAGAGGGATCATAATTGCTTTGCTGATATATAATACTCCTTATTTTCATATACCTAGAACAAGCCCTAATATACTTCATATTTTCTAT
The DNA here is from genome assembly GCF_964199755.1 of Larus michahellis. NCBI lineage: Eukaryota > Metazoa > Chordata > Aves > Charadriiformes > Laridae > Larus > Larus michahellis. The sequence goes on from NC_133897.1 coordinate 83,402,480, forward strand.
GATGCATTAAATTTTAGAGCTTTGGCTCCTAAAAATACCTGTATTTCTAATTTAACCTTATAAAACCGACTCGCATTTCTTGTAAAGTGACACCATTTTCTTTATTATTATTATTGTTGCTGTTATTATTACTATTGTCATTGTTGTTGTTGCTGCTGCTGCTGATGTTATTGTTATTATTATTGTTATTATTATTGTTATTATTTGCTCCACAGCATCTGGATTTTGAAAACAAGATGTTATACACCTTAAGAGTGGAAGCAACCAACACTCATCCTGATCCTCGTTTTCTTCAGCTGGGGCCATTCAAAGACACGGCTTTGGTCAAAATTTCCGTGGAAGATATAGACGAACCTCCAGTGTTCAGCAGACCCTGGTATTTAATAGAGGTAGATGAAGATGCCAAGGAAGGAAGCATTATTGGGCAGGTTGTAGCCCAAGATCCAGATATAACAAAGAATGCAATAAAGTAAGCTATTCCACAATATAAAATGCTTTAGATGTGGGTTAAGCCTCATGCACAAAGTCTGATGAAAGTGCAATGTAATAGGGGGCCACTTGAGTAATTAAGCCCATAAGGGATACTGAAAAGTGTCAAGGAGAGAAATATCTATGGGAGCTTGTGAAGGCAAACACAGTTAACCATGTATGCTATACTTCTGAAGAACAGCCTATAGGTACCAGGTAAAAAGAAAGGAGAGGTCAGCATTTAACTAGCATTATGTTATAGTATTTTCACCAAACTGTTCATAAGATTATGCTTTTATACCACGTTTCCAATAGCAAATTTATGTAAAATACTCAAAATATTGTATTTCTGTGCTCCCTGCTTGTTGATAGCAGCCAGCCTTCTCTACCATCATAATTCCCTAGACATAACACTGTCTACCATGTTCCATAGCTTAGCTATTTAATGATATTAAATAAGAAATGATTGTGAGAAAGTTAGAACAATTAGAGGTAAAAGTTCAGTGCTGTGAAATTGCTGTAATTCTTAGCTGTCTGCTATTATTATCTGCAGTGACAAACACAGCACTGAAATTTGTGTATTTACCATACAACTGATTAGGAAATCTGTTTTCTGCATTTTTGAACAAGCCTGTTACGTCCTGCAGCAGTACGGTTTGGGGTAGGAGGTGTGTGAGGAGAAAGAAAATAAAATATTTTTAAGTAAGCTATGTATAAAATCTCAGTTTAACCTGATAGTGACTGGTAACCACTGGACTAATTAAAAAACACCTGTAAACCAAGTTTTTCATTGCTGGGAAAGAACACAACAAAAGCAAGTGTCATAAAATAAGATTTTAAGAACTTTCATCTTAAACAACAACTAATCCAAAGCTTTTTCTGGTGATTTTGATGGTCCTTGTGACATCTCTCCTCTCCTCACGAAAGGCCCACTGCCCACTGTGTGGCCGCCTCCAGTTAAATACGTCTTGTTTCCCTAAACAGTTCTTAAGTAAGGAGTTCTTAAGAATGACTGGAGCCTTTATAGGAGTTTGGTTTTGAGCCATTTTACATTTTAAGCCATTCTGCACAGTCAGAACCACACGAACATAAAAATTAGACGCCCAACACAAGAAGGACACAGGCCTGTTGGAGAGGGTACAGAGGAGGGTCATGAAGATGATCAGAGAGCTGGAGCACCTCTGCCATGAAGACAGACTAAGAGAGTTGGGGTTGTTCAGCCTGGAGAAGACAAGGCTCTAGGGAGACATTATAGCAGCTTTCTAGTACCTGAAGGGCAACTACCAGAAAGCTGGAGAGGGACATGTAGTGATAGGACGAGGGGTAACGGTTTTAAACTGAAAGAGGGTAGATTTGGATTGGATATCAGGAAGAAATTTTTCACTATGAGGGTGGTGAGACACTGGAACAGGTTGCCCAGGGAAGCTGTGGATGCCCCATCCCTGGAAGTGTTCAAGGCCAGGCTGGATGGGGCTTTGAGCAGCCTGGTCTAGTGGGAGGTGTCCCTGCCCATGTCAGGGGGGTCTTTGATGGTCCCTTTGAGGTCCCTTCCAACCTAAACAATTCTATGATTCTATCTCAAAAATATCTTTTTGTAAATTGATACTTAATTGTGTCTGCAATATCTGTCCTTTGATGACTGAGTTTTCCAATAAACAATTAATTTGCAAATTATTATCTAAGAATATCCACTTTTAGTTGTTATTCAAGCATTCATTTTACAAGTTAAAATGTAACTTCAAATATCAATCTAAAAAACTGCTTACATAAATAGTTCGCTCTTCATCCCACTCACTAGTCTTAAAAAAATATTTCTCAGTGTTTGTAACATACTGCACTCCTCAGGCAGCTACATGAAAGCTTAGGTTAATTGTAAAGAAAACATTCTTGATTAACTACAGTTAAAATTAGAAAAGTTTTAGAAGTGTCTGTGAGCTAAACTAGAGAATGTAACAGGAGATAGTTATGCTCAGTTATACTGTATCTTGACAGATATTCTGTGGATCGACACACTGACCTTGACAGAATATTCAACATCTATTCAGGAAATGGATCCTTATTCATCTCAAAGCCACTTGACCGGGAAGAAACTCCCTGGCACAACATCACTGTCATAGCAACTGAAATCAGTAAGTTGGAGATCATTTATCTCTGAAGAACATTAGAACTGAGAAAAGACTGAAATTCTACAGTATCTATGATTTATCTTGTTTCATTATTTTTGCCCTTATTCAGATATGATCAATAGACAGAGTATCTTTAAATGCACTTCTAAAAGTTCAATTTACTACTTTAGGATTATCTTTTCCCATATTTGAAAAGATAATTTGGAATTCTCAAGCTCAACAAAACCCTGTGCAGTGTACATTAGACAAGTTAACTGGTTCCCTCAGAATTCCCAGCAAATAATTTTGTGCAGGTGTGATGCACTGGCTTTATCCTAAGCTAAGTCTTTGGGAAAATCTTTGGAAAAAAAAGATGTTCATGACAGAAAAATTGTCAGAACGACCACTGTAAACAGGGGAAGAAATTACGCTTTACCTCAACTGCTTTAACTGTCTCAGGAAATGGCTTCATTCGAAGCCAAGATTAGGGGAAATTCTTTCCCCTCCGTGTCTGAAACAAACCCGGGCCCTAAGTCATTCACCTGGATTCTTTACTATTCTGTTGGACCTTTTAGATCTGGGTGTCTCTTGCCTGCTTTTTCTTTCCAGCTGACAGTCATCAGAGGGGAAACAGAGACACTGATTCTAGGGAACAATTTTTTTCCCTTCCTTCATTTTCCCTATAAATTCCCCAGGAGTCTACGGGCTTAACCGTCTGTGAGTCAGGTATTATGGAGAGATGACTTGTACCTGCATTTTCAGAAAGACTGATACTTTTTCCTCATAAATGCTTTTTCATTTTTTGGTCAAATATGGTCTCAGTTTTCAATAGATGTTCTGCAAGATTCATCTGCAGTGATAACTTGAGCTTGGAGGTCAAGTTTGTGAAGACCAATTTATGATAACATCTACATATCTCCTTTTTTAGTTTTGGCTTTTACATTTTGGGAAGAAAGGACAACTTTGGGTTGGTTTGGGTTTTTTGTGTGTGGTGGTGTTGACTGACACTGTTTAAACACTATACTGATTCGAAGAAGTAAATGTTCTTGTCAGCTCGACCTCAGAAAACAGTTTTGCAATGAATCATTTACTGCACTGATGTATGAAATACAAGTCAATAATAACTCAGTGACCTGTTTTTAATGCAAATCATTTTAAGTATAAGTTGTATTATTTCAAAATATATATGCTATAATAGAACAATTTGTTCCAAATATTAATGGGGCTTTTATGCATATGGAATGTATGTCAGTAGAAAATGAAATACAATTGTTTTAATATAATCAAGATAATGAACATTTCTAATGTCTATTGGAAAAAATATATTAGATAATTCCAGATCTTTTCATAAACATAGACTGTAAATCTTTGCATTGAAATATAAATAATTTTCTTGTTTCAGATAATCCAAAACAAACTAGCCAGATACCTGTCTTCATTCGGATTTTAGACATAAATGATCATGCACCAGAATTTGCGAAATACTATGAAACATTTGTTTGTGAAAACGCAAAAGCAGGACAGGTAAACCAATACTTATGTTACTGAAGAACTTGTAATGAAACTATCCTGGAATACCATCATGAAGATTTCAACATATCTTAATTTGAACAACTGCAAACTGACCCAGCCTCTTTATTCCCTACCTTCTACAGAAACTACCAGTTGGCTCAAAAAGGGTTTGAGGACATAGAAGATGCAGGATTTTGCCATAATAACATAGCATATAATACAAAATCGTACTTTAAGGTGGTTTTTCATTCCTAATATCAGACAATATTTTTCAGAAGTAGTTACACATAATGCTACCAAACCCTTCATGCTGTTTGATAATTCCATTTCTTTCTGGATTTTTTTCAAAGCCTTACTTAATGTAGCCACACCTTCAAGTACACAAAGCAGCAAAATCTTTTATTATGCTTCATTAAAGGAGACGTGAAAAATTAACTTTTACAAAAATAAAAGATAATGCAACTGTTTCCATTGTAAGTTAAACTTCGATTTGGAATTGAGTTGAATTTGGTCAAAGCTCATGTATATCCCTTTCTAAACCATCTATCATCTCAGCAATTCTGTAATAATCTAAAAAGACAATAACAAGATTTGTAGAGAAAATAAAGTGATAACTGGGAACTGAGAAAAGAGGCAGACCAACGGAAATCAGAGGCAGGACATTACAGAAATCTTTTAATATTACTGCCGCTACAACCGACATCTATTCATGCTAATGCCAGTCAGACTTTCAGTTTTAAATCCTGAGAAGAAAGACACATATTTTGCTGATTTTTCATTCTGAAAGTATTTACCAAAGAATTGGATTTAATAGCAGATTAGGTACCTCTAGATTGTCCTTCAAGCATGGGCCTAAAGTCCGTGCATGAGCCTCTTCTCTAGACTGATGCATTTTTGCGTGGAAGAAAAAGCTTGAGATCCTTATTTTTGCTAGCACAAATCTGAGTGGGTTCCCACTCTAGCAGAGAGCTTAGGTCTGTCCTTTTGTCTTGCTAGTTTTATGCTGACATCATCCAAACAAAACTGGATAACTTCATGGAAAGTATATGGAAAGGATCAGAATGTAGGATGTTTTGTTTGTCCTTAGAGCACAGTGACCATACAGCACTCGAAGTCTTTACAGGATACGATACACATCAGGAAGCATGCTCATGTTTTACCTCGGTCGCTGCCCAGTGTTGCATTTAACATAGTCACGGGGGCTGCACTAAAAGTAGCAGTACCTGAGATGAGTCTCAAATTTCAGGTCCTACAGAAGTCTAGACACAGGAAGAACATGCAATTTACCGGTTGAAATTCAAATGATGTTTTATGAATTGTTTAACAGATGAAAAAAAAAACCAAGAAACAAACAAAAAACACAAACAAAAACAAAAAAACCCCAACACTAAAAAAATGGAGAAAAAGAGGACACTGTGTTGCTGGAGTTTGCACTCAGTTCTACTTATTTTTCATTCATTACACATAATACTAGAATTTAAGTAAGAGGGTTAGAAAGACAGAGGATACTTTGAGTGAAATCACTTGGCTTTGAAGACGTACTTGACCATTTTTTTAATTCTTTTTCAAGAAAGTCTTACTATTTTTGATGCAAATGACATAAATAGAGGAATATGCATATCAAAGACAGTAATGAATTAAATTAAAACAGTGGAAGGAATTATAATATCAGAAAAATGAACAAGGAGCACCTTTCAAAACAACTGAGGTTTATGATCAGAACACTGTGTCTTAACCAGTGACATAAACTGTCACATACATACAGTTCAAGCCTTATAGAATGAGCAAAAAAAATCCCTAAACTTCTGGTTATTGTACCCTCATGGTTTTGTTTTAAGTAAGTTTTTTTTGTAAGCTGTGTTTCCAGGTGGAATACGTTCAGATAATTCTAGCCATTAATTTCAAACAGCTGGCATATGACCTAAATTCTGTCTGTGCAACAAAATCTCTTTGCACAAGATGAAATTGAGACAAATAAACCCTAAAATCTCAGTATAATGATAGCAAAGTGATTAATGTACTTTAATTGCATAATACAAAGAAAGGTTCCAAGCTCACAAATTAAGATTTCATTTAAATTAATCTTGTGCAAATTTATCAACCAGCAAACACAAGTTTTGTCATATATTTGAACCAAGTTCAATCTAAGCACACTGCTTGTCAGTTTCCTTAAACTACTTTCCATCTAGTCTAGCATACTTGATGAAATATCCATTAATGTATAAAATTTCATTTACGTTTCTGATAAATTCTGTGCTTTTCTAACAACAGAGATGACAAAGGTCCGTTCGATAGGCATATTGTTATTCAGACCTCCCTTACACCTAGCGTACCGACGTAATTCCAGGAATTATTTTCCCTAATTAGAAAAAAATCCACAAAAACACTAGAAAGACAGTCTGCACTGAGTGTGTAGCTGCAGAAGAATGAGAGAACCAGACTGTTATTCTGTTTGTTAACAACTGAGTTCCTCAAGATAGGCATCTGAGTTCATATCTGGACATTTACACATAGTTGACTTAGTATTTCTTAGCATAGCTTATTAGAAGGCTTAGATTACCTTCAGTACCTGAGAATACTTTTATTTTGGTGCCTAAAAATAACAATGAAGATAGAGATACAAACTTGAATATTTTAGCCAAGGATGCTAAATTCCAGATATTACTTGTATTTCCAGAACTGCTGGTGTTTAGCAGTCCTATTATGATACAATAAAGATACAGAATCATGTTGTGTTCATTTAGTACTACTCCACCTTATTTTAGAGACCACCTAAAGCAGCTGTCTTATTAGAGTCATTATTGCTTCTTGATACATCACAGCAGTACTTCTACACCTGGTGCCCATAGAAGGACAGCCAGACTGAGAAGATAAATACGTTTAGTTAATTTTTAAATATTTTTTTTTAAATCAGGCCCAGCTATTAATCACACCACTCTCTAAATCTCAGGTGCATCAGGAAGCAGTCAGAATGATCAAATATTGCTCTCGGCTGCCAGGTGACATTACTCATTCTCAACATGAGCAGACATTAGAGGCTGCATTCACTGTGTTTTTCAGATAGCCATAGGAGGCTCAGAGGAAAGAAAATCCTATAGAGTCTCTCCTCCTCTCCTGCCTCCAAATAACAATGGTATAATGGGGGAGAAACATTATCACTAGAGGTGCATAAACAACTACGTTCGTTAGGCTGGAACAGATTTGTCACCATGCAAGTTCTGTTCCACTGGCTAATACACAGGCTAAAGAAAATTATGACGCGGCCTTCCTCTCACACAATTTAGAAATCCCTAATCCTTTGATGGCATGCGAGAGCCCCAGGGACTGTTGTGGGCAAGGCTCTGGTACAAGTTCTCTCATGCCCTTGTCACAGGAATTAATTGGGTCTTTTTAGATGGATTAGAGGATGAGTCCTCTCCATGGAAACCAGGAAGATTTACTTGAAAAGGAGACTGATTTAACTGAACAATTTGCTAGTAACAATTCAGCTAATTTCAACACCTATCAATAATAATATTTAAGAAAATAACCTGCGTGGCTTTTTGGCACTGATGCTATATTCTTTCCTGCCATTCAGGGGCTCTCAAACATCAGAACAGAGAAACAGTTTGTTTCCTCTCCCAGAAAGATGGTAGATTTTTCTTTTCATTAGTCTCCATACCCTCCCCCCCCCCCGCCTTTTTAGATGGAGCAGACCAAGATCACATTTTTCATGTCGCCACTGCTTACTATCACTCACAAATTGCTTACACATTGTAGTTGACTTCTCTAGGTAGACACCTATTGGCTTGATTTAGTGAGAGACCCGTGCTAACAGTCTGTCTCTCTCTTTTGAAGTAAGAATTGGAGTTCAAGGGATAATTTTGCAACTTCTGATCAGCATTCAGTCCTGCTTTAAAACTGCCAACACATTTGTGGAACAGAGCCAAGACTTGAAAATCAAACTGTTTTGCATTACCAAACATGAAGCTTTGTTAAGTGGCAGGCATTTTAGAACTTTTCTTAAGACATAACACATCAAGATCAAAGGTCTATTCAAGCTTACACACATGTGATGGAGGCTGCTTTTTGCATCTACCACCACACAGATGTATAGGCTATAATTGTGTCTGAACACGTGTGATCACTCAAGCCACAAAATGACAAGATGGGCATCCACTGACAGTTGGATTGATTTTGACACACTTCTATGCGGGGACACTTGAACTCTATTATTTCTAGAGGAACGTAGCCACTTCGAAACCTTCTACAAAATCTTCATCCCACCTACTTACACTGTGCTGTCATTAGTACATTCAAGATTAGTTAATGATTGGCCCTACCAGATCAAATGCTTTTTCTCACAGTTTATTGCAGACAAAGTGGTGAGACTTTTCCAGATTCCTTGAGAAATATTTGCAGCACAAAAGAAATTTAATAAATTTCAAGACTGACAAAGCCAGTGCTCCAAGATCCATGATTTGTTCTGTTCTCTCTTATACCACTTCTGAAAAAAGTGTCAGACAAAAACAAACAGCAAAATGTCCCAAATATTCCTTTCTCAAGTGCCTAGTGATATTTTTTAAGTCTTATCTCAGAAGCAGCTGAAAGTAGATAAATGATGTTTGAGAAATTTCTCTGTTGTACCATATCCAGGTTTAACTAAGAGCATAATATAACAAGAATGAAAGCGCAAATGATTCAAGTGGATTGAAGGTCTGCTCCTGTGCATATCTATAATTGCATGCAAGAAACAACAAAATTCAGCAGCTGTTACCGTATCTCTAGCTTAACAATATCTGTCTCCAGTGGTCTTACTTCTCTGAGACTAGAAGTACAATTTTCATACTATATGACAATTACATTCGTATAAAACTTCAGAAAGGCACTGTCTACAACAGCAGACCATCTTTAAATACCTGTGAAAGAGACATTATTTTTCACTGTCTTATTTATAGTGAATATTAAAAGAAGCAATTTGGAAAAAAAGGTTTAAAAATATGATAGCAACCATGGATACGCTGCTTTTTTGTAAAGAAGCAGCAGCAGATTACATTGCAGACATTCTACTTGTCTCAAATTTTGTTTTATTAGTAGAAATTTTTAACCTGAAAACATATTGCATTTGTCCACCCATAGACCTCATCCTGTTCAATATGTCTGATGCATGTTGCTGCATTTTTAAAAGGTGTATCCTGGAGCCCATGTGCAGCTAAGGTTTATCTGCATATCATGCCAAGCCATCACAGGCTGAAAAGCAGTGCCAGCTTAATGTTTGCTTTAACGGTTCCTATATGCCTTTTAGAGGCAATCGCAAGGCTGAGCCCACGACCCAAGTCTCCTCCTTGTGCAGCTCTCTGTGTCCACAAATGCAACCTGAGGAACAGTAAGGGCATGCTCTGAAGTGCACAGTGACCTTTGTTGTTTAAGAATGCCCCCACCTAGATTTTACTCTTTAAAGCAGCTTGGAGAAAATTGGAGATCAGGCTACGTCTAGGGATGTACCAGAGATTACTAGGCAGTCTATTCATCCCTAATCACTTTTTCAGAGATGAGTGTGAATAGCCATAAAGTAGCCTGAACATAAACTACGATCACAATTTTGACTGCAGGCTAAGTCATGGCCTTAAAAACACAGTATCCAGGAGGAAAAAAAAACAAAACACCACAAAACAGTATTATAATCACGCCATTTCCCCATTTGAAAAAATGATGCCAATGGGAAATAGTTCAAAACTCTTTAACAGAATCTCTGGCTTCATTATGAAAGAAATTCTTCAAGAAATTTTTCCAGTGGGAATATTTTCTCATTCACAACTCATCATACATTGTCAAGCTGCTACAACCACTTTTACTGAGTGCAAAGACAAAAAATTATGTCAATGCCTAAATTTAAATTTTCAGTACCCTCAAAGACAAGTAGCCCCTAAAAACTTGAATTTACTCAACAGGATCCACCCAAGTGTATGAGACTGTTTCTTTAAATGTACAAAAGTGCACATGCACGTGCACACACAACTCTCAAAATAATGACAATAACGCTGTATTTTCCAAATTGTGTTCATTGACATAGGAAACTATGGAAGAAAGAAAAAAATGGGAATGCTTTTTATCTTCTCTAAGCCTGATATGCTTGAAACATATTTGAGTAAAAGTCATTTTTTTGAAATAACTCTTCCCTCCTAAATCTTACAGTGTCAGAGATCTTTCTCTGAACTCCTGGTGAAGAGTGATCATAACTCAATGTCCATAACTGCTTCAAACCAGAAGAATACATTTCCAACATGAAATTACAAAACATGAAATACGAAACAGTACTAAATTTCTTCATATAACTGTGATACTAAAAATAAAAATAGCCACATCTCTTTCATTACTGCAGTGATTATCCTTAACATCATTCTCTGTTATTTACAGCTGTATAACTGAAAAAAACCCCACCCTTAATTAGATAACATTTCTAATTTCCTTTCACCTATTCATCATTTAGAAAAATTCACCTGCAATCATCCTTCCTCATTGTTCTTTTATTCTCCCATCTTTCCTGGTGGAAGAACAGCTGGTTCTGAATTTATGCAGCCAATAGTTAGAGCAGGTAATAAGTTGGTTTTCTTATTTTTCTTCTTCAGCCTTACCCTCAACAATAAGTTTTCAATGTAATTAGGTTCCTCTATGCCTGGCACAATTGTCCTCTTCCATGTGATTTGCACATGAAGGGAATCAAATCCAGATCCTACAAATATCCCACTGATTACATCTCAAAAAGCCCCAAGATACTCAACTGCAATTTCTGGTAGCTATTATATCAGGATATTTTCTTGAGTTTTTCAGCAAGTAAGTGCACAAATATTATCACTTATTCTAATTCTCTCCCCTTTGGTACTTTTATGCTTTTTCTCTCTTTTCAAACTTGTGAAAATGTGATAGGAAATTTTTTTCATTTCAATTTGGTATTTTAGTCCTATCAGAGGAGTTATTTTTGGTAGCAATATTAAATTTTTGCATTAAACAACGAAAAACTGAAATTAAGGACCATCCTGGACTTGCTTTCTGTATTGTCACTCCCAGAGGCAGATTATGGCAAAGAGAAAAGCAGTGGAACATTGGGAAAATGCTGTCATAATCAGAGACTCAGCAACATACTGAACAGCCTACTTTGCCATAAGCAGGGTTTAGGCTAATCTTGGGAAACAGCTAATATTTTTTAAAAAAAAAAAAAAGCTAAAGAGCCATGATCAGCAAATGCTTTAAAAGTGAAGAGACCTTAAAACGTAATTATTATTCTAATCACACTTAGAAAAACTGTATAATCCTGCCTTCAGCATAGTCATGTCCTCTTGTACAAGGCGAATGCTCACAAATTACCTTTCAAATTCCTCAATGCCTTAAAAATATAAAGAAAATGATAAAAAAAAAAAGCTTTTGCTTGTTTCAGAAGGAGCTGCTAGGAATGAGCCAGACCCAGACCTTCTCTACTGTTTTGGGTTTTCTTTTTTTTTAAATAACTTAATATTATTAGCTGTAATAAAAGTATCCCAAAATTAACTAGAAAAGGTGGGCCAAATATTCATTGTGCAGTAAAGCACTAGCAGCAGCAGGTTTCTGAATGATACAGTAAGAAAAGCAATTCAGTATTTTTGGTAGCCCTATAATTATTTTTGTCTAATACAGTGTTGCATCCTGAGAGATGCTAAATACCCTCCAAAATTTAATTGTATCCTCAAGTCGCACTCAAGCCGATGTTCAGATAAAGTACATAAGAAAAAGCCATTCCTCTCTTGATTGCTGCAAAGCTTAAAAATCGTATCAGTGTTACTTCTCAATTACTGTATTTCTTGAAGAAGTCATGCTGTACTTTCACTGGAAATATCAGAAAAACAAGCTGCAAAGTAAGTCTTTGATAACAAGTGGCTTTGATGTCTGTGGGATTTCAGGACACCCTACACACTAGAAACACTTGAAAACCTCAAGACAGGCATTGGCTCCCTCATGGCTTTGAAAGAAACAAGTCTGACTGCTGAGCTATTTCTGCCTTTAAGTTTAGGTGCCGTAGGAACTCGCCTGTACTGAGTTGCAGAATCCTCAGTTGAAGCTTACTCCCATTCTCATGCCACCAAGCTTTGTCATCTTGTGATTGAGCTCGAACACGTCCTTGCAAGCCAAGGTGGAGTATGGGTCCCGCTCCAGTGCGATACTCACTAGGGAGTGCAAAGGACATAGCGGTCATTCATACTGCCCGCTGGAGAGTTACTACGACTCACGCAACCTGGCATGGTGTTCACTGCTGCAAGTCATTTCACAAACCACAGTTATTCCCAGGTAGCTTTTCCTTCCTCAGTTCTGCAGCTGTTTTCCTTACCGTCTATATATCAGTCTAGCAACAGATAGATAGAAAAAGAGTCAAATTGCTAGTGTATATGTGTGTCTACATACACATGAGTACAGATATTGGCACATCTTTTGATGCAACAGGAAAGCCTGTGCAATCCAGAGGTACTGCTGAAGCCTCCTTTTTAGTCCATTCTACTCTGACCCTACGCTGGCACTATTACTACTCCTTCCCAGCTGGGCTTGGGTGGCCTTGTTAGGGCAGCTATAAAGCTCCACAGCCAGAGGTTTCGATTTAGGAGGGAGTAAAGCATCTCTTTTTATTACCTCAGGAGAAGCGAGAATCCTGCCAGTGCAGTACTCCAATTTATTGCCAGGAGCAGATGAGGTGAACTGGGAATTAGACCCACTTAACAACTGGTTTACACACTACTCTGTGTCATTGCTACATGAGGCCACAGGAGGTTTATGGCTTATTCAGAAGGGCAATTGTTTCTGTATCACTGCAAGATACTGCGTACAAATCAAAGCACACGGCTGTCTTGCAGTGAGGACTGGCCCCTTTTTTATCCTCTGTTATGTGTTTAAAAAATTAAAAAAAAAAAACCAACAATTTCCTTACTGTAACCTCTCCTCTGTTTATGTGGGGAACATTTGGCTTGGGACATCAGTTTGTGTCTTTAGATAGAGATTCACTGGATTTTTACTGGATCTGAAAAGCAGAGACCTTATTTCAAACACAAGATTTCTAAAATGGCATGAAATGCTGTTTTCTTTATAGCTGATACAGACTGTGAGTGCAGTTGACAAAGATGAGCCTCCTCGAGGACACAAATTTTTCTTTGAGTTGGTGCCAGAATTTGCTCTTCATCCAAACTTCTCCATTGTAGACAACAAAGGTAACTGCTGACCAGGACAATGCCCCTCACCCCAGACCCAATATCACATAAAAAGTCATCCAGAAACATTTATTTTTTCTGCTTTTCCATTCTAGATAACACAGCAGGAATCATGACAAGAAGAAATGGATACAGCCGTAGTAAGATGAGTACCTATCTCCTGCCAATCATAATATTTGACAATGACTACCCAATCCAGAGCAGCACTGGCACGCTGACCATTCGAGTGTGTGCCTGTGACAGCCGGGGGAACATGCAGTCCTGCAACGCGGAGGCTTTGCTCCTCCCTGCTGGCCTCAGCACCGGGGCGCTGGTTGCCATTCTCCTCTGCATCATTATCCTGCTAGGCAAGTACCTGTGATGAGATGTTTAATTGCCTAGGCAAAGGTCTGATCTCTTCAAGACCCCTAATATTCTTCAACCCTGTATTCACATGACCCTACAGAATGATATTTCATACCTAATGAGGTTGTCTTTTTTTTTTTTTTTTTTTTCTACCAACTGTTTTCTAAGATGGAAAAGGAGCTAGGACAGTGGGAGAGGGAGCTACTATGGGCTGTTTGTCATCATTACCATTCAGAAGAACATGCAAAAAGAATGAGACTATCAATGTTATTTAGATGAAATAAATTTGAAAATCTAGGTTCAGTTGTAGATACCATGCTCATTTAAGTAAGGTTTTATGTTACAAACAGTTCTTCATTTAGATCCAGAACTCTAAAATCATACTCCTGAAGCTGAGTGATAAGTTTCTCAGTGATTAAAAAATTATCAATTATACTAGCTATTAAATCATGAATGATTTGTAATTTTTATACTCAGGAAATATTTATCTCAAAAGCACAGAATAGAAATGTTCAATTGCTTGCAAGTGGTAGTGAGAGCAGCTGATTAAACAAGGTGCGAGCACAGAAGTTAAAAGGGTGGTTGGAGAGCAGAAGCATTAGAAAGATGAGGTGATATATGAAGAAACTAGAATAAATGCTAGCTCACAACCTGGTGTTAAAATCAGAAAAGCTGTTTTGCTTACCAGAGAAGTGCCTCCTTAAAAGTGCCATCATCTCTACTTTCCAGTCATACTCCGTGGAAAACCTTTTTCCTTTTCTACCTGTCTTAGCAAACTCAGCTTGCCAAGGGAGCAGTGACAAGCTTACAGGTGTCAATTTATGTAATTCTAAGGAGATCACTTTTTTCATTTTTAGACTGGATTCAAGCTACCTCCGGTAAATAGTCAGAAGGCCACAGAGTTTGTTAGCAGAGGAGTAATATGTAGGAACTATATTTGTATTGTCGGGCATAGAGGGTACTTGAGCTCTGACAAACTGATTGTCCATGCTGCTTAGTTTCAAGCATCGCTACTGGCCTGGTTTCAGCATGAGCCACCTTGGATTCCCCAGGACATTGCCCAGGCATAATCTGAGCAGCAGAACTTGCAGGGCACCACTTTAAGCAGATAATTATGGTTCAAACTCTGCCAGATCTGGCTCTCCACCTTGCATAGTTCTTAACACCATGTCAACAAGCTCTGTGCCATCAAAGACACCCTTCATGCCCCAACACAGAGCATGAAATGTGTACCATGAAACACATACTCTTACTTGCTCACTATGAAAACATCACTCCAATTGGCTGCAACGCTTTAGTACAGAAACATTGGACTTAAAACAAAAATCAAAATGTGCCTTAGGAACACAGTGATAGCACATGAGACTCAGAACAGGCTCAGGGACCAGTGCTGTGTAAAACAAGTGTGACCACATTGTGTCTCTTGGCCCCAGGGGCAGAGACCCTGCTCTGCTTAGCACTACAGACATAGCTGAAGCCAGAGTAGCATAAGGCTGAAGAGCATCTGAACAGAATTGTTAGCCTACAGCTTCTGTGGTTCTTGGCACCTTATTTAATTGTTCAACAAAAGCTGGAGCACCTCTGCCATGAGAACAGGCTGAGAGAGTTGGGGTTGCTCAGCCTGGAGAAGAGAAGGCTCCGGGGAGACCTTATAGCAGCCTTCCAGTACCTGAATGGGGCCTACAGGAAAGATGGGGAGGGACTCTTTTCTCAGGGAGTGTAATGATAGGACAAGGGGTAATGGTTTTAAACTGAAAGAGGGTAGATTTAGATTGGATATCAGGAAGAAATTCTTTACTGTGAGGGTGGTGAGGCACTGGAACAGGTTGCCCAGAGAAGCTGTGGATGCCCCATCCCTGGAAGTGTTCAAAGCCAGGCTGGATGGGGCTTTGAGGAACCTCGTCTAGTGGGAGATGTCCCTGCCCAGGGCAGGGGGGTTGGAACCGGATGATCTTTAAGGTCCATTCCAACCCGAACCATTCTATGATTCTGTGATTCTATGAAGTGTGTTAGGATAGTAAACTGGTGTCATCATGCCCAAAATATGAGGGACATATTAAGTACACAGGTGTGAAAGATACTTCTTCAAAATAATCTTTTAGTGATCTGCCCTACTCTTGTATATGAAGTTCTTAAACTTATCTAAGTGGATTATTATTTGTCTAGCATTCAGAAAACTTGAAAAGAATGGCTACTGTACAGATACTAAACCCACAAACAAAACAGAACAGCTTTTACATTCACAGCATTGTACCCCGGCATGTGGAAGATCTCGGTTCCCTCTCTCTACCCACAGCATGTCCTATCTTCCCTTTTATTCACCAGTACTCAAGTCATTTAGAGTAAAAACTTTGCTCCTAAGACTCAACAAACATGCTCAGAATTGCTGTAATGTGTGGTTTGGTAAACACTGTTATGTCTCATTGACGGATGATCTCGCTGGCCTCCTCTATTAACTCCAGCTAGTGGAGCTAGGGTCAGATTTTTAAATGCATTTAAGCATTGAATTCCTACTGAAATCAATAACATTTAGGCATCAGAATGTATGTACAAACCTTAACTTCAGTTTTTCATTTCCCTCTTTAGAGATTCATTTTGGTGTCAATCCTTACCTCTCCAAAAGGAATGGTTGTTCAACTAACATTTCTTAAACTAGGGGGATCATGTTTTTAAAAAGAAACATTTAATAGCAAAGTTTGGATTTCAATTTTTGCAGTCATTGAAGCCAAAAATAGTTTTGTCAATAATATTGATAGCTGAAGGTCTTCAGTTCTTATTTTCAGAAAGCCCTGTAGATCCCATTTTCAAAAGTGAATTAGGCACTTAGGAATACCTAAATCACTAGCTTTCAAGAGTGTGAATTACTTTTGCCAAGGAGATTGAACTACATTTGATAAAATGACCCTTAGAGACTGCCAGGAAGGCGGTACTTCACAAAACTAAAATCAAAGTCATACCCTAGTAGGATGATATATTGTAAGACATTGTCTGCTTTTCAACTTCAGCTTAATTGTATATCTATTTCAAATATATAATATTTCAATAGTTTCTCCCATAGGTTTAAAAAAGCATAAGTTTTTGACTGCTGTACAATCATTAATATTTTTCCTTATTAGCTTCAACTTGGGCGTAGCTTTTATCACCATTTTCCTACTAAAAATCCCATCTCAGCCTTAAAACTTTTCCAGTCCAACAGATAATGCAAAATATTTGCTTATTTATTTAACTTCTAACTACCCGTTTCTTCATCTACCTTTTGTTTCCTTTCAGTATTAGTTGTCTTGTTTACGGCTCTCAAGAGACAGAGGAAGAAAGAACCCTTGATCATCTCAAAAGATGATGTTCGGGACAACATTGTGACCTACAACGATGAAGGAGGTGGGGAAGAAGACACACAGGCTTTTGACATTGGTGCGCTGAGAAATCCAGAAGCGAGGGAGGAAAGTAAGATGAGAAGAGATGTTATCCCAGAAACTATATTTCAGATAAGACAGACTGCACCTCTTTGGGAAAACATTGATGTCCAAGATTTTATCCATAGAAGGTTAAAGGAAAATGATTCAGACCCAGCTGCCCCTCCCTATGATTCATTAGCAACGTATGCCTACGAAGGAAATGATTCCATAGCAAATTCACTCAGCTCCCTGGAATCACTTACCACGGAGGGCAACCAAGACTACGATTACCTCAGTGACTGGGGACCTCGATTTAAAAAACTGGCAGATATGTACGGTGGAGAGGACAGTGATCGAGACTGAGACAGTAATCTGTGACCTGGTCAGTGTTAGTGGAATTCATGTCTATGTTACTAGATAAAGTGGCCTACTCTCTCTTGGGAATAAAAAAATTACAAAAAATAGGTGTTGTCTTAGTAAGGGTTTGCTTAATCAATAAGTCAACGTGAATGAATATGAATGATTTAGATTTTAAAAAATCTATAATTCACCCTCTCTGCCTAGAAACCTCTGATGAAAGGTTTTAATTGACAATGAAAAGACAATAAAAGGCTTTTTGTGCCTTTACTAATCAGATGGAAACTTAATTTTTTTAATTGCTTTGCATCACCTTTCCTACTAGCTGGGACAGCGTGCACCTGCATTGTAACATAATCTCAAAAATATACTTTAAAAAAGATTAATATTACTGTCATACTTCTTGAGTTAAAGAATGTCTGTGTGTTGACTCATCATGATATTTTTATATATGTATATTTATATTTTTGTATTTTTATTAAATAAATTAGTATTTATAAAAACACTACTTACTCATGTACTTTGTTAATCATAAGAAACTGTCCAATCTTTCTGAACAAAGAGAACTGCGTATTGTGCAATACTTAATTTTTGAATGCATCTTCTTATATTGGATTAGTGGCTGAAATGTACTGTGCAAGAACAATATGGAGAGAGTGCTATGTAACGCAAATGCAGTGTAGAAAAAAGAAAAATTATTTTGAAAAAGTGATTATAAATAAATGCAGTCTGACTTGCAATGTGTATTACTATATGGCATAATAATATAGTTCCATTGTGAAACTCACCCCCGCTTACCTTCTTATATGAACAGGTGACCTGCGAGAGGATTTTATAGATACATGTCTGGGGATTTAAGGAATCATGAAGGTTTATTCTGGTAGATATTAAAAAATTTTCTTAATATGGCTTTAAAAAAAATGGAATAATTAAGCAACCATCAATAATGAAAGGAAGGCTTTTGTATTCTAATCTTATTTTGGGGTTTTGAGGCAGTTAGGTAAATCAGACATGTTACTAATAGCTTCTTCTTAAATCAAAGCTAGCCAAGCAATAAAAACAAAGTCCAACTAATATTTTATTAAAGATGCTAGTGTTCTCTTCCTTCAAAGAAGTGCATAAATTTGCATATTTTCTAAAGCGTTAGTGTCAATCTTCAAGTATATATTTGTGTTTAAAATCTATTTGCTGGATCAGCTTTTATGCCATGCATGCAATGCACTTTTTTCTTTTTCACAACACAGGATAGGAGGAATTTCCCTGGATCACATGTGGTCTACCTGAGAGTTTCAAGGTTTATCTACATTGTTTAGAAAAATAAAAAACCTGACATGTATGAAAAAGAATCAAAGATGTCAACAATAAAGGAGGTACACTGTCCATAGCATTTCCATTTTTAATATCAACTTCAAAGAAAACCATGTGCATGTAGATGTCCAAAATAATCATGTTTTAAGCTTTTCTCTAGATTACTTAGTTATTTTTCAGATCTTTTCAGACAGAAACTTAAGATACACATTGGCAATGTAATGTGGACTACTGAGGCGCTCACTCATCTTTTAACAAAAAGATATTAAAGAGGTTATACACAAGGTCACTTCACCTAAATACAGGAACACACTCCTGCCTAATATTTTCCTCTCTATTATGTTGACTTTCAGATTATTTCTCAAAAGTATCTCTTTACAATTATTTATTTTATCCCTCTGCTGTATTCTTCTGCCAGGCCCAAGGATGCATCTCAAGTTTTTTGACAATGAACTCCTTGGTTTTGGGAGAGAGGTGGGTATGTGTCAGGGGCCTGGGGCTCAAAACAAGCACCTGAACGGCTCATGGTGAGCTGCATGTCAGGTCTGCAACATTATGTTGCAAGCAAAAAACTTCAGTGACACCAAAAAGTCAAAATAACCCGCAGCCATGTGGCAGCCATGTGCATGGACGTGATGTAGTAACAAGACATCAGCGCATAGCTTGATGGCATTAGAATGCGTATTTCTTTCTTGTGTCTTTTGGAAGTGAAAGCAAAAGACGTATGTAATGTTTGTTCTCAACAGTGTGGCTGGCAAAGTGAAAGTACACAGGAATGCATTAGTCTTACAATGCAATTTTCATAATTTTAAAGCACTGCCTTAAGATGGGATAGCAGAAAAAAAAAAGAATGATAAAAGAACTATTTCCCTGAAGATAAAGGACTGGGGGTAAAAAAAAGAAAAAGGAAAAAAGAAGAAGCCAAACCAAAACAAGAATATAGGAAAAACTTGCTTGTCTTACCGAAGTTTTACACCCAAACTTCATCTTCAGTGACAAACACAGTAGGTTGGACTACGAGGAGAGCTTTTTGCAGTCTTGTAAATTGTCATCAGAAATCTGAATACCACACAGTGACGTAGAATGGCAGGAGAGAGGAAAATGAAAATACATCTGTCCCCAAGTAAGGACAGATACAGACAAGGTATATGTCAGTGGAGTTGAGTAAGTTTTTAAGATGTTAAGAGTTGGTATCAAAGGGTACCAGTTTGATTTTGGAGAGGCTACTGGTGAAGGCAAGATGACGGAAACAGGGTGTGAGGAATTATTCTTCCTTGAAGACATATGTATTTCATTTAGAAATTATAGTTTCCACATAGAAATAATATTATTTGTGTATTGCCATTTATCTTTTTTTTTTCCCCTTTTCGCAGAAAGGAGTGACAGAAAGGAAAAAGAGGTATTGTAGAAGTCACCTCACAGAGGCATGTCCTCAGTATCATTATGTCATGGTACCACTATGGTACTTAGGGAAGAACGAAAACTCCAGAAGATCATCAAAAAATGGCATCCCCCTTCTCTCACTCTAGGTTTTTTCATACCATGAGTCACTGCCATTAAAGCAAAGACAGGGAGCTTTAGCCTTTTTTTTCAGCAAGAGAATGAGACTTTTCCATGCTTTCCTATTATTTCAGTAGTGATCCTAGGAACCCTGTACCACTTACAGCAATATATGTTTAAAAGATGACCTACATGGATTTACAGTTCACAGAAATTCACACAGTTGTTATAGCAAAACAAGTAATTTCTCAAAATTACTAGAAAATTCAAGTATTCTTAAAATGACTACAACTGTCTGGCAAGTTTATCACTTGACATGCCTAACTGGTAGTCATGTGGGCTTGTTCATTCAAATGGATTGCAGAAACTATTTTTTCTATTACAATTGTTTTTAAAAAAATTAATCTTCTTTTAGCTCTGAAACAACACAGTAAATAGGACATTGCAGATGAAGAATTTATATTCATGGAGGAAACTACTGTGATATGTCCATTTCATTCTGTACCTTTTTTATCTGTGTACCTCCATTGAGAATTTCTGGGGGGGCTTTTTAATTACATTTTATACAATAGAACCAATGAGTGACAACCGTTACGCGATAGGATGAGCCGCTTCTTCTGGTGTCATAAGCCAGACTGATTCCCAGGGCATTTCTCATGGAGGAGTCCCTTTGCACAGCAATAGCCATATCTTCAAGGGTACCACTGCCACCTTAACCTGTGACAGAGGCATGCACCTTTGCTGAGATGGGTATTCAGCAGAGCAGCTGCACTGCCTTTGAGTCTGCCCACCCCAAATGCTAGAGGGTTATGCCTGCAAAACGCCTGGTGTATCACCTTCAAAACCTGAGGACATTCTGAGATGAAAAGGGGCAGACGTTCTGAGATGAAAAGGGGCAGACGTTCTGAGATGAAAAGGGGCAGAGGCTGAGGCTGCTGGCTGGCCAGACACTCTGGATGTCCTCGTGGTTACTGCAGTTATTAAATGTCAGATTTACTATGCCTCTGAACAGGCAGAGGGCCAGATATGGGAACCAACAGGAACTTACGTAGCATTGGCAGATACAGAAATCTACCTTGTTGAGTTACAGAAGTGGCAGAAAAACTTCAGGTCACTCTTTGATTAACTTCTATTTTCCAGTAATAAGTTCAGACTAATAGTTATGTACGTCAATTATTTGATAATTTAAACAATATTTTTGTGAAATAAATATTAGCAAAGCTCATTGTTCAATGAATAAACAGGATTTTGGGGGGAGAAGGAAAGGAGACTGGATAATAAACACGTATGTGGACAACTCATTTTGAAGTCCAGTTACTGGTAAGACATCTCCTTTTAACCAACAGTGAAACAATGGCTATATGATTTCTGTAAGCCCTAAAGGGAGCATCACACCTAGATCCCACTATTACATTGTATTTGGACTCCTAAAGATATAGGGAAGGAAAAGAAGATCCTGAGAGGTCTCTTGCAGTTTGATGGCTATTGTCGGTTTCACAGGTCCACATTTAGAGGAACTGGGTGAGGTCCAGCATGGATACCACTACCCTAGCATGGCTGAAGGAGCTGACATAGATAATGTCTTTGAGTTGTCCAATACAAACTGTTACCGATGAAGTTATTAGCTTCCTTTGGTATTTTAAGATTAGTGACATTGATGGGTATAACTGACAAAGGTCTAACAAAAAAGGCCAAGCTTCAGTTGGATAGGCAAACAATATTGGTTCAATGCTGGGCAGAAGTACTGACTGATGCAGTGGGATACGCAATACTAGTTAAGCATCAGGAAAGAAACAGAGGGATGAGAGGTGAGAACTTCTTCCAGAGATGCTTCTGCAGATATTCCTCCCTCTGTGAGAGATCTGAGGCACAGAACTGCTGGGCATTTCATGTTTATGCATGTCTTCATTCTCTGTGAAATTAACGGTGCTTAGCAAAGTTCCAGATCCATGGGATTGCCTCAGACCTCAGACACATCTCACTGGGAAGTGCAAGCACTTGAGACCTTAGAAGAGCCTGAAGAGAAAGGAGAAAGGTCATTTTTTATTATGCTAATCTCACCAAGGAGCTACTTTTCTGTGACTCAGATCTGTCGTGCTTCACTCCAAAGAAGAAGTAGCTGGAAACACTTAGGATGTACAAGACTAATTAGTGATCTCTTGCAGGAAAACTACTTGTGACTACTAGACAAGATAAAATTACTCACATCTGAGGAAATACTGTGGGAGATGACTCTGATTTAGTCATCATTCTGAACAGAGTCTTAAATCGATTTTGAATAGGGTCTCCCCAGGATTAAGAGCAAATAAGTTGATAAAAAGGAGTGAAAAGGAAGAAAAATGAACACGGAAAAATTCCAAGTGAATGTTACAAGAAAAAAAAAAAAAAAGGAAATTCAGGAAGAAAAAAAACAACAAAACCAACCAAGACCAGGAACATATGACAAAGGTCTTGTTTTTTAATGTTTATGTATTTTCTATTTCTTTTCACTTTAACTGAATTGTGTAACATCGTCATAGAGTTCAAGCTTATCCTGATAAACAGCCTTATCAGGAAAAAAATAATGCTGGAGACAGTCTCCCACTGAAGGTTGCATCTTTCAGTGAAATGACAAAGCAGACTCCTTATTACACCAGGTCAAGCAACCTGACTGCAACCACCACCACACATCTACATGCCTAAAATTTTTAGCGATTTCATGAAACGGCTGTTTTCAGAATAGAATAGTCACACAAAAAACATATATAAAACTTTCCCTTAGTACAACAGGCATTACTAACATCTTCTGCTCTATCAAAGGCATTTCAGCTGCTAACGGTCTAATTTACACTGAAAGTTGTATTTTAAATTTACACTTCACTCCTCACTTGTGGTAAGCAGACAGATAGAACACACAAGTGTTCGGGTCATTGCATATTGGAGTATTGTTACGTTTTATGTTTTACAATTGAATTTGTAGATGAACTTGAGCAGTTCCAGAAAGAAAAATAAAGGAAAAAAAGCAGAATAGGGAAATCAAACGCTTTTGCCTCTGCTATGGGAAGATGAATGGGGGAGAGCTGAATTCTAGAAGCATTTTTTAGGACCATAACGTGGACATTACTTTGTATGCATGTGATTGTCTGTCTATATGTATGGGTGAGTGTATATACATATGCACATACAAAACCCTCATTTTATTAGCTATAAGGTTAACCAACAGAAACCCTTAGGTATGACTTCTATTTAAACACAGATGCCTACCTGAGAGGAAAAAAGCATAGCAGAACACAAAATACGTTCAACTACGTGCAAACCAAAGGACATAAACCAGTTTGATTTTACAGATTGTTTTATGTTTTTCTAGCATCCTGCTGTTAGAGGGTATATTCTACACTTTAGTTCAGTTTCGGTTCATGAATCATAATTCAAACTAGGAGGGATCTGGCCTGAACTCTGTACTTAAAAATCACTTCCAAATTTGGGATTTTGCATCTTCGTTAAAATCTCACAGAAAGGGAATTGCAGAAAAGAGGGTAGTGAATACCACTGTTCCTGTGTTCCAAAGAAATCATGTTGACGTTATATCTGCAGGGGAAGTGAGTGTCTCTGTGCGGAATCAGCCCACTGGCTGTCACAGGGCACCATGCAACATAGGAAAACCAGGAACATTTACTTCTTTCATTTTACTCCCCATCCCCCACCATCCCCATTCAAAGCAAAAAAAATCTGCAACACCCTTCGCCCACTCCAGCAAAATTCATTAGAATACTTTTTAGCAAATTGCAGATCACCAGTAAAAGCCGAAGAAGTGACAGTGTCTTGTCACAACTTCAATGTCTTTTTTCCTCTTGCTGGTGTGCACTATTTTAGCAGGAAATACATTTTCATAGCAGTCCTATTACTTAAAATATGAGCATATTCCTGGTTTTGTTCATTTTACCATGGAATTTGACACAGCTCCTGTCATAACACATATTAATATACCTTCATAGAGCTTGGAATGAACTCCATAATTTTAAAAAGCATTTGCTTTTAGAGTCAATGTGCCAAGCATTTCTCCCATCACTTCTCACAGGGGAATGACGGGCTGTACAAAGTAAGCCTGCACAAACACAGATTTTGATTTTTGGTGGGAGTAAAATGATAATAATGTTGTTCACTGCTCATAGTTCTCTCCTTCAATTTACCTTTTGAGTTACTGGTAGACATTTAGACCCCATTAGAAGCAGTTTACGACCTGTTAGAGTAGTGCAAGTATATCTTCAGAGCAGCACAGGATCCAAAAACCACCCTATTTTTAAAACACGGTCCAGGATCCTTACAGTATTCCTTTCCCTCCAGCAGCAGGAGGCAGAATGACCCTCCCAGGCACTGCATCACATAAGTACACATCTGGCACTTACTGCTGGAAGAAGAGGTGAAAGCTAGAGTTTCACAAGTAAAAATGGTGAGAAGGAAATTAGGGCTGGGATTTTTGTTACTTGAGAATTGCTCTTGCAGCTGTCAGGAAGCAGGCTGCTAGTTGCTAGGAGCAACGATAATAATACTTACTTCTTATATAATGCTTTTCATGTCTGGTTTTTAAAGCTTTTTACAAAGAAGGTCAGTATCATTATCACCATTTTACAGGTAGGAAAAGCACTTACTCGTGCACCAGTTTCCCCAAGGACACCCAGAAGGACAGTAGTGGAGATGGGAGCAGAAGCCTGCTCTTCTCTGCACAGGCCACACTGCCTTGAGGACAGCTAACCATCTAGGAGGCATTAATTTATGTACCTTCACTCCTTAAACTGATCAGAAAATTTGCTTTTAACTAGCTTTTACTGCCCCAAAATTTTCAGACATCTTAAGGGAAGATGCCCTTCCATGGGACACCGTGAGTCAAAGATCCCTTCCAAATTAAGGTTGTGCTTAGTAAGTATGCGTTTCTGAGAAAAGTCCAAGGTAGTTGCAAGAGGAGAGTTGAGGTGCTTTCCCGGGCTTGCTTCATGCAGGAAAGAGAACGAAAGCAGCTTTTTTAATTCCAGGTACAAAGTGAAAAGGAGAGACAAAGAAATGTGCAGTAAGCCCTAAAAACTGCAGGAACATACCCAGATTTGGCAAAGTAGTAGTTTTAACCTAAAAGTTAATCTTTCACTTAAAGCATATGACAGTGGGACAGAAGGGGCAGACAGTGGAAGAAAATCAGGTTGTAGCACCTGACACCAGCTGGTCTCCACTCCTTCAGAATTAATTATTTTTTAGTTCTAAGGACTTCTTCCATGCCTTTCCATTAGATTTCTTGATGAGACATTAGATTTTGATTGCTGAAAAGAAATGCGTTTTCCCCAGCAGTTTCAGATTGGTAATTTAATGACAAATCTTTAGGAACAAGCCTGACCAGCACTCAGCAGAGATGCAGTGAGAAAACAAGACATAAAGAGGCTCTTCAACCCCATCCCCTGTGTAAGTGAAGGGCTTTCTTTCAACTAATGCTCAAATTAGGATACAGAATAGACACCAAGCGGCACGGAACCATCCAACAGGACCCAGAGTGAGAGCCAAAGGGAGTAAACAGCCTTCCCACCTGCTAACACATATGCTGCCATCTGCAATTTACTGTCCAAGGGGGAAGTTTGATCTTTTCCAAAGCAATGTCAGTGCGCTTTCCTCTGTGCCATGGCTGAGTGCTTTCAGCCGTCCTGCGCAACAGTGCCAGAATATTTGTTGTCACTGATGTTCGGCCAGCCCTGCACTGTTCTACAGCCAGCTTTTGCACAGCACTACCAGGAAGGGCCAGATTTCACCCACTGCATTTTTCTTCCAAAGCCAGTGACGTGCTGCTGTATTTCACAACACCAAACCCATTGCAAAGTACTACAAGAAATCACACACTACAAGTTCTTAGAGGAAATAAAGCCCTCATGTTAATGGTCTTCCTCTTGATTTTATGAAAAGCCCTTAAAAATTAAATGAGAATGAGGTTTGCATTACGTTATTAATACAAACACACGCCTGTACAAGTGATGTAATCTGACGTAATTTAAACATGTATTCAAGTGATATAAAGGAAATCTCTTTCGATGTTTTAAACCAGACAGTTGCACGTAAATTAAAACCTTGATCCTAACAATCCTATAAAGCAGGTTTAAATAAATGTTAAAGGGTTAGATAGTGTTGTATATTGTGTATATAATCTGCAGAAAGATTCTTTGTACATATTTTTAAATAGTCTTACAAAAACTATGTATCTATACTGTCTTACATAAAGTAGAGAGGAAAAAAAAGTGATACTTTCTACCTAGCAAATAGGGACTTTCCTATAAAAAAGATTTATATATTTGTAAAAGAAAGAAAGTCTGAGGAGAGAGGTAGTATATTTTATCCAACTATATTAGCTGCTTTATTAAAACCAGACAAGTTTTTAGGCTTATGAATCTCTTCTCATCAAGACTGACAAAGACTAGAAAAATCTCCAACACCACTCTGCAATATAAGCTTTTTAAGCCAATGCCAAATTATTTTTTAAATTGTTTATTAACAGAAGTTCTCATTTATAAGTTGCAAATCTTGAGTATTTTGTTGAGACACATGTGCAAGGTAGATGTGCTGGCATGCCCTATAGCTACATTTAGGGACATTTGCCAATTAATACTTTTTTCAATTCACTTTTTTCATATGTGCATAAATATGGCAAATCAGTTTATGAGAAAAATTCTTCTAATCTCACTTTTCAGCCAGTAGGGCAACATACTGCCTGAATTTTGTAGGATAGGACTGTCAGCCCAGAGAGGCAGAAGAGCATAATTTGAAAGCAGCCAGTTCGAAATTATTAGATAAACCAGTTTGCAACAAAGTAGTACGCAATTCATATGCATACTAAATACATATTCTAAATAAATTTTACTATATAATTAAATAAAAATTTATCCTGTGGCTTTTGTAATATATGCAGCTCTTTAAAGTACTGCACACAACTTACATGAAGCCAGTGGGTTACAGGAGCTAGATGTTGAACTGTAAGAAAATTCCTGCCATGTCATGTTTATCCTGCCAAAGATGGGAACTCTGAACTGTCAGGTTGCAGTCCTGGATGGCAAAAGTCAAGAGCAAGAACATAAAACTTGGCTCTGAACCTTCATTTTTCCAAAGTCAGTTACATTTCTGATTCAATAAAGGTCTCATCAAAATCCAAGTCTTGCTTCTCAGTAATGCTCAGATGTAGCATACTGTTACAGGCAACTCTCTCAAATTGCAACAACATCACGGAATCGGGCCTGAATGATTTTGTGGATTCCTGCAGTTTAGTTTAGTGACGATATTGTTCCAAGTGTCCTAGTGAACCAGGACACTGTGGACATGGGTGAATACACCTATGAAAATTAAAGTTCATTGATAGAACTTCAGTGATTTAGAATCATAGAATCATAGAATTGTTAGGGCTGGAAGGGACCTTAAAGATCACCTAGTTCCAACCCCTCTGCCATGGGCAGGGACATCTCCTACTAGATCAGGTTGCTCAAAGCCCCATCCAGCCTGGCCTTAAAAACTTCCAGGGATGGGGCTTCCACCACCTCTCTGGGCAACCTGTTCCAGTGTCTCACCACCCTCATGGTGAAGAATTTCTTTCCAAACGTCCAGTCTGAATCGTGCCATCTCTAGTTTTAATCCATTCCCTCTAGTCCTACCATTACCCAGCTTTGAGATGAACATGGTAAAGTGATCATCACGTTATACTTAGCAGCTTCAGAT
The DNA here is from genome assembly GCF_964199755.1 of Larus michahellis. Lineage (NCBI taxonomy): Eukaryota > Metazoa > Chordata > Aves > Charadriiformes > Laridae > Larus > Larus michahellis. The sequence goes on from NC_133897.1 coordinate 83,430,389, forward strand.
TTAATTTTCTGTACCCTCCAGAGCAAATTATTTTGGATTTGGATGGAGTATTTAGCCGTCTGCCCCACAGCACCATATCCTTTCCTTATGGAGTGTGACGTGAGTGAATGATGTCATCATGAACCTGCACAAAGTTCCTTTGACAGAGAGTATACATTTCTTAAAAAAATAAATGTAGGCAGCATACATCTACATAATATATAAATCATTGAACCTATGTAGCACCTATCAGCAGGTCTGAACAACACTGTCATGTTCTACCACGTTCAAGAAGAAATTAATTTTCCCCTGAGTTTCTTTTACAGAATGACACAATGGTAGGGGTTGGAAGGGACCTCTGGAGATCATCTAGTCCAACCCCCCTGCCAGAGCAGGGTCACCCAGAGCAGGTTGCACAGGAACGCATCCAGGCGGGTTTTGAATGTCTCCAGAGTTGGAGATTCCACCACCTCTCTGGGCAGCCTGTTCCAGTGCTCTGCCACCCTCAAAGTAAAGAAGTTCCTCCTCATGTTTAGGTGGAACTTCCTATGCTCAGGTTTGTGCCCATTACCTCTTGTCCTGTCAATGGGCACCACTGAAAAGAGCCTGGCCCCATCCTCCTGACACCCACCCTTTAAGTATTTATAAGTGTTGATAAGGTCCCCCCTCAGCCGTCTTTTTTTCCAGACTGAAAAGATCCAAATCCCTCAGCCTTTCTTCATAAGAGAGGTGTGCCAGTCCCCTAATCATCTTGGTAGCCCTCTGCTGCACCCTTTCCAGCAGTTCCCTGTCCTTCTCGAACCGGGGAGCCCAGAACTGGACACAGTACTCCAGGTGCGGCCTCACCAAGGCAGAGTAGAGGGGGAGGATGACCTCCCTCGACCTGCTGGCTGCCCTCTTCTTGATGCACCCCAGGATGCCATTGGCCTTTTTGGCCACAAGGGCACATTGATGCCTCATGGTTTTCCTCCGTTGTCCTCTCCCCATCTTTTGCAATTAACCCTAGGACTTTCACTTGCAGTCTCTGAGGCTATGATTCACTGTTACATAATATGCATCCACATACATCAGTGTACTGCTGCCTTCTATTTTTGTAATATTAATTTTCTCTCTGAGTAAAACTGCAAAAGCAATTGTGGATGTGACTCTGCTCTACAGAATATTGTTGCTGCACCTGATTTGCTACTAATCTTCTGTTCACGCTAGCAGCCAAACCTGCAGACTCTAAGCAGAACAAACAGAAAACTGATGTTCTTTCCCTCTTCCTCCTGACACACAAACAGATTCCTCCAGCAGTTCAGCTCTTTCAGGTTGGTTTAGATATTGGGGCACTATTATTTTTCCTAAGAGTTGCATTGTAGGACAATAATTGGCTTATCTTAAATGTTCCATTTCTCTACATTCATTTATGAAAGATTGATTCACTCTCATTCCAGGAATATAAAAGAGCTATTTTGGTGGGTTTTTTTGTTTGTTTGTTTGTTTGTTTTTACTGAAGGACATGTATTCTTTCCCCTGTGTAACAGCAACACCAGTAAGCTCTAACAAGTGGCCTCTATAAATAAAAGAGAGCTTGGTTCAATACTCATCCTGCCCTATTCTAGACTACCATTTTAATAGCCATTAATAGATCTATCTTCCATAAAGCTTTTAAATTTTCTTTTGATTCCATTTATACTTTGAATAGCTTCTATTTAATTATGATCTGAGCTTGCACTTGCTTTAAGCCTGCTACCTGATTTTCTCAAAAAACTATGCGATCAAGTTTTACACTTTTTTAAATTTATTTTTTTAGAGTCATTTGACTATCTTCTCATGCATAAATAGGTCTTGAATAGTTAATTTGGAAAAAAGCAACAAAGCTGGGGGTTAAATGGCATTGGCAACTTATTGAAGTTTAGAAGCATATAATTTCATTCACAGATGATTAATGTAATGTTGTTTCAGTTTCCTGAAAAACTAAGTATGCTCCTTAGAGGCTATAAAGCATCCTTGTGGCAACTAATTGCTTAAGGATGAAAAATTCATAGAAAATAGATTTTTTGTTTTACTTTCATACAATAAACAGACCTTTGGAGAAAGAGCAGGACAAAAGAAGAATATTTATACACAAGTTCTTTACTAATTACTGTGGATCATAGATCTCATATTACAGTTTGGGAAACATCAAAATGTATCATAAAAGAAAGATACACAGATACCAGAATGATAACATGAAAAAGGATAGATGTGTGGGAGGATGAAAGATAACGGAAATTCATGAGCAAAAAATCAAAATATAACATTTTGATCACATCTTAAGGAAGACAGATCAAGGGACAGACAGTGGACTGTCAGAGATGTGGCCAGTGACCAAGAACAGGAAGTGGCTAACGAGAAGTCTGGTTATGTGCTTGCATTATGCTATTGGTTTTAGCAGTGGGGAAAATCACAAAACTAGAAAATGTTAAATTTGTAAATTGGTTTTATCGATCATTGGATCAACAGTGATCACTTTTAAACTTCTTTCAGCTGCTGATCCTAGAAATATTTTATTTATTGTCATGGTTTGGGCCGGACCGGCCACTGAAATGAACGACAGGCTCTCTGTTGAGTAACTCCCAAACCTGACTTTTATTTTTTAAACTAGCTTGTTCTTGTTTTAAGAACTTTGTGTAGTATCTTCAAAATAATTTGAAGCACAGTTTCTCCTTCTAAGATGTGAACTTACACCTCTATTGTGATAGCTAAGAGACAATACAGTCCTAGCCTAGTAAATGGCTCAGCAAAAATGGGGATTCCAAATTTATTAACTGCCAGTGACTTCAAGATCATATTTGCTCAGTCTCCTAGTAGAAATATTGTTTTCATTCTTAGTTGTGCCTCAAGCACAGCATGGAAGCAGGAAGTCAGGCTGTGTCCCTTTTCTGCTCATGCATCACCCACAGTTCTGCAATGAGAACTTATGGAGTGAAAAGGGAAGCGGCAGGAAGGAGAAGATTTTGTGGTATAAAAAAATAGTCAAAAGGTAAAGTTTCTTGTGATATTGCATAGGTTAAGAAATAAACCAGACAATGATGGCCTGTTTGTGAACTACAGAATGTTTAAAAAAAATAAAATAAAGAAAAACAAGAAGTGTCCTTTAAAACCAAGCAGCTTTCCACAGTAGAAATGTACCATTCAAATCTGAGAAGACCAACGGAAAAAAGTCTAGATACCAGGTGTGGTCTATAAGATACTTCTCTTAAAAAACACAGTGTACTCCATTTAAAATTAGGAATAGGGATGTACAGAGTGACTATAAGGAAATTCAATATCCGAGGACTGATATTTGTTAAACCAGAGAATTATCTCCCCAGGAAAAATGTAGAAGCTCGTTTACTTGTTGCAGTTTAAATTAACCAAGAGAAGAACAAATAATAATATAGTAGAGAACCATTTGGCTAAGGTATAAGGGATGGAAACAGAATGAAGAGCTTATTACGAAGTCAGTATTACTCTTTTACAGCAGTGGCATCTACAATATTAAATAATTGTACATAGATTCCTTTTTTTATTACGTAGTATTGAGATGCAGAACCTGGTCCTGCAGTGCTTCTTCACTGGCAAACCCTTGCATACCTGCAAAATACCCTTATCAAACTGTCTTTATAGAGCAAAACTCTATTGTTTTGGAAGAAGGGTCTCATTTCCTAGCACTGCTACATAAGCATAAGCCCTCTGGGGCATGGTAATGTTAAATCCTACTGTGCTTTTTATATGCGTGTTTTCAAATAGAAATGTTTATGCTAATATAGCAAAATGCTTGAATCAGCCCAGTATGTGTCATTTATATGTTCTCTTGCATTCCTAAGGAATATAAAAAAGATGGTGTTTCATTGGCCTTAATTTCAACATTATACAGAAGAAAGCACAAGAAAATATCAAATATTTTGATTATATTTGAAAATTATTAAACATGACATTCAATGTATCAGCTGTTAACAGCATACATTTCTCATGCTGCTTCCTGGGATGTAATCAAAGAAAAACAAATCACCAATATGTCAGATATGGAAATTTAAATCTCAGTAGTATATACACATTTGTACATTACATTCATATACAAATATTATCATTCCCATGTGGACATTTTCTTTATTCTTTCCCATTTTTTGTATAATACAATGCTGAAGTATATTTGATGTACTGACATTATCATACTGGGATACATACAGAATAGAAGAATGTAAGAAAAAAAAAAAAGGAAGAGGAAGAGCACTTCATTTTTTCCTGTAGGAAAATGCTAGCAGGTGTAGGGTTCTCTGACTGGCTCCTGTTTCTGTCCCACTTCCTCTGCCACCCAGAAGGTTACTAAAAATACCACCCACGGGCAAAACTGCCAACCCTCACAACAAGAAAGGATGAGCTCCTACATGCAGAGAAAGAGAGCCAGGGCACCCTAGATGCCCTGGATCACAGTCTGCGCCCCTGGGGAGGAAGGTGAAAATAAAGCAGAACCTAAAAGGTACACTCAAGAACATGGATTATTTCTTCACTATTGAGCTTCCCACATTGAAAGCTGGGCAAAAAGATGTGCAAGGCATCGTCTCAGCACACAGCCAAAACACAGCCAAAAAACAACAGTTTTGTTGCTGTTGTCTTATATTGACACCTGAATATTTGAAGCCAAATCCTTGACTTTCAAGCCTATTTCCTGGGTCTTTTTTAATACTTTCTAGCTTCAAATAAGAAATTTACCACTTGAGCACATGGAACACATTAATTTTCATTAAATTTTATTCTACCTGGAATAATGTTCAGTGAAACCAACATGCCAAACATAAAATTAAGATAAATTATTAAAATGAAGTTTTACCTATGACATATACATTTTTAATTATTCCTAAATTTTTCTTATGACATTTTCAAATGTACTTTTTGTTATAATTTTCTCACCTAAAGGAATATTAGAATTTCTTCTGGAACATAAACATACTGCTTGATGACTATGCTCTATTTGTATAGCAAGTTGGAAACCTACTCTATAGAAAAGAGTACAAAACTGTGTTAAAACATATTTCTTCAAAAGTTTCTTTTAGTAAAGAACAGGAAACATATAGCTATAGATAAAAGTTTTTAAGTTTTTATTGTCAGCTCCTACTTGTTTTTCAATGATTTTTATAGTATGTCAAAGAAGATAAGGTTTCCTTAATACTATGCTTTGTTAATGTGGCCCTACAGAAATCTTTTTAGACAAGCAACAAAATTAGTTTAACAGCAATATGTATTTCTAAACTGAAGCTGTACCAGTATAGGATTTTTGTTAGTAGTTAAATGGTCATGAGGAAAACTCTAGAGCAGTTATCTTCCATAGGACGTCACTGAATAACTACAGACACTTATGTTTAAAGAAAAACAAGTGTTGAACTGTGCACTGCATGCTTGCAAACTTGCCATTGTCAAATACATCAATGAAACGGCCACGCAGAAAAACACTAACAAGATCTCAAACACCAACTTCAAGCTATATTTAATATATTTAGATTATTTCAATAAGTTACTGTGTTTTAACCTAGTCTCAAGTCAAGACTTTTACTTTCCCTACCCTTCTGAATTATTTCTGTAATTTTTTTTCAACACACACTTTTTACCAGAATCCATACTGGAATCTGTGATACTGTATCCCAATACAGCTCTCCAGTTGAATGAATATTTAGATAAACAGGCAACCTCAGAAATACACTGCAGAATGCACTGTGCCGCTGTGCTCCTCAGAGACATTTGGCAGGATACGACTTTCCACTCTGCCAGCTCCCCAGCTTGCTGAAGAAGGATGTAGTTGCACTTGGTAGGGCTGTTCAGCCCACCTGGAGCAGCTTGTATGAAAATTATGATAAAAGCCAAAGGAGGCTACTAGATAACACCATGCAACTTAGGCAAGTACGTCCAATTTACAGTGTGGTTACATCATGGTCAGAAGTTACGCTTCTCAAAACACAAACAGTCCTTCGGCATTCATAGTCTATGCCTTTCCTAGGTGCATCTCTTTTCCTAGAAAAAGGGTATTGGTTTGTATTTGCCATGTAAGCTTTATATGCCACTTCTCTCTTCCACAGACTGCTTCAGGTTATCAGCAAAGATTCTGTTGACTTCTGTCTGGTAGGTGGACTTAATGGTTAGAGAGGGAACCTGACACTGTCAGAAGCGTATTAGCTGAATAAAATGAACGTTTTCACTGTGCTAATGCAACATATTTTTTGTGCGTGCTTTTAAAAAATGTTTAAAAACAAGCGTTGACTCAAACTACATCTTGAAGTGGCAAATTTTCTGAAGTCTCCATTGTCAATTTTTCCTTACCTATGATTGACAGGATATGAATTTTCCAAGCAAAAATGCTGTGGAGCCAATGGCTTTTCACCACTGGAAACGAGCACAGAATTATTTTCAGAGTGCTAATTCAATGCTGTTGCCTATCTCTGTGATCCTCAGGTCAGTTCAAGACAAGATTTTAAAGCTAAATAACCAGAGGAAGCCTGGCATGAGTGGGATATACAAACTCTTTGTACTCATGGTCTTCAAGACACCAGAATTTTCCAGTATACAGACAGGACAGAGTTTATTCTGACTCCAAAATAACAAATGGTTATCACAACTAAACATTCATGAATCACTTCGATGCAGAGAACTGAACATATCAAAATACACTATGTATGATAATTTATCTTACAGCAAATGTATTTAAAAATAAATGGTAGTTTATTCTGAATTCATCCGAATTATAGGTTTTAGCATCTTTCCTTGAGTGGATTTATTTCCCTCCAGGCCAATAACAATATATCAGAAAACATGTTTTGTTTATGTCAGCGTTGGCAATCTGAAATTAATGTCATTTTCCCCCTCATTTCAAAGATCAACTGTGTCCATGTTTCCAATGAAAGATGATACTTTGCAATTTTAATTGTTAATCAAACCTTTTACTTCATATCTCTGTATTAAAATATGCTTAGTCTTGTCATTAGAATCCATCTAATTAATCAGTTATGCTCACAGAACAGCTAATAGTTTAGAAACAATGTCAAATTATATTGAAATGCAAATATACATATGTTAAACGTAGACATACTCTGAATCTTTACTAAACTGTAGTTAAGATTTAGTTAAAATTCATCCATAATTAATTGTGCTACATAACTTTTTGACTCTTCTGAAGTTAAAAAAAAAAGGTATGAAATCTGCATTTCTTAAGTGAAGGCTGATACTAAGTTTTGTTTTCCTGTGAAATCTTTCTGCAGTCATCCCTAGAAAAGAATGATGTCCTTCTGTATATGCATGATGTGGACAAACACCCCCCCTCACCAAATCTTTATTCAATATAGGTTTGGATTAACTTAAATATTAGAGAAAATTAAATTTTTTTCTCTACTAAAAAGGATAACGTCTCCCTGTACACCAGGAAAAGATTGTAGATGTAAGGATGTGCTAATAATTTTGTTAGTACTTATTGGTTCAGCTATAATTCCTCCAGCCTCCCTGGTGATTTTGTACCACTGCTAGCATTTGTTCTTTCAACCACTAAAGTTACTAACCCTATGTTATCATAAATGTTACTGTGAGACAGTTTATTCTAAAAAGCACTATGACCACAAAGTCTATTCTATCATAGCAAATCAATGCATCTAGATAAAAATAGAAAACACAGTGTCTTGGTTTGCAACAATCATTTAAACACAGCTATGCTAAAATAATTGTTTTTCTTTCAATTTGTTAAAAAATTAAGTAATTGCCTTTTATATAACTGTGTTACTTTATATGCATATTCTTTCACAAAGATGTCAAACCTTTTGTGAAATCATGTCTCAGTAAAAATCTAATGCCAGTAATTAAATTTGTAACCTGGTATTCCTCTCCATAAAATACGTAGCAAATCATTTAGAATTCATTACTTTAAAACAATATTGGCAACCTATTAAATGCAGACAAGGAAACAGAGGAAGACTGTACGGCTGAACACACAAAATGGAAGATCACAAATCTAACCTTGTTATGTTATAAACAGAAGGTTTATCAACACAAAGAAGGCACCCAAATTTAAAAGACAAAAATGGGTTAGATCGGTAGGATAACCAGGATTGCTATGGAGATAGTTCAGGAAGATGAGATTATCAACAATGCCGAGTACTGAAATGAGGTTGAGGACTCTTCATTAGCAGAGAATAAGAGGACACTAACTACTTCAGGGACAATCGTTTCTATAGAAGCCACAGCAGAACCCTTACAGAATCTGGGCAAATAAATTGCTTCAGGGTAAGAAAGCACTTCTAAGAGGTGTAAAAAACAACAATAGATTTCACACCCCTCTAAAAAAAAATCAGGAGTTCAACATTAGAGAAATTCATGGTACTGTAACACACACAGCACCCAGAGCACCACGATGCGAGAGTGACCGAGGCTAACGGAGAGCTTGCTTCAGCGTTACATTGTTTTCTTCTTGACCTTTCTTGTCTTGTCCAGAATCAAGAGTGTATGTGAGATACTGTTAAGTTAAAAAAGAAATTAAAAAAAAAGCAAGTAAGAGAAAAAGAGGTAAGAAGAAGAAGGAGGGTGAGGAGTAAAAGGATGCAAGCTCTTCGTATCTTTCTGGAAGATGGAGCTATGGAGGAAAGGTACAGAAAGAATCAGTCACAGGAAGGCGGGCTATTTCATTTCCTTGTCTTTTTCAAAGACTTGTAAAGAAGGTTTTGGAGTTCACAGGATTTACCCGTGGGAGATTCTGATAAAAAAATCTCACATTACTCTCTGAAGCCAGTCATTTCATGGCAGTATCAAAAACTAAAGGTCACAAAACCTATACACATTAAATACATTAAATGTTTACTATCCATTTGTGAAGCACCATACAGAACATAAGGAAAATACCTACCACCTGAGTGCATAATTACAGTGAAGTTACACAATTTTTACATACAGCTTAATATTGACTTTTTAAAAGACTGAGGAAGTTTAGAATTGGTATGACAAAAAATGCCTTTAGTTTCATGCTCAAGCAAGTTCTTCTGTGTACTAAGCAAGGGAGTAGCATATAGGAAATTCTTGTTTATTGGTAAAGCACCGTGAGAATACTCTCAGATATTGTGAAATCTTAAATCACCTTTTACAGTTGAAGGGCACAGTCTGTTTTTACTGAGATCAATCACAATACATATTTTTGTTTCGTTATCATTAATATTATTATCAACTAGAAGAAAAAAAAACAGTAAAAAGATGAAAGAAAACCTGCTACACTTCTGAAACCATGGATAACAGACTAACTATGTTGTTGCTTCCTCTGTTAAGTAACACATTAAAAATGACCGACATAAATACACACTGCAAAACAAGATCTCCGTTTCTGGGCTACTTAGTTAAGTGGCAGCAACTTTACTGATATTTTGATTAAACTATGACCAGTATTGCTGACAGCTGTAGAACTAGATAAAGACATTAATGTTACACTTTACTTGCGGTGTTTTTAATGAATTAAGTTGTTGTGCTTTAAAAATAAAGGAAAAAAATGCAAATAGCAGCACAGTTTTTATTGAATTTTCGTATTTGTGTTAAGATGTACTCCACCATTATACTGAACACTCAGTAGGTTCAGATTTCAAACAACTTTAAATCTAAATATTTTTAGAAACCTATCAATATCTGAGAAGCAATTTTGCCATAATCAATATGCAGTTTTGATTGTCCCTGTGAATATTAAGTCCTCTCAGGTTTTTTATAAAACCATTAATCTAGCAGAAATTTGTTGCTGACATTTAACTAAATTAATGATTTTGATAAACACCAATCAATAACATGTTTCTGAGAAAGCAGTGCTCTCTTTTCCATTACACACATACTATAAAACTAGCAAATATGGAAGGTTTTCTTGGCTTTTAGCAAAAGACATATTAAGGCAATTCTCAAGCTATTCTAAAAAAAAAGATGAATATATATAAACATCTGTACTAAATGAAAAAAAAAAATAACAGAACTATTTTCACTTTAAAGGCAACTGCTGCTAGTACAAAGACAACAGAGATCACGTGTTCAACTGGAAACAGTTTATTCTACCTTCTTAAATAAGATGTAGGTAAATCTATCCATGTGAAAAAGAAAACTATTTCAGACTGCTCTACAATATATATAATATTCTTTACTTATACAGTGACAAACAGCTCTGTAAATTGATAAATACCATGTAGGCAGTAGTACCTGTAATCTCATTAAATAAATAACAACAGTATATAGCCAATAGTCTAAATATTTATGTAGATTTTGCTTTTGGTACCATCACCTACAGTTTATTCTTTCTGTAATTCATTCCATGTGTCTTAGGGTTTCGATTTTTTTTTTTAGTTTTGCAGAGCTTGTTTTTTAAAGCAATTTCTTCATTATTTCATTGCCTCTGACTTTTTAGGTATGGAACATTTTCCCTGTTTCCCAAATAGTGAACTGTGGAATGTAAAAAGAAAATGACTACCCAAACAATTTGTTGTAATTGTAAAGAGATTTGACATTCTATGTCTAAGACTTTCTTCCAGTCAGTTTTAGCGCAATTTCAGCATTCAGTTCTCTTAAGCTTGACTGAGTACTAGTTATATGGAACTTTCAATGTTCTACTTCCATTAATTATTCAATTCAAAGGTAAGTTTTACAAGCTGCCCACCAATCCTTACAAAATCATATAGCTAACAAAATACTTTGCAACATCTAACTCTACTGAGCACTCTTCAGCAAATTCTAATTTCTGAAAATATTTGCAGTATTTGTAGGTGTTCAGGAAAGGATGAAATTTATCCCTTTGCAGAACGAGGACTCTGAATATTAGATCTCATAACCAGCGGCTTAAAAAACCAGCTTCTGCCTGCAGGTCATCATTATACATTTGCTTTGGTTTTCCATCAGTTATATTGTGTGCTTTGTTTCCAAATTTATATTTAATTTTCCCTCTTTCAATGAGACATTAACAACCTCAACCAATTTATGTCTGAGTCAAAGGAGGGCCCACAGAACATTTCCCCTGCGTTCCACCACACATCATGGGTCACAAGCTGATTTCCAGATCCTTGTGACAAATCTAAGTCAGGACACTAATCATCACTGCTACAGTGTGTTGTAAGAAGAGACAAGACATTGAGGTCACAGTCAAAGTCTTACATTCATGCAATAAAAATAAAATTGAATGATTTAGTACTGTTCCTGGTCTTTGACTGACTACAGCTTTTTGAAGCAGAAAAATAATAAACACACAACAGAAAATGATGTTTTAGGCAGGCATTTATGCAAGACTTTTACTGAAGTACAGGTGCGGTACGTGCTTGTGCAGGTAAAAACAGGGAGAAAGGTTCATGAATGTGCCTGAACTTGGAACCACTCAGAATTCATCTGAATATTCAGCTTGCAGTATTTTATTAGCTCTAGTTAACAGGTTATAATGGTATCATGGAATGCACAAAACCACACATCCTTGTATTTATTTCATCTTGTTTAAAAACAGTAAAACTGTAATATTAATGGATATATACATAAGATCCCTTTCTTTATAATCATAATATGCAACTGAAACACAAATCATACTAGAAGATTACAGAAATTGCTAATTAGTTTGTAAGAAAGTCAGGCTCATGGAGAGCCAGGAAATGCTACAAAGAAGTATGCCTGCCGAACCTATTTTTTTTCCCCTAGTGTTTATGCATTACAATACAGTACTTATTTGCTATTTACGCAGTCTCTCCCCAGAGGACCCTCTCTATCCTCCCATTTCATATATGGCACAGCTGGCTTCATAAAGGAAGAGTTACTTCACATTTTCCTATACTGACATTACTTAATGTTTGTCACATAAATTATTTACTGAATGCTGCAGAAAAAGCACTGAACACAGAATTATCAATTTTGTCCCTACAGATCTATTTACTATATCAGATAGATCTGGCATATCCATTAGATACCTTTGTTCAAGAATTCTTCCAGAGTAAATCCCAATTCTTTAGGCTACAGTAGGTAAATGATATATTGTGCACATTACACACTTCTCTATCTATAGAATACTAATTTCAGTATATGTCAGGTGTAGAAATGATCTTTCCAAGAAGCTTTGCATAAGCAGTGGAAAATACAGGAAAGAAGACATTACTGCAGGACAGTGCTGCGAACTGATGTGAGGTGGCAGGTAGTTAACCTGATATTCTCTTTTAGTCATTCAGAGGTATGATATCAAGAGCCTTAAAAAAAAAATAAAAATAAATCTTAAGTAGATATTAGGCATTGCCACCTCTTTTGTGAGGCATCCTGACTGCAAAGGCTACAATCATAAAGTGCATTCCTTAATCCAAGGATTTTTTTGTGAATTACTTGAAACACTATTTGAAAACAATATAGAAATGGTTCTGAGAGCAGGGATAGGAATATGAGCTTGCCTTGTTTCAAATAGGTGCTCTAAAAGAATAGGTTGTTCAACTATACTCACTTCAAAGCGCTCTCTTCATCTCAAGACACTTCGTTTTGCTTTGTTTTTTTAGACCAGTACTGATAGAGTTTTAAAGATAAGAATGAAGTGTTCCCATTCAACTTACTGTCTCCAACTACTCTCATCTCCTCTTCTCACCCCTGCAATAGTTTTTTGGTTAGAGCAGGAGATAAAAGGTACACATATGGTTCACTACAGGCAATTCTCGAAAGTGGACACATGGCCTGACCTTGCAGCCTGGAAAATTCTTTGTTAGCTTTTATTTATACACACACACACACACACACATAAAAAGCACCATTAGCTACCTTTTAGGAGAGAACTGGGATCTCTGCTCAGTTCCATAAAAGAGCATTTAACAGGAGCCTGCCTTCTCAGCAGATGTGGAAGACACCAAGACCTCCCAAATTTGTATTTCATGGAGCTGTGCATTCTAGTGCTGTGAAAGGCCTTCACGCTGTGTTCATCAAGTTCAGAGTGAGCCAAAGTCTCCACATATGTGCTGCACAGTTAATCAATACATGCACGCCAAGCCACACACCTCCAATGCATGTCAAATTCTCTGCACCGCGTAGATCATAGGCATGTAGATAATAAGCAATGTGGGCTTCACGCTTACCCGTCGGAATGCTCAACTTGTCTGCTACAATGCGATATCTATTTAGTAAGAATCACTCATTCTTCTTCTCCCCTCTACCTCTAGAAAAAAGTGCTGAACAGAAAATGGGATGTGCCCAAAGCAGAATAAAGAAGGTGGCAATGTCTCATTTGAGGTCTCGGATAATAATATGAATGTCAGACACCTAAAAGTTACAACATTTAACTAGAAGGCACCCAAGTCCTTTGCCAGATGTACTCCATACGTATGGTTTAATTCTAATACAAAGGTTTCAAACACCAGTGACACAGGACAATGGTCGCAGCTATTAAAAAGTCCTTACTCTTTCTAAAAGCTATTAAGTAGAGACTATCTTTATTCAAAACACACTATATTACTTTTCAATTTTTCCCATGAGGACATACTAATGTAGCAGCTGTCACTACTGATTCATTCTTTTCCTTACGAATGGTGGGGAAAAAAGAAAGGGAAAAAATATCCAAGGTTAGATGACAGTTTCAGATAAGGCAAGAAATTAATTGTTCACTAAAACAAAAACAAACAAAGACAAATCATTCGGTACTTCTTTCGCTCTGTGGATATGAAGTCAGAAGGCCAAAAGCGTAAAATGTGTAAATACAAGTAGAGAATAACAGCCAAACTGTATAATTAAAATAGAATTTTCATTTGGAATGATGGAATTCATCAACATAGGATTCTGTCTGTAAAACTACAGTGATTTTCTTGAATTTTTACGGGATGACACTATATCAAAGTAGTATTTAAAATTTCTTAGCATGCTTGTTGGACAGGAAAAGTTTAGAACAAAACTGAAAAGTTTATAGGAATAGAAGTGTTGGATTTGCCCTATTTCCTTACTCATTTTGTAAGATTGCCAAGCTACATCCTCCATAATATTTCAGTGTTGGGTTTTGCCAACATTATCCAATATATTTAACAGAGTGAACAGTTAGGCTTTTGTTAAAACAAAGAGAAAGATATGTGGTAGCAAAACATTCCCTCACAAGTTTTCTGAGATTAATGTGTTCGGTTTGGGGTTTTTTTTGGGGGGGAGGGGGCTTTTTTTTTTTTAGCTGATTAACATCAATTGGTGTCATATTAACACTAGCTACTGTTATATAACTCTGCAAAAGGTCATGCAGTTTATTGTGCTAATAGAGTGAAGACATTCTCCATTATCTTTCATTCTTCATAGGCAGTTAAAGGATATTACTTACAGGAATTTGGTTCAACAGAAGTTCCACGAGCAAAAGCCAAGTTCTCCTTACCTTTCCTAAGCACTACACCACCTTTCACTGAACTACAGTTTGTTGTTCTGGTTGTTACTGGTGGGAAGGCTGCTAATCTGCTGTCCCTCAGAGTGAGCTGGGAGAGAAAAAAAAAAGCCATTCGGGTTGTCTCCTTGCTACAACAAAGTTATGAACCATTTGATTTGCCATATGCCAAGAGGAAAGGCTTTGAGCAGCTATTCAATACTTACGAATGATTGTAATGATGCTTAATTCCCCCTTGCACGATGTTGTTACTATGGCAACTACCAATTCTGATCTGGCAAGGCCAAAATGGCTTTCAGATTTCAAAATATTTCAATAGTTTTTGTTTCAGTAATGCACTTTGACTTCACAAGTTTCAAAATGAATGAATATTTAGGACAGAACACTATGTGGACACAGTAAACGGGCAAATGGTAACTTGGGACAGAAAGATCGAGAGACTGATAGGAGTCTTTGTTGGTAATTAGGACGTTCAGCAAGGAAAAGCATTTGACTGAAACAAACATAAGTGAGCAAATCTAGTGCGTCAGCTTCACAAGTAAGACTCGTCAAACTAAAGGCTGAAGCCACACCTTGATGCAGGGAGCGTGTTGTTTTGCTTCCTTTGTTCTGCCTATTTGTTTACAAAAACAATCTCCTTTTTGTGCCATAAATCATCATCCTATATTCTGTTTTTGAGGAGTTTGATGAGAAGTGAATTGGCTTGCTTATGCAGAGAAACACTGCTTTATTGTACATTGCATACCCTTACTCTTCTCCTGTAACACTATTGCTTAGAGACTCAAAACTTTACAATAACTTTTAAAGGCAACACTAAGTATTCCCTCAGCATCCCCTGGCTTGGTCTATAACAAGAAATATTCACTTTGAGTAGGAGTGTGCATTCCTTGTGAAAGTAACTTGCCTGATGGCTTCAGTGGGAGTCTTAGTTGCAGAAAGAATTCAAGATAGAGCTAACAAATATGATGTGCAGCGCTTCTGCATGCTTCACAGGGCAGACAGAAATATAGAACTCTACGTGCGCGTACCTATTCTCAGAGGTTATTTAATAGCTTAATAGTTCAAATAAATTAAAAATATTCAATTTGTAAAATAAGTTGGGATCATTCTTGGGGAAAAATAGTGTAGCTTTATGTAAGAAAACCTTAAACACAAAGAGAGAGGAAATATAAAAGAGAGAGGAAATAAATGGTTTATCATCATAAGGCAATGTACCTCTCTTGGAAAAGTTCAGTGGATCATGGAAAGGCCTCACGGACATGTTAAGTGTATAAGGCATCTATGGGTGCAAAGCTACTCATTTCCATTCTCTGATAATGCTAAAATCTCAAAATATGGCTCTTAAAGGTAAATTAATTTTGATATATAGTAATTTCAAACAGAGAGTGGAAGCAACTGGATTCTGTTCCTTATGTGTTTACTTACAATTTCATATAAATAAAAAAAATAAAATAAATCAGTCAAGCAGCCCTTTAGCTCACACAATTATTGTCTCTAAAAAAGCTCAAAAAGCTTTTTAGACTGTTCCTGGCTTCTCACTGCAGGCCACCAAACGAGCCTGGCTCAAAAGCAGCCACCACAGCCAAATTAGATCTGTCATCCTCATAGTGCAGTACGTGGTAATAGCCATTATGTGACTTCAGGTGCAAAAGGCAGTGGGAGAAGAGGCACCCCACTGATGGCCTCTGTATGTTTTGCAGGAAGACTCCAGACCTTCAAAGACAAAAAATCAACAAGTGGGTACAGAAGAGTTTAAAGTGGCAATGTAGAAAAAACTAAGAAGCAGGAATTGCAATGGTTTCTGAGGCGACAATTATTTTAGCAGAATAGAGTACAAACAATTGGCACTGATTGCAAGTGTTTGAGATAAATTAAATTCTGAACCACAGAAATTCATTCTCTCTCTGGAGAAGATAACCTGGAGAGAAAAAAATTGTTTTCCAGAAAATCTGGAGACCTATCTGAGGACAAACCACCAATAGTTATGGAAAGATCCATGAAAAAACAACAAAATGAAAGTGAAACAGTACACAGAAGTGAGTTACAGTGATAAATTCGCTGTGATTTTTGGGGTAGGGTTAGTTACAACCACCTACTTGGACAATGAACGTAGATTATTTCTTTTTTTTTTTTTTAAACTATTGTTAATTTTAATTTCTTTCCAGCACTAAGCCAACAGTGTAATATTTCAGTTGCAAACACACAAGAACGTTAACTATAGTTGTAAGATTATTGTTTTGTTTCACATTAACCGGGGGTGGGGTTTGTGTGGTTTCTTTAGTGTTTTTGTTTGTTTGTTCGTTTGTTTGTTTGTTTTAAGATAAGCTTCGTAAATTTAAAACTTGAACTAAATTTAATCTAACACCATCTCTTAAAGAAGAGGAAAAAAAAAAAAGAGAAAGACGAGAGAAAAGGGGAAAGGTGCAGGCTTCATGGATAGCTCCTTGAATATCCTGAAAGATATTGTAATAGCTTAGGAGGGAGGGCACTGGAATCTCAAGTTTGGGAGCACACTCACCATAGTAAAAACTAGGGAACTCTTTGAACTGTCAAGTGCCAGTGTGTAAGCCTCTCGCAATGTACTGCATGCAACATTTATAAAGGGCCCTTTAGAAAAGACCTAAATTTCACATACTTTTTTAGCCTAAAGGCAACGGGTGTTCTGTTGTTGCTTGTAATGTCACACTATATCATGTGCAAGATATAGGTACATACCAACATCTTGCATTGTATAATCCCACCATACTTCACTGAAATGTTAAGCTTTCAGCACTCTCGCCCACAATATGGTAATTACAGCCATTCAAGCACTAAAACTGGCACATTTCTTTTCCACAGAATATCATGGGTTATTCAGACATTTCACACTCCACCTCCTTCTACAATTTTCAAAGTAGCACTAAGATAGATATAAAAAGTGAAGACGGCAAACAGTGTGAGCCAGATAAGACTGAAAAGCAGACCTTTATCCTCAGTTCTGTTCTTCACCTGTAACATCAAACTCCAGACACTTGTTCTCTCCTCTACCTCCCTTTTCCTTCCCCCATCATATGATAATGTAAGATATTCCTCTTTGATCTTTCCAAACATATTTCAAGCTCTTTTGAAGACTGTATATATATATATAGTTTTTATAAATCCTTTTAAATTTTTTATAGTTTTAAAGGCTTCCTGAATTATAAGAGGCTTTTAAAATTTAATATTCACACGCCCGTCCTCTCATGTCTGTCTTCAAGAATGCTGTGAAAACCACGCTGAGTGCCCTTGTTCTTTGTGTTACCCTCCTGGAATTTCATGGCTCCCTGCATGAACGGTCATACAAATTTAGTTTGTAAGGAACACCTTGAATACTTGCGGCTAGGAACTATGCCTCTGCAATGGATCATCACTCTGATTTCAGGAAGCAGCAAGAAATGGGTGTGTTGTTTCTATTTTTATGACAGAAATTACATGGGTTTACGATTTTTTTTTCCCTTTCTTAACAAAAAAAACCTGTATCACTTTTATGAAGGTGTTAATGAGTAGCTGAAATTGAGAAAATTCCTGGAAGTACTAAAAGCTTAGAGAAAATGTTACAAAGAGTAGTCGTGCTAGTCCTGCTCTTAGTTTAGCTATCCATTTGAGTTTGAATTATATATTGAAGTGCTTTTAGTTACATAAACCAATATCTTCACAGAGATGCATATAATCATTTAGGTTGGAAAAGACCTTTAAGAACATCAAGTGCTACCGATGTCCCACTAAAAAGAAAAATCTTTAAAAGTAAAAAAATCTGTGGTGTTTTTTTGATGTAATATGCAAAGCAGATGAACTGAGCTTAGAGAACTAGTGCATTGAAATGACATATCTTTTAGAATTCATGCAGATTCACCAACTAAAAACTTGTCATAATACTTGATACATACATGATATATAAAAAAATATATCAGATAGATACACATCCAATAAGAGCAATTGTTTGCAGCCTGACATTTGCAACCCAGACAAGAGCACAATGATGTTACTCCTCTGCTTTGTCGCTAAGCAAACCAGTAAACGAGTTGCAGTGATCACAACAGAGGTGATTTTTATTTTTTTTTTTTTAGCAATGTTTTCTTCTGTAACGTCTTTCCAGTAAATTGATTTAGATAGTAGTAGTCAAACGGATACAATGGAATGCAATTCAGTGGACTTGTATAGCTGTATGGGACTGAACAAATGGAGGCTTTCATGAATTGTGTGCTATGTTTCTATATTTCATTGTTCAGTAAAGAGATTTTACTATGATACTTAACAGAAAATTAATTAAAAAGAAAAACACTATGTAATGAAGGAATTAAAAGCTATTACAGCAGTATAGCAAGTTGATTTCCTATTTCTCTTTGTAGAAGCACATAAAAAGTATACAAAGACTCAACATGAAAGAAACTTGTTCTTGAACAGTGTCTTTTCTATACATAAACTGAAGTGTCATAGAGGTAAAGGGACTTGAACAGAGATTCTTATGTACTTACACTCAGGCAGAAAAGAATGTATTTTAAAGAAATAAAAAAGATCTGCTGATTTAAATACGATTTAATATTCAAAAGCAGCACAGGACAAAGTGCTTGGATATGCCTTTCTAGTTGTAAATGGAACATAAGCTTTCAAGCATGAGCATGAATAGCTGGTAGAGGAGTGACCAGGGGTGAGAAAGCGCTCCATCGTTTGAAGCCACCATTATCAGGGAATGCTCCTTCCTCCAAACTGCACTTTGCGTCATCTACGGATTATTAGGGTCAACAGCATCCCATTACATGTTACGATTAACACCAGATTAACTAGAGACCAACATTGCTTTCTTTCCATTATACAACATGTGACACTAAATCTACACAACCCATTTCAGCTATTAAAAAGAATAAATAACCCCACCCAAACAGAAGCCATGAGTGGTTTGCAAGACTGTGTTAGTTTTAATTTTGTAAACTCTCGTCACTTTTGCTACCGAAGTCAGAGGTGTACCGAAATCATCTGCTCTGAGACCTCTTATGACTTTACTCCATCTTCTCTCCACGCTCAGCAGAAGGTACCAACTGGTCCTTTACCGGCAGCTTCTTCCTACTCTTATCCTACCAGCAGCTTTGAGAGGCTGGATGCAAATATGGTGCTGCAGGACTATAGTCCCAACAGTCAGCAACGAGGGTAGACATCTTTGCTTTGTCCTGCTGCCTAACTTTGCTGATGCTGTTATTAGTACACTGCCCACGCTGATTTAATGTGTAACAATGTGTAAATCAATACTTTGCCTCAATCCAGCAATTTCTATAATACTCAATGCACTTTCTACTACTTATAAGAAATCCCCGCATTCCTCATTTGTTTGAGAAACTCCTCCATATTGAACTAGCAAAGTTATAAGAGTCTTGATGCTGTTACCACAAGGGAATGGTAGGTAACAGTCGTTTCTTACTTCCACTGGATTTGTCTGAAATGTTTTATGCCACAATGATTGCTTTTACTTTGCTCTTGGGAATTGTTGTCTGTCTTTGTAAGCAGAGTCCTGATATTTTCACCTCTGTACGGAGAAATTCACAATGTATCCACTGCTTCATTACCTACAACCCATACTGACACCAGCAATAGGGAAAGTGGAGGTGGTAGGATTTTCCTTGTCAAGCTTGGCAGCATCAGAATTGCAAGTATGAGCTCTGTCTATTAAAAGAGCTTTTTCCTTTTGTGCTGAGAAGCCAGCCAGCATTTGTCACTAGAGTAACACAGAGACAGGAGCTGCTTCTTTGTTGCTGAACATTCAAAGGTATCTATTTTCCTTTCAAACGGTCCAGAAACTCCCACTAAAAATCAATGAGGCTTAAGCAGAGCCCCAGGACTTCATTCTACAACCAGAACTATTTCTTAACTGGCCCACAGAAGAAGTGGTTTCCTTTGTGTTAATTACTTACAAAAATTCTAAATAAAGCATTTGGGTTGACCTTGATCCAAAACAATGAAGTTACAAATTAATTTGTGTGGACTAATATATTAAAAATTATAGGAGTAACTATCTACAGCATTACTTACTATTTTTTAAGTCAATGTTGTCTCTATTAAACAACGTTAAGATGACTAGCATGTATTTAGAAACCAAGCAACAATTTTTGGTTTTAAAATTAAAAAAAAAAAAAAACCATGATATGAAGCAAAAATAAATTTGTTTGAACCCTGGAAGAATTACCTTGCCCCGTTTAGATTAGGGACATTCTTCCTCAAAGAACTCCTATGAAGGTACTTAAATGAGACTGGACAATATACAACAAGGACCTATGCAGCATAGGAAATTAAAAGGAATCAGTGACATAACAGGTCTTTTCTTCCTTGATACCAGAAGTCCATATTTTAGCTATTATTTCGCCTATTATTAATCCAGATTTTGTTTTTAGGTCTAATGATGGAAAACAGGGGGGACAGAAATTTAAGTTGTTTATTAGTTTAGAAGGGGTTTTATACTGATTTAATTTTATTATTTCTCTAGCCTGACTCCTGCATTAATTTATATTCCCTTGTGGCCATTTGCGATGAGAACTGAATATATTTGAAACTGTTTATATCTCTCTGCTTCAGAAGAGGTGGAATATAATAAGGGAGCAGAGAAGATTTCTGTGTAGAGGGGGAAAAAAGGACATAAGGGAGAAAAGGATAAAGAGAAACAAATGAAAATGAATTCTGAGCCTACTGTGGGAGAAAATAAGAAGAATTTCAGTCAATGATTTGTAGAAAAGAGTGAAACACAGGAAATATTCTCTTATGGAAAGGAAATTATTTTCTTCATGTGTATATTCCTTAAAGGCAACATTTGCATACTTTGAGAATCATGCAGAATACTCTTCTGATCTGTTTTCAAAGTCCATGCAAATACTTCGCAAGCCTGGCAGAAATTGTTAGTAAGGCTTCAGCTGACTCAATAGTTAGTTGAAAAAAAAGAATTCAGGTTTGTTCAGAACTTATTGAATTCAAGATTTCCAGTAAAATAAAAAAAAAGGTCCCAATAAAGCCTGTATGCTGTCATGATCTTTTTGTCTAAAAATGCAAGATGCATTTTAGGAATAGTTAGGGACATGATTAATTTACGTAAAATCATTGGTCAGACTGTACAATCAACACCATTTTGATTTTCACAAAATGAGAGAAAAAAATTAACCAGAGACTGGATGGAAGTGGAACTGTGGAAACTGACGCAAAGTTGGCAAATATTGGGGCTGGGAATGGAGGGGTTTTGGAAATAAATGCTATAAAAAAATAAATTTCTAAAGGAAAGAAAGGATCTAGAATCTATAGCAAACATAGGTATAGGGAGTGGAAACGTCTGACAGAAATGTCACCAAAAAAATGCCATTCAACTGATGAAGCTCATTTACCCAGAGGTATCTCCTTCCTTAGTTTTCCTTCCCATTGCTTTAGCTTTAATTCCTTGTCTCTGTGATTGAAGAACTACATTGCTGCCAGAGATAAGCATACCATGGCTTGTGGGAAGCATAGAGTTGTCCCTCAGGATGCCAAAGAAGCTGAGTGTTTGGTAACGGCTAATTGCCAAAATTAATAGCTGCTTTTTACTGCTACTTGCCTTTTTGTCACAAGTAGAGGTTACTGATAAGGTGAGGGGAAGCTCTGTCTTCTAATCATATCTAAAATTTGGTTACAATTAAAGAGTTCAAAAATTACTGACAGAAGAACTATGAGCAGATAACCACAGTGCCTTAGGAAACCAAACTTAAACCCCTTTGGAGAAGAAAACAAAAACAGTTATCTTGCACAGAGACTTTAAATTGTACAGTGCAGGTGAAGTGATCAACTTGGCATACATTGAATACAAACAAGTAAAAAGGTTAAGAGTTTATAATCAGTGCCTTTATAATCTATGTCTTGTAGAAATCCAGAAACAGCTTTCTGAAAGGTACACGGAGAAGGGGAAAAAAAAATAAAAATCCATGGGAGGGTAGTGGAATATAAACCAAATTACTTCTTGCAAGAGTAATACTCACAGTTGGAGCTGCGTCTTGGGAGTACAGTGAGACTTTCCAGCCCAGAGATATTATAGAAATATTCAATTTTTAAGCAAACTTGCTTATGTACAATAACAGTATATTTTTGAAAACTACCAACTAAAATATACTTAGCCACTCTTTCTGGAATGGTGATATTTGAAACAATGAGAAATAAGGCAGAGCCAAAAGAAACATGCGCTGCATTGCAATGACCTTTCCAAGTGATGCTCCACCGTGTAAACAGAACTCATGGTGTAACTCACCTACAGCTAATGACTTTACTTTAAAATTAATGCTACATTTAATCCTAATTTATAAGATAGCTGCTCTCCTGAGGTATGTCGTAGACTGCACACACACAAGAGCATCCAGGAATTGCACAGTATTTCTGAAGGGAAGGAAGGACAACATGATTCTGCACAGTTGACATAAAAGTTTTGATAGAGATTTGGATGGAAAAAAGAGAATTGAACCTTTCACCCTTAGCCTATGGACAACCACAATAACTGCTGCCATTGACACTGGGGAAAATACTCAGCTTTCATCTTAGCTTTAGAAGTGAATCTTCAAGCACATTATTACACTTCAAATCAATACTGCACAGCTAGTAATCCTTCGTATGACATAGCTTGAACTAGAGTAAAAAGAGAGCAGCTTTAACAAGACTGGAAAGGAATTGCAGTTGTGTTTAACAGTATCCTTTGAACTGAATACTTTTGCAGTTGCTCCTTGACGATGAACTGTCATCCTTCATCTTGTTTCACAAGGTCTGAATATGAATCCCGTGCACAGAAAGAGGAATAACAGATGTGTTGCAGGCTGACACACCGTACCCACTGAGAGCCACAGGCAACCCAACCCCAGGAGCCAGTTCAGAGGGGAAACTGAAGGACCATCAAGTGTGACTTCAAATTATACAAATCAGTGGCCACGAACTCAGAGCAATTGTCAATGGTGCATGAACTGTGGTTTCAGCTACAGGATGGCTGCATATATGTCTGATTGAAGTGGGTGAACAGGATCATAAATAAATAAAACAGTTCCATTCTCATGTTAAAGGAAAAGTGTCTTGCAAGAACTACTTATTCCTGTATGTTATATGAAGGACAAGGGAATACTACTGACTAGAAAACAGAAATTTGATTCTGAAGAAATTATCCACAACTTGACACATTATTTTTTTTTCTCCTTGCAAAAAAAAAAAAATCACACCAAACACACTTTCAGGGGTGTTTTGGAGTTGTAGGTTTATGTGCTTGGGTTTTTTCGGGGGAAGAAGGGGTGTGGGGAATCAGAGCGAATGGAGGATGAAAAGGAAAAAGAAAAGAAAAAGGAGAGAGAGAAAACATTTGATTTCCACCCCCAAAATCCTGAAATACATTATGGAAGTGGCAAACCAAGATAAAAACTTTGAATCTGGCAGAACTGTTTTCTTCCACCCTAGTGCATGACTTAGCCCCCATACTATTGGATTACTACAAGAGAATGAGCAAGTCTTTCCACATCCTTTCTGACAATATCTTTATCGTGAATGACATTGCCACAGATGGTGATATTTCTGTTTATGATCATATTTAACTTGAAAGCTGATAACGTTAGAGTTAAAAGGCAAATGTTTGGCACAGAGTCAAAAAGTTAACTCAAACAGAAGTTTCAGGGCATGTGAAATGTGCTAAAGTGAATTAAAAAAAGAAAGAGGAAAGTAGTGTCTCTTAGACTCTTTAGATACTTAAGACACTACTCTTAAGGCAATGACTTGGATTCCCACAACACAATTTATTTTTCTACCTTCTGCCCTGTCTCACAACACAAACAAGGTTTGTGCCTGACAAACCCGGTGGCCTTCTATGAGAAGGTCACAACATCATCAGACAAGGGGAGAGCAACTGACATCATTTACCTGGCCCTGAACAAAGCCTCTGACACTGTCCCACATGACATCCTGGTCTCCAAGCTGATAAAATATGGCTTTGATGGCTTTGACAATTCAGTGGAGAAAGAACTGGCTTGACGGCCGCACCCAAAGAGTGGCTGTCAATGGGTCCATGTCCAAGTGGAGGCCAGTGACAAGTGGAGTCCCTCAGGGATCAGTACTGGGACCGGTCTGGTTTAACATCTTCGTCAGCGACATGGACAGTGGCATAGAGTGCACCCTCAGCAAGGTTGCTGACGACACCAAGCTGTGTGGGGCGGCTGACACGCTGGAGGGAAGGGATGCCATCCAGAGGGTCCTTGACAGGCTGGAGAGGTGGGCCCATGCCAACCTCATGAAGTTCAACAAGACCAAGTGCAAGGTCCTCCATCTGGGTCGGGGCAATCCCAAGCACTGATATAGGCTGGGCAGTGACTGCCTTGAGAGCAGCCCTGAAGAAAAGGACTTGAGGGTGCTGGTGGACGAGAGGCTCAACATGAGCTGTCAGTGTGCACTTGCAGCCCAGAAAGCCAATCCTGTCCTGGGCTGCATCAGGAGAAGCGTGGCCAGCAGGTTGAGGGAGGTGATTCTTCCCCTCTACTCCACTCTTGTGAGACCCCGCCTGGAGTACTGCGTCCAATTCTGGAGCCCCTACTACAAGAAAGATAAGGACGTGTTGGAATGCATCCAGAGAAGGGCCACGAGGATGATCAGAGGGCTGGAGCACCTCTCCTACGAGGACAGACTGAGACAGTTGGGGTTGCTCAGTCTGGAGAAGAGAAGGCTCCGAGACCTCATAGTGGCCTACCAGTATCTTAAGGGGGCCTACAAGAAAGCTGGTGAGAGACTTTTTAAGATGTCAGGTAATGGTAAGACTAGAGGGAATGGATTAAAACTAGAGATGGGTTGATTCAGACTGGACGTTTGGAAGAAGTTCTTGACCATGAGGGTGGTGAGACACTGGAACAGGTTGCCCAGAGAGGTGGTGGAAGCCCCATCCCTGGAAGTTTTTAAGGCCAGGCTGGATGGGGCTCTGAGCAACCTGATCTAGTGGGAGGTGTCCCTGCCCGTGGCAGGGGGGTTGGAACTAAATGATCTTTAAGGTCCCTTCCAACCCTAACAATTCTATGATTGTATGATTCTAACACCATCACTAGCTTTTTTTTTTCTCCTTCTAAATTCTTGTACTGTCTTTTAAATTGCAAGTAAGAAGGATATATATGGTGCTTCCTTAAATATTTCACAGGTCTCAAGTGGAGATAGTGGAGAGGGACTAGGGAAGAAACTCTTCTAAGCGGTAACGTGTAGCTTTTCAAATAATGTTACTTTCACTTGCAGAAAACACCTCTGATTCTTCAACACTGAAGTGCATTGGGAAATTGTCATCAGTGATTTAATGTATGTTGTATACTTGCTGCATACTTGACAGCAGCTGAAGGCTATGTTTGAACCTGATTAAAATATCAACAATTCCAATAATTATACTGTAAGTCTCAAAATATTTGGTGTTCTTCCTAAAAACTCAGCTCACTGAAACAAAGTGTTTACATCAGTCTCATCTGAAACTAAAATAAGTTTCTAGTCCTTCTATTAGCAGACAAAAGCTTCAAAACATGATATAGTATCTATTATAAAACTTCAAAATAAGTAAAAAGAAGCTCTCAAAACCAATATTAAAAAAATGTTTTCTTTAAATCTATCTTCAGATTTTATCATACCCTGCTTACTTTCAAGTCACTAGATATGTAGACTACTTTTCATATTTAGCAAAACAGAAGCAGTCATTAAAAAATACTAATCTAGATATTTTGTCTTACTCATTTTGATTTTTTGTATGGACTTCTCCAGTTGTCAAATTTATTTTCTCCCAAGTATGCTGAAGTAAGTAGTGTTAAAGATGTCTGTGGTATTTTTATTGAAGAAGTCAGGGGCCAGGAGAAGGAAAGAGCCCGAAAGATGTAATATATTATCATTCATCAGCCATTTAGAATTTAGGAGGGTGGGGGTGGAAATCTATTAAATCAGAAGCATTGCTACTATTTCACAAATTCACATCTTATTTGTATTGGAGCAAAATCACCAATACTGTGGCCACTCTCTGGTAATGGAACTCTGACATTGCAAAAGATGGAGGAAAAGGTGCTTTAGTTAGCAAAAGGCACTGATTTTTCAACAGCATGCAAGATGCATTCTGTGAGATTGAACATATAGCAAGCAGTAGAGCAATTTGATCCATCTCCTCCTTTTTATGTAAAGTCACTACTGTAAAATTGGAACTCTGAAGAAACCAAGGGGAATTAAGATATTTGAAATCTTACAGAATCATGCTTTTACATGACAGATGCTTTTACAGAAGAATTTAATCAGCAGAGGACTGCCAGGACCTCTAAACACAGAGGGTGTCAGAGATTCATCGCTAGGTCAGCTTTCTTGACTCCTCATCTTAATCAAGAGAAAACGCCCGATGCCATTTTGCATGACAAGCCTCTTGGTAACATCTTTGCTAATGGGGATTTATTGTGAAAACAGCATAATGAATTGAACAATTCTGAAGTCAGCTGTAAGCACAAAGGCCAGTAATCAGTGCTTCCAACTTCTGACTCTACGAAATTTACATAGCCATTGAGCTGGCATTCAAGCTTTCATGACTGAATTAAAATTAAACATTTACAATGAGGTTGTTTTGCATGTAAGGCAAAAATTATAGTTTCTTATACAATCTATTTACTTGTAAAATGAAAAAGACCATAATGCAATTTGTCATACACTATCACTTTGGATTTTTCATCAATCGTATTCAAATGGCTGCTCTCCCCCAGGATAAAGGCCTTCCACAGTCACAAGCTGCCAGAAAAATACAGTAATAGCTTAACGTTATTAGTAATACCAGTATGTAAAAGCTAGTGTACTAGTTCCTTGAAACAAATAAGCTTTTCAGATTATGTAAACATCTTGCTGTTATTACAACGTCTATTTAGGATTATCATAACAAGCATGAACATTAACACACTTCTTGACATCATCTCTGTGCCAGCACAAGTTTAGACCAAAACATATCAATTTTCTCCTGTCATGATATCAAAATAAATGAAAAAAAGAAATTCACTAGGTCACATGCTATGTTCAGCTAGTGAAGTACACGGATTCATGCAAAACTTCAGATTAATTATTGTTTTAAGGGGTCTTATTTGTAAGTGAGATGCATTAAGATTTTCTATAGAACCAAGAACAAAACTGGCCTTGGGACAACAGTGCTGAAAAAACAATATTTAACAAAATGCAGAATCATAAAAGCAGTATCAACCTGGTAGAAATAACTTAAGAGCAAAATTGACAATTCTCTCTATTTTTCAGTACAGTTGTCAGACAGAATGCATTATAGCCTTTGATAATAGTAAGAGAAGAGGGAAGAGCCGTCTTAGAGATGGATATCAGAACAAGAGGAGAGGAACTAAACAGTTCCATGATAGATATGCTTCTCCTTCTCCTTCTCAGCCCTATTCTACTACGGTAAAAAAAAAAAAAAAATAAAATCCAAAAGTTTCTTCAAAAGGGACTTCTTAATGCTTTTTTCTTTTTTACATGTGGAAAGCTGTCAGGAACGAGACAACTGGGAAGGATTTCACCCAACTCCAAAAGCAGCCAACTGCTTATGAAAACCCCTTATGAGTACTCCCCAGGACGCTTATGACTTCTGCCATTAACGTGCAGCCATCAGTTATTTTAGAGTTACAATCTAGAAGTATTTGGATCACTAGAGAGAATTTATCATGTTCATGCTATTCACTAAAACGCATTAATCCTTTTTCTAGGGCCACTATGATTCTCAAAGGATCTGGTTAAGGACACTTGAATACAAAAGTATCAAGATCCATTGAAGAAAGAAGCTTCAGGTAGAAATGCATGAAACCTATTTCATTAACTTTATCTGGATTTTCTTGACTGAGAATCATTGACTTCACCCTGATGAAAACTATTTTTCAATCTCAACAGTGTTATAGCATGTTAATTAATTACTCATAAACATTTATTAAAGTTGCACATCTATCTCTATGCACTTTTCTGAAGTCTGAATAGTAACAAAAAATATACCATCTATTTAAAAGGCTCCTTTATCAAATAAACCAACAAATTCAAGGGAGGCACATATTGAGTACCCAGTAAGGTATGTAGCAGAAAATTCAAGAGACCTTTTAGGAAAAAGCCTGAAAAAGTACATTTTATCAAGTAAAACAGGCAAGGTAGAGATTCAATTTCCAAAGTGATAGCCTGTAACACAGTCAAATTGCCCCTTCCACAAATTAATTTGACATTTTGAAGCACAGCTTACCAGTTTTTGCTGACTACTGGTGTCTTGATAAAGACAGAAGGATGAAATATTTTCTCACATAATGGGATCCTGAACACAGTTCTCCTACATAGATATTATGCATCACATCAACTAGCTAACATCTCATAAAGGAAAAGAGACATTCAATATTAATTCACATATATTATATCATTCAAAATATGCTCTAGATTAGAGAATTGCATGGTATAAATCTGATGACATGCCTACTTTAATATATGTATTTCTATAACATCTGGAATACCATTTTACTAAAAACTGCTCAATATATCAAAAAAGCTGACAGACAGATTTCTGTGCTAGTAGAATTGACAAGAATCAAGAAAAAACATACAAATACAGAGCACTACCTTGCCTCAAAGCTAATAGTTCAGAAATCAGATGCAAGAGCAAAATGAGGGTTCCCAATATCCGATCCAAAGAAATTATCACTTTCCTACGGTGGTGCTCAGGTTTAATGAGTGAATAAAAAGAAAAAAAAATAATTAATGGTGCAGTTTTACACACACAAAACACGACAACTGCCCTGCCGGCCAAACCACACCAACCCAGCCCAACCTGTGCATCTATTGTTGCCCTGTACTTGCCTTGTCTTTCATCCCCTTTGCTCCAGAGTAGATGGGCAGGCAGGCAGTGGGCCATTCCAGCTACAGAGACAGTGCAGGGAATGCTGGAAGCTGACCGTGGCCCTCCTGAACGCATAACTGCACGGTTTCTCTGCAACGTGAGGTGAATTGACTCAGGGCAAGCACAGGGAGGTAACCAGAGGGTAGATGAAACTCAGTGAGCTAGTAGGGAATAAATGTCCCCTTAGGTGAACCGGGGGCTTGTTCTGTCTCAACATGCAGAAAGAATTCAATCTGAGGGAACAATTACCAATGAAAAAGACTCTAAAAACTATTTTACTTCATCCTAAGGCAATTTCACATGCACGCTGGGAAGTTCTGAATTGTTCCTGATGCCTCTAATAATTGCACTGGATCAAAAGATTCAGTGAAAAAAGTTCTCCCTGCACTGTTCAAAATATACATCCTAATGTTAAAATGTAATATATATTCTTAGTCTCAACTGTAATTGTGAATATCTGTCATCGTAGAAAGACAGTCGTCCCAAAGATGCTGCAGAACACAATTCTGCTCATTCAAAATCTTCAGCCACTTCACCATCATGGAATAATTAGGCATTAATGGCACCTCATGTTTCTAAGTCAAGTATGTTAAGCCACGATGAGCATGATGCATTTAGATTCAAGTCACCTATATGAATGCAAGAAAACCTACATGCCAATCTCAAGACAACCAGAAAAAGAGCCTTTTTTTTTAAACCAATCTTCCAGACAGCTGAATTTTTAACAAATTCTCTTCCTGGATCACATAATAAAATAAATTTTACTTGACTGATATTCCTGCATGATCCTAATGTTCCTTATTAAAGAGATAATACAAACTGTGGGATATGATTGAGATGACACTCGTCCAAAGGCCTTCACAAAAACTGGTACAACACAAAAAGTCAAGCAAGATCAGTGTTCTGTTTCATCTCCACATTCTTGCTTTTGAGGGATAGGATAACCATTCTTTTTATAACACAAATTGATTGAGGTTGGTTTTTTTTAACCAAATAGAAGCTGATAGGGCCAAACTTTCCCCAAATTATTTCTCTCTACTCTAGAGGCACACTTTCAATCTTATTTTATTGCTGGGTTAGGTTTGGTAAAGGTAATAAAAAGCAAAATCATATTTGCCAGTCCTCTTTCTTCACCTTCCACCCTTTCCTGCACTAGTGCCCTTGAGCTCCTCTTGCATTTCTTTCTCCTTGTTCTTCCAAATGGAAGGTAAGGTGTTTTATTTTTTATTTAACAATTGGCAAAGCATAATTTTCCGTAACTTCATGACAATGTATGAACATATACGTTATCTAAGGCAAAGCAGTTATGTACTTTATGTTGCATAAATAATTCTTTATCACATAAGCAAGGTAGACTAGGCACCTGCTAAAAATAAGTATCTTGTAAAGCATATACTATACCTGTCTTGCTATATTAGGAAGACATTAACTAAAGTATGTTATATATATATATATCTTTGCAACCAAGGATAACTTTTATATAAAACAAACTATGCTAATTAGGATGGGCTCTAATGAAGTAAGTTTGGACTGTTATTTGCATAGTCAGTTCCTTAAGGAATCACTGAGATTTAAAATTGCTTCTCCTAGTATAAAAGGACTTGTAGTACTGCCATAGGGTTTATGGCTTTACTGCCAAGTAACATTGCGTCATTAAAATATCTCTGTACTTGTCCCACAGGTTATAGGGTATTGTATAGGGTATTGCAGGTTTGTATATCCTGAGGTTAATCTTTGGTGATTCTCTCTTTTTATCTGCCTGTATATACGCTCAAACACCCGTCTGTGAGTATTGCTAATTTTTTCAGACAGAGAAAATAAACATATACTTTCATCTCATTTATTTTCAAATTAAAAAAACAAAAATCACAAAAGATAAAAGAAATGACATCGAAAGAGAAGAAATCTATTTGTCTTAGTTTTCCATATGTTTCTGAACCCTCATTACTATAATAACTAAATACCTCACAGATTTTAACATTTTGTCTTCACAACAGCACTCTAAAGCAAAGCAGTGATACTAATTCCATTTTACAGCTGGGGAACTAAGGTACAAAAACCCTACACAACTTTGCCATACCACTGTATCAGATTAAGAGAGCATTCAAGTCTTCATAGCCACTGATAAGCACCCTCCTGGATGTCTAGCAAATTAGTATCTGCCTTACCAAATAGCAAGACAAGCAAGTAGGAGGAAGCTTAAAGTAAAGCCCACAGAATGACAAATGAGAAGTGAAACTTGACACATACAATTACTGGCTTTACAACAAAAGCTCTCTGAAGAAGTGTTTTATCCACATGGCTCCACAATTCTTATGGAAGTGTCCATACACATACTACATAAGCCAAAGAACAAAACTCTCTCTCATACACCTGTCTTCTTTTCTTAGCCTTTAATATATAACGGGAACGTATGGGGAAGAATGGGAAGTCTGCAGTTTTTGAAGACATCAAGAGCAGACCAAAGGCAGCCAATTTCATATCTGGGTATCAATCATCAACTCTCAAAAACGTCACATGAACTGCTCTGTATATATAGGGCCCTAAAAAGCCTGCTGAATGGCACTGAAAAAAGATGGTAAAAATATCTTTCTGCTAGTACGGAGGAATGAAAAGAACTAGAAAATGCCATTGGTTAAGGGAGGCTGCCTTCTGTTAATCAGAGCTCATAATTCTAGATTTTTATTTTATTTTTTAAGTTCTGCATTGCAATACTGCATGCAATCAGCAACAGATAATCCATCTACCTGTGGTCAGGAGACACAGGATATGGCTGTTGCAACACCGTTTCAAGAATGAGAACAGGACTGAAAAAGCTGCAAGTGGTTCTAAATGCAGCACCTCACTTACCTTCCTATGCAATCTAGGATGATTTTGGCATTCTGTCCATGACACTCTAACCATGAACGCTAACCTGTCTATTCACTGAATCCAAAATAAAATGTAGACTTTTACCTATAATTTGCAGCCTTGTAACTGCTAAAACTTCAACCAATAATCCCTCTGTTTTAAGACACAGACTCAGAGAAAAGATGCCACTTTGTTTAGCTCTTGTGTAAGTCAATGTGGCAGAGAATGATTGTATCTGGAGTAAAAAAATTAATCTCTTCCTCACTTAGAAAATTCTTATTGCAAACACTTCAAGCGCTTTCCAACAAAGTAAACATTTCCTACTAAAAACAACCCAGTAAAAAAATCAATTTTTTTTTCTGAAAGAAAAGGCTTGATTGAAAATTTCAATGTTTTCCAATCTATTTTGTATGAATACTTTCATGTGCTAAAGGTTTAAGCCTTAAAGATTAGGAATGCTTTTTAATGCATAGGAATGATTTTTAAAATGGTATCAGTGATACCTACCCTGGAAATGGCTGAAAATTTGATATATCTTTCTGGCTAGCATAACTGATTTTAGGTAATATACAGAACAAGGCACGTAAGAATATCTCCATTCTGATTCTGGAGCACTTCGTTCCAGAAAGGGGCAACCTAAAGAGAGCAAAAGAACAGTTTGAAAGCAAGCTAGGGAAAAAAAAAAAAGTTAGCGAGAAGGTATCCTGGCACCTGAGCTCCTGGAGAAGAGCCCTTCTCTACAGGTTGTTGTTTCACCCAGCTGGGCCCATCCACAAGCACAAGCTTCTGCCTCCTCCTAGGTAATGCTCACCTCAAATGGAATTTGCATGAACAGTATTTGAAAAAGTTAGCACACCCAAGGTTAGCTCTTCTGCAGGACACCTGAAAATGAAGTAAATTTCTTGTGCTTGCTTTCTTTCTTACCTCCCATGAACCTACAGAAGGCAGAACCACAATCTGCTGCTCCTTTGGGAGAAAGCTTAAAAGTCAACTTCAAACTTCAATGGTAAGCACCTGCTGTGTGTTTGCTCTGAAATACTTGTCACATGAAAACAGTTTCAGTGGATTGAGGTTTAAGGTGTAAGCCCACTGAGGAGAAACAGATTGTTCACAGCTATGTTTATTTCTGTTTTAACGTCTTTTGATTACTACAAAATTAGAGACTGTATTGCTCTTTGCAACAGCACCCTCAGGACCTGCTCTTTTATTCTTACTGTCTTAGTCCAAATTATTCTTTGAACCAATTAAAAGCCTAACCTTTCCATTTGTGCCAAATTAGTAGCAAGATGCATCTTCTTCTACCCATCCTTGGGAACCATTTTCTTTGCTACTGATTCTAAAAAAGTCCTAAACTCCAAAACAGATGCTTCATTATATGACACATGTATAATTGTTCCCATGTTGCTATGGGAAACTCAGCTTCTTATACCTTTGAAATAATTAGGACTCAAGAAATGAGTGTTGCTTATCATAAGGCCTGGCTGAATAATGTTTGTCAAACAATTTGATAAATTATGCCATAGTAATCATTTGCATGAACTTAGGGTTGCTGGATTTCTTATTTGTTGGAGTGTGACAACCAATTCAGTATCATACAACAGACGAGTATGACAGTCTCTGGTGCAAAGTTTAGACCAAGGAGACCAAAAGTAGGGGAATACAAAACAGTGCTGAGGGAGCAAGTTGGCTCGCTTTGTAATACAGAAAAGGTCATGATAAATTTAATTTGTATAATATATCTACTGTTTTTAAGATTACACAATTAGAATAGAAGATTACTATAGAAGCACAAATTCAAATGTATGATGCTGAAAAAACAAATCAGTGGCTATTTCTTTTTAAAAAGGTCTACAAGACTTAGTCCATTCCAAAGGTAAGTCAGGGACAATACGTGGCTAGCTTCTTTGGTCTTGAACACACCACCTGTACCTCAATCACAAAATCAAACTTTCAATACCATGCAGTCATGGATCTGACTAGTGGACATTTTTGTGATTTTTCTTCTCCCTCTAGGAGATCTGAACATCCTCTTATAAAATCATGAAGTCTTGATTACTGAGTCTTTGAATATTTTTTTTCATTGATGAATATTTGCTTCAGTAATCATTAATGGACTTCGATCAACATCCATTGTTATTTTTACCACTGATTCCATAAGGATGATCCTTTACCTTTTGTTGCAGGAACTGTACTTTACATCAATGCAGCAAGCTACCTCTCCATAAATTAACCCAGCACTGGCAGTGTAGGAATAATATGTGCTCAGCTGCCTAAATTATGCCGCAGGATACCAGGAAGATTTTGTCACCTGGGTCAATCCCAGTTGGATTCCAAATCAAGATACAGGTTCAATCCCTGGGTTTTCCACAGATTTAATTTGTGAAACCAAGGAAGCAGTTTCACTCTGTCTGTTCAACAGTTCTTCATCAGCAAATGGGAGGGATAATACCCTCCTCTTATCAGTCGACAGTTTGCTTCTTATTAAAGCTATACTACAACTAGGGCAACGGAACACATGAACTGCCTGATACACAGCTAAGATTACAATATTATTAATGGCATTATTGCCTTTATTAGAGTAACTGCATTGGAGGACTTCATTCTTTGGAACTGTCAATCAAGAACTTTTCACTAACATTAAATTCCTGTTGAAAAAAACCCCAAAATATAGCAAGAATGTTGACTCTGTTCCTGAAGAAAACATGTATCTATCTAGGCTCTTTTCTTTCACTAGGACTACTGAAACTAGTGCAGACATTTATCATCAGCCTCGGAGAGAATCAATGTTATCTGTAGTCTTGTTTTTGAACAACTGAGATTGCCTTTTATGTAAAGCAAATGGCAGACATGCTTCAAATCTTAAAAGAGTTCCAGAGATGACAACACTAGCTTATTTACTACTCAACTAATGGATTTGCTGTAAGCGTTCTAAATAGACTTAAAACTAATGTTTAAGTCCAATAGAGATAACAAACTTGAGTGGAGGAAAAAGAGGCAGACTAAAGCATAAGAATCTATGGAGGAATATAAAGGTTCAGGAAGGCATATGCAATCAATACCTTAGAAGAAAAAAACCCCTAAGACCTCCCAACATTAAAGAAATAGCTAAGGGACCCTTCTGATACCAAATTTTGTGGCCAGTTGTGAGGGTTTACAGCTGTGTGAGAGGAATATTGTATACCTGTTGTATTGAATAATGCAGTCAAATAAAGCAGTAATAAAATAATATTAAGGAACAAGAATGCAGTCTGGTAGCTCACCCTTCTCCTTCCTCTTGATCAGTAGAGGAAAGATGGGTAGGGTGTGCAAATTGTTGTCCCTCGCCTACCAGACTGCACCAAAAGAAATGATGTTCGAAGTCACATTTTTGCTCTAGATGTAGTTAAACCTTTTTCCTGGATTTTACGCTGCTTGGTTCTGCGGTTTAAAAATTTCCATTGGCATTTACTGATACAAAGTACAAAGAGAAAAATTACTCAGGCTCCACAATTTTTCCTAAGTTTTTACATGTAGTATTCATTTGCATATAAATATTATTTCATCAATTAACACAACTTTAGAGATCTTAAAGGCTTCCTTACACACAGCCCCCCCCCCCCGAAAAAAAAAGAAAAACACACAAAAAAGCTGAATAAAGACTGAAAATCTGAGTTGATAGCTGAGCATCAAGACAAATTTGAGAGCTAAGAGGACAGAAGTGTTTTCAGACTCAATTTAATTTGTACACTGAATCATTCAGGACACAGATGCTAAGTGTTGCAGACTAACTTCTAAGGTGAATCACAAGTGTATTTCATGATTTTTTAAATTATTACTATTAGGTGTGCATTGTAGTTTTTATATTTCTTTGGGAATTTTCATGGGTTTTTCTTTTTAGCTTTATTCAGTGAGTGCTAAGTGCTTCTCGGATAAATGAATATACATTCTAAGAACTAATTTCATCCAGTTGCTAATTTGATCCTTTCATTGCACTCACATAAATAATAGACAAAATTGTGCAGGAAAATATTATTTATTTTTCCTTCTTTACTTACATATGGCTCACAGGTATCTAATTACACCACTTCAACTTGTATCAGGTTTTTCCTGAAAGACTATAAATAGAATAATATAGTTCACTTAAAAAAGAAGCAGACTATGAAAAAAAAAAAGAATTACAAACTAATGAGAAATGAAGTTAATCAGCTTGAAAATAGCTTATGCTAAAAATAACAGAGGAAATAAAAAGCATTGTACCAGTTACCCCACAACCTATTCTGAGTCGACAAATTAAAAACTTAAAGTCAGTGTTAATACTAATAATAAAAGTCAAAGACAGTGTTTATACTATCTAAAAGCTTTTGCCTGATTTTGATCTTCCTTTTCATTCCTGCTTTGACTTCAGCCTTTTTCATATAAATGTATGAAATGTATGTCTGGTTAATGAGGCTGAGTAATTTTTTTTGCATTTAAATCTTCTTTCTGCTTTCTGAAGTATAGCTCTTCAAGATATTGGTTTATAATTGTGTATGATATATTTTTTTTTTTTAATTTATGTTTGTGCTTTCATTCATGGTTGGAGTGTGTTTTTCTAATGTGGCTAATGCCTGTTTATCTGTTGCTTTTATGCTCATTGTTTATGAGATTTTCTTTTTCCATTTCTTGTGGCCTTCCTTCAATGTAGAATGTTCTCTTCTCAAAAAAATATATATTTAGAAATCCTTAAACTGAATAAATATTTATGTGACAGATCCTGAGAAATGCTATGGGCTTAGAGAAGAAATCATGAAGGGGAGCTTTTTACCAATATCCTCACTTTTCAGGGCAATTAATGCCATTAAACTGAAGAAACCATGGAAGCTCTTCGGGCACTACATTGCCTGAAACTATGAAGGCTCAAAACCCTCAGAATGCTAAAGCTACCTCTGCAATACTTAACTGGAAAATGTATCATTTCCTTTTCAAGAGTTCACAAGGTTTCCTACTTGAAATTTTTTACTTTTCTATGAAAATCAATAACATTGCGAAACAATGAAATTTGGAAATACTACTTGGAAATACCTTCTGTTCCCTTGTAGGAAGTGAAACTAGGGTCTCTCCTGACTTCATATTTAATAAAACTCCATTCCTAATCCCTTTCTGTTACCCTTAATGTATCTCAATCTTGTCTTTGAAAAGAAAGACAAAACAGCAGATATTTTTCACAGTTTTTCTTTATATATTAAAAAATAGAGGCTCAAACAAAACATTTAGATTTTTTAAAAAACTCCTCATGCAAAGGCGTATTTTTTAACAGCCAGCAATCATCTCACCTATTTCCTTTAGCTCAAGCATGAAGAAGACTGAACCTCAAAGTGGCACCTCTTTTTCAGAACTAGTTGGAGGTACAGATTACAGTCTAGGTGAGAGAAATGCAAATGCTTTTTAGGAAATAAACTACTTTCCAAAATAAGCAGTTTTGAACATTATACAGCTAGTTCCCTCAATTATTGGAGATTTCTGAGATATGAATCCAAATTGCACCTTCTCAAACTAATGTCATATTTCTAAATTGAGTTCTGGTGTATGAGACACTACCATTCCCTTTTATTAGATGCTGTTGCACTTTTCATAGAATACTCCAATATTTTCATCAAAGATCAAGCTCTACAATCTAATGTATAAGCCATTTACCTAAGTGGACATCTGAATGGCATGTCCCGATTTAAAGTGATAGTTAAGCGTTCCATGAAATATACAATTTCAACAAAATCAAGGGAGAGCACCCCTGTTCCAAAATATCCTAAAGTATTTTAATTTAAGCCTTTGTGAAATTCAGACACAGAACGGATTTGAAAGTTGTCTTCCACAATCTGAGTGAGTTACCAAACTACTAGACCAATAAAAAAAAGCCAGAAATTCGTCTAGCTCAAAGTCTAGACTCTTCATTTCCATTGTCTTTCCTTCTACTGAAAGTGCCTGAAATAACATGCACAAGCCTTGTTTCAAGTTAAATAAAACCTATTTTCTGTATGAAGCTAATTTATTTACGTATCCATTTCAGTAGGGGCACTCCCTTCCTGCCCAGATTCTTCCCTTTAGCTCACAAATTCATAGAAAACTGATATCCATCCTATAATCCTAGTTAGAGGCACCAGAACCGACAGTGGTTTTGTAGCTGTTCAGAAACTGTCAAAGTGAAATTGTTTTTCAGCTTGCTGCTGGTTTGTCTCCAAGCTCACTTGATTTTGTTCTTTGCTAGCTTATAGCATGTCAAACAACGTAGCTTAACATGTTATACTCAGCATTTTGTCTGTTTCTCTTGTTCATTTTCACTCCCTTACTGCCCTCTCATGCTGCAGTGTCACATTTCTCATACAGTTCAATCTACACACCTGTGGACACAATATATTTTAATGTGCAGTAGT
Organism: Larus michahellis; assembly: GCF_964199755.1. NCBI lineage: Eukaryota > Metazoa > Chordata > Aves > Charadriiformes > Laridae > Larus > Larus michahellis. Next base: position 83,468,838 of record NC_133897.1, read on the forward strand.
ACACACCAGTGCTGTGTCAGCTCTAAGATCTCATAAACTAGCATTTGAATATTATTTTATCTTCACAGTTTCTGACCATTATTTCACAAGAACATACAACGAAAATAGCACACTCAGCTGAGGAGGGATTCCAGACAAAGTGGATATGCAACAGTCTACGACAAAAATTCAGTACTGAGTTGAGACAAAATGTTAATTTTTTTTTTGCAGAAAAAGAAGAAAAGGATGTGTAGAGAACGAAAAAGCTCATCCCATCTGTGTTGTTCTTATTCTTCTGTGTTCCTAGCAAACTGAATTGAATTTCCCAGTACTGTCAGAGGTTCTTAGGGTTCAGGATTCTTGTTTTTCCTTCCTATTCATCATCATTTTAGATGTTAATTCTATACAACTTTTTAATAAAAACTTTTGTGTTCCCTAGCAAACATAGCTGTTCAATACCAAAAGGGCAAATTCAAAGAAATGACTTAAATATCTTCACTTTTCTTCTCTTTTCAAAAGAGATGCCTATTAAATTGGCAGTGATAGAATGATGGCACACCACATGCATGCATTTATTCAGTGAAAAGATCTGGCATAGCATTTGGTGAGAAAGTAATTACAATCTATGTTAACACAATATGCATGATATGCCACTGATTGAACATTGAGTTATGTTTGATGTCAGTCATTTCTGTATTTCTTTTCCTCTTTACTGGCTGCATATATTTACAAAGTGCTGGGGGAGATGTTGCAGGGGGGGGGCCAAGGGGGGGCAGAAAATGAAAAGAAGATGGTAGGGATTTTTTTTTTTTTTGCAGGTTGCAGCGGTTTTGTTCTTTTCTTCAAGTAAAAAAGTATTGTTAACAGTGGTAATAAGTTAAGCAATATTTAATGATTGTCTATGGAAGATTTAAACAACAAATGCAATCCCAAAACACTATCCCAATAGCGGAGGCACCCCACTGTGAGTCACTCTAATACATTTTGTTTCCGAGCCACCACAAGTGACAGGGTCTTGTAGCTGGAACACTGTGCAATAATTCTCTGCATCCTGGGACAAAGGCTGGAGGGGTACCACTTCCAACACTTCCGAATGCAACATGGGATTTTCTCAGAATCGCTACCTCCATACTTACTCCTTAAAAATGTTCATTATTAAAAAACTTCAAAGAATGTTTCTTTACTCATAGGCACACTGTTAGCAGTAGCTGTTTATTTTATCAATATTATTTTATCTGCTTATTTCATGATGGGAAAAACATCATATACACCCAATATTTTGACACTGGATAAGTTTTTAAAGTAACAATTTCTAATTATGTAAAAAAAAAAAAAACACATCACCAAAATCTAAAGTATCTGTCAGTTTATTCTGAGACCTGGTTCATACTTATTCACAACAGATGGGAAAGTTTAATGCTATGTATCTTTTCAAGTTTCATATTGTTTAGACCAACCAAGTCTCTTCACAAATGTCAAGGTTATAGTTGCTTTCTTAACTATTATCACTACCTTTGTGGCCAGCTGATTCTCTGAGGATATGTGATAAGCTGAGTGGATATACTGAAAGTTAATGCCTTTTTTATCACTGAGATGGTGACATGGTTTATGGTAACATTCACAAAATATCTCTGAAATATGATAATACTGGAATTTTTTTGGTCCCTACATAAAGAGATGGGGGGGGGGTGTTTCCCTGATAAACCAGATTTTTTTTTAGAAACACATCCTTTGAAAACTAAGAAAGTGTCTGAAATCCAGTACAGAATTCTTAATTCTTTATGTACTCCCAATAATGTGGCTTTTATCAACCAGCCCCATTCCCCTACCACTCGAAAAGTCCTTCAAGAGTCCTTGGCCAGTTACCATTGCTAGTTTTCCCATATAATGAGATTTCTTGTATATCACTAAACTCCATATCCCTTAAGACAGTCTTATGGGACACAGGGTTTTTCTGCATTTTTTGCTGTAACTGGGCATTTTTCCAAATACCTAGCAGAGTGGATTTTCAGACTTCCAGGAAAACAACTACTGAGCATATTTTCAAAATGGTCCTGAGCATGTGCAGAACATACAGTGAAACTGACTGTACTTTCTACTTTTCGCATAGCATATAGTTCATCCATCCTGTGCAGAGAGCAGAAGTCCCAGTGCTGCGCCCAGGACATCCAAAATTCTTAAGATAAATTTGCTTGGTTTTCAATAGTTAAAATTTATGATTCCTCCTGGTACTCAAAGTCATGTCTAATCCAGTTGAGAATGGACATTTCTGTATAAACTCAGAAATTCTAGGATGCTTCTAAAAGGTGTTATTTATCAGACTATATATCTTTGGTAACAGCAAATTGTCCAGAGTTATATACATACATTGGGGTTTGAGGTTACTGCTAGGAGATATGGAACATGAATTTGCGTTATCTTTTGACTACTTGTGCATAAGAACCTAAGTGTACTGTGCTTGGCTGCCAACTGATCTTATCAGCAACATTACTGTTCAAAACCCCAATTCCTCTGATCTTGCAATTCCTCTCGTCAGAAAGATGGGTAGGGAACGCTAGCAAATTTCACTATCTGAGCATAGTAACAGGCAGCTTTTCCTGGCACACTGCATTAGCACTGTTGTTTCTGGGCAGTTTATTTCCTTTCACCTTCTGCATTTCCTGTTCATACACTGCTACTATGGTGCAGCCCATCATCGTAATGCCTTCTGTCTTTCAGAACAAAATGTGTTTCAGAGAGATGTATCAAAAGACCACAAATTCCAAGAGCTAGACAATTTTGGTTTTCTTGGACCAAACATGTTGCATTTATATCTCTGCTTCCCTCACTCTAGGACCAGTTTGACACATGGTTGTTTTTCTCAGACTCACCTTTTCCTCCAAAATATTTTTCTTACTGTTTATTCATCATTTGTCCATAACTTCAAAAAGACGGAACCTTAGTTGGTGTCCAAGGCCATATTAAATCTGATCCCTTGAAGATACTTGATTTTAAACTCTGAATAGTCTATTTCTGGACGTGATAAGTTTCAGAGGATAATTACAAGACACCTAGCAAGAAACTTAGTACTTCATCTGAATGATCACTGACTTGAGCTTCACAAATCTTTTCTCTACCATAAACACTGTAGCTCTTTATTACGCTTAGAAATACTACTGAATGAGAAATTGTTTGTTCTGCTTCCTGGGAGATTAATGCATATCTGTACTGATCAGGAACCGTTGAGATTTGGATACCTTGGCACAGTACGTTAGCAAATTGGCACAATGTTTAAAAAAGGGATATATGTATTTATCAAGTTGTATACTAACAGCAGTGGAACAGTCCATAACTCAAAAAGTGGCTGTAGTGCTACTAATGACTTGTGTTTTAGATAAACTTAGAAACTTTTGTGTTTATACTTTCACTGACAAGTAACAGAGCTGTAGAATAAAGAATGGCAAACAGAAGTTTGGAAGTTTTAGAGAAAATCATGTCAATAGCCTTACTCTATTTTTAGAGCAAAGCTTTAGCTCACGCATCTTTCTATACTTTTCTGCAGTTTAGTGTTTTGAAAATTTAAAATGTATTATGTGTTTTTCGTACCTTTGTCTTAATGTCTTAGCAAAACATACGTATATTATCCTCAGCAAGGATATTCTGAAACATCTCTCCTTGTGTAGTTGTGATTGCTATAGAGATCAGGAACTCATATCAATAAGGATTACTTGATCCATTAGGATGAAAGGATTCAGTTTCAAGAGAGAGCTCCCAAAAAGCCAACAGTGATGTCTGTGGCAACTAGTGAATTTGAATCTTAACCTACTTAATTACAACAAAAAGTAGAATTCACACAGCAGCTAAGCCACTACATTTTATCTCAAGCCTCCATTAAAGTCTCAGCGTCTTCAGCAGCCCCAGGTCATTGTTCATGAATGACGCTGATACATTTTTACCTGAAGTAAAACCTGCAGCTTTTGACAGTGAGATTAGACACGCATTCATCTTTTCATGTTTTCCAGAAATATAAAATGTGGATAGGGAGGATAAAATGTAAAAATGAGGTAGGAACATAAAAAAAAAAAGGGACACTGAATTCATAACGGAGTAGAAAAAATTCTAGGAAAGAGAGCTTTTGGGTCATCAAGACTTACTGAGAGTATAGGAGAGAAAGAGACTATACGAAAGGAAATAAATTTATAATGGACTGGAATGCCTTACCGAAATATAATTTTGATTTGTTTTGACTCCAGAGAGTCCAGTCAAATGGTACCTTATCTCTCTGTTTTATTGCATTCACAAATATCACAGAATCAGAATCACAGAATGGCAAGGGTTGGAAGGGACCTCTGGAGATCATCTAGTCCAACCCCCCTGCCAGAGCAGGGTCACTTAGAGCAGGCTGGGCTGGAACGCATCCAGGTGGGTTTTGAATATCTCCAGAGAAGGAGACTCCACAACCTTTCTGGGCAGCCTGCTCCAGTGCTCTGCCACCCTCAAAGTAGAGAAGTTCCTCCTCATGTTTAGATGGAATTTCCTGGGTTCCAGCTTGTGTCCGTTGCCCCTTGTGCTGTCACCAGGCACCACTGAGAAGAGTTTAACCCATCCTCTTGACACCCGCCCTTTACATATTCATAAGCATTGATAAGATCCCCTCTCAGTCTTCTCTTCTTTAGGCTAAACAGACTTGGTCTCTCCTTTCCTCATAAGAGAGATGCTACATTCACCTGATCATCTTTGTGGCCCTCCGCCGGACTCTCTCCAGCAGTTCCCTGTCATTCTTGAATTGGGGGGCCCAGAACTAGACACAGTACTCCAGATGCGGCCTCACCAGGGCAGAGTAGAGGGGGAGGATGACCCTCATCGACCTGCTGGCCACACCCTTTTTAACGCAACCCAGGAGACCACTGGCCTTCTTCGCCACAAGGGCACATTGCTGCCTCATGGTCAACTTGTCCACCAGGACCCCAAGGTTTCTCTCTACAGCCTCTAACCTGTGCCGGTGTATGGGGTTATTCCTCCCTAGGTGCAGGACCCTACACTTGCCCTTGTTGAACTTCATTAGGTTCCCCTCCACCCAACTCTCAAGCCTGTCCAGGTCTCTCTGAATGGCAGCACAGCCTTCTGGCTGTGTCAGCCATTCCTCCGAGTTTTGTACCATCAGCAAACTTGCTGAGGGTACACTCTGTCCCCTCATATAGGTCATTCATGAATATATTGAACAAGACTGGACCGAGCACTGATCCCTGTGGAACACTGCTAGTTACTGGGCCCCAACTGGACTCTGTGCCACTGATCAAAACCCTCAGAGCTTGGCCATTTAGACAGTTCTCAATCCACCTCACTGTCCACTCATCTAATCCACACTTCCTAAGCTTACCTATGAGGATGTTATGGGAGACAGCTTCAAAAGCCCTGCTGAAGTCAAGGTATTCAATATCCACTGCTTTCCCCTCATCCGCCCAGCCAGTCATTCCATTGTAGAAGGCTATCAGATTGGTCAAGCACGATTTCTCCTTGGTGAATCCACACTAACCACTCCCAATGACCTTCTTTTCTTCTATATGCTTAGAGATGACATCCAGGATGAGCTGTTTCATCACCTTCCCAGGGATGGAGATGAGGCTGACCAGCCTGTAGTTTCACGGGTCCTCCTCCTTGCCCTTTTTGAAGACTGGCATGACGTTAGCTCTCCTCCAGTCCTCAGGCACCTCTCCTGTTCTCCAAGACCTTTCAAAGATGATGGAGAGTGGCTTCACAACAACATCCGGCAGCTCCCTCAGTACTTGGGGGTGCATTCCATCAGGGCCCATGGATTTGTGGGTATCAAGTTTGCTCAGATGATCTCTAACCTGATCCTCCTCGATCGAGGGAGAGTCTTCCTTACTTCAGGCTCTCTCCTACCTCCAGGGTCTGGGGTTCCTGAGGGCCGGCCTTAGCAGCAAGGCTGAAGCAAAGACGGCATTCAGTAACTTCACCTTCTCTGCATCCTCCGTCACCAGGGCACCTACCTCATTCAGCAGCAAGCCCACATTTTCCCTAGTCTTCCTTTTACTGCTGATGTACTTAAAGAAGCCTTTCTTATTGTCCTTGACATCCCTTGCCAGATTTAATTCCAAGTGGGCCTTAGCCTTCCTTGTTGCATCTCTGCATACTCTGACAGAGCTCCTATACTTCTCCCATGTGGCCAGTCATTTTTTCCACATTCTATAAACTTCCTTCTTCCATATGATTTTTTTCCAGAAGCTCCCTACTCATCCGTGCAGGTTTCCTGTCTCCTTTGACTAATTTCTTGCTCCTAGGGATGCACCAATCTTGATCTTGGAGGAAGTGGTGCTTAAATATTAACCAGCTCTCTTGCACAGCCCTTCCTTCTAGAGCCTTAGACCATGGGATTCCTTGAAGTAGGTCTTTGAAGAAGCCAAAGTCAGCTTTACTGAAGTTCAGGATTGTAATTCTACTTTTTGGCCCGTGTCTTCCATGCAGAATCCTGAACTCCACCACCTCATGGTCACTGCAGCCAAGGATACCCCCAACCTTCACATCCCCTACCAGACCTTCTTTGTTTGTCAGCACAAGGTCCAGCAAAGAACCTTTCCTTGTGGGTTCCTTCACCACCTGTGTCAGGAAGTTATTGTCAATGCTTTGCAGAAATCTCTGGGACTGTGCGTGCCTGGTTGTGTTGTCTTTCCAGCAAATGTCAGGGTAGTTGAAGTCCCCCATGAGAACCAACGCCTATGATTGTGCAGCAATTTCCATCTGTCTGTAGAAGGCCTCATTGACTTCCTCTTCCTGATACAGTGGTCTGTAGAAAACACCCACAACAGTGTCTCCCATATTACCCTGACCCTTAATTCTTACCCATAAGCTCTCAACACATTCTTCATCCACTCCTAGGCAGAGCTCAATACATTCCAGTTGCTCTCTCACATAGAGAACAATTCCACCACCGCACCTGGCTGGCCTGTCTTTCCTAAAAAAGTACGTAGCCATCCACGACAGCATTCCAGTCATGCGAGCTATCCCACCATGTCTCTGTAACTGCAATGAGACCATGGCCCTGCGACCACACACAGATCTATAGTTCTTCCTGTTTATTCCCCATGCTGCATGCATTGGTGTACAGGCATAATATAAAATACTTCAAAACACCCAGCTAAATATTTGTAATGGCTAGGTTCATTACTATAAATCCTATGAAAATGCTGTATCCTACCCCCTATCTGTGCATACATTTAGGTTTGTACTCTGTACGGTTGTATTAAAATTAATAAGAGAGTTTTATGCACATAAGAAACACATACAAACCAAATCTTTATACTGAAAATAGAAAGCATCAGAAATAAGAAGCCAATTTGCCTAGACAGGGGATTAACTTTATACTTGTATGCCATGCAGAAAAGCTGACAAATGGCTATCCTCACCTTCAAAGTGTTGATTATAATTTGTATTGTGTAGGCACTTGTAAGTGCACATGCATGTATCTTCGAACCATGCGTACATACTTAATTATAGATATGAATGGAAGAGAGGAAGCAAGTGCGGTTGTGTAAACCGTTACCCAGAAGCAGTAATTGCATTATGGTGTTATGTTTGCCATCTACTTTAAAAGATTCACCTAGACCTCCCTATGTCACTTCAATGCATGGTGCAAGAATGTACACACATATGAACAATATTAAAGATCACAGTGAAAATGTGCACATGAACCATCATTAATATGGTTACAAATACATGAATATGTATTTGCATTACATCTGGTGTTAGTAAAAGCAGTGGTGTTTCTTATTACCCACAAAATGACGACTCCCAGACATTATTAAAAGACTCTGTTTGTCTGTATCAACTACACAAACTCAGATAATCTTGATAATAAGACTTTCTTCCTTCAGCTGACAGAAATGACAGTAAAAAGAATAAGAAAAGGCTCCTTAAGAAAAAACCTTCTACCACAAAGTAATACCAATATCAAGGTAATATGAATACCAATGTAATACCAATAACACCAATCTGTTTTAACTGGTAATATCCCTTTGCACCACACTGCATAAAATATAGTAGAAACCACTATTAATATTTTTTTTATCATTTCCATAAATTTCTTTTTCTCTTTTCCTTGTAAAAACATTCTGCCTGACCCCTGCCTTTGAAATTCTGTCACATTTCACATTGGAAGTTGTAACAGCTCAGGATGGCTTTCTGATCAATGAACCTAGCAATTTACAGTGTAAATTCATAGAACGCTTACAAAAAATGAAGATGAATCATAATTTCAACTCAAATGTTTACAGGACAAGCCACAACAAACTACGTGCCTTTGTAAACAGCAGAACAACACTGGTCCTTTTGTGTTTTGAGCAGTATGAGTATGTCAATACAGTCTGATCAGAACTTTACTCATTCTGAAGAAAGCAACTAAAATAAAGAACAAAAACAAAAAACAGCAAAAATCAAAGATTTTGCCTTATACCTCACTGAATACCTATATTTGTGCAAAGCACTGATAAAAATTATGAGTGTTGATACCTCCACAAGCTACAAGACAACCGAATAGTTCTCTGATCTTTTCTTTGTCTTTCAAAAATAAAAATCGGGGAGGGGCAAGGTTACACGAATATGATATTTGAATTTTTTTGTGATATACAGATACCATCCAACCATTCCTGTCAAAAGTTTGATTGTCTCTGCTAGTGCTCAGCTAATTTAACCACAGTGTTAAAACTGTCAGTGGTACCCTTTGTGCAGTAATTGAACGGTGCTAAGGAGCTTCATGACCTTTGAAAATGCCAGCTCCCAACCAGGATCTGATGTAAAGTCTTTGCAAGCACACACATCCTTCTACAAGATATAACTACTGCAGCTGTCACACTCAATTTTTTCTAATGTCAAACTCAGTTTGTATTGTGTTTGGCATATTGAATTCTGTGCATACTGGTAGATGACAAGTCTTTTTATTTATTTCATGTAATGTTTTTTAGAGATATAATCAAAACCATAGTGTTGAAAAGCTTTTGTCTAAAGTGTGAAGGATAATGTCTTCTTTCTGATTGCCTCCTAAGGCTTATGCATTAGTGGTCATCATCTGAAATGTCTGAGAGTTTCCACTTTCTGTCAGAATGTTACTTCACCTGAAGAATTTCATCATTTATTTCACAACATGTAATGGAATAGGTTATCTGGCTTCAAAAATGGAATAGGTTATCTGACTCCAAAAATGGTTTATATTCCTATTATAATGAAGTTCAAGAGGCTTTTTTTATGATGAAGAGATGCTACAGTGAAAAAGATCTATTCATGATCCTATTTTTTTAGCATCATGTGCATATGTTTCTCTGCATTACTATGTAATAAACCAGTATTTCCACACAGAGTAAAATATAACGTTAGAAAAGAATATGGATCATCGGTAAAAGGAAGTGGTATTTCGCACTTCAGATTCTGAGCTCATTGATAAGTGTTTTAGGTAGTTCTCAGGAACAATGAAGGAGTCGTTAATGCCTGTCCTTACACATCTGACACTTCTGCCAAATATTATAATTCCCTCTAGGAATATATATATATTCCTATAAAACCCTCTAGGAAAGAGTGAAAATAAGTATGTGTATTTAACAGCAAAATACATTAACAAGAGAAATCTGGCAGCATAAGAGAGAGACTGCAATGTAAGACAGGACAATATGCAAATGTAAACAGAGCTAAAGAGCTACTATTTTTCAAAATTATTTAAAAAATAGGTTTCTGGGGGTCTAGCTGCTGCATCCAAAAGTAGTCAAAATAATATTAATCATGAACAAATTTAATTCTACTCTTCTAGTTATTTTTTTTTGTTCCTTGATTGTTTGTTTGTTTGTTTGTTTTCCTGGCTGAAAATAATGAAATATCATTTATTACCAACAAGAATATTTCAAATTCCTTTTCCTCCCCCCCCGTCCCAGAAGAGTATCTTCCAAGACTTTGGGTATTCAAAATGGACTCTCCATCAGCCTCTTCTGCTGGAGCTATGTTTTATTACCTGAAGCACTTCCATTCAGGTGAGAGGATAGAGAATCGTAGCCTCAGAATCAGGACAATAGGAAAATAGGATATTTCAATTCCAGATTGTGATGCAAGAACAATTCATTCCAAACAGACAATATCAACAGGCATGAATATGATACCTCATCCAGCATACCTTGTTTAGTGTTTAGCACACTTTCCCTAGAAAGTGGGCGCCATGGACTCAGATTCCCTAAAGATAGGGGATGAGTTTCTGAGTCTTAGAGTAGAGAGGAAGGCATGGCACAGAATTATAGGTTTGTTGCAAAGACCAAACTTTGGAGAAGAAATGTTTTCCTCCAGCAGTACTATTCAGCATTTTTTTCCACTCCTGTGATGAATGCTAGGACTACTGAAAATTTATTTTACAGAAAAATTACCACCTTTATAATTTCAACAAATCGATATATTCACATTCATCATCTCACTTTGAAATATTTGGTGATTTCTATTAACACAAGAATCTAAAGCAGATCACTGCTAACATTTTTACCTCAGGACTGAAACAGAAGATTAAAAATTAATATAATAAAATAAAATAATAATATAATCTCCTCCAAAATGTATTTGGTATCCCAAGCAGAGTTCAGTGGAAAATTAGACAAGTACATTTCCCGTATCTTCTCTTCACATAATCCCTTCTCCAAGCAAACAGTAGAAGTACTTTACATATGGGATACTCAGCATTCCTAAGACTGAGTAGGATCTCAGTTTTTGTTATGACCGCAACCAAGAATGCCACCAGCATTTCACAGACCTTCAAATTATGTTACAATCTACGCAAAAGTTTCTTAATTTTATCCCACCCTACCTCTGCTCAATTATATCTGCTCAATTCTAAACTTGAAAACTACAGAACAGCTCTTATGTACTATTACTACTGTATTACTTTTTGTCTGTATAAGATATTGATACATATTTTTTTAAAAATAAAACAGATTCATGTTCACCTTTCTTCCTTACTGACAGAGGCTGAGTCTTTGAATTATGTTACCCATCAATGACCTAACTGTGTTCATCTAAATTTTATTGACAGCAGTGCTGTTTCTTAAAAGTATTAACACCCTCTATTGAGCAGTTCTGCAGACTGTCTTCAACCAAAAAATATGAAATCACGAAGTCTTTTTCAGTTTGAACAAAAGCAACAAAGACTGCAAAGCAGTTAGAGAAATGCTTTCAAGTTAGGAAACTATGTGACCTTTATCTAAGCAATCCGTGCCACTCTCTAGCAGTAGCAGATTTCTTTAGACAAATAGGTTTTTGGCTTAGATTTCTCAGTTGTGTTGTCCTCAGATGGATTAGAAATTCCTGCTTAAAGTTTCCCTGAGGAACCAACTTGCATATCTTCTGTCTTCCACATATATTTTCCTACATTACATGTATGATAGATATAGCTAAAAATGCCAACTATGATTATTTCTTCAGTTTGAAGCTAAAAGACAAATTTATTACTATTATTTTGCCAGATTGCCTGTACATGTTCACATGCCATAGTGTCTTAGTCATGGTATAAAAAAGTGTGTCACCCTGTGGTCAAAAGAAGGGAGGGCTAAAGTAAACTCTGGAACTGCGCACTCTACAAGAAAGTCATTCAGTCCCCCCTAAAATTGAAACCCTAGGTAACTAGCACCTTCTGGTTCCTTACACTTCTATTTTTCTTTATGCAATAAGGGCATGGAAGAACCTTGCTATTAGAGGTACTCTACTGTAGTAAATATGTACATGCAGCAAAACTTAATCCCTAACTCAAATAGTCTGTCTTCAAAATAAAGCCAACACAGTTGAGGAACCAGAAAAAAATTGTTCCGCTAAAATCAGTGCAAATCTGACGCACCATCAACACAGAGAGAGAGGGAATGGTGCAAGGTCACTTAAAGGCAGAAAGGTAAGCAGAAGAGACCTGGCTTTGGGGTTTTATTTATTGCATTTTCTGGCAAGAAAACCTCATATATGATGTACATATAGGCTTTTGGTCTATATTGACCTCACAGAGAAATAGTAGGTATACTGAAACAGTTCATTACTATGATGGCATGTATCCAAACTTTTAGCCAGGGCTCCATGTCCTGAATATTCCCCTAATAATAAGGCAAATAAGTGATAAGATGGTTAAGTAATAAGACAGTTTGTCTTATCACTCTGAACAAATCATTTTAGACACAACATGCTGTTAATTTCACAGAATTAGAAGAGGCCTAGCTAAGAACTAAAAATTACTTGAACAGAAAGTTGGTTCTGTTTTACCTCAAACCAGGACATTCCACCCCTTATTCCATACCATTTTCGTCATGCTCAGATCACTAATACTTCTATCTATCAAATCTATACATACACTATATATATATATAAATAGATATATGCAGGTTACTCAGTTATGATTTTAACTACAAAAGTCCAGTAAGTCCATTTAGTTCATAACTGTAGAGTTGCATCATTCATTGTGAACTAACATTGAAACAAAAATAATTTATATCTCTAACAGTACAGGCCTGATCAAAACCCTAATAAATTTAATCAAAAAGGCACCCATGGAACTGAGTAGGTTTTGGGTCAGTCCCTTTGTTTATATAATAAACGCTCTCATAGTTTCGTTGCTAGACTTTGAAAGGTACTTTGCGTGTTATTTATCAGAAGGGTTGGTACATTAAAATTACTAGTTTGTGACATTGTAATTTGGTTTGTAAGATTTTGTGAACAGTAAAATGTTGTGCCACAGCTACCTCTTCATAAATGTCACACTTTATACAAGATTTTCCTGTAATAAAATGCAAATTATACTTTCTGGGACTGTATTTTTTCATTGTGACACCAGGGAATTTAGTAAATTGTAGGACAGAATTCTACTTCTGTTGTTTTGCCAAGAGGTTATTGTATTGATATTTCCTACAGCAGTGCCTGAATTCTTGTGTGCTGGACATTAGACATCACCTCTCATAAGAAAAAAAAATCTCTAAGAAAATCTCTTTTATGTTTCAGAGCATTTTAGAAATAAATTTGCATTCCTCCATCACCTCAGTGGTCATTTTCTGGAAAACATACCTGGCAATCAAGGATGTCCTCTGAATACAGTCACATTGCGCTGTTAGTGGTCTGAAAGCCATAGAACTGAGAGTGGAAGTATAAATTATCTGATTAAAGGTATTCTCCCTGTGGAGCATGTAGGTAAACATAATACCCCTGAAGATTTCTTCAGAAGTGACTGCCGAGGTAAACTGCTATTGAGGACTTAGTTTCCTTGAGCTTGAATTTCATTGAAATATTGTTTGTCTCTCACAAGCTTAGATTGGTACAATTTCACAGTGATTCCTACTTCAGTGATTGTTTTACAGACCTGAACTAGCTTTAAACTATTAAAAAAAAAAAAGTGTGGCCTTTTATAAGTACACTTGCAAATAGCATTAAACCCAGTATATTCAAGCTGTGTACTAATCAAAAGTTGCTGGGTCTGGGTCCCCAGGTCGTACCAACTGATGTAAGACCACTGGCTGGTGTTGGGCTCCCTAGTTGGGCTCTTGTGCAGTGGTGTTAGAAAAAAAAAAAAAAACCAAAAAAACCCCCAAAAAACCCAAAACTCTAAAGTTTCCAAAGCCACACCTTAAAACAGGACAGGGAAAATCGTGTACCAGTGACAAAATGCATACAAGATAATTGTTTCATGTTGCATATCTAAAATTCTAGACAAAAATAGACTTTTTTTTTTAATAATAAAGGACAAGAATTCAAGATTTTAGGATCATCTTGAGAAAGGCATATTTTCAGCCATTCTAAATTAGAAATATTGTTATTGTCACAGGTGGTATCCACTGTACTTCTTGTACACTTTTCCTATAAGCAGTTTTACAGAATAAGGTAGCTGTCTTGAATATCATGCTAAGCAATTGTACCTGCAACAGTTGAGTATCATATAAATAATTTTTTAATTTTGTGCAGGGCTCCAAGAGGTTTGAGCAATTCTTTATTTGCCGTCACAGTAAACTCTATTTCAAAACTGAGTTTTACACAAAGAGTTGCACATCTAAGATAAAACACTTCTTCCAACTCTAGTTTTAAACGGCCAGTTTCCTGAAGTAGTCACCCATCCCTGAAGAAGCTAAAGGCCAGTGGTAACCTGGGTTAATGAATATGAGATGAAGTTACAGCAAAAACCAAAAGCAAGCATGCTATAACAGCATTGTAACTGTTTCAGAATATGAAAATGTTACTGAGGTAAAATCTTCAGTCACCTATATTGTGATTATAACTTCAAATCTGTTAAAAATGCACTGAGATGGGCTGTCAACAGTCATGATAAAGATGATTTTCCTGTTCTTTCCTTACAGTGCCTCATCACCATCACATTTAATATACGTGACCTGATACTGTCTGCTAAGAATTAATCTTGCTCCACTACAGAAAGTCAGGGGCCACCGATCTTCACAAAAGAGTGTTAATCAACAGCACAGGTAGAACAGATTCATCAGTGTTCATGATATGCTGCAGAAAACATCATCAGACATTTGTTTACAGCCAAGGGTATTTTTTTTTCCAGCTCTTTATTCGTATTTATTTTTCTGCACCCTAAACACATGAAGTTCTATGAGTTCTGAATAAAATCACACTTTATTGTTTTGGAATGACATGTGGCTGGTTGAATTAGCATTTGCATGTGTCAGACAGAGCTTGTATATTAGTAGCATCCAACTCAAATTCCTAAATTTTTTTGTATAGTCCATTATGAAGTTGTACTCCATTTCTACGATATAGAAATATTTGACAGAAAGCAACAAAAGTTACACAAGGATTGACTGAAAGTAGCTAAGCAATGTAAACCCCATGGCTTTTAAACTTTCCTGGAAGTCCAGACAACATTGCTCCTACTGGATCGTACCTTGGTTTCTGTAAAGGTGACAGAACCTGAACATTTGTCTGATTACTCAAAGCACAAACCTCCTTATACTGCTCTGTTAATGGTCCTTAGCTGACACAGAGGAGTGAAAGCACAGTCAGTCATCCAAGCCAATTTCTTTACAATCATCTCCATCGAGCAAGCCAAAGGTAGTACCATCAGTTAGAATATTAATTTTATGGTGCAGAGAAGCTGGTCACTACATTTGAACAGAGCTCATAATCTATTTATATGATTTTGCTGCCAAACTGGGGGAGAGGAGGAAAAGAAAGTAAAGAAGACGACAGAGGGAGGAAAACACCCCACTGTTTAGCTGTCCCTCCTTTTTTATTGAAAAAAAAAAAAAAAAGAAAGGAAGGAAGAAAGAAAGAATAAAAAAAGAAATTGCAAACACTGGTAGTAATTAGTGTAATTAGTGTAAAGCCATGCCCACAACGTCAACGTACCTCAAAACCTAACTTGGAAGGACAAGCTTCCAAAATTTAAGGATAGCTGGACTCATGTCCATTTAAGCTTTAAGCATATACTCACAGGTATAGCTCCTGATTTTGAAAGAAACCACTTTCAGGCTGTCTGATGAAAACCAGCAGCAGCATGGCATAGGTCACCACCAGTATGACCTATATTCAAACTAATAACCTGGAGGTAAGTAGATCTTACCTTCATCACAATCAGCAGCAGCAGAGAGAAATCTGGCAAACTGGCTTCCTGGCTTTCCTCCTTTAGCTGTCAAAATTTGTAAGACAATTGCAAAATCTGTAGCAATAATAAAAGACTAGACAGTATTTCCAGTAATATCTACTATTCCAAAAATTATTTCTCTTTCTGGAAAAGTCAGTCAAATCAAAGTGTTTACACACTATTTTATACACACACACACAAACGTACACACACACACAAACACACTCCAATGAGCAGACAGACAGCTAGAGACAGTGCTCAGGATATTTCAATTTTTTTAAAATCAATTTACAACACAAATAGGAGAGAGCTAGAAGACTCTTCTTGCCTTGGCTTTGTCTCAAGTGACAAGTGATATATAAAAAACCTGCTAAGTAGTTTCCGTTATGTTTAAGTATTTTCTATTTATCACCAAACATCATAGTCTGCCTATACTTCTGCTAGTTTTTGTAATCAGTTATTATTATTTATTCTAATGTACATGAACCGAGTTTGTTAGTGCTTGATTTAAGGCAGTTATAAATTTCCTGAAATATATATGTATATCTGTATGTATAAAAATGTTGCACAAGTCTGAAATTACAGAATTACCCACACATCAGCCCTAAAATATACTGCCCTAATTTGAAAAGTAAATTAAATAACTTTTTATGAGTTGGACAGGGAGGAATAAACATAAAAATGTATCATAGTTTGTCAATTCTTTTAATGATTTTTATTTCTTCAATAAAGAGGGAATAATTTATCTTGTCTGAATTTAAATAAAGAAAGAAGAAAAAATGCTTACTAAAAGAGTTGGCAGTGAATTAACTGTAATGTAACAGAGAATATTACAGCTTCTGTACTAGTCTGTTTAACATGCACCACTGAAAGACTGCCATAAAGTTTCATTTGTCATTTACCACTACACTGGTCCCAAGTAGTCTGAATGATCTTTATGTGAACACATAATTGACAAAGGAGATTGGAATAAAGATATTTTTTTTTGTTTTATTAGTTGGTGTTCTTAACTAGTGCATAGAAAAAAAAAAAAGGCTGATTTTGTTAACTGTAAGGTCTCACTGGAATAGAATTTCTATGGATACATGAAAATCAGCTGAAAATATGCATCTTTTAGCTGAAAACAGATATATCACCCTGAAACAGGTGAAATTAAAATACAGTATCATTAATTATTTGTTTACAGAAAATCTTCATAATCAGTCTGAAAGCACTAAAACAAAGGAACACCGAAAACAAAGGGAAAAAAAAAAAAGAAATGGAAGAATAATTATTTCCAAACTGTTAAAAATGTGTCCAGTTGCTTATGGTGAAAACTTGAAAACTGACTTTATGATACTGGAGGGAGTGTAAAGCTGGGACATGCAAGTCATAACTGCAAATGTCAACCTTTAACCTTCGCAGCAGAAATGACTTCAAAGTAAGTATTCACTTGACCGATGCATAACCTGAAAGCTAAATGGGTTGAGATCATTCTGGCTCTGATGACCTAAAAGGGACATGCAGGTCATGCTTCAGCACTCGTTTGTTAGTAAAGCTTCTTAGCACATATGAAACTGTGGGCACTGAAATCTTCATCTAAAAAAAGAATTCTTAAAATTCCCCAAACTGGCTGAGTTTCCACGGCTCATTTACTCTGCTTCCTTGCTTTGTGCAGAGGGAGAAAGATAAGTAGAATTCATGCAGAACTGCGTTATGCTATCAAGGAAAAAGTGACTCCCTGGGACAGACAGAATACTTTCCTTTATGGTTTTAAAAGCCAACTGCATTTTTACACTCAATAAAGATCCCCTGCCACAGCACAGCCCCCATTAACCCCTCTATTTGGCAGAGCACTTATGCGTAGGGGGAAGGAGAGCCTGGAGGGGAGGTGGGAGTATGACCTAAGGCAAGTGAGATCACCTGCCTTCTTATATGAGACTGCTTTGGTGTTGGCTTCATATGTTACTGATGCTTGGAGCTGCATTAAATTATATTGTTTGCTCTCCGACCTCTTATGGGAAGCTGGTGGAAGTAAGAGGCTGAGAAATGGATGGGTGTCAGCATAGAGATATCTGTTTGTGGGTGCAAGCCTGCAGGAATTCTGGTATCACGTTCTGTGTAACACCAATATATGGGTGCCTGAGTCCATATAGTAAAAGCCATCTGCACATCTAACGCAACATTTCTTCTTCCTGGGGAAGCAAGTGTGGTTTTGGTGTTTTACAAGCTCTTCAGGAACCAGTGGTGTAACTCCTCCCCAAGGTTCAACTGTATTTGAGCTAAGTTCTGGTTTTGATACAGTATAGCTAGGTAACTTTGGCTCAGCCCTCTGAGGAAATGCTAAGTTGTGAGAGCTGTGAAGTCTATATATCAGAGGTATCCAAATAAGAAAGGTAAGACTGCAGAAAGAAGTAGCAATGTTGAGAGCAATAGTTAAGTGCACAAGGATTCAAGAGGAAAAGCACTAACGCGAAAGAGTACAAATTGCTAAGGAAAAAACAGAGAGTTGTAAGACAGCAACTCAGCAGCGCTGAGGATGAGCCCATTCCCAGGAGTAACAGAAGCTGACCCCTTCCCATCAGTCTGATGATTGCTTGGACAGCAAAGATTCATCTTTAATATTAACAGTTAGTGTAATAGCTCATTAGCTCTCACTACCTATTCTGTGATTTAGCCATTAAATAATTGCTTTGCAATTTAAGCTGTGCATATCCTGTTTGCAGAGTTACTTTGCTCATGTTAAATGTCTTCTGAACAAAATGACTCAGAGATGAAGTGTTACAGTGGTCATACATAAGCCTAAATTGGGACAGCAAAAAGGGACACAGACCTTACAGTGCCCCCAATTTATCAAAATATGACATAGACAAAAGCAGCAAATTAGAAAAGTATCATACATACTTTGTACGCGTGCAGTACCTAGCACTTCTTTACCCAATTTGTCTTCACGCACCTGACCTAAGCAGATAGAAAACAGATGTAAAAGGAGAAAAAATGACAGTTCGTCTCTTTGTCCTCAGCTTGTGCCCATGTAGGTGGCAACACAATTTGCAAGGCAAGGTCCTGGCATGAATTGCGGAGGAGAGAGACACCCCAAAGTGGGAGAATTAACAGTTTAGAACTACTTAGAGAAGGTGAGTACACTAAAATTCACGGGACCAGGTGAGGTTTACCTAAGGGTGCTGAAACACAGTGATAGTGAAATTGCCATCTCTTACCTACCAAATCTTGTGACAACTGAAGGAGGATCTTGGTCTCTGCAGATCAGAATGAAAACTTGGTAATGACACTGTTGGAACTAACCATTCCTGATCTGAATCTCGCTTTCCAACAGTCAGGATTTCCCAGCAGGTATATTAGATTTATCCTTTCTACTCCACCCTCTTTTTTATAATAACGTCCTTCATGCCTTAATCCTTTCTGACTTTATTCTGTCCTTCCAAATCAAATAATGATGGTAGAAGGTTAGCTTTGAAACACACTGATTTCTAAACCATTTCCTCATCACAGAAGCTTAACCTGAATGTCACAGTGTAACTGCAGTTAAGAAAAATCTGTATGCGTGTATATATTTGAAACTTGCTTGACAACAGTGAAAGCGCTATCAAGCACCCAGAAGAGCACTGGGATTTTCTCTTTTGAAATGGCAGCAGGGGAAAAAAAAAAATCTAGAATACTTACAATCCCGAAGTCTGTCAAAATATTGAACACATGAACCTGACTCTGCAAAGCCTGACCTGTAACTTGGAAGTCAGTCACCCCACAAAGTGACAATATAGTTGTCAGGCCCGCTCTCCACAATATCATTGGTTGCAAGCTGAAACCAACTTCTGTCAGAACCTGAAGTGCTTTTGAATAGTTTTGATACTGCATTGTTAGTATCCTTTGCTTAATAGTTTGCTATATTGTAATTTTTTCTCCCAAATTAGAGATACAATTTACGCTGTAATGCCTAATCCACTAGTTCTCAGACTGATAATATGAATTAAGAGTGATCTATGGAGAGATAACAGGTCACAAGATGTCAGCCTCTCCTTTTTTTAAACAATAAACATTATTTTTTCTTTTTATTATATATCTTCCCTTTAGGAACACCTCCAGTAATTCAAGGAATATTATAAGACATGATTCATAATTCGTGATAAAAGTTTTCATACACTAATATCAAGTTACCATTGTTATTTAGCCATTTAACTTATAACTTTGTTCAAAACTATTATATAAACTTCCCTTACATTCACTCGTCTTCTCCAAATTACATTCAAGACAACATTAAAATCTCAGAAACAGGATCAGAAAAGTTTAGTAGAATTTAGCAGCTTAGTTATGGGTCTTGACAACTTAGTAAGTGAAAATCCTGAGCAGGAGGGTGCCAGAAAACTTCCCTCACTTTCATCCACGCACGCACAGCACTGGAAATAAATGAATAAAGCAACATAGTTAAGGGACAATGAAAAATACTCTCAAAGGGTCAATCCAAGAACCATCCTTTGAGTTTAAGCTGTGTGAAGAAAAGAAAGTTCAGCAAGGCCACACAAAGCAGGGAACAGGGAAAGGAAAGTTCTACTTGCTTTCCCTCCCAGCACACAGGGAGGACATCCAAGCCACCATTTTTACCCTTACTTGCCTTGTATTGTTCCATTGCCATCAGTATTACAGTAACATTTACTTGGAGTGAAAAGGTCAGGAGAATGAGAGACTGGTCCCTTGTATGCCTACCCTCCCTTTGCCCTTATGGGACATCCTGTGACTCCTGCAGCTGGAAATCTGCTAGTCTAGATGACATATTCCAAGTGTTGTCCTTTCTCCAGTGGATAACCTAGGACCGATCTGTACTTGAAAGGAGCTGCCGTGCAATTATTACTGCTGCTGTGTCCCTGAAAGCAGGAGGAGTCTATCAGTATTATTAACATAGTGAGTAATATGTGTGCTATTTGCAACACAGACACATACGCTATAGAGCTGCCTTTGAACGCAACGTCTTATCAGCTGGTGATTACTTCAAAGAGAAAAAATAACTGCTCATAATAAGAAGTCAAGGGAACGAGTTTCTGACTTGGGTTACTTGCCAGAGGAGGAGCAGAGTAACGCTTGTCTTCACTTTCATTTGTGAAGTAGGATATTTCCCTAACACAGTCATTCATTTCCTTGTCGTATGCACAGAGAAGTGTTGCTGCAGAACCTAAACAAATTTATAAGCACTATTAGGAAAATAATGAATAGCTAAGAACCAAGAAAAGAAACTCTTCTCTGGATGGCCACTTCCATAAATCCTATCTGTGAGGCTTCTGGAATATCCTTACCAACTACTGGTCATTCAGTCCAGAATGTTACATCAATATTACTATAGTAGTTCCTATGTTTGTTTTTTTTTTTTTTTCTTCTCAGATAAATGTTTAATGTGAGCACATTTGCACAGTAAGGAATATAAAACTAACCAGATGGGATAAACTATTTGGTAAAAATGCTTTCTACATTAAAATGGGAAGCTTTGTCAACTCTGCGGTTTGGAAGACTGTATTTTTTTTTTTTTACCTAACAATCCCAGAAGGTAAAAACAACGCCTGAGAGAAGAATCTTATGATGTGATATACCTAAATGCTGTCCTGCAAGTAATATTTTCAATACTGAATAAAATTATTGCAATTCCCCCTTTTCTTTCTTTTTTTTTTTTTTTAACAAAGAAAAAAGCATGCTTACATTCAGACAAGAACACTCATCAATACTGGAAGAAACCAAGGCACATTTCTGTGCTAAAGCATACTGGCTCTTAAGGCACAGAGAAAATAAACATAATATACTAAAAGACAGTTACCCCCATTAGGTAAAGAGTACAACTAGCAGCTACAGTTGTTAAATGGTTAAGACTGCATGTACTTGGTTCAGTAAGAATTCAATGGCCAAATCCAGAAACACGAACAAAAAGATTAAAAAAGAAAATAATCCAAAGGAGATCATTGTAGCAGAGAGAGCAAGTAGTCAACAAAGGAATGTATTCCTGTGAAAAGGGCTGCCCCATATTGTTGTGTGCTGCTATCATCTACACAGGTTTTTGAGATCGTTCTTCCTGCACAGTGTGGCTCACAGGTGCACTCATAATCCCTGAGGCAATGGCCTTGGGGCTGGGGAAACTTGTACCTTTTAATCACATAATTAGATAAAGGATTTCTTAAGAACTAAAAACCAAAAGTTTGATTCACGTATATTGAGGCATATTGTCTGGCAGACGTTATGCATACAAATACTCAGGTTCTTTGAGGAGCCGACAGGTAATATCAACTCAGGTGTTCAGACATCCCTGGTCATGGTTTCTGCCTGACAGTCTGTTGAGGACTGGTAGTCAGATTAATCCCCACAGAACAGGAAAATCTCAGTGTCTTTTTCAGAATATTTCATGAGAAATATTTTTTATTCCTTACCTAGTTCTAGCCTGAACGTTTGAATGTGTTGCCGGGTGCGGGTGCCCCGGTGCCGGCGGCGGGTGCTGCGGGGCGGCCCCTGTGTCGCCGGGCCGGGGCTGCCCCGTGCCGGACACAGCCGGTTCCAGCCGGCTCCAACGGCCCCAGCGCAGGGCACAGCTGAGCCCCTCAGCCACGGGCGGGCGCCGCGGGGAAAGCCTGGCTCAGAAAGGGCAAAACGCTGCCCGGCAGCCAGGGCTGAGGGAAACCGGGTGAGAAACAGCCCTGCGAGCCCCGAGGGGAGAGCGGGAGGAGGGGAGGAGGGGCTCCGGGCGCCCCCGCGGAGATGCCCCCGCCGCCCCGGCAGAGACCCCGCTGGGGCGGGGGTTTCCCTGCAGCCCCTGGGAAGGGCCCGGCCTGGAGCGGGGAAACGCGTGAGGGGGCAGGAGCGGCAGAGAGGAGCTGCCGTGGGCTGACCGCAGACCCCCATTCCCCATCCCCCTGTGACACTTGGGCAGGAGTAGGTAGAGGAGTTGGGGATGGTGGAGTGAAGTTGAGCCTGGGAAAAGGGAGGAATGCAGAGAATGTGGCTTTGTTTCTCACTGTCCTAGTCCACTTTAACTGGCAATAAATCGATGTTTCCCCAAGTCACTCTGTTTTGCATCTGAGCGCCACAGAATGCTACTGCAAACTCTTTACAACCAGGCTTCAATTTCACTGAAACAATGTTGGAGCCACCAAGGCTATCAGATAAATACCAGGATCCATACAAATGTTGAAAGACAAGGTTAAATAGATAAAAAAGAAAATGCAAAAGGGAAAACATTATGACTAGTCCCGTTTCTGGGATCGGATGTTGAGGAGCTGTAATTCCTGCGCCTCATTGATGATTTCTGCTGCGCCGAAGTACTGTCTGCATCAGTTCTGAGGACACAGAAAACATTTCGTTTGGGTACCAGCCAGCCACTGAGAGCAAGGGAGTTCTTCATAGGCGGAATGGGGAGTGTTTCAGAATATAGCCAAGGAAAAAAGGATGAGTCTGAGGCAGTGAGAACAAGGAATGAATGCAATATTAAGGGAACAAAAGAAAGAAAGGTGGGCAAAGTGGTTGGAAGGGTTTTCCCTGAACGTTACTAAAGCAGTGTTCCTGTTGACATACAGGGATGCTGCATCGTACACATTAGTAGTTCAGCTCCACAGGGAACAGAAAGTTAAACCCATCAGGATATCACAATCCAGACGCGACATTTTGGTAACTGAGGGCACACAAGGGAGCAATACTACTGGTAATACATCTTTCTGCTTTTGGTATTGAAGTGGCCATATTCCCATTTCTACGCAGCTGGTTGGAGAAAGGGGAGGCTGGGAGAACTCTTTAGTCTAAGCCTGGTGAGACATTCAAACTCATCACCTGGACTGGTGCCAAGCTGTCTGACAATATTTTGTGATCATATCCCCCAAAACACATATGTGAATATATACAACATTTTCAGACAAAATGTTTCTTTCAAGCCTGCTACCAAAGAACACAAAATAATCCTATTAAATGTCTTCTGTCTGCCCTTATTGTTGTACAGCAATGTAGTTCTCAAGAATGCCATTTTCTCCAAACTCCGTAATGAGCCATTACCAGCTTTTGTGCAGCTGTCACTGCTGCTGACTGGCTTTTGTACAAAAGAGTCATTGGCAATTTACTGTTTTGCTCTGCATTTCCCAAGGTAAGAGGCCTTACAATGAGATGATTCTGAAGCTGGTCACCTAAGCTGTCCCCGGTCATCTCAGGAGCTCGCCTATTTGCAAGAAATTACCACAACATTTGAGAATCCATTACCAGCTTATGGAAACTTTGGCGAGTTAAGAGATGAATTCAGGCCTGGACTAAATCAGAAAAAAAGAAAGCACAAAGCCTGAGGAATTAATTACTTTATGTGTTGGTGAGACCCAAAGGTGCAGGATGAGAAGAGAGTGCACTGTAAATATACAAAGGAACTCGAGTATCTCAATCACCTTCCCTTAGTCCTTCACCTTTCAGTGCTACTCATCATGCCTTAACTGCTTCTCCATCTTACTAGACTGCGCCCTCCTCATTATGGGACTGGACAACTGGTAACACATTTTGAAAGACCCCTTGCCAACATATTTTGAAAGACGCCACGCCAACTTGCCTTAAGCTTAAAATTAGAAGCAACCCCAGTTTCTACCTATGGCACTCTATAGCTCAGCTTTGGTGTTACCATTCATATTCACGTTACATTATTTGTACTATGAATGACATCTGTCTTGGTCAGTCTCTCTGATAGTAGAGAGACTGTGCAGCAACACAGCAAAAATACTATCTGAAAATAAAATGTAGCTACAATTGGATTTGTATTCATTATTTTCAGAAACACATTTCAAGCATCTAGGTGTCACAACTCAGTGGGAATGCAGCTTGCTTGATTTAGGGAGTTAAGGCTCTGACTTGTTACAATTATGGCAGCACCGGCAATTTTATTCTTTTATTTTTAAGCAAAACAACTGCAGTGCTTGAGGCTTTCAGCAAAGAACTAGGAAATTTACAGGTAACTGAAAAATAATGGAGGGCTTGATCTGACATCGTTGTGGTTTGCAGGAGGGAAGACAGAACAGAAAAACCTGATGATGCATTAATGACAGTTCCACTGCAGAGCCTCTAAATGTCCTGCCTATCAGCCAAAGTAAGATCCACAAGACAGGAGCAGAAGGTAAACACATCGTTTGTGATTTTTGTTTATCTTTAAATCCTTAGGAGGAGCTGAGTTCATACAGTGATGAATGTTTAGACAAGGACAGTATTTCCACAGTGAACACTGCCAAGTTGCAGGGAGTATATGCTCCCTGCAAGAGCAGTTGTATCTTAACTCTAAATGAACCTGCTCAGGATTAGAAACAGCCTAGCTGTAGAAGCACTGAGCGTTGCTCAGGCAAAGTCACCTTGCTTCTTGGGTAACTTAGCTCCTTCATAGAAAGTCAGAAATATAAACTGTAAACGTGTGTAGACGCAGTTTTTTGAGGAGATAACATTTGACCCATATCTTTTATTCTTAGCTTACTTACTGCTCTCCTTCTCTTGCACTGTTACTCAGAGAGATCTATAAAACACTTATTTTGTTTAGCATGTACCGCAGCACTGAGGTATGAACAGGCAAATGACCATTTCTAATGTAATTTTCTTAATATAATGCACAAAAACTCTCAGGTTAAAGTAATGTTGCCCAGGGGATGCATCTAATTTTTAACAATTCAATTTAATAGTAGCTAAGCACATGTTAAATGGAACACTTTCACCCACGTCCTTTGCTTTTATTTCTATAGGCAAGATCAAATTAGTCATTAAGATTCTGAAGTGCTTGGACTGAACATATTTTTACTTTCACACAATATATCAGACACCAAATTTGGTCTTTAGACTATAACAAAATA
This sequence comes from Larus michahellis, assembly GCF_964199755.1. Classification (NCBI taxonomy): domain Eukaryota; kingdom Metazoa; phylum Chordata; class Aves; order Charadriiformes; family Laridae; genus Larus; species Larus michahellis. Next base: position 83,494,218 of record NC_133897.1, read on the forward strand.
CAATTTTACTTGTTTCTAAGCCTGCTGAAGTTTATCTTACCCTAGATATTCCGATGTGTATTTTAGTTTTATGGTGCTTCCCAGAGAACTTCTTCACTTGTGGAAGGTTAGACAAAGACATCAGTTAACCTGTTTATATGGCCTGATCAAAGATGGTAAAATATTCTGGTTTTCTTGTGACTGATGATAGGTAAATTGTGGCTAGTTGAGAATTCAAATGTAAATTAAGACAGTCTAAAACAGATTCACTTTGCATTCAGGCAACAAATGTTGCCTAAAGTGTTATCTGATTTACTGGTGGCATGGCTGATCATGAAATGTAAGAAAAATGAAACTGAGAATATAATGGGAGACGTATACCCAAGATAATAACTAATATCCACAAGCACTTCAAAAAATACATGGCCATATATAGAATGAACCATTATGACTGGGACTAGGGTTAGTCAGAAGATCAAAAACTGATCTATGCTATCTCATTCAGATTCTTCATTATGCACCGGTGGCTCAGGATATTACAATGACTGTATTGAGGAGGTATAGATCTTCTGGGTGAATGGTATATCTGTGCTTTCAGCTGTTCTCCCATTTACACAGTCACTCAAAGGAGTCACCCAGGAGTGAAAATGGTGCAAGCTACATAGGGTATTCTGGCTTTTCATTAGGTTCTTCTGCATTTTTGAAAATTGCTTTGCCATTCATTATCCCAAATTGCTTTTAATATACAGCACAATTTAATCAGGACTGTGAATCTAAAAGTTACATTTTCAGAATTTGGTGATAGGTTCTTTATTTCTGAGTAGTTCTATTACACGGTATCTTTCACTTACATCGAAGCAAGAAGCTAAAATGGCAATTTCAGACTTATTCTGTTTTTTTTTTTTAAATCACTGAGATTTGTTTAGCTGTTGTATTCTCTTTCTGTAATTATTTCAATACTCCTTAAACACCTGGTATTTAGAAAGTTGATTTTTATCTTTTTTTTTAATTACAGTTTCCTTTAGGAGAGATGAAAAAAAGTTCGGAAAAGAAAGACAGCATTGACCATTTCAAGATTTTAGCAAGTCTCATAATGCAAGTAAAAAGAAAATTTATTCTTTAGAGGTCTGGCTAGTGGGGAACAGAACAATTATGATTCCTCTTTGAATAAAAGAAGGCATAGCATTTTTGTTGGCTGAATAATAAGACAATAAAGTCTTGGTATGGATTAATCTGTTGGAATACAATGGGGTTTTTTCTACTTGGAGGACATTTTGATAAAATATTTATGAGGTCAGGTTGTTCTGGCAGAAAGGATTTTGATAGTGAGGGACGGAAAATGGAGCAACTAAAGCAGGCTTCCACTGAGGAAGAGAGAGCAAAAAGAAAGAAAGAGATTAAAGATAAAAGGGGAAAAGGGGAACCATACTGTATTCTGGAAAGGAAAAAAGAAAAGTAGAAATGATGTGCAGAGAGATAAAGATGAGGGAATGAGTTATAAGAAGTGAGTAAAGGATAGGGGAAATCAGCAAGGGATAAGATTATGAAATTCAATTAAGTAACATAGTACACATGGAAGCAGCAACACTGAAGAAGGTATGAGCAGATACATAAAGTGGATTTTTCCTGACAGTTGTCTGGTCTTCAATGTGAAGGAGTTCTGTAAGTGTAAGGAAAGGTGATATTGGAAATCATCAGTTTGTCAAAACAAGTTTTTAAAGGGGAAAAAAAAAGGATGAAAAAGTCAAGACATAAAACATAGTTACTTACAAAGAGAATCAGCCATACCTATGGAAAAAGCCAAAGAGAGGAATGAACTGAAAGAAAAGAATTCACTAGTAGTGCTGTATCAAAACCAAAGAACAGTGAGAAACCAAGTGCAATGGGAGTCTACGGAAAACCATCTCTTAAAGGTGTAGGGGACAGGGTTTCAGAGTAGTGTTTCCATTTTGACAAGTGCCACATTGGCACCTTTTAGTAAAAACAAAAGCTACAAATGAATGTATGTGACTTTTTAAGCTTAGATTAAAAGATTTTATGATAAGTTGATTTTCATTTTCTTCACCAAAAGCTTTTTAAAAATGTTACCCAAAAAGAAAATTAGTCTTTCAAAAGATGACTCAGTGGATAATGAAGAACTGACAGTCCAGAAGGACCAAGCAGTCCTTGGACTGATGGAAGTTGGAAGATGAGGTCAAGTGTACACTCCTGTTGGAGTGAAGGAAAGCTAAAAGAAGATGGACCTAGAAAGTCACAACTATCAGTGCTACCACACAGAAAGTGAACTGACCATTTACTAGGCTGAGTAAAGAATAAGAAAATGCATGAGAGAGTTCAGAATCAATATAAAGCTGAGAGGTGACTGGAGGAGAAAAAGGGTTAACTTAGTACATTTTACAAGAGGAGAAGGCAGAGTGGAAAGGAAGAAGTGAAATAAATTGAAGCGAATAGGAACAAGACGTAGGAACTTCTCTGACTTTGGGCAATGAGAGTGAAAAACAAAGATCTTTGTAAAGAAGAACAACTATTGCCTTGTTTGCATTGAGGCTTTCTTATCATGATTTTCTTGTGTTTCGACAAGTGGAACTTCTCACAAGGCTACAGCTTTGGTGACATTTCAAAAGCATGAGACTTGCAGTCAGATATCAATCCTGCTACGAATTCCACCATACACTTCCTGTGTGACTTTAAGCAAGTAATTTCACTGTAGAGGCTCCATGTGAAATTCAATTAAATTTTATGAAGTGCTGTAAGAGTCTTAGATCAAGGATGAAATAAGAGTGCAATATCATTAATTGTATTTTGCTGTTTCACTGAAGCTGTTTAACAGTATTCTTTCTTGCTTGGAAAAGAGCTCACTCGTAGGCTTCATAATATGTAAACAAAAGAAGCAGGTGGGACAAGTTGGCAGTAGGGTTAGCCACATGGAATAATTATCACATTTTAAAGTGTAAACATAAAATAATTAAAGTCAGCACAAATTTTACCAGACACTATAATTATCAGTTGGAAATCACAAATTATGTTCTTGTCCATAAAGGGAAAAAATAGGTAATCAGCAATACAGGTATTGCAAAGCAGATACTCCCAAAGAACTGAGGACCAAATTTTGCTTGTATTTATATTACTGTGATTTAAACAATACTGAAGACAAAAGTAAAGCCCAGTTTTACCTTACCGTAACAAAACCAGGATTTACTGTCCTGTTCACCCTTCCTTCTTCTCACAGCCACAGACATCTCAGGAATTTTGAGAACTAGCAATTGACTGTCGTCTTTTAATTTTTGAAGATGACTATCCTAAGAAGAGATTTAGTATAAAATTCCACAAGAATGGGGAGGAAAATTTAACACTATCTTTGGCTAAAGTGAGAAAGTGCAAAGTTGACTGCATTTTCCATGTGTTTAACACACTCATTTTAAATCAGTAGTTAATAACATGAAGTAAAAAAATTCTTTTTAAAATGCATGTCTTCGCTGTGCAGCTAGGAAACCATAAAATATCATACGTGTGACCTAAAAGCTGCATTTTTTGTCCCCTTTTTTTCTATCACTGACCTTATAAATATGTATTCATAGCTATACTGCACTAAGAATTCATGATTAGAATTAGTATTAGTGCATATTTATAACTCATTAAACAAGTGCAAAAATTAGAGATGTTTGTAGTAAAGACTATCGCTTAAAAATTACTTCAGTTGTAATGCAGAAATATTCAGGGGCTTGGGGTGAAAACCTGCACCTTGTAGGTATTTTATGAATTATTTTAATTTGACAGCCATTTTTCCCTGTATCTATATTTTAATAACGTTTTTCATTTAATACGTAAACATTCTGATTAGAAATCTATCATGATCTATATCTCCTCACAGTTTCAGAACTTCATTCTTCAGTGTATACATTGAACGACTATGAGATGCTGAAAGACTGCTGGAAGGATACATACCTAGTCAAGGCGATACAGTCAGGTTGACACCAAAGACGAAGACAGAGCTAAAAATACGACAAGCCAAAAATCACTTTCATCCACATTTCTACAAATATACATGTATAAAATAAGTGAAAATGTACTTTTGTGCTCATTTAACTAACATGAACGAAAATCCCGTTTCTGCCTGTGATGTGTATTTATCAGAAAAGGCAGAAATTCAAAATACATCTTGTTTTCTCCTCACAGACTTTAACTTTTTGGGAACATAGTGACTAATATCGTTATAAGGATTTTACCTTAGATTATTAATGATGATGTTAGTTAAAATAAAAGGACGTCCTTTTACTCTATACAGTCCAACTTACTTGTCCGCTTGCTTCTGCTAGTTATGAAGCAAAGGAAAAAGTATGAGGTATACCCTGAACAGAAGATGCAAAAATCCTGTTGCAGACTTTCACCTGTGGAGTAGTCATATGGTTCACTAAAAAATAAACTCATTTGGCCTTTTACAAATCAATCCCAATTCATCAGAACCTTTATCTTAACTTTAAATAAATGCTAAACTATTTGACAAGTCAGCTGTGCCCTGTAGGCTGTTTGCAACTTGTTTGTTATGGCTTTTGGCTAATCATTACTCACGCTGTGATTGCTCATTGAAATGTACACTTCTGTTGCTGTACCTGGATCACTCACCTGCTCAAACTGGGAAGAAGAAGTAAGAATTTCACCTAACTTCAGATTCAAAACCACCTTTAAAAATACATCCTTAATCAGCTTAATACAGAAACTTATCAAATACTAGAGCTCCATAAATAGCAGATTAGCATATAAAATCATCTATGCATAAAGATGATTTGCTATTTCATTTTCCCTTATCAATGATACAACTATACACACGCTACATAATAGGTATAGTCGTTTAGCTATATAATTATTATGTGATTTTGCGTAGGGCATTCTTCATCTGCTCAGCTGCTTGCAGCTAATGGGCTGTAGCAATCTTCTTTAACAAAGTGTTTGCAAATAACCCTCCTACCAAATCATTTTCTCTCACACCCTAATATTAAACAGTGCATGACAGCTTAGTTATGAGTGCTGCTCATGGGACTGTCACAGCTGAACGGTGTCCATCGTAGAAGTCTTCTATAAGCATCTGAAACAGGACACTACTGTTGAAGACTACAAGTGCTAGAATGCAGCTGGTTTGTAATATATCTCTTTCCTTTAAAAATAATAGTGAACATAAATTGCGTGAATGTACAAGGGCAGAGCAACACCTTTGTGTGTACTATTACAGTTATTACACATTCTTGGTATTTTTAATGGACCTCTGTGAAGATGAGAAGTTACTAACCGTTGTGTCATTGAACCCACGCTATCAGAATCAAAGAGAAGATCAGCTAGGGAAGCAGAATTTAGAAAAGTTTTTAGAAGAAGTTGGAAGTGATGCTGTTGTATCTTAAGGATTCTATATTTATTGAAGTTTGATTTATTTTCACCTAAATACCTCTCTCATTGTAACTAAAACATCAGTGTGATTTCTGACTTCAGTTACTCATAGATAGTTGCACTCTTAAAGGCACTATTAAAGGAATTCAAGGCTGCTTGGTACATATTTACCATAGCATAGCCTTCAGGAGCTTTCATTTGTTTTTTAATGTTTTTTAAGGTATTAACTTGAAAGCAATTTCCCCCTTTTAGAAAAAGGGTATTATTTGGGTGTTATTCCCTCTGAAGAATTGTAACTCTTGATGCAGTTAACAGAAAGCAAAGTTTAATACACTGTTAAGCTGCATTTTTTTTGTTTGGTTGGCAGGAAGTATTGACAAACACAAACCAATACATTAGTCTGAGAAAAAAACCCCACCTTTAAAGGTCAGTTTAAAATTGGTTGGGTTGAGAACTGCCCTTGCTGCTCCTGGGCCCTGCGCTGTCTGGGGACCATGGGGGCTGTGCCAGAGCTGCCTGGAAGCTGCAGAGGCACCGGGTGCCGTAAGGGGCTTTGGAGGAGACAACGGGTGGCCCACACTGGTCATTCTGTGACCAGGGGACTGGATCTTACTTCCTTGTGGGGCCTCACCTCTGCTGGGTTTTGTGACCTTTCCAGGGACCTCACTCTTTCTTCTAAGCAGGATGCCAAACACGGCCTTTTTGGAGCTGAGGTTCCTGCTCGAGGCTCATGCTGCGCTGTGTGTGCCTGTGGGTGTGCAGTGCAGGCCACGGTTTCCTGGCGTGCCTGGGGGGAGATAGGAGAAAGGCTGTCCTGAGCCCAGACTTGCAACTGCTTCCCTTGGCTGCATGATGGAGAAGATGAGGTGGAGAATGAGGTCGGCAAAGGTGTCCCCGCAGTCAGAGGCAGACAGCATGTAGCCTGCAGGGGGGCAAGCATGGTCTTGTGAAGGGAAATGTGAAGAGTCGTCGTCATCGGGGCCCACAGGACAATGGCCCTGGCATAAGGCTGTGGAAGCTGGACTCTGCGGAGGCTGGAAGCTTGGTGCCAGGTGTTCTGGGGCTGCTTCCACTATGGATGCCCCCAGGAGGCAGGGTCCTCGATTCCATCCATAAACCCATGAAGTGAAAGTACTGCCTCCACCTGTAGACACGAGGTCGGTGTTCTCCCTCCAGGAATAGCAGGGCCTCCAGCCTTTTCTTTCCTGCCACCCTAGGAGAGCACAGCAGCTCCTTGCCTTGTGGAGATGAAGCAGTGCAGGTGTTTCCACGAGGCAGATAATGTGAGCACCCCCATGTCAAGACCTCCAACTCCAGCTCTGTCCAAGAAGCTCCTGCTCTGTGTGGGTACACAGGACCGGGGCAAGAGCGACACCTCCAAATACGCTCAGGAGGTAGAAGATACGAGCACTTCCATGCCCTGCGAGGATGCAGAGGCCCACGTGTAGAACTCCAGGCACGGGCTTTGGCCTGTCCAGTGCCCACTGCTCAGGGTCAGGCACCTCCAAAGCAGCTTGACCACCTTCACTCCCCACAGCACTTGGCCTCGATTTCCTTTTAATCTGGGGAAACTAGGGACATTTAGAAATGGACTAGTTGCTCCACTACGTTCCCAGGGTTGGCAGTGATATTGGCCAGCATGTAGTTCTCTGGATCTTCCTTCTTGCCCTTCTTGAAGATAAGTGTGATTTTTGCTTTCTTCCTGACCTCAGGAACTTTCCCAAGTCACCGTGACTTCTAAAACATTATTGAGAGTGGTCTTGCAATGATGTAGTCCACTCTCTCTGTACTTGTGGTGAACCCCAGCAGATCCCACGGCTTTATGCACGTCAAATTTGTGTACATGTTCCCTAATGTTCCCCTATCAAGAAAGATATGATACAAAAATGTGTTAGAAGCAAATAGCTTAATTTCATAAAATTTCTAAAGCAATGTTTGAACTTTTTTTTCCTAGAAAAATATAAGTATTTGAAATTGTCAATTTTAAGATGGGACAAAAATAAGAACTGAGATTGCAATTTTTTTGGTGCAAGTTTTCCACATACCTGTTAACTCCCACAGAAGTCAGTAGTTGCTGGTGGATATTTTGAAATCAGACTGTTTGTGTATGTATTTAAATATGGGTTTTTTTTTCATCATCTGGTTTTAATAGATGATTATTGGAATAGAAAAATAAGTAAGAATCATATCATAAGAAAATACATTTGGTTTGCAGGTTTTTGTATCATAATTCTTTTCATTTATCTTACCTATATGGAAGAAAAATCCATGTGATATATTAGATTTTAAAGCAGTAATTCTTCCAAGCACACCAGAAAAGACAAGGAGACAAGGAAACAAGGAGAACAAGTAAGCATGTATGTGTTACATTACTCCCAGTTTTCATCCTTAGTGTTACAGCCTGTATCTGTGTTATTAATCTCTAGACTATCACCATTCAGGTGTCTCTGGAAGTATATGACCTTAATGTCATGATTAAAAAGCAGGAATAGACAACTGGCCAACATTAAGGCTAAATAAAATAAGCTAAGTGTAAAGATGGAGAGACTAAAACATAGCTGGCCACTAGGGCAAGGATGCTGTTTCAGGTATAGGAGCTGCCAAAAATGAAGCAAAATTAGTATGGTGTTAACATGATATGTATACCCCTCTTCCAGTCCAGCTTGCCTATATGCTTGTTACTACCAAGTGCTTACATCAGACTGACAAATGAAAGTCTGCTTTTTTAAGGTGTGTTAGAAAAATCATGGATCTCAAAGAACAGTTGCATTTTGAAAGATAACCTACTTATTCCAAGCATTTCCTTCTTCAGATATCTAAGTGTGTGAACTTTCAAATGTATGAAGTACCAATGAAGACGAAATATTTCAATTTTACGTAGTAAAAGTGAGTGTTAGCAACAATAAAGACTGATGCTGTGAAAGTGCAAAATGACTAAAAACCAACACAGAAAGAGATTTTAACAATGAATTGTAGATACAACACACTTTGGCTCTTACAAAACAGATCACAATTCACCTGTGATTCTGTGAATTTCATTTTACCACAATCTTTTTACAAAAGCTGAAGTTAATACCTTTATAAACCAGTTTAACAAATCGCTGTATTTCTATGTTAAAATTATTATTAAATAAAATTGGTCAATTATTAAATACTACAATTCTCATTACGTGTATAGTTTACAGTAGTTATCTCACATTATTTATATTGACAGGCTTTTCTTAAATGAATCTCTTGCTGACTGGCATAAATAAAATTATATATATATATAAATGTTCTTCATATATATAAAAAACTAGAATTTAATGTAATTATTAGAATGTGTGTGTATGTATGTACGTATATAAATATATGAATGCAACACTCAGAATATTCAAAATAGATGTTCTTAGACTTGGCCTTCTAGGGAGGAGAAAATGAGGCCTGTAATTGAGCGTTGTTATTATTTTGTTTCTTTCCAACAGCTGACCTTGAAGCAGGTTACAGCTCACTCACGTTCAAGCAGAGCAACTAAACAGTAATTATCTTCTAGAAGGACTAGTGGAAAATATGATGTGACTGGTTCCGAATAATGTTTATAACAATTTCATTGGGTTTTGAGAGAATATCATGTGTTTTTTCAAGTATCACTTTTCTTCTAGGTGGAAGAATTTTTAAATGGAAGTATCAGTATAGTTGTTTTATAGGAAAATAATCTCCTTGATAAGATTTTGAATTAAAATAAGCAAAAGCCAAATACAGTCCTTACTTATCATACTTTTCATACTTCAGTACAATTTTTTTATATGCAGTCCTACATTATAAAAGGGAACTCCTCTGAAAGCCCTTCTCACAAGGAAATGGCAGAGAGGAAAGCAGAGAAGACATTTGATTTAATTAGTGATATCATTACTCAGTTTTGCCTCCTCAGTAATTTGAATCTTCAATAATTTCTGTAACTGAACTACTGTTTTCATTACTTTAATATACTTCCTTTAATAAGAGGGTTAACTATTTTAATTATAAAATATATATTTAATTCTGATGTTTAATTTTCTTAGAAGACTACATCAAATAAGTGGAACAGCATAAACTGGATACAATAAAAAAAAATTTACTGGTTGGTTTCTTTTTTTTTTTCGGTTCTTGGGTGTGCAGTCCGTTACTGAGTAAACCGCAGACACTGTCTTAAGTGGAGCAGGTGGTTGCAGCTGCCAGCTGTTGAGATGGGCCATGGCTGCAGTCATTAAGCTGAAAGTACATGCTTGTCCAGCAGGTCTAATGGGTATCATCGGCTGGGAAGAGTCCATGTTCAAATCGAGTCGTTCTGATAATCTCCATCTGAAGATACAGAGTGATTGGTTGGCTAGAGATACACCTTTGAAAGCATTGCCGCAGTGATTCTAATGGATTTGTCATGGAGAGTTTCGGAGAGAGGTCGAAATTGGCTGTCATTCCACAGCATGTGAAAAAGGAATTAAATCCTTTGGTCAAATTATATGGTTTTGTTCAAAAATAACACTGAGTTATTGCCTTTTAAAAACGTATGCCTGCAGCATTCAAGTGGTTTTATACATACTAAACTTTGTATTATTTAAATTTAAGGAGGGGAAAAATTACAAAGTGGCATATGATTTTTTTTTTCCAATTGTTTCTGTGTTATACTATTTTCTTGACCAACGTCCACTCAGCACAATGAAGGCATACCTGTAGAAGGACAGCACTAAACTTACCAGACACAACATGTGTGGGAGTTTTTTATGGAAATGTAAAAACACTTAAACTAATAAAAATGTTGTAAGCCTTGAAACAGTATCAAAATTAATAGGTTTTGTCCAATTTTTAATAGGTTTTTGTTTTCAACTATACCAAAGAAGTCTACTTCAGAAACACATTTTCCTAATAAGTTAGATCTAATAAAATGGCTTAAAACCCTATGCAATATAACATAAACAATAATGCTTTCGCCAGGAGCATTCTGAATTTTCCAGTGTGATCCTTCCCAGGTGGGACTCCAGGTAGGTGTAAGTATGCACAGCAGTAATAATGCAGGCTGCATTTACCCACACAACCTCTGATCTGAAGCACATATTGAAAGTTCAAATTCTTAAAACATAAATTTATATGCTATGTTGGATTGCCGTCTTTAAATACACACTTACCTTCCTCTACACACAAGAAGACCTACACTAATATCTACAGGGATTACTCACTTGAATTCTGTTAAACCTACATGTAAAGCATGGGTACAATGGTTCTCTAATAAGCAATTAATCAATAAAAGATAGCTTTCTATAAAAGCCAAACCAAATGAAAATTCTCTCCTGATATTGAAAGCATGTTATTCTTTATTAATTACTTTGAATGATCAGTTTCTACCCCATATTCCACAAAATTTCACTTATATAAAAACTCTTTCTTTGTTTTGTAGCGAAGTTCATAACAGTTAACCTTCTAACTTTATTGTCATTCTCATTAAGGATGACTTTCTTAAATAATAGCTGCCTTCTGTCAACAACAGAATTGGATATATATTTCTAAATGAAGTTAGAGTAATTTTATTTTCCAAGCAGTTACTTCAAAGCTAAAATAAATCATCCTTTCGAACACAAAAAGGTATCACAAATCACATCCTCCGATTACAAGAAAAAATGAAGTAAAATAGGCCATAATTTGTTTTAATATTTTGTCCCAGCAGGATTAAATGAGCTTTCTTATGAGATCATAAGGATCCCTACTATAGATATAATGTATTATCACAAGAAAAAAAGTATTAAAATATAAATCAGTCATTTGTTTTAAGTACCAGATTGTGGCATAAGAATATGTCAGAACTGAACCACTATGTAGTGTTGTATTAAGTTTTCATTCTAATCTGATGATGATTGTCATACACGTTGGTTCTCTGCAGAGATCACTGAATATAGAAACTGTGGTAGCAGGTTCCATTATGATTGTAATGTATCTCTCCTTAAACACAAGCGTTTATCTCAATTTTGCTTTAAAGTAGTAATTTCTTCTTAGTAATGATTTATGTGAACTCAAAATTATCATATTGCAGATGATGAATAGACTTACAAGGTACAATATTTACTTCATTAAAACCTTAGTGAAATATTTAAAACACTTTCCTAGTGCTAAAATATTTTGAATGTATTTTACTTCATCCGAAGATGAGAAACTGAGTCAAAAATTGCTTACACTCTTTTCCTCAACTTTTCATTCTAGTGTTCTACAATTCAATTCAATTTAAAATATTCCTACTAAAAGCCATGTCAGCTTTACTCCTCTCTTGCTATGTTTTTTCTTCTTGCTGTTTCAGTAGGTTGTTTTTATTTACGCAGCCTCTCACAGCTTAAGGCTAAATAGAACAATTAAGAGAAATTGTATAAGGAAAGGTAAATCAATACTAATGAAAACTGTAAGAAATATTAGGAAGATAAAGCAGACAAAGCCAAGTCAAAAATGTTTTTTAAGTTCTTCAGAAATAAATTTCTCAAAATAAGGAGCTAATCTCTTTCTTATTCATATTTCACTTGTTCATCTACATGAAAATAATGCTACTAACATCTGGAGAGTTCTGCTCCCCCACTGGACAGAAACTTTGTTGCTGAATCGCACTGCTCACTGTTAAGTTAAAAATGGACACTATGTTTAAGACTTTCCATGATGTATTCTGTACTTGCAAGGCATTGCTCACATACTTCTTGTTTCTTCTTCCTATATTATGATCTTACCGATATGTTCTGTGTCCTCATACCTTATTTTCCTAAGCTGTGACTGACACAGCCAATTCTGTTTCTGTTCGCAAGTGTACTCGTATTTCTAGAATAAAATAAATGAGTATTTCATGAGGACTCATATTTCTAGAATAAAAGAAATGAGTATTTCATGAGGACGCTCAATATTTCACGGGAGGGACTTTTTTCAGGAGTCTAAGAAACATTGTATTTCAGATAAACTCTTACTGGTCTAGGTTTTTTTTTCCATTTTGTATATTTATATACAATTTTATATACAAATATGAACCAAACGAACAAATATGACAAACATGAACAAATGTGACAAACAGGAGCAATATGAACCTTACATATGAGGGGACACTTCAAATGACAACTCAATTTTCAGTGACAGGACTGCTTCTGAGGAAAGATTTTGACCTTCTAAGTTGCTAATGGTTTTGAATACACAAAACCAAAGGCACGTTCGCTGTGAAAATTAGATCCTATTAAGCCTTCTCAAAGACAGTCTCTTCAAAACATTTTCAAAACATTTTCAAAAGTTCTGATTTTTCAGTTTACTTGTCATTTAGTGACATTGGGGTAGAAAATAGCAATGAAAATAGGAAAAAATTCTCAGATGGCAGAAACAGAGAGCACATCTGCAGTGATAGAGTGCTGTGCAGACGTTCCCATCTTTGTTTACAATGACAGCAATGTATCTGCCTAAGTGACACATTAAATGGTTTTAATTCAAGGCCTAAACTAGTACCTCTGCTTGGGGTTGCCCCGACACAGCACATATCCCAGGTGTAGATTTACTAGGAAGGTTAGGTGAGGCTTTTGTTTCCGAGACTTCAGAGCTATGGGCTAGATATAAGAAAAATAAAGCTATGCTGCTGTGCAGGGACTGAAAATTATGTTACTCTCCTACTAAAATTCATCCTGAGAGTCCGCCCCCTCATTTAACTCAAAACAGGGACACGACCCTATTGTCATTTGCGTCACAGCTGAAGTCTCCTGCGATGCAGCTGTACCAGCCTGCTACAAGCTCGTGCAAGAATCTCTGACACAGAAGTACACTGTGTCAGAAAGACATGCACTGAATTTCAATTTCTGGGTTATTTTGGAATATATGAAACTTCAGGAAAAAAAAAGACTTTAAGCACACTGCAAAGGATAAAAAGCTGGAAGAGCTGTGAATTGCAGTCACCCCATTAAATCTGCAGTTCTCTATCACACAAGTAAATCTACAATTATATATTGGAATAAAGTTCTATTTACTGGTATAGTTAACTGTCCTAATTAAAATGGCAGCTCTACTGGTATTTGATTCACATTAAAATTAATAGCAAGAGAATAAAACACACCAAATAAAAGTCAGTGAATAAATAACACTAAACAGAAAAGTGCACACCCGTGTTAGTGGAACTGCAGTCAAGATCAAACTCAATTACAAAATTTTGCTCTGCAATCTGCCAGCCAGGCTAAGTCACTGAAAGAGATGTGTGACTGAAGACATGCAGAGACCACCAGAATCCTTCTGGAACCTCTGTCTGGAGCATGCTGGAACTAGTTGATCTTTAAGGATCCAGCTGGAACTAGATGATCTTTAAGGTCCCTTCCAACCCTAACAATTCTATGATTCTATGCTGATTCTGATTCTTTCTTTCTTTCTTTCTTTCTTTCTTTCTTTCTTTCTTTCTTTTTCTTTCCCTACTTTTGAGTCTCTGACTGTTATGCAGTTTTCTTTTCTCTTCCATGCTGCACTGGGTACTTGCCAAGTTCAGGCACAGAAATAAGACTGGGCTTCTACTGCTCTTCCATGAGGTACATATCTGCAGTACCTTCCTCAGATTTTCCTTTTTTCCCATGTGATGACGGCTTATGTTTCCATAGTTTGCTGATTCAGCAGATGTAGTTCTACTGTGAGAGTCCAGGGTTCTTTTAATCAGCTGTCTGGATGCCGGTAAATTTCTGATTCTATTTGCCTGGCAGACAGATTTTACTGAGGGAAAGAGGAAAAAAAAAGAAGAGACACAGAATACAATGAGAGAGAACAGCTGAGAGGAAATTTTTTATCAGCCTATGACAGCTTTTGGCTTCTTTAGTCTATGGCATGACACATGACAGGCAATCTTACGAACATTTGGATGATCAACAGAGATATACACCCAAAAGTTGAAATTTTAAGCTTGCATCATGAAATTTGGTCTAGCAAGTGGCACAGTGTTTTTCCAGTACAATAGTTTAAGTAGAGAAGAGGATGGGAAACCATCAACATAGAAGCGTTGGCCAAGATTATTGTTCTGGGTCTGGCTGGGATGAAGTTAGTTTTCTTCACAGCAGCCCATATGGTGTCATGCTTTAGACTGGTGACCAAAACAGTGTTGATAACACACCGATGTTTTAGCTACTGCTGAGCAGGGTTTACACAGTGTCGAGGCCTTCTCTGTTTCTCACTCTGACCCCACAGCAAATAGGCTGGTGGTGGGCAAAAGTTTTGGGGGGGACGCAGCTGAGACAGCTGACCCAAACTGCCTAAAAGGATATTCCCTACTGTACAACATCATGCTCAGCAAGAAAAGGCGGGGGGACGTTTTTCAAAAGTAGCCGTTGCTCAAGGACAGGCTGGGCCTCAGTCTGCTGGGGGTGAGCGATCATTTTTGCATCACTTGTTTCTTTTTGTTCTTTCCTCTTCACTCATTAAACTGTCTTTATCTCAACCTGCAAGTTGTTTTGGTTTGGGGTTTTTTCTCAATTTAGTGAGAAAAACCCTTCTGATTCTCTCCCCCATCCTGCTGACGGGGAGTGGGCAAGTGACTGGATGGGGGCTTACCTGCCAGGCAGGGTCAACCCACCACAATTATTCAAATGATCTCTACCAAGGCTGAGGAATCAAAAGTAACAGACTATAATCGCAAGCCTGCCACTGTTTGATGACTTTTCATAACCTAGTCAATAAAGCTTTCTCTGCCTCTGTTTCCTACCTGCAGAGGTTTCCTTCCTAACAGGCAGACATCAAGCCCATCTTCAAGGAGTGTAAGAAGGAGGGTCCAGGGTCACCCCAGCAGTGCACCCTTGCAGCTAAGAAAACTAAGTACATGCTGGACTGTCCTAGCAGCAAGTCAAAGAAAATGGCCCTTTTCTTGCTCTTTGGCCCTTACGAGGCCACATGTGGAATATTATGTCTCATTTCGGCCTTCCATCTACGAGAGATTGACATATTGGTACAAGACCAGCAAAGCGTGACTAACATGGTCAGTGCTCAAGCACATGACATGGGAGGAGAGGGTGAGAGAACTGCATTTGTCCAGACTCAAGACAAGAAGACTATGGGGGCATCTCTTATTGTCTATAACTACTGAAACCAAAGCCAGAGGTGCACCTCCAGGAAGTGCTGAAATTCTCTTACTATTAATTTTAATGTGAATTAAATACCAGCAAGCTGTTATTTTAATTAGGACAGCTGTTAACTGTAATAGGAAATAAAACTTTATGCCTATATAGAATTCTGGATTTACTTGCGTAATAGAGAACTGCAGATTTAACGGGTTGACTGCAATTTGGCAGCTCTTTCAACTTGCCCCTCTAGGGCAAAAGGCAGAAGACACCAGTTGCAACACGGAAAGTTCTGTCTAAATATTAGGAAAAAATGCAGGTAGTGAAAGTGATCAAACACTGAATCAGCTGCCCAGAAAGACTGTGGAAGACACAAACTTGATTCAACAATACTCCAAAGAACTACATTGATGGTGGCTTCACTGAAAGTCTGGGATTGGACCACGTGCCTTCCCTAAGTCCCTTCCAACCTAAATTATTCTAGAATTCTAATAACATACTTTAATCTCCAAATGGTGTAGTGCATTGCAAAAGTAAATTAAATATTGTATTGAAAGTAGTTATGAATTTCTGAGTGTGAGTTACAGGTCAGGGGAAGAAGAATTTTAAGAATAGTTGGAAACATATCTCAGAAGCACCTACCCGTATTGAAAAAGGACTGAATTACTTTCTTGAAAACTTTAATTAATGGCTTTAACTAAGTGTTATTTAGTTTAACCTGAACAGTTTACCACGATTTTGTCCAGAGAAGCTTCACAAATGAACACCTAGCATGTGTGCACCTTGCACTACATAATATTTCGCAATATGGGCTCCATATGTTTAATTTGGGCTGAAAGAAACATGTTCTAAATATTTTGTCTTAGCTCAGCAAATTAAGAGTATGCAAAGACTATCTGTAGATATGAAAAGACAAAATAGGAATATTTATTACCAAAAGTGCCAGAGAAAAAAATACCACCTTCTTTGTTACTTTCTGGTCACAGTATTTCTTGCAAACTTGAAAGAACTATCATCCCTTTTGACTGTTTTATATCTAATTCTCCAGCCTAACCTTCTGTCCTCTCTCTTCCAAACAACAGAATTAAGTCGTTCCATTTTACTGAATTCACTGCCTGCATCCTGAAGAAGTCTAAAAATCCCAACTATTCCTGTTTCAGAAAGATTTTCTGTTTGGAGCAGTTCTTCCTTTTGCCTGCCCTGTTAATTGTTTTACAACAAAATTGAAAAAGCACTAGAAATGGCTTTGTCTGCACATTTGAGGAACCCTGTATTTACAGTTTCCTCTGTCCCTGTGTCACTTAGACGTTTTCTGTTTTCATTGCCATTTTTTGGCCTGCTAAGCCTGTTACAGGGGAAAGGGGGGTGGGAGGGGAAGCACAGTAAGTGAAAATGTGTCCATGAAATAATTTGACTTCTTTTTTCACCGAATAATGTTGCAGTAATTTCTGAGAGGTATCTAAGTTTATAGGTTTACCTTTGCAAAACAGCGTCTAACCATCCTGTCTTTTCCTCTAGCTTCCGGATAAACTGGAAAATAATGTAACCAGCTGTATGTGTTGACTAAGGCCAGAGGGTATCTCAGATGAGGCCCACACAACTGGATGCTTCTGACAACGTACATTCTTCCTCATCATGAACCATAAAACACCCATCATGACAAATGAGCACTTTAGGAAGGTATGTCTCCCAGCAGGGAACATCTGTGATACTTTTTTTTTTTTTTTAAATATATATAAAAAATGAAAGCATGTATTCTACAGTAGAAACTCAGTTGCTCAGATTAAATATATGTTAGCCAAGTTGAAAATTCTTTATGTGAAGCACTAGACCCACTAAGAATACTTCACTTAAGAAAATAACTGTAAATAAATAATTATATGAAGATAAACCAGACATAATTTTATACTGAAAATATTGGTATGGGATGGAGCCAAGAATTTACAGCTAGTCAAATTAATTTTGACAATCTAATCAAAAGCTAACAAATTCTTTATTAATCCAGTTGCAATAGTACTAACACCCATAGCCCATTGACAATGAAAACCTTAATAGTAACAATGCCCTTAAAATTATTAAAAATAAAATAAAGCAAGCCCTGCCACCACCTCCCTGTTCTCTGGTGTGACGTTCACCCTTCCGTTGTCCCTCAGCGTCCCGCTGTTGGCAGCTCCAGTGTTCCTCAGTGAACCATCAGTGTCTCAAGTACTTCACCCAGGGGCCCCCTCTGCCCGTGATGGGGACCCCTTCCTCCTCAGTCTTGGGCCTGCTTAGGTTTATCTTCCTGTCTTTCCTCAGCACAGCCCACACCACCAATGGTACCACCCAGCCCCAGGGCACCCCAGGGAGTTGAGAGTCCCTCACCCCCAGGCAGCCAGGGCAGCCAGCACCACCCAGACTGGGCCAGCCCCTCACCACTGACCCTCTGCCCCTCAGAGCCCTGCAGCTTCTGCTGGGAGTGGTAGAAATTGTATTCACTGGTCTACAGTAATATTGAACAGCAAGGAAAACTTAAAAATCCTTCTGTTTTGAACCGTAAGGAATTTTGCAAAATCAGCTGTTTAGTGATACCCTCACGCAAAATACCTTTAATAGTACTTACACTATATATTTATGGGAGTGTTTTCATATACAATTTAATGATATTACTTATCTATAATTCTCTAGAATGCCGTAATTGCCACAGAAACTTTTCTCTGTACTAAATTCTACAGAATCTTAAAGGCAGGTTTATCGATATTTTTTTTGTTGGGAGTTATCCAAACCCCTTTAAAAATCCACACAACTTTTGCAAAAGGGAAGAAAATTTTCTGTATCTCAGCATTCTGCAGTTGGTAGTTACAGGACTATTGTTTTGAATTATATCAAACCTGCACAGTCTATATCTTCCTATAGGGGCAAGATCTGAATTCAATTTTATATCAGCTGGGAAAAATAGTTACTTAATCAGGACTGTATATTTTTATGTTCCCTGAAATAGCTGGGGTAACTCCAATTAGGTATTGAGGCCTGACTTCCCGAGGTTTAGATCTGTAGGGATATTTCACCTCACTAAGCTTTGAATTATTCTGGACATCAAGAAACTCATTTTCTGAAACTTTACTAAAACTCAGAACCTGCCAACATGAGAAAATTCTGCTACTTCAACTATAATCCATACAAACAAGTTAACTGTAGTAGGCTAGTATGTGAATTTACACTACACTGACTTTTTTGTACAAAGCAGAGAAAGGAACTTTGCAATTATTGTGTGCCTTGCATTGTCTGAAAAATTTCACTACTGAAGAGAGGTAAACAGGGTGTAAATTCATAATTTAAGTTGGTTTGGAAGAAATGGCCTGGCAGACAAACACAAGTATGAATTTATACTTAGTTAAAACATTACCAGTGTCAGTTTGTGCACTTTTATTTTCACTACTATCACATGTAACTATTCAGTTCAAACTCACAGTTTAAGCTCATAAGAACACTTTGTGAGAATTAGCCATACCAATAATACTTGCTGTATCGCAGATAATGAACTTGAGAACCTTACTAAGGGAAGTTTCTGCTTCACCTTCCTTCTTTACAAATACAAAAATACAAAACCTTCTCAAGACTCAGGCTGTCCGAATTATTGATGAAGTTTCTTCTAATATTGCTTCTAGACAACCGTTCGTCTAGTGGGGATGTTCTTCAGACTGGTTTGTAATCTGTGTAGGAAAGCAGAGCAGAGCTAATAATTTTTATAGGATTGTGGTTACTTTTAATGATGGTTGTTCTCCATTTGCCATCTATGCAGAAAGAAATATATTTTGATATCTATCAGTCCAAATGTAGCGATAGTATTATTTCATATGGGTTTTCAAGTACAATAACAATGTAAGGAGGATAGTCCTGGGGACAGACCAGAAGTTGCTCCAGCCCAGCACTTGCAGTTTAGAGAAACCTGTAAGTATTTCCTTACCTTCTTAAAGAAAATGCTGGAGTTGTTTAGTGGTCTCCCAATTTTCAACAATTTGTAGCTCAGGGATGTACTTAGCAAGAAATGGCACTTTTATATATAAAACCCCCAACAGATTTCTTTTCCATGAGCTCTCCTAGTCTCCCTTACAATCAAGTACTTTTTAGCATCTAGAACAGGAAAGCCCAACTACTTTTTGTATGCTAAAACATCTCCTAGAACATAAATTATTAACAAGGACCTCTATAGCTTCCATCGAGAGGTCTTAAGACCTTGTGAAATTTGCACAGCACAACAGAACTGCACTAAGTCTAGTTTGGCAAGGACAGAAAAAAATAGATATGTTTTGTATGATGGCATTAGACTGAAACATTGTACGTCCTGTTTCCAAATTTAACTACAGAGTTCTACATATTGTTGAACTAAACATTTATTCTCTGATTGCATCCAGTCTCTGTCTCCATAAAAAGGATATTCGTCTTCTGTGCTTTGTCTGCAAACAGTCTAGACAGCTACTTACTTTCCACTATCTGCTGTGTACTACCTTCTGCAGTGTCTAGAGGTGCAGAATTGTATGGTGAAGTTTCTGTGACACCGTGCAAAATTAACAGCTTAGAAACACACTTCTCGTGTAGAGGAGAGAGGAAGATTTAGAATCTATGTAGCATTAGCTTTCTTTTACTGTCGTGAGACTTACCAACTCCTGCTTTTCATAACAGTAATTCAGCTTTCCTTAAACAGAATCATAGGTAACGGTGAAATACGGTAGGGAGCACTCATTTCTTAACTCAGCAGTAATAAAATTTTACTTGCATGGGACACAGAATTCTATTGTGATAAATTGCAGTGCTTTTACTAAGCCATTATATGCTTTTATGACTGTGGTTTGTGCATAGTAAATCCTGTTGAAAAACAAACCAAACCCAAACACAGCTCACAAACTCCGTATACTTTGAAAAAAAAACCACTTTTCTTTTTTTTTTTCATGGGTGGGAATCTTTTCCTAAGAATAATGGTTTTCAAAATAATTTTCCAATAAAATTCAAAGGAAAGAAACCAGTGAGACAAATAATATTAAACATTCTGACATCATTAACATGAAGGGAATAATAGAAAATATTCTATTAAAAAAAGTTATGCCATGCAATTAACGAAATTACTTTTAATACAGCTATATACATAAAACTGATCTTGGCAGTACACAATGAAATTCTTAAAAAAAAGCTGTTGAATGAGTCTCAAATATTAGGCTATTATAGTCATGATGACTATAAAATGCTATCACTAACTGTACAGTTAACTTAGAACTTCTAAGTATCATGCGATAAAGTTACATGTGGCATTAAAAACCTATTTTTTTTTAATTTCAACTAAAGGTTGTTTTCATAAGAGCACATGGTTCTGTCTGGTTTAGGGATGGTGAGAATATTTTCAACTGCACAGTAGATATGACAGAAAATATCTTTTTTTTTTTCTTGCTGTTCCCAAAGTGTTATGGAAGAACTTATCAATGACTCTTTGTATGTGTTGGAGGTCCTTGCTACATAGATCCTACAGAAGAATTGAAATAAATATGAACAGAAAAATGTAAACTACACATGATAAAATAAAATATACATAAAGTAAAATGTACATAAATTCTATCTTGATTTAAAATATTGAACAATACATAAAATGTTAAATAATGCTCTCTATTGATAATTAATCAGGTGAAGCATATTAACTTAAAGAATGAAGTCCCTCCAGGAAACCTTTTAATGGCTAGTAGTCCGGTAAATATGATTTTTTTCTATTACTGATAGAAGACCCCAGGCTCTGCACTGCCCTATAAACTATTAACATAGAGATTAAAAATTACAGATGGTTGAAAAAAAAAAAGTGACGAAAGTTTTCCAAGAATATTGGTGGGTTTTGTCTCACTTTCAGTTGCTACTTTTTCCCACAGAATTAGAATACTTTTCATCATGACTCCTAAAGAAAAGGTCCGTCCATTTGAGTGTGCTCTCCTACTCTGTTATTGTTCACTGGCCAATTTCAAAGCAACGTAAAAACAAGCATAGAGTTTCATAAATATTTTTTCTGTTAAAAGTTGTCTTTAGTCAAGAAATTGCCTTGTGTGATCACTTAGTTCTGCTGTGCTCGTACAGGTTTACTTTGAGTGCCAGACTGGCAGTCATTTTTAACATTTCATCAAAATGTTTAAATCATGCCTAACAGATACTGTTCTATAAATGACTTCGCTGAGGCTCCTAATTTTAATATCAATATATTTAAAAATACCTTTTATTACTATAGATAAAGATAAAAAATCAATGACACAGAGAAAAACCAAACACAGAATGATTACTGTTTGTTTTAGGCATCAGGACATAATCCTTCTGGAAATCCAAATTATTATATTTTGGTCACAGTACGTATTTTGGTTATGATAGATTATACAATACAAAGCAAGGAGAAATAAACCCTGTCAATTTTAAGCAGGTAAGTGCTTGCTAGTTCCACAAAATATATATGTAGTCCGTTGACTGGCACAAGAAATACTTCCAAGAACACAGGATCATTAGTCAGGTGTTTAGTGCTTCAGGTATAATCTCCTAATAACTTCTACTAACATTTTCTGTTAAATGGACACATTCTACTTCCTGAAATTAGATTTTAATGTGATATTTTATTAAGATTTACAACATGAAAGTGATGAGATGAAACCCAGTGGGGTTGGGGTTTTTTTGTTTGTTTGCTTTTTGTGTTTAAGTCCCATTTGCTTCACTGACAAAAATAGGGGGAAAAAAAGACATCTGCGGAGTTATTGAGTAAATTCAGAGGCTGGGTGACTCCATCATTTTCAAATCCTAAAATAAAGTTAACAAAGGTTTTAAGTGTGACCAATATCTTAATAGAACAGCTTTTCCGGACCATGTCCTTAGGGGTTTCATATATTTGCCGAGGATCAAATTGCTTACTGTGTCCAGCTGCAGGGATTCATGAAATGATGCAAATGCTTCCAAATTACATTTCTTTTAGACACGTGCCTCTCAACCTAATTTTTTATTTATTTTACCACGACACTATGACTTCTGTCAGATGCTGTGATTCTCTTTAGTTTGAGCAAGTTTGCATTTGGCACAGGAGTTTTGTATCAGTCTCTTTTTAAATGTAATGAGGATAATATTTTTTTTATATCACTGCATACTATCAGATGCTTTTATTTGTGCTTGTAAGAGTCCTTGTGACTGTGTGCTCCCTCTGGGTTAGGTCTGTTTCTCTGCATCTTTCACAGCGCTGTTCCCTTTTTCATTCAGATTAATACCTTTCTGAATATTCTACAATTTCTATCTAACCTAGACACCCAAATGTCATCTACATGGGAACCCATCAAGCAAGAAAGCATAGGACATAACTCTGCCTCATCTCAATGCAGAGCCTAAGGCACATGGATCTGCATCATCAGCTTAATGTTTTTAGGTCCCACAGCAAAGATTGCTTGTGGGGCCACCTACCTGTCTCTAGAGCTGAATTGTCACACTTTGTGAGATCAAAACAGAGGTAGAGAGAGGAGTACAGTATCCTTTATGCTCTCCTGCCTGACACTACCTTTGCAGAGCTCCACTCCACATGGTAAAGAGCTCCAGTTTGCCAGTCCCTAACTCAGGAAGACATAAATAGGTTGCCCAGGGAAGTTGTGGATGCCCCAACCCTGGAAGTGTTCAAGGCCAGGCTGGATGGGGCTTTGAGCAGCCTGGTCTAGTGGGAGGCGTCCCTGCCCCATGGCAGGGGGGTTGGAACTAGATGATCTTTAAGGTCCCTTCCAACCTGAACCATTTCTGATTCTGTGATTCTGTGATAAATAAATATTAGCATGTTTAATGTATTCCATATTTCAAATTGAACAAGATAATTTCATTTTTAAAAATTAAAAAGTATATACAGTGAAAACAGACACAATAAAGACAGACAGATACACTTTTTTTCTCTTCATAAGCCAGTCACAGTATTACTGTAGAGTAGCTGGGCATTTCTGCATTAAAAATCAGACATTATCAGCATGGTGAGCAAAAGGTGTTGTCTCAAGAGTATTTGCTTGTGGACCTGACCTGTCACAGGTGAGACTGCACAGTTCACACTTTTGGAAGGTGATGGACCTGTTAATAAATTTGCAAGGGAAGACTAGAATAACTCTCTCAAAGCGGAATACGGCCCGCTCAGTTTAACTAACAGACCCTGTACGTACAAAAGCATGACACACATGACACGTTCTAAACCCCCTAATGATTAGAATAATATGCTAAGTACTTGTCAACAAACTCAGACAAATTGCTACTATGGATCTTGTTAAGGAACCACAGCAGTGAGACAAGTCTAACTTTCAGTGAACCTTCAGAGGTTGCTCGAAAGACTCTGGGACACATTAAGCTACCAGCTATGGCTTCATAAATACAGATCAACTTTTTTGAAATCAATTTATTTCCTTTAGAATAAAACCTAGATAAACCAGATCAGAATTAGGCCTTTCAAATCTAAAGAGAAAATTTGAGATATAGAAAAGGGAAATATTCCCTGAGGATAAACAACTGACTATCTATAATGAAAATCAGAAAGCTTTGTTGTTGGGTTCTACAGAAAAGGATTCATTGTCTATAGAAATGCCATTCCTGTTTGTTACACTTTCAACAATGTAATCACATTTATAAAATTTTGCTTACATGCTAACTAGTATAGTCCAACCCCCAGCAATTAATACACTAATTGTTTGATACAGATAGCTATAAAGTACTCTAATTATACAGATTGTTTGATGAGAAAGGAAAATGATTTCATTCTGCAGCAAATGTGGAAAAGATGCTTAAAATTGATGGCTTTGCTCAGTACAGAACATAATAGGAAAAAAACTGTTCGCATTTTGAAAAGCAGGGAAGTAGAAGAGTAATAAAAGCAGATGTTCACACAATTGCATGAGAATGCTATAAAGTTCACACTATTGTAGCTGCAGTAACTAGTCAGTGTTATCTGTGTTGCAACCTGCCTGACGCCACTGCTATAATTGATTATAGCAAGAGGTGTGTTCAGTTTTCACAGGAAAACTGAAGAAGATTCACAGGTTTTCTTATAAGTCAGGAGCTCAGCAAAATATCCCTTTTTTTCTTTTGATATGTTGAATATTCTTAAGTCTAACATTCAAATTAAAGCAGAATGTGTATATATATATTTTTATATGAAATGAAAACAACAAAAAAAATTATGCTGGTTCTAAGGCAACATAAGTGTTGTAAAAGACAATGAAGGACAACATAATTCCCTCTAAAACACACCAAAAAACCCTCAAGCAAAAAATAGATGCTTTTGAAAAACTGAAGGGTGAAAGCAGAGTTTAAATTATACCAATTCTGGGATTTCAAAGACCTATGAGGCAGGTCTACACAAAATACTGCCTTCAAATTAGCCTTGCAAGTTTAACTGCTATCTTTATTTAAAAGTTTTAATATACTTAATTAAATATTTTTTCTTATTTACATATTTTAATAGAAAATTGCATAATCTCTTTAGGATTTTTTCATGCAATACCACTTTCTCTATATTCTGTATTTTTAAAGGAAGCTCTGTAGATCCCCTGTTGACATTTTAGATAATTCTATTTACCACCTTTTCTCTGGAGAGGCTGGCTAAACTGTAAGGGTCATAACCAAAGACAGCATGGTCCTTAAAGAAGCTCTGCAACTCATGTGAGAGAACAAAGATGAAAGAGATATTCTTTAGTAAGGTTATCTTAAGGTTTCTGTGGATCTGCAGAGAGCTCTTACCAGAGCCAAAGGATTACCATTAACGTTATCCACTCTGCAGCTGAAGGCTTGTGCTAGTTGTGCACAGAGTCCATTAAGCTTCTGTTTCTCACTTTCACTCCCCATATTGGAAGACAGCACACAGCAAAGCATAATGGAAGTGCAAACTCAGGACAAAAGCTAAGGAGACAGAAGTAAAATAAAACATTTTGCATAGGCAAGCCATGCACAGTCTACTAAAGATACGAGCTGTTCATACTGCATATGTTTTATACAATTCCCTGCTCTGAATTATGCATGGGGCTGGGTTAACCTCAGTGTAATTCATATATTTAAAATAAAATTACTTCTGATTTATCAAAGTGTAAATTAAATGTGCCATATCTTGATCATAATATGTTTAATGAACATCCCATATGAAGTAACATACATTTTACCTCTTGAACATGATTAATTTCATTACATATCAACCAGAATAAATACAAAAGTGACCAAATATTCTAAGTGTGAACTTGATTGCCTTTGCAAACAGACAGATAGATAATAATGATTCTATAATAGGTTATACTGGAGGTTGTTTTTTTACTTGCTGGCAGCCTACTATATTAGAAAATAAACCTGATCTACAGACCATATTACATGTGAAATTTACAATAGCTAATAAAAGAATGGATAGGGAAGGTTTAACACAAATGGTCTGAGTGTCCTGTTAACAGGGTCAGAAGGCCCATTTTCAACAGGAAGAAAATTAATAAATTGCCAGTTTTCAAAAAAAGATCATGTTTAATATAACACTGTTAAGTTAATTAGTCAAATGGTTTGTCACAATTCTTTGAATTAAAGGTTGTCCTCAGAAAGACGCAATCTAGAGCTAAGGTAACACTTTTCCAATACTAGTGATTCATAAGGGAAAGGTACTCTTAAATCCTTTTGAAATTAATTCTCTTCTACTCTTCCTACCCTTCTCCTCTCTTATTCAGAAATTAATATCCAGAGGGAAGTCAGGTCAAAAATTTGAAAATTAGGTTGTATATAAAAAAATTGATGTTATTTCCTGCCATTTATTCTGACCTGAAAATGGTTGATTTCTATGTTCACATGTCCTGTATTGAACTGTAATAATATACTTGGAGCCATAAAATATTACAGAATCACAGAATCACAGAATGGTTTGGGTTGGAAGGGACCTTAAAGATCATCTGGTTCCAACCCCCCTGCCATGGGCAGGGACACCTCCCACTAGACCAGGCTGCTCAGAGCCCCATCCAGCCTGGCCTTGAACACTGCCAGGGATGGGGCATCCACAGCTTCTCTGGGCAACCTGTTCCACTGCCTCACCACCCTCACAGTAAAGAATTTCTTCCTGATATCCAATCTAAATCTACCCTCCTTTCAGTCTGAGGCCATTACCCCGTGTCCTATCATTAAAGATGTCCTGAAAAAATCTGAAAATAAAAGTAAATATTTTACTATACACTATCAACTTCAGAATTTGCTGTTGCCCTAAAGTACATAAAAATGTTAGCTTCATACATAGTGCTGTAGCTAGTTTAGCATAAATTAGCAGAAGCTCCAAAGACTCACCGGAGTATAAAAACTTGTTTTTTTAAAGTTGTTTTCTGGCAGTATTACTGTATAATTGCCTTGATGAACCTTGTTTAACATTGTTAATGTTAGTTGGATTTAACCCAGCAAGCAGCGATGTCAAAATTCATAGGTAAGTACACATGAAGAATGGAAGTTGCCTCATGACACTGGAATAAAATGCAACTACTTAAGTAAGAACATCTTTCCCTTCTTTATGAAACCTTCAGGAAACTTACTACCATTAGGAAATTCAAGTTGTAGAAATATTTTCTTTTTCATTTATTTCTTGCATAAAGGTCATAGCCCATGAGACTTATAGGCAGTCTCTTGAGGACAGACTGAAATGATTATTTGAGCCTGAAGTTTGTCTGTAATGTTCACAAACATTTGTATACTTCAGAAAGAGTCAGACTTAGAATCACAGAGATGCTTTACAGTGTTTAGGGATAGACACATCAATCAAGTATATAAAGCCTCAAAGCATAATATTTCTTTCATTTACCAAAAGAAACCACTATTCAAACACTGATTAGCATGAACATACATCCTTACTTAATTTTCCTATTGACATAACAGATTTTTGCTTATTCAGACACTTTTTTTATTTAAAAAAAAATCCTTTTAAAACACTTTAAAAGTTAAGCTCATCATTTTATATTTCACAAGATCTGAGTGTTCTCTCACATGCAAAATTCTTTTTGATGCAATTTAAAATTAGCAGCTTCTGAAACATCTGCCAGAGATAGATGCTTTGGACACTGCTAATTGCTAAATCATGTGCAGCTGTACACATTTTTGATAGCCCTTATAGCTCACAAAACTGCTTCAAAGGCCATAAATCTAAACAATTCCCTCTATTATAATCAGTCTTATCATGTTTTTATACACAAAAACAATGCTTGCAGGTTCAGATGCAGAAATTTAAAAAAGCTTCTGTTTAGTAGATTACATCTATTTTAAGATACAGTGATTTTTCTTGAGGTTTTAATAATGAAAAGACTGGAAAAAATAGATAAATCTTGTTCTTCTGTGGAAAATAACACTCTTTGCAACCTTTTCTAGAATATGCCAAGAAAAAAAATGCTTTCAAATGTCAAAGAACTTTAGTTTTTCATATATTGAGAAGGGCTAGTAATTAAATCCATAATGCTTTTGTACTTCTTTGGAACCCCAGCAGCAGGAGAGTGACTCAAATAACCATGAAAGAACAGATTAAACCAATGGAAGAAGCAGAAATGAAGAGCTGAGACTGGAGGGGGAAGAACCCAGTGGTATGGTACCTCAGTATCCCTAGCAAGAATTTGTTGGCCTACTGGGATTTACGCAGCTACAGCAGATGAGGAAGGTTACGATCACTTATGAGGTGGTCACTTATGTGGGTCTGGGCCTTTGCACCTTTGAGGTTGTTTGGGAAGTTTTCTAAATTTTAGAACTCAGATCACACATACAGTCTTTTAGTTGCTTGTCTCCTTTAAAGCCTTGAGCCTATCTCTAGGCTGTTACTACATTTTGAATTCCTGGCTTATTTTGTGAATTGGATGTAAGGTACTCAGCAATGAATAAGGACTGTACAGAGAATTGAGCTGGATCAGCTGTGCCTCCTTTTCTGAAGACACTGAAAAGCGTGAAGTATGTGAAGCAGACGAATGAAAAAAATACTTTCAATGTCAAGATTAGGTGCTATCCTGAAAAATCTGGATTTAAGCCTTGTTTGGCTTGTGTTATCATGCCAAATCACTTAGTCTCTCGTGCGTGATTTGATAATGATATGTTCTTACCTTCTGAATGCTTGCACGTAGCTAGATTTTGACTTACATATTCTACAGAAACTGGTGGACTTCTCTGAACACCAGTTAACATAGTGTTATCAAGGAAAGTGAACATAGTATAAACTCAAACATTTTAGAATAACTGTTGCAGGCAAAGGAAACAGGCATGCTCAGACTTCTGTCTCTTTGGAGGATCTACTTGGTCTGTATTGACAAGGGGTTTCCTCAACGCAGTCTACAACTTCCTCAAGGGGGGCAGCATAAGGTGTTGATCTCCTCTCTCTATGACCAGCAACAGGACACAAGGAAATGGAACGAAGTTGCGTCAGGGGGAGTTCATATTGGACATTAGGAAGTTCTTCACTGAGAGCGTGGTTGGTCACTGTAACAGGCTCCCCAGGGAAGTGCTCACAATACCAATTCAGTCAGAGTTCAAGGAGCGTCTGGACAATGCTCTTAGACATATGGTTTATTTTTAGGTAGTCCTGCGAGGAGCAGGGAGTTGAACTCAATGATTCTTATGGGTCCTTTCCAACTTGAGATATTCTTTGATTCTATGGTTCTATGACAATATTATGACAATGGAAAATCAGCTGACAACCTAGACAGTTAAATTAGATGGTAGAGTTGTCTTCCATACCCTAATATCCTTGTTGCTGTTTCTGTGCACTACCAACAGTAGGAACTTTAAAGAAATCAGATTCTATATGGATACCTTATATTAGGAAACTGAAAGAAATTAGTGACTTTGACATCAGGTGTCTTGAATCTCCAGTTTCCTAGCAATGGATTTGAAATAATAATAATACCAACCCATACTACACGGACTTTGAAACAAAACAGTCATTAATGTTTTAAAAATTTTCAATAAGATTACTATGGAAACTCCTGGGAGAAAATTAATATATTTTTATTCAGTGCAGAGATTGGGTAATGTGTATTAAATGAAGTTTGGCATGACATATTGAAGGGGAAGATAAAAAATAAGAACATCAAAGCCACACTCATCTGATGAATGAGGTTAGAGCACTCTGGAAAAAAAAAGTGATCATATGAACACTGTTTCCTATGAATAGCTGCTCTAAAAAGACTTTTTACTTTGATACAGTTGTCATTGTTTACAGTGTGTTTTATTTTGTCCTGTTTTTTAATTTGGTTTCAATTTAAGTTGGACAGAAGTAATTTTTCAGTGAACTAGAAACTCCTTAGATACTGTAAGTGCTGGGTGAAATTAAAGATCGTGACAGTTCTCATGCTACTAACAGTCGTTAAGCTGATGAGCATCCAACAGGCCACTGCAGAACTACAGAAATGTTGTAAAAGCGGGAAGATCTATCAGGTGTGGCCACTCTAGAGACAGGTATCCTGCAGAATCCAACTAGAGATAGATCCATGCCGGATGCTTGCCTCAGAAGGAGCAAAGCTGCAGCTTCATGGGTTCTTGAGTCAGGGGCGGATCTACAAACAGATTGCGTAAAGTCCATAACTCATGGTTTATAGCACCCATCCCCTCAGGAAAGTTCAGCAGAAAGCTGGACAAGATCTATTCAAAATCATTCAAAGGCATATTTGGTGGAAAACCACTCTTCAGTGAAAATTTTGCTTTGTCCAAAGCAGATGCATTTGGAAGCTCTGTTTTACCTTGTAAGATGTTGATTTGATTTTTCAGCCTTTATGGATTTTTAATATTGTTTTAGATACAGGATGGTACATTCTTGGGCAATACTTATGGAAAATTGAAATTCATAGACTTGCCTCTGATTAAATAGGTATAAGACACACATGCACAAAAATAATTTTCCTGAGTTATCTATTAGTAAAGTAAACATTCCACTACAATCTATGTATGTGCACAAAGAGAACAAACCCCCATATCTAGTTCTAAAAAAGGCTTTTCCTAACCTAACTGCCTAGATGAAGGCTCCCAGAATCCCATTTAAACTTTGAGAATTTTTTGGTAGTGAGGAAGACATCACCCAACTTAAGAGAAAAGAAGAGCAAGAGTGATCATCTAATGGTTTTCCAGACACAGTTGTTTGTTTCTGTCATATTTAAAAGCAATATGTTAAAGGAA
Source organism: Larus michahellis (assembly GCF_964199755.1). NCBI lineage: Eukaryota > Metazoa > Chordata > Aves > Charadriiformes > Laridae > Larus > Larus michahellis. The sequence goes on from NC_133897.1 coordinate 83,524,763, forward strand.
AAGAGGTTTTTTATAATAGTATAACACTGTACTAGTGGAAATTCTACCTTCTACCTACTGAAGAAAGCCATGCACTATGCAGATTACAGACAGGTAAATACAGATAGCTTTATTTCAATGATACGAAATTTTTGCCTCTCCCATTTAACTCAGAAAGGCAGTTTTGAGAAATCAGATTTGACACTGTTGACCTTAACCTTTAACATAAAAATCACATTTAGATAAGGTTCTGATATAAGAATACCTCTGGTGCTAAATACATTTTATTTTTTTCATTTTGATATTGCTAAGTGGTTTCTTAAGATTCACAATACAGAGCCTTACAGTAGTATCTTGGGTAACTCTAAATAAGAAAGATTGGTGCTAGAAGCAGCATGTCTACATAACAGCAGCTTTCTACTTGTGCTAATTTACCCTGCTTCAGCATTTCACAATTGGGTCAATGCACAATAGGACAGGAAGAACTCCTCTTTAAAATACCTGTGATTAGGTTGCAGTTTACTTCCATTAAGGAAGAAATTGAATGTGGAGTTAGGTGTTTTGAGAACTGTTTTTGTCCTTTATTTTTTATTCAATCCTCTGTATTTGCAAAGAATTTAAAGTTCTTTTTTCTTGAACATGTCACAAAGCAAACAACAAGAAGCAGTTCCTTTGCTCTGAGTTTTGGGAACCTTTTCAGTCAACACATATACCCAAAGCGTTTGCTCTCACACAACAGTGCTCAGAAAAGAGGAATTAAAGAAGTCATTCATTTTAAAGGAATGATAGGGTCAAGTCTCTGGCTAGATTATTGACGAGAACAAACACTCTTCAGGAGTATCAAAAGACACAAAACACACAAAAGCAGTATGTTCCCTAAGATTTTTTTGGAAATATTGATTGCTTCCTACTATCCTACTCTGAAAAGGGTGGCAGTTATCTCCTCTGAACGCAAACTACAGGAAAAAAAAAATTACAAAAGGGGAAACATCACAGCTGAATTTCGTGACACAAGTCAGACCTTTGCCTTTCTCAATGAGAGAATTACATCTATGAAAAAGGCTTGCAGGGAGAGAATGTAACGCATTACCTTTGCTTTCATATCATAAATAATACTGTTCTCTGTTGTGGCAGTGCAATTACAATACTGTATCATTCCCTCATTTTGTCAATACTTTAACAAAATAAGTCATTCTCATTGTTCCCCACTGTCTTCTAAGATGCACACATATTTAGCAAAATAATAAAATTCCAAGTGAAAAGGAAGAATTACTCAATTTCAATGATAAAAACACAACAGATTTTATACAAAATCTGAGTTCTTTTCTTCTTGCAATATTATGGTTTCTTCACTTAGCTTACTGGATAATATATGAATAATCGGCTCTAATGCTATAAGCAGTGGTTTGTAGGTTCTTGGGTCCTTGATAAGTTATGAAAAAGCTGAAGATAGAAAAACACATATTGACAGGATTTATTTTTCTCACTAGCTCATTATGAAATCTTGTCTAAATCTTTGACTTAGAATAAAAAGCTAAAAAGATCCTGAAACATTTTAAGAAGTTGTTAAATTCTGATGTTTGGAGCTGCTCTTCTGCTCCTTAGTTAAGCTAACTGGAATATTAGGAAAAAAACAAAACAAAACAAAACAAACAAACAAAAAAAAATACCCCTGATGTTAGTTATGCTTGGCTAAAAAAAATGCAAACAAAGTAAATAAAACAAGTAAATAAAATACTGAATAACATCTTCACATTTTGAGGCTTCCTTTTCCTGTGTGTAATTCAACTGGAAATACAGTCTCAGGTTCTTAAGTCTTTGTTTTTACCCTAAATCATTGCCACCCAAATAGGTGGGAAAAAATTAAATACAAGAAGTAACAACTAACAGTCAAGAAATGTTAAATTTGGAATTTTGACTTATGCTGCTCCTACACAAATGGTTAAAACACTGTATCAATGTGACTGTGTAAAAGAAAGTACCCCTTGTTTTCCCCCAATACTTTCATTTCCAAATCTTCCTGTATTTGTTAACTATCAGCATCCCACCATCTTCCTTAATTTCTCTATAAGCTTGCCTACTTTCTTGCCAGCTGAATAAGTACCTCATTTTGCAGAAACTAATCTGTGTACTCTAATGAATACAGATTGCGTAATGTTCGAAAGATATGCCCACCTGACTTTTCTGGGGGAAAAACAAAAAAAAAAGTAGTTTAAAAAAATTGATGTAAATAATGGTTTTTATTTGTTACTTAACTATGGTGCGCTAACTTAGCATTGAAAGAAGCAAAATATATGTTTGTCCATATCCCTTGACAAAATACAACAAATTACCTAAGCACAGCTTTCTTTGATGTAAACCTTGATCTATATACTCATACACAAATATAGTTTTTGATGCTGGTAACATTTTTTACTGCAGAAGTCAGAACATCCATTCAGCAGAGTCTCTAACAATGTTGTAAAAGCAGATACCTCTACTGCAGACTGTTTGCAAAACATATTCATTTCTCTATGCTGATATCGTGGATTTTCTTCAAAGAATCTGACTTGCCAATAAGCCTCTTTGTATTTATACTCTTATATTCACCTGTGAACTCTATCACATTATCTGTCCTCTTTCCTGACTTTTGCCTCCTTACTGAATGGGAGACTGAGAAGGGGAGCATGAGAAATTACTGTGTTCGGTTTAAGAACAGCACCTTTGAAGACCACGTGTTGAAACAGAGCGTATTTGACCAAAAGATGACAACAAAGACGAACCATTTCTTTCAAACTAATTCGGTGAAGAGAATTTTTAATGAGGTGGTGAGAGCGTTCAGAAGTCACCTGCCAGAAACATGAGATATAATGGAAAGGGGCTTTCACTGATTATTTTGTGAGTATAGACTCTGTTCTCTCTTTTGGCAGAAAAGAAAGTGTATATTGAGAAACATGACTGCCTGCTTTCCAACTTTTTTTTCAAATTATGGGGCTAGCTAAGGAAGAAGTGAAGCAGTTGGCTAGGCAAAGAATGGAAGAAAGAAAAAGCTCCATGGGGGAATTCTGGATGCCCTGAGAAATTCTTACCTAGACTAAGAAGTACTGATGAACATGTTGCAATGAAAAGCTGTTCTCTATGTTTCTTGTGCTAAAAATAAGAATAAAAAAAGATTTTTCTAAAACAAAATTCTTGCATGCATGTCCAAATTCAGACTACCACAAGGAAGTGATTTGTGTGCCCAAGCTCAGATAGCTGTTGCGAGCAGCTTTGACCTGGAGACCTACCGCAATTCTGACTTGTGATTAGCCTGCTTGATTCACAAGATCAGTGCAAGAATAATGTGAAAATGCTTCTTTGTCTTTCATCACCCAAAGATGTTGTGCATATATGTATCTAAGCATGTTTCAGGGCATTTTTGTTTAGGTTTGGTTTCATACATAAGCTCAGATAACTAATGCATTTGAATTATCTTGGTTACATCTGACTGTCCTCAATATAAGCTGCCATTTTAACATTTAAAAATTGAGATGTTGTACAGCAGAGCTCTGGTTTGACAAGAAAAATAGACTAGTCTTGTTCATTCACTTTCTCTTTGCCTTATTTGTACAGTTAAGCATGAGGAGGTTACAGCTTTGTCAGGGAGGTCCTATCTTGCTAAGGTTTTACACCAGCAAAGAGTCCACAGACACAATTTATTCACCAGATTTTCAAGTATCACTGGAGAAACCAAGTCCCTAAGTTTGGGGCATTATCTTTAAATTTTGGTCCCTGAAGCACTCTTGCTCCATTGACTTTCATGAGGATTTTTACAGCAAAAATATGTAACTGGGTGAATCTCTTAAGTAGAAAGTATAAAAGAGAAAGAATGTGAATTAGTGTGAGAAACAAATTCTATTTCCAAAGGTCTCAAAATAAACTGCAAATATGTTATCATCTCTACAAGCTTCCTTGTGACAACCATTTTTAAAGAGAGTGAAACAAAAGGAAAAGGAAACAAAATGACTTGAAATTACCACTGACAAATCTGGAAGCAGAATATATTCAGAAAGCACTTGTAAATGAGTGAGACACTTGAACAAGGTTTCAAACCTAAGTTTAGTTAAAGGGATTCTGAAGTCCATTGTGTTCCCTAAATAGGAAAAACAGATTAACTGATTGGCATGGATTCTACACAGTGCCTCCACTTACATACTTGGTGCCAAGTACACAGTGGTTTCCATAGATCAGAATTTTTTTCACATTTCCTCTTTGACAGGCCTTGTTGAAGGACAGAGTAAGAAAAGAAAAGACACTGCAATGCAATGGTAGAACAGAAAATATTGTCCCTGTATGAGCACAAAAATTTTAAAATGTCCACATTAACTTATTTTTAAATTCCAAAAACAGAAGTTATTTTCAGAACAGGAATTTGATATAGCTTAGTCACTACCAGGGCTGTATCTGTAACAAATTCTGCTTAGTCACAAAATCACAGAATCATAGAATAGTTTGGGTTGGAAGGGACCTTTAAAGGTCATCTAGTCCAACCCCCGCCCCCTGCAATGAGCAGGGACACCTTCAATGAGATCAGGTTGCTTAGACTCCCACCCAACCTGGCCTTGAATGTTTCCAGGGATGGAGCATCTACCACCTCTCTGGGCAATCTGTTCTAGTGTTTCACTGCCCGCATTGTAAAAAATTTCTTCTTCACATCTATTCTAAATCTACCCTCTTTTAGTTTAAAGCCATTACCCCTTGTCCTATCACAACAAGGTCTGCTAAAAAGTTTGTCCCTATCTTTCTTATAAGACCCCTTCAGGTACTGGAAGGCCACTATAAGGTCTCCCCAGAGCCTTCTCTTCTCCAGGCTGAACAATCTCAACTCTCTCAGCCTGTCTTCATAGAAGAGGTGCTTCATCCCTCTGATATAAGACATTTCAATGGTACGTTGGCCAACAGGTCATTTTTCACATTTCATTTTTTGATGAATACACAAACAACAATCAGGTACAGGTCTCCTATTACCTGTCCAACAGTAGTCAAGCTGTTGCTTACTACTTGCTAATAAAATCTTACTGATGTTAGAGATCCTAATCTCACATGATTTTGATGATCAGATACAGAAAAGCATTAATGTTGCTGAGGGCAGGGGGGAAGGAAAGTTAAGCCCTCAAGTACCTTTGAGTGTCTAGGCCTAAATGACCTCTGTTTCCTCTGACTTTGATATGAATTGAACCTTTACAGTCCCTCAAAGAGTATTTAGCAGTTGAATTATTATACCACCTCAGAAATTTTGGTCATTATTTTCATCTCACTGGGTCAGAGAGGTTACCTTTGGTCATAAACCCAGCTGACTCTGGTATCACATTAATTGCTTTCAGTGGGTCAAAGTTGATGGCACTGCAGCTCATTCTGCTGTACTTCTTGCCCCCCTACGCAAATCTCTGTCAGATAAATAACTCATTTCTTCAATACCCTGTATTCTTTTGTTTGTTCTCTACTGTTTGTAATTGTCAACTTCATTTTTAATTGACACTCCAGCAAATAATTTCTTTCTCAATGCATCACTTTATTTTTTTAAAAGAAATCCCCATGAAAATTTTACTGCCTGCCTTATTTAAACGTAGCTAAGCTGTGAGCACCAGAACATTTCATAAAGAGAAGTGTCTTCTCCTTAGCAGAGGTGCTGTTTTCTGCTTACTAGGATGGGAGTGCACAGAGCTGGAGAGCATACGCTGCCTGAAGTGAAGTCCAGTGCTTGTTGCAACATACCCAAAGGAGGATTGTAGCGTGGGGGTTGGGTGGTGCTCAGGAGACTCACCGTTTAGTCCCTGCATCCTCTTTGCTGAAGAGGGCAGCAGTCTGCTGCTTCTGTTGGCTGAGAGTAAGAATCCTCGCCTTTGGGTGATAACAGAGGACACCACTTTCAGTTCATTGTTCTTTTGGGGAGCTATGTATGTGAGTCAAGGCTGAATGTTCAGCCTGTGTAAAATCTGGAAGGAGCGACAACATCTGCACTTCGCTTGCCATCCTTTTTGACCAAAAGATATAAGATACTGGGCACAAGCTAATAAAGGAATGGAATGCATGCATATTGTTCGTGTCTGAGTAGGCTGGGTGAAACATGGGTTTTGAGAAAAAAAATTCAATGGCTTCTCTTTTCATTAATGGAATTTTGGTGGGGTTTTTTGTGTGATTTTTTATGCTGTAATTGTGGAAGCTCTGTAATAGTCGAGACAACCAAGTTTCTGATCCTAATTAATTTCCTTTGCCAAGCACGAGGACAATGCTAATTCTTCCTTTTGAGCTAATGGACAGATGCCAGAGAAAGTTATGTGGGCAATGGATCATTTGCCAACCAACACATATTCTATATTTTTTCCTGGAGGGAAAACAATCCATAGTCTGAATAATATTTTTACTTGAAATGCAAGCCAAATCCCAGATTTACGGAAGGAACAGCATGAAACACATTGTGTTTAAAATAACTGATTGACTTTTAGTCCTAAGATTAATCAAATTAATTAACATTTATGAGTAAAATCAAACATTATTTACAAATAAACATTAATTAAGTTAGTATTCTTGTGCTAGACTTCATGGTAATGTCTCAGAGTGTATCTTTGAAGTGTTTTTCAAGATCCATATTCTACTTTTCTAAAAACAAAGTTCAGATACTCCAATTCTATGAACGCAATTATTTCACATATTCTGCTACCCAGTGGCTCAATTTTGTTTAAAATAGCAGAAATATTACAATGAAAGGGGAATAAAATTATCGATGACCACTTGAGTCATTAGTAGACAATTCTTAGACCTGGTTAATGTATCTGAAAAAGTACTGTAGGGCAGAAAGGACTAGTCACTTGAGTAGTATTAAAATAATGGGATGTATTACCTGTTCTGTTGCCTGCGTATTATTATTAGCATTGAGGTTATGCTAGCTCATTTCAGCTCTTAAGATGGGTAAAAGCACAAATGTTAGAGTGGATCAGGAAGATGGATATATCTGGAAGTTCACCTGTCCTTTGGCAAGTCTTTTCCCAAAAAGGTGTATGTGTAACCGTGTATGACGCTGTGCAAGAAAGCTTTCCTAGTGCTTTGCCATTTCATTCACACACAGGATGACATTGCAGGGCAGGAAGTATTACAGCCTTTCTCTTTTCCTCCGTTCTAGCTACGTACAAGGCAGACAGTGGTTGAGGCAGAATTAGTTCCTTTTCTACCTTTTAGAAGACAGGCAGTTTCTGTTCAGGAAGAAAGGAAAAACATGACAACGTCAGGGCTACTCAAGCTACCAATAAGGCAGCCTCGAAATCAAATACGCTCCAGAATTAAAGAGCAGCTCTTGAAGATGAAGCTCTTCAGATTCTCTGTCCTTATTTCTCCTCCAGCACAACCAGCATCAGAACAATAAAAAAATCTCCTCCCTGCTTTGAAAGGAAGGGGTCTTATCAGTGTTCACCTGTACGTATTAATGCTTTAGATCTCAATGATAGTCCCATTTATTTTATCTGGTACTGACTTGTATTTTTTGGCAATTGCACTGTGCAGATAGCTGACTGGACAAACGTTGGAGGACAACATTAAAAATATAGAGAGCATTTCTGGTCTAATGCAAGTGGAAACTTGCTTCACTCCAGATTATGTCCAGACCTTGATCAGGATTGCTCCTTCCTCTTTTTTTCCATTTCTAAAGAGAATAATAACTACTATTGCTGGAATGTAGGTCATTAAAACTGACATATTATTACCATATTTTCTTGTTAATTATTGTTCTCATTCAACGGTTCTTTTCCTTATGATTGCTTCTATTCTCCCATGTCTGCAAGCAAAAAACAGTTGCCTTGGCCTAACATTTAACACAAGTGCTACAGACAGAAGGGTGCAGAGGGGAGGTTTGTGGTTCTTGTTGTTTTCTTATTAACTAACTTGAAATAGCCACGGCCCTTCTGTTGACCTGAATAAGTTTTATATACCTTGAAAAAACTATTTCAATTCAATTGTGGTTTTACTACACCTCAAAAAGCATTTTCTGAAATTGAAATATATTCTAAAGGACCTAGAAAAATGGTAAACTCTTTTTTTTTCTTGAAAGTCTGCTTATGTTTTTCTCTTCCTACTAATTTGTGTAAAAGGACCAACAACACAACAGTGTGGGACAGGAAATCTTTCAAAGAGACCTCTTTCAATTCTTCTGAAAGCTTTGCAACAGTAATAAAAAATAAAATGTGTTTGAATATACTTTTCTGCTTGGTAGTAAGTGCAAAATTCATGAGATTTCCACATGTCCTGGCTTGTGTAGGGTATTTGTTTGAGAAATTGGCTGCGGCCAAAGCAAAAATTATGTTATCAGCAACACGCTGCAAATAACTGTCTTCCTGCTGTAAGGAATACCCATGCCATATTAAATCTAAAACCAAGATGGCAAGGAGAGCCTACACATACAGTACTTCATCCTCCATAATGTATACACGTCAAACTATAAACTAATTGTTATGCATTGGTGACATTAGTGGGAAAGCTGGAAGATGTTTTATGTTTCTATTGGTCTCTCCTGTGTCTAGGCTTCCAGAAGCCTCCATGTCCAGCACTGCTTACAATGCCTGATCTCACTCACAGAATCACAGAATCACAGAATCACAGAATGGTAGGGTTGGAAAGGACCTCTGGAGATCATCTAGTCCAACACCCCTGCCAGAGCAGGGTCACCTAGAGCAGGTTGCACAGGAACGCGTCCAGGCGGGTTTTGAATGTTTCTAGAGACGGAGACTCTACCACCTCCCTGGGCAGCCTGTTCCAGTGCTCTGCCACCCTCAAAGGAAAGAAGTTCCTCCTCATGTTTAGGTGGAACATCCTATGTTTAAGTTTGTGCCCATTACCTCTTGCCCTGTCCCCGGGCACCACTGCAAAGAGCCTGGCCCCATCCCCCTGACACCCACCCTTTAAGTATTTATAAGTGTTGATAAGGTCCCCCCTCAGCTGTCTTTTTTCCAGACTGAAGAGACCCAAATCCCTCAGCCTTTCTTCATAAGAGAGATGCTCCAGTCCCCTAATCATCTTGGTAGCCCTTTGCTGCACCCTCTCCAGCAGTTCCCTGTCCTTCTTGAACCAGGGAGCCCAGAACTGGACACAGTACTCCAGGTGCGGCCTCACCAAGGCAGAGTAGAGGGGGAGGATGACCTCCCTCGACCTGCTGGCCACACTCTTCTTGCTGCACCCCAGGATGCCATTGGCCTTTTTGGCCACGAGGGCACATTGATGCCTCATGGTCATCCTGTTGTCCACCAGGACTCCCAGGTCTCTTTCCGCCGAGCTGCTCTCCAGCTGCTCAGCCCCCAACCTGTACTGGTGCATGGGGTTATCCCTCCCCAGGTGCAGCACCCTACACTTGCCCTTGTTGAACTTCATTAGGTTCCTCTCCGCCCAACTCTCCAGCCTGTCCAGGTCTCTCTGTACGATGGCACAGCCTTCTGCTGTGTCAGCCACCCTGCCCATGACCTGCCATGACTCATTCATGACCTGCCCACCATACCTTTTCTCTCCAGGTCAATCCCACATGCCAAGCATAGGAAGCTGAAGAAGCTGCCACAAGGTGTATGAAACAAAATGTAGGAGTTCTTCCTAGCTGCTGCTCAAGCCATACCCTCTACTATGTTGTGGGTCCCAATGTTGGAGCATGCTGCCTTTATCTGCTTGCAGGGAAAATGTCTGCATATCCAGGGAAGGTGTTTCTATGTCATGTAATAAAATTGCAGCCAACATCTCTCTTCACAGTCCATTCCATTCATTCACATGGGGACAGAGACCTTTCTTTGATGTTAGTTGTTTAGCCTGAAGATAATGAGATTACATGGAATCTGCAAAGTGAAAATAATTCTTCCAAGACTGCAGACTCAAAGTGAAAATGATCCCTGAGTAAGACCTATGTACTGTGCAACTCTTGTCTGGATAAGTGGGACTTAAGTGGCATATATATAATGTTTGATTTTCTGGCACAGGAAAAAATTCTGTTCTAACTGCAACTTTGTAAAGCAAGTTAAAAAGAAGTATTAGGTTACCCTCTGTTCCCCAGTGTATTGCCTTACCTGTGTTTCAAGAATTACCTTATGTTCGAAGTAAAATTAAAAAGGCAGAAAAGCAGAAACAAGTCTTAGTCATGGAAAGGAAGAGCTTTATCAAGAAGGTGCAGGGGTTGGAAAACTATTGCAGTCATTATTTTAGTGCTTATTAGACACTCTTGGGATGCTATTGTTTATGATCTTAAAGTTTTGAACAGTAATGTTGTGCTTAATTGGAGCACAAGCTGTGCACTGATTAAGTAGTCACAGTAGTCATATTTTAGATTTTACACTCTGATTCTCAGGATTTTTCATTTGCATTTCATAGCAATTCACTTTGTAAGCTGTAAACCAGGAGTATTTGGTATGATTGTGCTTAACAACTTTTTGGAAAGCTTTTCCATCACTGTTCCTATTAATCATACTCATTTTTGCATACCGTTTAGTAAACTGTAATCTCTTTTTAAAATGCTTTTTTTCCCCTACAATTTCCAGGCACATCTGAATAAACCTTCTATTGAAATACTGTAATCAAGCTGTGTCACTTGACCCCGCATCACCCCAGTCATCAAAGACCGAATGTGCAACTTGTTTAGAACTGAAACTATAAATACTAATGTAGCTGGAAACACCAGATTCTACATTGTTTTGGTTTTCAATAGTCAACAACAATCATTAATGAGCCAAACTCATAGGCATGTAATGTCAATTTACAAGAGTTTGCAGAAGTTATAGAAATAGTGGTGAAATGGACAAACCAATATCACTCACTAGACCAAATATTAGGATCCTTTTTTGGTATTTTATTGTTAAAGATCATTGTATCTTGATGAAGACAGGGTTTTTTTATTGTGAAGTTATTACAATCAAGATTAAATTGTTAATTTGGTCCTCTCATAAATTCACTACAGTTGCCGAAATAGCAAAAACAGACTTTCAGTTTGGAAATTAAAAGGATCTTCTCTCTTGGACAGTGAGCCTTCACAAAATCCAGTGCAACAGTAACACATTTTGGCATTCATAAGCTTATAATCACATGATTGTAAACATTGGTTTTGATAATCAAGAGGAAAAAATTATACAGCAACTGTACATATGAATATTTTCAGTTGATGTTTTGCAGTGTCAGAGTGGGATGTTAAAATGTTTTGTACTGTATTTCAGTTGTTTATTTGCTATAATGATTTCAGAAATGAAAAACTTTTATCAACATATGCTTCTGGCTTTTGGTTTGTTCTGCAAGCAGTTCTCTGATTCTGTGTTCATTTCTCTATGTATTTGTGGAAAATATTTTTAAAATAAAAATATAAGTGAAAATGTTATTATGTTCAACCAAAAAATTTCAGAAAAAAAAAAAAAAGACAGAGCACTTCATCAGCCTGGCGCACTGGTCAAAGTATAAATGAAGTATTCTTTCATCAGCTAAAATGTACGTATATCTGGAATGAAGCACAATGACTGATACAACATATAGCATACAATATTTAAGTCAAAGAAAGGTAAACCCCTCTGTCCACCTGCAACAGGATTTATGTGTGAAAAATTAGGTAGAATGGTGGTATAATTCTGTCTAATTGGAATTTGTGAGGCAGATAATTTGCTGGGCTTTCCTATAATAAAAAAAAAAAACAACAACTTTTTACAAAATCAACAGGGAACACAATTAGGTTTCAGTTTTACTTCTCATGAGGATGAAAATTTCCACGAAGGACAGTACCTTCTTACTTTAGAGTGAATGTTTGTTCACTAACAACCTTGAATACTGGCCTATAGCTACAGAATCTCCTATAAAGTTCTGGCAGAATTGTAGCATTTGAAGCAGGCTGCTCAGTCATTTTAGGGAATATCTTTCTACAGAATAATATGAAGAACACGGAAATACAGAAACCAAGACTCAGATGCATCCATCTGCATGTTAGCTACATATATCCTCTATTGGCAGCAATGCTATATACCTTGCCGTGGAAATGTGTACGGCATTTTTAGTATCAAACCAAAAATCCCTGTTCAAAGCAGAAGTACTACATAAAGTCCTAGGTAGCAAAAGCATTGTTAATAGTGTGTAATTCCACTTACGGGTAACTGAAAAGCCAGACTATGTTCTCACTTTCTTTTTATCTGAGGGAAAGAAAAAGAGATCGGGTAACATTTTGTCCTTATTGATACTCATACAAGATTGTCCTCAAATATTGGTTATGCTTATGACTTTCAAAAATTACATACCTCTTGCTTTGAGAGTATGACTGGTTTCATACGTTGGCAAACATCTGGTTCAAAACATCGGTAAAAAGACTGGAATCTGTACATGTGATCTTCTGCTAGAATGCTTAGCTGAGAATAATGGGACCTGCTTTGGACTCAGGCTACTGAGCTAACTTTTTGTACTGCTTTGGACATGCGCATTTCCTGTCTATAACTATCAGGGGATTATTTTTCTTTTGAAAATTTCTTCTCCTGTTTCACAAACTTATTTTGGCTAATTGGAACAAATAAGCTGTCTGAGGTAGTGACTCTCAGCATGGATCAGGCAAACAGTGGGATTTTCATGCATCTGGTAGGCTATCTAGGCACTACATAAATCAAAATAATTAACTTCATAGTGATCTACTAACGCTGTAAAAAAACCCAAAAATGTTACTTTAATTTCAAAGACAAGCAGTGCCATAGGACACTCCTCATGAAAAAGATCACTGAAATGAAGAGGATATTGCCAGTGAATGTTCAGACAAAGGCATTTTAATGTTTGTCCATAACGTTCCTCCACCTGCCCAATGGCTGGAGTAAACTTTCTCATTGTAGATGTGCAATGAAGCACAATTGACTAAAATGCTTCAGACAGCTTCAGATGGGGAGTGATAGATATTATAAAGAAGTAATACTATCATATCTGATTCCAGGGGAGAACATATATTAAACTGTCTTTAATCTTTAAATATTAAGTTGTGATTTTGATGAGAACATATTTCCAACAAGTCATTGTAACTCCACAACTTATGGAAGAATTTCCCTCCAAGTAAATAAGCCCAGCAATCAGCAAGATAAAGCATTCAATTTGCATCATGTTTATCTTTTCTGCTTCCTATTTTTGCATTTTCTATAAGCAGAAGCATTTTGTTGTATGGCACTTTGTTTTACTTCGCAACATCACAGCTGTAACAGCCAAATATATAGAAACAATAAAGCTTCTTTTTCAAAAATAAAGGAAACATCAGGAGAGATCTATAGTTCCACCCTAATGAACCAGTTCAATGCATGTTTATTCATCATACTAACAGCTCACATGGGATTGCCAGAAGCACTAGCACTGAGAAGAAAATTGAGACTCTGATATTTTATTTTACTTTGTGCCGTAGCTGGTTTCAAATTTTAGTAGCTAATGGGTACTTAAATCTGATAATTTTACACTGTATCGATAAAAATGAAATGAGCAGAAAACTGAAGATAATAGCACAGAGAAAGATGATATGGCATAGAGAGGAGAGGAGAGGAGAGGAGAGGAGAGGAGAGGAGAGGAGAGGAGAGGAGAGGAGAGGAGAGGAGAGGAGAGGAGAGGAGAGGAGAGGAGAGGAGAGGAGAGGAGAGGAGAGGAGAGGAGAGGAGAGGAGAGGAGAGGAGAGGAGAGGAGAGGAGAGGAGAGGAGAGGAGAGGAGAGGAGAGGAGAGGAGAGGAGAGGAGAGGAGAGGAGAGGAGAGGAGAGGAGAGGAGAGGAGAGGAGAGAGGTTCACAGAATTGTGTACTACAAAAAATGATGCAAATGAGATTGTTTTGTTTTGGTAGAAGTCTTTAATTACCTTGAGTCAGCCTCATTTTCAGTTATTTTGATCTTTTTCTAATGGTGAAAGAAGCAAATTCCATACAGTAAAGGAGAGACTGTGGAGATATTTGTCCAGTGCACCACCTGTTACACTGCAAAGCTTCCCATACCCTCCATCTAGACTCTGGAAAGTGCGGTGAATGTCAAACATGTCCAGAAGGTCCTGAAATGTGATCCTGTACCCTATAGCACAGGTGGCTTTAAAGTCCTAAAGGCAGTTCAGTTGGAATGAAAGCCTCAAGCCAGTGTCATTAACACATAGGTATTTCTCATTCATTTCAGACTCGCTCATGCTTCCAGAGCATTGTAAATTATCTCATATTATTTGGGACTCCACAGACTTCTTCCCACTATACAGCCATTATTCAGGATTGATCATCATCAGCTGAAGCGTGTTATTTCTGGCAACATTCAACTGTTATTCAAACTACTATTAAACTACTATTCAACTACTATTACAAAGACACAACTGGCATAACCCAGTTCCCCTCATCCCCACCAATGTATAAGTGCAACAATCCCTTCTGCCCCATTTCTTGAACCTTCATCTCTGGAGTAAACAAGCCAAATTATTCCACTGAGAGTGGCCCAGGAACAAAGGAGTGTCTGGCTTAATTTTGGGGTTTTTTTTACGATTAAGGTCCAACTGTACTCTGATGGATTAAATTACAAGCAGCTTTCTTATTATTCAATATTATGCTAAGGAATTTTCCTCGGAGACACAACAGGGACATACATTGAATCCTACTTCTTACACATTTTGAAAGATTCTTTACAGTCTGACTTCCTTTGGTACCCAACATCCTGAAGAATGTAATCCCAAAGTGCCTTTTTCTGGCTTCACCTTGGATGCATAATGAAGAGGTGTGTTTACAAAATGTACTAAAACTATGAATGTGCTGAACCACAGACTGGCCTCTTCTAGATTCTGGGTGGTTTGAAATTCTGATCCCCACATGTAAGACATAAGAGAGATGGAACCAATGCAGAAAAATGTCAAAAAAGTAGTTTCAAATGCTTTATTTTCTCCTCTTATGTTTTGGGTACTAGCCACCTTTGAAGAGCCCCATGGGAGAAACAAGTTACTGATCACAGAGTAGCTTAAATGAGATAACCCTTGCAGCAAGTTGTATAAAGTATGTGCTTCACTGTCAGACAAGACAGCATAAAGCTTTGTCTTGTTCTGATAAAAGATCTATCCAATGGGAAACACAATTTTCGAAATAGATCATAGGAGACCATCACATTTAACGACATTTTTTCCGGCTTTGTCTCCTTTGAGGTAGACTGACAGACAAATTTGAAAGTGTGTCTTTTCCTCTGAGTTTTGGAAGGTTATCTTTTAGGCTGATTTTAAGTTCTGTGAAACATTGATAACAACCTGCCAGAGCTGATGTGTTTACATCGATTTTTCAGAGGTAGGAAACATACATATCTTATGAACTGAGTAGGTCTTAAAATAAAATTGTGGTGCACTTCAGTAAAAATCACTTTATTACAAACGATTAGAGCTAAAAAGTCATACAGAAGTGGGAGTCTGAAAGCTTTATCTGGTTAGAAAGTCCTTACACATAAGCTAGCTTATGAATTTTGATGTTTAATTAAAAATTAAAAAAAAAAAAGGAGCATCTGAATGTCCTTCCTTTTGCTAGATATTTTTTCTTCACTTTGGTAAAGAAGTCAATGCCATGAGCCTGGAGTGAACAAGGGAATGGTGAAAGTAAATATGAAATAAAGAATAAAAAGCTTAATATTTTTAATTTGTGCTGAAAAAAAACCCACAAAACTACAAATGAAACTTCATTTGGAATTATATATTATATGTACAACATTATCAAAAGAATCCGTAACTGAACATTTATGATTCTTTCTAAAAACGCTCTTTATCGGAAATGCCATGTCTGACCTGGGCCTTACAATGCAAGGCCACAGAGACATTCAGTAAATAGTTACCTCAAATGTGAAACTGGATTCATGTTTAATTCCAAATACATGTGAGGAAAGTTCTGCACTAACCTAATTGGAACTGAACATGCATAAGGAAATAGGAGCTAGAAAAACTTGAAGCCACATTTATACCTTTTAATCAGTCTAGTCTGCTTCCCACTTGACAATATACCTTCATCAATCCCAAAAGCTCATCCGTGCTATGCAGGCTTTTTCAGGGCTCTAAGTGGTGTGAAACATTACTTGGACTCTCTGTTGAGAATCCTTTATGCCTGTACATTCCTTCCAAAACCCCTGATACCACATGTTGGGGGTACTCAGTGGGATGTTAAAAAGCAGATAAGTAATTTTTTTCCCATGTTGCTTGTACTGCAGAAGTGCAGACAGAGTTTTAAAGCTTCATTTTGCCTCTCTGGTTTTTGTACTTACATATGCGGCATTAATATTTCATCTAGAAATATTTATTAGAAGCTTTCTACACATATGTATCACTCCAGTCTTTAAATTAATGTTGAACGTTAGTGCAAAGATTGCAGTTGATGGAGTGAAGAGGGAAAGGACAGCTCTTCTTCACGCAGGATTGCCATACTGGCATTACTTGCTGGACATACCTCCCACGGAGTTGTCCACAGTATAATTTCTAAGGCAGGCCCTACAGGGACATGTTAAGAAAAGACACGGTGTACGAAAGGCTCCTTTTCAGTTTTGCAAATCCACAGACAAATCAGAGTGGCTAAAAAAAAATCAAGCTACTAAAATGAGTACCTGAAAGGGTCATGCATCAGGTGTATACTAAGCCTTTCCTTTACAAATGATTGTAATGGCAGCTTTGAGATAATATTGTTTTATAAGGATGCGAATGTAAAGAATACATTGGTGATACCTAACCACATTTATAAATTCCTTCTTTAATCTTTTCTCCAGTTTCTCTGCCCTCCTGCTCATTGATGCTTTTCTCTGGACTGCCTTCAAAATGTCATCTTCATACTTTAATACTACATCCCAGTTTCCTTGTTGGCTAATAAAAAAAAAAAATAATCAAAAAAAACCCCAAAAAGTGCCTTCTTTTGCAGAAAGCTTCAAATCTGTGCTTCAATTTTGTAAGGTATTTAGAAAACTCTTCCAACAGCACTAAGATAGTTTTGGTGTTAACAGTCTCCATGTGGCTAGGAACAGCCATCTTTCTAGCATTGTGCAAGTGTGTCACCTCTATCGTCATGTTGAAAATATCCGCACTCTTGCCTGGTTTTGTGACAACTGCTGAGAGCCTTCCTATACAGAAAGCTGAAGAATAGGTTGACGTTTCTGTCAGTATACCACATGTTTGGGCTAACCTATTTTCTTCCCCTTTTACTTTCTATTAGGTGGTGTCTTCACTTTTCATATCTCCATAAGTCAAATATGTTTTTAATATCACATTTTGAATGGCTCTTGCGAGCCTGCTGACGTAAGATTTTTGGCCTGTTTTACAGGTCTAGGAGGAGGTATGGCAAGTTTTGGCTTAAGCATCTGAACTTAACCAAAACAGCTGACCTTCTGAGACTGTCCATCACTTACCGTAACACAATTCTGTCTAACCAACATCTATGCCTGCTCAACCATTCTCAAAGACAATAGAACATAACAGAATAATTTTGAAATCACTTGAAAATGTGAATTTAAGAGCAAGCTATATACAGTTACTCCTCAATTTTGACAATAGTACCGATTCATCTTTAGATAGTCAAAGGAATATTTTGAAAGTGTTCTCAAGTTTGAGAAATCTATATACTTCAAGCAAAACATGTAGAAACAGGCTGTTTCAGATTTACCATTCTGCTCTTTTTTCCCTGCCACAGGAATAAAGTTATTGCAATTGACATGTTCCCACAAGAACATCTCTGCAAATGTTCCCACACTTTGTTTCATTGAAGAAAGATTTTCCAACAGAAAAGCATTTCACAGAAATATTTTACTGGCTCTGCTTAATTCTTTTTTCTCAGATAGCCCTGCAGTTCCTTCCCCTATATGGTTGGAGACATTACAATCATTGTTCCCTTATTAAAGATATATTTTTCTTACTGATGCCTTCACTCCTTATACTGTAAGTACAAATCTAAAGTTACTAGAGAGTATGGTGTGGGAGGAAATGCTATGTAAGAGATTCCTCCTCAAAAGCTGTATTGGGAACCTTGTGTAAGACATTGTATTGAGGAGTTAGTAACCTTGAACAGACCATTTTTTCTCTATTGTTCCTGCTACTTAGAGCTTGAGTACGTTAGCATGAGCAGTCGCTGTAGGGGAACCTGCTGGCATGCCCCATGCCAGCCTGTGCTGCACCGGTGGGCGTTACGACAGAGATAACATCCCAGCCTGTCAGGAAACTTTCTGTTAATTGAACAGCTTCCTAACACAATCTGTAACTTGTAACATCTCCAGGAACAGTAAAGTCTACGTGGATCACGGGGTGCAACGTAATCATCCTGATCTGGAGACTGCTGTACGTGGAGGAGTCAGTGATCCACATCACAGCTAACCTGAGCAGGCACAGGCCTGCGCTGCACTGGGCTGGGCTGTGCTCTATGTCCAGGGTGACCTTCAGGTCTCCACTGTGCTGCACAAATTCTTGGCCACAGGATGAACTCAGCCAGCTCGTTCTAACTAAGGAGCCTGCAGAGCTGCCACACACTCAGTACCAGCCATTACACCACCTGCTCAGCCTTGCCTTTATCTAACTGTGCAGCAAGAAGTTCCTATGCAAACATCCATCCTGTTTGACAGCACCAATGATGTACCAGAGTTGTTTTCGTTAAGAAAATTATATATACAGCTCAAATGACCAAAATGGAGGACAGTTCTCTGTGGATGGGATCTGTGCAGCGCACTCTAGGGAAATCCATTTGTGGACCATCCAGTGCTGCATGCATGGAGGGTGCCCAGCATCTGAAGGGACATAGGATCTGCTTGATACCTATATTCCTCTTTTTATTCTATCTTATTTAAACACCTACTTTATTAAACCATTTATTGTCCGGCCCTTCTTACCGAGATCCAGAAAGAACCCTGCACCATTTCTCTCTCATGTTTGAAACACTAAGTGTATAGCAGTAGAGAATTCGGAAACCAGGATTTTCCTCAAGAAAGGAATTGAAAAATAGGACCAAGAAAATGTGCTGGTGTGAAAGAGTATGTTGGAGAATTTAGTCAAAGATCAGTGGCATTATAAACCAGAAAATATCATCAAGCTTCAACATCATGCAAAAATCATCTTAACTTTGGACAAAAGAGATTTTGCCCTTTAGATTGGTAACAAACCTTATAATACGCAGGAGGAAAAAAGTATGTTCAGAGTACAGCAGGACAAATTTCTTAATTTGGCAAAACGTGTTTAGTAATTCACAACACAGCCAAAGGTAGAGGAAGAACTTCAGCCCTTACAGGTCTCGCACTCTGCAAATGGAGGCTAAAAGACCGAGCTGAGAAGAAAATTACAGTGAATGCAAGAAGGAGCTTATTTTGGTGTAAACAGGGAAAAGCCTGAGATGACAACTGAACCTGCTATTCGGCTGCAAGTCACAAACCAAGATATTACCGAGCATTCCCAGTACCTGTTGCTACATGAACAGCAAGCTAATAGACTTAATACAAGCACCCTGTGCTTGCAATACTGACTGAACATTGTCTTACAACAAACAAACAAAGGAAGGAAGAGTTTTAATGCTTCACAGACTTAATAGCGAACTATTGCTAAATACTTGGCTTAAGTATAAGTCAGGAGAAAGTGAACGTTATCAATAGAGCATCCCAATCACCACAAACTCTTAGAATCATGGTTTGGGGATGATTAGCTATAGTCATAAGGTAATCCAACTGGAGTAGGAGTTATATTACATATTTGAATCTTAGCAACAAATGCTATGATCAAATGGAAAGCTGAAAGTGATCCAGAGCTGTCTGTAGTTTATGATTCTATAATGAAGGAATGGATTAACATTTTCATTTTTCTTTAAGGATCATACACAATTATACATCAAGAAAGTGTACTGAGTATCACCTAATCTTTTTTTCCCTACAGAAATCAACTGAGAGCCCAATGATTACTAACTGTTCTTTGGAACTTGCAAAAAATGAGCCCGGTTCTAAGAGTTGCATTTGATAGCCTGAGGTAGGTACACAAATAAGGAAAATTGTGAAATTATGTTAAAATTTTCAACAAATTAAACACATCAAAAATATTTTCAGCATGTATAAAATTATTCTCTATAATTATTCTCTTACAGAACAATACCTTCATTAACCAATTATGAAATGGGCATCTATTATAGTTAAAAATGCCCAGAAATACTATATGAATTAATTTAGTTCAGTACAGGCAGAAGAATTTTTGGACTACTTCCTGTTAACTTCTAGTGTTCTTGAAAATACACCTCCTACAAAACTTCAAGTGTGGATTTGCAATTTTATTATTAAATCATTTATTATTAAAAATTATTTAATTTAAAATAATATATTACTATTTATATTAATTATAAAAGAATATGTTAGCAAACTTACTTTAGTATAAAGTTTGTATAAAGTTTTTATACTTTTAATATAAAGTTTGTGACTTGGGTCACAACAACCCCATGCGGCGCTACAGGATTGAGGCAGAGTGGCTCGAAAGCAGCCCGGCAGAAAAGGACCTGGGGGTATTGGTTGACAGCCGGCTGAATATGAGCCAGCAGTGTGCCCAGGTGGCCAAGAAGGCCAACAGCATCCTAGCCTGTATCAGGAACAGTGTGGTGAGCCGGACTAGGGAAGTGATCATCCCCCTGTACTCGGCACTGGTGAGGCCCCACCTCGAGTACTGCGTTCAGTTTTGGGCCCCTCGCTACAAGAGGGACATTGAGGTGTTGGAGCGTGTCCAGAGAAGGGCTACAAAGCTGGTGAGGGGTCTGGAGGACAAACCTTATGAAGAACAACTGAGGGAGCTGGGGTTGTTTAGCCTGGAGAAGAGGAGGCTGAGGGGAGACCTCATCACCCTCTACAACTACCTGAAAGGAGGTTGTAGAGAGATGGGGGCTGACCTCTTCTCCCTGGTGACAAGTGATAGGACGAGAGGAAACGGGTTCAAGTTACGTCAGGGGAGGTTTAGATTGGATATTAGGAAACATTTTTTCACTGAAAGGGTTATTAAACATTGGAATAGGCTGCCCAGGGAGGTGGTGGATTCACCATCCCTGGAGGTGTTTAAAAAAAGGGTAGATGGGGCACTTAGGGACATGGTTTAGAAGTGGCTTTTGTCAGGGTAGGTTAAAGGTTGGACTCGATGATTTTAAAGGTCCCTTCCAACCTCAGCAATTCTATGATTCTATGATTCTATGATAAAATAAAAATAAATAAATACACTACATTGCAGATAACCAGCAGCTGTGATCAAGTCATGATTAAACCTGAACAATCCAGGGAGGAAAAATGTGGTAAATTTCCAGTAGTGACCTATATCACTACTAACAGCAAGCCTTCCTCTTATCTCTAACTGCCTGCTCTAACTGCCTACATAGACAATTAAGCAGAACTTCCAGACCCACCATAATCACACCATCTGGAAATACCGATGAGCTTTTCACGCTGTGCATTTATTGCTGGTTTACACTCTTTGCTATATGGGGATGTAAGAACTGCCATACCCTATTAAGTCCTGAATAGATCACATTGGATTGGGCTGCTCTGATTTCCTCCGTTTCATTGTTATGCTAAACAATTGTAACTTTTTGAGTTAAATGGCCACTCTATTAATATGTACCCATGTTTTCAACCAGTACACCTATTCTACACATAAATATTTGTATAGTAGAGTATGCATACTTCTAACAGTAATTGTAAATTACTTTCTTATGTTACTGAAATGCAAAGTAGTGATGAGGAATTGATAACAATGCTTCAAACATTTTTTAGCACTCCATAAAATTTTTTGGAAATTTTTTTGGAAAAAAAATATTTCCAATCAAATATGAGAAAAAACAACGTTATGGTGAGTGTGACAGAGCACTGGAACAGGCTGCCCAGGGACGTTGTGGAGTCCCCTTCTCTGGAGACTTTCAAGACCCGCCTGGATGCAGTCCTGAGTAATGTGCTCTAGGCAATCCTGCTTTGGCAGGGGAGTTGGACTGGATGATCTCTAGAGGTCCCTTCCAACTCTGAAAAATTCCGTGTAAATTCCAGGAAATAAAATGATTTTTTTACACTCTTTCTTTGATTTGTCATCTGAAGCATGGTAAGATAACCACGTTTCCAGGAGGTAGAGCAGATGAGTAAAGGAAACTCAGTGGGCAGCAGCACCAACAGAGAAGGCAGGCACACAAAAGATGACAACTCTTTAGGAAGTTATTTTACAGATTTCTTTGCAGCAGGCCACACCTGAAGCTCAAAAAGACCTGTGTTAACTTGAGAAGAGAGGAAGAACATCCTTGAAGCACACTGTTTCAGCTCTACCTTATAAAGTCAAGATCATTTTGCCAAATAAAAAAAAGTAAGTAACTCCAAACTGATAAAGCTAATTTTGACAGAAATATTAGTCACCAAATTCTAAGATCTTTGACAGGAGAGATCTGGTGATTTTTTTGCAGAAGTTTAAGACATTGCAGTACCTACATAACAAACTCTTATTTTATGGAGGAACTCAACATATGCTAAGCCTGAAGAAACTCTCATTCTCAGCCCAGACTCTTGACCCAAGTCCCCTAATCAAAGA
The DNA here is from genome assembly GCF_964199755.1 of Larus michahellis. Taxonomy (NCBI): domain Eukaryota; kingdom Metazoa; phylum Chordata; class Aves; order Charadriiformes; family Laridae; genus Larus; species Larus michahellis. The sequence continues at coordinate 83,547,237 of NC_133897.1, forward strand.
TTAAAGCTAATTTGCTGAACTAAACTTGAACAGCTGAAGCACCCCCACATACTCCATTCTGCTGACTCTACTACTAGAACAGTAACATCTGGAAGAGGGGCAATAATAAATGCCTGGGAGCTCTCTCAAAGAACAGCAGTTGCTTGCTTAGTGAAGGTGATTCAAAGCCTTGAATAAATGGTACATATTTTTCTTTTTTTTTTTGGCAACTCAACAACCAAATAAGGATATTTATTTTTTGCATGTTAATAGTTGCAAGGGAGAGAAAATATTCAAAGTTGCTTTTTTTGCTAATAAACACGTACTTTGAATTTTGTAAGATTTACTATAAAATATTAAAATAAATAAAGCTCTTACAGTCTATCAACTGATTAGTCCAAACCAGTAAGTCACCAGCTATGCCCCTCTATTTAAGATCTTTAATTAAAAGAACTAAGTTCTCGTTATCACCTTTAAAGGTGATAAAATTATCTCTAGTTTATCAGAAAAGATTTTATTCAGCTCTAACTTTACTCAGCAGTAAAGAAAGATTTAATCTTATTTTCGTTCTATAGTGGAATGAGATCAGGGCCATTTAATGTTTCAATCCTTATTTGTAGACCTTGCTCTTCATCTTAGTAGGTCTCTGTGAACGTAAATTTTTTAAAAGTCTTTTTCTGCAGACTGGCTGTAGGAAAAGATCCTGCCTCAATACAAGTCTAATTCTCTTACCAAGGGTTGGATCCATTCCCAATCAGGACAGAATGTCTTTCACAGGGAAATTTGGATGGAGAGGCACAAGAGCAGAACCACACCGCTCCACGACATTTAATCTAAATTTGATTTATTAAGCAGAATAGATTTAAAACATGAATAGCAATTTTTTATTTTAAGATTTTTATCCTGCAGCATTCATACATTTCTAAAACCAAAAACATAGACAAAACCTAGAACTTTGATCTCTAGTTTAGATCACTTCAATGTTTCCAAGTCCTGGCTGGCAGCCCAGAGCAGTTCCACACCAGGCAATGCATTCAACCTGCCCGAAGGGGCTACTTTTTGAACTATTTATTGCCTTTTTTTTTTTTAAACATATTGTCAGCATAAATGACAAATAACCCCACTATCCATGTAACCACAGCACTATTTCTGTGATTTTCCCCATACCTAAGGCCAACCAGCAGTTCTTACTTGGGTTACTATCACTCTTTGGCCTCACACCGAAATGATGTTACAGGAAGGTAATGATGCTAATGGTTATTTAACAAAGTTCATTCCTGATTCTTTCCTTCTCTTTGTTTCTTTCCTCTTTATACTGGAGTAACCTTTATCGTGGGCAGATGTAGGATGGAGTTCAGGCCTCACTTACGTGAGAGTTGCTTTTTATAGGCTTCACCCCATGGCAATGTCATAAGCATTGAAGTTTCCTGTAATAAGTCTTGTAGCTACATCTGCCTGGAATTAATGAGTAAAGTTTCAGAATTCAATTAGGAATTTCATTAAAAGTCATTGAGAGAAAGAGGAGTGGGAAATGTGGAGAGAGCGCTAAAAGTTTCCGTAAAAAAGAAACAAAGGCAGTTTTGAAAATAATTTATGCTTGGCTTTGCAACACTCAGCAAAATGTCAGAACAAATGGACATATCAAGCAATAAAGATGGAATCTACTAGCTCTTGAAAGAAATTGTGCTCAATATAATTCCCTGAGCTTTATTCACTAGAGCTCTGCATGAACACCAAAGCCCATGTTTATAAGTCCTACACAGGAATGGATTTTAGATGACTCTGGCAAGAAAGGCAGAATTATGTTTCCACGAAAAAAAAAAGTAGCCTTCCTTTATGAAGGTTTCTTAGGTTAGGAAACGTATAAATGAAGTTGCAGTTAGCTTCTATATATTAATGCAAACATCATACTTAGCATGACTGATTCCTTAACTTTGTGAATAAATGCTATAATGGGTATATACTTTAGTGGTTTTCACATGGAAGAATTCATTTTAGATTAATACTAAAAATCGAGCAGTCTTCTTGTTGCAAATTCAACCTAAACACTCAATTATACTTAAAAATAAATAAATAATGTCTTAGAGCACAAATATTTCCTGTATTTTAACAAATATTTGCTTGAGAATAAACTATGCAAAAAAGAGATTCAGATATTATGAATATGAAAATATGCATTAAAAAAGGAAATTAAAAGTGTCTCTTAAATGAATATGGATCTGTTTTCAAAGCAGTCTTAATCCATATCTTTCTCTGAGAGCTAGCAGATTTTAAACTGGAACTGGATAGAGCTCATCAGTGAGATAATAGACCTTTCATTGAGCTTAAAATGTACTTCAAGCACTTAGCTTTACTCATTTTCTGCTTATTGAGCCCTAATTTATGTTATTGTAGATCTGAAATAACTCTGTTGATGTCAAATGGTGTTACATAGGTTTCATACAAATGTAAAGGATAGCAGAATCAATCCATAAGCTTGCCCCTGTTATGCTTCATCATTATTATGTTGTGGGTGGGACTTAAAGATAATTTGTGGTGGAAAAGCAAATGATTTGAATCACAATGCATTCATTTTCACAACACTATTTCCATCTGCTTAGCTTCTCTGGAGGGTTAGTTCTGTTTGACACATCATTATATTTTTAGTTATAATCTTTTATTAACAACAAACAAATATGCTGACAGCACAAAACATTTTCTTTCATGAGTGGTAAAGGATAGGCAAACGCTATTTAGGAAATAGAAAAAGTATATGACAGAGTTGAGGTAATACAAATTATAGGTTACATTGAACATAAATACTGTCTTAAGTATTAGATCAAAGTCTTGTTTCTAATTAATCCATCCCATTTGAATGTTTCCCTAAGTAATGTTGCTCCATTGTTACATGTTGCTAGCAGTATTTTTATTCCAACTCTCTTGTGTCTTTTATTGCAGTAAACCATATTCCTTTAGGGCTCAATTCTGCAGTCTTCACTCAATCTAAATTCCCAATTCAGTCTGGGGGTAGGATTTGCTTGAACAAGGACAAAAGAATTTAGTCTCTTGTGTGTAGTTATATTTGTGTTCTCAAAGCCTAAATGCATTTTATTTTAGCAGAGTCTAGAATTTAACATGGAACAGATGTGGCTTAAATTCTACTGCATTTTCTGGTTCCGAATTTTGTATAAGAAGTTTCCTTAGCTTCCTTTTTCCGTTAACATTGCCACCAATAAGATAGGTATAATAATGAGCATTAAGTTCCTCTGACAGATAATTTGATGAAAGACTCTGCATACCTATTGTAGGTCACATGCTGAGAGTGAAATCTCTCATACAGTATAAAGCTCAGATCACTCACTTAACATTTTCCTTTTTATGTGACTGGGAAGGGATTCCAGAGCAAAATCTGCTTGGCTAATTGGGAGTTAGTCACAAAGTATTTAAAAGACTAGCATTAAGTTGTAGCTGAAGTACAAGTTAGTCCCCAGAAACTCATGACATTGGCAGTGTGGAAAAGGGGCATACAACTATCTTTCCTTCTCACTCTCCAGCTGTACCAGGCAGACAAGAATTACACTCTGTATGCGAAGAAATATAATTGGTTTATTTTTCCAAGGTCTCACACGTATTTAAAACTCTACCGCCTGGCACATTTTATATAAGTTAAACATCTACTGTGCCTATCAGAAAAGTGTCATATCTCAACGCCTCCAAGTCAAATAGGATATAGCACAACTCACATTGTTCAGTTCCAAATATTCAACTGGGGAACAAATTAACCATCTGTAAGAATATATGCAATTATCGTATCCCAACAGAATCATGCCACGTGCTTTGAACTCTCATAGGCAATGTCCTCTAAATCAACTGCCTTTTGGTAATATAAACTTCTAAATAATATTTGAAGGACTAAAGCAGAAATTAATTTAGATTATCACACACAATGCTTGCAATTTTATGTAACAGTTGGAGCTCAAATATAAATTTTAGGCTTCTACAGAGCACAAATACAGATTCACTAAGAGAGCATAAAAGATTTTCTGAAGGGCTGGGAAATGTGAACTCTTATCCCAGATTATACTGTCCTGCAGGTCCATAACACCCGTTCTGTAGTTAACAGTAGCATATACCCTTAGCAAAGTGTTCCTTGTATGCGAATCTAAGGTACCTTTTTTGAGGAACACAGTAAAGTCAGGCCTGAGCTTCAGATCCCATATACCATAACTGAAATCTGCACCACCAAAACTGCTGTCAGAATCCTTTTTCCCCGCTACATCTGCTCTTATACAGTTGTATACTATTTCCTCTATGACCCAGACCAATTAAAAAATAAAATGATCACATGTCCATTTATATCATATATTCCACTTTGTTAACCTGCTTTTCCTAAATACTTTTCCTTCACATGCCTCCCAGTTTTTAACACCTCCATTCTGCTATCCTCCAAAATTTCTCTATTATATGATCCTTCTCATTACTGTATCTTTTTTTTTTTCCTTCTTGAACCCCTTCACTTGTGTGAAGTTAAGCTCACAAGTTACAACTGAGTAAAACCTTTAAAAAGTAGCTAATGTAATGTGTAGGCATGTCCTGGCTTACCCATTACTCCTACTTACATCTTAATTATTGTAAACTCTCTCTATCCCACATAAAAGCCAATTAAGAGGCAGCATGAGTAGCCATATTTAATATAAATAATAACAATGGCTCATATTGTCTCAGCATGATTCCATTTAAACACTTAAACTATGAATAACTGTACAAAATTTTTGTAATACTCCTGAGGTAGAATAAAGATGTTTATAGGAGGACTTCTTCAAGCTATAAAAATTTATATTTATATCTAGACTGTATTATTCTAAGCCACAGGTATCACACTTTATACATGAACAATTAAAGATCTCTGTCAAACTGGGTGAATCTGAAACACATGAATACTATATTCATTCATTAACCACTGTATCAGATGAAGACAACTGTAAAAAAAAAAAATCAACCAACAACCAAGAAAAATTCAAAAGGACAACTGTTGAAATTAACCATAAAATTATTTCAATGTTCCTATTGGTTTGAGAAATTCCAAGGAAAAAAGCTTCTTTCTACATGTTAGCATAACGTAATAACATGCTGATACACAATTGTTATCCAACAGTTCCTGTGGAAAGATTTAAAATAATATCCTGCCTATTACTCTGTAAATTCACACAATTTTGTCCTGTAACAGAATCCACACAGTGTTGCAGAGAACACTTTCTGCCATTTAATTTCTGCCCTCCATCTCAAAGATTACTTTCTTTTAGTATTACTGGATTTCCAGATTTCCTCTCAACCTGCCTGTGCAAAACTATGCAGTAGTCACGATAGCAGAGAACTGAGCTAGGATTATCTGTCTAAAGTCCTAGCTCCAGATATTCTGGTGATTTGGAACACTGTAATAAGATATCTAAGTAAAAATACACAAGCTTTCAAAAGCCACCATTTCCATAGGTGTGATGGTAATTCGCGAAGTAAAGGTAGGCCAAGGGCTTTGCCTTTCAACTCCCTGCATACGCACCAATAAGCAGGCAAACTCACAGAATAAACAAAAGCCTTGAAGACACTACACTATTTGTCAAGGAGCAAGGGAGGAGATGACAGTGATGGATGCACACTTTTACTGTGCTTAGTGTGCTCCTGAAAGCCTCGGGGATCAAGGGACGCCCTCTCCTGTGCTGCCTCAGAGAGAAATGGAGGGCGTTCATTCAAAACACAGAGAGGGCAGTTCAGCTGCTGGCAGAGAGATACTCTGTCCACCCGAGCGGTGATGCTGCTGGGTCCAACTCCAAATAAACTGATAACATACCCATATTTCACCACTGCAATTATATAATACCTTTCTCCTGGATTGGAAAAGCAGCATTAAGCAGCTACCTGGTACTTGGAGTTCTGGCCTTCTAAATCATGGATTTTTTTTTTTCTTTAGAAATTATTGTATCTAGATTTATGTAGGAAAAAAAATATGCTCACTTACTATCTTCCTTTCAACTATTAAGAGAGTGATATACAAGATCTCGAGTCTGTATATTTTTGTGATTTAAGGAGTGAATCCAAAGTACAATGAAGAAGGATTTTATACTTTTCTACAGCAGATTGTTTAATCAAGCATTCTCTGTGTAAAAGCTGCAAAAAAAATTCTAATTAAAATGTAACCTGGGGTGGCTTCACCAATTCTAGTCTAATGGGAGTTAATCCCCGTTATAGGTAAATTAACTCTCAGGTCTTAATTTGCTCAGATTTCCCTTAGAGTCATCCTTATTTAAGGAAAGTGTAGTTTGCTAGAATGTTTCAGCCTTCTAGGCCAGTAGCTTCATCCCCTAAGTATTTGCCTATAAAGAGAAAGATACATTTGATTTCCAGTGTCTTCTGTATCAAACACGGTGGTGTTTTTAGAGGTCAATACCATCCAAAGCATTACATATGTCAGTGTGTATACACATGCACGTCCTCCCCTTGTGCCTCCAATTTAGTTGTCTTAAACTCAATATTTTTTGAATGGTCACATTAGACACGGATGAAATATTTTAAAGTAAATAAGAGTTACAACCACTTCATATCATAACACACAGTAAGATAAGAGTCTGTCTTCTCATGCAACCTCTGAATCACAGCAAGACAATTAAAACAGACCCAGTTGTGTCTAGAAACTTCGGAAAATACTACAGGAAGTCAGAAAATTACCTGACATTGCTTATGACTTCTGCTTAACATGAAAAGACATCTGGGATTTCTGAAGATGTAACTAATTTCAGAGGATGTTTACAATCTGTGTTTACAATGTGTGCATTATTCCTAATATCCAATTAATTGTTCTGTTTCTCAGTTTTCAGAGTTTGGTCCATCTATCATAACTAGTCCGTCATTTCACTAGTCAGTTACACTTGGCTATAGTCAAAGTTACCATTTTAAAATTCCTTCTTAAGTGAAATCTTTAAGAGATACTGACTAACCCAAGTGAGCAATATATTCATCAAAAGAAATGGAATCAATTTGAAAATGAGTGGTATATAAGAAGAAAAAACAAAACAAAACCAAAACCAAATGACAAAGCCCAGAAGAGAACCTAATCAGATTTACATGCGAAATGAGTGACAGATTAATTTCACTGTGATTTTTCCTACTTGCAACAACCAGTATCTGAAACATAGGAGATAAAGGACCAAAACCAGAATGACTTGATGCTTGATAGCGTGTACACATACATATTTAATAAAAAGAACATTAATCTCCTGACATCATAGTCAACACATAAAATGCTCCTACCTGGTTGTGAATATTGTTTTTTTATATTAGTAAGGCACCTAAGGACAGTGAGATGTGAAGAGAAAACCACAAAACCTGACACTAGGATCAGAAAGGAACGGAAACAGTATACATATGATAGATATTTAACTGCGTGTTTAGAAAGCATAAAAATTTTGTTCTGTTTAGTATAAAAGAAATGCAAAAGTGACATAAGTTTATCAATAATTCATTTTATTATTACTTTAAATCAATTTGTGTTCTTTAAGTGGTCTATGGCTTCTTATTTTAGAGAGCTGGTCACAAGAGGGCAACATAGTTACATACATATGGAGTGGTTCTGACATTCCACCCAATGGAAATTATCAGTATATAAAAAAATACAACAGTAGTGTATGGGAGTTGTTTATTGATCAGTGTTTCTAAAAGAGAAATACCAGATTAAAATTTAAAAAGTTAACCTTAACTGTCCCTCTACGCAAGTTCCATAATACAGTCTGGTCACAGTGTAACAGGTTATTTTCAAATAACATGTAAATGTGTCATACAATTTTCACTACATTCTTAAAGGATGTGTCTGCTCTCATTGGAAAACCATACAACTTTTCTCAGATCTGCACAAGTGTCTCTCTATACTGCACAGGAAAAAAAAAATTAGACAAACCAGAAAATAGTTTGAAAACACCACTATCATTGGAATTTCATCTCCTACAATATTTTGATGTTCTCTTTTAACTCATTGATTACATAGTGTTTTTATCCGTAGGAGCTCCATCTCATTCAGAAAGAATAAAATAGGTAGCTTAGCGATTAGAGAATATGAGGCATTTAGGTACAATATAGGTAGTACGTTCAACCTTAATTCCCTCATTATTGTTTTCTTAATAAGATCAACAGCATCAACAAAAGTTCTTTAGTGAACCAATCCTTAAAGGACTGTTTTATTTGTTTGTTTCAATGTAAATATTCTCCTTGATCAAAGCAGGAAAAAACTTCCAGTAGGATTTCAAAATAAGTTTTTATTCGAATCTAGCCTTACAAATATTCTGACAGAGAAAGCTTTGTAGATCTGATATTCTAAAAAGACAAAGGCTATTGTCTTAGTGCTGATTATCACTTTCAAGGTTATTCACTATGTTTATACTGGATTTAAGTCATACAACACACAAAAAAGCCAAGAGAATTCTCACTATAGGTGCAATGCTGATCAGCAATATTGTCATTATTAATTATCACAACAACATCACAAATTGCATATAGGAAATCAGCTGGAACAAGACTTCCAAGGACTCTCTGACAATGTCAGACAAAAATAAGTTCCAATCACTATAGTAACAGCTGTGAGCAACCTTCTGGTTGTACTGCAGTCAATGGCAAAACTCCCACAAACATCAGAAAGGCCTCAAGTCCGTTTTGTGACAGTCATCCACGAGCCACACAACTAGCACTGACATTCTAGGTGTGACATAAAACAATTAATTTCTCTACAGCATGCCTGTAAATGAACGAATTGTAAGATTGTCTAGAGTGCTTGAATGCCTAACCTATCTACTGAAAATTCTGTAAAGCCATAATCCAGCCTTCTTCAGGAACAGAGTCTTAAATATGCAGATTTGTTACTTGCTCAATGGATTTCTGAGAAAGATCTGTAGATTTTTTTTTGGTTTTCTTGTAACAGTCAGCTAGCCACTCTTCCCCTCCACATTCCAAACTTTTCAAATTGTTCTTTTATCTGGGGTGAAAGAAAGTTGGGAAGGAAAGAGGATATAAAGGAGAAAAAAGTAAAATTCAAGAACAAGTTCCAGAAAAAAAAAACAATTATATTTATTCAAAAATGAAATATTATATTAAAAATGAGAATCCAAGCAGTTAGAATTAAAAAAACCCCAAACATTATGAACATTTTAATTTATCTAAAGTTTGATAATTTTTATTCTGAGGAAAAAGAATCCTTTTTTTCATCTTTTTTTTTTTCATTTCTAACCACACAAAATTAGGACAAATGAGTTCTTCTGTCACATTATACTTTGTTGTATGGAGAGTTTAATGAAATTGTAATTTAATGTGACAATTATTTTTTTAAAGTGTGGTCTGTAACACACCAGTTCATTTAATCTCAGACCTTCAAATGCCATGATCCTTCTCCATATGAAAATCTCATAGCAGGGAGGCAAAGACAGGTGTTAGCCATTTTTTTTGCTTTTGTCGTCATAGTCTCATTGCTTTTCATCTTTATACTTTAACTTACAAAGCACACAAGGTCCATGAGCTAACTCCCTTGGAGATATCCTGAAGATCATCTTATTTTGTTAACAGCTCTCTTTCACAGATTTCTACATCCTATCTCTTGTTCATTTCATTGATCATCATGGTCTTGATCCTGCTGGCACTCTTCTAGTCACATTTCTTTCTAGATCTTTATCAACCACAAACATGCACCTTAATGTCTAAAACCCTGAGACTTCAGAGAATCCATAGTGCATCATCAATTTCAGTTATCTATTCTCAGGTGAACTGCTGAAGACTTAGCCTAGGTTTCAAGGAGAAGCCAAGCTGCACAGTTACTGAATTGCTGCATAGAATAATTACATTAACACCTTAAGAGCTGTTAAGACTACACCCTCCCAATGGACTACCCAAGGTGAGCTAAAAACACAGCCACATTAGAGCCAACTCAGGGAAAATAAAGGCTTGTCACGTGTATGATCACTGCCACTGATTGCCATATATCTGTGGAATCTATACTTAAGACTAATGATTTGCGTGGAAAAAAGTAGGTGATGCACAGAAGACAACCACAACCAAACAAAAACGCATGCCCTGGTGATTGCAACCTAAAGGAAGAGAAGAATGTGCTAAAGTCCTTTTTAATACAAAACTCTTTATCAAGCTGTAAGACAGAGAGAATGAAATCCCAAAACAATATAAAATGATATCTGTACAAAATGGTATGAATGTCAAAGTTACTGGGACAACATTAATTCCTCCATAGTTGTAGAGCAGAAAACCAAAGAGCTGATCTTTCTTAGTAGCTATAGCTAATACTCATTTGAAAGAGCTCCTAAGTGCAGTAATCAGACCAGTCTTCACCACTTGAACTGAAATATTCTTATAACCTGCAAGAAAACTGTAGGCTGGTATTTTCAAAGAAATAATGTTCTTTCTATAATTTCACTTTACTACGCATCTCAGTAAAAAAATAAACATTACAGCAAAATATACAATAAGGTTTAAGAACGGTAGTGGGCTGTGAAAAGTAAGAATTGCACGAAGTATTTAGTTTTCCGTATACTGCAGAGATTTATTTTAATCCTTATGTATTCACTTCACTACTCCTAAGATAATTCTTTGTGCACTCCCCCGTGGAAAACAAACCATTCTCCAAGGAGAGGTCAGCTACCTCAAAACTCCTTCCACTTCTTTCTTCAAGGAACCCTACATGAGTGAGCAATTACAGAAGTTTCAACAAGCAAGCCTCTCCTATCTCCTACTGGTCATGTATTTTAAAGGTACTATTATCCCCTAATGACCTGTAAAATCTCAGAAAGAAAGGCCACACACAGAAGTCCAGCTGCTTTCTTTCTCTGCCTAGCTTCAGCATGATGGAAATCAGGAACCCCTGACTGTGTCATGGCCCTGTGTCAACTCTTCTGCTGCTGCTCTCACCCATGGTAGCTCTCTTTTCATGACAGGTTCCTCCTCATTAACTTTTGCTTTCCTACTGCTGGTGAAATTCACATACTCATTCTGTTGTACAGTGGCATTTCAGGCTGTCACTTACCTGAGACTCAAGACCTTGTCCAAAGTCCAGTGAATCTTCCCAAAATTTTAAGCAGTGATCTGAAAAATATAAAAGCACTTGTTTAATTGGTCTTTTATGTTCCTGATTTTACCATATTTTGACATTCCTTTCAAAGAGCAAATGAAATTCACACTGACACGAGCCTTCTTCCATCTGACACATTCAGAAAAAAATACATTTCTTGCAATAGAAAAGACACAGCAGAAATTTCACTGTAGGACTACTGTGAGGGGCCAATAAGTGTAATAGGCTGCACTAAGTCCTGTGGGAAGTGCTAAAGCACTATCTGGTTAGAATGTTTCCCTAAAAAAAAAAAAAGCGAGTCTTACTCACTCAGTCTCTAAATAATAAACATAAAATAATAAAAAGAAATTTCATAAAGAAATTTTGAAATAGATGTCCAACAATAGTTGCTAATATTTTGATGTCATTCACAAACAGCTATTTATTCTAACATTTGCACACGTAGCTACAAAACTTGAGTCCTTTCAACCCAATCTTTTCTTTTTCATAAGTATTCAGATTCTATATCTTCTGATGAAGTCCAGTGGAAGACAGATGCACTCATAATCATTAAAATCAGAACAGGTTAGCTACAAAGACATATATTTCCAAGTTGATTATTAGAGTGACAAAGTGAAATGTTGATCTCACTAAAGTAATAAAGTTTTAGAAAAGCCAGCAGTTTATTTGAACAAAACGTGAACAAATTCCTTTATTATACGATTTAAAATTACTATATGTGTGGAACAAAAACATGGTTCCCACAGAAATGTTTGCTACTTTGGATTGCTTGAAGACAATATAATACATGAGTATTTTTTGACAGCAAAAATTGCCATTTTGTCTGAGAATAAAGTTCAGTCAGAAAAAAGATCTGACTAACCTTGGTGGGCTGACTGTGGCTAAGGTCCAAACGCACACCCAGCCGCTCTCACCCTCCTACTCAAGAGCAGACAGGACAGGAAGAAAGCTGGTAAAGCCCATGGGTCAAGATATAGATGTGGACATCACTTACCAATTACCGTGACAGGCAAAACAGGCTTGACTTGAGGAAAATTATTTCAATTTATTCCCAGTTAGAGTTGGATGATGAGAAACAAAGACAAAAATAAAAACCCCTTCTCCCTGTGCCGCTCACTTCTCCCCAGGCTCACCTTCACTCCTTCCCTCCCGACTCCTTGACCTCCTCTTTCCAAGCACCGAAAGGGGATGGGGAATGGGGGTCTGCGGTCAGCCCACGGCAGCCCCTCTCTGCCGCTCCTGCCTCCTCACACGTTTCCCTGCTCCAGGCCGGGCCCTTCCCAGGGGCTGCAGGGAAACCCCCGCCCCAGCGGGGTCTCTGCCGGGGCGGCGGGGGCATCTCCGCGGGGGCGCCCGGAGCCCCTCCTCCCCTCCTCCCGCTCTCCCCTCGGGGCTCGCAGGGCTGTTTCTCACCCGGTTTCCCTCAGCCCTGGCTGCCGGGCAGCGTTTTGCCCTTTCTGAGCCAGGCTTTCCCCGCGGCGCCCGCCCGTGGCTGAGGGGCTCAGCTGTGCCCTGCGCTGGGGCCGTTGGAGCCGGCTGGAACCGGCTGTGTCCGGCACGGGGCAGCCCCGGCCCGGCGACACAGGGGCCGCCCCGCAGCACCCGCCGCCGGCACCGGGGCATCTCCGTGCAGGACACAATCTCTCTCACATGAATTTTGGTAAGTTGTAAATTAAAAGCAAAAGTGGACCAAAGACATACTCTGAAGTTGTTTGATCAGGAAAACCTGCAAATGAAGCTTTCCAAATTGAACACCGCTTCTAGACACTAAATCATTCTGGAAAGTTAATTTAAAAGAGAAGTCTCAAGCCAGCAATGAGGAATAGTATAACTGCTTAACGCAGGGCTCCAGGAGGGCTGTGAGAGCTCTGAAAATATACTTTTAAAATGTGGGACCTTCCAGTTTTTTCATGGTTTTCGGCTGTAGAGTATATTTCGCTGTACCTCTTGAATTTCCTAGGAATTTCAAGTGCTCTGTTTTTCAGGAAAGTCACGTAACTTGTGCCGCTATGTAATTTTAAACCAAGTTTTTCTTTAAAACACGGTTTTGTTCAGCTTGTCGTTTCTTATTCTTTCAATATGGAATAGTTGTGTAGCCATTCTGAAATCCACAATGATATATGTTCAAAGTAGTGGTAGGGCTGGTCCCTGTCTAAAAATAGTTGGTGGTGCAAATACAGTGACATTCCTGATGAGGAGGTTCAGTTAATGCTATGAAAAAAAAAGTTAAGAACTGGATTCCATTTAGATTTTTCAGTGGTTAGTTTTCTGGTTGTTCTTTTATAAAGTCTCGAATTCTGGCAAAATGTTTGTGTATGCTGGAATCTTTTCCCACGGGGGGACATAGCACAGCAGAAGCTCCTGCTCAGAACTCACTAATCCAAATGGCTGAGATAAATTCTGCAGGAATTGCTATTCTACACAGGCTAAAAAGTTACTATTTTCCTTATTTTATCTCCTACCAACATTCGGTAAAAGGAACAACTCAACAATCTATATAAAAAATATCTTCTTAACATTAGCAACCATCGCACCACGCCAACGGGAACTTTCACTAACCTGAAGAATGACAGATAGTTCTCAGAAACGTTTAAATCGGTAACATTTAAATCCACTCTATTCTGGAGTTCAGAATTTTCATATGGTTACAAATAAGCCTTGATAATTTGATCTACTACATTCTGGCTCAGAAGCTCAGGATTTAGTCCAAATGACTTCAGTAAGTTCCTTCTAATATTTTTTTTGGACATGTACTTTGGATAGGTTGGGGCAATAGGCAAGAACAAGTTTCTTTTAATAGCCATAAAATGCACAGGTAGCACGTAGATAGCTCTTCTTCTGGCTATGCTATTCTCTGTTGCTGCACTTTGGTAAAGACAACAGAAGTCAAGCACAAAATGTGCCTGAGTTCAGGAAAAGACAGCAATGGTTCATATCTTCTTCATAAGAAGGAGAGGAGATGAGCAATGTCCATCTGTAACTCCTGTCTCCAAGAGATTTTAAATCTATTCGTTATGAGACTGAAGACATTCTGCATTTTGTCAACAAAAATAATGGTACACTTTGTCAGATGCACTACATTTTCACAGCTATGCTTTTTTGACAGAAACGACAAGTAAATAACCCCCAATCTCCCTCTACTTTGCTTAATTTGTTTCTGCTGTCTCAAAACAGACTACTATTGTCTTTATAAATCAAAGCATAACGCTTCTCAACTGCATGACACTCTCAAATGGGCTGAACAGTTTGGGGGACTACAAACTGCACGCACATCTGCTGGTGAGGCACAAAGATCTGGAAATGCATAAAACAGGCAATCAGAAGCATCCCTCATGCTTCCCTATCGTAAGCATTGTAGTCAATGCTATGTCGAGACCATGATAGAGAACACATCAAAGCTGAGAAGCAGTCTAATACCAAAACCTAAGACTTTCCTAAATATGATTATTCAACTTCAACAATGGGGCTGCAGTGCCGAGAAGAGCCTTAAATTAGTTAAGTGAAGGGAAAGAGGACACATCTGAAGACACCGAGGATACTGTCGGTTAAGAAGTAGATTGTAGAAGTTAGATTGTAGCCCTTAGAAAATTGACGTGCTTCATGAGAGCAGATCTAGAGTATTACAACATAGGGTAAACATGTTAAACCTAGGAAGATCTTCAGCAAGGCTTTGCCCATTTCTCATTGAGCCCTGGAACACCTGATGAAAAGCCTGTATTTGCTCTAATTCATGCTAGCAAGGCTGTGAACCAGTCCTTTCCCATAATCTCTGCTCCAAGGGAATAATCCTTTAGAGCTGTCCTGAATCCAAGTGTTACATGTCTGAATACCAGTTTAGCTTTTCACTCAGCAAGTACAGGTGTAATTATGACTGCGAAATTCCATGTCCAATTTTGCCTTTAGTGTCAAGACTTTAGTAAGGAGTAATCACAGGGCCAAAGACTTTCTCAGACTACTCATCGAAAACCAGTGTTTGGATAGATCCCTCCTAGATCTTCCTGGGGGTTTCTTCCTTGACTTTTGTCTTTAGCCTCAACGTCACATTCTAGTCCTTAAAATGTTGCATTTAAGATACTTATGATACAATTTTGTGCTTCTAGTTTATCTGACAACAGATTTCAGCAGAAATAAGAACTTTCAGTAGTGATGGAGACAGTTGATTATATCAAGGAGAGATTTAATGGCTTTACTGGTTTTATGCCAATCTGTAGGCCAGAATTATTTAAAGCAAAATATTCATTCAGGCCTTCCACATTTGGTTCAAGAAAAGCAGACTTGGGATACAGCCAGCAAAAATTATTTTGCTGCACTTTTGCAATCAATTGAAGAATGAAGCTGCTTGACTAAAAGTGGAAAATGGAATCTATTATCATATGGCATCACAAGTTTCTTGTTTACAAAGGTGGTACTTCCCTTGCATTTCACTTACACAACACAGCTACACTTCGCCTCTCTCTCCCCCTCCCCTCCCCCCTTCTGAAAGTAAAATAAAATAAATGTAACATTAGGAAGATGAAGACTGGCATCAAGCTATCAAAGAGTAGATTCCAAATTAACTTTTTCTGGAAAGATAACTGCATGATCTTTCTGTTAAAGATTTGTGGCCTTGATAATCCTGGTAGTTCTGTATTCCATGGTAAACTATAAAGATACTTCAAAAAATTGTTTTCTTTTTTTACTAGTGGAAAAAGGTAACTTCTCCGGCACAACATATTTTAGGTGCTTGCTTACTTGAACATATTAACTGAAATTTACAAATTAAAGACAATATAAAACTAATAGAGCAGGATGCACAATTTCTATAATGTGGCAATTCTGAAAATGCTAATCTATTTAGGATTGGATTTTTTAAAAATTTAATTTGATATACAGAGTCATTAAAAAATTTAAGAGCTCTTTGGACAAAAATATGTGAACCCAGTATTACAAGAACTCCTATTTAATCCCTTGACTAAAACCTGGCCTTCTAAAACTAGCAAAAACTTACTGTTTGAGATTTGCAATTCCACTAAGTAAGAAAACAGAGAGATATGAGTTTTGTCACACGTTCCCACAGAATTATTGAAGGAGATGAATAATGAACACTATTATCATAACAAATTTTTATTATGTCGATATCTTTGGCTCTCAAAACACTTGCTCATATCTTGGGAAAACTCTTACTTTTGATTTTCTTACTTTGAAAAAGAACTGCAATGAATTACCAATCTAATAACATGAAAGTATGTGTGGACATTTTGAGAGGATGTCTGATGTTAAACAAAACAAGTCCATCTCAGCTCTAGACAAATGATTCATAATTTTTATTTACTATATTTACATTCTCATTTATTTTGTCGCAGGAACCTTAATTTGAACTCTAGTAGCCAGAGATGAGGGGATACAATACATTAATGAAAGTATGACTTCATGATGTTATAGACATGGAGTTATTATAGACATGGAGAGGAAATACTTTATTAATGCAGCTGGTGTATCTAGTAAAAGCAGATCTTAACCCAGTGACCTGATGCAGCATACCCTGGAATTACGGAAGGCTGCCTATTGAGTTTAATGGCTACCAAATGATCAGAGACTTCAGTGAGGCTTCAATGTAGTCTCAGGCTCTTGAGGCCCCATTAAAATCTTGAGTGCTAAATCAGGGATTTCACTGTGGCAAATTAAAACTTAGGCTGATTTACTAAATTTGTCTGATGATGCTTTATTTTATACCTCAAACACATTCATCATTTACTCTCAAGCATTCTGCATTTGTCAAATACAGCAAGATGCTTCAAGAGCAGTGGGGAAGACAATTCAGCTTTGTGCGTATTTTGTGTTACCTGTGCTTGTTACATTCTGTTTGCATTCTTCATGAGTCAGGGCCCTGAAAAGGGATTCAGCCTTCTCTCTATGCTCAATTCAGTGCTGTGGAAACTCAGTAAACGTGCTCACAAATTTTCAACTGGGAAAGCTTTTCTGGGCTTTGTTGATTTTGCAGTTTGCTCTCAAACACAGCAGGAAATTTTGGCTGATGTTTTCAGGGTTGCTTAAGGGGTTTTGATGACCAGTTCCTATTAAAATTAATGAGAACTGAGCATACAAATCCCATTGGTAATCTCACCCTGTGTGTTATTAAAACAATAAAAGTTGGAGAAGAGTGACATGTAAAATAAAATTTATGTTGCATTAAAAAAGAAACTCTTGCTATCTGTAAAACCATTCAGCAGTCTCTTTCCCGTCAACCTTCACTGAAATCCTTTACGGAAACTCCATGAAAGCACTTTTTTTACAGCTCTAGAGGCTCATACTTGGGCCTTACTTTACATGGCTTGTTTGACTAATATTTGTTTCATATTACAGTGTATTTCTGAAACTTTGACCTCTAATTTACTACAGGAAAGAGCCATAGTAATAATAAAAAATGGCAATAAAAGCTTCAGTTTTTAACAGTTTTGATGATGTTTTATGTCCTTCACACTGCACTTTCATTGACTTATTAGGAGTTTCTGGGCACTGGACATACCTTTGTTCTAACTGTTTAGGAATCAATCCTGCATGATTTAGTCCTAGAAATGGAAAGGAGGAAGAACACAAAGCGCTTGAGTGCTGCCACTAAAACCTTAGCTGCACACAGACACAGGACAGATTCACTATTGAAATCCATAAGAAAGAGAATTTAAGAGATATACTGATAGAGCACAAATGCATTCAAAAGGTTTCTCAGGTGAGGACAGAACTGAAAGCTTTTTTAGTGTCCAGCTCAATAAGGCAGTGACAGATCTTAAGCTCATATGACACAAGAAATGGCTGGACAAAGAAATCCATCATGAAAAGAAATGAAACAAAACAATAACAAAGCAAAATATTTTTGAAAAATATACATCCAACACTTAGACGAAAAGTTAAAAAAATCCATAAAACTAGGCTTGAGGTTTCTTTTTGCCTGTCATTTATTTGATAGAAAGCATCTTCACAATATGGCTTTCTTCTGTAGGAAGCAAATAATTCTTCAAGAAATGCGGTCAAAAAGCTATAATTTCATTTTCTTGATGGAATTTTAAAATTTTTGAGAACAGAGATTTTTTAGCTGGAAAAATAATAAGGTGGAAAGTATTAAACAATACAATTCTGTCCAAATACAGAACAGTTCATATAATTTATTCCATGCTCTTATAAATCATTAATAAGTACAATACCTAATAATTCTGTGCTGTCTCTTACTTATGTTTTTTTAAATATTAACACATAGATTTTATTATTATCTTTCCAGAAATTTAAGCTAATTTTTTTATAAAACTTTAGGATCTCTATCTGTACTTCTTCCTGTTCTCCCTTTTTTTTAAAAGAAGCTGTATTCTTGCTTTGTAAAAAATAACCTGGAAGTCCTGCTGGATGAGTTAAACATGAGTCAGCAGTGTGTCCTTGTATTAAAGGAGTTCAACCACATATACAGAGATGGGATCATAAATGCAGACTGGAAGGGACCTCACGAATTGTCTAGTCCATCTCCCTGCTCAAAGTAGGGTCAGCTGTGCAGTCAGAGCAGGTTACTCAGGGCTTTATCCAGTTGGGTCTTGAAAACATCCTGAGACAGAGACCACACAGCCTTTGTGGGCAGCCTACTCCACTGCCCGCCTGTTCTCAGAGTTTCTTTATAACCAGCCTGAATTCACTTTATGCTCGCTGTCTCTCATCTTCCCACCTTGCATCATTGGGAAGAGACCCCTTTCAACTTCTTGGTAATTCTCTCATGGGTACTGGGGTGGTGTTCTTAAGCACCCCTGAGACGATGTCTCCTCCAGGCTGAGTCCTGCCCTTCAATGTATTAACTAGTTCCCCAGTTTGGTGCAATTTCCAAACTTGATTAGAGTCTCCTCCATCACTTCTGGCAGGTCACTGATAAAGATATTGAACAGAACAGGTCCCAGACCAGCACTCTGCAGTACTGCATTTATTACCAGCCTCCACTTAGAGTACAACCCATTAACCACCACTCTCTGAGCCTGACCATACAACCCATTTTTTAACCATTTAGTTGTTCACTGTTATCCACTGTTATGTCCTAACTTGGATAGAAGAACATTACGGGAGATGGCGTTGAAAGGAGGAGAGACTGAGAGGGCTGGGTTTGTTCATTCATAATAAGAGAAGGCTATTCTTCCCACCCACCAAGTTGGGTGACATGGAGAAGGTGGAATCATATACTTCTTGGAAGTGCACAGTGAGTGCAGAAGAGGAAACAGGCCTAAGCCTCAAAACAGGAAATTTCAATTAGATACAAGGAAAAGCTTTTTCACCGTGAGGTGATCAAATACTGGAGAGGGTGTAGGATCTCCATCTTTGGAGGTGTTTAAGACTCAGCTGGACAACACAGTTTCCAAAGGTCCCTTCCAATCTAAAGTATTCTATGACTCTATGATATGTCTATCCCCTACAATTTCCATAATACAAAATTATGAATGACACTTAAATGATCCTGTAAGTATTTTATAGTAGATCTCAATGGTCAAAAATACCATGTGAGTAATCTCTAACTTATTCTTTCATCTTTGTACCTTTCAAAGTGGATTGCATTTACATTAGCCATCTGCTTATAAATGAACATTTAAAATAAAGCTTAATAATAATAAAAAGCATTCTTGACTACTCTTGAACCATTTCCTACATGTAATGGGGGGACCACACATAATGGGGGGACCAGTCTCAACTTTTCCCTTACTCTAAGCATGCATATCAAATTATTCTTTTGTTATAGTTACTGTACATTATTTGTTGCATTTTGGTTTATGCTTCAACTTTCTGATTCTCTTTTCACAGTTGCACTGTTCTTTAGTTCTCATACTCAGTAATTTGACTTAGTCACTTCTTGTGACATTCTTTCTTCAATTTCTGTTCTTTGAAAATCATATAGATTGGTGAAGTTGATACATCTTTAAACTGACCTTCCCGTCATTTATGATTTTAAATTACCTCTGTCACTCTCTTGAACTCCTTCTTCCTCTAGCAATGGTGCCCAGTTAATCCTACCTACCGCCCCTCTCAGTTAACTGAAAATTGATTTCTGGAAGTCCATCACCTGGGTTCATGTGGAATTTCTCTTACCCATTCCATGCTACACATTATATGCATTCATACATGTCACAAATACAGGAAATATTTACCTTGAGACTGAATTTAGACATTTCCAATACCCCAGTATCACTGTTGCACTGTACCTATGTTCACAATTACTAAAAAGAAAAAATGCTATTAACTTAGTTGATAATAACCTCCCATATATCACAAATATTTTTTACAAATACTTGTTTTATATAAACACAGACTCACAACATGTTAAAATCTCTTCTAGTCCTCCAAACTGATATGAATTTCATCCTAACTAAAATGTATATTTTGCTAGTATTTTAAAAATATTTCTTTTAATTTCTGAAAGAATTATGAGTAGTACAAAAAAAATAGAAAGCATATATTGAAAATATTCTCTTTTTAAAATGAAGGGTTAAAGTGCAAGTAGGGAACAAGTGCTCTGTCTCATGTATTTAATGTAAAAGTTTTTGAGACTTGTAATTATTTCTAGAGTTTAATTTAACATGTAAATAATATGCATAATTTGTTTTCCATTTCCTCAAAAGCCATCCTGAATTTTTTAAAAAATGTGCTAGTTTAAATTACAAAAGGTAATTTTAGTGTGACTAAAAAACTACCTTTCTACCTATGAATGAAAACTTCTCCATTTAATGTGAAAATTTTAACATTCCCTCCATATTTGTTTCTTAAATTAAGAGCTAAAAATCAGTAGTTGGTGTTCAGAAATGTGAAAATACAAAATTGATTCTATCAGTGTTAAAAGCTGCTTCCATTTCAGAAGCCAAGCTTATAGCTAAGCATTTAGCAATAGTGAAGTGTTCAATTTTGCTAAAATGTGCTTATACAATGCAAATTTTCAGAAATATCCTTTTTTGAGTTCTTAATGTATTAAGACAGTGAAACTGCATAGAGTATATAAAGTATATAAAGCTGGGGGAAGAAGGAAGGGGGGGGGGGGGCACTCATTTGAAGTTACAGCGTTTGTCTTCCCAAGTAACCGTTACGTGTGATGGAGCCCTGCTTTTCTGGAGATGGCTGAACGCCTGCCTGCTGATGGGAAGCAGTGAATGAGTTCCTTGTTTTGCTTTGTGTGTGTGCAAGGCTTTTGCTCTACCTATTAAACTGTCTTTGTCTCAACCTATGAGGTTTTTTCTCACTTTTACTCTTCCAGTTCTCTCTCCCATCCAAATCACGACAATGACATAAGTATACTACTCACGTGTTTCTTATCCACTTTGACATGCAGATTTAGTGGCATGAACGTCTCACCCTATGAGATACTGTTTTATAGATGTTTGCCATATTAACATTACTGTGGTGTTTGCTTTTACCCTGGTAACCTACCACATGAAGTACATCTGCCTCACCTTCAAATGAAAATCCAATAGCCAGTCCAAAACATTAAGAACGGAGACTATTAGAACACACACTGTGATCTGCTAAGGTATCCTACTAAGATTTTTCACATCTTCTCAGTATGCTTCACTATAATGCTGCCCTGTCATTCAAAAAGTTCTTTTTATGGACAAAAATAATTTCTCAGCATTCAAGGGATAATCTATACACTCAGGTTTTCCCTACCTGAGCTTTGAGCTGTGCTTATCAGTGTGCCAAATTCAGTCAAGTAGTGCAGAGTCTCCACTGAAATATCTCAACATAGTTTATAAAGCTCAGACTTGACTCCATACAACCAGCATTTACACAACTTCTGTGCAAACATGGAAAAAAAAAAGTTCAAAGATCCTCAAACTTTCATATTGGTAGGAAATACCTTTCTTATTTTTTTTTTTCTACAAGTCCTTTTTTATTTTCTTGACCACAAAAGCAAATAGAAATACAGACCGCTCCCAAGTATTACAAATTATATATAGCACAGATTATGAAAATTGACAGAATGTGAATACTAGCATGTATGAATTATAGCTGAAAATGAAAGAGAAAAGTTTATGAAACAATAAGGAACAATTTTTACTCTAGTGAAACGAGCCGTAAGTATTCTGGCCAAAGGTCAGAATATATTTTTGTTCACAAAACCATTAAAATCAAACCATCAAATCTTGTCCTTCTGAAAAACGGCTATTAAATATTCAATAAAAGCTACAGTGAGAAACTTGACAGGTAACTGGCCACTGTTACAATCAAAGTTGCTTCATAGAGTTCCTTGAGGCACCAGTTAGGGGTTGTGGTTTTTTCTTACATTAGGAAAAGAATGTATATGAATGAAAAATATTGCCTTCTGCAAACAGCTGAGATTTTAAACTAGGAAACGTAGGAAAATGTAGGTTGGAAAGGATTTTTGGAGATCAACGATGCCCTGTTCAAAGCAGAATGAACCTTAAAGTCAAAGAATGTCCCTTAGTGCCATGTCCAGTTGGGCTCCATCTCTAAGGATGAAGATCCCATAGTCTCTGAGCACGTGTGACCGCGTTCATGGTGAAAAACATGTTGTTTGTGTTGCTTAGAGACACAGGACACATTGCTTATTAACAGGGAAAAGAAAGGGGTTTGAATATTGTTATAAGGGAATGCTTGCATATGAAATCAGACTTCTTGAACAGGATGGTCAGTTACTGTCCAGATGGCCATGGGAGTCCCTGTTACAAAGGTCCTTGCAGCTACACCTTCACATTGCTCAGACGAGACTCCCTGAATCACTATTTTGCTCAGTTCTAATAATCCAGCTGTCTATGGTCCTGCTGACCGCTCTGGCCCATGCATAATTAGTCACTATTTGTTTTCTTAATGACATACAAAAGGTCTCTTAAATATAATATCTACCTATAAAAGACTGTCCAACCTGACCATCTCTGCAGGAAAAGTTTCTACTGACTGTCTGCCACTGTCTAAACTGGATCATTTCTGAAACAGCATCCATGTAGGGGAGTCTGTGGAGGGAGGAGCCAGATTCTCCACCCAGGTTGTTAACCAACACCCTGAAACATAAAAATTGGACTAAGCACAGTGGGAGCTGACAGAGGTGACTTCTTTCTAGAGCTCCTGTTTTATCAGTCAAATACTTAATTGTGAAGGTGACTTGGAGTTCAGTCAAACATCTAGTTTCAAGGTCAGCATGTTCTCTCAAATCAGTTCCTTATCTCATCTACATAGATGAATAATGAGACCATCCATGAAATTATTGATTGACTGCACTGTGTATTCACAGAGGCCCTAATATCTAGTTAGTCCACAATTATAACTTGATTTTCATGTTTATAATTCACCCTTAGCTTACATCCCATAGCACTTACCACACATACACTTAATCAGTTTCCTTTGTGTCTGTTGCTTCCTGTTCTTTCATTGAACTTTAAAAATAGCCCGACACCATCATCTTTACAAACCCCTTGTGGGCAGTGAAAGACTGCGATTAGGTCTCTCCTTTGCCTTACTATCTCTTCTCTAGGCTAAACAAGCAGTTCCTTTAACCTCTCTTCATATGTTCAGTGCTCCAGTCTCGTCCTCACCTTTGATTTCTCCTGGTTGTCAACATTTGCCTTCCATGGGGGAAACCAAAACTGACTTCGTATTTCAGACATGGTCTCACTAGAGCCAGCTCACTGGGAAGCCACAGGGTTTCATTCTTTTTTGAGGTACTTGATACGCAAGAGATGGTCACACCAGACATTGAAAGAGAACCTGTCCTGTGGTGGTTCACCATTGCACTGAGTCTAGCAGTCCTGAAGTCTCACGTAGCAACTCAAGGCACCCTGAGCACCCTCTTCACACCAGTTGCCACATGAACTCTTCGAACACACCGTGATCACAGTGCTTCTGGTTAGTGGCCTGTGCGGATGCCAGTTAAATAGGAAGCCACATATGAGTCTTTTCTAACCACTGAGATTTTCTTGCTTGGCAGGCAATTGCTTGCACTGCCTTTGGTTTCCAGCTGTGTGTCATTGTCCTTATAAAGGCTACAGCTGGTGTGCCCTTCTTTCAGTGCTCCAAAAAGAAAGCAGAAGCCAAATAAAGCATACTTTTAGTTGAAGGAGGTTCACATTTCCTGTACTTATTGTCAAGGGCCTGAGTGCAAGCCACACCAACACCCCCAACTCTAGGGGTTTGGCTGCCTGATCTTAGGGCCAGTGTTTGGTGCAGCTATGTGGCTTTAAGTCAGTAAAAAGAGACATTTGAGAAAGAGCTGTGAGAAGAGGGCACATAGCCACCTGCAAGCTACGATGAGCACCCTTGGTCCTGTCCTGAGCAACTTTGGGACTATGTCTGTTTCTGGTCATGTAATTCTCTCATCCTGGTGCTTGTCTTACCATCACAGCTTCTCCTGCCAATTGCCAGCACATGACTGCCTCAGGGTCCTGGCCGTGGCCTGGCCCAGCTTGCCTGGGCTCAGCTTCTTGGGGTGCAGTTGGACTGCATCCTGCCAACAAGGCATGGGAAGGGCCTGTTGGCACCCATGCTGACCCTTGACAAATAAATATTCAGATGTATAATACTCAACTGGTAACTCAGTGTAGTCCAGAACATCTCTCTACCCCACCACCATACCCACAGCATTTATTTCAATTCCATTTTCTTGAGATTATTCAATTGGTGGTTTGGGTACAAGGTTAAAAGTTTTTCCAAAAGTCTTCAAAAAATATAAAGATAAATCTTGGTGTACTCGAAATATACAGTGTTAGAAACTGAAATTGGTCCTGAATGCCCTTCCTTTTTAAGATGATAATAAGTTATGCTTCCAAATCATTTATTTTATAATCTTTCATGCACACCCTGCTAGAAAGAAGATTAAAAAAAAAGCCAATTCATTTTTCATGAAGGAAAATATATTAATTTTTTTTAAACAAGATTTACTGTAAATGTTATAACTATTCAATATTTCACCAGAATATTGTTCTTCCAGTTGTGCTAAAGCATCAGCCTACATCAGGACAGTCAATATTTCATTATATGTATCACAAAACCACAGGAAATAGTGCAGATTTTTTAAGTGTTTAATGAATCATAGCTCCGTTATCTCTTTTTTCCTCCCAGTTAGCAGAAAGAAAAAGATACCTGTATGTGGAAATTGTAAGATATAATCAGTAGTAGAAATAGATCTGAATGTTCTCTGGTGTTCAGCCCTTAGAGAATTCCTGCCAAATTCCTCTACTAAAATAAATCATTTCTTAATCATTTATTAATGAGCAAAAAGTACCATTTTTTAATACTATAACTTGGTTTATAATTATTGGCAGCTTCATCCAATTATTTAAATGTTGACCTTGGGCTTTTTGGCTTTTGTTTCAGAACACTGCAAACCTTCCCAATTACCTCTGAATTTATCAAAATATTTCAATTTTCCTCTTCCTCCTGGCCACAAATAAGTGGAATAACACTTCTTATTGGCATGTCAGAACCCTTTGAGACGTTGAACCCTACATTTTGATTTTATTTAGTTTTGAAAGTGTTTTTTTGTGTCAAGATCACACAACAGAGCTGAGGATAGCCAACAGATTGGGGAAAATTACCTAAAGAATTAAACTTCACTCTCTGTTAGGTTTAGCAGAAGAGAGGCAGTAAATTTAAAGCAATACCTTTCTTCTGATTGTTACATGATTTACCAAAAAAGCTGCTCCTAAGATATATAGTAATCACATTGTCCTTAGAATAAGATGCTTGCTAATTTTATAAGCTGATCAACTCTAACTGCTGTAGCAGAAAAGACAAGGTGCAAAGAAACTGCAAGTAGTAGGTACAGTCCTACTGAGTGGCTCCCCATAGGAATCAATTAAATCCCAACACAAATAGACTGTAATACACTCACCTTATTGGAATAAATCCTGCTTCTTCCACAGCCAGGCAAGGACCACTTAGATGTAGAACTACACGTAGAGAGTGATTTCGAGCATGCCAATATAATTGTCTGTAAATATACCCTGAGGACTGAATCTCTTTGATGAGACAATTTTCATAAAATTACCAGGATCACACTGAGTAGCCAAAAAGGAAGATAACAAAAATGATATCAAGGCCTTGTCCCCAGAATTCATATTTTTCCGTTCCCTTAAAAAAAAAACAGAAAGAAAAAAACTGATGATCCTTAAAAATTAGGAAGCATAATATTAAATCTGCACTAAAAAAATAAAAAAGAAGGAAAGGGAGCTATGAATGTTCAGTAGTCATTGATCTAGTCAAATCAACTACTCCTACACAGAACATCGGTCACATAAATCCTCCTTATTATCACTTCATATTTTTCATGAAGAAAACTTGACTGATAGTGATTCGTATGAATTGTGTATAAATATATGCAGTCTTAGAAACAGACACATTGAAAAAAGCTTCCTGGATGCCTTTGTAAATCAAATCCAATGATATTCAAGTGCAATATATGTCTACCAAATCAGGTGAAATGGCTTAGTTTTCTGTTTCCCACTAGTTTAATTTAGGTAAAATATTTTGACAATTTATTAATCATGAAACCAAACAAAGAAACAAAAAACTCGATTGTACAAGTCATATGGAAAATAGTAGGTTTTAATTTGCTTATGACCTCATAGTATATTACATTTGCTTTTCTTGTTGTGGTTAGCTGTGGAGTAAAAATGTTTAACTGCATGTCATCTATCACTTTCAAGTCCTTTCTAATCAACGCTTCTTTTTTTCCCCTGCTTTCAATGGGAAGATACTCCTCAGTTTTCCTTACAGTGCTTATTGCTCTATAAGTGAAGGAGAGAAACTTTGTTCAGTTTTCTCATTTCAATATTGAAGATTACATGATTTTTTGACGTTCTAGATTCTTTTCTTTTTTTTCTTTTGATCGTAACATGTTCAATGTCATGGCTAGAGGTTTATTAATCACTTAATGTTTTCTGTTGGTTTCAAACATAAGCAAGATCAAGACTCATATTGCTGTCCAAGGCCTACACCTTATCTGCTTGACCCGTCTACCTGACTTGCACTTACAACTCTGTGCTACAATTTTGAAAACTAATAAGACAGCCCTAAACAAATATTGTGCTGAGTTGTTCTTCTGTGATGAAGGTCTAAGTAGATTAATAGCTCACTTTTTGCCTGCATATTTCTTTTATTTCAGCCTAGAGGAGGAGCTGGATGATTTATTACTTATTTCTGAGGCTTTCGGAGCCTAATTTTGCTTCCCTTATGTATCAAAAATGAAATTCAGGGGTTGTGAGGCTATACGAACCACAAACACTAATGCCCATTGCATCAGCTGAGTAGAAAGCACTTCCTAGAGCTTCACTTTTTTCAGTGGATAAGTCATGTAAGGATCGCATGAATGCAATGGTTTTCTGTGAGTTTCTTGGTTTAGTATTACAATGCTTAATGTCCTAAAGGATATAAAATCAAGTCTGTCTGACAGATTCTATTACAGCTGTGTCATCTGACTGGCCATTTAGTATTACATTTCTCTAGTTGGACTTTTAGAACATGAATTCCAATCTTAAAATGCATTCTCCAAAATTGTCTAAGTTTAATATGGCAATGCAGCGTTTTTTCCCTTCCCTTCTATGAAGAGTAGTGAGGTGAAAGTGACATAGAAATTTGTCAAAGAATGTGCAAGATTAATAATTCATTTATTATAATGATCTAATGATAACGATTAAAAGAAAAATATGCTGCTATATAAATCATTAAAATTTTTATGATACTATGATGTAGTATTTACATAGTCATGAGGTTATTTAATTTGACTTTAAGAATTCTGATGTATATTCCAAAAATTCTCATGTGAACACAGAGTACTAAATGGAGACTCTTCCTTCAGAGATATAAATATTTAGTTAAATAGATTGTTCATGCTTGCCTCACGTATTACACTTAGTAGTAAACTCATATGGGAGCAATATTATTTCATCTATCTGAACGCCGTTACCATCTCTTCATTTTCTCTGGCTGTTTTGCATAATGCCCATAAAAGTGTTTAGAAAAAAATACACTGTCCAAGACTTCTACACAAACCACAAGAGTAAAATTTTATCTCTGGATCCCTTTCTGATGTTCTTTTAGCTTCTTTTTTTTTCTTTTTTTTTCTTTTTTAGGTTGCAAAGAATCTTTCACAATGTCAAAGAATAAAATAGCTATGAACTGCACTTTCTTGGAGATTTATAATGCAAATGTAGCTTGGAGACAGTGCTTGCTTTAAAAAAAATAAATTTCCTATCTAGGATCTTATCATTGCATTTAATGGATGCAAGAATATAAAAATATATAAAGTAATTATTCTCTTCTCTTATACATCCCCTTCAAATGTTAAACACAACTGCTTTAAAAAAGGAATAAAACTGCAGGGGGTTTGGACTGATTTGATGTTGTTTTTAAAATTAACTTGCAAAGATGATCAAATATTTAGTTAATCTTAGAAATAACTGATTTGCATCCTGAAAAACAAAACAAAACACACCTCCACAATACATATACAACTATTCACTCCTATTATACTTCTGATCTTCATCTGCTTTATATTTATATATCTGAATGTCTGTATACAACAATAGGAACATAAATCAGGTTACTTCAGTGTTTAGAGAATACGGCATATAAGGGATGATCCTTTCTCCAGTGCGCTTACAAACTAAACAAATGAGAACTTTTGAGAGGAGTCGAAATGTGACTCTTTTTCCTTTAGAAATAGTAGAGGGGAAAAACAAAACCAAAACCAGATCACACTTGAGCTGTATGCTCACTGTTAAAATGGATGGAGCTAGCAACTTAACCTAGTTACTCAAGTCCCAGTTCAGCTCTTTGACCATGACACTCGTTCTCCTCTTCAGAAGACTATGGCATTTTCACTGGGAGGAGTCTCGCAAGAGGTGAAATCATCAAGTGACTGATGGAGTAAAGAAACCCATTAAAAGAAATTTGCAACAAACAGTTTGGGGAGCCATCTCCCTCTGACACAATATCAAATAGTCATGAATAAGAGCAGGCTACTCAGTGCAGAGCTAATGCGTTTGAATTATTTGTCTTCTGGTGAAAAAGGCTGTTTGTTTCTCTCTGTGTCATATTACAGATGCCTAAGAGAAAAAATAATTCAATGAAAAAACTTTTACTTGATGACCGTAATTCATTTGTTACTGAACAAAAATTTGTCAACCAAAGACATTGTGATCTCATGGCGGACAATATTTTATCCTTTATACTCACTCACAGTCTATTCTCTATTTTGAAACTGTCACTATTATTTGTAATACATTGAATTTCTGAAGGATAGTTCTATCTAGTGTCATTTAAATGAAAGCTTTAACATGTCCCGAACTACTTTCTCATCCTTATTAACAGTTTCATGATTAAAATGTTTCAAATAAAATATTTGTAGCTGCATGACACAAGATTTAAAGTAAATCCAGAGCTGGGAACAAAGGCCCATTAGTCCCATCAGTTGCTTGGTTGAACAACCCTTGCAATATTTCAGTGGACTTCATAAAATGCAATATTTAAATGGCCTTATAGTGGAATCCACTTTTCACAAAGATATCCTCTAATAATAACACGAAACTGACATATTAGAAAGTGTTAGCCTGTGTTCATTCCTAGGTCATCACCGGAGAAGGAAATTCTGAGGAAATACTGTCCCCAGACAAGGCACAATGAGACATGGGGGCACACAATGTGCCTCTTCCCATCAGCTGTTTATGCAGTCTCACTTTAAAGAGTTTCAGGAAGAAACTGGGCAGATCAGGGCAAAGTCCCTTAAACTGATGCCCTCTGCTTTGATAGTTTTTTCAGGGAGAAGAAGATTAGAAGGAAACAGGATTAAGTAGTAACATTTCATAGACCATCACATGCATCAGAAGGTTCCAACAAGAAGAATTACACTTCATTTGTTTCTTAAAGTTGCACAGGTTCTGTGTAAATCCTGACAACTGGATGCTATTTCTAAAAGTGCTATCATTATTTTAACTTTTAATTTGTTATTCCTCTGTTTGAAAACTGACAGTTCTCCTGAACAGTCAAATAATCAATAACAAACATCAGATGAAACCAATTACATAGCACAAATAATGGATAAAATATAGTCAAAGTAGACAATTCGCATATACCCCCTAGACTGTAAACTGCTATCTAAGCTATTCAGATTACATTTATGCATAAAAATCACATTTAAAGAATGAAGCTCATTTGATAAACGATTGTCTAACAGAATAAAGAAGGCGTAATTGCTTAGATAATTTATTTTCACAGGAAAACAATTCAACCAGTTCTAGCGACTGTATCATCAACCTCCTAGAGCTTGACAGCCCACTAACTCCCTTGATAGCAATTCTGAAATCAAATGTCTTACCTACCAGTACAAGCATATCTGACTAAAAGCAATGTGTTTTATAAAATTAGCAAAATCTTTCTATCTGCCTTATTTTGGGATAATAGACTTTCTTCTTGATTTTGTTTGAAAAAACAAAACCTGTCAACAATCAGAAAAGGCAATTAAGGAAAATGTTCCTGAACTTGTGCTATTATGTCAACAGTATATAACACTTATGAATGAGTTTGTCAGGGGCCATTACACTCCTAAATCAGCAATATGCTTCCCTAAAGTAAACTCACTACTTTTGTCTCTATCACAGCATCTGCAGTGACAACATGTTCTAAACTCTCTACATGTATACCACATAGTCCAATGCTCAAGTAATTAATTGAATACAACCATATGTCCATTCACTGAAGCCATGTTGCTATTACAGCCACTGCAACAGTTGGACAATTTGTAGACCAATTATTACTATAAAGTGTTTTGGACTTTTTTTTAATGCGATAATAATTGGATAACACAAGCATCCCTGTGAATTTTAATGAATCTTATAAATGGCAATTTTGAAAATATATAAGGCTCATATGTATATTTATATACTTGCAGAAATGCAGGTGAATGCAGCTGTGAACCCTAGTGAGTTACCCTATTATGTTCATTTAGGCTGAGGAACATTTTAACATTTCTTTGAAGAAGATCCATACAACATAAAAAGATGTTCTTCTGTAACAATAACAATAATTTTAGTTTCTTAAACGGTCCATCTCACGTCTAGATCCTTTTAAAAATCGTAAGTCAATACACAAAACCTACTGTAGCAAAATACTACTGGCAGCAGACGCAAAATCCAAACCTAAAACAAATTACTGTTAGGTTCCTGAAATGTATAGAATGATATTATCGGAGTAAGCTATTAGCACTCATACTTCTACCAAAGATCCCTAGTCATGCCTTCTAAAAATGCTTGCAGAACAAAAAAGCAAGCTACACATTGAGTCCTGAAAGTCAGTAAAACCAGATCTTCCTAGGTCATGGGGTTAGATTAGTTTAAAATATTAAACACTTTTAACAGTGCTCTCTGTAAGCCTTTTTCTGTTTATATCAAAGCAAATTTATGACAAGCATCACAAATACTTTCATCTTCTACAGAGCAGAAAAAAGAGCTTCAGGAGGTCTAGTGCTCTACATTTATACCCTAGGCATATATCTCATCCATGCTGGTTTTCGCCTTGCTAAAACAAAGATATTAGTATTGAAAGATAATCTAATAATCACAGAAACATTATTTTCTTACAGGAAAAAGACATGATTCAAATTAGAAATATAACTCGGTTCTGAGAAGTTTCGGGAGAATTTTATGAACAGAGAAAAGACTGTGTTACAGCAAAGGATCTGAACTATAATACCAATTAAATGTCCATTAGCTGGCCGCAGTTGAGCAGCTCTAGCAAGTCCCCTTTGCCTGGGAGAAAAATTCTAGGAGGAAGTGTAGTCACTATGCTGGGAGACAGGCCTTTCAAATCACCCTTTGCATTGCTTGCACCTTTCTCTTCCTCATTACCCCCTAGTTAATCAAGAGCAAGAGTAATGTCTACACCCCAGTACTTAATGGTAGAAGTACACTGTGACAGCTGCCAGAAGCAATTCCCACATAGTAATATATTAACGGCACTGCTATTGCTGGCTGTAAAAGCAATCATTAGGTCAGACCTTTTTTTTCCCCTCTTTCAGAAAGGAGATATGAGCTCATTAGGTTCTCAACAGTCACGCAGTACTAAGCAAGATATACACTGCACTCAGCTGCAGCCTTTGTATAGTGCAGGAAGAAATCCTTTTTTTCTACCACATTAATCTAGTTAACATTGGATTAGCAAGATAACTCATGCATGAAAAACAGAAAGAGAGTAGGAGACAAGCTTTTATTTGCTTTTAGATGTGCCCAGGATCAAATCTTTCCTGGATCTGAATAGTGTTTATCCTATTGGTCTTTCTTGGCTCAGGTGTTATAAAGATGGTAACAATCACGCATGTATTATAGAACTTTAAGTCTAAAAGATTATAATAAGCTTTATGATCTTAATATCAACACTAATTTAATACCAACACTAATTTTGACAGCATTTAACTGCTTTTTGTGGTTTAACCCCAGCTGGCAACTCTAAGCACCCAGTAGCCGCTCGCTTACTCCCCTCATGACGGGAGGGGGGAGAGAATTTGGAAGAGTGAAAGTGAGAAAACTTGTGGGTTGAGATGAAGACAGTTTAAGAGGTAAAGCAAAAGCCTCGCAAACAAGCAAAGTAAAACAAGGAATTAATTCACCACTTCCCATCGGCAGGCAGGTGTTCAGTCATCTCCAGAAAAGCAGGGCTCCATCACACTTAATGCTTACTTAGGAATACAAACGCCATCACTTCGAACATCTTCCCCTCTTCCTTCTTCTTCCCCCAGCTTTTATTGCTGAGCATGACGTCATATTGTATGGAGTATCCCCTTGGTCAGTTGGGGTCAGCTGTCCCGGCTGTGTCCCTTCCCAACTTTTTGTGCCCTCCCAGCCTGCTCACTGTCAGGGCAGGGTGAGAAGCGGAAAAGACCTTGACTGTATGCGAACACTGCTCAGCAATAACAAAAACATCTCTATATTATCAACTCTGTTTTCAGCGCAAATCCAAAACAGAGCCCCATACTAGCTACTATGAAAAAAATTAACTCCATCCCAGCCAGAACCGGCACACTCCTCCACCCCAATAGTTGCCAGATTTAACTGCTTACCATGGGAGGTCTGGCAAAGGGAATTTGCAGGAAGGTTCCAGTAGTACCAGACATTAACGGTTATCTCTTTAATTGTCTGCTAACAGGTTATTACCCGGAAAGAAAGATCATTTCAAACTGTGCTTAAAAAAATAGAAGTCTGTTCTTTCAATAAAGTTACTAAAAGTTTTTAGGGGCTGTTGAGGGACAGGGATCCAATCTGGTTTTATTTTAGTACATCTCTTCTTTGACTGAAAGACATAAATCAGGCAAACACCCCTCCCTCACCAACAGAAAACCTGATCAAATTCTAAGTGAGTATGAACTATGATTTTATAAATACTATCTGTTCAAACATTATGCTTGTCTTCATGGCGGCAGTCATACATCTGAGCAGATACACAACAGTTAAGTACTCACTACTCACTTTCCTCATCCAAAAATCACATCTGTTTCTGCTCTGACAATTCACAGTCATACATCAATGCTTTTTACTTGACTTCTTATCAGTTTTCCATACATTCATTTTTCTATTTGCTTTGAAGAATGATACATATAGACAGAAACAACAGAATTATGCTGCAAATATAAAAGCCACTAAAAACATAGTCTTCCAAATTTTAACCTGATGAACTCTGTCTGGTGCTTAATAAACAAAACTTTTCTGTGAGATGACTGTTGAATAATAATTTTTATTTATGAATATTTGAGAGATATATTTACACATCCTCCAAATAAATTACAAAAAATAGGCAGGAAAAAAAATTAGAGATGTACTGTAAAGGACACCACAGAGAAAACGACAAGTATTATTTCAGCAAAATAAGTTCCTCTAGCTGTAGTGCTGCATTCACGATATATTTAAAAAAATAATCTTTTCAAATCACTATTTTTTCTGGTTTGTTTCTAACAATAATGCTAAAGAATCAATTTCCCTTTAAACTGGTATGAACTAGCTTGCCAAACCAAGAAGTCAAAACCAAACCCAGAACAAAATTATTTGGTCAACCCAATATAAAACATTGTTTATTTTGTTTAACTCAAAAAAATAAAAAGTGAATCAGTAGTCATTTATGAATAAAATTTAAAAAAAGGCTCACCCCCTTTTTTTTTTTTAAATCTCAATTAAAACTCTGTGTCAAAAATGACGTATATTTCTGAAACAGGTCAAAACAAGTCTTCAGAATTTTTTGGAAAAAAATTTGTTGATTAATTCTTTTACTGAGCTCTTGTGGCATGGTTGTAGCAACAGAGGTGAATTTAAGGTTTACTACCTTAGCCCATTATTCTCTGCTTAACGAAAAGCAAGACTCATCAGAAGACCTACTCAACAGGAATCTAAGAAGACACACTGTAGAAAGGTGATTGGTGATGGAAGAGGAATATATCTTAAATTCAAGAATGAATAAGATTTATGTATGTATTTTAAAATTCTGTCATCATTTGTTACTTCCCCACAACCCTGAACTTCCTGTTTCCAACTGAACTAAAAGATATGTTGAAAAACCCAGAAGGGAGGCTGTTCAGAAACTGTATGTTGCTTAAGCAGACACAGGAGACGTGAGTAGTCTCTAGAGAAAAAAAGTTTTTATATGCTGTAGAAAAGGCCTATCTTCTAGAAAGTTTTACCGAAGTGAATAATGTATAGTTTTCTTCTGATGCTTTAGAGGTTAAAATTACAGCAGATTTTGTCTGCTATGACAGTTTTACAGGCTAAATTATAGTATGCCCATGCAATCAGCAACATTCAAGCTTACAAGGAGAATAAAATTAGATACAGTGGGAGGAAACTTTCCAAAACCTAATGAAATTTGCAATATTATTATAATTTCTTTTTTCAGCTCAAATTATTATCATAGAATCTTAATGGCTCAGAGGGAACTGACAGGCCTTATAGGTTCTACCCAGACTCCCCCCATCCATCCCCATGGCCCTGTCCAGCCATCCGGAGGCCGTATCTGACCCTGTTTCCCCTCCCCAGGCTGGATCCGGGCCCTCATTGGTAGGACCACATCCCAGCCCAGCCTTGGCCCAGCCCCATCCCCACGCCTGATGTCTGGCCCATGCTGCGCCCTGACACTGAGCAGCAAAAACTCTTGCCAAGTGCATAAATTGCTCTCACAGTTTCTCCCTTGCTTCCTTCCATTTAAAATTTTCTGTTTCATTTTATGAGATTCTTCAAGGCAGTCTTTACTACAGGAAATTAACATACCAAACAACAGCTCATTTAATCAGACTTGAACTTACAGACAAAAAATTAAATGTAGGCATGACCTCCAATGAGGTAGGGATATCAAGACATAAATCAGGAGTTAGTACTCAAAGTTGGGAATAAAATTTACATATAGAATAATTAATAATCATAAACACCTTTATAAAAAAATTAAGCCAAAAGCATATGTGTTAAAGAAAAGACAGAAAAAAAATTCCTTACATGTTTTATCTAAAACTAATATACCTCCAACCTTCAGTCTTCATAGTATTAAGTGAAACTGATTTTGCTTAAGTCCATTTTATTTTAATATGATATTACCTAATCAGATTCTCCATTTCTTGACAGATAACAGAACCTCACCGAAATATTAAATAGCATGTTTTGAAATTTGAAACATTTCATGAAGATATGTCAATTTTGAGTAAATATGACAGTAAAGGCAAATTTGTTTTGATCGTTTTGAAGTCAGCCAGTTCTTATCTAGTAGTGTTCCATTTCCTTTAGTATTACCTCAAATATAAAATAACTCTTCAGGTTAAATGCATAGTAGTGCGTGAATGCCAAATGATTAAAAGAACGAATATATAAACAAAAGAGAACCTACTCTCTGCTGGATAAAAAATTTGTCTGGAGGGTTGGGTCCAGAGAGTGGTGGTGAATGGAGTTAAATCCAGTTGGCAGCTGGTCACAAACGGTGTTCCCCAGGGCTCAGTATTCGGGCCAGTTCTCTTTAATATCTTTATCAACGATCTGGACAAGGGGCCTGAGTGCACCCTCAGTAAGTTTGCAGACAACACCAAGTTAGGTGAGAGTGTCGACCTGCTTGAGGGTAGGAAGGCTCTACAGAGGGATCTGGACAGGCTGGATTGATGGGCTGAGGCCAATGGTATGAAGTTCCACAGGGCCAATTGCCAGGTCCCGCACTTGGGTCACAACAACCCCATGCAGTGATACATGGGGAAGCTTGGGGAAGAGTGTCTGGAAAGCTGCCTGGCAGAAAAGGACCTGAGGGTGTTCGTCGATGGCCAGCTGAATATGAGCCAGCAGTGTGCCCAGGTGACAGTGAAGGCCAATAGCGTCCTGGCTTGTATCAGAAACAGTGTGGACAGCAGGACTAGGGAAGTGATTGTTCCCCTGGACGCTGCACTGATGAGGCCACATCTGGAATACTATGTTCAGTTTTGGGCCCCTCACTACAAGAAAGACACTGAGGTGCTGGAGTGAGTCCAGAGAAGGGCAACAAAGCTGGTGAAGGGTCTAGAGCACAAGTCTTATGAGGAGCGGCTGAGGGAGCTGGGGTTGTTTAGCGTAGAGAAAAGGAGGCTGATGGGAGACCTTATCATTCTTTACAACTACCTGAAAGGAGGTTGTAGTGAGGTGGGGATCTGTGTCTTCTCCCAAGTAACAGGCGTAGACATACAGGCGTAGACGGGTAGACATAGTGCTTACAGATATGGTTTAGTGATGGTTTTTGTCAGAGTTACGTTGATGGTTGGACTAGATGATCTGAAAGGTCCCTTCCAACCTAGGCGATTCTATGATTCTATGATTCTATGAATATATAAACAAGACTGAAAAAAAAATATGAACTGTTCTGATCCTCCTCAGTGATGAGAACCTCTTATTGCTTTTTGATGGTAACTTTGTCTTTAGTGACCCTTTTGACTCATTTTTGCATGGGTACATTTACAGCAGCCAATTGAAAGAGCAAGCTCAAACTGGCTTAGCATATAAAGTATACAATGTACTTCAGTAGAAACCACAAATACTACAGAAATAAAGCTTTTTCTAACCCATGGTATCTTATGAGTCAATATTCTCAAACCAAGGACAGCAGTAAGAAGCAGCATGAATAAATTGTAGTGAAGCACAAACCCTTTTTTCCTGAATAAAAATGCAATTTTTGACACAAGTGTTTTTCTAGTACTATGGTAAAGACTTATTCTCGTATGAGAATGGGCCAGAAACGCATCTTTTTATACCTCAAGATCAATTGTGTACTTGATTAAAATGTTATTTATTTTAAATTCTGAAGTGCCTTTAAAAACAAAAACTAACTTGAAGATGATCATTGTCTTTAATGAAGTGTCAAAATGAATTAATATCCCCCTGGAGTTTCAACAGTTTTTGTTTGGTAGGAAGCTGAAAAACATGGGATTGATGATCATCTTCCATATGTCGTCAGTAGAATCTCCCTCTCCCTGCAAGACTGGCTTTACACATGCATCCAACTACCATATATGCATAATAATTTACAGTAGGCAAGAAGACAACTTTGTTCAAAACCCAGCACACATTTTAAAGAGTGAGGACCTCTGTCTGGAAAGAGGCTCTGCCACTACAAAAGCAATTGAAAGTTTCAGAGGGATTTAACAGCTGACAGGGTGATGATACTAGTGCTGCAGTCTCAGTGGAATTAAATGTGACTTGATCCAATTAACAATACAGAATAGGAACCTTGAAAAGCTAAATAAAAAAAATAAAAAAAAAGAAAAAGAAAAACCATTCAGAAGTAGTATGGAATTTTTCCATTTTCTAGGATAAACGATCCGACACACTGCAATTAAGATTTAGACCTATCATGGAATGAAGATGATGATACACTGTTGTAAGTCCTCTCTGCCCCTTTTGAAATCCAGAGACTTCTCCTGTTATCACCAATATGGTTGGTGATCATGGAATGGGTAGAAAATTATGAACCTGAAATCAGAGAAGAAAAAGCCGCACTCTTCTTCCATCGTTTCACCATTGTTTAAGTGTGTTTTTAAAAACACTTAAGTTGTTTTAATCAACGTCTTATAATTGAGCCTGTTACATAAAGGAAAGTTGTCTAACGTCTGTTAATATCTATGATCAGGCATTTTAATCCCTCCTATTCTCATGTAAAACAGTTTACACATAGACATCCAAAATACAATGTCTATATGTAAATTTTGGACATCCTATGTCACCTTAAATTTTTTATGTGTTCAGTGCTTGACACATCTTGAATTTCAGTACTGAAAACCACTGTGGATTTTTCATGTCTCTACAGGAAAAATGTGGACCTTTTAGAGGGATGAAAGCAAATAATAACCATTTCATATGTGTCCTCACCTTGGCATCCTTTCCCATCATTGCACGTAAGCCTGTAATCCCTCTCATCCCCTAAACAGGTAACTTATTATTATACTAGACACTTTTCTGTCCTTTATCTCTCACATTCAGGCTGTTACTAAATCCTGCCATTTTCCTTTTAGAACATCTCCAAAATCTAGCCTTTCTGTTTAATTTGTGTTTTCAGGAAGGAGTAGTCATTCACAAAATAACTGAAGCATATAAAGGGCACTGACATGTCTATCATGTACTTCATTCCTTTCCTTTTAATACTTCAACTACTCCCTCCTATGGCTCTAGTTCACCTTCTTTCCCCACTTGTAATTCCTTACCCCCTGCTCTGAAGGCTTTCTCCTTCTGTGTCCAGTATAAGTCAATTATTATTTAAATATTCAAATCCTTTTAAAAGCACTTTGGTGTCATGTTCTAGGCTTTTCCCTAAACTCAAGACTTCATTTGTGATCCTTTACATAACAACACCTTCTTCTCTTTCAGACAGAACTCCTT
The DNA here is from genome assembly GCF_964199755.1 of Larus michahellis. Classification (NCBI taxonomy): domain Eukaryota; kingdom Metazoa; phylum Chordata; class Aves; order Charadriiformes; family Laridae; genus Larus; species Larus michahellis. The sequence goes on from NC_133897.1 coordinate 83,586,144, forward strand.
ATCTTCACAGTACTTTAAACAATGAAAATCAAGTACAATTTTTAAAGGAAGCATGACATTCTTTTTTTTCCTCATCTTTTATCTGTGTTTTTTTTCAGGTCTTTGTTTTGTTCCTGCTGTTTATTAGTCACGAGAAGCATTGGCTACTTTAGCAATAAAATTAGGAGCAGAACAATACGATAGATAGGTCTAACATTTATTACATTTTCAACAGTTTCCACTTCAAATCAATCCATCTCATATAATGTTTGTCAGTCTATTTAGGATGTCCTTGGGGTACTAAGATCCTTTTAGTAAGCATTATAAAAAGCATAAAATGTCTCCAGACAATGGGACAAATTACGTTCTTTACTATGTTCACATAGATTTGGAGTAGCTGTACTGACTTCAAAACTTTGCCCTGATCAAAAGAGGAAAACATTTGTATGAATACCTCTGGAATGAAGATCATTCAGTATCATATATTTTGCAGAACTGCTGAGGGGACTGTAAAGACAGCAAGGGTATAGGTGACATCCTGCTGCTGCATCAGTATCCGTACTCTTAAACTGAACCGGATTAAAGAGGATAAAGAAATAAGAAGATTCGTGAAAGCTTTTTGTGTTTGGAATCTGTGATAAACCCTATAAGTGAGAAGTTACATAAACATGCATTTTTTGGTTGAAAAAACGTTCTTATATTGCTGCTCCTTTCTTAATGCTCGAAAAGTAGTTTAGTTAACTTTTGATGCAGTATTGGCTGTGATGAACTGATGAAGCTGGGATAGAGCTAACTAAGCAAAATCTTAGATTGAAGTCTTCCGAAAAAGGGAAGAGAAGCAGCTAACACCTGTTATACATTTAAAGCCATTCAAATATGATGACCACAGTTTGATTCTTTTTCTTCCCTTATACAATTACGGGCATACGTTGGTAAAACAAGAATACTTAAAGAACTGCTTCTATGTTGCTTAGGCCCTTGTGCTATATTTTCACAAGGCAAAGGAACCATGAAAAAAAGAGCAATACAGTTACCATTGAACTTTGTTAGAGAAAAAAAAGACAGCACAGATTTTGGTTTTGGGTGTTTGTGTCGCTCTCATGAGGTATCAGATTGACAGCGCCATAATCTGAAGTTATTACCCTTGTAGTACAAGCTTCTTCACCCTGTTTTAGGCAAATATTTCAGCCATAACCAGCAAGACCTACTTCTAGACCTGAAAAATTTAGGTTCAGTGGCATTTGGTTTTTAATCTCTTGACAGGGTATGCCAAACTGATCTTTCTGTTACTGATAGCTTTTTTCATTGTCTATGATCTTTTTTGGAGAAATTTTAGAGAGTGAGAACCCATTTAGAATTCAAAAACACTTTGATCACATTTTCAGACCAGGTTGGAAGGATAATCCAGTTTTATTCTATTAAAAATATGGAGTTCAAAAATTATTTCTAAACTTCTTTCACTGATTTTATTTTTAGATTCCATCACTGGGGCTTTCATACTTTGCAAAGGTTAGACTTTCTTTAAATAAATTCAGTAGTAATCTAACACATGAAAGCAAACTTTGTCTTCGAGTGGTGTGGTATCCCTGAAAGGCAGAGGAAAATAAAAATAAGAATCATTGTCCTTCTTGCAGAGCCCAACTTCTTCCTGTGAAATGATCTAAATAGCACATTTTATTGACTTAGTTCACATGATAATACTGCTAACACTAATGCCAAGAGGATAAATAATGTGCTTAACATTCTCTGCAGAGGATGGAGGGCAGTGTTTTGTGTGTGAAGAAAATTGAATCTCACCTAAATTTCCTTAGCCTGACAAATTACCTCTGCTACATTCTATGTCTCTATTCAATTAAACAAATATTCTGGTGGTCCAGCATTATTTAACGATGATTAAACTCACTTAAAATAAAATTATGATTTTTTCCTCATCAAAGGTTCTTTTAGAAAGAGCAGTACTTTTCAGTTTTCTGCCTTAATTTATTCTTCATTTGTGCCAAAGGAGACAAGTTGGATTCTAACCTTGACCAAATTAGTAACTGAGAATCATTCAGAAGAAAAAGTTTAATCTCAGGGGTAAAAGGTTGATATTAAGATGCTGTCAGAATTTAATGTGATAAAAAGAAAAGCAATTCCATGTTGCTTGAAATGAACAACATACTTGAAACTCTGACAAATGTTCTCTATATTTTGGAACCTAGATAATCACAACATAATGGACTCGTGTCAGCTTTTTTGCCAACAATAGAATTTAATTTTCAGTTTCACTTTTTTATGCGCCTAATTAAGTGCATTGGGACAACAAGATAAGGGCATTTATAATTTGGCCTTTTGATTGCATTCAAGTACCTTAACATCTTTTTTAAATTGTGGGCCCCAGAACTGCACACAGTACTCTTGTTGGTCAATGCCTATACATTCTATACAGAACACCTAGCTAGTCTATTTTACAACTTTACAAATCGTCTCAGAGAGAGATAGAGGTGCACACACGCCACATACACACACACACTCCCCACACTCCTACATACACACATTTGGTTGTAAAAATTCTCTTCCACACCTGATTTCAAGCCTTATGTAGTGGTATGTGAATAGAGTATGAGACACCTCCACACCTCACGTTGACATTTACAAAGCTGTTCACAATTTTTGCTGCTTTGCCAAGGGGCAGCCAGGGTTGAACAGCTTTCTGTGATTTTTTTTTTTTCTTTTTTTCAGGCAATATATGAATCATGCACTCCAACATTCGAGCAAACCTAGCTAATCATAGCAATCATGCCCCAGGGAGGAGTAAAATTCTGTTCCCCCACTTACAATCATTTCTTCATCTGATGCTTGAGAAGGTACTAGTTGCCATTAGAGACTGGAGATTATGGGAAAAGGCTCATAGACAGAAACTGCTGTCAGAGGGAGACTGCTGTCTGAGCATGCTCTGCAATGGCTCTGGGAGGAAAGACAGCAATCCCAGACAGGTGTAAAGATCAGAGCAATCAAACCAAGAAAGCCTACATAGGAAAAAAAAGGATTCTACTTCAGTCAGTGAGGAGGTGAGAGGAGAGTATCTTGAAAGAAAGAAAATCTACTAAAAAGAGAAAGAAGGCAAGATACAGAAAACATACTGAGATACAAACCCATGCATTTATATTTATATTTGTATTTATATTTTTATTTATATTTATATTTACATTCAGTTATTGTTACAGTGAGATAAGTATGATATTAATTAGGGCTTTTTTTTTTGTAGTGAGCATTATTCTTTTTGTTCTGTAGTAATTTTAATACCTAGAATAATGACCAATGACCAATAGAAAGAGGTCTTATTGTGCAGCTGGCCTTCAGGTTTTATTCCGAATTCCTGAAGCTAATGAATACACAGACATACAAAATATGTCTTTCTTCCAACATATCCATGTTTATTCAATAGGAAATGAAAGACGGGATAACGAATTTTGCCTACAATTCCTAACCAGTGAGGTCTGATAATACTAACTCATAACCTGAATAAAACATACTGGAGAAGATGACAGGTATGAAGAAAGTGAGTTAGAGAAATATATTTATGTGTCTTGGTCTTTGAACAAAGCGAGTACAGTGAGATTTGTAGTGACACAAGATGAACAAAGATTCTTTCTTTATCTGTCCACTGATAAGTTGAGTGTCATATGCTATTAGTGCTTCCAATTTACAGTTTCTAGGTGACCAGGTAAGGAGTGGTTAACCCCCACATGGGCAACAGCAAAGACAGAGGCTTTTTAAATCCAAGGAAGTCCATTGTTATTTTTTTTCCTTTATTACTTCCATTCTTTCCTGCACGTTCCCAGAGACCGTTACTTAAAATTCACTTTCAGCAACCTGAAGCCAAGCCATCAGTTTAATGGAAAAAAAATTTGTCAGAAAAACTTTTGTCATAACAGCACTGAAACTAATGTATTAAGCGAGTACTATCTGTGGATCTTTCTGGTTGTTTTTGTTGGGTGGATTTTTTTGTTTCTTTTTGGGTTGCAGAATTTAAGCAAAGGTGAGGCCTCATTTGGTTTCAGTAGTTTCATCCGCGTTGAAGAAAAAGATCTATAGTATGACTTAATGCACAACAGCAACAGGATGCTGTGTTTTGCGTTGGTTTTTTAACATATGTGGAGAAAGTTTAAAATAGAGAGAAGAAAGATTGTGGCAGACCCTTATTTCTCTGAAAGAGATTTCCTTTATTATTTCTTTTTTTCAGTATTAATGAAATTTGTCTTTTGGAAGAAATTATCTTGAAAAATGTGAACCTTTAGGTATACCTGAAGCTAGCTGCCATCCAGAATAGTTTGTAAAAAGAGTTACTTTTTAAAAAGAAAAAAAACCCGGAAACCTAAGCTTTTGGCTGAGGCTTGATGATATAATATTATGACTTGTATTATAGGAATAGGTTTTTATCATTGAATGGCTATATAATTCTATTACAAAAAATAAATTATAAGTAACACTGATCTTTTGCGCACATTCAATTTGGTGTATTTCTAGAAATCTCAGCAATTTTCCTATTCAGGAACACTTTTTTGTTGTTGTTTTGGTTTTGGTTGGGTTTTGTGTTTGGTTTTTTTTTTTTTCTGCAGCATCCAGAAGTTATTACGAAGAAGCAGGAAATACACCCTCCAAGCCAACAGAAAGTTTCTGGGACTTTCATTTAATTGCAGCTTCATGATCATTTTCCCTTGCAATAAAAATTCCAAACTGTGATAACATAAAGATGTTGCTTATTGTCCCCTCTCAGGAGCAGACTGCTACCTGAAATTGTTACTGGCTACCTTCAGGCATATCCAACTCTAGAAGAGTCATCTGCAGACCAATACCAATGGTTCAGGACACACCAAAACCTGCCAATTTATGCTATATTGTCTTGTGGTACCGAAGTGGAACTGGCTAACTTAGGGTATAGGGAGATGGAGAGGAAGAAAATGAAAGTGAACCATGGCATGCCATCCATATCAGGCACACAAAGTGATAAGAAAATGGATATTGATAGACTCTTCTTGTGGGACATTTTGGGACTTTCAGGCTCAAAAATATTGTAGTATTTATGCTGCGAAGACAGGAAGACAGAATGCTATTGTTTCTGTGCCTGTTAAATCTGTATGAGAACAGGATAGCCACTAAGCACTTGCAGGGTATCTATTTGATTTTTGTAAGAGTTTTGGGTGAGGCCAATTATGATGGGACTGAACAATGGATGGTAGCATTTTGAATTTTAATTGCCACTGCTAATGCAGTTTATGTAAACTTCCTGGAATCCTGGAAAGTATTTTGATTTGAATTACTGTAATCATTGTTCTGATTCTTTATCTCATTATAAAGAAGCCCTCAGAGACATATTTGGCCCAATGCCTTTGGATTCTACTTCTTTTAAACACAGCCACAAATGCATCTTTCTTGCTCAGTTGGCATTCAACAAGGTTTTGTTTCAGATTGTTGAGATGGTATTCCATCATTTTAACTCAAGTAATGGTCATTTTATTTGTTTCTTTGAAGCAAAAGAAGGTTTAATAGCAGCAATGTGGCCAAGGATTCCTTTGAAGAGGAAAAAAATGTATCTTTTAATGGGAAATTAGAATAACAGTAAATTCCAAAATTGATTTTACTGGCAATGGAGCAGAGAAACCAAAGGTAAATGAATGAAAGCATCATGTTAACAATATTCTATTGGAAGACATGATTAAAGGAGTCTCCAAATAGAGATAGCTTACATACATAATTTTATAACTATAATGATAAAAATACCAAGAAAAAATAGACCAATACTATGCATTTTTAACTCCTACTGGATTGTCTTTGTGCTTTTTATTTTCTGTATATTTCATGGTTGCACTGATTATACTGAAGGTGAAGCATCACACACTACCTAAGAACATGGTATCATGTTTTACAGGTTTTTCCCTCTTATAACATGATACTTGTTTTAGTTCTCTTGGATCGTTTTTTGGTTTTGTTGTTGTTGACTGTTCTTTTGTATTTATTCATCGGCACATAAATATTCATCAGTATCATGAGAGCAGCTATCCTTGAAGTGCAGATAACAAAAAGACTCATTTTCCTGCCCCTAAATTAACAGTTTCCTTGCAGTATATCAGCGAATCTGTCAGTAACCGACTCCTGGATGCCAGAAAACATCTTGAGATATCTCACCTTAATTGGACTGAAGAGTCTTTTGTTGGCCTTACATATTTTCTAGGGGCTTTGGTTTTTTGTTGATTGGGGTTTTTCTTCCCTGCTTACTAAACACTGTTTTAATGGCAGACTAGTTATTCTAGCATTGGCATTGCAACCTTTTCTACTGTCTTCCTAGATGAACAATAAGCATTTGAACTCTACTGTCTAGTTATTTGTTTTTTCCTATAAGATTTCGTTTAGGTAAATATTACTCTCTCTAGTTACAGATAAGCAATTTAACAGTTGATATGTTGAGTTACGATGAGGTTAATATATCACATTTTGCTAATTTTCAAATGTTCTTTGAATAAAAGTTTTTTCTTAATATCAAGCAGAAATAATGGAAATAACATACTGGGATACAGAAGACACAACATACAGGAACTGTGGTGGGTTGACCCTGGCTACGGGACAGATGCCCGCTCAGCTGCTCTCCACTCCTCCTCCTCAATAGGAGAAGAAAAAAGGGGGGAGAAAATAAGATGGAAAAGCTCATGATTCAAGCTACAGACAGGGAGATCACTTACCAGTTACCATGACAAGCAAAATGGACTTGCCTTGGGGTTGATATATTCCCAATTTGAGTTGGATGGTTAGAAACAAAGACAAAAACTAAACCACTATCTCTCTACGCTCCCCCACCTTCTTCACAGGCTCAACTTCACTCTTTCATTTCCAACTCTTCCACCTCCTTGCTCACCCCAACAGTAGCACAGAGGGATGGGAAACAGGGGATTGTGGTCTGTCCATGACTTCATCTCTGCTACTCCTTCCTCCTCACACTTTTCTCCTGCTCCATTGTGAGTCCTTTCCACATGGTGCCGCAGCTTCCTTCAGAGTGTATCTACCTGCTCAGGTGTAGGGTCCTCCACAGGCTGCAGTGTGGATATGTACTCCACAGGTAAAAAGGATGAAAATTAAAAGGCAGAAAATAAGATTCTGAGATAAAACAGTACATCTCCATCATCTTCATTAAATCTGTGATCACTTATACTGGTTTATGTCCTGGCTTGAGAGGATTTAATTTTTGGATTGTCAGACTTGCTTCTTCTCGAAAGTATACCCTGTCAGTAGTTTAAAGTTTTTGCAATAGAGTGAATTATTGATCCTATAATCTGTGGCAAAGTTAAGAAAAACTACATGAAAGCAGAGTATCTGGAAGTCTTGTGCTGAGAGAAAGAAAATAATTAATCAGGAAAAATATAGCAGTAGTCACAACAAAAAACTGACAAAAGTAAATTCAGACACAGTCCTAGCACAGAAACAAGGAGGGTGCTTCAGGGAATCATAGAATACCATGGTTTGCTAGTTTTTCTGTGAGACTAGACCTGCTCATTTCACACTAAAAACAGGTAGGTATCATAAGGTTTACAATAATTAGGAATCTGACTTCAAGTGACATGCATAAATCCTTACTAAACTACAATAAAACTATCATAAGTATGATGAAAATATTGGAGTCCAAATCCTGACATGCACTGTTGCCTAACCACTGCCAGACCGGCACTGGAATGTCTTTACTGCTCTCAAAAGGCCCGTGAGGAGACACTAATGATAGATCTGTCATTAGTGATCGATAGATCTATGCTGTCTTTGCCTTTGTGTGAGGGGAAGGAAACAAAAGAAACACACAAGCACAAGGCTCCAGTCTTGCATTACACTTCCACAGCCCCTAAAGCCTTCCACTGCATCATTTTGCTAAGAAGCAGATACGGCATACCACCCCAAGTGTTGCTAGTCATCAGGTAACATGCAGGGATGGGAAATTATGAAAAGGCAATGCAGTCATTATTATACGCATCTTCCCAGTCCTTGACAGTGAACTCCCGTTATTAAGACTTGAATCCATAATGAGGAAACACACCAGCATAGTGTTACACGTTATTTAAAGGTAACTGCTACACAGTAACATAAACTACTTTAAGATTTCAAAAAACAATAGTGATCATTTTCTAGGTTCTAGCTATATAAAATATTTATCTTCTCTTACTCATGATTTTAGGGATACCAGGACCAAAACAACAACGTTTTACACATTGTTTCTTTACCAAATTTTTCTTGTAATTTCCTCATACTTAGAGATAAAAAGAGTTGTTGTTTTCTTCCAGAGGACACATACTAGGTAAGATAGGCACAGTAACTTACCAAATGATACTACGCTTCCATACTGAGCTACTTCTGGAACATATTATCATCTGTAATTTGGGTATTAATGAGCAAACAAAACCTCTTTTGCATGCACATTTCCATTTTGCATTTCTTCTCTTATGAAATTAATTTTTAGATCAAAAAAATGTATTACGTATCATGCTTATCACTGTCTAGCCCAGAAATAATAAGGAACAGGCGTCTGAGTTTTCTTAATGTAGTCATGTTGCTTGGGAATTACCTTTTTGTGACATTTGTTCTCTGAAACCATATTTATCACTTTCTGTCTGGTGAGAGTTGAGGAATGATAGAAGGGAAATACTAAGAGTATTTTGCATGCATATAAGAACACGGCTAGTCTGTTTTTCTGACTGGATCTGTTTTCAAGAGAAAGAGACAGAACTCCCGCTGAAATAGCTGTGTCACTACAAACATATCTGAATCTTTTATACATGTGCTTTGGTGTAGGTAGACAGAGTGGAGGTAGGAGGAATGGAACAAACCTATCAACCAATGAAACCTGACAACAATTTTAAAAGCTTGCAGCATTAAAGGACCAAAATTAAGAATCACATCTCCCAGGTAATTTTTGTTCATTGTACATTTCACCACCTTTATAAGCTAGAACTTCTTCCCCTTAAAATAGAGGCTGCTGTAATCAGTAACATGTTGGATCCATAATTCACCTCTCAATCAATTAGACACAGTGACTTCTTCATTTAAGTAGTCATCTATGTTCTCTGTGAAATATGTTTACTCATAAATATGTAACCCACTGGTGTATTGTGCTATGTATCTTTCTCAAGCACCTGGTCCACCGAGATAACCACTTATTTCTGTTGCCATCTGCGATAATTATAACAGTATAGCTCTAGTGGAAGAGATTTATGCTATAAAGCTGAAAGTCCACTGTTCAAATGCAGACAGTGATGACTGAAGAGAGGCATAAATATACTTCCACAAAAAAATAGGAGGTATGTATTTAAATCTGAGAAAGTGCCTCTGAAAACACAGCTGTTAAAAAAATGTAATCAAGATTACAAAAATATAAAATCACAAATATCAGAAACAGGGTCATACTTATTAAATTAATTCTGTCCCATCCTATTATGATGACATGTTTTACTTCACAAAACCTAACAATATTTCTTTCTAAAACATCAGCTTTGAATGTACATGACATCTATGTCATCAAAATGTGAAAACCCCCCACCACCCACATTTTGTTTCTTAAGAAAGATAATCCTAAAGACAATCCTTGCATTCATTTGGGAGCCTACGGGTTCTTAATTATTCTGTTTAGCAAACAACCAGGTGCTCTTGCAGCCTATCCATTTTACTCTGTGCATATGTAAGCTTCTCTGACAAATAAACAAATGTACCCAGCTAGTTCTTTTCATACATAGCATACTAATAAGCTATGAGTCAACAGATCTCACTTAAATCAAATTGCAAATGATCAATGGCACCACATTTGTTTTACATTCAGCATTCAATGCAATTAATGCATTTTTCAGTCATTTATAATACTTCCACAATTTTGCATGTCATAACAATATTTTTGTGGATTTGTTTTCTTTTTAACCATTGCACTTAATTATTTTTAGCTAGATACAATGCTACCCCTGCATCTTCCTACATGTCTATAACTAGATAAGCTAACAGGTGACTACTTACCACATTGAGGGGAAATAGTTTGGAGGAGTTTAATCATTATGCATAAATATAGCTATGTATGTTTCCTTCTGTGAGGTTTATTAAAACATTTCAAAATTGCAGCAAAGTCCATTTAAGAACACAAAATTCACTGAAGTATTGGCAATACTAGTTAAGTCAAACACCTTTCTCTGTGCAGTGTCAAAGACAGAATAGACACAAGCTGCTGTGATGAATTTTTTGGTACCTGTTAGATTAATCTCATGCTATTTTTTTAAAACATCTTCTTCTTAAGATATTCTAAGCAATTGTTTTGTTTATCATTCCTGTTAATTTTTATAATTCCGAGGATTTGGAGCTGAAAGAACACATCAAACAAAACCTCAAATTTCTTTAAACTAACATTTCAATAACCAGCAGACATGTATGAATGAACCAAAAGCTTTTCAATAAATTCTTGTGATTTTTTTAAACCATTAAAATATATACATCTGAAAACTCTTTCTACAAAGTCTGGTCCTTGAGGGGCTAGCACAGAGTTTGAGAAATACCGTGGCTTAGCCTTCATTTCTCACTATCAGGTTTTTGCAGGATGAATTGTATAATCAACACAACAAATAAACAGACCTGTGTGGATTGTCCCTTACTATATGTCATCTTTATTTGAAAAAGTACAGGGATCAACAAAAAAAAAAAAAAAAAAAAGAAGATGAGAAGATGTACTACCGAGGTTGAAACCCTAAGAATGAAAAATGGCAGAAAATACCCTGAAAAATACTCTCAAAAGTAGCTGCATCCTTAAAGACTCCACAGTGGATGTTAGTCGAGAAGGAAAGAGTGAATGGGGTTTTACATGAAGTGCAGAGTGGAGAGCCACAGCTTCTGACAGACACATTCCTTGTTTGTGAGAAACCAATGTAAAATTTGTAAGATACTACACAGTCAGAAACAACTATCCATATAATTTCCAGTAGGACTACATTTGGGATGTTCCAGTATGGCAATCAATTTTCATCTTTGTGCATGGAGAAGCAGGATGTCGTACCTTCAGAGACCTCATGGAGCACAGGTCCACTCTGTCCCCAGATGAGAGAGGGCATGAGAGAGGGCTGTGTGCTGAGCATCCTGTCAGGTCCTGGGCACATATCTCTCACTCCAGGGGGTTGGGCTCCCTGGGCACAAGACCAACTTAGAAATATCTTTTTAAACAGATGATAAATGTGGATAATCTGTACTGGATCTTCTTGGCTCATTTATCCAGAAGCATAACTTAGTTAGAAAGGATTGATAAAACTATGACATACTTATAGAGGAGTAAAGATAATTGGCTATAATGTCTGTAACATTTGGTTTCTATTTGGCAAAGCACAGACAGTGCTGTCACCAGACAAACGGCCACAGATGGACAGCTTTTTTTGTGAAAGAAAACATAGTGGTGGGTGGACAAAACAACACTTGTTGGATAAGGAACTGTCTGGATAAGGCACTCCCTTCTAAGTGGCAGGGAGGCTTTGGTTCAAATCCCGCCTCTAAATTACGAAGAGGTTAGATTTTTAACTCTCCTGTGGTGTAAACGATTGCCCTAACCATTGGTTTGGGGGTCTTGAGAGGGGAGGAAAACTACCTTCTTTTAGCTTTTGATTTATGAGTAATTCTTCCTTTAAAACACAGGTTTTGTTTCTACATTTTCTGTAACTTAAAAATCATCCCCAAATGGAGCTGATTTAATTTTAAAGCAAATTAAGTATGTCTTGATTCAAACCAAGTAGTTTACTGCAGTGAAAACTATGGAAGAAGTTTGATTTTGAGTTGATGAAAACCTAGTAATTATCTATTTTTCAATTTACTGGTCTTGCCACTGAATTGAGAATATATATGCCTTCTTTATACTCCTTAATCTTTTGAGAAGCCTTAAACTGGAATCCAGCCTTGATCAACACTAGAAAATCGTTCCTCAAGACTGTAGCACACCAGTCTCATATTCTCCTGTTCTTTTCCTTTCAGTGAAAACAAAGCAAAGCACAGTAATTTTCCATCCTAAAATGTTTGTGTATCTGAGAAAAACTTGAGCAGAGAACTCTTGTTACTGACTGTAGGAATCACTGATTGAAGCAAAAATCAGAAAACAGAAACAGGAAAAAGCAGCAGCCATTATTAATAGCATGATTTGTATGTTTAAAAACATTCAAACCTTATACTTTCCATTTTTTATCTTATAGAATCATCGAATCATTTAGGTTAGAAAAGACCTTTAAGATCATCAAGACCAACCATTAATCTAGCACTGCCAAGTCCACCACTAAACCACTAAGCCGCGTCCATAAGCATCACATCTACACGTCTTTTAAATACCTCCAGGAATGGTGATTCAGCCACTTCCCTGGGCAGCCTGTGCCAATGCTTGATAACCCTTTCAGTGAAGAATTTTTTCCTAATATCCAATCTAAACCTCCCCTGGTGCAACCTCAGGCCATTTCCTCTTGTGCTATCACTTGTTACTTAACAGAAGACACCAACCCTCCCCTATCTTTCAGGTAGCTGTAGAGAGTGATAAGGTCTCCCATCAGCCTCCTTTTCTCTAGACTAAACAACCCCAGCTCCCTCAGCCGCTCCTCATAAGACTTGTGCTCTAGACCCTTCACCAGCTTTGTTGCCCTTCTCTGGACTCACTCCAGCACCTCAGTGTCTTTCTTGTAGTGAGGGGCCCAAAACTGAACATAGTATTCCAGATGTGGCCTCATCAGTGCAGCGTCCAGGGGAACAATCACTTCCCTAGTCCTGCTGTCCACACTGTTTCTGATACAAGCCAGGACGCTATTGGCCTTCATGGCCACCTGGGCACAATGCGGGTTGATATTCAGCTGGTTACCTACCAACACCCTCAGGTCCTTTTCTGCCAGGCAGCTTTCCAGCCACTCTTCCCCAAGCCTGTAGCGTTGCATGGGGTTGTTGTGACCCAAGAGCAGGATCGGGCACTTGGCAAGGGAAATAAGGAGTGGGTGACGCCCTCTATGTCAATGACCAACTGGAGTGCATGGAGCTCTACCTAGGGATGAATGAGGAGCTGACTGATAGCTTATGGGTCAGGATTAAAAGGAGGGCAGGGACAGGTGACATTATAGTAGGCGTCTGCTACAGGCCACCCAACCAGGAAGACCAAGCAGATGAGGCCCTCTATAGACAGATAGGAGCAGCCTCATGTTCACAAACCCTGGTTCTCATGGGGGACTTCAACCACCCTGATATCTTTTGGAGGGACAACACAGCAGGGCATAAGCAATCCAGGAGGTTCCTGGAAGGTACTGATGATAACTCCAACTGATAGAGGAGCCAACAAGGAGAGGTCCTGGACCTTGTTCTCACCAACAAGGAGGAGCTGGTGGGGAATGTACCTGAAAGGGGCCTACAGGAAAGATGGGGACGGATTCTTTATCAGGGAGTGCAGTGATACAACAAGGGATAACAGTTTTAAACTGAAAGAGGGTAGATTTAGATTAGAAATTAGAAAGAAATTCTTTACCGTGAGGGCAGTGAGGCACTGGAACAGGTTGCCCAGAGAAGCTGTGGATGCCCCATCCCTGGAAGTGTTCAAGGCCAGGCTGGATGGGGCTTTAAGCAACCTGGTCTAGTGGGTGGTGTCCCTGCCTATGGCAGGGGAGCTGGAACTAGGTGGTCTTTAAGGTCCCTTCCAACCCAAACCATTCTATGATTCTATGATTGCTGCACACAAGCTGGACATTCTTCTACTAAACAGCCACATGTACATTTTCCCATGGAGTGGCAGGGGGCAGTGACAACTGCAGTGCTTTATAATTGCATTACTATGGATTCAGATAGCTCCTCCAACTTGTGCATTTGGCAAGAGTTAAACCATGAACTGTGATCCTTCCCAAGTATTTTTTGACTTAATGAATATGTATTCATTGCCTAGAAAACAGAATCATTTTAAGTGATAGCACTGACCCACCAAAAACTTTGCACTCTGCCAGAGCATTCACCTTGGAGGAAAAATAAGACTAAAATTCTCTCAGAAAGAAAATATAACCCACATCTGCCCACTTGGGTCACTACTCTTACATCTGTATTACTGCATCGAAGGAGACGGGAGCATTGCCTTTAATTTCTAAATTATTCTAACAGAAATTCTAATGCTTGCTCGGCTAACTGACAGAGCAGATAACCCATGCAGAGTTGCAGGCCAAAAGGATAACCACCTATTTCATGAGAAGGTGAGATTCTCTAAGCTCACTCCCCTTCTCATAATTTCTTATTAGCTATAGATATGTACAGGATCCATATTTTCTTAGAAGCAGTTTGTATATATTTCTTTTATAAGGAGAACCTTCTACAAGGAATGGATCAGATAAAACTCTCTACAAGGAGAAGAAAGTGGTACTTCCCTTGGGACACAGACTTGAAAGATAGTACTGTATTAAGCAGACGCAGAAGAGATTGTCATAGCGAGACACTGAGGAGCAGGGAATAGCCAGCTGGGTCTCAAAGGAGACCGAAGCTATGTAGGAACTAAAAGGAGCAGCATAAAGCTTATTGCAACCTTGAAAGCTACTGAGCAGACTGAAACCTTCCTGTAATGTTTTCAGGAGAAAGGGTAGATTTTCTTGCATGAACTGTTTGTATTTCTATTCTCTCTGACCCAGTGGGTGAATTTTCTAGCCTTAAAAAAGTAGACTTGCCTTGTTTATATTCCATTAAAAACTGGCTTTTGTCCAAAATTCTTTTTTTCCAATCTACTTTGAGGAATACACAAGCCTATACAAATCCAGCTCCATGCTCTGGCTGACACAGGCTCCTACCAGACATATCTGTGGTAGCTCCTCACCTAGAATACTGTGATTTTCACTTATGTTCTTATTTTCATGCATTTTTCAGAAGGTCTTGACACCTCATTTAAGGTTGTGGATTTCTCTAGGCAAGAAAGAGAAAATAGGGGATAAACACACTGCTAATGCACAGGAGAACCACCTTACAACTACTGTGGTTTGACTTAAATGAGGCTTAAGTCATAGAGAGAGCAGCCATTGACAAGGAAGCCATATTTTGTGGTAAAAAGGTAGGAGAAAGTGACACAAATGAAGCAGATACAGATGTTCCCCTGAGAGCTTTGGTTAATGGACAAGAGTTGCCACTTTTGTTTCTATTATGTAGCTTCTGATACCACAAAAATTCCTGTTGGCTTTGGGGGCTTTCTGTGGATTAAAGGTTACTCAACATGAGCCTGTAAAATGAATGCCCAATTTACAGAATACCATTAATATTTAATAAAATGGATGCCAGAGCCTGTCTGATTGTTACGCAGATGTATAATGGGCAAAAATCCTTCCACTCTTACTATACTTATATAAAATCCACTGAAAGATGCAGCACCTGGCATATGCAATCAATCAACTCATTTTAAGAAAGGGGGAGGCAACAGTAACACCGATTTTTTGACTAGTAAGTTTAAGCTTTGTGTTGCCACCATTACAGTACCATCAGTCCTACACTACCTGCTACTGCTGTATTATTCACAAAGAGGTTTCGTTTTGCAATGTAGTTACACAGAGACATTCTGGCAAAATCAGAAACCTGTAACCTTTAGAAGATCATTGTCAAGATGAAACAGTTCCTACTGCTGTATCTTAACTGCGGAAAAAAGAAAAAGGGCAAAAAAATAAGCTCCCCAAATCCCATCTAGTTAATTTTAAGATCCAGCTCAATGACTCATAAAAGGGTTAGTATAATGTTGTTGCCTGTGATAGCACAATGCTGAATTTGATGACCCTGGAGGTCTCTTACAGCCCTATGAGCTGATAGAATGAAAAGAGCTGATAAGGCATCAAAAATGTATACATCAGGGAATCTGGCTTCTAAATGTTATATTGTTTTCAGACAAAGAATTATAGTGTATAGTATACTTAATGGAAATGACTGAAAATCCTCTTTGGGATTTTCTGTAAATGTGAAAAGAGAGAAATGGAGACTCGTTTATGTAAGTTTTAATGTTTTTTCAGGCTCAAAATTCAAAGAAGAAAGAGAGAAAGAGAAGTGGGAGTGGAGAGAGAGAAAAAGAAAGAAAATGAAAAAGAATTTCCAAAATGAACCCCTTTGATTGCACAAGTTCAATGACTTTTTAAAAAAATCTTTTTGATTATTTTTTAACTAAGTCTGCACTGCAGAAAAAAATGGAAGAGAAATACATAAATATCAGTTCCATGTCAGAGTCCTTGTTCAACTGTAAGAAAAAATCTTTAAAGTAAAATAATATTCCCTTTGGAGACATACCTAAATTTTACCCTTCTTAGATTCACACGATGGACACATCTGTTACACTGCTCCAAAATGATCACATCATCAAATCATTTAAAAGTATATATATGTCTGATGCTGTATTGTGTTGCACCTGTTTTGGTTAATCTACACATTGCCAACTGGCTAAAAAACTAACAAATCAGAATAACGCTCATGCAGAGGTTACTTATTGCGTTTAGCTTGGCCACATGAAAATAACCATACAGGACTTATTCCAAATATTTCAAAAGTTCTTAATTTATTGATATTTTAGGTACTCACCCTCAGGCCATTGTCTCAGACATTCATGCATACTTCATGCAAACTGTGACCAAAAAAAAAGCACTTCAGCATTTTGCAGCTGGTTCATATTCAGTGGCCCATGCAATTAATTACTGGAATCAGGCAAGCTGACTTACAGAGGAAGAAAATCTGCACTTGGACACATAATCAATCATTTTCGTGTTCAATTATTGGATCAGCAATTGCAATTGCAATAATTACAAGGGGAACATAGCACATATACATCCTGATTTTTGCATCTCAGGTTTCCAGAAAGCTTAGCAGAAGTTACCAATTAAAGCAGAGATTGTTTGTTTATCCCTTTCCTTCACTCTCAGCGCACAATACTTAGTAACATAAATTTAATGCCTCTAACTGCATAAAGATGTAGTTAGGGGGGAATTGAACACATAAAAGCACTGTCAGATACCATTAGAAGTACTGTCTTTATTAAGTGTTATAAATAGATCTTCCTGATACGGACATGTATGTGCACTACTATCTGTCTCTTCAGCCACAGCTTCAGTCTCTTCTTCCAATATGTCAAAACAGCCTACAGAGTTGGACTTTGAAAGGTAGCTCAAGAACTGTCTTTCATTACATATAGGCCATTTTATAGTAAAGAACTGAATGGGTATGAACAGCTGATTTTTCAGGCTGTCTAAGGCTATATGATATTTTTATGTTCATCTAGAAATTCAAAGAATGTTCAAAAATACCATGCAGACTGCAGTCACCAGGAGATATCAGAACAACATTGAAAGTAGATATTTCAAGGCTTATTCTCACATGTAGAAGATTTTGAGAAGTACAGATCAGTGTTAGGGACTACTTTTATTTCTCAAAATTTCTTATAATACAGAATCAATTCAATAAAAATGGAACTGACATTATGGATTTCTGCATGCATGGGCCTTAGTGGACCTTGCTTTCACGTTTTTTTTTTAACTTTTTTTAAACAGAAACTGGGAATTTCAACATATTAAATGTTCTAAGAAAATATTTTCATGAAATCTAGAGGTAGTTTATTCTCCTTAAGCGGATGATTTAAGATTTTCACTTTAAAAATAATTTATATTTCTATCAATTTTTCTAACTTTTATTTGCACTAATACTTTATTACAGTGATTTTTTAACCCACTTCAATTGATTATTTGAAACTTTTTTTCCATGAAAACGAGTGCTTAACAATTTATAAATGACACCACAAACTTAATAGACTTGCATTTTTTACTTTAAAGAGGTAAGTGACTAAGGCTCAATGCAGATTATTTTCCTGTTACAAAGGAGGTTTAAGGTTATGTAAATTATAAATTCAGGTTTTTATTCAGTAAATTTAAATTGCTGGAGACAGGACAAGCAACAGATTTTTTTTTTTTTTCCACAGCTGACTATTGGTCACATCTTATGAAGATAGAATGGAAAACACAAAGTACTACAGAAATTTTCCATGTTGCTCTTGTAAGAGTGGACGTCCTCCTTGCATTAGTATGAATGACCACACAAAATGCGAAGCAAGAGTGAATTTAGATCCTTGTCTGGACAGGTCAATTACCCATGAAAAATCCCATCAAAACAATCTCTGATAGCGGTCTTAGAGATGACTAAGCACCTTAGAGAGGACTAAACACTAATAATAATAGAAAAAGAATGCTTTAGCATATGTGGAAGGATTAAGATACAAACAGGGACAATAAAGACAGAAAGACTCATTGAGTGAGTGGAAGGAAATGGAAGGGACTTGCAATAACAGGAGAGATTGGCAGAGAAGATGAAAATATGGAGCTATGGGGAATGGGTTATGGGAAAATATGACAAAGAGCCAGCACCTCTCTGTGGTCACAAGTGAAAAGTATCAGACAAACAGTGAGCCATTAGGCTGAGAGGGAAAGTCTGAAAGAGGTCTAAGGTATAAAAAAAAAAAAAAAAACACCCATGAAGAGATATTGTCAAAGTTTTGAGACTTCTTTCAAGATAAGTGTTTTCCTGAACTCAGTCATATTGGAAAAAAACTGTGATTTCATGCAATTAACTTAAAATCCAAAATTATTAATTACCCAACTAAATGGCCTTAACAAAAAAGCAGAATTTTCGATGGGATAATGTAATGCTTTCAGATCGTAAAAATACTCACCTGCTTGTAAGATGTCAACATATTTTTTTTTCTCAGCAAGAAGTCCTAGACAGAGATCCAAGACTGTATTTCAGATCTCTGTTCATAGTAGTCCTACACTAGGGTGAGGTTGTTTGAAAACTGTCTGAATGGCCGGGCCCAGAGGGTGGCAATCAGTGGTACAAAACCTAGTTGGAGGCCAGTAACTAGGCGGTGTACCCCAGGGGTCTGTACTGGATCCAGTCCTGTTTAATATCTTAATTCATGGTCTGGATGATGGGGCAAATTGTACCCTCAGCAAGTTTGCTGATGACACAAAACTGGGAGGAGTGACTGATGTGCCAGAAGGTTGTGCTGCCATACAGAGAGACCTCAAGAGGCTGGAGAAATGAGCCAACAGGAAACTCATAAATTCAATAAGGAGAAGTACAAAGTCCTGCACCTTGGGAGGAACAGCCTCATGCACCAATATGTGCTGGGGGCCACACAGCTGGGAAGCAGCTTGGCAGAAAAGGGCTCATTGAGAATAAACCAAGATTCATTTCAATAGAGCTTAGTGATGTGCTGTGTAAGAAGACTGAAGAAAAAAACAATTAAAATTAGACATCAGATTTAGTGCTTTCATTTCAGTCTCTTACATTGACCAACATAAAAAGGATGTTTTAAAAAGAAACAGCATAGAAAAAGAAAAAAATACATCTATGTTCCCGTTTAATACAGCATGTATATAAAAAAGCATCTGCATACGGAATGATATCAGCAAGTTTGAATAGCAGTAAAAACACTGTTAATGGCTGTTTGTTTGTTATAAATAGAAGGTTTTAATAAAAATCCAGATTTGTTACAGGGAAGTTGTGTGGTCTCCTTTTATGCAAAGGCCTTGCATACCATAATGAATAAGGAGGTTTACATGTTAGTTATGAATGAGAAAATATAAGCTCTATCGAAGATACAAACTGTTTGTTTGTTGAGATTTTTAGGAGTCCACAACCAAACCGCTCAGTTTATAGAGCAGCACCTTCAACAAGAGTTAGATAGTGAAATACCGTTGAAACCAAGACACCTATTCTCCATTGCTTTCATTTCTATTCTGTTAAAAATAATGTGACAACATACATAGGCTTTCAGCAAACCTTGAATTGGTCAGTCTGTAATACTTTTAAAAATGGAATAAAATCTTGCCTTAATGCATGTTAATAATTTCAAATCTATTTTTTCTTTATATAAATATAACACAAAATTGCTGAGGGTGCTTTTGGAGCACTGTGTAATTCTGCTCTCTGTGCTGTAAAAAATGACATCATTATGGTAGAGACAGAAGCAATGAAAGTGCTGAAAGGTTTAGAAAACATGACCTCTGAAGAGAGGTTAAGAGCACTGAACTTGTACAGCCTACAGAGAAGACCAGCAAGAGGTGATAAATTAAATATCTCTAAGTACCTTCCAGGAATTACCAAAAGAAAAAAAGAGCAATTTTAGTTTAATTTGTCATTGCAGGTAAAAGAAGAAGTAATAGTTTGAAATTAAGAAAATGGAGGCCAAAAAGTAAAAAAGCACTGTATAACAATGAGGTCAATTAGATCATGGAATAACCTGCCAAAGCAGCTATTATCACTGAAAATATCCAAGGCATACCACAGAGAGAAATAGTGGGGGAACCCATAAAAAAATTGTAAATGCAATCCTACTACTATACAAAGGTGGGTCAGATGACGCAACAGGTCATTCATAACCCTAATATCTACGATTTAAGGATAATACAAAATGATAAATCACCAGCAGTATAAATAGAAATGCACACAGGTAGGATTTATTTGCCCTTCATAAGAAACACTTTTATACATAAGTTGCAGGTTTTTAAAAGAAAATGGTTACAATAAATTTAGAGTTATTTCCCCCATATCAATACCCTCAGGGTTTGGGATATTTGGGAGAATTTTATTATTTTTTTTTTTAATCTAAATAAACGTCTCCAAAATACATTTATAGTGATTAGCTAGTGACATACACAGATTAATAAATTGTTAGTCTGAAGTTGTTTAAAAGTGCCATGGCATCAAATATTCTTGCAAGTTTTAAGAGGTTTAATGTTGTGCAAAATGATCTATTAGCTCCATGTTCAAGCCTATATTGCTTTTAATCTGAACTCAAGCAATTTTTCAGTTTGATGTACAATACCAGTAAGTACTTAAAAATCCTCATTTTAAAAAGTTCACATATTCATATTCTGAGAACAATGACTTCCTAAAGCATGAGAACTTTTCCATTAATTTTAGTATCTTCTTCCCTTCCCTTCCCTTCCCTTCCCTTCCCTTCCCTTCCCTTCCCTTCCCTTCCCTTCCCTTCCCTTCCCTTCCCTTCCCTTCCCTTCCCTTCCCTTCCCTTCCCTTCCCTTCCCTTCCCTTCCCTTCCCTTCCCTTCCCTTCCCTTCCCTTCCCTTCCCTTCCCTTCCCTTCCCTTCCCTTCCCTTCCCTTCCCTTCCCGTTCCGATTTCCCTTTTTTCCTTTTCTTTTTCCCTCTTTTTGAACCTTTCTCAGACTATAAAACCAAGAAACCTCTCTCTGTTTTCAGAAAGCATGTTGAAAGACAACTTGACGGGGTTAAAGACAGTTTATTTTAAAAGTAATGCAAGTGTGGATTCTATTAATGGGAAACCTGTGCTCTATCAATGCATAATTTCCATGCAAATCACAAAGAATTATTGGCATGCTCCTTCACTATTCTTAAGAGAAATTTAAAAGTGTGCCTTAGCTTTAGTTACTTGGAATACAAAAGTTAAAAAAAAAAACACCACCACCAAAAAACCCCCTCATTTAATTAAATTCACACAAAATGCAGAACAGGACGCGCAAAAAGGGCCCTGTGACACATCAGATCATAATTCAGTATTATGTTTTCCCTTTCTGCTGATCATTAAATATGATGACAGTAGCATACACTTACCATGAAGAAGTTGTGAGTTCAACTCATAAAATCAAAGAGAAAAGGAAAAAAAAGCCAGCTTGAAATTTATAAAAGGTCTGTCATAGGTTCTCTTTTGTTCAAAAGTTTTAGCATTTTGGGAGATTAGCTTTTAGCATTTTTGTGCAACCCTGAAAGGTTCAAAGTTTTTTGGAAGAAACATGGAAGTTAAGACATTTCTGTACATCAGATGAATACAAAACTAGGGGTGGTTTTTGGCTGTCATTTTTTTTAAAAAAATGTTAATCTCACCTCTTCAACACAAGGTGTGGTGTTTGACAATCTCATTCCTTTGAGATTGATTCAGAAATTTTTCCTTAAATTATAGCATAGCAGAACCAGTATACTTTATTTACATGTCTTCATGATAATTTCAGTTTCAATTGAGATATTACACAACATACTTTCTCAGAATTTCCACTGCCCCACGTCATGAAGAAAAAAAATGCCAGTCGCATAATAAATTTAGATCCAATTATATTGTCATGATATATTTTTGTAAAATAAGTTGATACCAATAGATGTATACTTAAAGAACACCAGGGACTCATCATTTTAGATCCACAGAACAGCCTGATGTGATAGGCTGACAGAGAACGTACAACAGTTCTTTCTCCCATAGTATATCCATTTGTTTTATACTGGTAAGTATTCTGCTAGATAGTTCAATCATTTTCAAGATGAATGTTTTAGAAAAGGAATGCTTTATAAAGGTCCCCATGGTCTTTTTCTATGATTGTCTTTGGCAATCCAAATCAAAAACAGACAAGTAAAAAAACAACCAAAAAAAAAGCACTCTCAAAAAGGCAGAATATAATAAATTGAGCCAGGAGAAGATGTATCAATGGAAGAATTTATGTCAACAGAACTATAAGAAATCGTGTCATAACAATAATGAACGATCTGAATGGAAATCTTACCTAGTGACCAGATCTTACAATTTCATAGAATCATAGAATGGTTTGGGTTGGAAGAGACATTAAAGATCATGTAGTTACAACCCCCCTGCCATGGGCAGGGACACCTCCCACTAGACCAGGTTGCCCCAAACCCCATCCATTCTGGCCCTGAACACCTCCAGGGATGGGGCACCCACAACTTCTCTGGGCAACCTGTTCCAGTGTCTCACCATCCTCACAGTAAAGAATTTTTTCCTAATATCTAATCTAAATCTATCCTCTTTCAGTTTAAAACTGTTACCCCTTGTCGTACCACTGCACTCCCTGATAAAGAATCTCTCCCCATCTTTCCTGTAGGCCCCCTTTAATTACTGAAAGGCTGCTATAAGGTCTCCCTAGAGCCTTCTCCAGGCTGAACAACTCCAACTCTCTCAGCCTGTCTTCACAGGTGATGTGCTCCAGCTCTCTGATCATCTTCATGGCCCTCCTCTGTACTCGCTCCAACAGATCCATCTCCTTCTTATGTTGGGGGCCCCAGAGCTGGGTGCAGCACTGCAGGTGGAGTCTCATGAGAGCAAATTAGAGAGGCAAAGTTGCCTCCCTTGACCTGCTGGCCACACTTCTTTTAATGCAGCGCAAGATGTGGTTGGCTTTCTGGGCTGCAAGCACGCATTTCTGGCTATGTTGAGCTTCTCATCAACCAACACCCCCAATTCCTTCTTCTCAGGGCTGCTCTCAACTTGTTCTCCACCCAGCTAGTATTTGTGCTTGGGATTGCCGCAACCCAGGTGCAGGACCTTGCACTTGGCCTTGTTGAACCTCATGAGGTTGGTGTGGGCCCGCCTCTCAAGCCTGTCCAGGTCCTTCAGTGTGTTGACTTCTCCACATAGCTTGGTGTTATTGGTGAGCTTGCTGGGGGTGCACTCAATCCCATTGTCCATGTTGCCGATAAAGATGTTAAACAGCACCGGTCAGAGTACCAACCCCCGAGGAACACCATTCGTCACTGATCTCCCCTTGGACATTGATCTGTTGACTGCAACTATTTGAGTGAGGCCATCCATCAAATTCCTTATCCACTGAGTGGTCCATGCATCAAATCCACGTGTGTCCAATTTAGACACAAGGATGTCATGTGGTACAGTGTCAAATGCTTTGCATAGGTCCAGGTGTTCACATTTCCAGTTCTAGCAAGACTTGTCTTGG
The DNA here is from genome assembly GCF_964199755.1 of Larus michahellis. Taxonomy (NCBI): domain Eukaryota; kingdom Metazoa; phylum Chordata; class Aves; order Charadriiformes; family Laridae; genus Larus; species Larus michahellis. Next base: position 83,609,868 of record NC_133897.1, read on the forward strand.
TTTTAGCGCTGCTATTTAGAATTTAAACTTGTGTCTGAGACCAAAACTTAGCCCACAGCAAACTTAACATTCTAGAAAAATTCAGACTTTTTAGAGAAATTCTTATTTTGTGTGGCAGAGCTGAGGAATAGAATTGACTTCTTCTTGAGCCCATGAACAAGATGCAAGGAGACAGTGTAGTTCTCTAGAGCTAACATAGGAACTCAGTCTGTATATTGACTACCTTCAATTAGGACCAAAAGTTCATGTGCTTTGGACTCACAGCTTGTACATAAATCTCTAAGCATGTTTCACTGTTGTATTGATTAATGACATTGATTCACATTTTTAAAAAAATTCTGTATTTCAGAGTGCATTTTCCATCTGAAAATTTGTCCACAGTGGTAAGGTGTTTGGACCAACTTGTCTTGATTATAGAATTCTTACTGCATTTATACAGTGTCAGAATTTAATCCTTTTTTTTAAGTTCACTGGGCTAACAGTTCTTTCTTATATAAAGAAAGTTCAGGAAGGAAAAGGCTTTCCTGAAAAAAATAATTTATATTTTTATTTCATGCTAGTCTGAATAGATTCAGTAGTTCAGCATCCCTATATACATAAAAGAAAAGTGAGGCAGGGAGAAATGAATTGACAGACTCAAATTAACAAAGCAGCAGACTAGATTAGTATTGAGCTATTTTCTTGTACGAATGTGGCTTTGTTCCCCTTCACTTTGCATTGCTTAAGGGAGAGCATGAGGGTCTATTTTACCTTGCAGATTTGAGAAAACATATCCATTTCCTTAAAATGCAATTTCTGTCACTGTACTATTACTCTCGTTTCTGTTTCATGTACTGATTGCTTTATCTCACCAACTGTTGATAAAAAGGCACCACAAATACCTATTTTGGAGAAGAAAATACTTTCATTGTTTGCTGTGGAGAATGGAAAATACGTTTGAATGTGTGTCTCAAACGTGTACACCCGTGTATATTTTAGTCATCTGCTCCTGCATTCCTTTGTATTTTACAATGCATTACTGCTAGGAGTTAAGTGTAAAGAAACTGTTAAGGACTAATACAATGTTAAATTAAACAAACACTGATTGGGTTCCTTAGGAAGCAATGGTAACGTTTCTGGTTTGGGATGTCTCTAGCTTCCTCCGACTGGTTAGTGAAGGATACCTAGAGTGCTGCTTGGCAAATGCTGATACTAAACCTACAAAAAGACTCATGGATAAGAACAAATAGGCTGTTTTTATCTACTTGTAGGTAGAGATTGATACAGCCAGAGAAAGTGAAATTATCCTGAGGTAAGGAAATATGTAGCGAGATGTCTGGCTGTGCTAACTTATTTTCCTTGATGATGTGTTGTGGGTTGGTTTGGGTTTTTTCCCCCCAGTAATTACATTCAGTTTTGTATTAAAGGCTGCTCCAGAGTCATCTTAATCAGGGCCTCAAAGTGGAAGGGCTAACAAATACTGGATTGATATGGTCGGGAAATAGGGAGTCTGGAGCTCAGAGAATCAATCAGTTTGTTGGAGAGTCCTTTACCTAGAGAAGAACCGTTTGCCAGGTGTTGTATTCTAGAGGTGTATTACAAAAGAATTTCAAAGACGTTATACTGCATTGACCTGCTAAACATGCTATTTATAGGAACAAAAAATATATTAAAACATAATTAAAAATTAAAATGGAGGCTTTCCTTCATGAAAAGACATTGAAGCAAGCTAACATAAAATAGCAATAATCCCTGCTATGCTCATGTATTTGTCTTTTTTCTATACAGCCACTTATTATGAGTAGATTTATGAAACAGAAGACAGAAGGAGGGAACTGGCAATTACTGTAAGTCGCTTGCCAATTATAAGCCTCCAGGAACTATATGGTGCTATTGAAGTTCTCTGCAGTTTCTACACTAACAGAGACTGTTTTCCTACCCAACAGCTTTCTTACCTGACTAATCATAGTTTCTGAATTACAGAAAGGCAGAGAGGTCAAAATCTGTCTTTACTCACACAAAGTTAATTTCAGTGAACTCCATTAAATGAACAGAGATGTTTCATTTCCAGTGGGGTAAATGAAGGAGAATTTGTCCTCTTGCGTTTTGTTTTCCCCTGTGGAAATCACTGGAAAGATTAAATTAACCAGAAAGCATGATTTGTGGACATTCCTTTGGCATAAATGTGATGAGTATTATTTGAAATATAAGAGGAAGCATTTGATCATAACACTTCAAAACACTAGTGTTTAATAATTTAATTTTATTGATCTCACGGTCTTAACAGCCGTTGCAAATCCAATTGTTGCCAAAGGGATTAAGCCTATTAGGCCCCTGCCTCCAATAGCAGTACATTAGAAGAATATGTGTAAATTCTATTTACACTGGATAGTGATGGCTCATGGCACAGCCTTAAATCAGCAGTTTTCAGAATTTAAATTTATTTCCAATAAATGTAAATAATTTTGAAACATTTTTATTCATTAAGAAAATAACTGACAGAAATGTGTAAGTGCTACTTGTAGGCAAAATTGTAAATCTCTGAAACTCAGAAGCCAGTTTTTTATTTGTATCCTTCCTCCTCTCCCCAAAAATTAAGAATGAAGTATAAATTGAACCTCAAAATGCCAAAGAAAGAATACTAAAGAGGAATCACAACTCTTTCAGTACTGTAGTTACATGGGTAAATTCTGTGCATTATTTCAGAAGAAGTAGCAATAAACTGCACTGAGATTTTTTGCTAGCAATGTTTTATGTTCTTAAAATACAAACAATTAGATATTTCAAAATAATTAGTTACATGTAAAAAATGGCTACAGGACACAGTTTGTCAGTGACTTTGTTTGTATACATACTCTCATTACATATAGGCACAGTAATAGTCTTCATTTAGCAAGTTCATTAGAAATATGGATCATTTAATCTTGAAATGAGGTATAATTGGGATTTTTTTAAAAAAGAAGTACGTCTTCTTTTCATGAAAATCATGCTAAGTAAAGATTATGAAGTGCAGATCACATATGAACCAGTGTACCAATGGCATTGTTCACAAGTAAAATCAGCCAAGCTTGTACTTATAAAATCAGGCATCTGTCCCATGTATTATTACAAAGTTCTTAAAGCACAGACTTTCTTACTGTGATCAGGAAGTAGTGAACTTCCTCTATTTGAATTTCTTTTCTCATCTGAGAGTAGAAAATGGTTGCCACTAGGGTACTTTTGTCCCTACATTTTCTTAAATAATTATACTTTCAGTTACAATAAAAAAAAAATAGAAACCTTAGAAACAAACATCCTCAAGTTCCCAACACTCATAGTTGAGAGATAAAAGATATTAATCTGATATAATCCAGAGTTAAATATAGGTACAGAAGTAGTAAGGGAATTAAGATAAGCCCTGTGAGAAATCTTGTGTAAATTCAGATCTTTGTTAACATTTCCTTTTACCTCAGTGGAGCAGAGATTCAGTCTCTTCATTATTTTTTTCATCTTATGATTTTGGGGTCAACCTCCTCATTTTTAAGACTAACTCACTGTCTTGATACTTCTTTCTAGCAATATTTATGCCACTGCTTCTACAAATGCAAGGATATCATGCCTTCTTTTAACGTTCAGTGTATTTGACAATCAAAATTAAAAATGACTGAATGTAGTTAAAATAAAAATCATTATTGAATCCTTCATGTTCATATCTCAGCAGTTATACCTTTGGCATGAAATTATACCTTGGATGTGTAGTACTGTTAGGGCACTTTGCTTAACTAATAACTGTTTCGTTGAAGTCTAAGTGGAAGAATTATATTGGATCTAATAAGCCAGGAACTAATGACTTGCAACACTTATATTAAAATACCACACATGTCTTTGCAATTGTGGATTTCCTTATTCTTCCAGAAACATTTTCTTCTCTAGAGCATATTAAATAGTATCATATAACTAATGTGAATAAATGCATATGATGGACTTTTATGAGGGCTTTTTTATTATTATGAGGTCTTTTTTATTGCTTCCCCCCCCCCCCCCCACCTTTTAACTGCAGTCTATTTGCCAGCTTCAGGTAAAGAATTTTATGCAACACTTAGACAGTGCAGCGTTACTATGAATTCTGATTAACCAAAGGGGTCAACTTTCATTAGAAACTGCATAAAACCCAGTCCATTAAATTGTCCATTTCAAGCTTGCAGTAATGGCTTATGGTTTTGATTATATGAATTAGTGCACCTACTGAATTGCCAAACTAAATGCTTATTTTAAAGAACATAGAGGCTTCTTCTTCTTCTGGCATAGAACTAGTTTATAGGGAAGAAACAGTAGAGGAGATGGTAGACCTAAAATTTAATAGATTAAAAAAATAAAGTCATAATGACAGATGAATTATTTTTTCAAAGAAGTTAGCATATTATATCAACTACAGTTAAAAAAAAAAAAATCCTAAATCATTACTTTTTACATCTTCATTTTTAAATTGTCAACATCTTATTTTACTGCCTTTGGTTACACAAGTCAATTTAACTGTTCATAACACAAAGCCCAAAAGAATATGCTAATATCATCAATGACTCCACTAAATACCCAGAAAGTAACTGGTTTTCTAAGCCCTACTCTAGTCTAAAATTGCTCTGATTCCACTTCAGCAAATGATAGTAGGAAACATACAGCAGACCCAGCTGTTGATCTATCCAGCTTGATATCCTACACAAAATGATAAATACTCATATTTTGGAGAATATCTAAAAGATTCTCTATATTCCTCATACTCAGCCAGTCAAGGCTCAAATCAGATCAAGAGAAGGGTAGAAGTAGCAAATCTTCATGATCTGAGAAGTCATACAGAAAAATCTCAAGACAGCCTCAGCTGCTACAAATAAGCCATTCTGGGGCACCAGAACTGCAAGAGTATTGCGCTTACAGGCCTGTATTCACTGATAAGGGAGCAACTACTTTCTGCTTAGTGCTGTGAAGGACGTTACACATGCTCCTGCATCAGGTAACATGATCACAGCTAGTCCTTTGATGAGGGCTGAGTCAGCTCCTGTGGGAGAAGGGACTCTAATTCATTCCTAGCACGTGAAACCCAGCCAGCAACCTATTTCAATGATTAATCTGCACATTAATAGTGAACTACCTCTCAGCAGACACTAGGAGCCAGCTTTCCCAAAAGGAAAAAAAAAAAGGTGAATTTTTTGGTGAGAACAGCACCAATCTCACCAGATGAGAGGCTAAACATTTGTCAGTCAGAGGCACAAAGTTGGGCTCACCTCCCTTCTAGAAAGGGGCAAGAATTCGGCAGCCACAAGTTGAATGAACCAATGGTACTAATATTGGCAGTAATATATCTGACACTAACTGACCTCTGTTATTTCTGGGCCTCCCATGTCTCTTTCCTCAGCTAAGAAACATCAGCTTACCATGTCTCCGTCAAGGACCTGCAACTTTCAGCTATCCACAGAGCTCATCCTTCCTTCCCTGTCCTTTAAGGTTCTTGGTATGACTTCCTGTCCTTGCTAAGGAGGTGAAGGTCCACACATCAATGCTTAAGAGACATGCCAGTGAAATAACATGCCTCTCCACCTTTCCTACCTGTGAACAATAGCTCCCCTTCCTCCATCAGTGAAAAACATTCAGATAATGTTGCGCCTTAGGTCAGGTGGCTAGTTACCAAGAATCCCTACATAATCCATAGGGACAGAAACTCTTTCGGGGTCTGGTTCAGAGCAGATGTTAGCCTGAGTATTCTGTTCTCTCTTTGTAAAAGCCTAACCCTCTCTGAATATGTGGCAACATGGCCTCCTACATCGCCACTCTTTTTCCCCCTGCTTTTCCCTTCATTCTTTAGTTAACACAACCAGTAAGTCATGTCTTGAGTGAGTGGGAGTGAGCGGGAGGGTGACACTACTGATGGTTTTGTAACACCACTCTTACAGAAAAACCAAACCAAACAAACCTGAACAAAAAATAACAACCCTAGAAACAGATCTCCTTTCTCTTTAAAGAGAGTATGAATTCATACATCATTTTGCATCACTGCCTGGTATAACATCAAAGTCTATAACATACTTTTTTTTTTCTGTCCTACTGATTTCTGATTGCATCTGCCCCTGGCAAAAAGTTGCCAAATGATCAGCACAGGACTGATACAGGCAACAGTAGCGCAATCTTTCTGTGCAGTGTCCCAGAGCAGCACTTGCAATGTCTAAAACATCCAGGGCTGGAAAAAAGAATGAGAAAAAAGAGAATTTATATAGCTGCACAGCTGGGCTACCATAACCTGACCACACTACACTGAGCAGGATCATAAGTGCTCCACAATACGTGAGGATGTTCAGTCCTCAGAACTGAAGAGGATAGATCTCTCTATTCCTAGCTATTCCTACCCTACCTCTTTGACAGTAAATTCCTGACAGAGAGTAGTGGGTGGGTTTTTAAAATTCCTTCAATATCGGTCTCTGTGTTCAAAGTAGTCATAAAGATATTGTTTGAGAGACAGCAATTCCCGGTCCAAAAATGTGCACTGTCTTTCAAAACGTTGTTCTTATCATACACATTGTTGCTAGAAGCTTGCTCTGACTACAGGAGTATATCAGAGATAGTTTAGCTTTTGTTTTTTGTCAAGTTGGAAATAATGATATAAATCTAACATGTTTGGATAGACCTAATTAAAATACATTGATTTTGTGAAGACATAAGAAGAGGAGTTTAAATTACAGCCTATCAATCAGTCTTACCAGCTTTTCTCAAAATTGCAGTTTTGATACTTTTTTTTTAGAATCAATAACTTTGATCTAGGTAAGTAGAGTAAACAGATTTTTAAAAAGTTAAACAGGGTTTGAAAGTCCTAAAGAACATTTTGTATTATACAGAGAACAAATATCTATAATTACATCTCAGGCAAAACAGCCTAGGAGTTCTGGATTGTTGAAAAGGCAACAGCTCTTGCTAGAAAAAATTAAAATTGGGTGAAAAATTGTCAGCATGACAGTTTTAAAAATACAGTTTTGAATTAATTTAAATTTTTCATCAATTTTGACAACATTTTCATAAAATTGTGAGAGAATATTTCACTTTGGCAAGATAGAATAAAAAAGAAAAAACAAAAGCCTCTTATTATAAAGTTACATATTAGGGAGGCTTACTGATTTTAACATACTCATACACCAATGGGCCATATTTAATATACCAATACATTAGTAAAAAAAACAACCCAACATTGACATTAGAGCAGAATGTTACAAACCAAAATAGTGTTTAACTTTATCCAACCAAATAACTGTACATTATACAAAATAACTGAATACAAGGTAATTTATTTCCTTGTTCTTCTTCACCAATTTTTTTTTTTTAAAAGGTATTTATTTCTATTTAAGATTAAACAAAAGCAACTGTTAGAATTACCCAGAGAATGGGCATTAAGTTAGCTGGTTTCAAGTTAGATGTTATCAAATATTATAGAAAGCAAGTGTACTTTTGTCTGCACTACGGAAATACAGATAGGTTCTATTTGATTTGTTGCCAGAAGGCTTACTACAACATTGAAGCTGATGTTCCTTTTTATGAAATTCTGAGAGTGAAAATCTCTCACTCTGTAAAGTGATCCAACTTCAGTAAAATCAAAGGATTGTTGCCCACCTGCATTTGTAATAGCAAAAAATATGATGTTCAGACTTTTTGTATGTTCCTATAATGTGGACACTTGGAAAGATTTACAGGCATATAGCAAGTAAAGCCAGAAAGAGTCCTTGTTCTTGTTAAAGCTAGGGCTGTTGCTGCTGGTTTTTTTGTGGAAGGCATTTGTATAGTCATTAGTAGAGGTGATATAAGCATTATAGCAATTACATCAAGAGCCTTCTTTGATATCATTTCTCAAAGGCAGTTTTATGTTGATGTCAAGAATTCATGGAGGTCTGTCAAATTTCAAACACATCAGTATTCAGTATGACTAGCAATACAATCAAAGTCAGATATATACCGTCTTTCCAAGTTACGTTTCACAGAGCATTTTGAAGATTTCATGTGTTGATAGAACATAAAACACAGGATGTATGTCCTATCCTGATGACATCTCAGTTTTTATTCTGGAAGAAAACCTCTATTCTGACCTATAAAAATGTCCCTTATTTATTACTCCTGAGGTATGAAAGAAACAAAAGGCTACCTTTCATGGTAGTGATGATACCAAGAACTATAGCAGGTTGTCGTGGTTTTGGCCAGATTGGCCAGTCAGAATGACAGATAGCCCTCCCCCCACTCTCTCCTCAGAGAGGAGAGGAAGAGATAAGGAGATTTACGAGTTTAGAAAAAAACCTAAACTACTTTAATGAAAATATTAATAAATAAGGAAATAAGAAATAATAATAAAATTTTAAAAAAAGTATACAATATATACAAAACTGTATCCAGCTCCCAGGATGACGATCGCATCACCAGCAGGCACAGGGAAAGTCCCAGACTGGAGTCAGCGATGGAGAGGAGCTGAATTCCAGAACTAGAGTCAGGAGTGCTCAGATCGGGATCAAAGGCAGATGAACAGACAGGGTCCTCCTCAGACGTCGGCCATGGAAGAAAGAGACTTGACCTTTTGATCCCTCAACTTTTATACTGAGTGTGATGCAGATGGGATGGAATACCCTGTTGGTCAGTTTTGGGTCACCTGTCCTGTCTACTCCTCCCTACAGGTGGGACCACTCTACGCTTCTCCACTCCTGACCCTCTAACAGGGCAAATAGCGAAGTTAGCTGACCTTGGTTGTTATAGCAATAAGTATAAGCAAGAGCCCCTCTGCATACCGTTCCTTGGTATAATCAGGTCTCATCACTCTGAGAGTGAACAGTTTCTGACCAATATGCTGTTAATTTCAGAGTTCAGTCAGTTAGAAGAGGCCCAGCTAAAAAGTAAAATTACAAAACGGAAAATTGGTTCTGTTTTACCTCAAACCAGGACACAGGTTTATCCCATCTATGTGAACCGATGCAGGCAGGACACAGGAACAACCACAAAACCGCGGATGAAAGGCAAAGAACAAGTTTAATCTCAATACCTCACAGACAGGGGAATCCCCAACGCAATGCACACAAGCAGGGACCGCGGGGACCGCGGAGTGAGAGAGAGTCCTTGTTAGCAAGAGTCCTTGGAAGCGAGAGAGTCCTTGTGAGCAAGAGCGCGCACAGACTCCCTGTTCTCGCTGGTATTTAAAGGGTTCAAACAGGCATAGTTGTCCCACTGTGCTTTGATCTTCTTCAACAACAGCCCAGGATTCTCAAGCAGCTAGATAAGGTGTCCCTGAGTCCATTGCAGACTTATGTTATCTAAGTGCAAGTGTTTTTCTTGCAAACACATGAGACTGAATAACAATTAATTAGTGTGATATATGTCTTTTCCAGTACCTCAGGTGCGAGTCACTTGAGCGTATTTACAATCCTCCTCGACGATCTTCCATTACTTTTCCACACCACCACAATAGTAAATCAAGTGGGAATAGACGTTTGGATTAAAAGGAATGAGGTTTTCCCTTTTCACTCACATGCACAAGAATATTAACAATATTATTCTTGAATTTTGCCTCTGATTTTACATGTTCACAACTTGATCACTTATAGCTTCAAGCAAAAAGCAATAATTTTCAGTGAGAAATCAAAATCAGTTGTTCAGACCACATTTCAAAACAACTTTGACTTTATACTTTTCTCAGCTTAACAAGTGTCTGATAAGTGAAAGTTAGTGAAGTTAGTTTTTTAAAAAAAGTAAGTCTGATATTAAAACTATCATTCTTGTGTAGTTCCAACAGAGTCGAGCTCAGTATTTGCTTTTATCAGATATGGATGTGAAACGAATAACCAAATTTATTTTAAATTTTTTTTCAGTCTTCATTCTAAAAGTATTTGCATATATTCTGAGTGAAATGGCTATGTATACATATGTATATATAATTTCATGCATATGTGTATTTCTTTAGATGAAATAAAAGATTACATACCATGTCTGAATGGGGTCAGAACCCATCTAAACAGTTCACCAACAAAAGCAAATGCTCAGAATGCCTTATACACACAGTACAACTATTTCATTACTTTTACATATGCAAAAAAACTACACTCATATGCAATAGTCCGTGCTCTACTCTGACAGTGAAAATAAATTACAGAAATGCAAGAGGAAAAACCAGATGTATTTAAATGACAAATAGCCATTCTCTCTGAAATTCTAAGGACTGTGAAATGGAGAAGTCACATCAAATTGAAAAACAAATGGGAACCAGAAATTCAGATTGCCATCGAAGAGAAGAAAGCTCTAAGAGAGGTGTTCTCATGTGCTCTTTTAAAATCTTGATACCCTTTGCTTCACAGCAGATAGAAGAATTGCAAGGGCTGACATCTTCTGGAACAGTGCAGCAAGGAATAGACAAAATGGGATTGTCACTGTGCCCCAAGGACAGGGGGTTGAAGACAGCTGCCATATTAGTAATGTTTAAATGCCACTACTTGTAAGGCTGGAGTCATGGGCAAAAGCCCTGGCTTCCTTCTGTTTCACTTTTGAAAAGTAAAGGCCACCTCTGAAATATTTGTGCATCTGAACATAATCAGTTCACTGTAGCTACAACACACTTTTTGCCATCTTTGGCCACAAAACAGTCTGGCTGTACACTTTTATTCTAACCTCTGGATCCATGCTATACTTCCAAATATCAGTGGATTGAAAACTGCATGGACATCACGTAAGTGTTTCATTCAAATGGTATTTGAGGGGATACAGAATAACAGCAAGTTAAGACAAGGCCTTGTTTTTAAGCAGAACAGCTGAATCCTCAGCTGAACACCTTTTAGGGTTAGCCGGGAGGAGCCAGCTCACTAGCTTGTTGTAGGGAAACAATACAATGCTGAGTCGAGAAGCCCTGCCATGAGTGCCCCGAAACCTTCATTATGGTAGCTACCATTATGGAAGAATAAATTACACAGTAGCAGTACCAAGAGAAAAATAAAGCAAGCAACCAGCAAGTGGATCAAGTTGCCATAGAGTTTTTCCAAAGCAGTCTTGGAAATCTTTTCAAAGTTTGAAAGCCTATCATAAATTTTATGTAACTTTTTCATCAGAGATTTGCTAAATTGTTCTCTAAGAGATAACTAATGGACAGCAGTGGATTGTCATAATAGTCTTGGAGGATTAATCATATCAGTGCAAATTAGCCTTCGTTAGCTACTTATTCAGAACTGACCTTTAACCACCAGAATGACATTCCTAAACCCAGTGGTGAATATTTCATAATCTGGTGAATTCCACTAAACCGCTAACACTCTCTAAGTACATCAAACTCAACCTTTATTTTAGTATGCCTTCAAATGTTGCTCCTGGAACTTCTTGCTTTATAACAAACATGGCCAAAATTTGCCATAAAAACTAGTGCTTATTTATCCAAACATAATAATTCACTTTTCTTTTTTCCTTTGACATACTGTACTTTTCTTCTGACATTTGTTTCTAGCCTCCTTCTCAGCCCCTTTCACCACCTGCCTTGCTAATGTATGGCTAACAGCCAGAAATAAGACCACTTTGAATGTCCCTCTCTATTTCGGCTGTCTGAATGGTTTCCAAACAATAGTTTTAATGTAGCAGCAGAAAAGGAGATGTGGGTGTTAGGTTGTGTGACTAAAGGAGAGGAGAAGCACAGTGCCAGGCAGGGGAACCCCAATAACACCTCTGAGATATGAACGCTGGGTTTTCCCACAGCTGTCCCAGGAGAGTGTCAGCCCCCACGGCAAGGTGGGACACCCACCAGCACGAGCCAATGCAGTGGCTCTGAAGATCACCTTTTCAACGGTGGGGGATCACTGCTCAAGAGTATGGGGCACATTATGGAATGCAGAGTAAGAGCTTTTTGGGATTTCACAGGACATTATACAATGTTTAGGGAAGAACCTAATGTGGAAAAAGGGAGGGTCAGGGTGGTTTGGGGAGGAACAAGCATGGAAAAATAGAGGAATAAAAGGATAAAAGGAGCTGGTGACACGTAGGCAGGTGGCTGATCAGTACACATCTGGCCATACCATGGACTCAATACAGTGTTCCCTGTCCTGTTATTAAATGCCATTTCTGACTCATGCATGTTTATGGGGGTCTGAGTGCCAGCAACAGGAGTGAGTGCTGGTGTGGAAGTGAGTGTGAGGTGTCTGTACCAGCAGCTGAAGGGGGGTTGTGGCCTCAGGGGCTCATTTGTCCAGGTGCCAGCAAAGGGGAAGATTTTGATCCACGGGCAACCAAAGGGCAGGCGAAGTGTCTAAGCCCAGCTGTGGGAGGGATCCACATTACGTATGCATAGGCACATGCATGCGCGCATGTGCATGTGTCTTTCCCATGACTGGACTTTCCTCATGATCAGCCATTGAAGGAGGTAGGATGAGGCCATTGGTGCCATGGGAGCTAGTGTTAGTGCTGGGTGTATCTGTGACACACATGTATGTCTGATCCGTGTGTCCAGGCATGTTTATATGCTTGTGTTTGAATATGTGCTTTGCTGCTGCTTGGACCAGGAGCAGGGAGTTGCAGCAGCCTCGCCTCTGTCAGGCTATGAGATTCAGTAGCTCGCTAACATCGGGGGTAGTGGTATACGTTAGCAGAATCATTAGGAGAGGTGCACATAGGAATTTAGATAGGTGGCCACAGAGGCAAACTGAGAAAAACATTTCTAAAATGGAATACCCAATCACTTTCTATCATAGTATGCCAGACTTCTAGGTCATACTCTTCCAAATGTTTCATTTCCTCATACCAACAATTCAAAGATGAGTATATGTAAGCCGGGTGGCCTAAGACCTAAAAGAAAACAGAAGTTTATTCTGGAAATCTATAGAAGAAAACCCAAAACTCTGTGACATTCGGTGTAAAGAAAGGGATTTGAGTGAAAGAGACTTTGGGGCGAGCTACCATCCTAATCAGATGTGTCAGCCTGCAGATTTAGGACACTAAAGTCCCAGGTAAAGAAAATGCCACTTGTGAAATCTGTAGATAGCAGACCGTGTGGGGTCCAGTGTTCCGTGATATTCTCTGAGAAGCGGAAAAGTCACTGAAAAATGCCCTGCTTCCAGCCAGCAGGAAGGAACGGGGCAGTCAGCGGGGGACTGGCTGAAGCCTGGCTATTGCGCAGAGGAGAGGGGAGGCAGGAGGTGCCCAGGATTGCCACTGGCAAGCAAGGAGTCGAGCACTGCTGCAAGAGGAAGACACATTCCTGCTGCTCAACAATTTCCTCACAATAAAAGAAGAAAGAAGAAATTGAATTCATGTCATTTGGGAAAAGAGATACTATTAGATCCTACATTTTTCCTCCCCTCTCTCCTTTTCATTTCTGCCTCAACAACAGGGTCTTTGTTTCTTGATTCACTGTTTGTGAGGAGGCAGCAAAGGTCATTGAGCAATCAATTTGGTATAGTTTTCCCAGATTTTGGGATAGAACTCAGGCCAGTGTTTAATTATGGCACTTTGAAACTGAAGCTGGCTCCTGTTGCTTATCAGAGCATGGTAAATGGACTATACATATACATGAATAACATCTGCATATGTGCACATATATATCTAATTCAGGACAGATAACTACCCTTACAAAGAAAGACACGTTACATACACAAACTGTGTATATACACATATATAAATATATACAAAATAAATGGCTTCTGTTTGATTAAGTTCTCAGCTTGAAAATAACATATTAATTCAAAAAGATAGTTACTTATGAAAGACCCATGACAATACTTCAAATTCTGTTTTCAGAACATACAATATTTGCTTGTGTCTCAGATATCCCCGAACACCTAATTAAGTTAATATTTCCTTTTTGCTCAGAATGGAAATCTTTCTACTAGAAGTGAAGAGGTATTCTACCTCTAAGGCAACTGGTCTTTTCAAAGAAACAGTGAAAATAGCAGCCGTTTATTACTGACTGGATTTTAAAAATGTCTTAATCGACCAGTTATTCTGTGTATACTATGAAGTGAGTAATTGAAATGCTGAATTTCTATTCTGCAAGAAATTCTAGAATTTTGAAAACATTTTAATTTGCAAGAAAAACTGTAAGTGACAGAATTCCTTGTGGAAGGAAAACTTCTTTCAGGGGAAAAAAAGCCATATGCAGTCTGGTTTAGCTTTTCTAAAAATTAAACAAAGCGTGACCTAGCTAGGACCCAGTAGTCTGCCTCTAGCTGTGGTAAAAGCCTGGCAAAGTATTGAAAAAGAAATAAGAATGTTCATATTCTTAAGAACATTGTTTCATGATATTAAAACTGAGGTTCCTTTGTACTGGATCATACCACAGGGACACCAGGTTTAATATTCAACTGCCAACAGCTGGCATCTGCTGCTTTAGAGAAACAGGAACAAATATAATTCTCCTAATTATCTGAATCATTATTCTTCTTACTTCATAAACTACATCTGCCTCCTGGGTCTGTTTTATACTGATCTCACTTTCTACCAGTTGCCTGCAAATCATTACCAAAATCTTGTCCTTTTCTTCAGGCCTTGTTCCTTCTCTTTATTTGAGAACCAAATATAACAGGTGAGCATATTTAATGCTGCAGCTATGCCAGATTTATATGTATTCATCAACAAACACATCCCTGTGGATCTCTGCCAGTAATGCTTAGATATTCCTTTAAACCTCTGCCTTTCATGCCTTTCTATCAGAAGTCTCATATTTTTTCTACTTATTGCTTCATTTGCTTACAAGTTTCAGACTGCAAGCATCAACTCTCTGCTGTATTGTGGAATATTACTAATCCTAGAATATCCCTTGTTAAAAAACAGACAACCCTACCTTGGTGTCATAGATATATCTGAAGTTTTTAGTTTTCCCTTAATGTAAGGGCTTGCATGAATCAAACGTCTTACTTCCTTGCTGTCACCACTACTGCTGCAGCATTACTTGTCTAATCACGCATTAAGACTACACAGCTCCTGGAGAGTATTCTGTGTGCTTTCTGAGGAGTGAAGCAATGTCTGCTACACTTACGGGTGTCATAAAATCATTCATGTTAGCATGCAACAAAGTCTTTATGTCCTCAGACTGTACTTAAAGTTGATCATGAAAAACTTCCAACAAAACCAGACTTGGAATGGAAGCTTTTTGAGTAAGGTCAGCCTGTTAATCTGAGTTTGTGCAGTGACTGGCATAGTATAAGTGGTCCTGCCAATCCAAAGGTCCAGCTGTACTCAACATGACTGATGCTGATTTAAAAAAAAATCAAGCGCAAAATTTAAAATGGTATTTTTCCATTGCAGTGATCAATCTGTTCCTAAGCAATTAGACACTAGATTATTCTCTTTGTCTACGCCTTTAATCCCCTGTCATGCACTCTGAAAAGTGATACAGGTTAGGGGGAATTTCTGGATGAAAAATAGGACATTAGCTGTATCTGATGTAAATGAATTTAAGAATATTTTTTAAGCAAAATCTCAACACATCTCAGGATCTCAAACACATTGTAAGAACCGGCAGGGGTTTCAGTAAATAAAAGTATTAATATGAATTTTCTACAATATCACTGAAATTATAAGGGGGGAAATAAAATATTTTGCAAAACCTACAGAAAAATGCCACGAAACCAAGAAGGATTTGGCCAAACAAGCAGAGCAGGAGGAATACTGACTAATTTAAAATTTGGGAACTGAACACTGAATAATAACTAATAAGAGTACCTGCTGGGCCTATTTTGAATTGGCAGAGATACAAAGTGTTTTGCAGATTAGCTACTTTTCCCTGGAACAGGTATAAAATTTTAGGTACAAAGCCTATATTATTAAAATACTGTGAGAAGAGTCCCTCAGTTTGAATAGAAAATTATCATAATCTGAAGTGGTTTTGAATTACACTGTGGATATTGCTGTCAATGAAAAAATACAGTACTTAAAATGGCTGCACACGTGGTTACTTTAATAATTATAGTGAATTCTTCTGAAGTCGTTGTTACTGGTAGCATTAGAAGTGGTAGCTTAGACTTTTCATAGACTTTCATTGACCCCTGAATAAAGTCCAAAGGAATAAGTCATCAGGCTATCTATTAGATGGGCAAATTTAGCAACAAACTGAAAATTCCTCACCAGAATGAAAAAAACATACTTGTTCAGCAAGTCTCTTGGAAAAAACAAAAAGGCCATGCTTCATTCTTTCCAATAGGATCGCTTAGGGCAGTAGAAGGCGCTCATCCCACTCCTGGTTACTGCCAAACACAGACTTTCCAGGCGGAGGTCATAGGGTTGCCGAGCCACTTTTCTTCCCCAGCGGGATACAGTAAACATGGTGTGTGCCAACATGGGATTCTGCAGCAATCATGTAGACTCCTTCCAACTGCATCTGACTTGTGTGCTATGAAAATTATATAAGATTCAGAATTATTTTAGTCTGCCAAGAGTTAAATTCAATTCCACATTGCATTTACTTCATTTAACTAGTTTTCAAGGTGTTCCAGGCCCTTTCTTCTCCTTCAGTCAGGTAGTTTTGCTCTTGAGTTATTTGCTGGTACTTATGGCAGACCAGAAGCAAGGTGTTTGCTTAAAATCTTTCATATCTATTCTGGCCATTTTAAGTAAACAGACTTGTTTTCCTCAACCAGGACTGTGTCTAAATTCATGTGCTTTACATTTCAATATCTGTGAAAGAATAGTGCTTTGTTGGATAACATCTTGAACCAGGTTTTAAATAGATTCAAGTATGTAATGTTTGAGAAAGGTGAGTACTGGGGTCATCAGGAAGTACCAAAACCAAAATTAAATATTTAAGTCTTATTAATTTAATTGGGAATTTAGTTTTGAAATCCTATTGAGAAAATAACTATCTTTTAATGAAAATATTGTGGTGATTATCATCTAGAAATTTCCCTACAAATGTTTTTTGGAAATATTTTATCTGAACATCTATACGTGGTTTCCAACAAAAATAAAGGATTTTCTTCCCCATCACCTTTTTAAATGAACAATGACAACTCAGAGGATTATTTTCGTTTGTTACCTCAGTATTTGGTACTGATGGCATTTCTGTTGCTTCAAGTCACAATAAAGGTTTGCTCCTTAACTTATATAATTTTATATCATCTGAGGAGGTTCAGGTCAGAAATGATAGATTCTTTATTCTTCATTCCAGTCTTTGTCTTACTGATGTGAACTACCTCCAACACTGCTTAAAAATTACTGCTATAGTTCCAGGACTCAGCTTTGTTCTGCTCTGGATAACAGAGAATAGGATACAACATATAACAGCTTTGAAAAAGACTTATCTTGCAATTAACATCACAGAAAGTGGGCTCTCTTATTGGTCATACCATTCCAAACCTTACATTTTTTAAATTATTTAAGTATTTTCATAAATAATGTAGTGAGACTACAAATTCAGCTGTATAACTGTGCTGGAAACACTGGATGAAACATGCAAAATTGATTTCCAAAGTATAGCAAAGATTTTGCTCATGAATGCATTTGCTCCTCAGAGGATGAAAAGGAAGGAGAGAAAAACCTGGTTCATTAAGTTGTCTTGCAACAAAAAGCTGAAATATCTGCCAAAATCATGAGTGACCTGATGGTTAGACACAGCAAGGGAATGAAGAATTAGGTGTGCATTTCACTTTGTCTTATAAGAAAAATATTGTTTCAAATAATATTCTTAATGCATACCTTTGATCTGACAATATAGGCAAGAGAAGGTATTTTATAGGTCATTCATAATATGTACTGCTAAATAGATATTTATTAATCTACTTTCTGTTTACATTTGATGGTTTGCTATAACGACGTGGAGAAAGTTCTTTGAAGGCAAGAAACAAAATATAAAAGCATACCCTTCGTCACTTTTAGCATGTTTAGCAACACAAGCTCTATGTACACATACACACATACACTGTCAGATTTGACTGTCTTTCAGATCTGATGCTGAGGATATGAAAAGAAAGTGTAAATATATATCTAGAAGACATATCGTTACCTATTTTCCATTAACTCCCACATTTTCTGGTTTGCATTATTGTTTGTTCATGAGGACTGAAAATTCAGCTTACACATTTACTATCCCACTGAAAAATACATTTCAGGGGTCATGATAGAGTACCATAATCATGGCTGAAACGGTACATAGAATTTTAGATGGAATTTTGGCAAGCAAATATGTGACTTTGCATAAGCCCATTTGATCATATAACTTGAATTTAGTGGGTTTGACTCCTCTGCTTTTGTTGCTCCTGGATTACAACACCACAGCAGTGTGATTACTTAACGACTGTGAAGTCGGTTCAAATGAATCTATTTCCTACAGATTCTTCAATGCCTTGAGGATTTATCTAGGGAAACAGAGCCTCATGTGAACAAACTGGGAAGGGAATACTAGGAGAAAGAAAATTGCAAAATATTTAAAAGGCTTGTTTTCTTTCTAGAGAGTATTTGCTACTTTTGAGTATTTTTAATTAAGGTTTTGTAATTTGTAACAGGCCCTTACTCACGAGATCATTGAGCTAGAGCTGACTCAGCCTTCACCTTATCGTAAATTCCCAAACTCAGAAAGATTTCACACCACACACCCCACAAAGACAGAAAAAAAAAAAAAAAAAGAAAAGCTTTTGCCTACATTAAAGGCCAATTATCTTTTTATGAAACTTCAAAATAGCTAGGTTGGAACAGAAATAAGAAGATTTTGTACGCATTTTTTCTATTGTAACCATGCAAAGCAGGTTCCTGCTCTTAGGCTTAGTCTCAATTAACCCAGTGTCTCTCTAAATTACAGAAAATCTCTTGCAAACTCTTATTCTTACTTAAGATGTTTTGCTTTCTACCATTTCAGTGACTTGATGGTCTCAGCCTCACTTCAAGCAACTGCCCAATCTACCCTTCAACTCCTTGTTTCACACCCTCCAGGATACGTGCTATTCCTCCCCAACGTGATCAACTGGATGCAAAGCAAGACATCAATGTGTCACAGAATTAATTATGCTCAAACTACTCCTTCTTTTTACAGAAATGTAAAGAAACTGCAACCAAACAAATCAACTATACAGTTAATCACCTCATTGTATTAATATTTGAAAATTCTTCCCCATCCCTACTTAACTATAACTGAACTTTCAGCACACAAGTCAAGTTTGTTCTGCAGCTGTGGTTAAAGTTTCACCATAGCCCTGTCTTAATCCCAGTGATGTTCTGTACATGGCCATTTGTTATATCCCATGCCACGGTTTAAGGATTATTCCAAGTTGCACTGGCATTAATGACCACCTGCAATGAAATGCGGTTGTGGCTCATCCTACAAAGTAAACATTGTGACTGTATATTTTTCTTCTGTCAACTCTCTTTACCTCTACTGAACCAGGATCAGCAAATTTAGAGGGGCTGAAGTCTCAGCATCAATTTTACTTTGAGGAAAGCACCTTTTCTTCATGACATTGTTTCCTGAGGCAATTAAATCCATGTGGTAGCCAGACTGTGCTAGCAATGTGCTCCCAGCACTCTGTTATTCCAGAGGTGTTAACTGAGATAGGTCTGGGCTTGAAAGAATTATTTAGCCAGGTAGTTTTTTAAGAACCAAAGAAAAAAAAAGTTGAAAAAGTAATACAAATCTGTTTTTATCATAGGTATGTGAAAAGAGTCTCAAACATAAAATAAGAGTAACCAAGTCCCCTTTATTTATTTAAGTATTTAACATAATAATGAAAGAGCTTTTAAAAAGATGCATGTAAACATGAGATAAAATGGCAATTTTTTTTTCTGAGGGACAGAGTCAAAAGCGAAAAGGAATTTTCTATTAGAGATGCAAACTGTGAAATGTTCAGTTTAAACAGTTCTCCCCTGTCAAAAGAAAAACAAACAAGAACGTAAAATTGATTTTAAAATATAAATAAATAAGTACTCAAGTGAGCTGGACAGAGAAAACAGGTAGCTTTACAAAAAATAAAAAGGGCTTCTCAAATTAGGAGAGAACTGGTGCTGCCCCACACCATTAAGCAGTGATCTCTGCTTACAGACCAAAGAGGTGCAGATCTTTGCAGCTTCTCCCCTGGGACTGGGGCTCTGCTGTGTCTTCTTGTATTGGGCCCAGGAGTCCACCAGGGCTCGGGGGAAGGACGGGACAGCTGCCAGATGGTGGAAACGTGCAGTGGTGTGTGAAGTGCTGTGCACCCAAGAGCCAAAAGAATGAGATACTGAGAGAACCAAGAAATAAACCAGGTACAGGACCATGTGGTGGCACTGCATCGAACCTTCACCGTGATTCTGTTCTGACATTTTTCTCCTCATGGTATGAAGAAATTCAAGTGACTTTAGCCAGCCATGCAGACAACTCCTCCTCCACTTCCTGTTCAGCTGTTGTGGGGGGAGAGAGAGGAACCATGACTGTAGCTTCTCTTTTTCTTGCTGATTTGTTCTCCAACAGGAGTGGGTGAGGAAGAAGTGGTCTGGGCAGTGCAGCTCTTTCCTTACCCATGAACTGTGACAGCAAAAGCCCGTGCAAAAAGTAAGGTAAATTCCACTTATCCCTCTGTGTATGTGTAAGACTGAAAACCTACAGTTTTCTTTTGGAGGGAAAAAAACCCACTGGAAAGAACAATAAAAAGAGGCTGAGTCACTAAACAAAAAGGGAATAGGACAGGTTGTGAAAATGCTGTCCTCTGAAGGACATAGGTGCTTAATGTCTGGGTATTTTCTTTTTAAATGAGAGGAGAACAATGACAGTACTTACGTAGCTAGCTCAGTACAGGAGTGGAAATGGATTGTTGCTTATCAGCAACAATAAACTGTGATGATCAACTCTTTAAATTACAAGGTGAAAGTAATCTTTGCAGAACACATTATTGGTCACATTTTGAGCAGCTCTGGAACTGAGAATGGTACTTTGTAGTGTAAAAAAACTAAACCTGAATGTAAACAGAAAATCAAGTGAAAAAAATCCTAACTGCTATTAAGGGTGTGTGTGGTTTTCTTGGGTTTTGGGATGAGTTTTGATACATCTTTCTTCAAAATGCCATATCTGAAATCTGAGCTTTCCTTGACTCTTTGCTCACTTGTTCTGACAATCTCCATGCTGTCACGTCCCACAGAGCTGCTCACTTGTGTTACTTTCTGAGGCCCCCCTTGGTGTGGATGAAAGTTTTTGGAAGAGCCTCAAAGAATTCAGTCTTTTTTTCTGTGGATTTTGCTTTACAATAAAGTTGACTGCAAAGAAAACAGCTCATGCTTGTGAGCATCCTGGGCAAAGCACCAATCTTGACATAACAAGGACATTTTTCAAACATAAAAGAATTGTGTTCAATTTTTTTTTTATTTATTTATTTTAGGTATAAATAGTCTTGTTTCACAGCAGGCATACATGGGGTTTAGTTTTGGGAGCACTTCTGTTATTATTTTATTTCACAAACAAAAGAATTTATTGTAATAAATGTTAAAAATGCTTCCCTTTCATTAATTTTGTTTTATTTATAAGAATTATAGAATCATAGTGTCACAGAATCATATAATGGTTTGGGTTGGAAGGGACTTTCAAAGATCATCTAGGTCACTAGACTAGGTTACTCAAAGCCCCCTCCAGCCTGGCCTTGAACACTTTCCATGATCCACAACTTCTCTGGGCAACCTGTTCCAGGGTTTCACCATTCTCATCATAAAAATTTTCTTCCTTACATCCAATCTAAATCTATTCTTTTTATAGTTTAAAACTGTTGCCCCTTGTCCTGTCACTATGGACCTTGGTAAGAAATCTTGCTCCATCTTTCTGATAGCCCCCTTTGTGTATTGAAAGGACACAATAATGTGTTTGCGAAGCCTTCTCTTCTCCAGGCTGAACAACTCCAACTCTCTAAACCTTTCTTCATAAGAGAGGTGTTCCAGCCCTCTGATTATTTTCGAGGACCTCCTCTGGACCCACTCTGACAGGTCCATGTCTTTCTTGCACTGGAGACCTCAAAGCTGGACACAGTACTCCAGGTGGGGTCTCACAGAGCAGAGTAGAGGGGGAGAATCACCTCCCTCATCCTGCTGGCCATGCTTCTTTTTACGTGCCCTGGGTTGCAAGTGCAAATGACAGAAGCATATATTTGTGCTCCACTGATACACAGGTTTTTTCAGATATCCCTTCTGATACTCCAGAGGAGCTTAATGTTGACCATTTTAAGTTATTGTTTTATACCAATGTTGCTTTTCCAACAAAGCAAAAGAATTTGGGAATCATCATTAAATGCAAAGATACAGTAGCCTAAGACATAGAAAAACAACCTTTTGCATATTAAAAGTAGAAGATAAGGGAGTGCATGTAGCTCAGGTTTTTAAAAGGTTTGGGAAAAGCATCTGTGTCAGAACCGCATCAATAGTGATCAAAATATTTTTCAGTTGGAGTATAATTTGTTTCTTCGGACTGCATCGGTTTACTCTGTAATGGAAAATGAAGAAAGGAAGGCAGGGAAGGTGATTACAGAATTTTAAGTTGGTTTCAGCTATAGCATGTACTTCTAAAAAACAAAAATAATAAAAAAATTACCAGTGCTTTTACCTTGGACAAATAGGGTGAGTTTAAGTTAAGAATCACTGCGTTGTAAAGTCCACTGTCCTCACACTTCACATCAGGTTTCTATCTGATACGACAGATATATTTTTCCCTAATTTTTATTCAAAAGGTCTGTACAGGGTGGCTATAAATTACCAACTTTACCATAGGCCTGTACTCAAAGTTGATCAGGATTCATCTCGGTTTTGGAATGAGTTTAGCAATAGGGAAATGCTACTTCCAAATCTCAGGAATGTGGGTTTACCTGAAGCTGATAGTCAAAACCTTTGCTCCACTGAACATACAAGTAAGTGTCATTGTGCTGCTTTGAGGAAATAATGAGTCTGATTATTATTAAGTTTTTTAAGAGAGGATGTTTGGAGAACATGCAAGGTCATCAATGGTAAAAATGACTGCTTTGTGCATTTGGAAGTTTTAAATCCTATACCAAAGCATTCCTGGCTACAGCGAAGAAAACTTATTTTCACTCTTCTTGATCAGAAAACTTAATATGGTAGCTGACAAATTGGCAAGCCGAATCTCTAAAAACAAAAAGCTTTTTTTTAATGTAACGGGATTTCAGTTTCCTGTCAAGTCAGAGAAATAACTCACAGTGCATAAAGCTAAACCTGTGCATGTCCCTGCAGGATTTGGGCCTAACATTATGAGAGAAGGAAGAGATAGTACAATACTAAGGAGCTCTTCTTGCTCCTCTGACATGCTGTAAAGTTTCTGTTTTGCTCAAAAAACAGGGAAATGCCTGGAGAATGTGCTTCTGTGTTTTATTAATGTACAATTTGAGCTCACAGCAATTTTGGAGAACGTGGGAAATAGCGTCATTCTCAACATTTTGACAGGACTTTTTTAGCTCATTTCTTCACATTTTGGAAAGGAAAATTCTGCTTTCATTTCAATATTGCCTTTATGACAGCTTCCATGACCGACATCTACTGCCAGTGTTTCTCCATATGTTTAGCAGTACTATAGCAGAACCACATTCCATGTGGTTTGATATTTCCATGATTATCCAGGTCCTAAAAGCTATCTAGATGAGGCTATCCCAGGTCTCTGTATAGCTGAATTAGCAATTATTCATGCTCTACTTTTGTTTTTTGTTTTTGTTTTTTTTTTTGTTTGTTTTGTTTTGTTTTTATAAATTTCTATAATTCACTGTTATAGTTTAAATGCCCTAATTTTAGCATCTGAAATATGCTTCCAATAAACAGTAATGTAAATGGTGTAGTAAGAAACCACCACACTAATGTGTCAAATTGCTTCACAGTATTTTGACATTTTTATTTTATTGGTCTGTTCTTCTGTTAACATATACATAATTAATTAGAGCTCTTTCCATACAGTGTAGCTGCCCTTATAATTATAGGCAAGGCCACTTGTACAGCAAAATATTATTTTGCGACAAAGTGAAAATCATTTCCAGGGCACTCAGTTAATGATACTGTACTGAAGGAAACAATCATTCATATTATATTTAACTGGTCACAGCATCCTTTAATAGTATATGCAAACTCCAGAAGCTAGTAATGAAAAAATACCAGTTCTCTGCTTGCTTAGATCCAGTTTATGCTCTCGAGTCTCATATTCAGATTTCTTCATGGTGGAAGGACTGATTAACATAGTCTGTACAAACAACTCAAAGAATACTGATTTCAAGTGATCAGGAGCTGGGATTTCTGATCCATGGGAAACTTTAACTCGTCAATGTGTTTGATCTGACATTTTCTTCTATTCATCTGATGACCAAGAAGCTAAGACATCAATTAACTACTTTCAAATAGGCTTTACCCTGACAAATTTTATTACGCATGCATGTGACAGGTTGGTATTTTTGCACGAATAATGAGAAAGAGGAAAGTAAGTAAAAGAAAGGTAAAAAAGACAAAGGTGTTAGAAAAGAAGAAAGTGGAGTGTAGTGAGTCAGAGAAGAAACAATTGAAAACTGAACAAAAACATGTAACTGCCTCACAGAAACACACTATAGAAACATATAGGTGATTAGTCATACAGCTACTATGGCCAGTTAAACATTGTTACATCTGACATGTAACATTGACGTCAAACATTGATACATTTGAAACAAAGAAAACAGACACGCAGGGATCACGGAATACACCTTTGGCCAGCACCGGTCGATTAGGGAATATATTATAAATTCATATGGTCATTACTTTTGCCATCTCTCTATCGTCATGTCCCCATAGGCTCCACTTCACAGATGTGAACCTCAGAAGCTGAGTGACTCCCTGAGGTCAGACCTGCAATCTTCCAGGGAGAGCTGCAGGCAGGCCACCTGGGATGGTGAAAGCACTACAGAAGTGACATCCCCGGTGATTGTAAATGGTCATTGCTCAACTGACTTTAAGCTGTGATTTCGCCTTTACATGCTTTGACTTTTGCTACATTTAGAGAAACTGATTTGGTATGATTTTAGGAGGGTAAGAAATATTAAGGAAATAACTGCTTTAGAATAATAGACTGTCAGTCCCTGGGACATCTCTTTAAACAGGAAAGAGGGAAAATCTGATTGTTGAAAGCCAAAGTCATAAAATTAAATGTTTTGAAAACTGGCTGAAACAAGCACTGGTCCAATGGTCACTGTAATATTCAGTGCAGAGAAGCCAGACTTCACCTGGGAACCTAATCTGTCAGCAATGCAAAAATAAATATTGAAGATAAAATATAGGGGTTTTTTGTGTGTGTGTGTGTGTGAGGATTGGTTTGGTTTGGGTTGGGTTTTTTGTGGGTTTTTTTGTTTGTTTGTTGGTGTGTTTTTTCAATAAGCAGTAGGTAGAAGTAGAGCAGTAAAAGTTGGATAAGAAATTAAATAACTCAACCGACTATGCTTTGTATTTGTAAGTATAATGATTTTCTTCCAATGAAATTCCAGAAAATTATATGGCATAGGATAACCACTTTACGCTCACTGCCATAAAATAATTCTTAAAATACTATGTTGTTTCACCCGAACATTATTGCAACTATTAATTAGAAATGTGTCTCAATAAATGCATTGGAAGCCTCTTAAGGAATAACTCTATGTTGCTTAGAAGACTTACAAGTCTCTCTGCAGGATGTCCTCCTGTTAGTAAAGAAAACGGACTAGTTTGAACCATCCATTTTCATTTGAAAGGTAACAAAACCAGATTTTTCTTGTAACACAATACTTGTCAGATTTGTCAAATGTGTAAATAAAAATGAGAAATTGTTAATCAAGCCTACGATATTTCCTTTTTATTCTGTAGCATACACCTGAAATCTGTCAGTTCTAATATCCTTGTCAGTGATTATGAAGGCCCTCAAGGCTATTTGTTAGATGCTACATGATATGTTTCACACAATAGCAGCTTTTGGGGATATTCATATTTTGGTATGGAAAGGTAATTATTTGGTTTGGAAAGGTAATTATTAGTTTTGCATAGTCTCATAACAGATCCTGTATGGGAGTCCTTCATTTACGCAAGGAGATAAAGAATGAAAGCTAAGAAGTAAATAATTTCTTCTTTGCACTGCTGCACTTGAAGAAAACAGCTAGGTTGAAAGTTGAGGTCTATTCTGAGTCTGCTTAATGTTTAGAATTTCATTAAAATTTTATTGAACACTTCCTTATGCTTTAAATTACATCTAGGAAATTTATAGTGCATTAGGTTATTTTATGCATGGCCTATGTTGCGCATAAGTGGCAATATTGTCCAGTTTTAGTGTTAATACAGAAGGAAAATGCAGTCTTCTTTCATTACACATACTGGGCGAAGGCCAAGTAAAAGCTATGCTGACATCGCAATTGAGAGTGGCAACACTACAAATGTAGCACAACCTCGAGAATCTGCATTCTAGGAAAGTTCTATTATTAAAATCTTAATTCTTTTGCTCTGTTTTCTGGTAACCATTTTGAAGCTGTATGGTGGACACCAATAAGGGCAACAGAGAAAGAGCAAATGGGACTTGCCAAAGATGAATTTCAGAGAATGCTGTAGATCAGTGGATTGTGTCTCTGCAAGGAACTGAAAATCACAGCAATGATTAATCCATCCCCTTTCACCATGTTCTTTTCCTCCCTAGGCAGAGAGATAACCTTGAACAGCAATGTACGTACAAATAGACGTGACTCTGAGTCATTATTTGCTTTCTAGCTGCCACTGCGTGACATGGATTTCAGTCTTTGTTTATTAGGAGAGTTCTCGAATTTCTGGACCAAACCAACAAATTCATGAAATTACTGGTTTTTGGAACCATATCTGACACAATGATTGTACTAAATGCAGCATATTTTCAGCCTTAGCAGTCTGTCAATGAACTTGTGGCTGGTATTTTCTGTACCTATTCCCTACCTGTCTTCCTCCTACAATTCTCTTTCAGACAATTAAATCAATTATAAATTTTATTTTAAAATGGAACTCATGGCTACTCAGTGGCCATGGATGATGGATCTTCAAACTCAGACAGTTTACTTGCCTGTTCCAAGAAATGCTGCCCAAACCAAGGACTATGATCAGGCATGTGCCTTAATTTAAACTAACTTATGTCGGGGCCAAGTCCTTATTACACTGAAGTGAGATAAAACACACTCTCTGATGTTGGTAGGGGACAGTGGAGGGAAGCAAATCTTAACTATTCTGAGTACTAAAAGTATTTTTGCAAACTCTACCTTTGTATCATTAGACTAAATGAAAGCAAATTTTACTTTGATACACTAATTTGAAAAGGTTAAAAAATTAGGCAGGTACACGGTTCCAGTTTTCAAAAACAGATGCTTTGGTGACTTCAAAGATCCTGAGGTACTCTCAGAAATCAAGTGAAAGAAAAAATAACATTTAGCTTGAAAAATATTCTTGGGTTTAGTTTGCAACACCAAAAATTACATGGTTGATCTTAGATCACAGTCCTGTGTGCTTTAGGTTTTCTCTTATAAGAGTATCCTTAACTCATAGAAATATTATTGGAAAACACATTAATAATTCTACTGTGATGGATATACTATTGAAGTTGATAAACATATGTCTGTATGGAAATGGAAATAAGGTTGGAAATTAGGATGGAATAATACAGCTATGCTGTGATATCTACCCATATGGACACTTTTATGTTGCAGTAAATACAGAGTAGCCTTTTTCCTCAATAAATATGACTAAATTGCTATGACAAAAAGTATGAATTTAAGATCAGCTATTTTACTGTACAGTAGCTTTGTTTATCAGTGTCATGATAAGTAGTTTGCTGAACATGTCTTGAAAAAAATCTGGCCTGTGATTTCTTTAGTAGGAGAAATACCCTTCATCCTCATGGTGTCATACGAATCTCTTACAGTTATACAAAGACAAGAAGAGGCTGCCTGGAGAGGTGGTGGAGTCTCCATCTCTGGAGACATTCAAAACCCTCCTGGATGCGTTCCCATGCAACCTGCTCTAGG
This sequence comes from Larus michahellis, assembly GCF_964199755.1. Lineage (NCBI taxonomy): Eukaryota > Metazoa > Chordata > Aves > Charadriiformes > Laridae > Larus > Larus michahellis. The sequence continues at coordinate 83,637,758 of NC_133897.1, forward strand.
TGACCCTGCTCTGGCAGGGGGCTTGGACTAGATGATCTCCAGAGGTCCCTTCTAACCCTATGATTCTATGATTGATTCTATATATAAGAGGGAGTTTCACAGATTGTAAGAGCTGTATTTGGGAGAAAATTGTATCTCTCTTAAATGAAAATGTTGAAATGATCAGAGAGAATACTCAGCCTCCACAATGTATTCTGAAGTTAGGAAAGAAGGATACATTATGGGATGAAGACGATAGAATTAAATGACCACTTGGAAAAGAACATACTTTTTCTACAAAGCAAAGAAAAATGTAAGCATCATTTAAATAAACTTGAACTAATCAGAAGCATATTGCATAACTCTCAAAATAAAATTTTAATTTTCTGTACTATGTACTGAGGGTAATAGCAGCAATTTGCTGCTGCTGCTGTTTGCAGTTTTACAAATCTACAGTAACATGTTACATTAATTTTTATTTAAGGAGCAGGGGATCATCAGAAAAAGCATTTCAATTTCATTTATGATCTTCCATCAAATTGCATTACTCTTTGGCAAAGTCACCTTCCTGTATGTGAACTCAAAGTGTAATTGTGCAAGTCAGTTCACTGTTAGGATATGAGGGGGAAAGAAAAATAGAGAGAGGGAGAGAGAGAAGGAAGAAGAGATTGAAGCATAAAGGGGGAAGGGAGAAAAAGAGAGAATTAATTTCATTTACTAAACAGATTAAAAAGTACTCAGCAACGAATTAATACAAACAAATGTAATTAATAGCTTCAGATCTGAAATGTGATTACTTATTCCTACAAAATCTCATATCAAATTGCCCAGGAGATATTACTAGAAAAACTTCTTTATCAGTATACAGTAGACTCTTGTTGATGAACCAACATCTACTTGAAGAATACAGCTAAAGTTATGCATTTAGCATTATCTTCATGCATGTTTAAGGGAGTCTATTATACTCCAGACTTAAAAATAGCATGACAAAAACAGATAAAAAGGCTTGACATTTGTACAGTATATGCTCATAGGAATAATTTCAAGTGTCAAGTAAAGATTTTATCAGTGGTAGGGGAGATATTCTTGAATACTAGATTGTAAGGGAAAAAAAAGTATATTCTCTATCTGTCATAAAGGTATAAAGGTGTTATTTTTATGTTAATCTGAAGATGCTGAATCAAAGTACCATCAGCCTCATTTTCCAATGTAATCACTGCTGTTGTCTTTCTATTTTCCTGTAGCTTGAACTTGAAGTAGAAATATGCCTTGTTTACGTATAGGAGCTTGTATGAATTCATCTATAGTTAACACACCATGATGCTTTTCAATATTAGCCTGAATTTATAACATTGAAGGTCTTCCACAATGTTCACCTGAGTTGAAGTATCTATGACTTGACAATTAGTTGACGATGAAGGCTTTCAGGAAACACAAAAATTTCACTCCTTTATAAAATCATTCTTCAGAGCTGTTTAATATGAATCTAAGTGTAAATTTAACATTGAGCATAGCATGCTTATTGTTGAAATTTTTAATGAAAAAATGTTTTATGCAATAAGTGTCTTTTCGTTTAGATATCAAGAATATATCTTCAGGAAATTCAGGTCCACAGTGGAACACTTTTAACATTTGTAACCATGACATTAAATGTTCTGAATTAGGAAGTTTTAAAGGTACTACAATACCCACCATATGTATCAACCCTTTTGCTGAAAAAAATAGATTAATTGAAGTAAGGGACCTACAGAAGAGCAATTTTTTGTTCATCTCATTAATGGCTCATTATTTAGCAATGGCAATAATTTTTATCAAATGATCTTGGGAATAATTTCAAAGTATCCTGGTTCCCAAATCTAGGAGATTCTCAAATCATGTCCTGTTTCTACAGAGACAACATCCAGCTTTACATCGTCCTCCTGTAATATCAGAAATTATTGGCAGGCTTGTGTGCTCCTGAGCACGCAGCCTGTGCCAGTCAGCTACCTGATCTGAATGACTGGATGTCCACAGTGACCAGGGTGGACTGTGGCATGTACCTGTCCCATGATTTAGGTGCAATCTTAAAGTATCAGAATGCATAAGATTGTTATAAATTAATATTTCTGTAATTTATGATAGGAAATTATTATTAAAAATAACAGTGACAAAAAGAGAATACTAAAATGTGAAGCTATACTCTGACATGCAGAAACAAATTATGTTAATTTAGTATGTGGAATATTACCTGCACCATACAATCTTGTCTTTTCATAAAATTATTGTGATTAGTGCCTCAAAAAACAAAATACCATGTTTGAGGGGGGAAAACATGGCATGGTAGCAGGAGGAACTTTCTCAAGGGCTTAATATTGGCCAATAAAAAAGTTTAAATAAAAAATATCATGAGTTTTTGTTGAACTGTTTGAATTACATTTATGGAAATTTGATGTTAGCTGAAAAGAAAATTATTAGTATACTAATGAAGGGACAACAGATAAAGAATATGAGAAAAACAAAAATTCTAATGAAAGTATGAAAAGTGCTAAAGTCTATCATGATTAAAATTCATTAGAATTTTAATACAATACGTAGGATTAATTTGTACATATAGAAGTATAAAGCAAAACTTAATGCTGTGTATATTCCACGTTTGGACTAAACTTGGGATATATGAGATATACAAGACAGGGTTATTTAGGTTTTCAAACCTTGTTACCTTATTTGCCTGATATTTGAATTCTTAACTGTACAACCTTAATGTCACTTTAGAAGAATTAAAAAGAAAATAAAAACATTAAGAGTTGTTTCACTGCAGAGAGAAAGAGATCTTACGCAAGTAAGACTAGTAGCACTTATTCCAAAGTGCAAGTTTGTCCTCTTCTAAATTAAAATTTTGCAGTTTTATTGTCTTGCATATTAATTTACAACTCAAGCACTAAAGTGTTTTATATATTTGATATCTATTTTAGATTACATAGAAATTGCTTACAATGTTTGTAATAAGGAGTATACCTTTTTCATCTGTTATCCAGTCCTGGGTTTGCTTTAATATCTGCTTGGCAATTAATGTAATGAATTTAGTGAGAGAGACTGGGAGGATAGAGTTCTTTTTGAACAGACACCTGGCATACATCAGTTGCTATGGTGATTACCCAGATGTGCAAACAAGTAGAGGAAAAAATAATGATTCAATATTCCCATGATAAAAGAAACAGAATTGCTAATTGATAAACAGCAAAGCAATAGGAGGCAGAGACTGGCTTTTGAAACCACAAGGAAAAATGTAACAAGAAGCACTAGAAGGGAACTGCAGGAGTTTCAGTTTATGTTGGAGGAGTGAATAATCCACATCATCTAGCGCACTGGACTAGGAGATGATGCCCTGCTGTGCCAGTGCCATTTCCTGCTCAGACTTGTAAGGGAGAAAGGTCCTCTGAGAACACAGCTGAGGAAGAAAACATGCAACTTATCTCTCCTTCTCTACCCCACATTCTCAGCCGTGGTCTTATTATGACTGGGGTAGAACAAGGAAAGCGAAAATGGAGAGGGGAGAGTTTTACTATTTCTCCTGCTCTGAAAAGACTATGTATCACAGTTATGATTTCATGTATGGCCAGATTTTTAATGTATGTGTTCCAGCAGCAGGTTGAACAAAAATCATTATTACACTGCAGTACCGCTTCTGTTCATGGTTCTCAGAGGCATGTTTTGCTGCTCCTGTGCTCAAATCTACAACTGTCTCATGAACTGTTACATCACTTCTACAAACATGCAGAGAAGAAGAAAAGGTCTTGAATGTGAAATGAGATTTCCAAATCTTACTGTTTAAGTATTTCGCACTGCATCAGGGCCTATTCCAACAGTATACTTCTTGAGATTAATCCAGGTTTGCCACAACGAAAGGCAATTTAACATTTTGTAAAGCAGTCATTGGAGCTAATTGGAATCTAATGATGTATAGTGAAAATAATTGCTTGCAAAATAAATTTTGTAAAGAAGACTATTGTATTAAATGGCATAGAAAGAATAGGTCTAGCATTCTTTCTCCCTAGTGATTTTGAGACAAAGAAGGTGTGCATGCAAAAACAACATTAATTGTACCACAGAGAAGAATGCAGAGCCAGATGGGTATCCCTATGTTGAGCAATGCCAGAAGCCACCAGGGAAAGGAAGAAAGGCAAATTGAATGACTATAGTTGAAAGCCTGTAGCTCCAAAACATCAAAACACCTCATTAACATTCCTTCCCCTGAACTCTATATATCACTTTTATTTTCTCTCACTTTTTTCCCACAGTAGCTGAAAGATCTATCCTTGATTCTCATATTTACTTTTAATAATATAGCCTGAAGAGACTCAACAAAAATATGTGTCCCACAATATTGCATAGCCGTAATCTCGTACATGATACTTATTGTTAAAGCCACTTGTAATCGTTAATAAATGCTTCAAGAGAGAAGGAACTGTCTATTGACAGCATGAACACTTACCTTACTGATGATCTTCTGGTATTATCTAAGTCACACATGAACTCATATTGGTTCCAGCCTACCTCTTTAAACAATCTAAAGGCCAGTGGTTAAAAAAATAAAAATAAAAATAATCCCCTGGAGTGGAAAATACAAGTTAGTTGAGTGAACGAGATTAAAAGACATGCCCCTCCCAGAGGAGATGAGGGCATCTACTTGCAAACAAGGTTAAGCAAAATGAGACTTGAGATACACTTGGGTCCATCCAAGGTCTACTTTTACTCAGTAGTGTATTTTATTTTTTTTTCAGGTCATGAAAGAAAGGAAGGAGGAAACTAAGGAAAGGAGGTAGTAGAGTAGGGAAGATGGAAGGAAGGAAGGAAGGGTTCAGCAGACTTTGTCTCCAAAGTATCTGAGAAGTCTCTTCTGAACACCTTCCCTTGAAACTTCACTTCATAAATCCCACTTCCAACAGCCAAAATAGAAGGGAATTCAGGTTGAATAGGTTTCTGACCTACAGCTTCTGTTCGTCATCCAAATCTTAAATTCAAGGTTTTTCAAAACCAGGAACTAGAGCAAACACTCAGTTGTAGTTAAAGTACATAGTAACAAAATTATTATTTTTTTAAAGTTAGCAATACGACTGAGAATTTTTAATGTTGTCTCTCCACACAGGTAAAGACTGTTAAAGGTTCTTAGAAAAAATTACTGGAATGATGGATGCAGCTGTTTATGCACAACTCTGAAAAGCAGGAATTCAGAGTGAAAGGAAGGGTTAACTTAAGGGACATTGCAGTGACATTGACATGTTATTTTATGCTTGTCACCATTGTGACAGTTAAAGAAGTGCCTTCATTTTTTGAAAAACTGTAAATGACCAATTATAGATAATGGGAGACCGTAACTTTTATCTTAATCCTCAATTATTGTATGTATCAGAAGGACACCATTGAGTGCCTATATGCTGTTAAATTTGATCTGGATCTTATCCCCTCAATGTATGTAATTGGTTTCTGTGCCCATTTTAAATGACTCTTACTCCGTGAATCTTCTCCCGCAAGAATAGCAATTATGCATCTGATTTTAGTAACTGGTATAGACCCATAAGTCTCCAGGTACTTACAAATGGTTATACAGGATTTCTAACTCTATGTATGTAGGCTAAAGGAAGTATTTGAAAATCATTACTGCTCAGGGACACAATCTCATGCATTTTCTGTCCTCAAAGGAGTGAGAAACAGCCAGGGGCAAACCTCACTTCTTTCACTGGCAGCAGAATCTGGATGCAGATAAGCTATCAGGTACACAGTGAGGACATGAACTCTCTAATGTGGTGTTGAGATTCACCACTCTTCAAGGGCTGTCTGCTTGCAAAGAGCAAGAAGTTCATGGCAGTGGCTAAGGCAAAGCCAACGAGAGTGCTGCATGAATCCTCAAATCCCGCTCTCCCCCTGCAGGTGTTTGGAATGCTACTTCAATCATGGAGCATCAGAAGCAAAAGTAGCTCTACCACTTAACACAGAGAATATGATATTTTCTGTTTCTCTTTCTTTGTGCAGAGGAGGGGTTATCTCACATTCAGCTTCAGAAAATCCAGAAGGTTTCGCAGCACAGGATGGCACAGACCAAAGTAGAAGCAGATTTATGTCTCACTATCAGAGAAGGTTTGCATTGGTTTCAAGCTTAAAAGCTGCTAGCCAGAATCTAATTCAAAGTATTTGTTCTCAAGAAAGGCTCAGGGCCAGTATTGAATTAGGAATAGCCAGTGCTATCCCACTGTATAACTGCTTTGAGGGGAAATGGTTTGGCTTCAGTGCAGACTTTTTATTTGAGGTATAACAAGGGTTAACACTTTCTTTCTGCACAATGGACTATATTAATACATCAGTCTTTCACTTGTGAGCTTAGTAATAAATAAATAAATAAAATACAAATTGCTACATCCTGTGAGGTCAAGTTTCCTGCAGCTTGGTAGGTCATGGAAAGAGAAAACAAAGGAGAAAACAACCGAAGAGATTGGATAAAGGAGCACAATATGCAGGAAGATGGAGTCTTCTGTAAGAAATGTAGGGGAAAACAGAAAAAGAAAAAAATGGGAGAAAAATAAAGCAGAAGGCAAACAAGGAGTAGGGAAAGAATCAATGAAGAGTGGAGAAAAGAACTTGACCACTTAGGAAGTAAAAAGGCAAACCATCTAGGACAACATAATACAGAAGCAAGTACCGAATGCTTTACTCCTCCTCTTTTAGGTATGCTATTCTGCCTGATCTCTTAACAGAAGTCCTCACTTTGTCTGTCTTAATAGAGCATCCAGTTTTCCAACTTGTTGGTTTATTTATTAAATTTTCTTTTTTTAAAAAAAAGAACACCAGGAGCAAAGAGACATATCACAATAGAAACCCTGCTTGTGAATCAGATTTGGAGCTAGGATGACGTATACATCACTATTTGCCTATGGTGTTAGGCAACATGCAATCCCCTTTCTTTTTAATTGATGAAAGAATTCTTTCCCTAGGCAAAAGTGGAGAGGTCTCCTCCCCCTCCCACCAAATTTCCATCACTATAAGTTATTTGTATTGTAAAGAAGTCAGCTGAATTATCTCTCATTTCATCCAGGGGTTTGTAACTTTTAAAATTGGAAATTACTCTGGTGATCTTCTTCCTTTGTGACGTCCCAGTCAAAAACAGAATCTTCATACGACATCAGATCTGCACAAAGAAAAGCTGTGCAAAGTATCATCTTTTTTGCATAGCTCTGCCTGTATCTTAGTTGTACACATAGCTCTGTAGAATATATATTTTTCTTAAGGCCATGAATTTTCCTTTGAATCCTTTTTTTTTGTTGTTATTTTAAGCGCTGCTGGGTACCCCTAATTTTAAGAATGAAGTTGTTGTCTTCATGTTGAACTTACCTGACAGGAATCATCTTCAGTTTTTGAAACCCATTCCTCTTAATTTGCTTCTCTGACTTGAACCCCACTTGTGCTAATTTCCTTGATAGTCAAACTAGCCTCTTGGGTTGTTCAGCAACTTAATTATCCTATGTTTCTAGTTTTCTCTATATTTTTTCCCCTACCTTTTTTTTTGGCTTTTTGCCTTTGGCTTTTTTACTTCAATTTTATTTTTTCTTTGAACCTTTGATTTTTTTTACTCTTTTTCATACCATCAAATGTTTTTTATGTGTCTTTACACAAGCATAAGGCATTACTTTTCACTAAAAATAATCGTTGAAGGTCTCACAGAAATAACTTTAGCAGTTTTCACTATAATCAGCTGAGTTTCAAAATATTTCCTCATTATTAATAACCTTTTCTGGTTATGTTCCTTGCCATGCCTTTAAAGTGATATTCATTTCAATATGATGAAAGAAAGCTTACATCCAGAGGCCTCATATGCTACAGTACTTTTAGTATGAATTTGTATGTCTAAAGGACATAAATGTATTTATTCCAGTTTTAGAATAAATTAGTTAATGACAGAGGAGATTACCAATAGCCTTGATATTAACCAATGTACTGTATGACTTCCTAAAAAGTTGTTGAAACACAGCATTTAAAATTTGCATGTCAGCATCTCAAAATGTTTATGTGCAATATTTGGAAAATATTTAATATCTTTTGACATGAATTTTGCAAGAAAGAGCAGGAATTCTTTCGTTTAAAATTGTCATAGGCTAGTTATGCGGTTGCGGATACCTTAGCAATATTTTTCCTAGTGCTCCGGTGCTCTTGTCTATAATCTCCCTTCTGTAATGCATCAGAACATTGGCCTAATTTTTATGCCATCAGTGAACACTTTGCTTTTAACTTTCACTTTCTTTTCTTTTTTTAACTGAAAACCTGAATCGAGCCTTTTAATACTTCCTACTTTGTTTCCTTAAATAAAAACAAATGTTAGAAGTGATGCATCAGTGGCATGCATTAATCATGACTAAAAGCTGTGGCCATGGCTACATGAATAAAACAAATATTTTAAGGGCTTCTTTGATGCCAGTTTTCCTTCTTCTTCCTGTGTACTGGATGACTGACTTTTTTTTCCTTACTTATTCTAAAGAGGTCACTTGGGGATCAATTATGGTGAAGGCTTCAGTGTTTCTTACAACATGTACCTCAACCCATTCTTTCTTTGGCTCAGCTTCCACCAAAAAGAGGTATTTTTCTCTCCTGTGTCACAGATATGAGTTGTAATAGAAAATCCTTGAATTAGTGACAAAAATAAGCCAGGAGGGAGAAATAATCAGTAGTATATCACACCACTGCCCCGTGATAAAGTTGTAAGTGATGGTATTTCAGTACATACTGTTAACTGCAGCATACCTGTGGGAAGTTGAGTCCGTTCTACATTCCTGAGCTAGCATATTGTGCTACATTATTTCAGTGAGGTGAAGAAAGGCCTTTCCTAATGATTAAAGAGCATAGAAGTGTATCCTTGCTTTTCCTCTGATATGGAAATTAGAATAAGTCTGTCTTGCATTATCCCTCCCAACACTTCTACTCAATCATCTGTATATGCAGGAGCAAATAAGATTTGGATAAGTTTAGCACTGTGGCAAGAAGGACATTGCTTATATTTAATACAGAAATCATTTAGGTTTGCCAGAACCAGGAACACGGTTTGAGAACCAGGAACAGAGTCTGAAAAGTATTGCAAAGTTTTGACGTGTAGCTTTGTTTCCCAACAATCAAATTCAATCCTACCAAAGAGATGTGGGACATAAAGGCATGCAATGTCTCACCTCAAAACAATCAAAGCATGGGCATAAAAGGTATTTTCCAGGCCTCTGAGTTACACTTAAGTAGGAAAATGAACCTAAATTTCCTCATATCTGGGGAATATCATAAGTTTCTTAGTAGAAAACACTAAAATTTAACTACCATATTGTGGGGAATAATAATGCTCAAAAAAGACTGCCTTTCCAGCTCAATCTTAGGGAGGTAAGACCTGACAGTTTCTGACTCTTCCTAACCTAATAATCAGTATGGCTGAGTGTCCTATTCATCCAACTGGTGGAGCAGCCTTTCTTGAACAGAAATTCCCAAATATGAGGTCAATGACAGTGAAATGCCTGCAAATAATTTTTGTTGTAGTGAATTGACATTACCTGAGAGAAAAAAAACCCACAAAACATTGCCAGAATATTCTGTCCAGCCAGCTCCACAGATCCTCCCTATAATACTGCCCACACAGTTCTTACCCTTGACAACAGGGTCAGAATAGGCCTGACTGGAAAGTATAAACAAGGACAGTACACTGGGTCGACTGAAGCAACACCACTTTGTTGTAATTTTAAAATCCATTGGACTACCTAGAAGTGCATAATTACTAATTGACTGGAGGGATGAAGACAGTCCTAATTTTGCTGAATTTATCTGTTAATTTACTGTTTGTGTATGTGCCTTGACAGAGCTGGAGACTAAAGTCTCCTGCTAAGATACAAAATGCTATTAAATAGGCACTAAACTTAATTGGGTATTAGGCTAGATGGGCTAGCCAAAAGAAGGAAATGTGGTACACTTACATTTGCACCTACTCTTTAGACCTACTCTAATAAAGGCTTTGCCACTATGAGTGCTGAGTAGTTCAAATTCACTGTAACAGGTTTGCCATATGGACTCTTGCCTACTATTAACTTGAATCAGACTGTCAACAAAGCAACTTTTTGCTTGCAGAAAAGAGCTTGATGGAATTATAGATCTCCATCAAGTTTGACAGATTTGAATTACTGACCTAGAAAGGAAAACATTCATATTCTTTTACCAATACCCAAATCCATCCTATTATTTTTTTTACTACAATTTTAATTAAATGTGATGGGAAAAGGGTTTCAAGATTTGGTTCACAGCACTCCACTATGTACATTTTTGCCTTCTTAAGCATGGCTGTTTTTAGACTTACAGTGTAGCAAAGATTGCCTATATTTGTAAGGGCAGACACAACATGAAAGACATATGAACATGTGCTGCAACAAAAGATATCCCAACAGAAATGAGGAGAACTAGAATAGCAACATATAACAGAAGACAAAAGAAATTAAGTATCAGTCCAGAAAATTTAGAATGCAGGTATAATCTGAACCTCCCAAGGTGAATTCTACTGGAGTCAGCTGATGCCTACTTCTTCTTATTAAGTTCATCACAGAGGACATCCATCTAGACCAGCTTTCTAGCGGTCAGTGAAGCTAATTAATTCTTCATAATTTTGTTTAACTTTGTAATATTAAATATCTTGCTCTCTTCCCTCATATTTCTGCAAACTATTAAAAAATCAGCTAAGCTTTTGGAAAGTGGGTAAAACTTTGGCGAAGATCCTTCTCTGGAAATTTTTTACAGTTTGTATTTTACTATTTTAAAGTAAATATCAAAGCAAGGTTTGAAAAAGGTATCATATAGTCAAGAATACTTAAATTGGGCAAGGTCTTGAAGAATGGGTTCTAAAATGGGCAAGTTGTCTTGAAAATGCATAACTAGGAGGTGAGGAAAATGGAGAACAAAAGGGTACTATTAAGAAAAACAAAATAGCAATGGTCTTAGATAATACACAACCATATTAATTAACTAGAACTAAACAAATTGTTACCTTTTTTTTAAAATTCAAACTTTAGTAGTAGGTTAAAAACTATGAAAAAACTTTGTTTAGTAACATTGCAATTATATGGCCAATCTGCCAATTGTAATAGTTTTTATAGTTCACCAAAGGTGTTACAAATCACCTTACTAAAGATCTAGCATCTAGGAATTAGTTGTCTCCAAGCACATCCAGACTTCATCACTGTTTTGTTTCATGTAGATAATAATGTTACTGATTTGTAAGAAAACATTTCAATTTTACCCAGCTTCCCCTTTTCATCTCCAATTGTATTAAAAACATCATTTTTCTGATTATGACCACATAAATATAGGATGTACACACTTTATGAATAAATACATAAAATAGAAAAGCCATTCCCATTGTACTGTAAATGTTATATAATAGACAATCCCATTGCACTGTGCAACTATCTATATATGTGTTCCAAATACAGATCCAGATATGTCACCCTTCAACACTCTGGATATTCTCCCAGCAGTGCTTAGAATTATTCTACCATGCCATCTGCTGTTGCTGCTGAATGCAGGTAGTTGCTGCAAGATTCTGCGTTTGTGGGAATTCTCAACATTTATTTTTTTGCCATTGAAGCTTGGCACGTAAGAAATTTCTGTGTTCTAGGAAATTCCACTGATGGAAAATATTTCCACATTTAATCAGACTATTTTTTAGCGGAAATATATTTTTCATCTTAAAACATGGCAGGTCATACTGGTTTGTTACCTTATTTTGTCATGCTTGATTGTTTAAAAATAAAACCAAACTGATTTGGAAATGAAGTCTTGAAATTCCTTGTTTTCAAACCTTCAGGTCAAAACATTCAGACCTCAAAATACTTCTTCCAAAAAAGTTTAAACTGAACAATACAATCAGCCCTAAGCCACAAGGATGGCATTCTAAAAGGTGCCTAAACTCTCTTCTGTAATGATGGAAAAGAGAGAGGCACCTCCATTCATTGTTGTCTGAAACAGGAGGGATAATTTACCTCAGTATAGGTTGAATCAGGCTTCATTGATTATAGACAGAGTCATGATACCTGCCTGGATAGTTGCTGAACTTGTAGACAATTAAGAATGAAGGTCTCAAACCTGCCTTTTTCTGACAAATACATGTTTGATACATCCTCATTCATGTTATCGGTAAACTGACTTGATTTTATGTCCTCAAATTAATTTTATTTCTCCAAACAGTCCAGGACAGTTAATTGATTGTGCAATGGATAGTATCTCATTCTCAGTTTGTATGTTATGATGTTTGTGTACATTATTTCCTCATTCATTTGAAAAGTTGTCTGTGGTGGATGGAGCACTCCTGTAAAGGGAGAGATTGCTCCTTCTCTGGGAGCAGCCGAGCATAAGCCAAAGTAAAGGCATCCACACCAGTAGCTCTGGCAAAGGCATCAGAGAACAAACAGTCTCGGGGCACCTGCCACTTCTTGTCTTGGTATATCAGTGGTATTACTGACTCCCATCTCTGAGGCAGGCCACAGAGATGACAGAAAGAGAAACTCTTCAGAGGCCAAAAGGGACCTCATAGAGTCTGCTCCAACTCAGAGCCACTGACCTGATAAAGCAAACTTGTAAGTAGGAATCAGCCTGCAAGGCTGCAGTGGGAGAATATTTTATAATTCTTATAATTTCTGTTCACTTGCAGCTTTCGTCATTTGAAAGTTCTGAAAAAGTTTTTAATTTACTTTTTTTTTTTTCTAATTTTAATCTTTTGGAGAGCTGTCTCTACAGAAAAGGTCTGGGCAAACTCGTTTGACTGACTCAGTTCCACCACAATATACATCCACACAATAATTGCATTGCATTTCCTTCAAGAATTAAAGATCTATGTATGCTAAAGATCCTCTGTTATCAACGTCCTAATGTTTTCATGAATGAGAAGAAACAAAAAATCCCTGCGTGATAGTCCAGGGGCCGTATTTTATTAGCTTTGGTTTTTTCATTGTCATTTTGGGAACAGGAAAAAGAAAGTTGTGAAAAAGATATAAGTTAATACTCATTCACTACAGTGGAAAGGGTACATGAATGGTTTCTCAATTTGATCATAACCTTAGCAAAAGTGACTTGAAGGAAGAAATAAAGTCACATTTATATCTGATTAGATTTTACAATTATTGTTAGACTCAGTTATGGGAAACACAAAAGAGGAAAACAGGAAATAAGTAAAGATTAAAAATGACGAAGGAGCTTAAGTAGGGTCAATATAATGCCCAGTAAGTGAATTCAGGATGACTCTACCAGCAATATTCTGCAATGACTTAAGAGGAACAAGGCTGCTGTAAGCAAGGCTTAGAGAACAGATGTTGTCATAGTTAATGTAGGCAATAATAAAAGCTTGCACAAATGTTTTGACTGTGTGCACAGTTGGACTGACAAGGTTTGAGAGAAACCCAGTGAAAGCATCCCCCTAGAGACAGCATGAGTTTAAGCTTTGACATCAGTGAAGTAATTTGGAGAACAGTGGTGTTGCTGCCTGAGATGGAAAATGAATTACTGAAACATTTTGAAAGATAAGATCAAGAGATTAATTTTGGCCATAATGGATTTTAAATAACAACTGGACACAGCTATTTGTGAAAAGCAGGCCAAGATCTTTGACTGGATGAAAGGAGAAAGATCTTCAACAGAAAAACTGATTTTCAAGTAATTTAAATATCTTCCCGATACTGTTTGAAAGTCACGCTTGGAAACAGGCAAACTACACTTTTGCTATAGCCTGGAGGCCGAAATAACAGAGAAGAGGTCATGAACACCACCAAAAAAAAAAAAGAAAAAAAAATAATTCAAGGTGTTGTTAAAATAAGGAAGTCAGTGCTACCAATAAAGGTAAATATATCACTTCTGGAACATTTATTTACACCCAGTTTGAATTAAATTTAAAAGGTTCACTACTTAACTTCCCCCCCAGAACGTCCAGCTATAGCCTGCAATACATTTAATATTACACTTTAAACTTTTACAAGGTTACAGATCTAAAAGGTCTGTGTCTTTGCTGTAAAAGAAGCCTTTCTCTGTTTTATTTTTTTTTTCCTCCTTCTCCCTCCCACTTCCACACTTTACTGGGAGGCAGTTTATCTGTTGAAATATATTGAAAGTTTGTATCTAAAATAAATATTCATAATGTAAGATTTTAATAAACTGCGACAGACATTTTTATGCTGCCACTAACAAAACAACTGAATTTAATTAAAAAAGAAGATGAAAGAGTGTGAAATGACATGAGCTTGTTTCACACAGAGTGCCATAATAGATTCAAGAGCCACCAGAGATCAAGAAAAAGGGAGGGATGAGAACGGAAAGGAATTTTGCTGGAGGGGATCTCGCTTGCTGGAATTGTAGCTCATAGGGAGAAAAACAAAAATAATAAGAAAAGGTACAGGAGCCTCTGTTGTAGATAAACCTTATAGATAAGCTCCATAAATTTGCAACCATCTCCAGTTTCTTATATTTAACGTTTGCTTTTAAATCCACATAAAACTGTAGAATCCTCCCATGGTTCATGGCTTTTCTATCTTTCTCTTTTCCTTCTCTCTCACATAGAGAAAAGAGCCGAGCATCTGGTTTTGCAATTTGGAGTTGTGCCCTTGGCTCTCAATAAATTAACATATGATCAAACCCATTTGCACCTGTGGAAACTGGTAGTCCCTAGCCAACATTATTTATTTTTTTCACTTGATTCTGCTAGATTTTACTAAACTTTGAAAAGTCAAGTCCAAAAATAGAGCAAAACCAAGCAGTCTAAATATTGACTCATAGTATGTTTATTGAATGTATTTCAATCAATTACTTTTTTTGTATCTATTTGCATTTTTTGCAAACTGAAAATTTTCATAAAAGAACATTGCATGTTGATAATACAGTCCTGTTTTCACAACCAAAAGATGTGAACATTGAGGGTATTAACCTCTCAAACACTGAAGAGAGAACTTCTGTAAGAAATAGTTAAATAAGACTCACAAAGCCGTTAACCTTCTAAACTTCTTCATATATTTTCATATCACCACTGATAAACACCACACCTTTGTCATACACTTCACAAATCTATAAAAATATGACTCTATGACCAAAAGAATATTTTCTTTAATGCTAAAGTAATGCCACACAAAGACACTTTTTTGCTTGAAATTAAAGACCAGCAGGTGAGTTGGGTATCCCAAGGCAAAGTCAAGGATCATTAACCAAGAAAAAAGTTACTGTTATCCTGACTGTACATCAGGAAGGTTATGGCTGTTGCAAACTGCACTCAGATTTTTCTTTTGGGTGTTTCTTGAAAAGATTACGTTATATAAAAGATCCACTTCTCTCGCTTTAGTTTTTCAACCAAATTGAATGTTTATCTTTGTATCAGAAGAAAGCAAATTTATTTTGAAGTTAAAGAATTAGGTTTGATGACACTTAGGAGGAGGGATGCAAATTTCAGGCTGATATATGTAACTGGATCCATAATACAAGTTTTAACAGAGATTAAACCTTGTAACATGGATTAAATAACAGAGATTAAATTAAAACTAAATCGTAAGCAATTATATGTCTAATATTCCAGTTTCTGTTTGACAGATTCAACTTCATCAAAGCAAACAGAGCAAGAGCAAGAACAAGGAGTAAGGAGAAAAAAACCTCAAAACATTTTTCAAAGATAGGATGGATGTGAGTGGTAATAATCTGGTTTTAGATCAGCCCATATAGTTGGAGAAAATGTAAAAAAATTATATCATGCCCAAGGCCTTTAGGCTTTTTCCCCTTAATTTTATTAACTGTGTAATTTATTAACAATAAAAGATACTGCATTTCCCTGGGTTTTTTCCTGTTACATCTTTAGACCTATTATAGCTGTAATAGTACAAGCTGTCTGCAGAATTATTACATGTTTTTGTCCACGAACATTAACGCAAATAGATTTTTATGCAACCCAAAAGTTGTGATGTGTCCTTAGGGAAATGCCTGGGTTTGCATATGAATATTGATATGATATCTGAGCTTCAAATTTTCTTTCCTAGTAAAGCTGCAGTCATTCAATAGAGAGCAGTTGAAATGTGAAATGGTAGGGGTCTTTCACAGACTGTGAATAATGAACTTCAGATAGTTGAAGGCATCTTCAAAGTGAACACATCAAACAACTAACTTGCCATATGTTTGTATCTAGTCTTCAGTTAACAATTGCAAAATAATAATAACAATCTGAAGCTGCTTACATATAATTTACAAGAATAAAGGGCTAAATAGTTTGCCAACTTAAGATACGAAGAAAGTTCTGATGGACAAAAAGGTAGTCCTTTTATAGTAAAGATTTCACTGACACAGTCAGTGAATAGTTCAGAGATTTTTGGGGGGATCTGGTAAGATAAAATTACCGCAGCTATTTCCTTTAAGACTAGTAGTACTTTTAGAAAGTGTCATGGTTTCAGCTGGGATAGAGTTAATTTTCTTCCTAGTAGCTGCTGTGTTTTGGATTTCTTATGAGAATAATGTTAATAACACATATTGTTTTAGTTGTTGCCAAGTAATGCTTATATTAAGTCAAGGACTTTTCCAGCTTCACATAGAAGATGAGAATAGACAGGAAAAGCTGGCCAAAGGAGTATTCCATACCATAGACGCCATGCTCAGTATCTAAATGGGGATTGGCTGGGGGCCAGGAATCACTGATCACTGCTCAGGATGGGCTGGGCAATTGATCACCAGGTGGCAAGCAACTGCCTTGTGCATCACTTGGTTTGAATATTCTTTCATCATTATTATTGTTATTATTTTCTCTTCCCTCACTGTCCTATTAAGCTGTCTTTATCTCAACCCACAATTTTACTGTTTTTTCCTGATTCTTTCCCCCATCCCACTGGGTGAGCTGCACGGTGTTTGGCTGCCTGCTGGGTTAAACCGTGATAGAAAGTAATAATAAAAGTAAAATAAAATAATTCAAAAACATAGCCCTATTTATGCTAATAAATTGCTTACTTTTCTTTCTCAGGATATTCATTTTATGTAAGCAGAATCTATATTTGTCAAATAAAGGATGCTCATTATAGAATAACTTCATAGCACAATGCATTGCAGTGAAATCATTCTGTAACGTTGTGTGTCCTTCATGATTTTATTTGCCTTACGACCACATTTCTGTGTCTTTACCTCTCACACCCTTGTAAATCTTGCAGTTCCTCTCCAGTAGCTTACTCCACAGCTGCCCCAGATGGACGAGTGACAGCATACGCTGTGGCTGTGCGCAGGCTGTGTGTGCTCCTGCAGCCAGCCACTGTGTGCGGGCTGATAGGCTTAACAGCTGGCCACACAAAACTGGTAATTGCTGATCTCATGAAACTTGCTGGATTTTAATTATCTTTGTGACCTTTAATCCTCTGTAAATTTGGCTCAAACCGATAAATACATCAAAAACTTCTTGGAGAAAGACAGACCATATGATTGCAGTACTGCCTTGTTTCTAAAAGAAATCCTAAGAAATATTTCTGAAGTGACCTCAATCTGATGACAGCAGGTCAGAAAATTAAGGATCAAGGTCACAATAGTTTTTGAGTCAAGAGAGGGACATTAGCATTAACATTCAGTCCAAGATACAAGTCAAATCTTGGAGGATAACAGATTTTATTTTAGGCTTTTACTGAGACTGAATTATTTTCTGGAATCTGTTTACATAGCTATCAAAAGAACAACTGCAGAAAAAAAAATGAGTTAAACATAACCAAGTGCATGGAAAGATATGTCAAAATGCAAACTATTTCAGTATGAGATTAGGACTCACAATCAGTGACTGGTATACTCAAATTTCAGGTTAACTTAGTCCATCACTGTGTCTGCTGAAATCCAAATGTTTGAGAAATAATGCATGACTGGGAAATGTAATGAGCAGGAGGCAAAAGGAGAAGCAGAAAGCAGCAGATAACTGATCTTTACTTCATAGGAATTTTTATAGCAAAGAAAATTTTGCAAAGTCAAGTGCTCTATGGTAAGTACTTTTGGTGGCTTTTGGGTTACACTGTGGAAAAATAAGTCAGCAAGCATGTATTAAATCACAGTAAAATGCTACCTAACTCAACTAGCAAAAAAAAAAAAAGGTTGGAATGTGTACATAAACTGTATGTCAAATAGTACTGAATAATGAACACGTTTGTAAAAATCAAAGATCAGGAGAAAATTTATAATGAAAAAGTGGGTTATAGCTGTTGAAAAAGTCCCATAAGAATAGTTCATCCATCTATAAGTCTGAAAAGACAGAAAATCATATTCATATTCATAGTCAAAACATTTTAAATGCATAGTATTACTGCAAGATAATTTTTAAAGAAGGTGAAAATCAACACATGACAGTTTTATTGAAGGTAGCTTGGTGGCACCTTTTATACTAACTCTGAATCTACTACACTGAAAGCAACGGTCACCTCAAAGCCCTTAGAATGTCAAGATTTCCCTACTACTTCTGCCATTTTCAATCTTTGTGACACATTCTGTTACATGTTTTGGTTCTCCAGATTCAGAATTATGCTTCCCAAAAATCAATGCAAGAGGAATCTCTACCCCTTTTTCATTAATCCTCACAAGATTTGTTGGTAGGAACTTGTCTCTTCATGGTCTATGTTGCTCTTACCCCCTTGGGAGAAAAGCAATCATGATCGCCTGGAATCAGGGACATAAAAATACAGCAAAGATGTACTTCTTTGATCATTTAATGTGGCTCAGAAGGAGGTGCTCTTTCACACTGTCTAATAAATATCAAAGTACACTTGGATGGAACACATTTTTCAGTAGCAGACAAATGAAAGGTATGCTCTGGCTGAGACAAGCACCATACATTATTATGTCTCCGTACTTCTCTTGCCTCCTCAAAAGAATGGGTAAATACATAGGCTATTCAAAGAGCTTCCATGAGAGGATTTTAACTACAATACTGCTCACAGAACTGTTTAAATGTAGGACCAAGAGGAAAAAAAGAAAAAAAAAAAGCCTTGTCCCATTGTTAAGTTCAAAGATTCTCCCTGAAGAGCATTCATGATGTCAGAGAAAATAATCAAATATATAAAATAGGGTAAACGAATACAGTAAGTTAGATATAATTCCAAGTCAGCTTGAACACTACACATTTAGGAACATAGACATTTGAAATACTCCAGGACTGTGAACATTGGGATCAGAAATACTACAACAAGGCTGTGAAATGTAGGAAGGTTAAACACGTATGCACGTTTCTTCCTCTTATAACTCATCAGAAGGTTCTGAAGTGTTGCTAATGAAGTCAACTTCAGGTCAGTATCAATATACCATGTGTTTATGTACTTACTAAATTAAGGATTCTAAAAAAGAAAGATATAGCTAAAGGTGAAAAACAATAAACTATTTTCACTTGTAGGGAAATCTTATAAGAAGATGTGCATATTTAGTAGAAGCCACTGAAGATAGCAACGCAATTTTTCTTATAGGCCAGGAATCTGTATTTCCATCTTGCAAAAAACCAAGAAGCAAATGAGAAAAGTGAATATAACAAATACAAATATAAAATCAAACCAACAAAGTTGACATAGCTATAAACTAAAGTATAAAATCGCTTTAATATTCTGGAAGAATATCATTCCTATATATAAGAAAGTCCAAACAAATTCAGTGAAAACAAGTCCTCTTTAGCCACTTAAATCTTCTAGATTTTCATCTTTGAACTACATTTTTCTGGGGTACAAAGTAAGTCCAAGACTTTATTTTGTGTCATGTTAGCTAAATCTGTAATGGACATTCTAAACCTACACTCTGGGTGTTTGTTTTAATCTGAAATGTGAAAAGACTGTGTACCATTTCTCCACTGTAAGAACAACTGGGGCAGTGCAACCAAGAAGTAGAGAATACATTTTCTCTGTGTTTCAGCATTTTAAAGGCTATGCAGAAACAAGACAGCTTTGTTTTCTTGTATTCTGTATCAGATCTGAATGAGGCAAAATGACTATGTTCCCTTTGGCTGTCTTTATGAAGAATCATTTCTTGTCACTTTATATTCATGAGGTAATTCAATTTAATGCATGTTTTTATCAGATGTCTAAGAGGCGCTGGGAAGCGGATGACTGTCTGGGTCATTTGTGTAAGAAGCACCTTAAAGTACAGAACTGTTAACTTGAGGATAAAATAAAATATTCATAATTTCAAAGCTAGATCTAAATTAAACAGTCTTTTTATTGCTGTTGTTTACCACACAACACAACAAAACAAAACTTGAAGAGGAACTTGAAAACACTATAGAAGTTCTTCTAACTTTTGCTAAATTCTCGGTCATAAAGAATTTTTCATTCATGAATGGAACCCTGCACCTAAGCTCTTCGGAAAGAAAATGCTAACAAGTTAATATTCATGACCAAAAGGGAAAGATCCCATACAAATTTGCACTAGGTAAGGTCCTGAAATTCTTCTCTAATACTGTTGCTATCAGAAGGAGATACAAGCCTCCTCAGGCTTTATCTCCCGTGAGCCTCTCCTTTTTAGTCTGTTCCTCTCAGGCCTTTCTATGACTTTCATTCTTTTTATAGTTTGCAATCAATTACACTATGTTGGTGGAACAAACGTGTTATAATATTCTAATTGGGATGTGTTTTGCCCTTTTTTTGCTGATGGCGATGATAACCAAAAAAATTCTATCATCTGCCTCACTTTGTTTACATAATATGTAAGTAGCACTAGTTATAGTAAAAGGGGTATTAACGTTTTAAAGTGCATTAAGGAAATTCAATGTAAGGTTCCCCATAAGTATAATAATGATCACCTACATATTATAGACCATATCTATATACCTATATTTACTTTTTCTTCTCTGTTTTATGATTTCTAATTGACTCTTGAAAGGAATCAAATTGAACAGAATTTAAAACTCATTGAAATCGAGTTATCTCATTGAACTGTAAGAAGATTGCTATTAATCCATTGGGAAACTCAAGATCTCTATCTAAAATGTAAGTCAGAACACTCTGTGTTATATCCCATTTTTGGGAAAAAAATAAACAAAACCAAAAAGTCCAACACAATGCTAAAATAGCTGCAGAAAGTGGCCACTCACTTTTCTGTGTCAGGGTGTCTGAGCAGCACAGCACCTTTTCATTAAGAAACAGACATTTTCAGTGCTCTTGGGCCTTTAACCTTCATAATCTACTACCTTTATCGTCATGTCTGTGGAAAGTAGCATTAAAGTATCTCATTATCAGAAAGCTGCAGTTGGGAGAAGGTACATCAGAAGACATAGTCAGGTGGTACATTTTTGAGAGTACCAGTTCATTCTGGTTGCATTTTTGACTTAGTAATTGTAACTTTCGTGGAAAATACATACAAAATGTATTCAAATTTGGACCATTTAAAAATGAAATATTATGGCAATTTCAACTTACTGATTTAGTGCAAATTTTAGCCTCACAAAATCCAGATGTATTAAAACTGCTATGAACAAAAGACAATTCAGGTGCCCAAATAACATAATATGTTATTATGATGCAATATTCATATTTTTTTTCCATTACAGAAATCCAGTATTACATATAGGTGTTAACACTAGGATCCTCTAGAAATCAAACACAAGATGTAAAAGTTTCATTAATTTTTGCTTCCTCCCTTTCCATTCTAAGCACCAACATTACACAAATACCACGTGAACTGCATCATTTACTTACAAAAGACCATTTCAGTATTGCTTGCATTCTATTCGGCAAGCAGACTTTAGCTTGATCTGTCTATACACAGGATTAGCTGGCAGCTGTACAGTATAGTTCATGATGCGCTGAACTCAAGGTAGCAGTGTTAAGCCTGCCTCTCATTTACATTTATTAGTTTCTGCTTGCTGCTGCGATAACTAGTTTTCATGAAGGTACCTTTCAACCCGGACTGCAGTCAGAGCCAGCTTGTGGCGTTTTTTTGCAAAACACTGCATAGACAGTACTCTAAGCCACATGTTAGGGGCAGCAAACAAAAACACCCAAACCCTGTAACTCCGTGTGATCCGGAGGTTTCAAAGCTAAAGAGGAAATAATCAGAAATCCTACTGCCTTATTTTCAGTGTCTCACTAATTTAAACTAATTCATAATTATCTGAAGCTTTTCTTGTAAGTCCAAGGCTGGTCAACCAGTACGTGCTTATCTCTAAGTTTTATGTTTTGCATAAAAAAACATTAATGAGATAAACATCTTAGCAAAATAAGCATTGTAATACCAGACTTAGTCGAGGTTGTTAAACAGTAACAGAATCATTCCATTAAAAAAGTGAAAATCATTTAAACATTATTTCTAAAATGTATTACTTAACCTAGCTTGAAAAAATAGGGAGCCCAGTAGCAGAATCCTGAATATCCTCTGCTTAAGGTGTTGTATTTTTTAAATTCTTAAAAATGGTGTCAATTGCTCATTTTTTCAAAACCCAAGAGGCAGTTCACCAGCCAACTGAAATCATTCCACCAAAGCCTGTTCTGACTTCTTGTAAAAATTTGTCAGAAGAGGCATGAATCTGTTTTGAAGATATGCTTCCAGGTCTTCAAGATGAAAAGGCTTTCAGAGATAGGAAATGGAAGCTTAAATGATGGCTCCTAGAAGATAGGAGGAAAATGACTTTTTTTCTCAGATACCTATTCTATGGTAATAGATTATGGTTTAGTACATAATTTATTCATGTCTAAGTTTACCCATATGTCACTGTGCATAGAGAG
Organism: Larus michahellis; assembly: GCF_964199755.1. Classification (NCBI taxonomy): domain Eukaryota; kingdom Metazoa; phylum Chordata; class Aves; order Charadriiformes; family Laridae; genus Larus; species Larus michahellis. Next base: position 83,660,446 of record NC_133897.1, read on the forward strand.
ATTTGAGCAGGTGCAGTTCAGTGCCGTGCCATTTCTAGCCTTAGAATCAGTAGGTGCACTGACAGGAAGTCAGACAAGTACAAAAATGTCATCAGTTATATTATCTGTGGTTCCAGAACTAGCATGGTTCCTGCCAGCTTCACAGTTATCCTGTCTACTCTACTGTATGCTATGGACATGTCCTTAGAAGTCTATGTATGTCAGATGTTAAACATAAGTCTCATAACAACTGCTGTTTTTCTGGAAGATCCTGAGGCGAGAATTCAAAGCCCACATTAAAATCTCAGCTTGCATATTAAAAATTATGCTTGTAATTCCTCAAGTCATGGAAAAAAGCTTTGAAATTTCACAGGAAATATACCCTGAAGGACAAGAAAGCTGAGGGAAATACAAATGTAGACCCCCAAATCTTCCCCCCCCCCCTTTAATTAGTGTAATGTTTAAAGATTATAAAATCTTGAGATGATTTTGGTTTTCAGGTACTGAAAAAAGTCTTAAAAAAGAGAGGAAAAAACAGTCAGGATAGAAGCAACATCGTGGATATGTTTCTTTCACATACGACATAACTAAGGAACAACCCAGAATCTTTTTGGAAATATGTGGCTCCCAAAGGACAAACTACCTTTACTGCACCAAATATAGCTATTGGTGTGTGCCATGTGTGCCTTTATTACTCCGTACCTCTTAGAAAGTCAATAATAAATCTAAATGTCGTTGTTTCCACAGCACAGATCTACGTTTCGGCAAACTACTTTTAGCATCCATTACACCTGTTATATCTGGTACCATAACATCATATTCTTAACTTTTCTCTTTAATATACATTTCATTAAACCAACCATTTGTTTAGCATATGGTTATGCCAAAGATGAATCATGAAAACAATACTTCTAGCAAATACTACTAGCAAATAATACTTTTAGCAGTAAAAATTTTTATCAAGAGCTCGATTATTTAAAGACTCTGAGCACATCCTCAGAGGTATTGAGTGCTCTTGATTTTGCTAAATTCATTGGAAGTTGAGGATGCTTATCACTTTCTATGATGTTCTTAGCACTCAGCAGGAGTGGAAACATGGCAAACAGTTTTTTGACTGGTTATAAGGTGTTATGTCCATACTCTTAACAATAGTACTATCAAGGCTTCACTTCATATAAAGTCAAAAAACCATCACAGTCAAGTAGTCTAGCAGAATAATAGCAAGGAGTATGAAAATAAAGAGAAATAAAAAGTATATTTGTAGCGCCCATCCCCACAGCCTGAGCTCTTTGCTGTTTTTTGGCACCTCCTAAGTGCCCATTATTATAAGAAGTTGTCATAGGGGAAAAGGCAACACCAGAACCATGACACTGCTAAGTTCAACTTACTGAGCAGACCAAATAAGAGAGAGGCAGTGTCAGGAAAAGCTGACCCTCATGAGCGCACACACAATTACTCGAGACCTGCCCCAGTTATCATTGCAGTGACCAGCACAGTTCAGCCATGGGAACACAACGTTTGCTCAGGGCAGCCTCAATGTCTGGTTCCAGGCAGCGGCTCAGCATCAACATGTAACTTCCATCTTGGGTGCTCTGCTTCTTGAAGGCATTGGATGTCCATGAAATAACATTTCCCCCAGTCCTTGTTACTGGTGGGGTTAGATAGCAAGATCACATATAATTAAATCATTATCACAGTGCACCTTTGCACCTTCCCAGCAGTTTCAGGTATTGTTCTGTCACTTCTTGATCTGTACCAAGGCTCATCACACTCAATCTTTGTTTTCATTATCCTGTCATTCACATATCATTATGTTCATTTACTCAACTCTTGATCAAAGCAAGGTCATGATGCTCTTGTGTCAGGTGTAAAGGAAACATTCTTTCTTTTAGCATGCTCATTTATAATTAAATTAAGAAATTTCCTGAAGAATCATTGTGCACATTTTCTCTCCTTTTAGGGAAGAAAATGAATAACCTTACTTGATAGGCCAGATGTTTAGGTGACGTAAATCTTGGCAGCATGACTGACTCTAAATACGTCTAGTTCTGAGAAGGATGTACTCTCATTTCTCATTATACCTGAGTTTTTCCCACCCCACCACCTCTTGTGAATTTCATATCAGTTTGGCATATAGCATTCATCAAACATTAATGGTGATTTAATGTGAAATTAAACACTATTAGAACAACCAAATACCTTATCCTTGTTCAGAATTACTTGTCTGTTCCATCTATCATTTTACTTCTCAAGTCCCTTAATGTACTCTGCTGTCATAGCATCAGCTGATTTCCTCTGAAATGTAAAAATCTTTACAGTAATCTTTAAAAGCTTTCTTATAATTTCCTCTGTTTGGATAAGCAATTTATACTTATTAATCCCTAGCAGACACTGTCATATTCTGACAGGCCTATTCAGATAGTACTGAGAAGCTAAAATTACATCTTCCTTATTTCCTTTCTTGGGCCAGATTCTGCTCTCACTAATAATGTGAGTGTTCCAGACAAATAATGTTGCTTTAACCTCCCCTTTCAGGATTTTCCTGTGGAGAAGGACTCAGGGGTACTGGTGGATGAAAAGTTGAACATGAGCCAACAATGTGCACCCGCAGACCAGAAAGCCAACTGCATCCTGGGCTGCATCATAAGAAGCGTGGCCAGCAGGTCAAGGGAGGTGATTCTGCCCCTCTACTCTGCTCTGGTGAGACCCCACCTGGAGTACTGTGTCCACCTCTGGAGCCCTCAGCACAAGAAGGACATGGACCTGTTGGAGCGAGTCCAGAGGAGGGACAGAAAAATTACCAGCGGGATGGAGCACCTCTCCTATGAAGACAGGCTGAGAGAGTTGAGCTTGTTCAGCCTGGTGAAGAGAGGCTCCAAGGACACCATATTGCAGCCTTTCAGTACTTAAACGGGGCCTACAGGAAAGAAGGGGACAAACTTTTTAGCAGGACCTGTTGTGATAACAGGGGGAAATGATTTTAAACAAAAGAGGGTAGATTTAGACTAGATAAAAGGAAGAAGGTTTTTACAATAAGAGTGGTGAAACACTGGAACAGGCTCTCCAGAGAGGTGGTAGATGCCCCATCCCTGGAAACATTTAAGGTCAGGTTGGAGGAGGCTCCGAGCAACCTGATCTAGTTGAAGGTGTCCTTGCTTATTGCAGGGAGGTTAGACTATATAACCTTTAAAAGTCCCCTCCAACCTAAACCACTCTATGATTCTATGATTTTCAGAAAAAAATCCCCACATTTTTGTGGAAACATTTTTGTACGTCGGGTGCTGCAATGTAGCTAAGCAATTCTTTGGGATTTTCTTGTATTGCTTATGCTTTTTAAAAATGCATTGCATTAAAATAATTAGAATTAGTTTATTTCTTTATGCATTTACACAAAGTAAAAACCTAAGTTGAGTAGTACAAGACTTTTGCCTTGCTCTTTTCATTACCAGAATGATGCTCCATATGGTGACCCTTCCTCATGCTCAACACGGCTGGAGAAAATTACAGCAGAACACATGATTCCCGCCCAGTATGTTTCCAGAGAAGAGGAATCTTAAAATGGACATTAAAGTTATTTGTTTTGGAGGAGGTATCCAAATGTCATGCTGGTGGGCAGCAATATGAAAAAGCAAGATGGGCAGAATGCAAATTTTACGTTTTCCAATGAATATATAATAATTTCTATTGATGACATACATTTAAATAAGTCATTGTAAAATTAGTTAATACGTCTTGAAAACAACAGAACATATAAGAATTAATAAATTATTCATAATTAATATTTTTAACAGATGGATTTTTCCCTCTTGTCCTGCAGCCAATTCTCCTATTGGACTTCTCATTATTTTTAATGTAGCAAGGATTTCTCATTTTCATGTTTATAGTGCCAGACAACTATCTTGTTTTTGACAGCATGAGTGAGGGCTGATTGTTCCTAACCTTCTCACCTTTACAATTTTAAAAATCAACCCAGAACTATCCTTTCCTTCTGGAGACTCTTTAAAGCATTCTGATTTTTAGTAGGCAAATGTTAAATCCTTTTTTGAAAATCAGGCTCTGTAAGAGATACCACAAAATTAGGCCTCCAGAAACAAAAGAACCCCAAACCACTTCTCATTTTTCAAAATGTAGGCTGCAGCTCATGGGAAATGCCATTAAAAGAAGCTATTCATACAGAGTCTATAAAATCAATGTGTAAAAAATGGAAAGTCTTGTTCTGTTCAAGAATAAAAAAAATGTAATACATTAAACTGTTAAACTTCCCTTCTGTATCCTGTGGTGTGAGATGGTTTCTTATCTTTATCTGAGGGCCATCTGATACATGCTGTTTTGTACTGGGACTTTGAGAAAAGCATGAGTTGAATGCAAGAGGTGGCAGTCTGACAAAGAATAAAGACATACTTCTGAATGCATTGAACATGACTTACACCATGTTTCTACCTTAAAAGAAGTAAAAGTTCACAAGTGACAAATATTTCTTTTTATATATTTATATGAACATCCCTAAGCTGTCCAACATCCAATTATTTTTAGTGCTATATCTGTAAAGCAAAGTGCTCTGTTCACAAAAGAATTATGCCCCAGTGCAAGGCTGAATTTAGTCTGCTTTTTCCTTTTTTTTTTCTAAGTGTGCACTTAAATGGAATTGGCATTCTGAAACATGGCTTAGTCATCCTGGGACTCTTCTGCCGCGCAAGGATAGTAGGCAAATGCAAGAGGGAAGGGAGCTAATTAGACATTATATAGAATTGCCTACAAACTAATAAGAAATATGATTTATAATCTAAAAAAAGTTGACATTTCAAAAATTTGGGTGTATTGAGAATGAAGGCCAGAGGAATTTAAAGCTTACAGTATTTGCATATAACTAATGCCGCAGTTCTTTGTGGCATCATTGTTGTGTTATTTTTTCACTCCTCATGTCTATTTCATGTATGTTTAAAACCAAATAACTGAGAAACTGCACAATGGGACCATAAAAGGTAATTAAGACCCTTGGTATGGAAAGAAGACAGAAATACATACACAGCTGCCACAATTATTGGTTTTTTTTAAGAGCACAGAAATGTTGAAAAACTGTTTAGGTTTCATCAGCGTGGGACCCCTTGCAAAAACAAACAAACAAAAACACAAGAGAGGATGTTGAGGACAGTTGGTACATCCTGGTATCAACATTTCATGTTTTTCCTCTGCAAACCCAGAAGAATAAACTGGTGCTTGGTCATTTTCTTATCCTGAGGCAAAAGGAAGGCAACTGTAATACCACTATCCTGACCTCTCAAGATAGTAAGAAATTACTCCAGTTAACTTTTCTTATGAGTTGACTCAACTGCTCTTTCCAGCTATCAACAGAGAGATGATCAGGACAATTTTTCTCAGAGAGAGTTCTAGCCCTTGAATCTGCTCAAATAACCTATCAAAAGGCCAAACTGAAATCAGATTATAGTAGTTTATAATCCGAGAATAATTTACTAGGCTAGACACAAAACTTTATATAATTACTCAGACGTCTACTTAAACTTCAGAAATCATATGTTTCAGGTGTGATTAATACCAGCCTACTCCTCTTCCAGTTCTCCTCAGTAAGCTCTGAAGCAGTCCTTTGCTCTCCCCCTATTTTAATTTTGTATGTGCCCATTTTGTAAGATTCTAGGTAGCCAAGTAATGCACAGTATGTAGGGCCCATACTTCTAGATAAACATAAAAATCTGGATTTTGTAAACCCTTCCTTTAGTGATGATACTACATTTTCATTAGCAGGCAAAGTTAGCTCTTGAAAACATACCACAGTGGTTTATCTATCAGGTAGACTTATCTTGTTCCAAGTACATACTGATAACGAGAACAAATACTTTCATTATCGTTAACACAACGAAAACTTCATTATCATGTTTTACTCTAATTCCCTCCGTGTTCCTTTTATATTACTAAAACACATACAATTCAAGACATGTGGGTGAATTTACATCTTTATTACATTGTGTGTTTCAAGGCAGTAGTCATGGGTAAGTTTCTTTGGTTTTCAGTAAAAGGAGCTGGACATTTTCCGTAACATTTAGCTTTCTTCATCTGCAGATCAGAGTCCCACAGACTTAAGTGTAAGAACTGTCCAGCTTAGGTGGCTGATTGTTGGTTTTTTTCAGAGAACAAAAAGTGACCCAAGGACACAGGTACCCTAAAACAGAACAATAAGTTTGACCACATACATAAAAAGAATCACACAATCACAGAACTGTGAGTCCAGAAGGGATCTCTGGAGATCTTTTAGCCCAAGCCCTTGCTCAAAGCAGAGCATGTTGCTCAGGGCTGCGTCCAAACAGATCTCTCTAACTTGGAGAATGAGGACTCCACAAACTCTTTGGGTTCCTGCTCCAGTGCTTGACCACCCCCAGAGTGGAAAAGTTTTTCATTATATTTAATTGGAATTTCTCATGTCGCAACTCATGTTTTTCCTTCAACCCTGTTGTTTAACCAGATCTGTTAAAAGCTTATCTATGTCCATACATATGGACATAAATAAACATCTCTATGTCTATACATCAGGTAATGGTGACATATTGCTCAGTGTAGTGGTATACATCCTATTTCATGCTTGGATGGATAGCGGTTTTGCTTGGTGGTTGTTGTGGGGTTTTTTGGGGAGGCGGGAGGGTTTGTTCTTGGTTTTCTGTTTTTTTTTTTAAGGAAGGGGCACTGCACTTCGTTTTTTCCTCTAATTTCTTGAGGGTTGGTCCACACTACTGTGGAGCTTTTTTTCAAATATATGCAGAACAATGTTTATACTGATTTTAAATTGTTTACAAGTATGTTAAAAAAGATTTAATTGATCTTTTACTGAGTAAAGGAGATGCAGCTCTATTTGAAATGCTTAATCATAGGCAGATGTGAGACAGGAAATAATGCAAAATATGAATAACAAGCAAAAGCCATTATTCTTTATAAGAAAAAAGGAGAGGTTTCCTAGCATGGCTAAATATATTCAAGCACTGTATTCATTCAGTGTATTTATGTAAATAAAGTAATATTCATCTGCTATCATATTTCAATTGCCAATCACAACAAAAAAAAATGTTAAAGAGAAGCATGGGTAATCACTGATAAGAAATTATATAATAATAAGGAACTAATTATCCCTTTCCAGATTTGAGCTTACAGCTTCACTTACTGACATAATATTGATAATGATTCAGAGGAACTGTACTCCATTTCATGGGGTCTCTAGCATTATTATCTTTTGTGGTAAAATTCTGTCTGGAACAGATTTATTTTTTTTGAAGAGATTTGTAAGTGCTAATGGGTTCAGAGAAATGTAATTTTGTCACGTATTTTTCATAATGAATAGTATTTTTCAAAAAATTAGATTTCAAAGACTCACAAAGACCTACATACAACTTAGCCTGAATCCAGTTTCATGGAATAATGTTCTGATGGCAAATTCTTCTACCCCAAGAGAGGACAGTTTTAGGCCTTGCATTCGGTACTGCTGCAAAGGAAGACAGACTGACAGCATAAACCAAGACCTCTTCATAACATACCTACACAACACCGCACGGATAAATAGGAGGGCTAAGAGTAAAATGCCCATCTTTTCTCTCCCGTAGCAATAAAATCTTAGCAGCTGCTAAACTTCTTCCTTTCTGAAGTCTCCTCCTTGCCTTGAAAGTCTCACAGGGATCAAACTAGCCCATCTCTTCAGAAAGATCCAGCAGTGAGCACAGATACATTTCCTCTGGCTAATGGATTGAATTTGTAAGGACTAGAGGAATGATTAGATTTTAAGGAGTTTGACAGATGAGCTCCTGTGAAGGGCACATTGGCTATTTGCTTTAATAACAGGTGCAGTTAATCTTTGGCTTTAAGAGGAGATGCATTTTTTTTTATAGATTTTGGTTATTATATTTTATTGTCTCTTGAATTTGATAAAGTGTGTTTCAGTTGACCTAGCAAAATAGCTTGAAAGCTCTGTCCAGCAGTAAGTGCCTGGACCTGAATTACATGGCATCCCATTTAGATGGTCCTTTTCACAAAAAGCATTGCTAACCAGGGTATTAATTGTGAAGAAGGGTCATTTTGCTTCCTTCATTTTAGAGGCAGCTTTGTACAAGGTATTTGCAATGCCATAAAATGAATACAGCAAAATTTTTGCAGGAATATTCATCAAAGCAATGATTCATAAATATGGCACTTGTTTTTATGGAGTCATTTTTCAGAACAGAATTTTATTGCATACTGTTAAAGAGAACTCAAGGACTGTGATCTACTAATTAAGCTAGAGTGAAGATTTGACTGTTATTTGTATTGATACCCTGTTTGAACTTAGACAAATCACTTACAATCTTTGTCATTCAGAGGATTCACTTTGAAGATATGTATAACAATTCATAGCTGCTCTAAAAAGGCTTTTTAATTCATGTTTGTAAAGCAGTTTGGTGTCATTGCAAGAGAAATCACTGTAATAATTGTAAAAGTGCGAAGTATTTTTAGCTAAAGTACACACATTTTCACAGGACATACCTTCATAAAAAGTGAGCTTGATGAAATGAATACTAACCATTGACATTCAATAAATCAGGAAGTGTATATGAATATTTAGTGACAAAAATGTACTAGCAAAGAGAAATCTTAGAAGCTGTCAATCTATCACTGTGCAGAGAATATCCAGCCAAGTTTAAAATCAACAAATAATCAACATGATAGAAGATGTACCTTAGTAAAATGACACTTCTCTTTTGGGGGAAGAAAAGAGCCAGAATTGATTAAGTATTTTTCAGTACATTCTTTTTAATATACCCACATACTTTGCAATCATATTAACTAAAGCTGAAATTAAAAGTATAGCTGCAATGGAGCAAATTATGTAAGGGAAGATGACTTCTAAGTCATTAGCATAAAATCAGTCAGTTTAATGAAAGGAGGCCAGATAATTCAATATTATTCTCTTTATTACTTCTTAACCTTGTTAGCTTTTCTAAGGATAAAATACACTGAACTTTTGGAAACCAGCTACTCAATTTCAGAAGATCCTAAGATTTCCTTTTGGCAGTCATTATAAGTCAGACTGCCAGCAGTAAAATCTAAATAAGCTCAGGAATTTTAAGGGCGTTATAAGATGTCAAGCATTCTACACTTAATTGAGCTCAAATCCTTTCTAAAACTTAGACCAGCAATGTATCTCAAACAGTAAAATATATCCCAATACTTAATTAAGCCTGGATTTAATTAAGCAAATCCACTACAAAAAAAAAAAAAATCAATAATTTGACCACTGTGGCCTCAAAAGTATTTGATTAATTAGATTTTTATTTTTTTTTCTTGTGTAACATGGTCTTTAACTCAAGCCTGAATAATATTTCAGGCTCTCTATCTTTTTTTTCAGAAGCCCAAAAGAGCCTGTACCTGTCTCAGATACAGCCGAATTGTATCTTTAAAGATTTTCCGAATGACAAACTTTTGCAGAGTTAGTGACACATCCTCAGACAAATACAAAAGAGAAGTGACTTCTGCCAGAGAAAAGCAATGTTAAGATGACGATGATCAGGAGAGGGGCTGTGATACTTCTGTGGTAAAGGTGAAAGGAAGAGTGTTTGGCTGAAAGTCAACAGCATTGGCCAAGGAAAGAGAATTGCTTTTTTACATCTTTCCTTCTGTAATTGAGTTTGGGCTTGTAATGTCGTCTAACCACTTCTGACAACCTGCCAAAATGGAGATGGCAAGGTCTTATAATAAATTGCTACAGAAATCATCCTTCATCTACTCAGTTCAATGCCACAGCAACTTTCATTATGCAGAACATACCCCTCTTATTTTTCAAGTTTTCCTAAACAGCTGAGATAGCCTTGATCATTTCCACAAATAAATAAATAAACAAATAAGCCAAGGAAAAGCCAAGAAAAAAAACCATGGCTTTTTCACACCAGGAATAGGTATGGAATCGAAAGCTACAGGCAAGCCACTGCCTATGACCCTCAATTTTGCCTTCATGTTCTAAGAGAGCACAAAACACTTGTGAATCCTGTTATTCATGCTACAACAAAAGACTGATATTCATGTTACAACATGCCATAGGCTGCCCAAATAAAAGAAGTCGTGGCTGGAGAACTGTGTTTGGAATTACCATCCAGTAATCAAGTAATTGCAGTGTCTACTACAGAAACAATCTCCAGAAGCAATTCTCATCAGTAAGCATCTCAAAATTCTCTCAGTCAGGCTCCGGTCCAAAGCGTGGAAGTAAGGCTGATTTTTCTTGTTTGTTGTTCACTGGTAAGGGAAATGCACCCGTTTTTATCCCTGATTTTGATACTGTTGCTCATCCAGTACTACCCTATCTACAGGAAACAACAATGATTTGTTTCCAAATCCAGTGATTTGGATTACTCTTCTCAGACTGGATAAATTTTGCATTAAGCAAAAATGCTCCTTTCAATCCATAAGTCTTATTTAAAAGAGCTTTTTTTACACTTTCAATCATGATTCTTGAAGCTGAAGTATTTTCTTTACTACTTTGTCTCATAGCAGAGAACTTTCCTAGTTGCTACTCATCATTCCATGCCTATTCTTTGCTTGAAGTTTTTAAAGCCTGCTCACTGATACACAGACTCACACTAAGATGCTGGAAAAATAGGTTGGATCACAGGGCACATGCTACAGTCCTGATTTTTAAGGATCACAATCCCCAAAGATACCTGTTGTTACTTGGTCTTCTTGACAATATATGTGATTCGAATTGCGTTACCATAATACAAATATATTTAGCTATTTATGAGTTCTAAAATAACACAATTAATGAACCTGGAAGAGATTAAGGTGAGAATATTTATTTACAAAATGACTACATATGAAATGTATGCTTCTTTGTTCCTCCTTCTGTAGTTATCCAATCAGCTATGGACACTAACTTAAAAACTGTGGTTAGGAACTTTTATCATCCTGCATGCTTCTCAGAGTTTTGATTCATAACTAGCCGTTATCGCCTTTTTCTTCCTCTTGAATTCTCTCATTCTCTTCTCTGTACTCAACTTAGTGTTTATTAACTCAAGCAAGGGGAGAACAAGTGCTTCTCTCGTAGCCAAGTGAAAGATAGTTTCCATGTCTGTTGATTCACTGCATAAATTGCAGCATAAAATGTACCTTTCAACCTTTATACTCACCTGTATTTTGGGCATGTGTTTATTGAAACGCAGTGAGCGGGGCTGGAGGAGGTACAGAAGGGCAATTAAAACAATGAAAGGGACGGAGCAATTGCCTTACAGGGAGACACTGAAAAGGTTCAGACTCTTCAATCAGAAGGCTGAGGGGAGATTGAGGCTGACAAAATCATAAGCGCAATGGAAAAAGAGAGTGCAATTGGTTTAAAACAGATAGCAGGAAGATTTTCTTGAAGCAGTGAGTAGCTTTGCATTAGCAACTGGTTGCCACAGGAAATAGAAGAAGCAGATAGTACTACCAGGTTTAAAAAAAATGTAAGACAAATTAATCCACAACAGGTCCATTAAAAAGTACTAAGCAGAATAGGCAGCTACCCGAATTCAACAATTGTGGATCCCAGGGAACACTGCTCTGTTCATGTGGTTTAAACCAAATGAGAATCAAAGTCGTTCATTGATTTACTAATGATATGTAATTAACCAGCAATCACTGAACTCTACAGTCAAGATCAATCACAGCAATACAACAGATAAGCCACAACACTAGGTACCTATGAAATGTATTTACGTTCCATACTTCAGACACTAGGACTAGCTGTAAGATTCTACTTTTTAGCAGAAGAGGCAACTGACTAAAGAAAATTCACAGCTTAATGCTCTAACTTGATTCTTTAAATATTCTGTATTAAGGAATCTGCACTGTTATAAGCATTTTTTCATCTTGGCATACCAAAGGTGCATATTGAAGCTTAGGGATCCATCTGAAAAATTCAGTAATGTTTTGAGATCTATTTTAGGTTAGGCATTCAGCTCTTCTTACCATGAAATATCTTTAAAACTGTAAATGATAACACTTAAAAGTTATTTCAACAAAAAGCCTTAAATGAATAGATTTAGCTTATAAAATCTAAGCATTAAAGGCATTAAAAAAGTAAAGCAGTTATACATGGTAACAGAAAATGTTTATCTTCAGGATGCAGCAAAAATACATGCAAGAGCTAATGCATACGGCATGAATTGAAAAGTTCCATAACTTCAAATATATTGATCCTATCTTCTTCTGAAATTTTTTTCTTTGTCTACGTGAATAGATAAAAAAAATTCATTTGGAATTTACAGCACTAGCTGCTTTGGTTTATGCACAATATGAAAATGCAGCAAGACAGAAAATTCTGTCAGCCTTTGTATCCCCAAAACAGGTAACTAAATTCTCAGATTTTTATAAAACAAAAATCCACCAAAATGAGTCATAAACCATGGAAAAAGGCTAGGAACTGCAAAAGGAAATACACGTTGGAAAATTTTGATCAACTGAGAAAGCAATTGCATTGTGGTGTGATGAAAGTTAGAACTCACAGGAAACAATGTCTCTGATTTCAAATCCATTAAAATCAATGTCATTGCTCCCAATGAAATCAATCAGTACATGGCAGGGCTATGTAATGAAACAACATTCTAGGTGTAAAAAAAGCACCATAATCCCAAACTCCTGTATGAGGCTTGTAATCATATTTCATTTTTATGACTGATACTGCAAGTAAGAAAATCACTGCTTCATAACACTACCAATATGGAAAGAATATAAATTCCAGATTGCATTTTCATATTTTTAATGAAAGAAATATGTTTCATAACTCTTATGAAAATTGAGGTTTAGACTAAAAGAGCCCATTAGCTTGGAGAAAAGATGCATAAATTGAGAACTTGCTCTACAGGCAGCTCTTCCCAAGTTTTCCCAGCCCTGCTATTGATTACAAGCTCATTATAAAGATGTCAGGCCTGCAAGTCTTTGTGTTTCAGGCACTTGCAAATAATAAAATGATGTAAAACTGCTTTTGTCTCTTGATACTTAATTATTTATTTGGCCAACTCGTCTTCCCTTCCCTCTATACAATTTTTGCATTAGCTACAGACAAAAAAGTTATTTTAAAGGAAAATGAGACTGCCCATAACACACTGGTTACAAAAGAGCACATACATATAGTTTGCTCTGTTTCAAAGCATCATTTACCCTCCAAAACTAAAGTACTTCCCAAGCCTAGGTCATTGCAGCGTTTTGAAAATTTCACTAGAGCTGGAGCTTCTCAAAAAATTAAAGCTAAGAAATGTCAAAATTGCTTTAAGATAGTCAGAAAAAGTTCATTTTTTCAGCTTAGCCTGATCTGCTTATTTTATGTATTAATTGCAACTTTACTTTATGCAGAATCCCCAAATCTGAAAATGCTTAAAAATTTATATCACTATGCATAACTGACCATCTTAACTGAAGTTAAAGGGACTGCAATTTCCAAATGTTAGGTGGCCACATATATTAATATACTATTTTTCTTTATGATTTTTTAAAATATAAATCATTCAAATAAACAAGATTTTCAAAGCAAAGCAACAAGAACGTTGTAACAGCATGTAACCCAGATTCCAAAAAAATTTCCTATCTTGAATAGGCAATCGGAAAAACAGACATGGGCGGTTGATATCAGATATATATAAAGTATTAATTACAGATACTCATGTCTTTATGTTCCATCCTTTGATTGAAAGTTAGTTTCAAAGCGAAGTAATCAGAGGGAAGTAAATTCAAAGTGAAGATACCCTTTAACAATTATATCACAACACAAATACATAACTGCATGTGTGATCCCGTACTATCTTCCACAGTGCCTTTGCTCTATTTAACTTATATCATTGATGATACTTTCTGGTTGTTTTCTTTTTCCCCCTCACTGCTGCAGGTATATCTGCAGGTCTTATTACTCCATCTTACTGAAACTGTGCTGCAAGGGCAGCTCATAAAATTCCTCAGAGCAACCATCTCATTCCTATCAGCTCCCTTGTGTTCAGAACAGCCTCAGTCCTTCTCACAACTTCCTTTGGCCTCATGTCTCAGTTCTAGCTTACTTAACTCTGTGTAGAGTGGACACGCAGAGCTACATCAAAGTGAATCTGTATTTTAGTTTTGCCCGTCACTTGTCCTTATCAGTCCACTTTGCCTGAGACTTACCTGAACACTCTAACCTAAAGCTACCAGAATAGCTTCCCTCTTTTAAAATAATCCAGAAATTAATTTTAAAAATTGCCTCATTTTCTTCTGTGAATGTTTAGAATCTCACTCCCTTCAAAGGCAAATCTGTCCTGTGTTCAAGAAGAACCTGATTTGTTTCTATATAAATCTTTGGTTTATTGTTAATGGAATGCAAATGTTAAAGTTTTTTTTATCATGCATTTGCTATACTACAAAAGGGAATCTAACACCTCTGAAACAAGAAAGATTTTGGCTTCTCAGTGGTATAGGCAGTAACTGCTTCAAGGCCCCAGAAAACATTGAAACCCTGTAATTAAAAAATGAAAAAGTAGATCTGACCTCTTCTTTTTCTTTTATATAGCACAGCGTAGATATTTGTAGTACATGCATGTCTACTAGCAACTTTATTTTCTTAATGTCAGAAATAGCCTGAATGATGTTGAAGTTTAATTGTGAGAGGCTGGATTTACTTTAAAATATTGAATCTTTAAATGTAAGTGATACACTTACATGTGTGTATTTATTGTTCATTATAACATATAGGTAGAAAGCACATCATTCCAAGACTTTGATGATTACATTGGATACGAACTTTCATTTTGAAATTAAAGTTGCTATAAACAGAGAAGTACTTTATCCTTTTGTTAATTTATACTTTTGCTTATAGTGGACTGCCTATTGGATGAGGCTACACAAGTTACTCCCCTAGGAGCAGGGAGAAGTGTTGTCGGACTGGGCTAGGTAACAGTGAGGGTCATGCAAAGGAGCAAGTTTTTCTCCCATCAGCCCAGCTGAAGTTCATATTCTTCAAAGAACTGATAACTACAGAGTACTGGGAGTCAGATACAGAACAATAAAGCGTAACCACAGATCGTGCTGCTATTGACTCAAAGATCCAAATCCACAAGGAATCCTGGAAGGTATAGGCTTGGGAAAAGCTACCAGACTACACAAGGCTGCTGAAGTCACCCAGTAAATGCTTGGACACTGTGTTACTGAGCTTATACTGATCCACAAGAGAAGAAAAGGCACAAATAAGTAAGTCAAAACACTCTGCAAAGCAAAGTGCAAAAAACTTCAAAGAAAAAAAAGATCATGATATATTGAAAGGTCACACAAATGCAAGCAGGACACACATTTGGAAAGCCCTGTAACAACTGCAAAAAAAAATACCTACTTTGAAAGACCTGATAATTGGGAGCAGTAGAAGGAAAAGTGACTAACTCTGATGTATTACAAGAGAAAAAAGGGGGGAAAATCATCAAGAGAAATACTTTGTAAATTGTCAGCAAAAGCAAAAACAAAGGAATGGACGTTTCTTTGGAGACCAGAAGAAGTTGTATACAAATGTTTGGACACTGGTACCCAGGCAAACATTGCCTCTGAAGATTCTGCAAAAAATGTGAGAAAGAAACAAGACACAGGGGAAAGCTGATTTAAATTATGAATATATAATATTGAACTAATTCCTATTAAAAAAACAGTATGATCTTGAAAGTTAAGAATAAAATGGAATTAGTTAGGTTTGTTATAGCTGATTGGAAAGAAGCAACACTGAATTTTAAAACAAGTTAATGTTTACTTCAGAGGATCCCTGCTTCACAGGGGAGTAGAAGACAGAAAAGGAGAGCCTGTGGCCACAAATGAATATAAAAATAAAAAAAAAAGCAAACCCATGCAAAAAACACCCCATGAAACTCATAAAAAATAATATCTAGACAAATGGAAGAACTATACTGATACTGTTGGTGTCTGGACATTTCTGTCTTCTACTGTACAAGAGGAACTTGCTCTTCCCAAAGTGGGAGATGGTGGTCAGCAAATGGTTAATGCTCAGGAGATTGATGGCTGGCAAGCTATGAAAAACTGCATCTCTCTCTGCAGCTACCAGTCCCATAGACAGTGATTTATCACAGAAGGAGAGAGAGCGAGGAAAAACATACAGGAGTAGCAACTGGGTGCTTCAGCATCCCACCAAAGTCAAGCATCCGTCTGCAAGAAAGTGTGGTGATCCCAGAGTCCAGGCTCCTTCCCTTCACTGCTCCAGGCCCCAGAGAGGGTCTTCCAAGATAAGGCAGAGAAAAGCCTGAGCTCACAGCTGGTCTCTCAGGCTCTCTCTGCTGAGCTCTAGACTAACCATTAAACAGGCTGACACACCGGAAGGCTGTGCCATCATACAGAGAGACCTGGACAGGTTGGACAGTAGAGCAGAGAGGAACCTTATGAAATTCAACAAGGGCAAGTGTAGGTGCTGCACCTGGGGAGGAATAACCCCATGCACCAGTACAGGCTGGGGGCTGAGCGGCTGGAGAGCAGCTCAGCTGAAAGAGACCTGGGAGTCCTGGTGGACAACAGGATGACCATGAGCCAGCAATGTGCCCTCGTGGCCAAAAAGGCCAATGGCATCCTGGGGTGCATCAAGAAGAGTGTGGCCGGCAGGTCGAGGGAGGTCATCCTCCCCCTCTACTCTGCCTTGGTGAGGCCGCACCTGGAGTACTGTGTCCAGTTCTGGGCTCCCCGGTTCAAGAAGGACAGGGAACTGCTGGAAAGGGTGCAGCAGAGGGCTACCAAGATGCTGAGGGGACTGGCACACCTCTCTTATGAAGAAAGGCTGAGGGATTTGGGTCTCTTCAGTCTGGAAAAAAGACAGCTGAGGGGGGACCTTATCAACACTTATAAATACTTAAAGGGCAGGTGTCAGGAAGATGGGGCCAGGCTCTTTTCAGTGGTGCCCATTGACAGGACAAGAGGTAATGGGCACAAACTTGAGCATAGGAAGTTCCACCTAAACATAAGGAGGAACTTCTTTCCTTTGAGGGTGGCAGAGCACTGGCACAGGCTGCCCAGAGAGGTGGTGGAGTCTCCAACTCTGGAGACATTCAAAACCTGCCTGGACGCGTTCCTGTGCAACCTGCTCTAGGTGACCCTGCTTTGGCAGGGGGGTTGGACTAGATGATCTCCAGAGAGTCCCTTCCAACCCTTGATTCTATGATTCTATGAAAGGAAAGCAAATACCACCTTGTACACAACCAAACTTGTTTCCCCTGGGTGGTACATATCACTCCAGTGACATGTATTTTGAGGAATACATTTTCTCTGCTATTTCCCTTAGCCTAGCTTGTGGTCTGGCTGCTAAACGTTGCTGTCAAAGTTCTCAGCACTTCCCAGCTCCCCCACACCACACTGCAGCATAAACAAAAAAACCTTCCCTACCTCCTGGGAAGCTACTTACAGGAATCCCAGCTGCCTTCCCAGGGTATCCAGGTGGGACCTTCATTGCAAGCACCTGAAGGGCAATTTGCACAAGTGCAGCCCCACCTGATTTCTTGAGCAAATCCATTGGCCCTTGCATGACATGAGTCATTTTGCTCTTTCCACAGGACAGAATTTATTCATGTTGTGAATCTCTGTCTGAAGAGACTCAGATTTCAGCCAAAACGGGCATTGGGCAAGATACTCTGACATAGGTTACTTGTTTTGGGAAAAATCTGTGGTAAATTGAAGTGGACAATTTTGGGGAAAGCTGAGATAACTTAGCGGGGGAAATGAGCTGGCTTTGAGGGAAAAGCTGAGGTCGCCTAGAGGGGACAGAGGTGATGTTTTAAGGGGGAAAGCCTGGGTAACTCAGATGACAAAATGAAGCATTTCTTGAGGAAAAAAGCTGATGGAATTTAGGGGAGAGAGAGGTGGTCTTTTGGGGTGAAAAGCTGAGGTAACATAGAAGGGATTTAGGTGACTTTTGGGGGAAAATCTGTGGTTAATTAGAGGGGACACTGAGGTAAATTAGAGTTGACAAAATGACTTTTTTTTGGGAAAAAGCTGAGGTAACTTACAGGGGACAGGTAAAAAGTTTTGAGGGAAGCTGTGATAACTCGGATGTGGCAAAATGAAACATTTATTGAGGGAAAAGCTGAGGAAATTTAGAGGGCATAAGACGATGTCTCAGGGGTGGAAAAAATAAGGTACTGGAGGTGACAAAATGGGCTTTTTTGGGGGGCAATTCTGAGGTAATGGGAGAGAGATTTTATGGAAAGCCTGAGGTATTGTATAGAGACAGAGAATATGTTTTGGAGGGGCAAGCTGAAGTAACCTGGAGAGAACAGTTTTTAAGGAAGATATGTGGTACCTCAGAGAGTACAGGGTAAGCATTTTGGAAAGAAAGACTGAGGCTTCTTAAGGGAGAAATCACCATTTTGGAGGAGAAAGTTTGAGGTAACTGAGGGGAATGAGCAAGGACTAAGGGAGACCTCCGTCATTGATGGGAGTAGGGTGATGTTGAGGTTACTTAGGATAGGGTGAGCATTTTTAAGGGTGAAATCTGACAAGCGTGAGGGGAATACGTTAGCAATGATGTTGCAAGATGTGGAAAGGATGAAGCTTTAAGGAGGCCATGCTGAGCAAGCTCTCTGTGAGGCTGTTCTGGCTCTAGGCATTAAGGTGCAGGAGAGATGAGCAGAGGGTCATGAAATGGGATTTCAGTGCAGGGGGGAAATCCTTGTAGGGACTGATGAATTTAACAAAGCTATGGCATTTCACTTAATTTACAGTTCTAAAGCCCAGGTTCAAGAGAAAATCATGGACACGTCTACAGAAGAAGGCAGAAAAGAATCACCAGAACTTCCTAGTGAGTTGAGGAAGAGGTTCTCATGCAGTGAAGGGCTAAAGGGTAGGGAGCAAGAGTGGCATTGGCAAAAAAGATGAGGAGAATGCCAGGATGGAAAATTACATTTGAAACATGCTGCAGGGAAGACACGGGCCTGACTGACAGAATGGTCCTCCAAAAATCAGTACTTCCTGGGTGTAGCGGTAAGGAGTTGGCGCTTGTCAGTTCTAACTGTGTCCTTGTTCTTTGGCAGAAGCTGATGGTGAAGAATGAAGAGGCATCATGTGGACCTGCGAGGCAAGAGGGAGCCTTAAGAAGAGCAGAGGCCTGAGGAGAGGGCAAAAAAAAAGGCACCCTGGGCAAAGGGACCTCCCTGCCTACAGGCCTGGGCTCACCAAAGAGCACCACTGGCACCTTTGGTGTCCTGTCTTGCTTTGCGCTGGGTCACTTGCCTGTATCCAGGGTTTGGGTCTCTGCTTGTGTTGGCCCTTTGCTGTGTTGGTCCTTTGGCTAGCTGGGGAACGTGACAGCCCTGTAAGGAGGGTCACTGAGAGGCACTGTCACCGCACCCAAGGGGGAAATGGAGCTCTCTGGACCCCAAGCCCACCCTGTAAGCAGAGGAGGGCCATTTGCCTGCCCCGCTCCTCCCCCAGTCACAGCAGTGGCAGCTTTCTGGCTGCTGTTGGCCTAGCCAGGCTGACTCCCTGTAGTCATGTGCATTACGGCCTTTGCCCACCCGTGAACCTCCACGGTGCGTTGAGTGCTCTGGCCTCCATGCTCCCTGGGGAGGCAGGTTTAAGGCTCTCCTTTCCAGCTTGTGGCTAGGGCTTGTTCCCCAGAGGCTGGCTGCGCAGTTCTCTTTCTCCTCTGGAAAGTCATGTTTGTCCCTATTGTTGTTTATGTCTTTGTCCTTGTTGGGGTGAGCGAGTGAGAGAGTTTGTCCTTTAGGCCTCTTAAACTTGCTGCAGCTCAGCTTGAACTTCCCAGGACAGCAAGGGCTCTGGGCAGCAACAGTGGGGGTCCCCTCTCAGCCAGTGAGTGAAGGGAGAGTCCAGGCTTGACCCTTCTTTCTCTGGATGGAGCAAAGCCACTTGGTCGTAGTGCAGTCAAGAGTCAGGGCCTGGGTCCTTGCCTGCATGGCCGCCTGTCCTGCTGACAAGCTGCCTGCAGGACAGCCCCATACCTAGAGTGTGTCCCCCCAGCCATGGAGCCCTCTGTCCCCAGGACCTGCCCGCCCTCCCTGTAAGCAAGGCTGGGGAAGCTGCAGCTGTCTGCCTTAGCCAGGTAGCAGGAGTGAGCCCCCCCGGCCCTTTAGAGGGTACAGGTTGAGGACACGCTGTGTCGGAGGGAGGGTGGGTGCAGCCCTCCCTTTGACACAGGTTTTGGCTGGGGTGACCTCCCTGCAGCTGGGGGGTGGGTCCTGGGGCTCCTGAAGAGAGCTCCAGCACTGACTGGAGCTCTGCAGTACTGAGTGATGGGTAAGGAAAGCTGAGCTCAGAGGTTTTTGTTAGGGGTGAGGGGGCGTTGGGTAGGGGTTTGGCTGGTGTCCATTAGTTGTGTGGGGAGCTCTCTTCCAGGGGTGTCTGGTGTGCCTCTGACTGTCAGGCAGAGGAGTTGGCACTTGCCCATTCTAAGTTGGCACTTGCCCTTCTGTGGCAGCAACCAGTGGAGAAGAAAGAGGAGGCATCATGTGGAACTATGAGGCAAGAGTGAGCCAGAAGAGTTACTGACAGGTACTCAATAAAATGCATTTTCAGACTGTGTTCCATATATAGCAGCTTTCCTACCGTACTTGGCTGTAGCTCCTGCCTATCAAATCACACTGCACGTGTTATTTTACCCTTGCAACAACCATTGCAGTTCTTGCACTGGTGAGACAGTTGTTTTGTTTGACCTAAGGGCTACCATATGGAAGCTCACGGATCAAGGTTTTGTTGTCCCCAAACTCCTGCCTGCAGTCCGGATAAGGGTTTGGTGACATTGCAGTATTACAGAGGAGGTCTTGTGGTAGGTAGATGCCCGGTGGTATTGAGTGCTCCTGTGGAGGGAAGGAGAGAGGGAGGGTTTTTTTCCAGTCCAAGTTTGGCAACATTGCACTCTGCTAGTCATGGCTTCAAAAAGAGAAGTCAGGATGTGGGTCTGTAGGTGGGTTTGGCTCTGTGGGGCCAAAGGCAGGGGGGTGTTGGGAGCTGGGCAGGGACACACAGCCCCATGGGGCCGAAATGGGGGTCTGAACTGCAGGCAGGGGCTTAAATTGGGTGCCGTATCGTGAGGCCAGCATGAAAAGTTACAGATATCCCCATGCAAGATGCTGTTGCAGGTGTTTCCAAGCAAATAGAGAATGCATTCTTAGGAATGGAGCCAGGATATTTAAAAGCTGATTGGCAAGAATTATAGAATCTAGAATAATTCCATTTTTACCTCTGAATCTGCAATCAGCATCTACTAAACATTAACCAACACCACATGAATATAACTAGAAACTTCAGTTTCTGAATTTAGTCAGAACTTCAATAGGGAAAAGAGAAGTGATCTGAATGCCTGTCAAAACTTGTGAAAACTTGAAAAAAAAGGAAGAGTAGGTTAACAAAACCTGAAGACAAAAGTTTACATGAATGAAGGCCTTTGTGAGCTCAGACTTTTACACTTGTGTCACTAGTTGCTGCTTTTATATACCACATGCAACCCATTACAGGAGGCAGCTGCAGCTTATTACCTCAAAAGGGAATTAGCGATGCAACTTGCAAAGGTAATAACTTGGTGTACTTTGGAAATACAGGGCTTTGCATGCCTACAACAATGACGAGATAGCAGCAGCCGTGGCAGAGAATGGAGTAGTTCTTCAGAAGTCAATATGAATATCAAAATCTATACCACACCTTGCTCTATATAGAATGGATAAAAGAGTTTATGAAGTTGAATGTGATTTAGCACTATAAAAAAAGCTGTTACTCTTCTCTGTTGTCAATATCTAATTAACAAACAAACAAAAAAAGCCTAGTGTTTTCTGCAATTAGAATAGTCCTCTCTTTTTTTTTATGTTCTGTTTTCATCTTGTGCCTCCTAAAATAAGTCTGAAAATGAGCTTTTAGATGTAACGAAAGAAAAAAAGAGATTGAAAACTACCTGATTATTTAATAACAACTCAAACTCAGGGCTACCAATAAGAGAAAGGCAGTAAGTTGGTTCACACCAAATTTGTTCAGGAACAATTTAATGTCTGTCGTGCCTCAGGAGAAAAATCTGAGACTATATTTACCCTGAGTTTTAAGTCAAACAGAAGTAAATTAATTTTTAATATAAAACTAATATTGCTGTTTCTAATGAGGCACTCCTAGAAATCCACTGCACAAAAGATTATCAAGCTGACTTTCTCTAAAATACTCCTGAGTACGTGTAGAGAGTATCCTTTATTCGTGCAGAAATTAAGTAGAAAATAAGCAGCAAGAACTTTAGCATAATAATTTGCGCAGAAAGGGAGTCAGCAGGAAAACAGCTTTTGTTTGCAATTTTGGCACTCTTTCCTCCTCCTGCACAACATTTTGTTCCCAAACAAATCATCATGTAGGAAACATCTGCAGCTGGGGTTGTTCTGCCATTTATGCTGGGGCCTCCTGTGTCAAAACCTGTCCACGTTGGGGTGACCAACAGGCCCAAAGCCCATCTGGAGGGCAGCAGGTGCCAAAGTAGGGTCCCAACACCTGGGGAAAGAAGAGTGGGGCCACCCTCCAGCACATTCCTGCCACTCTTGCTGGCCTCACGGAGGACTCTCCATGATATTTGCACACACCTTTCTGTTACCTCAGTGGCTCTTAGGACACTAGTACCACTTAAGAAACAAATGTATTATTAATGCTGCCTAGTAGCACTCACATGTTCAGGAGAGGCAACAACGTGGTGGTGCTAAGGCTGGGCTGGCGTTGCAGGGCGGGACTGGGGCTCAGAGGCAGCCCTTGCTGAAGGCTGTACCTGCTCCATCTCAGCCAACATCTTCTACCTCAGCCTTGGGTCCACGTGGCGTTCCCTTTATGCATTGTCTCAGCAGTCTGCTTCCTGTTTTGTTTTGGGGTTTGTTTTGTTGGTTTCTTTCCCACTGGTTCCCAGCTGAAGTTTGACTGTGCTCACCCATTAGCTGTTACTTAAAGATACAGTTCCCCCTGGCCCCAATAACTAATGGGAACAGAAAGGGATACTCTTTGTTATGCAGCGATGACTGAGCTCCAAGCTCAGGGACAAACAGGCTGCCTGATATTTGTGTGGTCTCTAGAAAGCAATTTTTACCACAGCTAAAACCAGCCCAAGTTGAGCCAAGCCTGGGTATGTCCCAAGGCCCCAGACCAGTGGCAGGTTGCTGGCAGTGAAAAATGGTACTGGGCTATGCTTCCTTGACCATATACCTTTCAAAACCTATTCATTATATGAGACCTTAAAAATACACTGTTGATATGTCCTGACAGCAGTGCTGTTACTCGTCAGCTTTTTTTTTTTGCTGCAGGCCCTGGGAGTCTGTTTAAGCAGTGTCATCAAGGTGCTCAGGCATGGTCCAAAGACCATATCAGACAGTCCCTATGTGAAAGAAACTCATATTTGAGTAGGCGTGCCAAAGGAAACCAGGGACGGAGATGGATACTCATGAAAGGCATAGGAAACTCTCTCCACCTTTACCAAGCAAATGGCAATAAAAAAAAGGGACTGAGTCTCTTAATTTCCAGTAGACAGCCAAAACTCTACTAATCCTTTCTTTCCCCTTTCTAGTACCTCTTCCACACGCAGTATTTTATTATGTAAATGTATGTATGTAGTATTTTATTTATATTAGTATTATATATATTATGTCTCTCCTCTTCCACACGCAGTACTTTATTTTTAATGCAGTACTTCCATGGTTTGGCAAGGGCTCTGAAAAAAGTAGGAATAGTGTGTTAAAAATGAAATTACATTGTGCCAGGGCAGAATTGTACAGCAGCAGTGATAGTGTGTCTTACTACAGTAGCTTTTTAAGAGCACTAGTAGAAGAAGAGGATTGTCAGTAAGGATGATTTTAGGATTTGAAGTCCATCTGAATAATGGTTGCCATAATTGTAACTTTAACCACAGACCTTATAGCATTGCTAGCATCACTCTGTTGTCCTCTTTGTTGTTGTTCTGACTAATCTTTAATTTCAATTGCAATAGCTCTCAGGGGCCCAACTATGAGAATCCCTTATACAAAGCATGCACAGACTTGCAAAATTAAATAGCCTGTGTCCTGAGGTATTGAGACATGGCAGTAAAAGTTCCTTTTTAGGAAACAATTACATAAGTTCTGCAATAGACTGCAGACAGGCAAAAAACTGTTCAAAAGTTATAGAAAAATATAGTGTTTTTAAAAATCATTAGAAATTCATAACGTTCTGGGCTAAGAATAAACTTTTTTAATGGATTACATGCTTGTACATATATACGTCTATTAAACACACATACTTACCTGCCCTTATTCAAGTCCTTTTTCTCCTTTTTGATTTTTTCTTGTCAATAGTGCTATAAGAGGTTGGTTGTTTTTTTTCAAAATTATCTTTATACACCTGTTATTTCCTTTATCACGCATGAATTATGCAGTTTTTTTCAAACTCCAAATTAAATTATAGTCTACTACAATGTGTTGGATAGTGCCATGTGGGTAGAGCAAATTAGATAATCCATCCCCTTGAGTCTGAATCACTTTGGTCACTTTGAAAATGTGTCTTGAAAACACAGGAAAGGCTGTACAGTTTGATGTCCTTTCCAAAAACATTTGTAAACTGTAAAATGAAAAGTTTTACATTATGTGGAATTGATGGTATGGAAGTTTCCAGTTCCTTAAAGCCAAACCTCTTCTTGAAAGTATTTTTCACTGATTTTTGGCTCACTTTGCCCCCACTTTCAGTAGTTTTATGCTCCAGGGATCTATAAAGAAGACATTTCTGCTTATGTATGGAGAGAAAGAGATTTTTATGAATATCAAACAAGCATAATTTATGCAGAAACTCTATTAACAACTCCGTTTGGCACTTTTACTTGCATTAGTAATATGAGAACTCCATTAAAATGAATTTTCCAAAAATGTGTTGGACCCCAATTCTCTCAACTCATTCCCATAGTCAATCTTAGATTTCATTGCCCAAGGACGGCTAATATATTAGTATTAACAATATCCTCTTTATTACCTTGCATAGAGCTTCTTATACATTCTCTTGTGTGAATATATTTACATTTATTTATACACATACGTATTTGCAAACGCATTGGATGAAATCCTGGGCCCTCTGAAATCAATTGTGAAAATCCTACCTAC
This sequence comes from Larus michahellis, assembly GCF_964199755.1. Taxonomy (NCBI): domain Eukaryota; kingdom Metazoa; phylum Chordata; class Aves; order Charadriiformes; family Laridae; genus Larus; species Larus michahellis. Next base: position 83,685,507 of record NC_133897.1, read on the forward strand.
TACAGCAAGAATCAGAATCTTATTCTGTGGTTCCTGTATTTTAGCCTCAGTACTTTTATCCTCAGAACAGCAGATTAACCTCTTATAGGCTTATAGGTAGCCTTTACGCGCTTGGGGTCCTCTCCTTGCATATGACCATGCTAACTAGAATTTAGCCAGATTGGTTCAATTTATTTTTATTCACTCATCCCTATTTATTCTGCATTTCCATTTGTTTACTACTATGTTGCATACATTATACTACTATGTGTCCTGGTTTGAAGTAAAACAGAACCAATTTTCTTTGCAGCAATTTTACCTTTCAGTTAAGCCTCTTCTAACTCTCTGAAATTAACGGCATGTTTTTCAGGCAGCGACTGCTTCCAGATTCTTAAGGCTTGATGTTTATATTTAATACCAAGGAATGGTATGCAGAGAGACTCCTGCTTATAGTTATTGTTATAACAACAAAGGTCAGCTAACTTTGCTATTTGCCCTGTTGGAGGGTCGGAAGCAGAAAACCATAGAAGGGTCCCACCTGCAGGGAGGAGTGGACAGGATAGACCCAAAACTGACCAACAGGGTATTCCACCCCATCTGCATCATGCTCAGTATAAAAGCTGAGGGATCAAAGGGTCAGCCCTCTTTCTTCAATGGATGGTGTCCGAGGAGACTATGTCTTTTTGTCTGCCTTGGATCCCGATATGCAAGTTCCTGAATCCAGATCCAGAATCCAGTTACCACCATTGCTGAGTCCAGTCTGGGACTTTCACATTGCCTGATGGTGATGTGTTGGTCATCCTGGGATCTTGATTCAGGTTGTATATATTGTATATATTTCATTATTTTCTTATTAATATTATTTTTTCTTTTTATTATTTTTAATCAATATTTCATTAAAGTAGTTCAGTTTCTTTTTCAGTCCCTGAGTGTCTCTCTCTCTCTCATTCTTCTGTCCCTTGGGAGCGAAGTTAAAGACAGCATCTGTCATTCATTTTAGTGGCCAGTCCAGCCAAACCCAAGACACTATGTTAAATAGTCTTCATTGGCTTTAATCACAGAAATCATACTTTCATTTTTATTGATTGTTCACATTTTTCCTGTTCTGGACAGGCACGTAAAAGAAGCTTTTGTGTGTTTTTAGCCTACACAAACTGTTGCTAACAAGCTTCTAGAATGATTTAGGAAGCTACACTAACTGATTAAATTCCAGAGCTGCTCCTTATTGAAAATAATTAAAGACTGTCAGTGTATTTTACTACCGTATAAAGCAAGATTTATTATCTTATCTTATCTTATGCCTTAACAGCAGCTTGATCTTGCCAATTATCCTATTATCCATAATTTCAGATGCATTACTGAGCTATTTGAGTTCCTATCATTTAAATCTATTACCAAAAAATGCTTAAACCAAAAAGGAATCAAAGTACATGAAGCGGTAAAGGTCACTTCAGATTAGTATGTGGAAACCTTGGAGTAATTTAAGGACGGATTTAGGAAATAACCTATACAGATCTGGTTAGATAGTGAACAATACCCATAGTGTATGATTCATAACTCAGAGGAAGCAGATGAAGCAGATGCTGAACTGAATTATGTCCTCTATTACCTCCCTACTGTTTACTAGTGCAAGTTAGGAACGCGGTTTATCTTTGTGACGATTCTAGTCCTGATACTAGTCTGTATCTTCAGCTTCTCAAGCCTAGAAGATTTCCTTATCTACTTTTATAAGGAAATTATAAAATTATTATTCACAAATTAATTACATACTAATTATGATTATAATTATGCATTAAATAAGCAGCTTACTGTATTGGTTGCTACATTTATTTGTAGTCAAAGCATTTAGTTTGAAACACATACTTCAGGGTATGTTCAATACCAAAAAGACAAAATTTCTTTTCTCTTAGTCCCCTGCTTGTTGAGCCAAACATTTTTTTTCTTGGGTAAACAAAGTCTTTTTCAGAATAGTCACTGTATTACTCACTGACTTATTTATTATGAAATGTACAAACAATGGAATAAACAGAAAGAAAAAAGGGATGTTTTCTGCTAAGTAATGAATTATTCAAGCAGTTAATGATGGAAACAATGGCTTCATTGAAGCTACAGCTCTCTAAGGCAACACTATGAAAAAACATGCACTGAAACAGAGCCATCCTTTAAGTTAAGAATCAGAGCAGGTGCAGGCCTGTTGTCTGAGGGCTGTCACTACCAGTTGAATGGACTGTGTCTCAGCTTTGACTGGCATGAGTAGGCAAAACTATTCATTCACACCCCAGAAAAAGGCAACGGTGAAATGAGTTAATCCACATATCACAAAGCCTGGGAGCTGGATTTGGTTCTGCTGATACAACCATAGGCAACGGAATGCCAAAGCGTGCATGTGGAATCATTTCTAAAACACTCACGTGAAAGCCTGTCCACAGTGAAAGTCACGCAGAAGAGAATCCACACAGCTTTTAAAACACTATTCTTAGTATTCACGTGAAGCCAGATCCAGTATGATGCTGATGTTATGGGGAGAACCAAGTGATGTGCGTAGATACTAGTTCTTCCTTACGAATTATTTTTAAGTAGGAGAAACATGCACCCATGAATCCTTTTAATTTTTTTTGCAAAGTAGTATATCTTCACCAAGGAAAGTACCCCAGGACAGCCAAACAACCAGTTGCTTAGGGCAATTCTCTGATAGATGAGACACGTAATTTCGTCCCATGTTGACAATTGCTCTAAACTGAACTCTCCTGTGTTGTGAGTAAGTGCTCTAATACCTAGGCTGTAGCCTCAAATAACTGTTGCCCAGTTTTCAAGAAGAAATATTTAGGCACTTAGCTTCAGATGAAGGTGACAATACAGAATCCTTTCCTGACAGAGATGCACTCAGAGCCCTGGGGATCATATCTCAAGAGCAGCAGTATTTAATTGCCATCCTATTAGCTAATTTAGTCTAGTCCTGTTGTGAATCCTGGTCTGAACTCATCAAGTGAGAGTGTTTACTTCACCTAACTGTGGAATTTTAACTTAGTCAATGTAAATCGGACACACTCAAGGCAGAGAGCTAACTCCTTCACAGAGTGATTAGGAGCTCCAAAATTTTCTTCTTGTTTTCTTTACTGTGTTTCAGAGAAGCATGTCCCTTGCACTTGACAATATATAAGAAGCCTAACTTAGTGACCTAATTATGTGATTACTGCCTTAGCATTTTCCATACAGGAAAATAATGTATCTGGTTTAGACTCTGTGTTTTGTTTCAGGAGTGTGAAAGTTAGGCACTGCGATGATGAGTATCACAACTGGCATAACTCTGTATGGATCGATTGTTTGATGCCAAACATTGAGTCCCATCTTGATATTACTTTTGACTCCTGATTTTTTAATGATAAGCAAATTAAACCACAGTATTCTTGCCAAGAAATCCTACCTCAGCCAGACACACAGATCTTTTTTTATTTATTTGTAGAACCTAACTATACATTCTTAAGACTTGTACCCTGGAGTTGTCCCAGAAGTTTGCTTCAGTACATCAACTTCATTTTGTACAGAATTCAACGGCTCTGGTACCCTGTAAATGCAACCTGTATAAACACTGAATTGACACTAAAACTGGAACACTGCCTCATGTCAACTGCTGAACTGATTTAAAGATGCTTGTAGTGTACAGGCTTATAAAATTGCAATGGTTGTGCCCTACACATTGAGCTATTGATTGTAATACCTGTTACATTTACTGGTGGTGTCACGGCTAAAGCTTATGAGTATCCTCATAGAATGAATACAGTCATTTACAAGAACTGGTAAAAGATCTTCTTGGAGCCCAAAGCTTTCTCTTTTCCAAAATGCAGAAAAGTTGAAATTCTAAGGAGATTTCAGTTGTTATTAGTAGCTGCATTAAATCTAGTTTGTGTTACTCTTGTGGTTTAAAGCAGCCCCAGAGCTGCTAGAGTATTCTCCAGTGAGACAGGGCTGAATAATTTTTTGTCACCCTGTTGTATAGAGGTTACACTCTCCCCTGCACTGTGATGGTCCCAGCTTGTGCTGGGAGTCCCTCAGGGAAATAAACACCTAGAAGAAACATATATACAGCAAGTTCTGTGCTTTTTCAACATTTGCTGGAGTTCTTAACCAGTGCACCTTACTAAATAAGACTGCGCTTACTGATTATCCTGGCATCCCCATGCTACAAAATTTCAAACTTCATTCTTTAGCTTAAGGTAGGATGAGGGGCTACTTATTTGGGTGACCTCTTGTACTGGGTCAGTATATACTGGCAGCAGCCAGCATGGTGCTATGTTTTGCATTTGTGACTAAAGCAGTGTTGAAAACACAAAGTTTTGGCTATTGCTGAACAATGTTTGCATAGCATGGAAGCCTTTCTCTTTTTCCAACTCTGCCTCCCCAGTGAGCACCTTGGTGGTGCATGGGAGGGGACACAACCAAGACAGCTGATTCGAGCTCACCAAAATGATATCCCATGCTATATAACATCATGCTCAGCAACAAAAAAAAAGCAGAAGGTTTTTCTTTTTGGGGGGTAGCCATTGCTCAGAGACTAGCTGGGAGGTGGTGAGTGATTGCCTTTGTATAACTTGCTCTGGGTTTTGTCTTTTTTTCTGTCTTTTTACTCTTTCCTTTGCTTATTAAACTATTTTTGTCACAACCCATGAGTTTTCTTGCTTTTGCTCTTCCTATTCTCTCCTCCAGCCCACTGGGGTATGGGGGAGAGTGAGTGAGCAACTGCGTGGTAATTAGCTGTGGGCTAACCCACAGCACCTCTACAAAATTAGCCATTTACAAAAGACCAGTTGGAGATTCAACAACCAGCATAGCTCCCTCTGAAGCAGAATAGGAGGACTGTACTAAAGAAAAAAAATCTACATATGCGGAACGTTTCTAACATTTTTCTGTAGTTTCCCTATGGGAAGTAGAAAATGTTCCATTGATTAGGACATTTAAAACCAGACTGACTTTAACAAGAAAATATCACTGCAGTGAAATCTTTGGCAGTTTGACAATATGATTTTATATTTGTGTTTCTGTGACAGTTCTGATTCTGGAGTTCTACTGAATCATTGACAGCCATGGCAACATGATGGGAAAGGAGACAGGAGCACTGTGCTATTGGAGCCGTGAAGCAGAGAGACTGTTGCTGCTTGAGTTGATTATAGCTGGTAAGAAAAATGTTGTCACAGTAAAAATATGCTGACAACCAGAAACAAACCATCTTTTTAATCCCTTTGGGCCAATTGGTTACATTGCTCATGACTAAAGCACACTGACCATCTTGAAGGGAGCAGCACTGTTAACTTGAGTGTTTGGGACAAATTCTAACCAGCTTTGTTATTTTCTTTCTCCTTAATAACTGCTTCTGAAATTTCATTTGGATGCCTTATCTTTTTTTTCCATTTTAAACTGCCTCTGTCTTCATGATGATTGAGGTCTTCACTTTACATTATGTTGGATTATGTTTGTAATATATTTCACAATCCTCCAAAATGAGAAATGTTACAGGATATCTATTGTTTATCCCTGTCTTAATGGCTGTACTATTATTAAAAAAACAAAAAACAAAAAACAACAAACCAAAAAAACCCCCCATACTCCGGGTGTTTTATTGGAATAAACAGTGTAAAATTAAAAGAAAAAAAGATCAAGCAGCTGTTTCTTAACTATACTGTGTGTATTTGGTTTTTGTATAATCCCCTTTTATGATTTTCATTGATTATAATATAGTTACTAGTAATTAATTCTTAAAGTTGTTTATTTTTGTTTTTTTATAATAAACTTCCTCTGCAGTTTGGTCTTTTCCAAGATTCATATGTTCCATATGCTTTGTTTTGAACCTGAATGTATTCTGCTTAGCACTGGTAGCTACTATATAGAGTTCAAGAAAACCCAACAAAACAGAAACAAAACCAAGCAACCAAAAAAATCAACCCACTTTCAGAAAACTCAGAATCTCAGCATATGCATATACTAAGATTCTTCTAAACCTGTCTTTCTCACTGTAAGTTATCATAGATTCTGCTACTAATAGAATATCAATCTATTGTTGAAAAACAGCATTCCCAACATCCCATGAGAATTTGTGGGGTTTATTGTTCTAGGATTTTTTTTTCTCCTCTTTGATAGACAAGAGGGTGTTTCTTTTAGATCTATCTATCTCTTCTCGGACTTATTTTTTTTGTGTGTGTATATACTTTGTCTTCAAGGCTAGCCACTGAATCTATCATATGTATTCTTTCAACTGACAAGTGCTTCTTTTTTTTCCTGCATCATATCCAGTATCATAAGGTTACCCGCAAACACTAATTTAAACTATGTACATGCATCTACCTAAAAATCTGTCTATGTCACTCAAATCTATAGGAAATTAAGAAGTCTGTAAACTCCTGCAAGAAGACAGCAACTTTTCAGATAGTTTCATGCTCCAGAATAATATTCTACAAAACATTAAAATTGGCTAAAATGATTTCGGGGCTATGATCTTCAACATAGAATAGTTAAATCTAATTGAGACCTCTATTCTGAGAATATGGAGCAGGTGTTAAATACAATATCAGATAAATTCTTAAAACCAGCAAGAACAAGTACTCTGTTAAAATTTGATTTGAAATTTGTTCAGAGTTCTGACAATGCTCGGATGTTGTGTCCATGAACGTGAGCATGGGCTCATGGCATAAGTAATAAAATCATCAGGAATGCTCTGTTATGTATCTCCTGCACTCTTCACGAATGCCTTTCCAGCAGAACGTTAATTCTACTGGAACGTACAGATTTCTGTTGTACCTGTTATATATGCTTAATTGTATAAATTTGAAAAATAGAGTATATAGAGCTCAATAAGTATGAATTTTATGCTAAAAAGTAAGAGTGGGTGAAAAGACACCAGAAGCAGATTAGAGGTTTACATGGCTGAGCAACAGGTTAGAAATAGTTTCATCTCTGTTGCACGTTGGATAGCCTGGAGGAATGGTATACAGTCAGAACAGAAAATGGTCGAGCGTGTAAAAAAGACAAATGCACGTTCCAGGTTTTTTACAGTGTGAAACTGATGTAAGACATGGGATTTCAAAACATTACTAAGAATGAAATAATGAGGTCTGGGAAAGCTTAGGGAAGAAAAAGCAGAAAGCAAAAAATAACCACTATTGTGAGGTGAATGACAGGGTGACTGCTTAGTTGTGTGAGACGATAGAAAAGTGTCAAAGAAGAAGATTTTGGAAGAAAGATTCAAGACAAAAGAACAGACTAGAAGCAGGATTTCCCTGAGGATATATCATAGGCAGGGAGAAACAGGATACTGGGCAGACTAGATGGTGAGAGCTAAGGAAGTATAATTGAGAAACTCTAACAGGGACGGAACCCTTCAGTCAACACCCTGAGCAAAGGTGAATGGGAAGAGGATCCCCAGAAGATGTAATCAAAGGGATAATCATCAAAACAGGACATAAATGACACAGTAGAATTCAAATGAGAGAAGCTCTCCAGAGAAAGCGTATTGAAAAAGATAAAGATCAAGAGTCAGTGTCTGTGTCTAGAGAAACAGACTCTTAAAGTTTTAAACAAAGAGATGATTAGCAACCCTTATAGGGACAATGTCACTGATGTATCTGTTTCAGGCTGGAGTGAGTAGTACAGAAAATCAGAGTGAAAAAAGACATCTCCAAAATATAACATGCCCTATAAGAAAGAATATATGCAGCTAAAACATTTACTGACTAGGCCGATAAAAAATCAATAGAGCAGGTGGTCATTTCAGGATGAGAAGTTGCAACCCATCTGACTTTAATGCCTGTATTTAGCAAGAAGAGTTCATTTGAGTACATAGAAAAAAATAGAAGTCCCACTTACTAGTAGGTTTTCTTCTAAAAAAAGTCTTGCAGCCACAATGAGGATATTTATAGACATCCCCGGATCAACAGAGTACGAGGAGGTCCTTGTAACAGTGTCAAGAGTGTGGAAATGAAAAGCAAAGGTAATTTGAATAAACCATGTGAATAGAGTGAGCTAGATTTGACCCACCCTGACAAAGCAAAATGCAGTGAGCTGCTGTACTAAGCAAGAGGAAAAGTGGGGGAAAGTCAGCTCTGATGCTTAAAAAACATTCAAGGAGAACAAGGCAGGAGGGTGGGAGAGTGGGGCGGGGAGAAAACCAAATGGTTTTCAAAATTAAAAAAACTGCAATGTTTAAAAGAGAACAAGAAAATCACAGAGAATCAGAACACCCCCTACCCCCAGTCAGTTAAGGAAAAGAGAAAGAAAATGAACTGGTAACAAAATTGGCCTACAAGGATTAGGTACGCTTACTTTTAAGTACGGTCTTAAATATAAACTAGGTTAAAATCCACATCCTAATGATGTATTTGGTTGGGTCACCTAAAAAATATGGGTGCCCATGTTTGATATAATTTTTTTATCTCTGAAATGTTACTTCTTTTGCACATGACATACCAGTATGAGCTGTAAAAACACAGGAAAACACATCCTTTGTCAGGGGAGGTGATATATGTCATCATTACATTCAGATGTAGCATAACCCTAAGCAAGAAATCTTTACTGCTTATTATCTATGATACAAATTTTGATGCCTACCACCAGCCTTTCTCTTCCCTGGGCTGCAATAAACAGCTTTTGCCCTCTGTGAGGCTTTGTACACTCTGAAGGCATAGGCAAGGTAAATCTTTAGCTTCTGTGTTTTGGTTCTCAGTCAAATGCAGCCAGGATCTGAAAGAGAACTTTTTATAGGATAATAACCTAATGAAATCTGTGCCACAAGAGGTCTAGATGTACAGTGGATCGGAATTCAGGGACTGTTTTCTGCTTCATAATAGTGGTGTTGTCTAGCTTTTGGGAATTATTTTCTTTTAACTTTTATTTTATCTTACTTCGTTTTCTGCATATTCCATCTTGCCTGTTTATACAACAAATAGCTTGGGGAAGGGCCTCTTTTATTATATGTTTGTACAGATCCTAATAAAATGGGTCCCCAATATCACTGAGTATCTGGGTTCTACTTTGTCACCAGTAACAGCTATGAGAACTGCTGATGAGATTCTGACATTGTAAAATGTGAATATGAATTCTGATTCAATACCAATATCAAACCTTAACTGCTGTTCACTGTGGATATTTTGACACTATTTCTGCCCTTCCTTACCCTGAGTAGGATCTTCAAATAGAAACAGATGCAAAATATATGCAATTAATTTTATTAGATTTTTTTTTTTCTACTATACTGAAGGAGCTTTAATAAAAAAAAATACATAAGTGTATAGATAATGCACTGCTCTTAAGCTCTCATGGTTCTCTGTTCAATTTTAAAACTCTTAAAGATGAAAACTTAACTAGGTAGTTGTTTCTGCCTCCGCCCATAGTAATATCTGTAAGAAAAAGAAAGGGTCACCCCAAACCCTTAGAGCCTCACAAATAGAGCTTTAGATGTCTGTTTTACTAGCCTGTTGTCTGATTATAATCGACTAGATCCTTGCTTATAAACTGAGCATACATAAGGAGGGTATTTCTATATAATTCAGTAAAACCATATTTTCGTGGTTATAATACAAAACAATCTATGCCCGCCCTCAGACCTTTTATGTTTCTTCCACTGTGCTGAGCGGAGTGGTAATGATTTTTTGATTCATTCTTGGGAGCATTGTGTTGTGGGATCAAATTGGTTTGGGTTGTGGCTTTTCGGTGATCAAAGCACTTGGTCTGCGTACTGAAACTGATGCCTCTGATAGTCTTCAGCTTAACCTGTCATGGTGACAAATGTCTACCTAGGCTAACCTGGGGTGATTTTTTTTTCCCTTACAAAAAGCATATTTGACAAAATGTTAGTTTCTGTCTTCCAAAAAACCTGTTAATTTGGGTCAAATATAAGAAATTAATCTGAAAAAACAAAGGATATAAAGGAAGTGTTGTTGTCATTGACAAAGCTGAAATGTTGACTTTTCGCTTCAAGCACTGTCTTTACTCTTAAATTGCCCCAATATGTAAATGGAAAATAAAAATGCAGGAAAGCAATTTAGCAAAAACATTTCTTTTAATTAATCTAAGAAAACTATGCCATACATAACCCCCCCCACTACTATTCATACACCACTGTTGTGATAATAACCGTACACAAGCTATTTGTTTATGATTAGGTCTGATTTTAGATAAAAATAGCTCTGTAACTCATAAACAGAGTTATGTTATGTTATGTTGTTATGTTATGATGTTATGTTATGTTATGTCATGTCATGTTATGTTATGTTATGTTATGTCATGTCATGTCATGTTATGTTATGTTATGTTATGTTATGTTATGTTATGTCATGTTATGTTATTATGTTACGTTAAAAAAATACAAAAAAAAAGAGTACAACTTTAACTGAGGTACCCTGTAAAGCCTCTGTAGAGCTAGGCAAACTCACACCCTGAGGACACATCGATGTGTTCAGACATCCGCAAGTTCAGAAACTCTTTTGGTGTGGCCTGCACACCTGTACGTGTCCCTGAACATGTTTCTTACCATGTGGGTATTTATTCCCCTTTCTAGTGGGAACGGGGGAGCCTGTGGCTTGGTGGGATGTTGGGTAGCAACAGACACCTTATGACTGCTGGGTGCTGGGAAGGTCCACTGGTGGCTGGGCCAGGAGCATGCGGAGTGTCCCTGTTGGACTGGCAGCGGGGTGCCACCAGGCAGCAGGGGCTGGCGGGGGGGCGCCTCAGCACTGCTGTGAACGATGGCCAGGTGCCTGGGACAGGCATATGGAAGGTTGCCAGCCTCCATTAGGAAATTTACCCCTCCCCTCCCAGAGTGGTGCCACCATTACATGATTCCTTTACACATATTTAACAAACGAGCTAAGAGTGAGTGCTAATTTGCAGGGGGGACTCCAAGAGGAGTATTTCCCTTGGCACTACTTTTTCACCTGCTCCCCATCCACTTGCTCGGGTACTGAGGGTTTTCTATTCACCCATGAGAAAAGAGATGCCTTTACCCCCTCATCTGCTGCCAGCCATTGAGGTAGTGTCCAGATAATAAAACTGGTGGACCATGCTTGACAAGATCCAGTGAACTAATTGCTAATTTAATGCTTTAGCATTATTCACATTTCTTTAACCATAGTCGGAGCATAATAATACATCTCCATTGCTGTCTTGTTGATGGATGAAAAGAGGCCAGAAGAAAATGCATAAATGAATAAGACTTTTAGAGGAAAGTCTCATGGAGAATACTGAAGCATAACATAAGTATGGGCTGACAAGAGGACTGACTAAATAAAACCCCATAATCCTACCTTATACCAAAGTGGTCTAAAAGCACATTTTAACTTTCATACATTCTCTTCATTATTAAGAAACAGGAAAGAAAAATCTTTCTCTGATGTGTATGCTTTTAGTTATTACAAAGGCTCTGCTCTGTTTCTAATTTAGTTTGGAAGGTCGTCTGTACTTTTTTAAATACGTTTAGCCTGAAAAATTGTATGATTAATTGAAGAACTTCCATTTAAAAATCTCAAAAAACAGATACAGAAGAAACATCCATTTAAAAGCCTCAAGAAATGGGTACAGATGCAACATCTAAATTGCTATACCTGTAGCATTTTGAGTTAAAATTCCTCTTTCTGAAACACATGGAGGAGTTAAACAGATTTATCCAGTATTCTTAAGGAAATTTTCTTTATAGAATTGTCTTAAACTAAAATGCTGTATTACTTTAATTTTGTTGGGTGAGTTTTGTGGTAGTTTCTAATGATAGTGATTTTTTTTCTGACTAAGTTATTATAATTTAAATTACGCAATTGCAGTCAGTACATTTATTTAAGAGACAAAAAAGGAATTAGTAAGTGAGCAGTATGTAAGGAACAATCAGTTGCCAACAATCAGGTTTTGTGTGTGTATATAGCATTTTAGCCAAAAGGCTAGGAAATGATGATGATGATGATGATGATGATAACGACAACAACAGTAATAATAATAAAAAATAATAATAATTACTACTAATAATGAAACAACTACATAAAAAACCTTAGAATTGCCACCGACTATAGTTGATTCTGCACTGGTTCAAGATTTATCAGTAGCTTTCAGCTAAGGAAACTGTATTTGAATTCATTTAATTAAATAGCTTTCTGTGTTTCACAAAAGGCAATTTTTTCCACTTGATCTTATGTCCATCAGAATGTAGGTTAAACTCAATGTTCTATATTATCAGCTGATAAACTGAATATTAACTGATACTGAATATTAACCAGTATACGAGAATATCAATTTATCAGATTGCTAACATGTATAGTTAATAGTAAGAAAACTGTTTAACTGTTTTATCAGCTCTCCTTGTGTTCTGTAGAGATGGCCCACCGTAGCAAACCTTTGGTGTAAATCGCTTTCTCCAAGGGTTGCCAAAGGTTTCTCTGTGGCCATTTAATTTGATTTGACTAATGCATCCCACTCAAAATCTATAAATGTGTTTGTAGAGATAGTGAGGCTGACCTCACTTCCTGACTCCAAGCCTATATAAAACTTGGCGTGAAAAAAGCAGCAGTCTTGCTGCAGCCCATCCCTGGTGCCCTAGCTACAGTTGTACAGATTGTGAGATTTTTATCTGCCCAAGACTTAATGGAACAAGTTACATTAAAAAAAAAAGAAAAAAAGAAAAAGGTGTTTTCATAGAATTGCCTCTTGTCCTATCACTGTGTACCACTGAAAAGTGCCTGGCTCTGTCCTCTTTGCACCCTCCCTTTGGGAATTTATATGCATTGATAAGATTCTCCCCTTCAGCTTTCTCTAGGCTGAACAGTCTCGGCTCTCTCAGCCTTTCCTCGTCTCTGAGGTGTTCCAGTCCCTTCATCATCCTTGTGACACTTTGTTGAAATCTCTCTGGTATTCCCATGTCATTCTTGTACTGAGGAGCCCCAAACTGGGCACAGTACTGCAGGTGTGGCCTCACCAGTGCTGAATAAAGGTGAAGGATCACCTCCCTTGACCTGCGGGCAATATTTTGCCTAACGTAGCCCAGGATACCAGTATTTGCAGCATAGGCACTTTGCTGTCTCATGTTCAACCTGGTGTCCACCACCGAGGTCCCTTTCTGCCAAGCTGGGTAGCCCCCAGCATATACTGGTGCATGGTGGTGTTCTTCCCCAGGTGGAACAATACCTCTCTTTTTGAGGTTCCTGTCAGCCCATTTCTTCAGTCTCTCAAGGTCCATCTGGATGGCAGCACAACCCTGAGTGCATCAGCCACTCCTCCCAGTTTGGTGTTGTCTGCAAACTTGCTGAGGGTACACTCTGACACAACGTCCAGATCATTAATGAAGAAGTTAAACAGGACTGGACCTGGTATTGATCCCTGGTACACTCCTAGTCACTGGTCCCCAACTAGACTTTTTTTACTGCTGTTTTTCACTAAGCAGACCCTTTCTTTTGCCCCTTGGAGACTCTTATGTATTTATTAGCTTCTTCTGAAGGAATAAAATTGAGTTTACACTAAGAACAATGTAAAGGAATAAAACAAAAACAGATGTTCACTAATTATGAAGCCCAGGTATACCACCTTCTTGTGGTACAATATAGTAGCAATAATGCATGTCAGCGACAAGAAGTAATTGGCTTAATGGCGCAATGCCAGACCCAAGCTGATTGTAACTCTATTCTGTACTTACGGACAGCCCGCGCAGCTGAACTCAAATGGCTTTCACACAGCGTTTGCTCTGGGCCTCAGGTCTCCAGCTTTGACATGTCTTTTGCTCTGGAATTATGTGATTCTTTTTTTGGCATAGATTCTGAACTGTAGCCATCTAAAGCATTGGCAATCATAGGCAGCCACCAAACGTTCTCCAAGAAAGGTGCTGCTGCTTTAGAAAACTATTTAATTTATAGTTTTGGATACTTTTGGCTGGCAGCCCTATAAACAGACAAGGATGTGAAGATATTACATCTGTGTAAATATAAACATGAAAGTGCCCTCTTCTTTAAATTAAAAAAAGCTAGTGATAATCTAGTGACAGTGAAGGGCCAAGACAACTTTTCCTGAATGGCAGAAGGAAAGTGGGAAGTTGTTACAATGTGTTTTGTGTTTTTGTAAACTGAATCTTCACAGAAGGGTATCCAAAGTAGTGACTTTAGGTGAAGTCAGTCATTACAAATGAAAGAAAAAAGAAAAAAAATGCTTTTACAGCAATTTGGGTAATGAAAATGTACTTAGAATACAGAATGGAAAAATTAAAGGAAAGTACCTAAAACTTCCATTTGGAACAGGAGTTTTGTATGTTGCTGTGTTTCCTCCCTCCCCATTGCATTGCTATATCAAAATTACTATTTTGTATGATTCCAATTATCAAATGGATGTTCATGACATGGAGTTGATAACAAATGAGTGGTTAAAGGTAAAAAAGTCCATGTATCGCTGTGTAAAATACAAAATGGCAACTTCTAATTCGGATACTGGTTCCATTGTAGCTTATTTGTCTAGAAAGAAATGATGGATTTTTTCCCCCTACAGCATTTCATGAAAACAAATGTGTTTATTTTTCTATCACAGAAGCAATTTACCATGAAAAAATTCAGAGTTCAAAAGTGAATTGTTTCTCAGGGATATACAGTGGAGCACACAGACACCACTTCTTATCCTCTTGAGGCAGAAACTGTAAATTACATTTTAACAAGCCAGATGCAGGCAATATAAATTTGTATAACAAGCTTTAGCAATAAAAAAGAAAAAAAAATGGATCATATGTAGTGTGGAAATAGTGGTAGTTAATACTGAAATAAATTCAGATTTGTTGTGGTCATTTATGGAAAAACGCTGTTGCATGACTTGTACTGTATGTACAAATTTGAGGTTATTAAATAATAAATTAATAATAATGATTATTGAAATAATGCTCTCTGGAGATTAAGAATCACACAGTCGGACATGAAGTCTTCAACAAAGGAAAGAGCTGTCTGTCACACTAAGAAGAATATGATGCACTTTCAAAAAACATTTACACATGAAATTTCCGCCCTGGAGCCACTGACACGAGATGTCACTCAGAGTACGTTTCTGCAGATATGTGTCAGGGTGCAACAAGAGCCAGCTGTTCCCAAAGGGACTGGGAGCTGTGAGCCAATGGTGACCCCAGGCCTGGCAGTGCTCTCACTACGGGCACTATTCCTCACTTTCTGACCATGGTGAGCAGAGCCGGGTGCTGTAATGGGGTCTGTCGACAGTCCCAGGTAGTCAAGTGACAAGCTGATGTCAGAATCCATCCAGCAGAAGGAGAAGGGGACTGGAATGGGGCTGGAGACATGGCTACAAGCACGATACGGAGGTCCTTTCTGGGAAGAGGGCCAGAGACCAGCACTCCTATGGGGCTGGGGACAGAAGGCCCCAGTCGAAGCTGAAGTGGGGCTCCTAGGTCCATGTGCAGGGCTTGGAGGAGTCCCCAGAGGAGGGTGGGTACGGCCAGCAAGGAGTGGTAGTGCCCTCAGAGCCATGACAATATGTAGCTCTATTTTCTTATGTGCAACAGCTAATGACAATAACATTTTAAGAACCATTATTTACCACCTACATTAATTGGTACATTAATTAATTAATCAAGGGAGATGACTGGTGGTGATTAAACTCCTCTGAACTGTCTTACTCATTCCAGGTGTTTTGCAACTTGTTTTCATTTTTAGGGCTGTCTACTGAAATAGAAAAGGGACTAAGAAATAAATCAATCAATCAACAATACCCTCAACAACTAAAAAGAAAACAAAAAAACTCATGCCCATGATTATGAAATGCCAAAAAGTAGCTTTGCAGATGTCATGCAGATATGTAAGTCAGTATGGCATATACATAGCTTAACTGTTAGAAAACGTAAGAGAAGTAGGTAGCAGGCTTCCATTGCTCCAGTCAGAAAGAAGCCCTTCCTCAAACCTAGATAGCACAAAGTTGCCAAGGGCAGAAGTGCCCGTGTCCCTGCTGATTTTACTGTTTACTACCTTTTACTGTTACATTTAGGGATTTTCCAAATTGATGTTCTCTAAGCCTTTCTGTATGTACAAACGGATTCAGAATTTTCAATCCATTAAGGTCTATTTTTCAATATTGAAATTTTTCAGTATCTGAAAATCAGGTCTCTCTCATGAGTGTAAATATCTTTATAGGAAAGTTAGCAATGTAGAAGCATTGTAGGGTTTCTTTCAACTCTGCTCCCAGTGTAACAGTAGTGTGTCTGACAAAAAGAAGAATGGTCTATCTAGCCCCCAGCAATGAAGAAAGAGCTTATGGAAGCTTGTAGCTACTCTGACTTGCCCCAGGAGAACTAAACTACTCTGGTCTCCTTCGATTGGGAGGCACAACACGTCTTGAAGTAGAGGGAATTATAAGGGTTGTGTGTTCTTTAAGAAATCTGTAGTATTTCTGGCTGTTAAAGTAAAGGAAATAATATTTTCTTCCGTCATTCTGTCCTCACTTTGCAAACTTGCTGAGGTATGGATGTGATGGAATGACAAGCTGATACAGGGATGCATGAAAGCAGCTGCACAGTATTATAATAATTTCAAAAGCTTTGCTGTTTTTTTTTCTATTTTATTTTAATGCTTTATCACTAGTAACCATCATGCTGTTACTACATATGGATACAATCTTTGCATCATATGGAAGGACACTGAAGATCCTGAGTAATAGTCAAATATGTCTTATGGTGCTCATTACTCTGCAGTAGTAAAATCACCAGCCAGCAATCGAAAGAGAGAAATGATCGCATCAAGAATAAAGTATCCCAGGGAGCGAATTAATGTCACAATAATTACATGGTTCACAGTGGAGGATGTGTGGTTATTAGGAGTTCTAGAGAAGCTAATTAAGCAAGTCAAAATTCTTTTTAAACCAGTTTAATCAAGAGAAAAGGTATTCCCTTGGCTCTGCACAGCTAACTACCATACAAGGACTGAGAATTCATGGGTACATCAAAAAGAATGGAAAGCTGGTAATTGTACTGTACTGAGCTGAGCTACACACAATTAAAAAAGTGCTAGCTAATGGAAATAGAATTCATCAAATGGTTCTCTTCAGCAAAACACAGCAAAGCAAGACTAACTTTCATTAAACCTCAGTGCTCTCCGATATAGTGCGTGCATATTTCTTTATCGTGATTGACTGCCTTGTGCTTTTCCATCATATCAACAAAGTTATTTTGAGGCAAACTCTCAGCCTTGCCTGATTCACTCAGAGATCTCAAACTAAAGCATGGGACAATCTGTCATGGAATGGAGAGAAAAACCAGTCACCAGAACTAAATTCAAAATGAATCATGTTGAAGTAAACAAAACCTTCTGAAATATTTGCAGAATGTTGTGTAGTGTCATGTTGTCCCTAGCCCCCTCCCCCCTCCAACATACTGTGGTTTGCTACTGGGACCAGAAGAACACTGGCTGGCTCATGAATATCTGTCTGAGTGCCAGCATTGACTGTGCTTCATTGTGATTCAGGAGTTATACGGAGTAACTGGATTTTCCTTTCACCCTGGCCCCTTGGCACACACAGAGATTGTGCCTCTGGAGACAGTATGGTTCTCAGCTATCTTGCTCTGTTTATTGTGAAACCATAATCTGTCTGGAATCATAACTTTAATTTCTGTCTTTTAAAACGTGGGCAGTGGTTTGCCTAACATGCAAGTTTGCTGTTAGATTCCATTTAAACAACCTTGTGATCATAGTGTTGTACAATAAAATAAATCCAGTATTGTAAGAGATTATATTCTAGTATGTGATATACACAGGACTCAGAATTTTTGTTATTCTGCTCTGATAATGTCAGACAGTGTCTCATTATAGGTTATAACAATTCAGTTCTGAAATTCGTCACAAAATCTTTGCACTTCTGATGCCTTAAATGATTTTTCAAAGTGGAATTATGGGTACTGTCTTTACTGAATCTCAAAACCCTGCAAATGAAAACTGATCATTGATAAAGAATAAAAACTAAAGGAGCTTAATGCATCAAGAATATCTTTAAGATTATGCACTTTGTCAATTCAAGAATCATATACAGTGAAATTTAACTGATACAATATATTTCAAGAATTTATGTCTCCCTACATATAGTTTCAAATGCATGAAATTTTCAGAATATTACACAAAATCAGTAAATCTTCCTGTGCTTAGCAATAAAGAAAAATGATAAATCAGAAAAATGAGTTTGAAACTAGATAGGCTTTTGTGTACCGGTGAAATAAGAATAGTGGGTGTGGAGGAATGATGAAATGCAAAATGACATGAAGTTTCAAAGATGTTACTAGGCAGCAGGTGGATAATACATATCTATAAACAAAGATCAGACACAGAAGGAATATATGACAGAACTTTCTGTGCTGCAGATGAGCCACATGCGTATGCAATGGAGTTGTGTCAGTACTTAACAGGGATGCTTATATTATTAAGCTACATAAGACAATACCTATTCACCAAGGTGTCTACAGTGGGCTCATGTTATCTGGCTTTAGTCATCTGAAAACTAATAGCCTAGTCTAATGAAGTTTTTCAAGTTCTGTCTAAAATCAGTGGAGAAACAATAATGACTCATTGCATTCTATCACAGGTTTACATTCTTCAGGAAACCCATCTCTTTATTGACCACGGAGGAAGCTAATGGCTCTGCCAAGTGGCTCAAGTTAAGTGACATGTAACCTACTCAAATTAAAAAAAAAATGAAATAAGAAAAGGCTTTAAAAAGGAAAATAAAAGGAGGAAAACAAAGACCAGAAATTAGGTGATACCCCAATCTACATAATAAAAAAATGAATAAAAAATTACGTAGACTGATGTAATTATATAAAATATTACAATTATTTTTAGCATGACTTTTTAAAGTGAATATTCAAACCAAGCATCTCAGAAATGTGTAACTACATGTCTTACTGTGAACCTTGCAGAATGGTGTTGCTGGTCCATGCATGATTTCAGTTATTAGACTTCCAATGCATTCATACATATCTGAATACGTATTTTATGCTGTACATTTTTGTACTGGCACTCAACTAGTTCTCTCAAGTATGTTATTCTGTTTCCTTTCTTTTTGTCCTTGTTCTACAAGGGCCTGATCTGGCCTACTAAAGTTAAAAGGAATTTTTCCATTTAATTCAAAACAATTTGGATCAATGCCATACATCTGATCTGTCTTAGAAAAATGAATTTGATTCACGAAAAACTTGCACCTATATAGTCACTATATAGTCAGTTGCTTAAGAAATATCAAAATAAACCTTCTGCTATATATTGCAGAGGCATATTCTAGTAAAATTTATGTCAAAAAGTCGTTGAGGAATAAGTTACTGATGAAATTGTTCCTGCAGTGTAAGGACCAACTGATAAAATAGGTAATGTTCAGTTAATCAGTTTACTTAGCCTTTTTAGATGCTTATACCATACATTTTTTAGGAGTTTGGTTTTGTAATTAGTTATCAAACTATATTGCTAATGTAGTTTACGGTAGCCACCAAAAATTAGATTTGCCTGGCAATGAGATAGCTAACCTACTCATCTATTTCTTTATTCTGTAGAAGAATGTGTCACCATAAAAATATCAGCAAAAAAAGAGTCCGTATTTTTGTCTCATTTTTTTGAAAGATGCATGTATGATTCTTATAAATCCTGAAAATAGGACTTTCTATTAGCCAAACATATTTAAAGCATATATATTGATACTGGTGTATCAATGCTTTTAAAGTGTATTACGGAACAATGAGAACATATCTGCACGTTTTTTTCTGGTGGGCTTTTTTGGCTTTTTTTTTTTTTCTAGTTTTGGTAAATGAAATATATCAACTGACTGTTGCATTCTTTAGAAGCCTGTCAGCAGTTAAAGGCAGGTGCATATGTTCTTATTTCGGCAGGAATATCTCCTTCTTTAGAACAAGGTACCCTTGGTGTCCTGAGAGTTCTTTCTTAGTACAGAATACTTATAGCTTTTGATTCTCTGCAAAGAGCCTGGAAACCTGGAGTCACCGAATCTTAGATACAAATAGGAATGCTTCTCAAGAGTTAGAAAGTCTGGAAAGCTACATTACTCTCAATGTTCTTATATTGATTAGTACCAAGTTTCAAAAAAATATTTGTTTACATGAAGCAGTACTTTTGTATAAGGAAAAGTTTTATAAGGAAGTCCATTTTAGTACCTTAATGAATTTGTAGGCTAAAAAGACTGAGGGTTTAAAGTTGGATTCTGGATTATAGTGTGCTAAACAGCAGGTGACCATTTTCAGCCATAAGTGCACAGGATTTAGGATGAATTGCCATGTGAAATAAAATGTCAAAGGACTTAAAGTGTTTAACAAAATCTTAAGTGAAACTTGGAAGATTAGAAATGTTACTTTATTTCTGTTTAACAGAAATGTGTAAAATTCAATAGTCATCCAGAAATTAAATTTGAAAATTGAAGATATTTTGGATATTATAAGATCACTTTGGTTTTATTATTCTTATAAAAGGTCATTCAAAATAATACAGTAACAGAACAATAACAAAATCTCAACTTTTTCATAACTCCTTTAGCCCTTGAATGTATTAATTTAAGGTAAATGAATTTAAGGTAAAAACTAATGGACTAAGATATTTAACAAGAGCTTCTTTTCGTGTTTTTTAAATCATAAATAAATTTCACACCACAAGAACATTACACAGCACTCTCAGACCAAAATAGATTCCAAAGGGGCCAATGTTTGTCCATGATTAATGTATTGGTGTTATAAGCAATTTTTAGCTTTACAATAAATTTTGATAATGAAATAATTTTCTCCCTCCATCATCTTCATCTTGATCCTACCACACATCTATAAAAAGTAACTGTGTTGTCACTGTGTATAATCAACTCTTAAGGGAAATTCATGAAAGAAATGGGATGTTCTAAAAACCTCTGAAGATTATTCTGATTAGTCTTGAACCAACAATCTGAACTTTCATGGCATGTTTCACTGTGGGTTGTTGTTTAGAGGTTTATGTAAACTGATTAACTTTTTTGCAAACAACATGTTATTATAATATTTTAATTATATTGTAATTTAATATGTTGATTATATGCAATTAATGTCTATAATTATTTAATTATATTTAGTTATATATTTATAATTATTATTATAATTGTAGGGTGATGATCCCTCATCATTTAGCCAGTTGTTTATAGACAAAGAAATTCACCATCCATTTCACATACTTCCTTACTCTTTCTGTATAGACCAGCAGCGTTTCAAGATGCTTGCTCTTTATTAGTCTTTTAAACAACAGAAGACAAGAGCAAACAATACACTGAGAAGAAAAACAAAACAAAGCAAACCCCCAAAAAATGCTGAACTGGAGGAGATAACAACTTTTCTACTTTATTTCTGAAACCTTTTCCGGTAAAAGCTAATCCTACTGTGCTTGGGAAAAATCTTAAGAGAAAAAGAAGATATATGATTCTAAAAGACTCTCTCTCCTATCCCTGTATCGATGGATAACAAGATGGATAATAAGTGAACTGTGTTATAGAAGTCTGTCAAAAGAGTCCATTAAAGTTATTGCAATTTAACTGATAAACTCTTGGAAAGGGGAATGAATAATAGAGAGGATGAGACCTGTTCTGACCGGAGCATGTAGCAAACTTACTGCTTTGATACTTATTTTATTCTGATCTCTGACTGGGATGCAGAGGAAAGAAGAAAATCCCTTTGCTTGCAGCGGAAAACCTGTGGCCTGCAGACACAAATCTCTTTGCATTTGTCAATACAGCATATCCTTTATTTGCAAATAAATTCCTCAAGCTAAGAGCTACCACACAAAGCAGACAGGAATTTCTCATCAAAGGAACATGCAGTCATCCTCGAGCAAATAACTTTACAATGCAAAACACAGAGTGGGAGAAAGAGAAGACAAATACACACAAAAGATTTCAGTCACTCAGTGAACAGTGAGGCATGGCTTAGACTGTTTAGAAATGTTGAACATATTTGATTGAGTAGAGAAGAGGAAAAACTGAAAACTGAAATAAATAAATAAAAAAAACCAAAACAGAACGAAGGAGGGGGGAAAAATACACAAAAAAAGCCACAATGAAGGAAGCACAACCAAAGAAGTGTTGTGGTTTAGACTTGAATAACTAAAGGTGTTTTTAAAGAGACAACTGAATTTGCACTTTTGAAAAGGAAGGGGACAATGACATTATGAAAGCAGAAGGCTACTCTGTGACCTATTAGCTATTAGTTGAAAGAAAACCAGCATACTGTCTTTCTGTTGACAACATTGTCATGCTTGAATGTGCAAGGCCTGGTAGGAAGAAGCTTTTGAGTTGTTCTGAGTATAAAGAATAGCTAAAGGATATAGTTGATACTTCATTAGGCTTTAATCATGAACATTTTATTACTACTAATGAGGGTTCTCAAGATGAAAGAAGCTGAGGGGGAGTGAAAGTAAGGTTGTGGGCAAGGCTTTCAGCTGGGACGTAGAAGATCTATGGTCAGTTTCTAAGTGCCATATACCCCCTCTGGGTCTGCCAATGTTCTTTGCCTCTGCAGTACAAAGGTAAGAAGGAGTATATAGCTCCAGGATATTATAATGACAAATGCAATAATGTTTGTAAGATTTTTATGCAGTGTATTAGATCCTGTAAGAGTATAAAGACGTCAGGTTTATATTTATGAAATAAAAATGAAGAGATTTATTTTAAATGGTGATGAGGCAAATGTTCCTTTTTAGGAAGTATCAAGTAGCAAGCATCTTGACTGCTTCTGTGAGGATTTCTGCCCTACCTCTCTCCTTCCCTTCTTTTCTTCTTTCACATTACTTCCATAATATGAAAATATCCTTAAGTCTTTTCAAATTTAGGAAAGACAACTTTGTAGAAGTTATAGGAACTGGTCTCCACACTAAACCATAATTCAGAAAATCTTGTCAAATTGAATAAATACTTGTTAGAAATCTTTCTTGTGTTATATGCAATGAAACTTTGGAATATTTTACTCAGGAATTTATGGGATCCCATTTCTTGGAGTTTTTGAAAGGCAGATTAGACAGCTTTCTCTCAGGAATGATTGAATTGTATTCAATTTTATCTTTAGCTTGGGCTAAATGATTTTTCAAGATTATCTAACAGGTGTGGGGTTTGTTTATTTGTTTGTTTGATATCTAGTATAGACAGGCAAAAATTAATTGAAGTAAATAGAGATAATGAAGTGCTGACAAAGGAATCACTTCTCATTGTTTTTGTCTGCATATTTGCAGATACAGTTGTATTGCATTGTAGATACAGTTTCATTTACCATTTACCAGAAGGGAAAGATTCTGCACACCTTTCGAAATAATCTACAATAGCATAAGAGAAAGTGATATGGCAGAGACAGAGATAAGCAAAGATGGTTTTGTAACATTTTCCGATAGTATGAGTAAGCTGAAAGAGTTTGTAAGTAAAGAAAAAAATAATCCACTTATGCTCATAGCTACTATACCTCCTTTGCCAACCTAATCAAAGAAATGTAAAGGACTGCAAAGTGCTAATCTAACCATGGAAGGGAGAAAGAAATGCACTTGCTAAAAATAATTGGATGAATAATACAAATATCAGATCAGTATTACCAAATTTTCTCCATGAATAATAGCAACAACTTTTTTAAGATATGAATCATTCGAGGTATCCAAAGACTACACAAAGTCCTATGACAGAGAACAAAGAAGTCTCTACTGGGGAAGTGGAAGGGTGATATCTCAATTCCAGTAACTAAGAAAGAAACAATTTCAGGAGGAATGTGGTTTCAGTAATTCAGAGAATGCCATCTTTCAGCTTTATAATGAATTGAGTTGCTATTTGGAGACTGCATCAAAGTTAGAAAACAGAAGACACATGAGCTGATGAAATGCAGATTGACAAAGTTATATTGAATACGTATATATGAAGACACGATGAAGAACAATGCAGTCTTAATATTGAACAAAAATACAACTACAGACAAATAACTACAAAAAGGCTAAATAGATTAAGATAAGATTAAGAAAAAAGTGATCTTCTCTGCTTTTTGCAAATTCTTTTCAGAAGAGGGGGGAACAATTAGAAGGTGAACAATCTGAAAAGTGACCTTTTACAGTTCAATGGAGAAGTCAGGGCCTCCTATTGATTACTCAATGGGAGATAATATAGAATACATGGGTATTAAAACTGAACACTTCATGGGATGGTGTGTTGAGTCTGGCTGAGATGGAGTTAATTTTTCCCACAACAGCCCTCGTAGTGCTGTGATTTGTATTGGTAGCTAGAAAGGTGTTGATAACACACCAGGGTTTTGGCTACTGCTGAGCAGTGCTCGCACAGCATCCAGGCTGTCTCTCCAACTTCCTCACCACCACCACCACCAGTAGGCTGGTGGTGGGCAAGATCCTGGCAGGGGACATAGCCAGGACAGCTGACCCCAACTGATCAAAGGGATATTCCACACTGTATGATGTCTACTCAGCAATAGAAGCTAAGAGAGAGGAGGAGGAGCAGAGCGGCATTCACTATTATGACATTAGTCTTCCACAGCAACTGCTACGTGTACTGAAGCCCTGTTTTCCGGGAAGTGGCTGGACATTGCCTGCTGACAGGAAGTGGAGCATAAATCTTTTGCTTTCCTTTGCTTCCACATGCAGCCTTTGCTTTTGTTTTATTAAGCTGCCTTTATCTTGACCCACCAGTTCTTTTCCATCTTATTTTCTCCCTTCCCACCCTGCTGAGGAGGAGAAGTGATAGAGTGGCTTGGTGGGCACCTGGCATCCATATTGTCTATTATAAAGAAATTCATTGACTTCCCTTCCCTTCCCTTCCCTTCCCTTCCCTTCCCTTCCCTTCCCTTCCCTTCCCTTCCCTTCCCTTCCCTTCCCTTCCCTTCCCTTCCCTTCCCTTCCCTTCCCTTCCCTTCCCTTCCCTTCCCTTCCCTTCCCTTCCCTTCCCCTCCCCTTCCCTCCCCTTCCCTCCCCTTCCCCTCCCCTTTTTATTTAGAACTGATCAGAACTTATCACAAATCTCTGTTGGTAACCCATGTTGAAGATGTTCATGATCACAGCTAGTTCAGTGAATGAGTCTGCCTCCTCACTTATCACAGAAAGCATCAGCAAAAAGGAAACTTGCTTAACAAGCTTAACAGGACAAAAGGGAATTTTGGCTATTCAAGGTAATTACTTCCTTCACAATCTACAAAAGATCCCCACAGGTCAACACAGATTAGTGTAAACAAGACACTGTTTATATCCTGTCTTGCCAGTAGAGTTTTGACCTCAGGAACTTTGAAACGTGTTATAAAGTAAAAATAACATTTTTAATCAAAACTAAAAGGGAGAAGGGCTTTTCTTCATTCACTATTATTTTTAATCTTTTCTATAACAGTTTTCTCTAATAGTTTAATCATGCAAACTAATCCAGTTGTCCTATTACAACAGTCCTTTTTTATCATACTTCATTCTGGCTTTCATAAATGCAATATTGACTCATTTATTCCTGTAGGAGCAAGTGTCCTTTGGATGACTGCAATGTCAGGTATGGTGCAGTTATTCCTGAGGAGAGTGTCATGGTGGTCCCTGGTGGGTCAACAGTGCTGTGGAATTTAGCTCTATTCCAGGTACTCCCAAAAGATCTAGGAAATTCTTGTTTGCCCCAAACTTTAGAAACACAAGAAAGAAAAATTATTAAATATTCTCTTCATCTATGACATGGAAGTTTCCCTGACTCCTCTGACTGATGGCAGCATGACAGTGAAAGAGGAGGACAGTCTTGTTTTAACACGTGTGTAAGATCATGTGACCATCATCTCATGAATTAATTTATTTTTTTAGTTGGTTTGGGTTTTGTTGGTTTTGTTTGTTTGTTTGTTTTTCCTTAGCTCGCATTTTGATAAAGATAGGACAGAGAGATTGTTCTCTTACTTTTGCCATTCCTTCTGTCACTGATGACATAAACTGTTTCATTAAAGACATGGATTAGTCATAATTTTTGACTTGGTGTCCTTTGTAGTGCTCAAGAATATCCAGAATGCTGCTGCACAATTTATTCTTGTAGCTTGTTCCCATTTTGACATCAGCCTTTATTTTCTCCCTCTTTTCTGATTCCTTTTCTTCTGTCACATCAAATATAAGCTAGTAGTCTTTCCTGTCTCTGAGCATGATGCCAGCCAAAAAAAGCCAACAACAAAAAAGCACTTGACAGTCATTATCATGCTGTTGTGATAAGTCTACTGCTTCGCACACTGGCAATATTAGCTCATCAATTTCTTTTACGCTCTCTCAGTTTGCTTATATCCATCTAGTTGTCTTTTGCCCTGCACTTAATTTGAAAGCACTTTGGAGCCATTTGAAGATCAGTAAAGTTCAGCTATGGGCATTACAGCAATGAAATTAATAACAATTAATATTAATCTGTAGAATCAGATAGATAGCATGAGACTATGAGAGAAGCTTTTAGATCTAGATGGAATTACAACACTTCTAATACTACTGCTAAAGCAGTATTGATTGTATAAAAGCTGTGAAGGCTGCACATATTTTATAGAAATGTATATAAAAATAAAACTAATTCCAGTCTTCTTTCCCTTTTTCTGGACTTATGGCAGTAATAACATTGTAAATGAAAAGTAATCTTGAAATTAAAGCACTTACCCATTTGCCAGACTTCAGAGTCCTGCTAAAATTGTGCTGAAATTATCTATAACTAAGCACGTGCTTAAGCAGGTTCCCTGTGCAACCATGAGATGTAACCACAGTGAGAACTATTCAAGCACACAGAAGTACACACATGCACAGTAAGTAGGCTTTCTTTCATTAAAACTAATGTCAGAAAGTCCTCTGTTTCAAGATATTTATTAACATTGATACATTTACTTAAAATATATCAAAACAACATGTGGATTTTCATAGGCATGTGGTTGAAATTTAGAAATCTGTGTAGGCAAGGTTACATTCCAAAACTGCTGAGGCTACTTTTTAACATCTTTTAGCACCTTTGTGAGTCTGGCCTCAGAGAGGTAATGATCTTTACAATGAAAATATGCAGTCTTAGCATATTTGATGAAAAATATTTACTCATCTGAAAGTCATATTTTACATGTTTTGTGCCTGGGACTGGGTACAGCCTTTTTTCTATTTGTGGCTTCTTTATAAGACTAATTAGCATTACAAAGGAAGGAACTATTCAGTCATCAAGCTGTTCCTCAAAAGTGTTTTCATTTCATAGGGATAACAGTTCCCTTCTGAAAAGAATTCTTCAATGATACTTCAATTAAGTTGAATACTGTAACTGGGAAAAGTTTCATTTTTATACAAGAAGACCGAATTGCAATTTAGACTGCTTCATTATTGATTATAATGTGTTATCTGGAGAGTTTGTTCTGTGACGCTTAAGAGTGTACCAATATTAATTTTTTCTACTTGTTTCCATGGCTGACACAATGTCATTGTGGTTAAAAAGCTGCACTCCATCTTCCTTGAATACATCTTTAAAAAATGCTCGAAGATTTGAAATGGATTTGGTATTATATACTTTCTTATCTGCCAAAAGCTCATGTACTGGTGAAAATGTATTTTAATGACGATACAGAGCTGATTTCATTTGATTTTTAATATTTGGGTAGAGCAAAAGACAAAGGAAGAGTATTTCCATACTTTCCAGTCAATGAACTGGGCATTAAAAGAATGCAGAATATTCTCAACACCCACTGAAGACACTGAGAGATAAGACTGCTTAACCCCATAGGAAGAACAGACAATCGTCCACTGGACTCTCTGTTCTCATCCCTTTCTTTTTTTTCCTTCCCAAGTTACTGCTCAATGAACACCTGATCTTCTTTTGGCATTTCTTAACCCACCTCTTCAAAATATTTTAGAATAAAATCTCTCCTATTTCCTCAGAATAATGTAGACCAAGCAAATCTTCATTAAAAAGAAACAACTACATTCTGATTAAAGAAACTAAAAAAATCTTCATTTCTCATCCTTATAAATTCAGAACATGATTGTTCCCCGCATTTATAGGAGGTTCAAACTTCATATAGGCCTTGAATGAATTGTTTGAAATATTTTTCTCGCTGTTCTGCTTTATTTCTTTTTACTGCTGTTTCACCTAGCCTAGTATTTTCAGTATAGTCCATGACCTTTCTAGACATTTTTTTTCTTGATAGGAAAAAAAATAATAATTACGTAACAAAACATTTGCAGTGGGCTGTATAATCTTTATGAGGAACTGCATAGGTTTCAGAAACTTTCTCTTTCCTGATTATATGACATTGTGCTGTATTTTTTCTGTTTGCAGACAGGAATAATGAAAGATAACAGTTGTTATCCCCAGCTTTATTAAAAAGAATGATTTCTTTTTCCTTAAATGGGAAGAGAGTGGATTAATCTAATCGTCATTGGGATTTGATAATCCTAAAATTGTTGAGAACAAAGTAATTTGTTTTCCTTTCCTGTTTCTA
This sequence comes from Larus michahellis, assembly GCF_964199755.1. Classification (NCBI taxonomy): domain Eukaryota; kingdom Metazoa; phylum Chordata; class Aves; order Charadriiformes; family Laridae; genus Larus; species Larus michahellis. The sequence goes on from NC_133897.1 coordinate 83,713,909, forward strand.
TTAATTTCTTATTTATATTGCAAATTTACACATCAGTTGCTAAGATGATGAGAGTATAGCATGTAAAGAGAGAATGCAGGTTCAGCAGAGTGCTCATATGGGAAAAAATAAACAAAAGAGGGTATTTTACCATGAAGAGGGAGTATCATTGTTCCAAAGTCTAGCACAGTTAGCCTGTAACAAGTACATTTTAAAGATATCTGATTTTCTGACAAAAAAAAAAGTGAACAGTAATGGTGATTTTTCAAAAAGTGTAACTGAAAAATCTAACCATAAACTATTTTGCCATACATTTACAAATCAATTCATAATTAAATTGGTCAAAACATACTTTCTGAGTAGAATAACATAAATCACTGTAAGACAACTGAACACGAAAATCGGATATCAAATGAGATTAAAAAAAATAATGAGACAACCTAGTAGTAAGTTCTCCAGAGCAATTTTAAGACAGCAGGGAGTATACCCTTTGGATCCTTTATGGAAACCATTTCCCTCATGTTGTTTGTAAAACTGCTGCTAATTACCTGAGAAAATTTAATGTAACAAAGCCTGACTTAATAATCAGGACTATTAGCTTTATGCCATTTCAGGAGTCTTGAGAATAACAAATGCACCTGAAAATCAATTTGTTCTCCTCTAGTTTGTCTCAAAACATATTAAAACATATGTATACTCTGTTCTTATATATCAGAGAAAAATATTGCCTTTTCTAGATCATTGGCACTGAGAATATTGTTTAACTGACCAAATAGTAACATTAATAAATTTTCCCGATTCCAAAGGTCTAAATCCAGATGTTGAAAAATGAAACATTTGGCATAGCAGCCTTATTTTAAGAGTTCATCAGGCTATGAAAAAATCAACCTGAATGCTTTCAAGTACTAGCTAAGGAAATAAGAAGGGGAAAAGAATCCTAAAAAACCTACACTCATTTACATGTTCCTCCCACTGAAGAAAACACTGGTCTGCATATGTGGTGTGCTTCCTGTGAAGTGTCTTTGACATTGCAAAAATACCTCTTCAAAAAGCTGTCATGAAACATACTGATAATTCTGGAACTATATATAAACACTGAGAAAAAAATAAACTTGTCATCCCCTAAGAAGACCCTAAGTTATTGATATGCTACAATTAATACGCTACAATTACACCTAAGGAAAAATGAAGCATTACCCATTCCATTTTGCAAATATACTACACAGGTTTTATTCACTTGATCCAGAATGCAGCATCCAATCACTAAATCACCTGAATGTATACATTAAACTAGCTTTTTTTTTTTTTTAAACAAAGAAGATAATTATTTATGTAACAAGAAAGGGAATATATATCTATATCCCTTTACAATACTTTTAGTCTTTGTATCAGGTCTAGATATCTTTAGCTTCCTCGAACACATAGTCTAATTTAGGCACGATGAAGAACAATTCAGTCTTAATATTGAACAAAAATACAACTACAGACAAATAACTACAAAAAGACTAAATAGATTAAGAAAAAAGTGATCTTCTCTGCTTTTTGCAAATTCTTTTCAGAAGAAGAGGGGGGAACAATTAGAAGGTGAACAATCTGAAAAGTGACCTTTTACAGTTCAATGGAGAAGTCAGGGCCTCCTATTGATTACTCAATGGGAGATAATATAGAATACATGGGTATTAAAACTGAACACTTCATGGGATGGTGTGTTGAGTCTGGCTGAGATGGAGTTAATTTTTCCCACAACAGCCCTCGTAGTGCTGTGATTTGTATTGGTAGCTAGAAAAGTGTTGATAACACACCAGGGTTTTGGCTACTGCTGAGCAGTGCTCGCACAGCATCCAGGCTGTCTCTCCAACTTCCTCACCACCACCACCACCAGTAGGCTGGTGGTGGGCAAGATCCTGGCAGGGGACATAGCCAGGACAGCTGACCCCAACTGATCAAAGGGATATTCCACACTGTATGATGTCTACTCAGCAATAGAAGCTAAGAGAGAGGAGGAGGAGCAGAGCGGCATTCACTATTATGACATTAGTCTTCCACAGCAACTGCTACGTGTACTGAAGCCCTGTTTTCCGGGAAGTGGCTGGACATTGCCTGCTGACAGGAAGTGGAGCATAAATCTTTTGCTTTCCTTTGCTTCCACATGCAGCCTTTGCTTTTGTTTTATTAAGCTGCCTTTATCTTGACCCCCTTCCCACCCTGCTGAGGAGGAGAAGTGATAGAGTGGCTTGGTGGGGACCTGGCATCCAGCCAAGGTCAAGCCAGCATGCTATCCCACTTGGTTTTCCCTGCTTTTTACCGACCATTCCCAGAATCACTTGCCACTAGAATTTCCACAGAATTTCTGAAGATTTTTGGCCTTCAGTTCTAGATACTGATTCCAAATGAAGTAACTCAAGCCTATGTTAGCAGTCTCGAAGAGTAAATGTAGAAGAGATCCATTTCCTCCTTTTCAACAACAACACAGTAAAATTAAGCTTTTTGACACTATGTGAACTCCTTGGGTCTGTATCTGAATCAATACTTGTTTTCTCTTCAGCACCAGAAGATTATTAATTATACTTGTCAATAGGTGTGGGAATCAGGGAAATATTATCTCCCTGAATGCTTGTCACTGTGGATATTAGGTCATGTCAAGACACACTACAAGACAAAAAATGCAGAATTTCCATCTGTGAGCAAGGGTATTCCACCAGAGCTCAAAGTGCATCACTGGCCGCAGGAATGTTTTTTTTTTCCTCATAGCTGCAAAGCTCTGCACCTTCACTGAGACGTATGTGGAGTTTAAGTTTTTTTGATAATCTGTGTTCCTTCAGAAGAGTATAAGATCCAACACCACAGCACCGATTCATGTAGGATGCTGTTCAAAAACATCCACGTTATAAAGCTATTCACACAAATATTATTTAGGCTAAAAATACCAACTGACTTGAGGGAGCACATCTGCAGAATGAAAAGGTAGATTTAGATTAGGTAACATAAAGATATCTAAGTATATCTAATGTATCTAAGGTAGATTAGCTGTTTCCTAATTCACATTTTTCAGGTTATCATCCTAATTACATTTCGTCTATCCTTTTCTCTCATCTCACCTTAGTGAGAGGAATCTTACACACAAATACAAGTTAAATTATCATTTCTTACCAGCTTTTCAGACAGGTATCTATGTATGCATGAACACACACACACACACACACATGCATATATATATATAATCTATCTATCTCAAGATAATTTCCCCACCCAGTCAAGAAGCCTCTATAGCCATCTTCAGATCCTCATTATAATTCCTCAGAACCCAATTAAAATTCTGTTTTTTCATACCGTCTTCAAAGCATCTGACAATCGTTAAACTCACCGAGTTTTAAAACCTCTGCCTAATATTGTCTCTGGGCTTTATTTTACCACCCCCAGCCTCCAACCATCTGTCTCACTCCATCTGTTGTCTCGTCTTCTACTTAGTTTGAAAATTCTTTGGATGGGGATTGTCTTCTTGGCTCACATTTGTGCATAAAGATCCTGGCCTCTAATAGACTTCTAAGTATTATGGTAATATAAATAACAGTAAGCAACAACTTCAGTTATCAGTCAAGGAAGTATTTTGCAATACAGTTTGACCAAACAGAAGGCAACAGAACATTTACAGTATCTGAAAGGCTTTATTCATGGGAAAAAATTTTATGTCTTACATTCATCATATTTCCTTAACAGTATTTTTCAAATGTCTGTATATAAACAATAGGCATTATTATTACTGACAGCGCTGAAAATGTAATTTAGTTAGTGGGGCAATGTAAATTAAAACTCCACCAGTTTTCTGAGATTGTAAGGGTTTATTTGCTTTTTTAAGTTTAGAGCTGCTGCTTCTTCTGGAAATTCTGCTTGTATGAGTATTGATGGTGCAGTCTGTGGGAATACACTACACTATTAGATAATAACTGGAAAAAAAAATCTGGACTGAAGTTTGCTTTATATTTACCTTACTCTACATACTTATACTAACTGTTTATAAATGTGTTTTATTTTGGTAAAAAACCCTATTAATCATTAAGAAAATAGTACTGTATCCCTTCACAATTAAAGCCTGGTCAGATATCTCCATTACCATTTCCTCCAGAGAGAGGTTGTCAGATTTCACTTTAATTCCAAGAGTTCTATGAAAGATCACCTTAATTATAGGATTCTTGGCTTGGCATTTATATTGCCATTCAACTTGATTGATGCATATTGCTGAATTGCCAGTCTAAAAAGGTACTAAATTTATTTTCAAAATGTATTTTCATTAACTATTTACTTGTTATGTAACTGGAAAATAAAATATGCCTTTAAAAAAACTTTCTTAAAAATAACTACATTTTTCATTACAGATTTCGAGCTTGGCTTTCACTGAGAACCTCTCTATGTCAAAAAGCTGAACCTAAGGAAATTGCTGCAAATTTATTCTTAGGTTTAGCCACGCAACCAGTGCATACATTCCTATCTCAGCCTTCAAAAACAGGAACCACAAGCTACATGAAAATTATACGAAAATAAATAGACTGCATTATTTTCTGAAGTATATTCTTATGTTCTAGCTTATTAGAAAGTATAAACCTTTGGTATAGGGTAAGACGTTTCCCTTGACCATATGACACTACTATTTCGGAAGAGTGTTACACAGATCTGCATATGAAAGTAACAGCATTCAAAGTCTATAATAATTGATGAAAAGAAAGTAAATAATGAAAAAATGCAAACAAATAGCATTTTGGGTGGAAAAAAATTACATACCTGTTGCTGCATTCTGGTGATGGATTCAGATGATATTATGATGATCTTTGCTGTTATCATGCAACTGCAAAAACGTACATTTCAGTTTCTTTCCTGCCAGAGATATTAATGTATAGAACCAGGTAAAAAAAATCCTATAGACTATTACTGTTGGAAAGAAATAAAAAAGAAAGGAAAGATACGGAGCTAATATATACTTATATAAATATAAAATATATTTTCAATAGAAAATGTGTTGAAATAACACATCCCAAGCCAGCAGCTTTTCTGTTTAAGTAACCAAAGTAGACTAGGCCATTGTCTTTCTGAAAAATTTCCATCCCCTTCAAAAGCTGTGCTAAACCTGTGACCTGCAATAATATGCTGTTGGTGAAATGCTTTCCATCTCATGAGTTGAACATTTGACTCACGTGATTGCCTCCTGCTCTTTCAGAAACCCGGTGCAATGATAAAGATAGCAGTGAATACAAGCAAATAGAATTTACTTAGTCCTGTTTTCAAATAAACCAGTGAGCTTGTGGCTACTTCACCTCTAATTCTCTGTGGTAAAGGAGGGAAGGCCAAAGACTAAAGAATTAAAAATTATTGGCAATATAGTGAAATGCTAGCTACAGTTGAGTGTAAAACAACTATGTAAACATTATGAATGAGTGCCACCGTATTGGCTTTGTTATCTTTCAATTCACAGCAGTGCATCCGATTTTTTCTTTCTGTTTTCCTTGCTTTAATAAATGCCATGTCAAAACACTTTAGTAGACAGTAAAAAATATTTACCGACTTCTGAGTGCCAACAATATTACTGTAATTATCATTCAAGTGATGTACAGCATTAAAAAAACATTCTTAAATAAGAATTTATTATTTAAATAGTGCAGTTGAAAGGCACGATCTAGTAACAGCATAACACAGTCAAGGGATGCAGAGGACTCCGCTTCATTGTGTAGGACAGTTAATTTATCTTCTTCACTCTGGAATCCTGCTTGTCACATAAAACTGTGAGGACAGAGCTGAAGCTCAGTAACATTAGGCATATTAAACAGTAAAAAACATTTCAACCTCACTTTTAAAGTGGTAAAATACAAATTAATTAGGATACTGCCAAATGAATTATGCAGCTTATGTTTCAGAAGTGCTCAACAATTTTATGTGGACTGAGATTTAGGTGCCCAGCCTGAAGCAAACATGCAGTTGACAGTTATTATTTGTAAAGAAACGGCACATGAGTTCAGTCACAACACAGAACAAAATGAAGAGCTTGCACCCAAAGGGCATATATTTTAAGTCCACACATCCCCCCACACACCCTATATGCTGAGCATCTTAAACATTCAGACGCAAAGTACCGGATCACTTGTTCTAACTTCAGGTAGTGTAGTGTATATACAAGTCATTCATTGTGACTTCCTTTGCAGGCAGTGGAGGAAACCAAGTATCTTCAGAGTGAGCCTCCTCAACCTAAGAGACATGGGATAGATCATGTTATTTCTCCACAACAAGTGGAAATACAACCTAATTGCCTACTCTGATGTGACCTCTAGAGTGATCTCACCCAAAATATTTCAAAATATGACACCCCAAAATAATTCATAAAAGATGAGCAAATATTCATGAAAATCCTTGTAATAAGATCATTTATCTTTAAAATGTAATTTCAATTATCAGCTGCAGTAGTATATCATTAATTAAATTATACTATTAAAAAGAACTTGCAATCTAGTCAAAAGATTGACTTGAACTTTTTGATTTTTTTTGCCGGTTTTAAAGGGAGAAGCAATGCAAAAAAGCCCCGTTTCTTTGTAACTTAATATTTAAGTTAAATTCCCTTGTTGTACAAATACATATTATAAAATATAAATCTTCAGTGACAATGATCTTCTGCTTTTGAGGCAAGATTAAATGAAGTCTCATATTTATTCTTCTAATTACACATTCCCAAAAAATTTAGATGTATAGACAAGTTTGTATACAAGCTTTTGACAATTTTTCCCCTTAGATAATATGCTGTCAGTTTTCATTGATATATATGTCAGCCTTCAACCTGTCCTCTAAATACGTTTCTGTTAGATTTATTTTAATCTCTGTTGATGACTACATTGTTTAGAATTACCTATTACTAAAGAGCAGATATCGTCCTTTTTCCTAATGGATGAGGGATTTTTTAAAAAAAAAAAAAAAAGAAAAAAGGGGACATGAAAAACCTTTCTATGATGTTCATTGCCCCTGTGTTCTGGAAAGTAAGAGAGTGGCTGCACTGCAAAATGTAACAAAAAATGTTCTTTCATTTTAAATAAAATTTCCAAGTAGAGTTAATTGATTACCAAACCATGTTACTGAGTGATACATAAAGAGCAGAAGTCCTTTGCGTAAGAACATACAGGGGACTGATGGAAGGAGGAGCTGCAGATCTGTTAGCTTCTAATGTCCACCTGCAAACCCATGGCTTTAGATGCAGAGCTCTTCTTTGACCCAGAAATACAGTTGGGGAATGCTTAAAACAAAAGCTTCTGAGAGGTTCAACTGCTCTGTTCCTCTCCAATTCAGAAGAGCCATGAGACATAGAGGCATGACAGTTTACTCATTTTGAACTTTCCACTTCTTTAAGAATGGAAAACACCTAACAATTATTTTTCACATTATAGGTAAATATTTTCTCTGTTAGTTTATCTAACTCATGTTTAGTTTATGATAGAAGATATTTTTAGAAGGCAAAGCCTGTAAACTTGTGGGTTGTATTTTTTTGTTTGTTTTTTTTTTCCTCAAAAAAAAAATCTTAGTTTAGAGTTTCATTTTGGTATTCATTCCTTCCCGGATCCCCTGAGCTGGCACCTTGTTGCTGTAAATCATGGTAAGGAAGAAACATGCCAGAAGAGATTTTACAAGGACAGTGTATCTGTTTGATGATAGTGTGCAAGTGCAGAATCCTGAAGTTTAATAGATGCACCATGCTTCTCAGAGTCATCCTGGTGCCTCATCCACTGTGAATACAGCTGTTTATCTTGATATGATGTTGGGGCTCCCCGCATTCAGGAGAGTGAATAATGTAGTGGGTAGGATTGTGATCCAAAGTGCACCAGTGTGATTATGACATATTTGTATTCCAGATTTTACACGAAATTTTGATATTAATTGTGATCTAATTATGTAGGTATGACAGAATTTTTTAAAAAGAAGGAATTGGATGTTCCTGCTGGGCATAGTTTCTTCATAATTTTTCATCCATTTCCTTGGCTGCTAAGAGCCCAAAATGCACATCAAATGATGTTTTTGGGAATTGAAATGAATCAGAGACCTTCATTCTCTTATCTTTTTCCAGTCATTTATAATTAACAGCTAAAATTGATAACTTTATTTCCAAGTCTCCCAGCTTCTCCAGCTAAAAACACAGTTTCAAAACTAAATGTTGTAATTGGTAGATCTTAGCTTTCCCGGACCACTTAATTTTTCTTTAAGCAACAATCATATGATGAGAATCTCTTTGCATCAAACTATTTCCCCCCAATTTCGACATCATAAAATCATTTATGTTCTAATCTCTGCTATTTCTGAGTCAATTGTTAATTTATTCTGTTAGTTATAGCACTTCTTATTAATCTGGAAAATTCTATGTCTATTTAGAATGCAGGGTGAGCTAAGATTCATTTGACAAAGAAATCTAAATCTTTGCTTAAAGTTTAAATCCTGAATTTGCAAATAGAATATTAGGTTATGCAAAGTATTGAAATGGCAGTTCATACTATAATATGACAACTTTTTGTGATGTGCTGTGTTTGCATTAAATAAAAGTTTTAGTGGAGATAAAAATGCACTGGGGGAGACACGGGAAAGTTCTGGACAGGCAACAGAGAGAAATATTCAAAAGACTGGGCCTCCACTTAATATAATTGAAATACAGAAAACAATTATTATTATTATTAAAAATTGAGATACTAAAAAATAGAACAAATAAAGAGAGTTTGGGTTATCAAAATGCACAAACTTTGGAATTTACTGTTACAAGACGTTAGACTAGTAATGCTTACAATCCTCATAAAACAAGACTTTTAAACTATAAGATTCTGTAACATCCTAGTTGATAGCAACCCAAGGAAAATACCATATCAGAAGAAATTTCCACAGTGTTTACAAGGAAAAACTAAGGCACACAGTGGTGAAAGAAAAGAACTGTTACAGTATATTTTCATAGTTCAGACTTCAGGTAAGAAGAGATGACATGAATGCTTACAATGAAGTTCACTGTAACTGAACTTTTTTTCCTTTGATTATATTTGAATAGTCACTTTTTTATGTAACAGAAAAGGGAAAATGAGTATTTTGCCAAAGTCAGTTGGACTTTTGTCATTGGCTCTAGTGGGGGCAGAATTTCATGTTCCTTGCTTTTACTGGAAGCTTTCATGGAAGTTAAACCGTAATGGTAATGAAAGACTAAAAATATAATAAGAAGAAAGGGATTATTTTCTATTTTACATATATTATTTAGCTGTTAGACTTTAATTAGAATGTTTTGGTTTGTCTGTTTGACATGTTTATGTACTTATTAACTTTAAAAAAGGAGGAAAGATTATTACATTTCAGTAATATTTAAGATTGCCTGCTGCTTAAATTTTATTTTTATATTAAGATCAAATCTATCATATATGATTATATTAAATATCATATAATCATGCCACATAGTACTCAGCTAGCATCATTCAACCAAAAGTAGATGATATACTTTTTCATCTTGTTAGATACCTGATGTTAGGCTTGATTTTTTTCCACACAGTTTAAATACTATCTATCGTATTTCATTCCAGTGACTTCTTTCTACATGAACATTACTTTATTTTCCTAAAGAAGTAAAAGTCTTTCACAAAGAGATCTTTTCTACACAGGGGATGAAAGTATCAATCATATGTTTGCTCTTTTTTCTTTTTTTTTTTTTTTTTATTAACCTTTATAGTACAAGAACTCCAGAATTTAAAACTGCTTTTTAAAGATAACTGTGTATAGTGCTAATAAGTAAGGAAAATAACAATCAACTAGTACATAAATTAGGTGTATTGAACAAGTTCATGAAGTCAAACAACCTGGAATGAGATTCCAGGTTTCAGGAACATAGAGTAATCTGTTTGATTACTCCAGCATATAACTCATCTTTAATTTTACTTCTGATATATAAATAGCAAATCTATAGTAAATTTAAAACAGTGAAAAATTATCTGAATTAATTTGGAAATTAAGAAAGTATTTTGTCAAATGTCTTTGCAGGGTGAAAGAAAAAATAATTTTCTTACAGAATTCTTTTTTACTTGTTTCTGGATAGCAAATAATTTTAAAAGATACAGTTTAAATTTCATAGATTTTCTCCTTTGATATATTTACAGTAATACGAAGCCCAGTTATTTTTTAAATTTTAGAGAGGGTTGTCCACTTAAAGCTGTTCTAATAACATGAAGTGTCTGGGAGTCTTTTAAATGCAGGTAGGACAAGGCTTCATCTACCATTGCTGTCTAAGAGACCATATAAATTTGATTCTATGTTCTCAGTTTTTCCCAAATTAAACTTATCCATCAGTTATTGGGCTTGACTGCACATCCAGTGAAGTCATAGGTAAAGTAATTACCTTCAAAAAGCCCTTATTTTGTTAATTGCTTTTGGCTGTATTTGTTGAGCACCTGCCAAGATACTGACATAGATCCCAGTCAAACAAAGGGTTTAAGTCTGTGCTTAACTCTAAGCACATAGTTTTATCTAATTAAAATTCTGGATGGATGTGGCTGATGTCCAGCCTTCAGTCTGAATACAGTTGGAACTCACAATTGGATCAGAAGGAATTATGCTTTCAATAACAAAAATATCAGTCTTGGGGGATAGAGGTTTGATGTTATCCTAGTAACAAAGAAAAAGAAAGTCTTAACCACACCATAAAAATATATTTTACTCCAGCAAAAAAACTTTTCTGTAATACGAGAAAGTCAAATCATGTATTCTGAAATCCTGTCTATGTTGCATTCCATGATCCTTTGACAACTTCAGTGAAACAATGTCATTCTTTTTGTAATAAGAATCTGTTACAGAATGATTCTAGTATAGGGCTGTTACATACTACAGAATACATAAACCCCAAAGTTTCACTAAAATGGGAGAAATAGGTGCTTATCATTCTCTCTCACATCAGTACTTCCAAAGACCACTGAGAAGATTCTCAGAAGGTTCTTTGTTTCTTAGTGATTCCCTTGCATAGCTTTTATTTTTCTTTCAGGGAATATGTATGTTATTTTTCACATTGAATTCTGATTACTTTATAGTTGACTAAGAGATAATGCATATTCTTATCTTTTACAATCACCAATAAAAGTGGGAATAATATTTTTCAGATGAGCTAGGATTTAGGTTACTCTTACATGCTAGATCAGCTATCCTTAACACACCATCTGAAATGGGACTCTGTCATGAAAAATCCGCTGAATAGCAAAGCAGACATCAAGACTTTCTCAGTTTTACTCTGCTCTGATGCTGGTGTTCTTGTAAGCCTGGATAATCCATCTGCATATTCAGGCCTTCCTGTAAAAAGTTAGAGGCATAATTTATTCACAAGGGTTGAGTTATAACAGTGTTTTACAAAATACTACACGAGCAGAAATGTCTGTTTTAAATTTACAGACTCCAAAGTGTTGTATATGCAAAACATTAAATAAGAGTTGAGCTGGCAGCCAGCACTGCTGTATGGCTTTATCCTAAATTCCCATGGGTATGCCACAACTGGGTACATGTGTTTTATTTCTGTTATAAGAATTATTAAAGGAGGCTTTTGGTCAATAAACAGTAAAGTAGCAGAGTCACCCAGCAGACACCTTTAATGAAATTTCATTTGGTGCTGGGCAGCAGGTAGAATTACTTACAATAAATATCTTACAACTTTCTTTCTCTCTGTCCTTTTAATGACATTCACCTAATAAAGATAACACCAAGTATTGATATCTATTTAGTAGAATAATATCTCAGTAGGTGCTCACTGTAGAAAGTAAAAGCCTGATATAAACTTCAATGAGAAGAACCTGTTTAGAAGGCTGGATCAGCATTACAGTTGTAAGAAAACACTGCCTTATTCTGGAATAGTAGAATTTTCGATCCTGAAGGTTGCGGAAACAGCCTCTTCTAAATGTAATTAATTTTTTAAAGGTTTTCTGCAGGTTCAATGTGGATTTAAGATGAAGAATTTCAAGCCTGCATGGACATAAATAACATATGTTCTTCAATGTTTGATCCAAGAATATTTTTTGTTGTCAGCAGAAAATAATTTATCAAGATTCAAAGAGAATAAAATGACTGATATGTTCAAATTAGTCTTCATTCAAATCATACTGTTTTATCACAAGTCAGAGTATTTACTGTATTTCTGTACCACCTTTTTGCTTTTATATGAGATTATCTAACACCAATTAAGCAGTTGCATTTATGAATTTTGCTTGGAATCTGCTTTTTAGAGGTAGGCTTCCTTAAACGGTTGTAATTTAAATGTTTCACTTTTCAAGCTCTTATTTTTCTTTTAAGCTTTCAAAATTGAATTATTTGAAATGAGCTGTTGAGGCATAGCATAAAATTTAACTCTACCTAATCGAGTACAAACATACAAACTTAACAAGGAAATGAAATAAGAACACTTACTAGTTGAGAAAAAAATTTGGCCAAAGATTTAAAGTCAGCCTCTGGAACTGGACAGGAACAGAAAATCCCACACAGTGTTGCCAATCTATAAATAAGCAATTAAATTTATTGGCTATAGAAGAACAACTTTCATGTTTACATGTTCACTTGTGTGAATACAGGCTACACAGTTTGTCCCTGAGTGAATACTTCGGAATAAAGAATCCAATAACATAAAGCAGTATTGATGTACAAGCTAAAAAGAGCTAAACCTTAAATGAATTTCAAGGATTCTTTTTTTTTTTTTCCTAGTGTTTGTTTCATACTACTTACGCATTAAAAAAAAAAAAAGAAAGAAAAGAAAGAAAAAAAAGTAGAAAATGTTTTTGGTGAAGAAGATCATAATGGAAAGAAAACTTTTCTTCTATACAGTATTATTTTTAACAGTTATTTTGAAATCCACCCCCTCTTGCCCCATTCAATCTTTGACCTTGTCAGGTTTAATAGATTTTAACTTTTATTCAGCTGTCATATTCTCGTCTCTCATTTTCCCTGCTAAAAAATTACCATCTGTCTGAATCAACAATATTTTCATTCTTAAGGCATCTTCTCCCACAACATATGTCTTCAATTTCTAATGTGAATCAGAATACTTGAAGAATGTTGTCAATGATCATGCCACCAAACTGATTGAGTCAGCCTTGACATTTTGCCAATTAAACTGTACACTTTAAAGAAAAATATAAATAGCATTGCCTTATTGCAAAATTCAGTAAGGCTCACTGGGATAATGAAATTCCCTATATTTTTGGGGAGATTCTTGGAATAATAGGAAATTAAATGTTATGGTACACTTATTAAATTACTTTAGTAGTACCAGCTTTTTTAAAAATTAAATATATCTTAAGAGGGTTTTTTTTACATCAAGTGAATTAAACCAATAAAACATACCTTTGCATAACTCTGGAAGCATGTCACAGTATAAAAAATGTTCAGGCCATGGAATTTATGTCAAATTATATTATTGTCTACTTGCATTCTAAAGCTGATTCTAAAGCCTATGCAATCTTTCATTACTTTCACAGATGCATTAATTTCACATTTTTTCAGCACTAACAGAATTCGTAAAATCTATTTTGCCATTAGAAAATAAGAACTTTTAAGGATTTGAAACGAAGTAGAAAAGAATAGGAAGTTCAAATGTGGATGGAAAGTGTTTTTAATGAGATTTATTTTTGAGTGTATGTTCTAAGGAAAACTGGTTTCAGTTGGAAGAAATGAGGAGCCTTTGGAGCCTTCAGTATTACTGCATATACACAGAATATTCTGCACTGTCTTTTTTTCATAGACCTTTGAACAGTTTTGTCCTGCAAGGTACTATATGTCTTGTCTCTTCCATGTTCAAAGGCTTTTGGTAAGGCTGGTTGAAAGTTTTCCATCAGAGTTATTCTGCAGTGCAAAATTATGTTGTGACCACACAGATTTCTTCCTAAGAAAAAGCCTGCTTTCAGAATGTTTCTTTGGGGTTTTTTTTGTCCTTAAAAGCTAGATGTTTTAGCCTTGATAAATCCCAAGTGTCAAAGAGAAGAGAAATTATGATTGCCTAACAACTGTTTGTGGCAGTTTTCACGTATAGACATCATATATAGACATTGGTGAGGCACTGGAACAGGTTGCCCAGGGAAGTTTTGGAGGCCCCATCCCTGGAAGTGTTCAAGGCCAGGCTGGATGGGGCTTTGAGCAGCCTGGTCTAGTGGGAGGTGTCCCTGCCCATGGCAGGGGGGTTGGAACCAGATGATCTTTAAGATCTCTTTCAACCTAAACCATTCTATGATTGTATGATCACATATGGATATGCAACAGGATGCCAGATTCAATGTGCACACCTCAGTATGCAGAAAGAAGTATAAAAGGGCCTTACCCACACTAAAAGCCTGAATTTCTGTGTGTGAAGTGTTGATTGTTGACAAAGACTAATGGAATCTTCTCCACCCAGAGTGGGAAGGAAGAACAATTGCTCTAGGCAGCTGATAATTTCTCTGCAAAACCTTCCTACCAGCTGAACAGCAGAACAGGGATAACTGACTTGATGAAGCTATTTTTCTTCTTAAAACCTAACTCTGTTTTCCTCCCAGTTTATAAGCTGCTTTGGACTGCTCCATTACTTATTCTTTATATTTCCATAAGGAATATGTGAAGCCTTCTGATTTAGCTTGTAAAAAAAGCTATTTGCCTTCAGAAAGGGTAAATGTCATTGAATGTACAGCAAAGATCCTATGTACACCCCCTGTGAAAGAACTTACATCTTGCAAAATATTTGCATATATATTTGCTGTAGGGAAGTCTTGACTAGAGCTGTGGAAAAACAACACAAACACAAGTTATCTTATATTATTTGAGACAACAAATGCATTTGTGTTACTGAGTCATAGTTCGTTTCATGAGACAGTGCAGTAGACCTGAGCCATGTATCACACACAGCCTCAATTTATCTAAAAGCTGTAATTTTCTTACATTACTAGAAGCCTTGTACAATGCCCTGAGCACTGAAGTAGTGTTGTATTCAATAATAGCTGAAGGATGATTATAATACTTCTGCATATACACAAAAAGGCTTTCTATAAATGTAAACAGGTAAAACTGAAAGAAAAAGGAAAAAAAATCACAAATACACAGGCAAAAGAAGTCAGACTTAGCAGATGGAGCAAAAGATGACAGAAAATATATTTTTATTTCCATTTGATAGGGACAAATTGGCCTTTGATTTCTGTATTTGGGACATAGAATATCTGTATTTCATGAGAAAGTAAAAGCTTTTGTCCATGACCAGTGTAATGAGTATTTGTTAAGGTCTCACATTCTTTAAATCTGAATCTCATCTATTCTAAAATTGTACTAATTTTGGCACAACTATCAAACATGGACACATAATTTCAAAGAACATTTTTAAATCTCAAGAGCAGTTTAAGTGAGAAAACCTTTATTTCTTGTGTCATTATTTACCCAAATTGAGATTATCACCAGTCTTTATTATGTTCTTTCTTATGGTTTAAGACAGATACTAAAAAAAAAAAAAATACAGCAGATTATGATAAGATACTTTATCCCATGGTGAGAATAACAACCAAGATGAGACTTATGTAGAATGAAATTTGCATTCCAGTCAATGTTCGCGTGTATAATCAAGTACTGTGTGCAGTTAAATGAGTCTGTTGTCTTGCTATAATGAATATCTACATCCATCCTAACAGTTAATGAGGAATAAATGACTTATTATCAATGAATGGCAGTATCTAAATAGCTCTGCAACAAAAACAGAATATTAATATGTGTAGCTAAAATAGATCTTAAATGATAATGAACTTATTCAGACTATTAATTATTTTAAAAGCCTCTAGTAAGGTTTACTGCTTCTAGATGGAATTGAAGCTCAGCTGGTTCACTTGCCCTTATATGTTTGCAGACAGAGTTAACAAATGACCCTTTAAAACTGTATCTCAGAACTGAACGGAAAACGGCTTTTGTGAAATACAAGGGTTTCCATGAAAGATCAGACCACAGATCTCTCTAGTTCAGCATTTTATTCCGACCAGAAATTAGGCCTGCTCACTTCAGTGGGAAGAGAAAGAACTGTCTCTATTGTGCATTAACAGACTCACTTCCTTAGGAGGTGAGGGTGAGCCTGTGCCCTGAGGCACAAAGGCTTATGCCTTTTACTTTCTTTTTTTAAAAAAAAATTAGTTTCTAGTACAATGGAAATATCTCATTGCCACATGAATATCAAATTAATTTCTGAGTATTTCTAAGCTCTTAGTCTCAGTGATACCATGTTCAAGCCATGAAATTGCAACTCTTGCAGAAATTTGGCTTGTTGTTCAAGAATTCCTAGCAGTGCAATGACAGTATGACTGCTTATCTACATGGACTAACAAATTTTGGATGAAGAATTAGTTGCGGACTTTCATTTAATTCTTCCTAGCTTTAGGCAGGTTCTCAGCTATTATTTACGTCTAGGAAGCTATTCACAGAGCTTTGCTTGATTCAGGAAAATTAAATTTCACGGAATTTTCATGGAATTTTTCGGAGTTGGAAGGGACCTCTAGAGATCATCTAGTCCAACTCCCCTGCCAAAGCAGGATTGCCTAGAGCACATCCCTCAGGACTGTATCCAGGCGGGTCTTGAAAGTCTCCAGAGAAGGGGACTCCACAACCCCCCTGGGCAGCCTGTTCCAGTGCTCTGTCACCCTCACCGTAAAGAAGTTTTTTCTCATATTTGTTCGGAACTTCCTGTGTTCCAGCCTGTGCCCGTTACCCCTCGTCCTGTTACCGGGAACCACTGAAAAGAGTCTGGCTCCATCCTCCTTAAACCCACCCTTTAGATACTTGTAAACATTAATAAGGTCTCCCCTCAGCCTTCTCTTCTCCAGGCTAAAGAGTCCCAGCTCTCTCAGCCTTTCCTCATAAGGGAGATGCTCCAATCCCTCAGTCATCTTTGTTGCCCTATGCTGGACTCTCTCCAGTAGTTCCCTGTCCCTCTTGAACTGGGGAGCCCAGAACTGGACACAGTATTCCAGTTGTGGCCTCACCAGTGCAGAGTAGAGGGGGAGAATGACCTCCCTTGGCCTGCTGGCCACACTCTTCCTATGCAGCCCAGAATTCCCTTGGTCTTCTTGGCAACAAGGGCACATTGCTGGCTCATGGATAATTTACTGTCTACCAAGACCCCCAGATACTTTTCTTCAGAGCTGCTTTCCAGCAGGTCCATGTTGCGTGAAGAGGGGCAAAGCGGTTTTGGCAGAAAATAAACCCCCTTGCATTCTAACACTCCTCACCGAGGTGGGAGGCTAGGTGCGGCTAGGTTTAAATTCTGAGTGATGCCCAATTCATCACTATCAGTCCAATCGCGTTTAATATGTATTAAACTATTACGATTTGGGTACACTAATAGTGGACTGCACCTTCAGTCTAGTCGTGCTCATGAACTAGCACGGCCACTCTCGAGTCTTTGGTTGCCTTCAGTGAGAAACCAAAACGACTAGCTACTTAAAAAAGTGCAGTTTATTTAAACAACAGATATATAGGTTCTTAGGATTGCCAGTGATAAATACACTGTCTGCAAAGCACGTGCAAATGAAAGTATTGTTACATATACAAAACGCGCGACAAAGTTATAAAGATACAGCCTGGCTCTAAACGTAGAAAAGAGAGTCTCCAGAGAAATTTCTAAGTTTCCCGAGGAAGCACTTGGTATAATCGAAGTCTTACCCAAAGGCGTCCCTATGGGGGGGAAGAGAGGCTCAGCCCGTCGACTGATCCCAGAAGTCAGTGATGTAATTCTTTGCGATGGTGTCTTCCCTGGGTATCCCCCCCTCTCTCGGGCTATTTTTATACTATTTGTTATCTTCAAGGTGGAGTTTGAGTGACTTTAGTCATACGTACTTTTATCATGATTGGTGTTAATTTTTCTCGCTTCACAATTAAAGGTATAGTTTACGAGAAATTCAGGGCGCAGACTCAAGGAGGAGTGGTCGCACCTTGGAGGCGAGTAGCCTTCGGGATGGAGGTGTGTTTTGGTATTATAATGACGTTATAATGAGAAAAGTTCACACAAAGGACAGCATTTCATCAAAATTTGACAAAATGTTGGCTCCGAGTATCAAGCGGGCAGCTAATTGGCAGCTTATCTGTTTCATGGTATCATCCCATTCCCGTATCCGCTATACATCATAAGGTAAAGCCGCAGAATAATTGCATCCTGTCCCATACCTCATGTAGCTTATCAGGGAACCACAGGTGTTGTATCCTTCATGCCAGCTGCGGCTATTTTCTACCTCAGAAGCCTCTTGATTTTATACTTTTCGTTAATGTGTGAACAATGCTGTACTTTTGTATTTTTAGCCAATTTAGTATTTATTCCACAGTCCACCCCTAACCTATATTGGTGCCTGACATTCTTCCTCCCCAGGTGCAGGACCCCACACTTGTCCTTGTTGAACCTCAGTCGGTTCTTCTCTGCCCGGCTGTCCAGCCTGTCTAGGTCATGCTGGATGGCAGCATGGCCCTCTGGGGTGTCAGCCACCCCACCCAGTTTGGTATCATCAGCGAACCTGCTGAGCATACACTCTGTCCCCTTGTCCAGGTGCTTGATGAATACTTTAAACAATACTGGTCCAAGTATTGACCCCTGAGGGACACCACTGGTCACAGGCCTCCAACTCGACCCTGCTCCATTAATCACAACCCTCTGAGTCCTGTTACACAACCAGCTCTCAATCCACCTCACTGTCCCCTCGCCCAGTCCACACTTTCTCAGTTTCCTAAGGAGGATGTTATGAGAGACAGTGTCAAAAGCTTTGCTGAAGTCAAGGTAGATGACATCTGCTGCTCTGCCTTCATCTAGCCAACCACTTATAACGTCAGAGAAGGCTATGAGATTTGTGAAGCATGATTTACCCTTGGTAAATCCATGTTGACCACTTCCAACAGCTTCCTGCTCTTGAAGGTGCTTGGATATGACATTCAGTCTCTCCATTACCTTCCCAGGGACGGAGGAGAGACTAACCGGTCTGTAGTTCCCTGGGTCCTCCTTCCTGCCCTTTTTGAAGACTGGAGTGATATTGGCCTTCCTCCAGTCCTCAGGCACCTCTCCTGTCCTCCATGACCTTTCAAAGATGATGGAGAGTGGCCAAGCAATAACATCTGCCAGCTCTCTCAGCACTTGCGGGTGCATCTCATCAGGGCCCATGGACTTATGGATGTCCAGATTGGCAAAGTGGTCTCTAAACTGATCTTCCTCTACTGGGGAAAACTCTTCCTCTCTCCAGACCTTCCCCCTTGCCTCCAGGGCCTGGGATACATGAGGGACAGCTCTAGCAGTGAAGACTGAAGAAAAGAAGGTATTCAGTAGCTCTGCCTTCTCTGTGTGTTACACTAGGGCGCCCATCTCATTCATTAGTGGGCCTACATTTTCCCTAGTCTTCCTTTTTCTGTTGATATACTGAAAGAACCTCTTTTTGTTATCTTTAACCGTGGTGGCCAAGACAAGTTCTGCTTGAGCTTTGGCCCTTCTAATTTTCGCCCTACATAGCTTCACTACATCTTGGTATTTTTCGTAAGTAGCCAACCCCCTTTTCCAAAGATCATAAACTTTCTTTTTTTTCCTGAGGTCCAGCCAAAGCTCTCTATTTAGCCAGGCTAGTCTTCTTCCCTGTCTGCTCATTTTTTGGGACTTGGGGATGGCCTTCTCCGGAGCTATTAAGAGTTCCTCCTTGAAGTCAGACCAGCCTTCCTGGGCACCTTTGCCCTTCAGGACTGTCCCGCAAGGGACACTCTCAACCATGCTCCTAAGCAGGCTAAAGTTTGCCTTTCGGAAATCTAAGGTGGCAGTTCTGCTGGCTCCCCGCCTTGCTTCACCAAGAATCGAAAATTCTATCATTTCTTGGTCACTCTGCCCAAGACGACCTCCAATCTTTACGTCCCCTACAAGACCTTCTCTGTTAACCAGCAACAGGTCCAGTAGGGCACTTTCCCTAGTTGGCTCCTTCACCAGCTGTGTTAGGAAGTTGTCTTCCACACACTCCAGGAACCTCTGGGACTGTTCCCTCTCTGCTGTGTTATATTTCCAGCAGAAAGAACAAGGGCAAGTGATCGTGAGACCTCTTCCAGCTGCTTATAGAATATTTCATCAGCCTCTACATCCTGGTTGGGGGGTCTATAACAAACTGCCACCACGATGTCCAGCTTATTGGCCTTCCCCTTGATTCTCATCCATAAACACTCGACAATGTCATCATGCACATTGTTAAGTTCTTGGCATTCAAAACTGCCTCTGACATAGAGGGCCACCCCACCACCTCTCCTTCCTTGCCTATCCCTTCTGAAGAGTCAGTAGCCGTCAACGACCGCACTCCAGTTGCATGTGTCTTCCCACCACGTTTCTGTGATGGCAACTATGTTATAGTTTCCCTGCTGCAGAATGGCCTCCAACTCTTCCTGTTTGTTGCCCATGTCGCGTGCATTCATGTAGATGCACTTCAGCTGGGCTAATTGCCTTGTCACTTCATTGGGGGAACAAGCCCTTATTCCCACCTGTCCGCGCTCAGACATTTCTGTTGTTGACAACCCATCACTACTCCTCACGTCTTTGCTAGCACATGGGTCATCTTCTTCCACCTCCACAAAACAACAGGCTGCAAGACCTTGCTAGTGCTTTTACCCACCAGCACTGGCATACTGCTCCCAGGCACCTCTTTAGTCACTCTGGTTACATCCCCATCCCCCTTCAAACCTAGTTTAAAGCCCTTTCAATGAGTCCTGCTAATCCCAGAATCCTTCTTCCCCTTTTGGTTAGGCTTTCTCACATAGCCTTAGTAAAACAGTAGAACACTAAGCAAGTTTTGATTTCACTACACGATGCCACAAATTTCACATAAAACTTTGTATTTCATAATCTCCAGGACACAATTCTAGGCATTTTTATTGTCATACGCTTCCACTAAGCACAGGAAATGAGTGGAGGAAAATAATTTAAAAGAGGAATAAATTTGGGGCGGGAAACATTTTTATAGGTATTTTTAGTGGAATTTCCCTTTTCCCTTAGATACTGTGAGAGCAATATATATTAAAATTGTTGTGTTTCTAGAAGAAAAGACAGGTTGCACTCTGATGATGTAAGTGAAATTTTATACAATACAGCAGCACAAGAAAAAAATTAAACTTTACTGTAAATTCATATAAGTGCAGGTCAACAAGACTGTGTTGTGAAGTAAATTGTTATATAACAAACAGCACTCTGATCTAAACACACAATAATATGTTTCTATGCAGCTAATTAATGTGTAACATTTTGTTCTACTGGATATGAAAGAATCAGTATCTGAATTTCAGATAATGAACGTTGACAAATCTAACTAGTTGCCATGACAGATTTTCATACCATTTACAGAATAAATTTTTGTTATATTTCTTTTTCTGATTCAGAGAAACTCTCAAACAAAAGTAAACATTGAAAAGAATTAGAAATCTGTTTCCCTCTGTGTATTCTTTCATGCTTTCATTTCACCTTAAATTCAATCTTCTTAACACCATGTAGTTTTAAAATAGGCTTTCTTACAGATACTATACAGACAAATCACAAAGACTAACCTGAAACCTAAACCAAGGTCATTTAAGTCTGTGTCTGTTAACTACAGCTTTAGCTCAGCTCTGTGTTCATTCTGGTTTGTGTTCCAGAGAAAAAAGCATCTCTGTTATTGATTTTCTATGATCTCTTCAAAGATTCTGCATTTCTATGACACATTTTGGCAACTAGGCTGACAAATACACTCTCACTTTTGCATATTTCACTTTTGCATTTTCTCCTTAACTGAGCTAAACCAAACTGGCATTTCTACTTCAAAGTATTTCATGACTTAAATACCATTAAGAAACCAGTAAGGTGAATTTAAAGGCATCTAGACACTTGGTGTCAAGATAGTTTCTGTTACACCCAAAAGCTCCTTATAGGTCAAAAGGAAATACCTGGTGTGTAGAGCCACTAATTTATTAGCATAATTGAAATCTTAAAAGTCTAGTCAAAGACTTAGTTTAGAACTTATTATTACAAAAATGGAAAGGTAAATAAGAAATTAAGATACATGTATTCATAGAATCATAGAGTCATAGAATCATAGAATCATAGGTTGGGTGGGACCTTTCAGATCATCTAGTCCAACCATCAATCTAACTCCAATAAAAAAAGTCACTAAAGCATATCTCTAAGCACTATGTCTACCCGTCTTTTAAATACCTCCAGGGATGGTGACTCAACCACTTCCCTGGGCAGCCTGTTCCAATGTTTAGTAGCCCTTTCAGTGTAAAAGTCTTTCCTAATATCCAGTCCTGGTGCATAAACCTCCCCTGGTGCATGTTGAGACCGTTTTTTCTTGTCCTGTTGCCCGCCACTTGGGAGAAGAGACCAACCCCCACCTCTCTACAACCTCCTTTCAGGTAGTTGTAGAGAACAATAAGGTCTCCCTTCAGCCTCTTTTTCTCTAGGCTAAACAACCACAGATCCCTCAGCCGCTCTTCATAAGACTTGTAAGACTATTCATTTATTTCTGTTCTTTTATATATTCATATATTATATATCATATATTATACACATAATTTATATAATATACTCATTTATTTATACACAGAAAAAGTCTTAAAAGCCAGTAATACAGTTGAAAATAACATACTACTGGACCAAGGGCTTTATTTCTCCAGATTTAAGATGGTACACTTTGCTCCAGGGCGCTCAGACACTAAATCTTTTCTAAGAAATATCAGCAACATACGCTTCATGCCTTCTTCCTTACATGTTTTTTTAAAGTTAGAAATGAAATCCAAATTACAGAGACAATGTACAAATGACTCAAGTTTATACAATAGATCAGTCAAAGACTAACCAAGTTCTGATTAAGCAGAAACACCCAATTCAGTAAGAATGCCATTTCCTCAGATGTGTCACTGCTACACTGGTACTTGTGCAAGGTTTTCTTTGAAATATCAAGGACTGAAGCATTTGTTATTATAGAAAAAGGGAATCCAAATATATTTCATGAGAAGAGGAGGAATTCCCAAGATTTGAGGATTTTCTGAGAGGAATGCTTAAGCTGTTCAGAAGGTATTTTGCACCCAAGAAAATTTCACCTTAAATAAAATGTCGCTTTATAAACGTGAGTACTTAATTCAAGCAAAAGAGTTTCTCTCTTCAATAAAGAATTTGAATTGGTCTCTGGACAGTGTGTGTGAACAAAGACAACAGAGGAACTGGAATAGTCAAAATCCCAATTTTCTACCAAATCTTATCTTACCATCAAAAACATGTGATAAAACTTTTGCAATGAGGAGGCCAAAGTTTGTTCAGTTACATGCACTACACGCTGAATGCTTTCTTAAAATGATGGGCTACTTTTTCATGAATAGCATGACAAAACTCCTTCAAACATACCAAAAAGGCTTCGCTTTTGACCTGTGCAAAAAATATGAGAATTTTCAAGATAAAACAAGCAGTAGAAGCATTCTTGAGGGAAGGACAGGCAGTTTGGTTGATACTAAGAAATAAAAAATATGAGTAGATACTAGAATGGTGGCAACAGCCCTTAGTGTAGGAAGCCTTGGTTATGCTGTAAGAAATGCAATTCAAATTTTGAAATGTATTGGTTTGATGTTAGGAGTGAACAAACTGAAAATGTTTGATATCAATGTTTTCAAAATTTCCCACATCATAAATTGTCTTTACACCTAGTGTATATTAGATTGAAAGGGTGTATTATCATGCTAGCAAGGGAAAATGTCACGGTCAAAACAAACTGCAAGCGCAGCAGTGCTTTGACTATAACCTGAAAGCAATTTTCAAGGAAGTGTTAAAGCATATTATATAAAAGTGATTTAAGTGTAAAAATACACCTTTATGTTCATTTAAGTAAGAGGAATAATATGCAGAGTTGGTTTTGGTATATAAAGTGTTCAAGATGCTGTGTCCATTTGTTAGTTGTAGGTGAATTAGACTACTAGAAGTTCCTGGATAAAGTCACCTTGATGTTGCTGAAACAGGGAGAAAACGCTTGGTACAATAATAGCTTTGTTCAATCCTAACTTTGCTATGTAAGATTAACAAGCTTATTTTATTTATGATTTATAGTAGCACTAGGGAATCTAACTGGATTCCTTAAGTAAAGACATAGATGTCCTTTCCTTTTTTTTTTTTTTTTTATGATGAAATCAATTTTAAAGTTTCATTTTAGTATCTGGTTGTCAGTTACTATCCATCAGTTATTTTTTTCTACTTTATTCTAAAAAGGTTTTCCCTGGTACACTCTATGTCGTAGCTCTTTCAAAGAAATCACATGAAAAGTGTGAAAGCATTCAATGAGCCATACATGCCTACATAAAGTTAAATATACTTTTTATCTCAGTTGCATATTTATTTTATGCAGTATGTCGCTTGATTTCCAGTGAGTTGAAAACTTGAGTGTTGCTTTTCATATCAACTCACACATTAAAATATTTTATCTCATAGCTAGAACTAGTCTACTGTGACTGAAGCCATCCTCAGCCCCTTTAATTTTGCATGCCTCTGCCGTGGGCAGCAGTACTCAGGTACACCGTGCATATACAGACCAATGGATTTGGCATCAATACAGTTATTCACACCTTCTGTAGCAAACCAGAACCCACCATTATTTCATTTATGTTTCATTGATAGAGGTCATTCATTTTCTAAATTGTTGCAGGTCTGTGCACTATCATTAAGATTGTCAAACGATATCTTACTTGTATGAAACTTTGAAGCCATTAAGATCTTTTTTGAGCAAGAATCTTGGTGAGCTGGTATATATTTGTTTACAGAAGTACAGTCAGTTCTGTCCTTTACAGGCAGGTGGATGGTAACCTGCTGGTCAAATCCTCTCAATCATATTGATGACAAAATTGCTACCAATACACAGCATAAGATTTACTGGATTATACTGTGTAATTCTGAGTCTTTCATAATAGTCGTAGAGAGCACATTGACTTTACTGAAGGCTAAGGAAACATGAGGGACACATTACTGTATGGGAAGAGAAAAAAACTTTAGAAAGGCTTTGTTTTTTAATGGAAGACAATGAAAGCTATACTCTTAAGAGTAAATTTCCTAAAGGACTTAATTGAAGTAGGAAATTAAACTAATGATTGCCAGTCAAGCAAACTTTAGAGTGAGTGAACTGCTTTCAAAAAATGGATTTACATTTATTTGACAAAATGTTCCCATGTTAAAAGTGTTGAAATATTTGACAAATGGCAAAAGCTATCTCAAATAAAGTAAAAAGCTGCTTCTGAAATCTATAAGCAGCAAAATAATATTAGCAACGTGTCTGGAGTCAGGATTCCAGCACAATCTTCTTTACTCTTTCCTTGCATATCTTTCACTACATCACAAAAAGCAACAGCAAAAATGTTCATTCCAAAAATACTTTTGATTCTCGCAAACTGGAACATTGTGAAAATCTGATGTTTAACCAGGCATTCCAGAGGCCATTGATTCTGATATATAGTTTTCCATGAGACATCTAGCTTCCAGCAAAATTAAATAGGAGCTTCTTCCAAGTAGCTGTATCCTCATGGAAAGATATGGATAGCTACTCCTTACGGCACTCGGGATCAAGAAGCCGATCAATCTGAAACAATCTGTTTTTCTTTAATTTTTAATGTGTGTAAATATAGTCTTGAACTCTTTCTTTGAAATGAAAATAAAAGTATTTCATTTGGAGTTAAATATTTTGATTTTCAAATTTTCTTCTTTTCAGGACAGTTTGACAAAAAGTTAGAGTATCAGTTGTATTTTTTCATAAATAACTATTCAAAACACTTCCAAATGCATTTTAATTTTTATTTAGACTAAGGCAGTTCATCACAACTTGGTGATGCAAGTCGATGTTTATAAAAACATATCATATTTATAAGTCAGGAAATCATGTCCAGGTGGGTTTTTTTACTTTATTTCTGAATCAGAAAAAGTGTTAAATGCATCCGTGATGAGGCCTTGAATCAGCCAGATCTTCTAGGTAAGTCTAGCATTGCTGTTTTGCTTAAAGCAAAGGTAGCAGCAGCCACATGAAAAGCTTACAGCTCTAAAGATAGAGTTTAATAAAAGACAGAATTAAAACTGGAATTTTTTTTAACTGGAGCAGCCCTGCTAAGGTGGGCAATAGGAATGTAAATAAAAAGGTTTCTTAAAGAAACCTCCCCAGTCTTTTCTGTCCTTACAGCAACGATTCTCTTCTCCAGCCTGGCTCTCGATGTAGAACTCAGAACTCGGTGCCTATGACAAGGATCTTCCTACCGCCTTTGAGTCCTGCCCACATATCTGCTTCTTGCTTGTTATCAGAAGGATCATAGGAGTTTTTGCTGCTCATTTGCGTTTCTCACTTTGTTAGTCTCTCCTGTGCGGCTTATCCAGCAGCAGCCTTATTCAGCTGACTATGCTCCGTTGCTCTCTGGGAAGGAATAACACGTCTCACACAGCCCTAGACTATTGGCAGAAAATAACACAGGGTACTTAACAATGGACACTATTGATCATACTCTGTCACTATATATATATATATATAAAAAAATATATATATAGCAATGGAATTTTCTTTCAGGATGATTGCTTTCAAAATTAAACCTAATGTCTATACTGCAAAAGGAAGAAAATAAGCGATGGTTAAAGTAGTCATAGATGTTTAGCTTTTTCAGCCTCATGGATTTTCCATGACAGAATAATCTGACTATGTAGTGAAACTTGTTTTGCGAACTCCCTATTTACAATTTTACTCTTTACCCCATACTCTGTCAGATCATTGGGTCTACCTACTACATGAAATGACCCGGTTCATTGTTCATTGTATTGGCAAATATGTATATTACCAAGTCTTCTGCTCAGTTACTAGGTACTAATATGTTAAATATCAACATCTAATTTCACCAGTCATTATAAATTCACCAGAGCCGTTATATATGTATAACACACCCTCTAGTCATCCACAAGTGTTACCTCTACATTTCTGTTGATGTTTTTCATTTAAAAAAAAACAAACCCAAAACACAAGCCAAATCGCAGCAGTAAAGTCAGGTTTGTTGTAAAAGTTAAGAGTTTTCATAAGTACATCAATACTATATAACCTAACATGTAAGACAGGGGCCCACAGGAAGGATGGGGAGGGACTCTTTATCAGGGAGTGTAATGATAGGACATGGGGTAACGGTTTCAAGCTGAAAGAGGGTAGATTTAGACTGGATATCAGGAAGAAATTCTTTACTGTGAGGGTGGTGAGGCAGTGGAACAGGTTGCCCAGAGAAGCTGTGGATGCCCCATCCCTGGAAGTGTTCAAGGCCAGGCTGGATGGGGCTTTGGGCAACCTGATCTAGTGGGAGGTGTCCCTGCCCAGGGCAGGGGGGTTGGAACCAGATGATTTTTAAGGTTCCTTCCAACCCAAACCATTCTGTGATTCTATGATTCTATGATTCTAAGACAGACATGAGTATTACCATTAGAACAGCTGTAATATTGGTTGCTTATTTGTTTGTGTGGTTTGGCAAGATAGTATAGCTCTTTCTGATACAAAATACCAATTGACCTGGATGATTGCATTCCATGCTATAGATTATTCACAAACTGGCCAATTATGCAAATATGTAATCATTTGGGATTGCAAGTTGTGTCTAAATAGAGCATTTCAGTAAAGCCTGGGAAATGCATCTAATTCATGTGGAGGATATTTTGAAGGATGTTCCTTTTATAATCACATGCTGCAGAGTGATTCTTCTTTCTTCCTGCTTTCACAGGAGAAATGTTTAGTTCTCAGAACAGCAGGAAAAAGTATTAAATATTTCACAATTTAAAATTTTGGCTATATAACTCAAAAACTATTAAAAAAAGAAATTAAGTTTAAATGGTAAAGAAATATCATACATGACATTTGCACAAAGAAGTTCAGTCAAAGTGCATCTGACCACCAAGTCACATGAGTTCTTTCTATGCTCTACTGGGATCAGATTTACAGATGAAAATAGATATCTGTCTGCTCACATGTTGTAATCAATCCCCTTCTTTTCATAAAATAAAAGTCTGAAGAAAAAAAGGTGTCTTTTTACAAAAAGGTTTACAGAAACAGTATAGGAAGTTGCGAAATAGGCCATTACTAATAATTTTTGTTGTTTATTAGATATAGTAGAATATAATTAACAGATGCATTGTATGAATTTTTTTCCCACTTTTAATCTCTAAGGTTTACTCAAATGACTTATTTCGTAATACAGTGAACTAGAACAGTAGAATTCCCTGATATAAATACTAAGCTCAGAACTAATTTAATTAGTATTGTAGTTAGTCTTTTTTCTTTACATAGTGTCTTTTGCTACACATTGATTAGTTGGTAGTGTTATTCTAACTTAAACAAATAAAAAGGATAAATGGTAATAGCAGTGTATACAAATAAACGAAACAAAACAAAGCAAAACAAAAAACCAACATCAGCTAATCTTAAATAGGACTGAAACTCTCATATTTATCTAGTCAGGGCTAATGGAATCATAGAATCATAGAATCATAGGGTTGGAAGGGACCTCTGGAGATCATCTAGTCCAACCCCCCTGCCAGAGCAGGGTCACCCAGAGCAGGTTGCACAGGAACGCGTCCAGGCGGGTTTTGAATGTCTCCAGAGCTGGAGACTCCACCACCTCTCTGGGCAGCCTGTTCCAGGGCTCTGCCACCCTCAAAGGAAAGAAATTCCTCCTCATGTTTAGGTGGAACTTCCTATGCTCAAGTTTGTGCCTGTTACCTCTTGTCCTGTCCCCAGGCACCACTGAAAAGAGCCTGGCCCTATCCTCCTGACACCCACCCTTTAAGTATTTATAAGTGTTGATAAGGTCCCCCCTCAGCTGTCTTTTTTCCAGACTGAAGAGACCCAAATCCCTCAGCCTTTCTTCATAAGAGAGGTGTTCCAGTGTTCACTGACCTCCAACTAGACTCTGTGCCCCTAATCACGACCCTCTGAGCTCTGCCTTTCAACCAGTTATCTATCGAGCTTACTGTCCATTCATCTAACCCACTCTTCCTAAGCTTCCCTATGAGGATGCTGTGGGAGACCGTGTTGAATGCCTTGCTTAAGTCAAGGTAGACCACACCTACCACCCTCCCTTCATCTATCCATCCAGTCATGCCATCATAGAAGGCTATCAGATAAGTCAGACATGATTTCCCCTTAGTGAATCCATGCTGAGTACTTCTGATAGCTTTCTTTTCCTCCACATGCCTTGAGATGACGCCCAGAACGAGCTTTCCAGGGATGGAGGTGAGGCTGACCGGCCTGTAGTTCCCTGGCTCCTCCTTCTTGCCTTTTTTGAAGACTGGAGTGACACTGGCTTTCCTCCAGTCCTCAGGCACCTCGCCTGTTCTCCAGGACTTTTCAAAGATGATGGAGAGTGGCCCAGCAATGACTTCCGCCAGCTCCCTCAGCACTCTTGGGTGCATCCCATTGGGGCCCATGGACTTATGAATATCTAATTGATCTAATTGATCCCTCACTCAATCTTCCTCAACCCAGGGGAAGTCGTCTTCTTTCCCCATTACTTTCCCCAAAGCCTGGGACTCCTGAGGGCTGGGCTGAGCAGTAAAGACCGAAGCAAAGAAGGCATTCAGTAACTCCGCCTTCTCCGCATCCTCTGTCACCATGGCTCCTGTCTCATTCAAGAGTGGGCTCACAACTTCTCTGGTCTTCCTTTTGCTTCCAATATACTTGTAGAAACCCTTCCTGTTGCGCTTGACATCCCTTGCCAGGTTTAATTCCAAGGTGGCCTTGGCTTTCTTCGTTTCATCCCTGCACGCTCTGGTGGCATTCTTGTAATCCTCCCAAGGGGTCAGTCCATTCTTCCACTTACTGTAAACTTCCTTCTTCCACTTGAGCTTTTTCAGAAGCTCCCTGCTCAACCATGCAGGTCTCCTGGGCCCCTTGGCCGATTTCTTGCTCTTAGGGATGCACCGATCCTGGACTTGGAGGAAGTGGTCTTTGAATACCAACCAGCTCTCTTGAGCCCCTTTGCCTTCCAGAGCCCTAGCCCACGGGATCTCTCCAAGCAGTTCCTTGAAGAGGTCAAAGTGAGCCCTCCTGAAATCCAAGGTTGTAATTTTACTTCTCATTGTTTTGTGCGTAGTACCCATGATCCTGAACTCTATCATTTCGTGATCACTGCAACCTAGGGTGCCCCCAACCTTAATGTCCTCCACCAGTTCCTCTGTGTTTCTCAGTACCAGGTCCAGGAGTGCTCCTCTCCTTGTTGGCTCCTGCACCACCTGTGTCAAAAAGTTATCATCAACGCACTGGAGGAGCCTCCTGGACTGTGCATGCCTGGCTGTGTGGTCTTCCCAGCAGATACCAGGGTGACTGAAGTCCCCCATGAGAACCAAGGCCTGCAGTTGTGAGGCTACCTTCAGCTGTCTGTGGAAAGCCTCATCAGCTTCCCCATCCTGATCAGGTGGCCTGTAATAAACACCCACAACAGTGTCCCTCATATTTACCTGCCCTTTAATCCTTACCCATAAGCTCTCAACCCTCTCTTCATCCACCCCAAGTGGGAGCTTGATGCATTCCAGTTGCTCTCTCACATAGAGTGCACCTCCACCACCACGCCTCGCTGGTCTGTCTTTCCTGAAAAGGACACAGCCATCCGTGACAGCATTCCAGTCACGTGAGCTGTCCCACCACGTCTCAGTAACTGCAATGAGATCGTGGCCCTGTGACCGCACACAGATCTCCAGCTCTTCCTGCTTATTCCCCATGCTGCGTGCATTGGTGTATAAGCATTTCAGAGAGGGAGTCGTGTGTGTAGTTTTGACCCTTGAGACGTGGTAGGCCTTCTGGCTCTCAGAAATACTGGCACACTGGCCCACGAGTGCTGAGCAACTACGCCCTGGCACCTCACCAGCAAGCCCAGTACCATCCCCACCCCCCTTCAAGTCTAGTTTAAAGCCCTGTCAATGAGCCCTGATAACTCTTGTCCTAGAACCCTTTTCCCCCTGCAAGACAAGGTATTCCCGCCTGTTACCAGCAGGCCAGGCGTTCTGTAGATCAGGCCATGGTCAAAGAACCCAAAGTCCTGCTGGCAGCACCAGGCTCAAAGCCAGGCATGGATCTGCTGGCTCCTCCTATTTACCCCCTCATCATTCCCCGCAACTGGGGGGATAGACGAGAACACAACTTGCGCTCCCAATCCCTTGACCCAGGGTCTTGAAATCTTTCTTCATTGCCCTTGGACTTCTTTTTGCTACCTCGTCGCTGCCTACCTGAAAGATCAAAAGCGGGTAACAGCCTGAGGGCCGTACCAGGGAAGGAAACATCCTCTTCATGTCCTTGACCCGGGCCCCAGGGAGGCAGCAGACCTCCCTATGTACCAGGTCCAGCCTGCACATTGGGCCTTATGCTCCCTTCAGTAGGGGGTCACCTATGACAAGGACTCGCCTTTTCTTCTCTACCGCAGAGGTTTTGATGCAGGAGGAGGTCTGACTAGACCTCGCTGACACCTCCAAGGTAGGAGAACTATCGTGCTTGGAACAGGATTCACAGTTTACATCTGAGCTTACCTTCAGCATTATTGGAAAATTCATGTTCATGCTGTGAACAAGTGGGTCCAATTTCATTTATT
Organism: Larus michahellis; assembly: GCF_964199755.1. NCBI lineage: Eukaryota > Metazoa > Chordata > Aves > Charadriiformes > Laridae > Larus > Larus michahellis. Next base: position 83,745,481 of record NC_133897.1, read on the forward strand.
TTGGCTTGTTGTCTTTATAAAACTTGTTGAAGCCATTTCTGTGAAAGCCATCTCATTATTTTATGTTTCACTATAGACAATTTTGAGGTACTTTACATGAAAGATGCTCTATGGAAATAAATTGACTTGACTTCTGAATGTAAAAGTAGGGGAAAACTTACCTTTCAACTGTCTTGGGTTTTTTCCATTGAAATGTTATCACAGTAGCTTTTCAATGTTCTGATGATCCCCAGTATATGCTATAAAGAAAAAACAGGAAAACAGTGTCAAATTATAGATAAAAAATTCACATTTCTTCTGTTATTTTTCTTTTATAGCAGCTGCTTTTTACTTCATTTCTGCCCACACTTTTCCAGATGGTGTTTATGCATGAAATGTGTATGTAACGCACAACTGTTGCAAAGGAATTAATAACTAATATTAGTGATACATGTTAAGATGGATGGAATGCTAATCAAGCTTATACACAGTGCATTAGTTCTTTATAATTTTTCAAACTTAACAGCTTTATTTCAAACAACATTTTAAACTTACTAGCTTTATCTTTCATGCTTCTGCTGTGTTTTTTAGTTTTGGAGTATTTTTTTGGGGAAAGGGATTGTCTTGTTTTGCAAAAGAACCAGTGACTACCTGGAGCTAATTGTTTTCAGCTATGCCTTCTGTTTCAGTGCCTTCCAGTTAATCATTACTCCTTCAGCAGTAACCTGAACCTTGATCATTATTGCTAAAAAAGTCACAAAGGATGTTAATGAAATCTGAGAAATATCTAGGTTATCCCTGGAGACCATGGTTCCTGGAATAGATGGAGAATAATGCTTGACAGTCTACAGTAATTCATATTTATGAATGAAAGACAGTTAAGGAGTCTGCCTGCATGATACCTAACAGGCAATGTCATCAAAAGCCTGTGAGAAAATACTTATTTCTGTGATAACCGCTGATGTAAATATTATGAGAGAGGGAGAAGAACTGTTATGAGTGATATCTGTGTATTAAAAACTTATTAGGGAAGGGTATAGATGAACACAGGTGCAACAGTCAAATTTGTTAAATTCATGTCAGAAATAAAGGACTGTGCAAGTTTCTTCAGATACTTAAATTTGTCACCAACACCACAGCATTGATGAAATCTCCTTAGGCCAGTGACAGCTTTGTTTGCTCCCTGCTGCATGACATCTGCCCCTAAATTTTAAAAGCACTACACAGAAATTTAGCTTTGTAACTCCCTCTACAGTCAAAAGAAACTGCTGCAGATCTGAAACCCAGTTTTTTTTTAAAAAAAAGACCTAGAAACTATTGGGTGTCTTTTGCAACTGCTACACATCAGAATCAAGAACAGATGGTTACTAAACCAAGAAATTTATCTGTGAAACACATATTGTGTATTATCGTCTGTTATAAAGTACAATTGAGAGACCAAACATTATGCCTGCCTCAGTTACATGTCCAGGCCATGGATATCACAGGATAAAATATTTACCTTGGACAAGGATAATTTTTGCCATTGAGACATGACCTCCAGAATAGCAGTACAGTGTATACATTATTTCATATACCACCGAATGGTCACCTCATATAGCTTTACTCTGTGTGCTGGTAAAAACGTACCCATTACTTTCATGTTTCTGCTCTTTCTCAGCACCAAACGAAACAATTCTCTGTAGCCTATTTGGGTGTCAACGTTATTGACTGTAGCAAGTTGAGGATAGGCAATAATACACATACATACATACACTTGTCCTTATACCACAGACTGAATGATACATGAAGGTAGGAACAGACAACAAGTAGGAAAGAGTTGCAAGTAGCTACAAACCATTCTGGAAGAATGGAAGTATCCTAGCTTTAGCATGTACACATCAGCCTTTTCCTGCCTGGACAACTGAAACTAATCCTGAGGCTGGTTCAGTAGTGTTTAAGTGCCAAAAGATGCAGACAGATCTGGATCCATTTGTTTAACTCCAGGTGCTTACTCGAGGTCTCCAGGTGACGAGTCTCACTACTTTGGGCTCCATCACTTACCGTCAGGAAAAGATCCATACCCAGGTCATGACTTGGAACAGCTCAGCAACTAGGAGCTGCTATTTCTTTCCATTGATGATAGATTCAGTAACCTGACTGTTGCAAACTTACTTGCCTCAGTAAGGTGGAATTAAACAGATGTCTTTAGACAACTGAATACAATTGAAAACCCAATCTTCCCAACTTGGTCTACGGTCACCTTCTGTAAGTCACTGGTACAATACTTATATCCATAATAAAATCAATGGGCTTTGCCACAGATGGTTATTGCTATCAAACTCCGCAGTTTAAAAATCACCAGAAGTATAAAACCAAAATATAATCATAGCTACTCTTAATATAATCATCTTTAGGAAGGCATTTGGAGTATACAGAGCAAAGTGGTTTTGAGAAATGTTAATGTAGTGTCCTATATTTTCCCTTGTCATTCTTCTGTCCAACCTCTTTTCTCCAGGGTGACTTGGCTCTCCCACAAATGTTTTTCCAAATAGCACCATCACACTTGTATTTATCTTGGAAAAAAGAAGAGAAGGAAGAGGAAGGGAGTGATTAACTTTCAAGTAATTTGATTTTCATTCCAAAAGTTCATGCTTCTGACTGTAAGCAAATTGCATAGCTGCAGATTATGTTGCATTTTTGTCACTTCGTGTTATGTTATTCTGGTCTGATGTAACACAATGTGATCAAAATAACATGAATTAATCAGACATCTACATTTACCTTTCTTTACCTGACAGAGCCACTCTAATGCGATATTAAGAGCAAAGCTACAGAAGCATGAAAACTAAAGCCACTTGATAGTTTTTTTTTAAAATTCTGATTCATTATTTTAAAGTTTTATAAACTGAGTTTAAAATATTATTTTATCAAGTCTAAGCTGTTACTTGTTCATGCCTGTGCATATTTTCTCAGGAAAAGTAATGAAAAAATGGATTAATTACATTCACTGTCACATAAATTTTGAAATCAGAAGAGGATTAACAGTAACATTTTCTGCTCTTAACATTTTATAGTTGAAAGAAATAAAAGCAGGAGTCATAGACTGAAATAAAGGCATTTGGTTCTTCTGCAATTAATACTTTAAAAAGATAACTACATATTCATTCTTCCAAGAAGTGTTCACATTAAATCACATAATAAACCAAGGATATATAATGGAAGGTTTAATACTACAAAAATGATGCGGTTACTGAGACAACTAGAGAATTATGTTTGTCCACTCAAATGCAGATTAATCAATACTAATCACATTTGTGCCTGCCTTTATGTTACATTCAGCAGTAAGAAGGTATCCGTGGGTCATATTCTACTTGCATGCTTTACACAAAAAAGGAAGCAGAAAGCTTCCTACTAACAAAGTGAAAGGGAGACAAACCACAGTCCAGAGCCATTGCTTCAACTGTACAGAATATGTTTGGCTTCAACAAATAGGGCAAGAGAGCATATTCCTTTCCCATGCAGTGCACTTCTCAGGATCAAGGAAACTTGCCTATTGCAACTCAAATTAATTTCTTTGTTTGAAGGTAAGATACTATACCAAGCTTGTGGGTTTTCATTTTTTTTTCTTGAAACACTCCATGGACTATATGTATATCCAACCATAAATAAACACACACGTGCTTACGCGTGAGTTTTTCTTCTGTGCTTTTAAATAAGTGTAAGCACAGCAGTAATACATTTCACAATGTGCTCACTGAAAACAAAACAAAAGATGGCATTAACATACTATTTAAATAAATCACAACATTCCCTAGTCAGTGAGCAAAAAGTCCAAGTACAATATGGATCTTGAAACAGCCAATTTCCTTGGAAAAAATTGGGGACGCAATGACAATACAGAGATGCTGCCACTTCTATAAATTAACTAGAATGAATATGGTTGGCTTAGATATAGGCTGCATCTGTGTAATTAAGCATCCTGACATTCAGATATCTGTGGTTTCAGTACCTCTACTGGAGTGAATATCTCCAAAACTCCAAGCCTGGAACCGAAGTCTTTTTTCTTTTCTCTCTAGAGTATTCATCCATAATTCTGCCAACTTGAACTGCATGCAGAAACAAATAATTACAAACTGTGCTACTATTTAGTTTATATATGGGAAATATAGACCTGAAACTAAAATGTTCTAATCAAAACATTACATTCTGGGCAGGCCACAAATTAGTTTGATTAGTTATTGTGCAAACTGTTGGCCTAAGAAGTCATCTGTAAATAAAGACAATTGGAAAAATATTGGAGATTCTGAACAGCCGTAATGCTAACTTGCTTTTGCATTTCCTCACAGTGTAGTTCCAACGTGACATTGCAGAATCTGCACAGTAACAGTATAGTATGAATATGTAAATATGCCAAATATGCTTTAAGCTGCAGTCTGGCATGTTGATAAAACAGAAAGTTATTGCACACTCTGAAACTGAGCATTAAGCTCTCCACATTTGCTAACATTAATCCAAACTACTCCATGTACTGCAGCTTGAAAGATGTTCAATTAAAACTCATTCTGCCTGGTATAAATTACCATTATTATGTTGTGAAAGGAAACCTGGAGATATCTGCTAACTTGTTATATGTGCACTGCCCTTACTCTCACCTCACCTCCCAGACAGTGATTTCAGAAAATTGCCTTTAGTTATTTAAAATTCTGTCATAAGCTGCTTTAATAAAAACAATGAAGAGCTGAGTACACGCATAATTTTTTTTGAGAACTTTGTACTTTAGGCTACTGAATAATAACTGCTGTCAATAGCTGTATTTGGAACATTTATTATTATTTCCAGGGTGGAAAAGTTTACGCACACACAGACACACATACACATATATTTTATTAGACTGATATTCATTGCTACAGTCCATTGATTTGTCTTAAACTATACTAAGAACAATCGTATGCAAAGTGGCTTCCAGGTCTCAAGTCACAGAAAAATAATTCATTCTTGTATTGGTTTGATGAGAAAAAAGGCCCTTACGCAATGTTGCAGTCATATTTTAATGATACGCATTAATTTGAACTGTGTAGTTTATCTATCCAAACACAAATAGAATTTTGTGATTCTCAGATAAGAAAGGACACGTGTAAATAACTAAATTATAGTCTAATCACAAACAGAGTGGTTATTTGATTGCTAAAAATGTCATATTAATCATATGGAAAGTTTAACTTTCATATTAGCACAGTTAAGGCATATTTGAAAGCATTAATTTTGAAAAACTCTTGTAAATACAGACAAAACCAGGCAAGTGTCACTATATTTTGTTTCCACAAGAATTATTTTAAAGTCCTTGAATATCCAAGTTAGAAAGGTCCTTAAGCACATGTCTAACAGATATACAGGTAATTCTACTAGCATCCACTTGTACTTAATAGCAAGCATACGCCAGCCAACCTTTTCTAAAATATGGCTGACTCTTGGGAGTTTGGTATAGCCGAAAGGATCAGAATGAACACAATTAAAAACTTGGCAGTATTTTCAATGTCATCACTCCTCAAACTCACAATGATAGCTATAAAATCAAGCAGATTTTGCAAAAGCATATGAGACCAGCAGTCTTTTATGCTGGATAAGATCTTTCTTATTTTCGATTGGTATCTGACAGGGCTTGTGATGCCTCCAGGGATCTCCAACGTCTTTCTCTGTTTCCTGACAGTACTCGTGGCTTTCGCAGTATGGCTTGAGAAATAGGGAAAGCCTGAACAGGAGGTCTCTAGGCCCTATAAACCTGGGTAACTGGCTAGTAAAGTGCTCATGTACTCATGGGGTTTTCAAGACCTCAAGGGTGCTGCTGCAGGAGAGCTAATCTCTCAGATGTCAATGTGGTTTTGCAATGAATCTCCTGATCATCTCTGCTTTGCCAGAAGATGCAACCTAGGATCATGGTTCCTGCACTCAGCTTGCTAATGGGAGGAATCCCGTTGAACCAGACTCTATCTGGTCTATAGTAAACCCTCCCAAGACAGATAAATTGCAAGCATCAGCTTCTTAATGTCAGCCATTGCACCCACAATCCATCCACTGCTGTTGTGCCACTATACTTTCTCATACAGCCATAGCCTAAAAAATTCTAAGCATTTCAGGGCATCTAGAGTTGCAGGCAGGCATCATGATAGTTATTTTAATACTAATTTATATGTGTCCTTATATGTAATAATTTCTAAAGAGATAAGCAATGCGCTATAGGTATTCCGTAATCACTTTTCAACTTGGCACAAATTTTGTTACAGTTTGGTAGACTGACTTCAGACTAATTGGAATATAACTCACTTAAAACATGAAATTACCAAACTGCAAATTATGTAAATGATCATTTTAATGCAAAAGTTGGTACATCTGGATTATAAATGAATCAGTTTACTGAATTTATTTTCCTAACTGACTTCTATCACCTTGATGTGTTTAGTGCTGTTCATGCTAATTGCAAAACTTACTCTGCCCAGAAAAGCTGACTGATAGGAGTTCTTAAAAATTATAGCTCTAAAGACCAAAAAAACCCCACTTACCCAATAGCCCTCTGGTTCTCCCAATCAGACACAGTACTTCTCTTAATTTACATTTTAGTTACTTTAAAATCATGTAGCCATTTGCAAATATCATATTAAGAGACTAAAAGAGAAAAGTAGGAGAAATTACATCAAATTTTACAAATTGACAAGTTAGCAGACAGAAGATCTACCTTTACAGATCTGGGCCTTGTTGTCATCTGGCATTATTCAGTTCACAAGATATTTGGAACATTAAAGGACAACCGCACTGCAGTTATTTTCTTTACTTCGATAAATGTACTCATACATCACCTGACAGTCAGACAGAGGACCCAGGTCATGAAAAATGTTAATGGCTGGATCTTTTTTTTGAGTATGATTCAATCACAAAAGAGGAAAAGAAAACCACATAAGCAAAATCTTTCTTTGTAAATGCAAAACCAAAATGTCATAAGGCCATTAATCACCAGGTAGCAATATTCTTTTTAAATTGCCCTTTATTCCACTAGTCAGACTCCCCTTTTTTAATACAGGATTGTGTCCATTAATCTTAACCAATTAAAATAGTGTCAGACAAATATGCTCAGTATATGCCAGATCCTTTCTAACTTAATTACTGTGGCCAACATTTTGAAATGTGTCTGAGTTGCTTAGGAACCATTTGAATCATGGCCTGTACTTATAAGACTTTGGCAAATTTCACCCTTTTGTATAAACTCATTTCTGAAAGGAAGGACCGAATTCTGGGTTCTTTCATACAAAAAAATGCACTGGCATCACAAAGGACTGCATTATGATATTCTGTTTCTAGCAAAGGAGAATAGAATTGGAAATCAATGGAGCAAAACAAATCCATAGAGAAGGAAGCCTAAATGAGGGATAAAATAATGACAAGATTCGACTCCTTAATCTCTTTTGCTTCCTTCAAAGGGAAATGCAAAGGAAGAGTAATATATTGGAGATAACCAAAGTGGAAAGAAAAGCTCTACCACTGTGACTACTACTCTCACCTTCTCCTGCAACATCAGGCTGTCATCAGGCAGTACTGATCTGGCTCATGGCTGCACTAAGCAGACCCAGCCATAGGTGGGTACACAGCTGGTATCGACACATCCAGTACTGAATTGTACTTGGACGTAATATGTATGTTTTGCTGCCTTTTCCTCATGTTTCTTTTTAATTCTTTCCTTACTACATTCCTTTTTTTTTCTTTTTTTTTATTCTTTAGTTTAATAAGTAGATCTCAAAGTGTGCACAAAATTCTACCAGATGTATATCCGCTAAATTAAACAAGATTTTTTCAGTAACTCTTAGCTAAGTGCTAACTTCCCCTTCTCCTTATACTTAGTCAGCTGACCACATCCACTGCATTATGTTGTACAGCACAGATAGTAATTTTAACATCTATATTATGACAGAATTAAACAGATTTCTAAATAGAAAAACTGTCTCATCTGGGGTATAGGTGGCATTAGACATCATTGAAATAGCACCTTGTGCACAGTGGAAGAAAAAGAAGTTCTTGCCACTGTCACTAAGGACCAGCAGCAGTAAAACAAGCCCGATAGGGTTGGTAGAACAGATAGACAGGAAATCTCACACCCTTGGCTTCTTTGAAAAGGATGAAAAATACATGAGGGTTTGTTCATTGTATATTTACTCATATAGTGTATAAATTTTATATTTGGATAGTGTCTAATTAGATTCCTTGGTTCAAGATATTGGAGCATGCAGTACAGAATTGGAAGAGATGCTAAAGAGACAAACTAACCAAAACTGAATATGTAAAAAGTAGAACAAAACAAAGAAATGGTACTCAAGAAGACTTTGTACCCAAATCTAGGAGCTTTCTCTAGTGAACTGTCATAGTAAAAAACTGCCCAGTTCACATAGTTTAAACCAAATCACAGTCAAAGTGGTTCATTGATTTATTAATGATGTTATTAACCACCAGTGAGTGAATTATAAATCAAGGTCAGTATCAATAATGCAACAGATAAACCATGATACTAGCCACTTACAAAGTGGTTACAAGCAGCCAAAAGTTCTAATCCCTCTCCGCACTCACACACAGGGTTATGGGCACAGCTCCCCAAATGGCCAGGTGAGTTACCAGTTCACCCCCTCACCTGTGAGTGCAGGTACTCTGATTGTATACTCCTGTGGGAGATGTAGGTGCTTTGGCTTCATGTGTACCCCTGCCGCTCCCTACAATCCACTAATCCACAGACCAGTGAGAAAGCACCGCCCAAGTGTTTTCACCTACCACCACCATTAAGCCATTTGTTGTCAGGCCTTTTTTACTGAGATTCAGAAAGAACCCTGCACCATCTCTCTCTCTCCTCACCCACAACCCCCCCATCTTAACCCAGTGCAAAACAACAATTTAGCCAGGGACCATGAAAGCTCAATTGCATCTTTATTAGGAATCATTTGTTTCTATCATCAGAAAGAAAAAATAGGGATGACAAAATATTTTTAACTCTTCTAGAAAAAGTCTTCTTTTTCTAGACTTAGACTCTAGAAATATCTCTTCATATTGCTACACCAATTTCAAGAGCAAGTAGGTTAGAATAAATAATTGTGGTAGGTTAACCCTGACCAGCAGCCACAACCCACCCTGCATCTTCCCCTCTGCCATGGAATGGGGAGAAGACAGACAAAAGAAGAGAAGACTTGTGGAATGAGACAAAGACAGTTTAACAGGGAAAGGGAAAGCCGCACATGCAAGCAAAGCAAAAAAAAAACATTCTCTGCAGATGTCCAGCCGTTTCCTGGGAAGCAGGGCCTCAGCACGTGTAACCAGTTGTTGCTCAGGAAGACAAATGCTACATTCACAAATGTCCCCCATTCCTCCACCTTTCTTTGAGCTTTTCTTGCTGAACACAACATCATATGTTATGGAATATTCCTTTGATCAGCTGGGGTCAATTGTCCCAGCTGTGTCCCACCCCCAGACTACTCTCTTGTGGCAGGGGGGAAAGAGAGAAGGCCTTGGATGCTGTGGAAGCACTGTTCAGCAATAGCCAAAATACTGGTGTGTTTTCAACACTGTTTTATCTGCAAATGCAAAGCACAGAGCCATACGGTCTCCTATGAAGAAAGTTAACTCTATCCCAGCCAGACCCAGTGCAACAATTGAGCACAGAAACTTTTCTGGTACACTCATTTATTGCTGAATACCACGATCACAGCAAGTATTTTTAATGCTGAATCTGGAAAAGAATCACACCCAATTATACTCTACTGAAAGATTATTTACTTTAATTAATAAGGTGAAAATTATAGGATATGTACAAAAAAGAAGAGAAACCTGATGCAGAAAAAAACACCAAACAGGTTCAGCCTTGGATCCATAGTATGATAGCACTGCATAAACCCAGTATTTTTCATGTGGGGACAAGCCAGGCCTGACAGTAGGAGTTTTACTAAAAGCAGACAAAGCCATAACACTTGTGTCTATGAAAAATGAAGTGAAAAATAGTGTCCTTCAGGGATGCTTATAGAGCAGAAAGACTTCCAAACTGATTAACTTCCAACAAAAGCAGCATCAGAGAATGGAACTACAGAATTATATAATATAGTTGTGCCATGAACAGAACTGCAAGGTAGAATGGAGGAGATGGAGCTTCTTTCATATTTTCCCGGATACCAGCTTGTTGGGGTCATTAATGAAGCTTCCTGGCATGTGACAAAAGTATGATTGTATTTGTAGGTTTGACCCTGGCTAACATTAGGAAAGCAAGATGTGCTTTTTTCTTCTTTCTATCACCAATATTACACATAGCCATGGTAAATTTATTGTTTGCTAAAAATACAACAGCTGGTTATGCAATTTTCAGTCAAGATACCAGCAGGAAAGCAGGGAAGGAAGCTGAAGATACAACAAGCACTTCGGTAAGTAATGACAATGAAAAGAAATGAAGGGAATAACCACTTTACACAGTCATATAGGTGAGAAATAGAAGGACACTGCAAAGTTACAAGTGTAGTAAAAATATTTTAAAAGTTGATAATCTTTAAAAGAAGAAGCAAAAGAAGTGTCTTCCACAAACCAGCAGTATCACTGCCTCCCTTCATATTTGTTTTTAATGGTTTTCCGTATACAGGAGCTAATACAGGAGGCTCTCCTGCTAAGCTGTTAGTCAAATGCAAAATCATTACCCCAATAAGCAACAGATCAACAAAGGAGCCTCATATTATAAAAAGAATACATTTATACATTTTATACATTAATTTAATCGTGGGATAAAATACAATTTCTGGAAGTAAACATTCATCTAGGAACTAAAATATAATCTACAGATGGGAAGGAAGTCATACCCAGATCACAAAATACCATGACTGTAAGGTGTAAAAGCCTTTTAGTAGGAGTGGAATACATCTTCAGAAAACTAATGAGGCATTTGAATGTCTGCCAGAAAGAGATACAAGTATGTTGCACTCAACTAGACAAGACTTAATAGAGATGGGATCTGAGCCAAGGGATCAGGAGTCAATACTAAACTATCAGAAAAAAGAGAATGAGACAGAGAACAATGAAGACATAATTGACACTCACAAGGATGTTGATAAACACCCTCAACAAAGGACACTGGAGGAGACTGTGTCTCAGTTATGGCATTATAAATTGCAAGCTCCTGTGAAGCTATTTCTGTGCTTGTAGAAGCGTAATCAAGATCAGAGCCTAGTTTAGGACAAGTATGCTCAAATTTGAGAAGGCCAAAGCATCCCATCATACAATCAAAATTACTTGAATTCCCACATCACAGGAGCAAGTGATTATGAAGAATTAAATTGCTATTTTCCAGTGATTGATAGATTTAAACTAACGACATTATCTTTCTTTAAATAAGATGTGGGTTTGGGCACTGTGATGCAATATAAAGGACTACTGGTCTAAATCTGTACAGAAGTACAATCTCCTACCTACAGAATACGGGTCAAGGCCAAATATCATTCCCTGCTCTATCTGTAATCTGGTTCCTTTAAGTGAGTGATCACAGAGCCTACAAAGTCTTTCTCCCTTCAGATTAAATCCAGGTTTTGTCAGGCCCATTTTGCACACCAAAGAACAACCAGAAGTAGTAAGCTATTCTAAGAAGGTAATTTAGTGTGCGTTTCTGGAATAAAACAGCCTGCTTGTAAACTATTGCAACTGAAAAACTCACATACATAAGTTCCATGTCTATTTTTTTTTCTTTTTTTCCCCTCATTTTTTTACTTAACAATGTATCAGGAAGACAAAATCAGAAACATGGATAAACACTATTAATATTACATGTCTGTCTTTACTTATTCATCTAAAAGTTGTTATCTGTTTTTATTCCAGTTAAATGTCATCTTTTTTCACTTTAAATCTAAGTCTCTAGAGGACAGCAAACTTAAAACCTCCAGCCAGTAGACCACTACGGAGAGACAAAATAACTGCTAGGAGAACTTACCTTCCTTACAGTTGAAAACTGTTTGTTCTCCCAAAACAAAACACTAACGGCTTTAAAGGCCTTGTAGAAAAACCCTTAACATCAAGATGGATAAAGAAGTGCATTGGAAAAAGCTTATATTCTCAGTTGATTTTTAACCCACTTCAGTGATAGTCCAGAAGCAAGATGAACTAAAAAGACAATTGTTCAAATATTAATTTATTTTATATGTCTATCCACTTTTTGTGGAATCTAAAACATTCTTTGAGATATGACTTTTTTTTTCTTTTGTATTTTTAAACTGTAGTTTCTTGACAATTAAAGTTATAGCACTATATTTGGTCCAGGTGTCAGGGTTTTTTTTTCATAAAGTGTAGTTCTTTCTTGCCACTGCAACATGATTGAAGCAAAATTTCTTAAGTGATAATGTAAATGAAAAGTAATAGAATGTACATATTTGTCATGTTATTTACCTGTGGAATGCATTGAATACAGTCCATTATAATGTTTTTATTCCTTCCTCCTGTAGAATTAATTTTATGTTTTCTTCTCTTAAAAAGGACCTGCAGCATTTCTTATATTTGCTCAGTTGTATTAGAGAAATTAGTAGGTTCCCTGAAAAAAAGTGAAGAGTCTACCAGTGTCGTGGATGGAGTGATGAACTTCACTCATAGACAGAAACAGTGATACATTTATTGATACAAAATAGGGATTTAACAAAGTTTGATAGTAATTGTGACACTATTTTAACAAGATTTGAGATGACAAGGTCCACTTTGTTATTTACTGCTTAGAGAACAAGGTCAGACAGAGCTGTCAGGGAGACCCTCCTGTTGAGTCATGAGGTCCAGAAAGGACCCTCTTGCTTTCTAAACTCCTCCTCAGAGGGGACTGTAGGTGTGGCTGGATCCAATCCTAGTCCTAGACTTTGTCAATGGTTTATGTCTAAAGGATTATATATGCACAATCAATCCTTTATATCACTTAGCTAAAATTTCAAAGTTTAGTGTGCTATAAACCACTTACCGAGGATGTGTTGTGGCAAGGAATCTCTTAATCTCAAGAAATAACCTTGAGAGGTGTCCCTACTCAAGGGGAGATACCAGCATGCAGCCTGCTGCCATTCAGGAGAGCTCAAAGGAATCTTGGGCTGTTGACTATTTATGGGGCTAAGATGATTGACTTCTAGTCATATTTGCATATCGACCAGAGTACCAATAGTGTGGTTAGGTGGGCACATTGCTCAAGTTAGCCCTTGGCTATGGTATTGTTATCTGTCTCCCTGAAACCACTTTGAGCTGGTTGCAGCCATCACGACTAGATACACATGTTATGGCCACCATGGGTAGTTATCTCTTGGGCAGAGTTACAGGGGGTAAAGGTCAAGTTGGGGGTGGGGGAGGAGCACACTGTCACAACCGAAAAAAAAAATCTTCAGCTTCTTTCTGCTTGATGAACCATAAAGAGAATCTTGCTTCACTTTTACCAATGTCCCTTGATGTCCATGTTTGTATTTTCTTCTCCCTCTTCTCTCGCCATAGCAGATTAGTGTTATACAACTGCAGGTCATTAAGAGTGGTATGCAGAAGACCTTGAAAAATAAACTCAAGTGAGCGATAGAGGTTTTTTTGATTTGGTGTGTCACTTACAGTTTTTGCCCCAAAATTTCCTTAGTTACCTAATATTTTGTTCATCCTCGTACTCAAAATATCCATCTAGTTGACTGAGCATTGGTCCTGTGTGAGAAAATTTGGTACTCAAAATCTAGATGTCATTGTGCATAAAATCCCTGAACAGCCCACAGGGACAATGCACACTTTATCTCTGTGGCTGACTGCTTTTTCCATGTACCAGCTCCTCCTGTACTTCCTCACATGGCCTGGGACTGAGAATTTGCCTTCTCGACCTACACTAAATCTTTTTTAATATTTTGCTGAGAAGATTTTATTTGAAAAATGTTTTGGGAGTGCATGGCTCCACCTTTTCCATAAGAATCTAGCAAGTGGAGTGTTTATGAAGGACAAGGGAGTTGTAGCTTCCATTCAAACTGTGATGGAAGGAAGCCCAAAAACACACTACCTAGGTGAGTGAGCCTACTTTGTGTATCCTTGGCTGAAGTGGGCCAGTGTGCAGGCAGGAATTTAAAATTAATGGTGCCAAAACCAAAACAAGCAGACAGGACGCTTCTTTGTGTATCTTTAAGGGCTGAGAACTCACTGCAGAATTAAGACACCTTGGTCCTTATTTCCATTCCCTTGGCATAAATTCAGATTTTCAATGAGAGAGTAATGGACTGAAAATAAAATGAAGGGCTAGAAAACTTGCTCTTTCCATTCACCTTTGCATAGAGGAAGAAAAGAGCAGTCTGTCTTACCAAGTTTCCTACTGGAAATAAAGTTCTTTCCCAGTCTGCCTCCAGGCCTCCCCAGATGGTAATACAGTATTATTCAGTGAAAGCCTTTCTGAAGGAATGGTTTTTCTTTAGACTATAACTTCGAACTCTAAAAAGTGGGGACAGAATTTTGGAGATTCTAAAGCCCTAAGCTTCCTAGGAGATCTGTTCAGAACTAGGGTGTCAAGAAAAAAGAAAGCAGGCGTTTGTGAACCTGTAACAAAGCTGCTGTGAAAAACTACTCCTATAAGCTTGGTATCTATTTATAATGCACTGTATTTAATTGATCTAAGTATCTTCCTATCAATTTAATTACAATATAGTGATTAACTTTGTTGACATAATATGTAATAGTGACCCTAGAGATATTTTCTGGAGGGGAAGTGACTTTCAAGTGAGAACAAACCAGTTGCAACACTTGAAATATTGTCACAAGCAGAATTTGAAAGTACACAAAGGTGAGTACTTTCCTTTGTACTGGTAATATAGCCAAGTTTTCAAAGAAACAAGTGTATTCTGTAAAAAAGAATACTTGTGCACATAAATGACAGCATATAGATCTCATTATTTTTTTCAAACCTTCCCAATATTATATTAATAGTTGCAACAAATTTTATTAGCATATTTGTTTCCATACTTGGTGAGTCATAATTATGAGTAGCAAATAAGAGAAGAGGTAAGGAAGTGAAAGGACATACAAACAGCATACAATTAGTGATTCACAAGAATTAATTAAATGGATAATCAAGTTAAACATCAGTGAAGAGCTGAAATCGATGAGAATATATGTCTAGTTTTTCTCTTCCATTTTTACAATATTTCATTTGTTTAGTACAAGATTTTTTTTTTCCTAACTCATTATCCTAACATTTGACTTTAAAAGATAATACTCAGCTGACACTGAATTAAAATTGAATGCTGTCAACAAATTGTCTTTGTCAAGTAGTTGTCTGAATAACTATGTAAAAATCTCTGCTACCTCTTTGATGAGTACTGCATCTAAATAATTTAACATAGCCCTAATCCTTGAAACTATAAAGGGATATGAGACAGAGAAAACACAGGCTGGTTCAAAAACAAGCTAAGGGCAATATTACTGCATTCCTAGAGGCATAGTATGGCATTGATGAACCTTAAACATGATAGCAAGGAGTAAAATCCTCCATAACATTTAGAGAGCTCTTATGTGTTAGCTTCTTTGAACTGAAAAAACATGTTTCTGCTATTCTGACACTACATAGGTATGTCAAGGACATTGAAGAATCATCAAGTACCATAAATAAAAATTTTGCTATTCAGAAGTGTGTTCCAAAATCCATCAACACAGGAAAAATGTTGAAAGATATTTTTTTTCTCCACTATATACAGCATCATTTTTAAAAGATACCCAGGAATTACCTAATTAAATAAAGACTAAACACTTAGTAGGAGGAGTAATCAAAAGTTAGATACTTTTATTTTCATGTCATTCATAGAGGTTATTCAGATCATTCCCTTAGGACACACCTAGTTAGATGAACTCCAAGAATTCCTCTGAAGGGGTAGAGAGAAGAAAATTCTACTGGTGTTGCTAGCGATAATCACTGGCAGAAATTAGCATTCATATTAAAAAAAAAAATGTTCCAACTGTATTATCCAAGAAAAAGTTACTGTTGTATTACATAGTATTTTTTTTTTTAACGACAGAAATAATTTATAAAATATAAATGACAATGGCCCTTTTACACATGTCTTAATAATAATGATCTGTGAACACAAATACTTCTCTTGTTGTTTAATTCTATCCCTGGCCCTTGTTTAGCAGCTGCAATATGCACAAATGCCTTCATTTGTTATCTTTCTGCTGGTTTTCTCGATGTTTGCAGTGTTCCTCCACTGTCTCACAGAAGGAAAACTATACCTTATAATATTTTAATATCATTCTGCCATAGCATTATTGACTGCTAAATAATTTTCATAGCCTATAATTAAATAGCCCTGTGATGCCATTTGAATAGCTTTTGCAAGCTTAATGGAACTGGAATAAGGCTAAAAAGTAGAAATGCTGAATTAAACTACCTCAGTGTCCCATCTTTGACTATGGTTGGTGGACAAGACTATAAGAACAAAGCAGCCCTTTTCCTCTTATATATGCAATCCAATAGGATCCATGCATATTTGAACATTCGGCCAACCTAAAACCTTGCATACACACACTAATAATGGATGAAAATGATGAATAAACTTGGCTTTACATCTAAATGTGTCCTCATAAGACTAACTTTTGTTCTGGAGTAAGATGTAGTAAAAAAAAAAAAAAAGTTTAACTGTGAAAAGAATAGAATGGAACAGAACAGAACAGAATAGAATATTTCCACTGGAAGGTACCTACAATGATCACCTAGTCCAGCTGTGTGACCTATAAAGATACAACATAATTCAAAGCTCCTGCAAATGCATTTTAATTTACTTTGATGTTAGATCTTTACAGAAAAACAGTCCTAAGCATGTAGTTTTTGATATCACTCAAGTGGTATTTCATGACCCAGAAATACTATTAAGTGCTACTACAAAATATTTATTTCTGTGACCGCAATATTTTATACCTAGGAAATATGATCAGTATGTGCATGGTATATACATGGTCTAAGCCCCAGTATACTTCTGTGCACCTATTAGGGAGAAAAATGGTAAATTCTGTCTCATTGAAAACTATACTGATTGTACTCAGATGTTTCACAGAAAATTAAATTTTTATGATTTTTGAAATGAAATGAGTTGATATCAGGTCTTGGAATGATCCTTCAGTTTGACTTTTTGTTGATATATATTATAATATGACAACTGTCAAGTTCAAGTGAAGCATTATCTGTTCAAGATATTATTAATTTAATTTTAATTTTCTGGAAAATTTTGAAATTTTCAAGGTTAATTCCAAAACAAATTAAAAGCAAATGTCAAATATCAAACCTCTTGTTAAGCGAAACTTCCACTTTAACTTTCTATGATAAGTTAAAAGGAAAAATAGCAGGACAGGCTGAAGAACTACTTATAGAATTGCAGGCATCAGTACAAAGGGAGAATACTTTCACCAGGAATATCTGTGAATAAGTGGCCTAAAATACCATAGATATAAAATTTTAATTGCACCTGAAAGTTATCAACAGCGTATTTATTTTAGTGAAGAAAAGTGTATGTTCAAATGCATAATTCACTCATTTAATTGCCTATATTTCCCTTTAGACATATGTTTATTTAGAATATTTCCACTGTCTCAGGGAATGTATCACTGATCCTATGCTTATTGCCTTCTAGTATGATACCCTGTTTTTGTTATAGTCTCCTGAGGGGACAAGAAAGATGGCTTTGATGTCAGCTTCAGTGATTCCACAGTATCAAAGGCAAGAAAAATTAATGATAACAGTGAAAGAAACTGCAAAACACAGTCCTAGAGACCTGAATTTCACATTCTTTAAGCACACGCCTTACATGATTGCCCCTCTGAATACCATGGCTAGTTAAAAAATAACTTCATAGTTTATTTCTTTTATGTAGCAAGAAATAGAACCTTTTATTCTGTCTGTGTTGCTAATGGGTAGCCTTTGAGCAACTGAGAACTTAATGTGAGATATTCGCAGGACAGATTTACAATTTAACTAGATGAAATGCTCAGAAGAAGAGTTCTTACTTGGATTTAAAGAATTTAAAAAAAATTACCTGGTAAGTTAGCATCATCTTTTTAAGTTGCAAAACTGTTTAAGCTTTTGCCCCAAAATTCAACTTAGGGATTTTCTTTTTGGTATAAGCATGAAATGGTTTCACAGATGACATTATCATTTTAAAAAAATAAAAGTTGATTGTACAAAAGGATGAGCGAAGACTTAATTTCAAACACTGTCAAAAGTTCTGGAAAGTATCAATTGATATCTGTACTGATGGTAAAAAATAACCACATTTGATGTAAAAACCATAGTAGTTAACCCAAGGAAAGTTAATTACTGTGCAATTCTGCATCTGTTGGAGTTCTCTAAAAAGAACGTTTTATTTTGTGACATGTGTCTAGCATGTCATACCCTGTTTGAACGCAAGTTGCTTACATAGACTGTAGTTTAGAATATATAGCATATATGAGCACGGCTTAAAACAACGAGGTAGTTTAAAACACCACCAATATCTGAAAGTTAACTGTAGTGCTTAGGTGCCTGTCTAGGATCCTGACTACCAGTCAAACGAAATCTGGGTATACTTTTCAGCCCATACTGACATTTTATACACCTGTGATGTAGTTCTTGGTCTTTATTTGCTTGCAGCAAAAACTATTAGGAAGATTTTGTTTCAGTTGCTAATTATCAACAGTTGCCAATTATCAACAGTTGCCAGTGCTTTAATTGTTTGACATACAGACATATGGGATAATGGCATTTCTAATTTAATGTCTTTTTGCCTGCTTTGTGAAAGAACTCTCCAAGTCTTGCTGAACACATTAGTATTGAGCCAGCATGTTTGGCATTTATCTTTCTTGATGATGAACAACAGGGAAGAGCTCTGTTTTTTTGATGAAATCCTACAAAGCGAAATTTGAATAGAAAATAATGCAGTTGCAGAGCTTTCAAAGAGAAGTAAACAAAATAGGAAGAAAGACTTGGAAACTGCCTTTGAAAGTCTTTGAAGAAGAGTATTATTCTTGTCTTGAAAATTCTAAGGAAGAAGACAGAAGCTTTTATAATCTCATTTAATTATAAATTCATCAAGACGGTGGTGTAGAACGGTGCCTGTAATCTCTTAATTCATTTAACTTAGAATCCCACCCACTACAAAACACTAAAAAATAAGTCTAGATATGCTAACAGCACTGTGACAGCAAATGGTGGAAGATATAAACTTTTAGTTCCTATAGAGATGTAGACACAGTGCTACTGTTTCACAGCAAAAATGTCAGATATGTAGTTTGTAGAATGACAGAATCACAGAATAACTCATGTTGGAAAGGACCTCCGGGGGTCATCCAGTCCAACCCCCTCCTGCAAATTCAAAGCAGGGATAATTGATCAGAAGGCTCAGAAACGTGTCCAGTTATGTCTTGAACACCTCCAAGGATAGAAATCCCACCGCGTCTCTCAGCACCTGTTCCCATGTTTGTTCCCCATCATGATACAATAGAAAAACCCCTGTATCTACTCTGGATTTCCCATGTTCAAGCTTGTGGCCATTGCCTCATGTTCATTCGCTGTGCACTTTCATGAAGAGTCTGACTCCATTCTCTCTGTATCTTCTGATCACATGGTTACAGACAGTGGTGAGATTCCCTCTTTACCTTCTCTTCTCCTGTAGAACAGAGAAGTTCTCTCAGCAACTCTGCATACGTCCTGTTCTCCATCCCCAGCCATCCTGTTGGGCCTCTGCTGGATTCGCTCCAATATGTCAATATCTTTCTTGTGCTGGGGAGCCCTAAACTGGATACTACACTGCAGATTTGGTCACAAAGGTACCAAATAGAGGAGAAGGATCATTTCTCTGTATTCGCTGCTCACAAGGCTTGTTAAAACAGCCCAGGATGTGACTGGCCACCTTTGTTGCAAAGGCACTGCTGTTGGCAGGTGTTGGCAGAAAATGAGACAATCGACTCACAGAATGGAAAATCTAGGGGCCAATTTTTTATATCTTCTATACAAAATGCTCACTGTAAGTTAGTATTCCTCCTCACAAAAACCTGTGTAATAGAACCATTACAATTAAACAACATAGAATTGAACAATATCAAATTACTAAAAATGTATGATGGTCATTCTTCTTTCTACTGAGGTCAAACCAACCCTCAGAATGCTGGCAACATAAATGAAGTCTAAGGATTTAATAGGGATCACAAGACATTGAGGGTGACAGAGTCAATATTATTTTTGTGCACTTGCTGAAGCTTTTCAGACTGGAAATTAGTAAAGCTTTACCTGCGTTTTCAGTTCTAGTTTTCAGAACTAGAAGTAGAAGCATGTCAAATCCTGTGCATAGGAAAGAAGTCTCTGCAGTGAGGTTTCTGATCCCTGGCTACAAATACGTAGCATATATATATTGTGTTTTATTTAATGAGCCTTCAAGCTTTAAAAAGAAAGGTAAATATAAGCAATAAATTCCAAACAATAATGTAAAAGGAGTGCAGATGACCAGAATGTGCATGTGGTTTTTGAAGATTAGATCATTTACAATGGTTATGCTTTTGAATGGCATTGAACTTGCACTCTGATCCATTTTTTTCTTCAGGCAAAAAAAAACTTCTAAGTTTCGCTGAAATTTTAACATCAGCTCTCCAATAACAAGCAGTGGAATTTTTTTCCAGACATGATTTCAGTAAAATCTCTACAGGATGATGAGAAAAGTACAGCTGGTCACAAAAGAATGATTTTAAAATCTTGCCCACAGTTGCAGAATACAACACATTAAATCAAGACCACTAAGTGTAACAATAACAAAATAATAACTAAGAGAGGAATAGCGCTTCTTTACAGATGGGAGTCTTCCTGGATATTTCAGTAGGAAGAGTTCTGTCTACATAACTGGAGCTCAGATCCCCACCGAAGATGAATCCCCCAGGCACAGATCATGCTATGTCCAACACTTCATTGGGTAGCTCAAAACTAACAGGTAACGATGTTCAAAAATGTCAAAATGGTAATCTTTTTTTATCAGTTTATGCACTGTCAGATTTACTTTAGCACAAAAGTCATCAGCATTTCATGAGTTCTTTTTCCAGCTATAGTAAAGCTGTTTTGAAAACACGCGAAGACTTTTCTAAAAGTAAACTCATACACAGTCAGTACTGTTAGAAGCCATGTTGTGTTGAATGAAGACTATTGAATAAAGATTAACATTTTCCTCTAAAACTAAATTGCTCCACAGAGACTAGTCTTCATGTAGTAAAGAATGATTTCTTGCAAATGTAGCTGGGCTGCACCATGTGAGTGTTTTGATCCAGCCTTAAACATCTGAACAAAGATGAATGGCATTTCTTAAAAAAGAACTGCTGCTCTGTGTATTTCTAGGGAGTATCTGTATGTAGTTAGTTTGTTGAATAAACAGTTGGTTTGTAGGCTCTTTTGGCCAAATGGTTGTTGATTCTAAATAATGGAAAAGAAAATGAAAGAGAACAGAACTGTTTCACTTCCAAATGCGTAGATTATCTATATTTTACTGGAGTGGTTCAGCTATGTGAACCACTATGTGAACAGCTATGTGAACAAACCTTATGAGGAACGACTGAGGGAGCTGGGGTTGTTTAGCCTGGAGAAGAGGAGGCTGAGGGGAGACCTTATCACCCTCTACAACTACCTGAAAGGAGGTTGTAGAGAGATGGGGGCTGACCTCTTCTCCCTGGTGACAAGTGATAGGACGAGGGGAAACGGGTTCAAGTTACGTCAGGGGAGGTTTAGATTAGATATTAGGAGACATTTTTTCACTGAAAGGGTTATTAAACATTGGAATAGGCTGCCCAGGGAGGTGGTGGATTCACCATCTCTGGAGGTGTTTAAAAAAAGGGTAGATGGGGCACTGAGGGACATGGTTTAGAAGTGGCTCTTGTCAGGGTAGGTTAAAGGTTGGACTCGATGATCTTAAAGGTCCCTTCCAACCTCAGCAATTCTATGATTCTATGATTCTATGATTCTATGTGTCCCTTCTACTAACTTAAAAGAAAATTTTTCATCACTGTGTCATAGGTTTCCCACTGAAAGAAATAAATGGAAACATTTTCCTGTAGTCATAGGTCTGTGTGGTATGTTTTTTCATTTTATCTCATTTGTTTTGTCCTCAGTTAAGGCCTAAAGTCTTTAGGGGATTTTGAAAGCATCATCAGTCCCAGCCCAGATATTAAGCCATGTAGTGCTAAAAGCTTAGTAAGATAGAACAAAATTTAGGTTTATGAATCAAGGCCTTAGAACTTAAATGCATATAAAGGTTGAAAATGGACAGAAAAGACATAATGCAAGAAAGGGCTGATATTAATTAGAATGACTTTTTTTTTCCTCTGATGGACTTTAAAAGTAAAGATACAGTTTAAGTATAAAGTAAAAAGAATGCAGATCCAACTGCTATAAATGAACAGGAGTCACTCGATCAAAGAGTTCAAAATCCTATTTGCAACTGCATAGAAATAGGAAAGACTGCATTTGGCATGGTCAAAGAGAAAGGTGTTTGAATGTGAGAAAATATTTTTGGGAAACATGTGGATGGTTAAGGAGGGCCATACCTTTGTGGTCATATGAAGAAAAAACTCTGAGCCTTACACATTGTTAGTTGAAACTGATGTCTCAAGTGAAGAACATGCTTGTTTTATGGGCCTTCTTGATAGACAGTATTGAGTTGTTTGAAAAAGTGGTTGGAAAAAAGTAGGTAGTATGTGGGGCATGGAGAAGTAGTAAGGGTTTTCCTTTATTCATGCTGAGCACTATCTGTCAGGTAGGTGTTCCGGAGATGTCACAGAACAGGCTGGAATTTTCATGCAGAGACAAGAAAGGTTAGGGACATTGACTTAGACCAGTGAAATGACATATGATTCTTTAGTCTAACATATATCTTCTGTTTCACTGTTTACTGATGTTAGTCACTTGACCTTGTCACTCACGGCAAAAAAACTCCCACAGTGCACATAAATTTTCACGATACAGAAACATTTTTTAAGGCCAGAAAAATTCTCTTGTCTTCCATTCCCCTACTGCAACAAGACGCTGTATGTTGAAAGCATGATACTACATGTCGTGAACAGCCTGGAGTTGTGAGTGATCTTACTGGAAAATAAATTACCTACAGTACAGGATGCGACTCCCAACATACTTTTTGTGGTGTGCTTCAAAGCTTTTTTTTTCCATCACCAATGTAATATTCATTAAAATTCACAGGTAAAAATGTGTTGTGTTATACAGAAATTTAGAAAACAGTATTAAGATAACACTGTTTATAGTAATGTACTAAGGTTGAAAAAAAGGCATGTATATATCAGAAAGAATAGTAACAATGTTGATGCTTAAGATATTTCATAACTTCTACCAGCCATCTGTGTTACCAGAAGTCCAGGAATCACAGTCGGAGCCTAGGATCTCATTGTAGTAAGTAATTCATGACTGCAATCCTACTGCACACATCCATGCTTCATTATAAGGTAAAAAAAAGAAAGACCTTAAGACTAACTTCTAATTGATACATTATGTAATAATAATAATAATTTAATATTTTATATTATATATAAAGTTGATATTAACTCAGTATTCAATGTTATACAATATTTGCTATATAATGATTATAGTATCTAATGCCTTTATTATCTGAAGCCTTTATTTATGCATTTGGAAGTTTACAATGAAACAAAGCTGGCATACTATACATATATAATACAATATTTACTCATGAAAGAATGCTACAGATAATATATTACTACTAAGGAATGTCCACTCCTTGATAGCATGTTACACTCTTCTCCAATATTCTTTGTTTATTAAATTGGAGATTATTTTTTTTTTATTTAGGAAAGGAAATATACTGAGAAACACCTGGAAAGCAAGAAACATTGCACACATTTCTCTACAAGAAATGTTAAGGACAACAGGATGACTATGAATAAAGAGGTACAAGATTATACACAAATTATAGTTTAAATTTTGTCTTATTAATAAGATATGACAGAAGCACATTATGCTACGAGGTGAAGTTTCACGCCTTTATTGTATGATTTGATTTCTTAGATACCCGTGCAGCAAAACTGAAATATTTAGTGACAGAATATTTTTTTTTACTATCTCCTCTGCAGCCATAGATCAAAGAAAGCTGGACTGCTATTTATTGTTCCATTGCTTAATCACATTCTGAGTTTTACAAGTTTTTTATCCACCAAAATTAGCAATTCATATCTCCAATAAACAAAAAATATAGAAAATTAGATAGAAAGATCTAGACATGGCACTCATAAATAAATGGATGAATATCTTAGAGAGCAATGTCAGTTAAACTGCTCCGGTTTATATTTTGTCAGCATGTCCATTTTCAGGGGCTTATAACATTGCAGTAAAATGCTTTCAATGCTTTCAAGCCTTTCAAGCCACACAGATCTGGATTTTGCTTTTCTGGCAATTCAAGATACTGACGATCAAAAAGTTTTAATTCATCAAAATAAATTTATACAAAGAAACTTTTTTTCCTGTACAACAGTAAAATTCAGTATTATTCTTTTTAAGAACCTCGTTAAACTAAAGCAGGAATATATTTGGAGTTTTAAAAAAATTAGACTGTTAAACTGTTTACTTTCAGAATATTGGCTTCTTAAGGTTTTTGTTAAGCTCACATGCAGCAATAATATATTGAGGAAAATATGACTCAATAAACAAGAACGCAAGAGTCACTGTCAGGCTGTTTTTATTTTCCAGAAGCCATAACTTTGCAAGGTGCTTCACAGACAGAAAAAAAGTCAAGGTTCCTGGCCTGGAGAACTTTGACTAATTTTTAGTCTTTATATAAGAGTTGTTGATCAGAAGAGAGAAAGACCAGAAGAAAAAGTTTTGTAAAAATGAAATGCTGAGTTAATACAGTGATGGCATGTGCACATCTATTCATTATTTCATGTTTGCTTGTTCATATTATATCCTGCATTCCAGAGTGAGCTTTAAGGCAATTGTGTTTTTTTATTTACAAAATGTTCCTGGGGAAGTTTATTTGAAATTGTTCTCACCAAATATGGGTTTAAGCTTTAAAGTTTTTACCACAGTTTTCAATCTCTTAAAGTTCAGTCTCTGAAGACTTTATGCCGATTCTTACATTTAATATAAACAGGAACTGGATTCTCTAAGTATTTCTGCAGATCTTTGTAGTCCTTTAAGTAGGCAACCAAAGTAAAATGCCATTGGATTAGTTGGTAAACTTAACTATTTTGTGGGATGGAAAGTAATAAAAAGAAGACCTATATTTGAAAATGATTTAGTGAGTTTTTAGGATAAGAGATGATTTATTTGCCAGTTATAAAATGTATAAATTCAGTAACATTATTAAGCTTAAAAAATTGTAACTATGAACAGAATCTTTGCTCCACTATGATCTCACAATATATTTGTATATCCTTTTCTGGACTGTTACATTATTCTTTCATGTGAAGTCAATACAATTTGCACTGATACCATCAGCAAAACTTCTTCCTGGGTTTGAATCTGGATGGCCGGGATCTCTAACATCAGCAGGAGGCTTATGCACAGCATCTTCAATGGTGAGAAACTATTGTATTCTTTCCCTACCCTTTGTTCTGTGAACAAAGAATATCACGTGACATGCATTCAGCTTCTCTTTTAGCATGCTGTGTCAAGTAAACTATATAACTCAGGTCAGTATATGCTGAAATTATGGTTTTGCTAACCATTTCACTTTTTCTTCTGTTTAAATAAGAAGTTACAGAAAGTTAACTTCATATAAATTCAGGTGTTATCTCACCATCCTTACTCTTCTAAACAAATGATGTTTTCAGTAGTTGAAAAAATAGAATTGAGGTAGTTTTTTAACAGATTATGCCCCAATTCTTCTTGATTGTTTAAAAAGCGAGGACAAACAAATATAATTTTCAGGCTTTGTCAGTCTAGAAGTATTAGAAGTGCTCCAAACACTTTGGAACAATAGTTTGGTATAATGTTCTTATAATTTCTATGATTTCTGACTCTACTAGTCTAATGCAGTTATTGCTAAAATTTCATAATCCTAATGCAGGATTATATAAAGTGGCTGTAGCACAGTGAGAAATTATCCCATGCAGACAGCTCCTGACTGTTCATTTAAACTTAGTCTTTTATGTCTTTTGAAATAAGAAACATTCATATTGTTCTGTGATGACTTCTTTAATTTATTCAATAGAGAACAAACAACATGCTCTTATAGCTGCCATGGCATTAGGAAGCAAAACTTTAAAAAGCAGGAAATGATGTTTGGAATGCTGAAAAAGAATGTAAGTCTTCATTCCAGCAGAAAATAATTAATTAAAAAACTAACATAATGATAGAATGAGCAAAATACAACTGTTGAGGAATACAAAGAAATTATTCCTTTTGTTTCTTTTCTTTTTTTTTTTCCACCCACAGATATGACTGAGTTTCTGGCTAATGAGGAGATAGAGTCTCTCACGTGTTTTCTATTGATCGAGCCTTTGTAGAAGAGATTTGGGTTTGAATCTGTTTTTCCATTTTGGTAAAATTCACATTTTCTCTGTGTGCATTTAACAGTGAGAGGAAGAAAATATGATTTGTCTTTTTCTCCTTTACTAAGATCAGTGAAGATCCTTTTCAAGATTTTCTTTGGAGCACATTCTCTTTGGAAGAGAACGCTGAAGTACATCACTTATCTTCTGTAAGAAGTCTAAGTCTCTGACTGAAGTACTAAATGGTTTTCCTAGGGAGGAATATAGATTATCTTGACATTTGCCTATATTATGTTCTTCTACAGATGAATGAACTATTATAACATCTTCCACCTAGTAAATGACAAGCTGACATTTTCTTTTAGACAAGTACAAACACTTATCCTCTAATAACTACTTAGGTATAGAACCATTTGTTTTAGAAATCTTATTGTTTCGTGTAGTTAACACCTTACACATTTCATTTAAAAAGAAATAACTTTTGAGAATTGCCTGACTTGGAACTAGTAAGAGTAAAAGACAGAGATCCACTAAAGCTTTTACTCACTAAAGTCCTGATAAAGAAGTAAGCAAGGCAGCAGGTAGAAATAAATTCTTTATTTACTTAACATGTTCAGACTGACTCTTAAAACAGTGAGAGGCATTCCTGTACATCCAGAGGAAGTTTTAACATATTGAGTTTGCTTTTTCTTTCCTCTTTAAAATAATACTTGCATTTTTAATTTCCAGCCCAAGGTTTTTGTTAAAGTTCTGTCTATGTTAAATCTGCAGATGGCAAAGAAACTTCCTTAAACCTTTGATCCAGTCCTTAAATCACACACAAAGGACGCTTCTGAATGTTGCAGAATGGGAGACACATGCTATTACCAGACACTGTTCATAGTTTCTGCAGTGTCTGGGTACAGTAGAGTTAAACAAAGATGAAGAAATAACATTAATTCTGACTGGGCTAACTTGGTGTCTAAAGGTCAAAACCTTAGGTCTTTTGACAAGTGGTTATATTTTATCAGCTGCTATTATGGGGCTTCTGGAGCAGAACGTTAAAAATCTATTTCCAATAAAAAGTCACATACATAGCATCATATCTTCTGAACTTCTCTATATTGCTTTTTTACATGCCCGGTTATAGCAATAAGCCAAATGTAACCAGGCTGCATCTGGACACCTGAGAGCATCCCAAGAATACACTGATATTGATTGCCTATTCTGTCCCATTCTCCCATGCTCTCTCCATGCTTCTCTTACATTTTTTTTCCCTCAGCCATTGCTGTTACCTTTTTTACTCATCTTCTTATTGATCTTGAGATCTTTTGGATTCAGCCTCTTCTCCAATTTTCGTTCTTTACATATCATACCAGCCACTTAGTTCTTGTTTGCCAAATCACAAAATAAAAGCTTTAACATAATGATAAAAAAAAAGGAAGCGAACAAACAGTGCTTATGAGCTAGGATCAGATCAGAAAGTGAGCATTTTACAACCAGTATAAGTGTAATTTATGGTCCTGATCCACACTGTTAAACCTAAATATGCTCTAGGAAAGTGACTCTGACTGGGATATAAGCATAGCTCTTGCTCCTTTTTTTTCTTTACCTCACCCTGTTGCTTTTGATGTCAGAAAATCATGATAGATTATGGGTCTGTGATCATAAAAATATATTTTCAGTCTGAAAAAATGTAGATTGCCAATGAAATATGGGTGATAGTTCCCTGAAAAAAACAGTTGAGTTTCTTGTAGCATGCTATTGCATGGTCGTTTCTGCGAATCAAAGTGTAATTGTGACTCTTCAACACTGCGAGTACCACGAAGTGAAAGTATTCATGTGAAAAGAAGATACTGAATACAAACATCTCTTTGGCATTACACCACATAATGTACAGCAAATGTCTTTCTTTTGTAAAATTGTTAAAGAAATAACTTGTTAGATTGATGATGCCAATTTATAAAAAGTAAAGTATTAAAATTCCTCCTTATTTATATGAAAATGTTGTAAAAAACTTTAAAAAAAAGGTAAAAAAAAAGTTGAAGTATTTCGTTCAATACATTATTCTATGTAGAAATTTAGCAAGAGCAGAAAAACTTCAAGGATATAAAATCTTAAAGCTGAGGATGGAAATTGCCTTTATTTTACCTCTTTGAACGTTATTACTTTCCTTCAGTTTCTTGGCCATGAGAAATAATACGTGAGTTTGTAAGAACTTCATTTTACGACATAAGCAGAATGCATGAGGTAAGTTATATGTCCAAAACTACTAGACTCAGGAAGTTTTTTATCTTCTAAGTAAATTTTTCATAGCTTATTATTTGTGTTGAATTGATACTGACATTCCATGGCTTGGGGTTTTTTTGTTTGTTTGTTTTACTTTGTTTTGTTTTGTTTTATCTACCCCTTCTGCTTTGGACTGGAGGATGGGGAAGCCTACATTGTTTTACACGTACACAGACCTCATCCCTTCAGTGTTCAGCATGAAATTGAAACAAATTAAACCAAAGGCTGTATTCTCTCCTTTATGAATATCTTTGACATTCAAACTATAGCAACCAAATGCAAGCTCATGGTACATAAAAATAAAGCTCTGGATTCCACATACAAAATCCCTCTGGAGTACATGACCGTGGGAGAACTGGTGTTTGATTTCTTTCTCTTTTATCTCTGATTGTAGAGACATTGATTCTGGTCATATGCAGTCTGTCTTTAATTGAGGATTTGTATGAAATTTTATATCCTTTGATGCAAGATTTCAAAGCTACAAGGTAAGGTTGTGAGGTGACCAAAAAAAGGTCATAAGAAAACCCTAGAGTACTGTCAATGTCTTGGACAGCAATGTGAGAACGTACCTGATTCTTTAGCCGAGAGTCTGGCAAAAAAGAGGATGAGATGAGATTGCAGTAATATAAACCTTTAGCTATGGTTGAAGGTAGTGACAAAATCCTCTTTGCTTATAACAAAAACAGGGATCAGGCCTGTAATAAACTAGTTTTTCTTCATGTTATGTTGTGGCCTTTGCTTTGGTGATCAAAGTGATTGGCTTCATTAGTTTTTTGTTTGATTGTTTTTGTTTGGTTTGGTGCGGTTTTTTTGTAGTTAAATTCCCCCTTACTCTAAGTACACACTTTCCATTCCACTGTACTGTAGAATTTATTTACAGGTTCACGGACCGATTTTTCCTTTTAACTCAATCTTATTTTAATATTTCATTCCTATACATCTCATTCCTGGCTCCTAGGCAGGATACTGCAGGTAAAGCAGGTTTTCAAATTTCTTGCCATAAGGGCTAATATATACATATACAAAAGAAGAGAGGAATGAATCATTTAAACTGCTATACTACAAATGTACTGTTTTGGGCATTGCATAATAAATTAAAGACATAAAAAGGGACTAAAGTCTCATAACTGAATATAAACTGTATATATCACATGGGGAACTATTTTATTTTTGTTGTAGAAGCTGGGAGAAGCTGGTGTGTACTAATTCAGTTACTTTGGTAGAGCACAGCAGCCATCTGTTTCCCCACACAGGCAGGCTCACTGCCTACCAGCTTGGAGATGGGCAAGGAAATCTCATCTCTTCCTGTTCATAGACACTTGTCCTGGAAAATACCCAGTTTCTTTTGTTGCAGGGTCTTGGGTTGTTTTAATAGGTTTTCTGTGTTTAAAATAAAAAGGGGTTACTCAGCCTCTTTGAAATGATGGTGAGAGAAGCACGATCACAGATGTTCACGCACTGCTCAGTGAAAGCGAGTTGTACAGGAGCTATGCAGATCACAGGAATGGTAGAACAAATTTTAAGCAGCTCTCCAAGTTCATAACTTTGTGCTGATGTGCGGGGGCCTTTGGGCTGTAGTGGGCTGGGGGAAAACAACACAGAATCTGCTGCTTAGCTGAAGACTCTTAAAATGAGACGGTTTTTTCCATGAAAAGGTGTAATTCTTGTTCAGTTAGCCTGAATGGTGGGCCACCTCTCCTATGATTAATGGGATCAGCTGGGTAAGCATCAGTTTGTGAAAATCAGGCTGTCAGATGAGAATTCATGGAGCCTGTCTCTGTGTGTGTGTGTGCACACATATGTACACTCAGTGACGAAACTTCCTCTTTCTGTGCTCTCCAAAGGATCTGGGGAAGGTAAACATGTCTGTCCTTGACTATTTTTGTGTCTGAAAATAAGATTAAGGCTGAGAAATAGGGGGGAAAGGGACTAGGAGAAAACTTGAGCAGCAAAAAGTATTTCGTATCTTTTAAAATCTGTTCATTCTGAAGGGTCCTGCAGAAGTGATTCAGTGCACAGAATCGTAGAATTGTACAATTATAGAACAGTTGAGGTTGGAAGGGAACTTTAAAGGTCTAGCCCAACCTCCCATGCAATGAATAGGGACATCTTCAACTACATCAGGTTACTCAGAGCCCCATCCAATCTGGTCTTGAATGTTTCCAGGGATGGGGTATCTACTATCTCTCTGGGCAACCTCTTCCAATGTTTAACCACCCTTATTGTAAAAAATTTCTTCCTTATATCTAGTCTTAGATATACATCTTAGATATATATCTTAAATCTTCCCTCTTTTAGAATCACAGAATAATGGAATTATAGAATCATCTAGGTTGGAAGGGACCTTTAAGATCATCAAGTCCACCATCAACTTAACACTGCCAAAACCACTGCTAAACCCTGTCCTTAAGCACCATGTCCACCCATCTTTTAAATACATCTAGGCATGGCAATTCAATTACTTCCCTGGGCAGCCTGTTCCAGTGTTTGATAACCTTTTAGGTGAAGAAATCTTTCCTAATATATAATAAGGCCGCAATAAGGTGTCCCCGGAGCCTTCTCTTCTCCAGGCTGAATAAGCCCAACTCTCTCAGCCTGTCTTTATAGAAGAGGTGTTCCAGTCCTCTGATCATTTTTGTGGCCCTCCTCTGGACCCGTTCCAACAGGTCCATGTCTCTTCAGTCACTTTAAATAGCAGACAATTGATTACTTGGCTTAATGAAACTGCACTATGTGCATGCAGTAAGAAAATGCTCATTTGGTTGAATCATCTAAATTGCCACCATGAAAAAACATGATCATTTCTTATCAAATTCATTGACGTTGCCTCTTGCCATCCCCAGAGTTATGTCTTTCTACAGTGCTTTAACATATTTCAACCCATTCATTTTTACTGCTTTCTCCAATAATTGATTTCATATATAACACCAGGACAGATTCAGGCCCTTGAACCAAAGTGCAGTGCAAGGATGACAAGATGCAGAAGCCAGAAAAAGGTATTAATGTATATAAACCACTGCAGAATAACATCTTTATTATGCTTTCCCATTTATCTTGGCAGCATATGTCAGAGAACTACTTAAAATAACTTTTTTTAAAGAATTTATGCAGGGTATCTGCTGCACCAGACCTACACTATAGAACATTGATTCTAGTGCTGCTGCCTGACCATAGTACAGACAAATTCATGTTCCTTCAAAACACAAAAAATACACAAATGTATATTTGTATAGGCAATTCTACCATTCTGAGTACAATAATCCCCTCCTCAGAAGGGTACAGTCCGCTTGTATCCACTGAGGTGAACATCATGATGCTGGTCAAGACTGGTCCTCGTAGGGGCATAGGTGGGCAATGGCCAGGTTGTGGTGACTGGGTGGTTGAAGCAGTGGACTGGGGGCGATAAGGCCCATGGCCAGGCATGGTCATGGCTGCAACACAATTTAGGCAGGTACCAAGGATGAGAACCTCAGATCAAATTTAACACAAGTACTGCCTTTGAATTTAATGATAAAGGAAGACTGTGAGCCTGCAGGTCTACACACTGTATCTTTTATTCTCTCATAAACCAAGAACAGTGCAAAGGGTGTTAAGACAAACTGCTCTCATACTGGCCTACAACACAGCCAGTAAAGGCATCTACCTCTCCCTGAAATTCACGTTGGGATTTGAGTCACACAGAATATGTCAACTCTTTGTAATAATTGCATAAAGAGCTGATGAAGTGCACAATTATTGTGAGCTTGGCCTTTATCACCAACATATTGTCTATAGGTTACTAACACATTTCATTATTTTTAACACAGAAAGGACTGGAGTTCATGACTTTTCTTTTTTCTTTTTGCCTTGCAAAATCTGTGATAATGTTTTGCCAGTAGGCTGAAAGCAAAATTTTCAATCTTTTTGCTACAGTGTTCAATAATCCAAACGAAAACATGGAGCCATTGCCAGAAAAATTAGTATATTTCAGTATCTCTCAAAATCCAGTCATGCGGGAACTCAAAGAAGAATTTAGAACTTGGTTCCCAGCTGCTAAAAGTGCTCAAGCATAAAAGTCCTGGAGTAAGTCTCAGGTGATATGGATTCAGTTTCCAGATCAGACCCAATCTGCCTCATGGCTTTTGTCAAGACATATGACAGAAAGAAACCTACAGGATCACTGAGTCTTCTCCCCTTCTGTCAATAGGTTGCCACAAACTTAAGGCCATTTTTAAATGTATTAGACTCCTTTTTAAAATTATTTAGGTTTTTTGCGGACAACAAGGACTAGCTCTCATTATGAGTTTGTATGAAAAATCACTCAGTGGAGAACAGATTTCACTGCATCAATTTGTATGAATGCAAATAAAAGAGCTCTTCTTTACTGATAGAACTATTTTGGAAACTGGACTGTTTTCTTTTCTCCTGAGAGTAAAGCTATTATTTCCAGCTTTAAAACCAACCAACCAAACAAACAAACAAAACACTCCTAAGTGTCTCTGTGGGTCCTCATTTTACAGGTCAGCTTTGTAAGGTTTCATTTCTTTATTTCCAGTAGAAAAGTCATCTAAAGTGATCAGCACATGTATGCTCTGTATTTGACGGCCTAAGGTCATGACAACTCCCCACTTAATTTTTTTTCCCTAAACACCTCACAGCTCAGATTTTGGTAAAATCTCAACAGTCTAGAAAAAAATTTATAATAGCATGCAAGCTGACATTTTCTGTTCATAATGTATCTATAACAGAGTTCATTTTCAAGCAATGCTGGGTGATAAATGTTCCCTTTTTGTCTTACCATTTTACTCCTGCTTCCAAAAAATATATTCCCACAAGGCCCTTTCAATACTTCTGAGTCATAGCAGAAAAGTCTGAACGAACAAATTTGTCAACACTGATCAAAGCTGACATTCAGGTTACTCTTCAGAGGCTTCCTATGCAAGTTTTCCTCACCCTGCTGTTTTCAAGGCTTCTCGTGTGTTTTCACGATTGGTGATAAGCCTTTTTGATGTGCATTTTAGATCCAGCTTTTGATTTGCTAAGTATGGGTATTTCTAGATCTGAACCTTGCCAAATTAATTTTTCAGATTAATTTTCATCAATAGACAATTGCCTACTCAAGTGCAATATGGATAATTCTGCCCCTGAATATTTTAACGACATTGCCTATACACTGCTCCAACTTCAAATTTTCATGCTAATCAATGAATATTCATGAAAACACTTTCCTTTTAGAAAACTTTGAGATAATTTTCAGTTAAATAGAAGGAACTAATTTTGAAGTACTGTAACTAGACAACAAAGCTGTGAATCTTATTTGGTAAATTCTTTGGTCTTGACATATGAGGATCTATATTTCTCAAATGATGTGGGATAGAATTTTTAAAGTTCGTTCAGTCACACTGTGTGCAGTCTTTTATATTTCATGGAGGAAGCATGCCAAGACAAGACATTAAAAGAGAGCCTATAATTAAAAAAAATGCCTGTCCATAACCTTTATATTCACATGATTAAATAAGAAAGACACCAGCAAATAATCGTGCTTGATGCAGACATTACAGATCAGCGACTAAAGTCTTTTAACCAAGAAGATTAAATAGGCAAGAAAAACATGTAGTTTAGAACTACTATGAACAAGATACAATTAATGCTGTACAGTCAGAAATCAATCTTAAATGTGGTACAAGCTGACATTAAAATAACTACACTGTGTATTTTTATGGGGAGAAATTTCAAAGCAAGCTTTCAGACCAGAAGAGACTCAAAAAGTGTGCAAGATAAAAGACCTTAAAAATTAAAAATAAATTCCTAATCAACAAAACTTACTAATCCGTCATCTGAATCTGTTAGTATCCACTTACCAGGTTAATTACAGTAATAAACAAATTACATTATTGCTAATTACAGTTTCCAATTCCTATCCTTCTTACTCTCCCCCAGCCAAGGTTGGGGGGGGATTGCTCTTGCTGCAATAAAACCAGCAAGTATGTACAATAAATGCAGTTCATGAGCAATTCAAATACTGGAGTTCGTTTTTTTAAACAAGAACAATATACATGGAAATAATTACAAAGCAGTTTATAACTAGTTGTGAATTTTGTATGATTCATCTTTTATGAGTAGTCAGCCTGGCAATAAGATGACTTCTCTTCTGTTTTTCCCAAAGTGCTGAACATCCACAACTCCCACTGATTTTGTCTTGTATGTTTGCTTGTTCAGCACTCTAAAAAATAAAGCCCAGAGATCATTTGGTAGAACAGCTGGACAATTGTTCCATAGCAATTAATTTAATTGACATGAGAAATCAGCAATAGGAAAGTTCCCACCAAACCCAAAATAAATACTAAAAAAAAATTAAAAGTTGCTTAGGCAGTTTACCACTAAGCCAAAAACAAACAAAAAACCCCCTTTACCTTAGAAAATGTATATGTCTTTCTGTACAAGTGTGTGAACTGTAGGAACTGCTGGGTTTGTCACCCAGAAAAGCTAGAATTCATCCACACATTGTTTAGGTTTAACACTCGGATATTGGTACTGTTTTTTACTTCTGAAGACTCTGAAGATCCTTACTTCTTTCTTAACACCTAGTATGGATTAAATCATGTTTGTTTTCTGAACTGATTTAAATATTAAAAATGCTAAACCCACCCTACAAACACAGATTAGAGGTTGGGGAAGAAACAATGCTTCCCAGTATTCATGATGTTATTCTTGATTTATGCATGTTACTGACTATGAACTTGGCTTACTGAAACTTAGTTTGTTTAAGTTCCAGTTCTGTACGTGTAGCATGCATGTGTGAAAAACTAGATGGTCTATGGGAGTCAGTGTAAGTATTTATGGAAATATGCAATGGATTTGCAGGGTAGATGAACACTTGGTAGCAAAATGTCAATAAGGTGGAAAATATGGCTTTAGGACATGGGAACATAATTACAATGCTAATCAAGGACAATGCAAGACTCTCAAGTAAAGTTGACAAGCTTGAGAATTAATCCAGGATTAAGCATTTCAAGATTACTGGTATCCCAGTGAGGAAAAGCCCAAGAATTTAGTAATCTTTTTGGCAGTACTTCAGAAAGATGAAGGAAAATATTATTTATTTCCAGGATGATACTGGGCTGCCTCACCATATTAATTTGTGTCCAGCCATCTCTTCATTGTCACTCCCAAAACTGGTCCAGTTTGCACAGAGGAACACTTTCTTAAGAAAAACCACGATATGCAAAGGAAAATCCACTTGGTTTATATACATGCAGATACTGGTACATTTATTCCCCCTCATGTCTTACATGATTGTGAAATACCTCCTCCATTCAAATATATATATATATATAACTATCCATACTAGTGTATGTAGACAACAGCCAGACCCTGGAAATAGAGCAATTGAAGAAATTAACACTCTATCCCCTATCAGAGATTTATTGCTGTCTATCAGATATGTTATCAGATTGCACAAAAAAATCACAGGGCATTTATATGAGATGTCACTTGTGTGTAACTACCAGGGAAAGGCTAATTACACCTTTTATTCACCATTATCATTCCACTTTTAAAATCCAGCTAAATGGTAACAATTATAAATATAAAACATGCTTATGATTCAAATTCTATGCCTCAGATAAAAGCCAGCTCAGCATAATTATTTTTCTCCACACTGAAAAGCAGGATAGATGGCAACATTCCCAGATGAACATAACTTTTTATTGCTTCGAACTTTTGCTGTGAAGCATTATTTTATCATTTCATCTTATTGCTTGTTACGCGGAAATTGAGGTTGACAAATGGCATGAGTCTCAAAAAATGGAAGACTGTTTTTCTAACCTTTTCTGCTAGCCCAATAGACAGCACCTGTATAACAGGAAGACTGAAAAGATTTTCTCTTATTTTCAGCTAGAAAAAGCATAGCTAATTTATACTTCAATGACATGTGTTACTGAGAAATTACATGATTGCATTCTACGGGAGAGACATAAGTTGTCACTTTTTTAATGCTATAAAGGCCTAAATTGGCATGACAAGCCAGCTTGATTTACATCGTCTGTATCACGTCTGACTGATGTATGTCTGCATGTCTTTTACCTAGTAAAAACAGGCAAACATCAACCTCAGTGATTGTTTAGGATTCAGAAAATAGTTTTCTTCATAGAAAGAAGGGGAAGATGAATAATGTAAAGTTTACATTTTATTTCCAAAGTGCTGGTATGAGTTAAAATAGAAGACAGAACCTGTTCCGTTTAGATTAGACACATTTCTTTCCTATTAAATAAATTTTTTACTTAATTTCAGGAAAATGAGTTGAAGTAGCTTTTTGCTTACATTTAGAGGCATAACATTAGGATTAGGAGCGCGGCACAAAGGAATTCCAGGCGCTCCAGCCAGTAAATCAGCTTCATCGGTTGCCCAACATAAATGCCTCTAAACAAAGGCACGTAGCATGGGGAATAAACAAGAGGAGCTAGAGAAGTGTGCACACCTGCAGGCCTATGATCTTATTGGCATCACAGAGACATGGTGGGATGGCTGCTATGACTGGAGTGGTGGAATGGAAGGATACAGGCTCTTCGGCAATGACAGGCCGGGGAGACGAGGAGGGGGTGTTTCCCTCTATGCCATTAACCAGCTGGAGCGTGTGGAGCTCCACCTGGGGATGGATGAGGAGCCGACAGAGGCGTATGGTCAGGATTAAAGGGAGGGCAGTGACAGGTGACATTACAGTGGAGGTCTGCTATAGGCCACCCAACCAGGAAGAACGAGCGGTTGAAGCCCTCTATAGACAGATAGGAGCAGCCTCACATTCACAAGCCCTGGTCCTCATGGGAGAGCTTCAGCCACACTCGTATCTGTTGGAGGGACAACACAGCAGGGCATAAGCAATCCATGAGGTTCCTGAAATGGGTCAATGATAACTACCTTCTCCAAGCAATAGAGGAGCCAAGAGGAGAGGTGCTATGCTGTACCTTGTTCTCACCAACAAGGTGGGGCTGGTAGGGAATGTGGAGCTCAAGGGCAGCCTTGGCTGCAGTGACCATGAGATGGTAGAGTTCAAGATCCTTAGGACAGCAAGGAGGGTGCATGGTAAGCTTCCCACCCTGGGCTTGAGGAGAGCAGACTTCGGCCTCTTCAGGGGTCTGCTTGGTGGAGTACTGTGGGATAAAAGCCAAGAAAGCTGGTTAATATTCAACGATCACCTCCTCCAAGCTCAGGAGTGATGTCCGAACAAAGAGGAAGTCAGGCAAAAACAGCAGGAGGCCTGCATGGATGAACAAGGAGCTCCTGGACAAACTCAAACACAGGAAGAAAGCCTACAGAGGGTGGAAGCAAGAACCGGTAGTCTGGGAGGAATGCAGAGAAATTGTCCAAGCAGCCAGGGATGAGGTTAGGAAAGCTAAAGCCCAGACAGAGTAAAATATGCCAAGGATGTCAAGGGCAACAAGAAAAGTTTCTACAGGTACATTAGTGAAAAAAGGAAGACTAGGGAAAATGTGGGCCATCTCCGTAAGGAAACGGGAGACTTGGTCACCTGAGATATGGAGAAGGCTGAAATAGTCAATGACTTTTTTGCCTTGGTCTTCACTGGCAAGTGCTCTAGTCACACTGCCAGTCGCAGAAGGCAAAGGCAAGGACTATGAGAATGAGGTACCATTCACTGTAGGAGAAGATAAGGTTCAAGACCATCTAAGGAACCTCAAGGTGCACAAATTCATGGGACATGATGAGATACATCCACAGGTCCTGAGGGAACTGGTGGGTGGAGTTGCTAAGCCACTACGCTAACCATCAGATCTGAGAAGTCATGGCAGTCTGGTGAAATTCCCACTGACTGGAAAAGGGGAAACATAACCCACATTTTCAAAAAGGGAAAAAAGGAAGACCCGTCAGGCAAGTCAATCTCACCTCTGTGTCTGGCAAGGTCATGGAGCAGATTCATTGAAACTCTACCAAGGCATATGGAAAATAAGGAGGTGATCAGTGACAGCCACCATGGCTTCACTAAAGGCAAATTGTGTATGACAAATCTGCTAGCCTTCTATGACAGGATTACAGTGTTGGTGGATAAAGTAATATCATCTACCTGGACTTGTGCAAAGCATTTGGCATTGTCCTGCAGAACATCCTTGGGTCTAAATTGGAAAGACATGGACTTGAGGGATGGGCCACTTGGTGGATAAGGAATTGGCTGGATGGTCACACTCAAATAGTTGCAGTCAACAGCTCAATGTCCAAGTGGAGACCAGTGATGAGTGGCGTTCCTCAGGGGTTGGTACTGGGACTGGTACTGTTTAAGATCATTGTTGGTGACATGGATGTTGGGATTGAGTGCACCGTCAGCAAGTTTGTCGATGACATCAAGCTGTGTGGTGTGGTCGACATGGTGGAGGGAAGGAATGCCATGCAGTGGGACCTTGACAGGCTTGAGAGGGGGGCTCATGCCAACCTCATGAGGTTCAAAAAGGCCAAGTGCAAAGTCCTGCACATGGTCCAGGACAATCTCAAGCACAAATACAGGCTGGGTGGAGGGTGGATTGAGAGCAGCCTTGAGGAGAAGGACTTGGGGGTGTTGATTGATGAGAAACTCAATGTGAGCCAGTAACATGCACTTTGGCAAAAAGCCAGCCATATCCTGTGCTGCATCAAAAGAAGTGTGGCCAGCAGGGTGAGGGAGGTGATTCTCCCTCTCTGCTCTTCTCTTGTGAGACCCCACCTGGAGTGCTGCATCCAGCTCTGGGTACCCCTACATAAGAAGAACATGGACCTGTTGGAGTGAGTCCAGAGGAGGGCTACAAAGATGATGAAAGGGCTGGAGCATCTCTCCTATGAAGATAGGTTGAGAGAGTTGGGTCTGGAGAAAAGAAGGTTCTGGGGAGACCTTATAGCAGCCTTCCAGTACTTAAAGCGGGGCTACAGGAAAGCTGGAGAGGACCTCTTTATCAGGGTGTGTAGCACTAGGACGAAGGGTAAGAGTTTTAAACTGAAAGAGGATAGATTTAGATTAGATATTAGGAAAAAATTCTTTACTATCAGGGTGGAGAGACAGTGGAACAGGTTGCCCAGAGAAGTTCTGTATGCCCCATCCCTGGAGGTGTTCAAGGCCAGGTTGGAGGGGGCTTTGAGTAACCTGGTCTAGTGGATGATGTCCATGCCCATGGCAGGGGGGTTGGAACTAGATGATCTTTAAGGTCCCTTCCAACCTAAACCATTCTATGATTCGATGATTCTATGATTTGAATAAAGATGGAATATGAGGTAAGAAGGTCTAAATAAAAAGGCTTGTTGATAAACAGGAAGAGAGGTATGGGTAGTTATCACACTTCAGAATCTGTGGTCAGAATAAACCAATGCCCCTAATTTCTTTAGTCTGCCAGCTACCAATTGAGGGTGTATTTTTAGACTTTCAGGAAGATGATAATTGGCTTTAATATGTAACTCATACTCCAAGATGGAATTTCTCCATGTCAGTAACATATTTTTGTCAGAAAAGTCTGTCAGAGCCTCTAGAATGACATGTAATTATTTATGAATCCAGCACCAGACTCCAAGTACTCATTGTAACATCAGACACTACGATGAAATTCAGGACACTTGAAATTTTCCCAAACTGACCATATTAGAATCTTAACATTCTAAAAACACAAAAGAGAAAAATTATCCTCGACTGCTTCTAATGAGAACCAGCCCTTCAGCAATCAATAATAGAGAATTTCATATGTAAGAAAAACAACATAGGTATGTACTATACTAGTAGATGAAGGAGAATTAGAGATATATAAAATGGGTGTAATGTTCTGAGGGATACCCCAGAGTCACACCACTTGGTTCACCTACCCATTATGGGCTAGTGAAGCATTGAACAGATTTAAGGGATTTGAAGAAAGGTAATTTAGTCAT
The DNA here is from genome assembly GCF_964199755.1 of Larus michahellis. Taxonomy (NCBI): domain Eukaryota; kingdom Metazoa; phylum Chordata; class Aves; order Charadriiformes; family Laridae; genus Larus; species Larus michahellis. The sequence goes on from NC_133897.1 coordinate 83,786,062, forward strand.
TTTGCAGATATAAAGGGTCAGAATAAAAAGAATATGTTGTCAATTCCTGCAATGTGGTTTGGGAAAAGGAAGATATTTGTTGAAAAACAGCTATATATCACCTAATACATGTACAGGCACTGCTACCGAAACTGTAGGTGGGAGTCAATGTCTTGATATCGCATAAGAGATGAAAGGCTGGGCAGAGACAGGTCATAAGGACTTAACATATGAAAGCAAGTCATTTATGCTTGGTGCAGCAGGGAAGGGAAACACAGTGGTGAGAAGTAAAGAGATTAGCAAGAGCTAATCCTAGCTATGAAGGTTTGTATGGTTTATGTAGATTATAGTCCGTGCAGCAGTAATGGATTTGTTGCAGAGTGGCATACAAATTTGTATATTTCTGGAAAATTATGAATTAAAATATGTCAAGCTGTTTTTTGAGTTACAGGTCATCAAAAAATGCTCTGATAAAAAGCAGCTGCATAGAGAAGGTTACAAGCAGACTCCTGTTATATGCTAAAATGTTTGTTCTTTCTTTATTCTGCATAGAAAAAATATTTTTAAATTGCCACCAAGCAATAATGAAAAATTTGTACATGCTTTGAGGTCCAATGATTAGACTATTAAGTTATATGTATTTTAAAATAACCCTTTTCTGTTATTTTATTTAAAACATCTAACATTGTTCTGAATCACTTCATCTTAAAAAAAGAAGAACTTTCAACCAACGAAATTTTGGCACAAGATTTATGCTTCGCTTGCAGTCAAACAAGACTAAAAACTAGAAAATGGACAAAGTGTGTGTACACATATAAATAAACACAGTGAATCATATTTTATAAAGTATACTCAGCCACAAGAAAAAATATGTGTTGAGAGAGAAGCAGTGCAGAGCACTCGCTGGGAACTTTCAGAGATCCACATATCTGTAAGGAATAGGTAAAAGTGTGATTTCTTTTGAATAAAGGGGCTATCCTTGCCAGCTGGGAGAGCTAGGATGCACAAAGCCCTGAGTTCCTCTCTACAGGGAGCAGCTGGGGTGTCTGACACTCTGTCGTTTAAACTGTTAAGGTCAGAAAAATTCAGAAACTTATTTGGAAACTTGAGTTGGCCCTAACACAGATGTTTGTAGGGGAGTTGGTGACCCTGGAGAGATTATAGCAGAATATGGCTTAGAGTTATTACACTCTATAAAAATGAATGTGTCTCTTGCTTTTAAAGGTCAAAAAAATCAGAACAGTATTCTCTCCATGTTCATCCTCTGTGAATACTGTTTCATGCATTTGAGTTTCACTTAAATCCTTCCTTTTACAAAAAGCAGACTAATTTTCTGAATAGAATGGCTATTTATTAGGATGCCTGAACTGTGCCTTCTAATAAGCTCCAAAAAATAAACGACTGCCCAATAAGACTTCCTTTCAGTATACACCAGTATTTTTTCCTCAGGTTCAAGAATAACTGAGTGAAATCTAGTCCTGCTTTTCCAAAATATCCTTCTTGCAGAGATTGTTTCAATTAACTACAGAAATACTCTTGAGCTTCAGGAGTGTCTGAACTTACATGCTCAAGTGATCTGATCATTTTATTGTATAGTATGTCTCAAATGTGTGATATTTCTGTTGCAGTTTACTGAATATCACAGAATGGGATTCTGTACTGGGAACTATTCAGTAAAATATTAATTACCTGGAGTATCCCAGTGAATACTGGCAGTATTTTAACGGAAACCATCACCTAGTTCAAGTAATGAATAGGTCCTTAAACCTGCAATGAGGTCTGCAGAAACGTAAAATCTTAATGAAAGATCAGGACTTCAGACTGAGTTCTCCTTGGCATTATCCGCAGATTTAACTTCTCAAAGATACAGGTTTTCTAACAATGCACAAACCAAATCTCACTAACCGACTGAAATAAAAACAGAATAAGAAAATGATGCTTGTTCAAATAGTTCTTGCTTTACTATTTACTTTTAAGTCGGTATCCTAAAATTATGGTATGGCGAAACATCTTATTTCCCTCATTGGGTGTTCAGAAGCATATGTGTGTCATAAATGTAGCTAAAAGCAATGCAGGAGTATTCTTATTTGCTTGGTAACATCTCAATTTGCTCTTTTCTGAACCAATATATCTGTGCTTGTCTGTATATGTTTACCTGGATACATACAAACACAATGCCCACTTCATTTCAGTTTGTTCACTGTTTCTGGGCAGCTTCTTAGACTAATGCAATATAATTTGCTGTATTCTTTAAAATCAGCTCTTACAGATAATATTCCAATAATTTTTGAGTTTGTCTTTCAATTTGCACAGTTTCAGACACAAAATAGAGCATAATCTGCAAATTTCCTGTTTTGTTGAAGTAAGACAATTTAAAGGACTGACCTGCAGTAGCAAACTATTGTCCAGTTAACCTAGTTTTCATCAACTTCATTTTTTGTCTACAGATAAAAGGCAAGCAGTTATCAAGTAGCTGTGTAATCTTGCCCTTTTAGATGATCCTCAGTTTTTTTGGCATAACAGAGATGTACCTCTCATCTGTACTTTGTTTAAGCAAGCCATCTTGTCATTCTTCTGGCTTTCTATGTCGACAATACAAACATTTACAATAGTCTTTAACTATAACATTTTCTAGTAAAATCATTATTTCTTCAGTGTTCGAACAACTGATCTAGTACCTGCATATTTCCTTTTATTCCACTTATCTGCCCAGACCCCTGTATTAGAAAGGAACTTCTGAAAGCTGTAATCTAAACTTTTCTCCTAGAGTATTTTTAAAAGCCTGTTAAAAATTATTGTTAAAAACACTGCAACAATTGTATTGGTACCATCAATTTCTTAATATCACATAAGTTTTGTAGTCAAAATAATGTCTAACCAGCTGGTCTCACTGTCTTTCAGTATATAGAGTTAACAGGATTACAAAAAACATTCCTGTCTCCATAATGTTGTATAGTAAACGCTTTTATAATAGATATCCAGCATATTTACATAACGGTGCTTTCAGATGTAATAAATTTGCCATAGTAATGTAACTTTTGCAATTTGGGGAACAGAAGAAGGATAGGGTAGACATAAAGTGATGGTTTTATTTTCCATTATTACATATTAAGATGATGCTTTTGCAGCTAGCTTTGCTTCATCAGATTCATTTACAAATGAAGGAAAATGCTGCCAATATGAAAAATTCAGTGTAAGAAATGTAGCTCCACTGAACACTTCTTTAAGTGAAAGCCTTGCATACAAACCATATGCTTTAAAAACTTGCTTTCTATTAAGAACTGTGAAAAATAAGCTATTAAAATATCATTTGAAATATGCAAACAGTGAATTCAGATATACTTATTAATCATTGTAGCTTTGTTGTAAGTGGCAATAGAGTTGGAATACTCTAAGAGCAAAATGTTCTCTGGCATTTCTTGGTAAACTAGGTTAATAACAAAATTAGAAAAAGTCACGTATTCCAACAGAGCTTTAAAGCCAGCTCCAGGCTGGTCATAGACATTGATCCCATTTCCTGTTTGTTACTTTCACTTCCTATTATTAAAGTGTAATTCTTCAAATCAGAAGATTCTAGAGTAAAGTATTTAAGCATCTAAGTCCTTTGAATTTTTCATGACAGTGAGCTGGGTTAGGATTCTAACATATTTTTGGTATTTTTGAGAATGTTGGTTTAGCTCCTAACTTCAGATGGTACTATGAGAGGACAGAAGAGCTTATAAGCTACATTTTGTGCCTTCTTCTCAGAGACCTTTATACTTGGATCAGCCTCAGTCAGAATGTGGCAGTGAGATGAATCACTTCATGCCTGTTGCCCAATGTAAAAATAAAACTATAAAATTTTTTCTTTAAAAAATGTCATTTTGATTTCATACTTCCCTCTGACCTTATAAAATAGATAAATTTTTCTATCAAATACAGCGATTTGAGATAAGCACATTGTATTTTCTGCAGAATCAAGCTGCATTCCCCCATACTTAGTATATTCTCCTGCAAAATCTTTTATTTGTTCATCATGCTCAACCTTACTGAGGAGCACTGTTTGCTGTTAACTGTAACACTAAGCAGAAGAAAGTCAAATGGCACCCATTGTAGCCTGGTATGATCCAAAGTCCTAGAGTACATTCTTGTCCAGCATGAGGAAATTATTTTAACAGTTTGGATAGCATTATGATGATCAGATAAATTCTGAGAAATTCTCCGCGTTGAAACCTATGTTACCATTCCTCTACACAGAACCACCAACATACAACAGTGTAACTGTTTATTCATTTACTTAGCTTGGCTTAATTGCGATTTCAGCTAATTAGTGATTTTCATCTGAAGTCAAAAGATGATACATTAAAAGCTCCGTACTGCAGTTTTCACTCAGTAAAACAAGCTACTTCCTTCAATCTGATTCCCACTTTTGGTGCGTCAGGGAGACACTCTACACACACTGGGCAGCAATCCAAGCCAACTTCTGCTCCTTTAGTTAGACAACAAAATGAATCTAGCTCCATCAAGCCACTGAAAGGTAAACTAAGACGATATTTCATGAAACTGGGGAGAAAAAAAAACAAACCGTAATGAGATTTTTACCATGGCTTAGAAGAAACCACGGGGTGAACTACATTAACAGAAAGTATAAATACAATGATTTTGCCTGTACTATCAGTGAAAAATTTTGTTTTTAAAACTTTTAGCCTGTTCTCTTGTCAGCTGCAGGCTTCTTTGAAAAGTAAAACTCAATGAATAAAATATGAAAGCAAAGGGAAGAAATTCTTGTGATGTATGCCACAATCACTAACAAAGGTCACTTTAGAATAATTTGTTAGGAATTTTTAAATTCTTTGGAGCATTACCAGTCTCCTCCTAAGTTATTCTTTATTATTATAGTTGCTATTTTTGTGTAACTAGTTGTTTTTTTTCATGTAACTGTGTAACTCGTTGCTGTTTAGTTGTAGCTTTCATAGAAGTAAAGTAAAAGACTCCTGTGTGGTAAATTTAATAGCAGGTACATCAGACCCTCAGATCCTGCCAGCTGGCAAATTTCTTTGGCATTCCATCCTATGCAAGAATTAGTTATTCTACTGCTGTAATGTAGAGCATTCATCCCTCTTTAAGTTACATACATCATACACTTATATCTCTGCCAGAATGTCTGAACTTATTTTTCACCAAAAGGAGAAAAAGAAAAGACTGAAAATTGCTCTCTTATTTAGTATGTCAGGCAAACACACAAAGTAGGTAAATTTCAGTATAGCATTGCTTTGTGTTTGATTTTGTACCGTCAAAGATTAATTAACTTATAGCTGAGGTAAAAGGCATCTATCAGGTGACACAAAGCAGTAGAAAACGTACAAATTTGTAATGATAGCAATGTGAGCCATCCACTTTACACATGTTGTCATTGCATCTGCCTTTTAAAAGTAATCTTTCTTCATGGGGGTGGGAAGGGTAATAAAGCGCTGTTCTAAAAATTGTGTGGTTTTTCTCTTCTTAAGAACTCTTAAAAGTTCTTTAAGCTTGAACACAGAGACTTAAAGAAAAATTCTCCACAAAATATTTGCGTGTTGTCCCTCTCGTGTGTGTATAGTCATGTGTATGCGTATTTATACACATACACACACACACACAGAGATATACGAATCTGAGAGATCCAGTCAGTTCCTTTGGCAGTGATGTGGGTGTTCTAGGGGCTGAGAAGAGGAAAATATCTTGTGCTACTACTACATGCACATTTCAAATACTAGGTTATCGGGGTGACTATGCTGTCCATTTGTCTTCTTGCCAACAGTCTGTTCTTCTTAAGTCTAAACTATTAATTATATTGGCCAGTTTCTCAGGAACTGGAAAGAATTTTCATATTTCTTGAAAATGAGACACTAAATGGAGGATGAAGATACAAATTACTGATCCCAGTGAGGAAAAGGCAGGATGAACTCAGACATTGGGTACTTTGCTAGGAAACAACTAGCCACCATTTCTTTCTTGCCTGCAGTGTTTCTTAAGGAGAACTAAGTTATATTCTCTTTCTGCTGGAACACAGTTCCACTGTCCCAAACACCTGATCACATTTGACTTTTCTACTTTGAAAAACTTTCTGTAGGTGAACTCCTGTAACCAGTGAAGAATAGACTGTGCTGAAATCATATTTCACTTTGTTTTAAATTATGGTGCTGTATTTCTTAGATCAAACTCTAAAAACCTTTGTTTTCATTGATCTTGTAGGTCACCGCATAGCATGGTTGCAGTATACATAAGGTCAAGGACAGTATACTAGCATGGCACATAAAAAAATTTCCTTTTATCATTGGATATAAGACTTAAGAAGGCGGTATTTCTAAGTTTAATTCAAAGACTATCTCTATGAACAAATAACCTATTTTGTAACAAAGGACTTCTGTATGAACTAGCTTAGCCCTTGACAATTTAAAAAGCCCTATGTACAGAATGTAGTAGCCAACAGCAATAGAATTGGTAGAATATTTCAGAGAGAAACTCCTAGATAAGTTTATCTACATGAATCAAATTCATCATCAGATTTCATTTTCCACCAATCCAGTCTTATTCAGTCACTTGAAAAGTGAACACATGATAATAATCATCCTGTTATTTGTCTGTCTTTTCCTCGTGATGCTGACCCGTCTGCAGGCTGGAACAGAAGAAACCCTCCCATGAGAGTCCTGTGATATATATGTGCTGTTGTACTTGATGATGTATATTTATTCTTCTGGATTAGATCTCATCTTCAGTTCAATTAATGGGACAAATCTAATAGCTTTGTTGTACGCACCTTTTAAAGTTCCTTCAAGAGTAGGAACCTGTCTCAAAAAAAAAAAAATAATAGCTGCATATAAGGCCAGGTTGGATGGGACTTTGAGGAACCATGTCTAGTGGAAGGTGTCTCTGCCCATGGAAGGGGGATTGGAACTAGCTGATCTTTAAGGTCTTTTTCAATGCTAGTCATCCTATGATTTTATGACAAGTAAAGAAGGCCAAAAAATTACCTAAGTAGTTCAAGGTTGAAGAGACAAAGACTTGAACTATAACATATAATTTTGTAGTTTTAAATCATCCAAAGCTCAGGAGTATTTAGGTTGAGGAGTATGGTTAAGGCCTGCCTACATTTAGACTTAATTTAAAGTTACCGTACGAACAGAGTTGAACAGCATCTGACGGATTCTCCCACTGAGAAATGTCACAGGGCAACTAACTGTATTTTTTCCTTCTAAAAGTTCCCTTTTCTTTCCTGCCTTACAACAAGTACATGCAATTGAGCTATCGTTTGAAAATGATCTGCCACCGAAAAGTATTTCTTTGTGCAGATGTGAAATTACAACAATATTTTTTTTTTATATTCACAATCATTTGAAATATTGATACCGGCATGCTGTATTTTATCTGCAACTCTGCCATGGTCAAGGTCCAGGTTGTCAGATTATAGGTCCAGATTTTAGGAAATTATCTAAAGTCAGCAGCCAATTTCCTTTGTTGACAAAACTGAGTTGTGGACTCTTTAAAAACATAGCAGGACTCTAACAATGTTAATGTTTTGTTCCAGGAAATAACGTCTAAGACAAGATAAGCATTATCTTACTGGGATGAGTCAATCAGCTGCTATAGCACTAGCCTACAACCAAGAATGTCTATTCTTATGTGTTTTACATGAAAGTAGAAAAACCATTACGTTTAACCAAACGGCATGAGGAAGGAAATACGTTCTTAGGGGTAAACAGACCTACTGGAAACCTTCTGTGATTGTTCCATGTATCAGATAAATAGTTTTGAAATAGCATTGATATTTCTGAATGTTACAAAGTTTTACTCAAAACAGTAGGACTCCAACTGAAGATGAAGTATGTGTTAAGGAATCGCATAAGTTGTAGACCAACATTTGCCATCTTAGTACCCAATTAACAGAGATAATTCATAACAAATTTCACTTCAGTCCAGGGGAAAAAAAAAAAAGAAGTGAGTTAAAGAAGAAATTGTTGAAAAAATTGACTTTGTAGAAATACACATTTCTTCCCTACAAAAAAAATATAGTATTTTTATTGTTGTGACTTTTGAATAAGATAAAACTGGTTCATTTTAGATGGACTTTCCATGATTTGTATTGACATTTTTATTGTAAAATTCCGTAAATCTATTTGTTTAATTTTTCTATACTTTATGAACTTTAGACATTAGAGAAGGAAAGTTACAAGCTGTAAATTTTTTACTCTCCTCATTTTGCATCTTCTCCAAAGTTGGAGAAGTTTCCACCCAATTGTTACAAAATCTATCAGAGAAAAACAAAACCAAAAAAACCCAAACCAAACAAACAGGAACCAACCAGTCAAACAAAAACAAACAAACAAAATACTTTTGGGAAATCCTCCCCCCCTCCCCCAGTCACTATATGTAAGTTAAAGCTGGAGATTATGGGTCAGCATTTAAAAAGAAAAATGAAGTTGTAGGTATATGTCTCAATTACTTTAATAAGAGATAGGACCCTTAGTTGTTATGCACTTTTATAAGGCCTATTAGGTAGGCCTTCCTTTAGTCATCTAATCCTCTGAAAAATCTGGCCTTCCTACATTCCTTACTAGCACACTTTTTGTTGCAGGCAAAAAGTTCTAACTATTTTTACAGAGTTAATTGTTAGGTTAGTGAGAAAAAGTGGCTAAATTCTTTAGAAAACCTGAGTAGCTGTATATCCATACCTTGATATGGACACAGAGAAAATTAATCCTATTTTTAATTAACTTAGGAGTTAGAGAAATACAGAACAGGAAGTGATCATGAGAGGCTGTCGTCTATGTACCCTGTTCTAGTGGAGATTCAATTATACTATCAACCTTGATAACATGTTTTTCTCACTTGTTTTAAAATTTCAGGTGATGAAGATATTATAGGCTATCTAGGCATTCCATCAAAGTGTATAATTACTTTTACCATTAGACTTTTTTCCCTACTGCCTAGACTAAATCTGCATTGTTCCATCTCAAGTACATTGTTCTCATCCTATTCACAGTGAGCATGGAGAACAGACGATACCCTTTTGCTTTACAGCTATCTTGTATGTATTAGAAGATTTAACATTCCCCTTTCTTTGTCTCCTTTAGTCTACATTAGTTCTCATATTCCGTACGTTTTCTAAATGTTTCACCAATCCCATTGTTTTACTACGGACAATTCATCTATATATTTCAAATATTTACTGGCTGATCTCTTACCACAGCTGCATGAGTGGAGGAAAAGCATAAAGACGTGATTTTCACTGTGGAAATGTGTTTTTATTGCAAAAAAATCATAATTGTAGATTTTCCAGTAGTATAAATTAAGCAGATTGGTTTATACTTCCTTAGCTCTTGTTTTCTCTTTTTTTCCTCATTTTCCTGCTTTGGATTTTCCACATTCACAATGAGTTCCTCTTTTCCTCTTTAGTAAAAGATGACAGAAGGTGAGTTGAAGCTGTGGGACGGCAGGCTTCTTGTAATACTTCACGGAATAATGAAGTAAAAGTATAGTTTTAAGTGGCAGAAGAAAGGATGGGAAGAAAGAATGTCAGAGGTAGGAAAGGGTTCTCCCTTGCTGCCAGGACCAAGATGGAGCCTAAGCTGGCTCCCTCCCTATGGAGCACTAGTTCCATGTTCATCTCTTATTATTGTTACAGTTGTAAACCTCACTGCTGTCTAATTTACCTGTCCATCAGGTTCCTGCCTGTATGATTTTGATGAAGTCCTCCATTCCCAGCTCAGCTCTTCACCTGTCTCCTGGGATCTCCAGGAGATACCACTGTTACCTCCCTTAAGGAAGTTGGTCCTCTGCCTAGACCACTTTGGCAGGGAAATCTGTAGTGGACATCAACATATACAACTCTTTCATGAGGGAAAACAGCTGAAAACACTTGTTCATTACCTCCTCTCTGCTCCTACATCAAGTAAATCTTAATTTAATTTTGTAGTGTTTATTTGGTTGGTTGGTTGGTTGGTTTTACTCCTGGAGAGGGCAGCATAGATGAAGAAAGAGGAAAGGGATCTAGAGTGTAATCATGTTTTTGCTGTAGTAATATATTCTGTGAGACAGTTTGGGTAACTTGGCTTGAAAAGTTCAGAAATATCCAAAACTGTTTCATTTATTAAGTAGACAAACGGCATAGCTGCTCATAAAACTGCATTGGGTGATGTATTTACTTTTAAAGCAAGCTATCTAATAAGACTTACATGTTCCCATTCCAATAGCTGAGATAATCTGACTTCTGAATGAGGGTGAGAAGCTAATGCATATGAATTCAGAAACATTTGCTTATTTAAAGAGTGATTGACAGAGGGTCAAGAGATAGATGCGATGTGATTTAGATCATCTGTTGTTTTCCCACATCAGCTCAAGAGGCCTCTCAGAGATCATCCCAAGGTCTGCAATACTAAAGCTGCGAGGACCCCAGATTTGACAGCAAAAAAGATTGCAACAACCTGAAATAATAACACTTTTTTTGGTCTGGAGAATCCCAGAAACACTCAATAATTCTTATGGCTACAGCTTCTCTGACAGAGGGTAGAAAGGGATGTGCTTGTGCGTACATGTGCAGAAAATATAGACGTACAAACCTCATACAGAAACCTTACAGTTTAATATAACAATGAAGAAAAGGGAGTGAGAGCTTTTACAATGACCAGCAGTTTTTCTGCCTTGTTATTTTTTTCTTTCAAGTTACTCAGAAAGATTCCCAGAGTTGGCTCAAGACCTCTCGGCAACACAGACAAAATTAAATTTTGCAGCTCCATGGGTGAGAAGCTGAGAAGGGCTGGAGCAGGAACACAAAGCCACAGGAGAGCTGCAGTGAGATCAGCTGCTTGCTCCTGCTCCTGCTGCCTGGCAGATGGGAGGTTGTGAGCAACAACTGCTCCCACACCAGCAGCCGCCACTGCTGCCTGCCCGCTTTCCAGAACTTTGGCATAGATAAATCATGTATTGGGGTCATGGACATCATTCCTATATTCACTTTGCCTGTGCCAATAGCCACTTTTTCTTCTGTGCATTTTTGCTAGATATTTGTTTTCTGCACAGAAATGTAATTCCAATATGTGAATGCTCTTAAACAGAACCATTTATGGAACATGCTATCATGAAGTACAGTATCAGTGTATTCTTTCATATATTTAACACAAATTGCTGATAACACTAATAGCTTTCTATTAGTCCTTTCCCTTTGTTTCAGAACTGTATTCTGTCTTTGAAGCTGAATGAAGAAATGAACAAAAGTATTCAGTTCCATAGGTTTCCTGAAAAAAATCTAGAATGAACACTTTGTCTTTTGTTTCAGCAAGCTGCTAAATTTAAATACAATGTTCCCCTATCAAGACCTACGCAAGTTCACAAGTACTGGACACTTTTGTGCCCTGAGGGTATGTTCTTGAGGAAGTTCTGATTAGAAATTGAATTCACTTCCACAAGATGAAGAATTTCTTATTCTTGTATTTTAGATCCTTCTTAGTCATCTTTTAAATTTACCATTTGCTTGAATCCCTTGTAGCAGCTGAGATGTCCATTGCATTTTAGAACACTATTTTCAGTGCACATGGTACTGCTGATATTAAATATTCCCAAAGACTTTTCAAATATGTAAGTACATTTCCACGATATTTAGAGTCGCTACCTCTTTTAGTATTTCTTAGCATTGAATAGATCTTTCCAAAGAGTCTGATCTATTGCTGTTTGCTTTGCCATCTTCTTCCCTGGCCATGTTTAATTGAGTTTAGGGACAAGGTATTTTGAATACAGCTTTTATGTAGGAAAAATCTCTTCTTCCTTTAATCTGGTTTTTATTAATAAGGTTTCAAAACTGTCACCAGGAGATTTCCTTGATCAGAAAACCAACAGTTTCTGCATTCTGGCTCTTAATTGCATGTATTGTTAGAAAGCTATTTCATATGAATAGATTGCTTTTGTTAGTTACAGGAAAGAAGAACACCTGTTGTTTTCAAACACTTCTTAAAAATTCTGATGAACTATTACTTAATCCATCACTGACAATTTAATATAGATTTTTTTATTGCACAGCCACTTCCATTTTTAAGTAAATGTATTTTCATATATATGATTTACCTTCTGAATCCATTTATTTTCTTAGAAATTAGTCTTGGAATGCAGAAGAGGAAAAAAAAGTTCCCCCAGTCACACCTATTCAATAGTGATCCACTTATTCAAATCTCTAAAGCTGGACACCACATTCAAAGGATTATGGAATTATTCAAACAAGAACATGTTTCTGCCATGCTTTAGTCAGCTATAAAAAGCTACCAGTAGCAGAATTTAAAATTGTTATTGGTTTTCAAAGTAGTACCTAGTGAAAATACCACGGGCAGTCACAATAGAGGGTTAGTGTTTCAAAATGACTTAGTCTCATCCAGAAGTACTGGGCTATTTCCAGTTTACTTCTGAATGTTTACCTTCACCAGAGACTATATATTTAAGAAAGCTGGACAATGAATAAGTGTATATGTCAGTGTACTAGAAACAAGAAGTGAAAGAATTTACGAGTTGGGCAGCACAGAGTCAGGAAAAGAATAGTTCAAAATGGATGTTTGACATATATCACAGAAAACTATTGGAGAATGCAAATTATTTGAAGTTTACATGTGTCTAAATTCAGTGTTTCTTTTGCTGGTTTTGTTTTCTAAAAACTCTTCCCCCCCCCCCCCCCCAGGCAACTGCATCCTGCATATATATTTGCTATACTAAGGATTAACGGTATTAGTATTCTCCAGCTGGGAGAGGTCTTCATTTACTGTCATTCATTTTAGTCCATCATTTCTTCTGTTTTCTGTGACCTCATTATAAGCCATAACTAACCATAACATCTTTATGCTGTGGCTAGAAGAGTGGAACAGGTCCCTTTGAAACTAATTTTGATTTTGTTCTTTATTTCCTCTATTCAGCATAGACAAAGTGCCAATGTGGCATCAATTACTTGGAGACGTATGGTTAAATTCTAGCTAATAAACCTTTGCCCATAATTTCCCAGGAGGAAAGAGCTGCAATCTTTTTGGCTTTTTTAAGTTTGTCTCCCATGTCATATGCAGGCTAGCTTTTAGGGCATACTGATGGATTCAAAAGCAGAACTCCTATATCAAAGTTCTGAAAGCCTGAACTGAGCAGCATAATTCAAAATTTGTTGTTGAAGAGAATATTAATGTATTGTTAAATACATATAATATTTTGTAGATAATGAAAGCCAGAAAAAGAAGAGGATGAATCACAGGAAATCCAGGAACCTTAAAGCGAGTTGAACTAATGTCTTGCAATCTAAATGACTGCTGTTAAACTGAAAACAAATTTGAGTGATTCCGTAAGACTAAAGAGGAAGAATTAACTTCTGAACAGTCATACTTACATAAGAAATCCCAAAACAACTAAGAAAAGATCAAATGAATAAAAAGAATCACCCAAAGCTCAATATTAATATCTGGAATATGCAACGTTTTTCTTAATGGTCTCCTAATATATAGCTAATTTATTCTGTCTTTCACGGTAAATAATGGTTTATTTCAGCAAAGGACATTTCAGCAGAGAAATTTCAGCTTTGCAGATCTCACTTTGACCCATATACTTTAGGTTTTTTTTAACAAGACCTTTAGCAGCAGTTAATACGTACTAGTTCTACTACTACAATTCTAAGCTACATAGGAAACAAATGTAAGGGACTGACTTATTCTTATAGGTTAGAGGATCTTGACCATATGTGCACTTTCTGTTTCAGTTTTGAATGAGATGATATAAATCAACGAAGAGAATAGACCTCTGTTTTCTTGTGTAAGAATTAATATGTCTGAAGGGGATCTAATGTTCAGTACAGGAACTCCTGCTGAAGGGTAAATCACTGTTTTTATGTACACATATGTAAATCAACATATTAATTGAACTTTACCTTCCAAATAACTCTCAGATTTTGATATCTGACTTGATTATTCCCATGAGTGATAAGCATATGCTTATGTGCTAATTGCCAGACGAAAGCTTATATTCTAATTTTTTCAAGTATAGTTTTGCCTACAATGCGAAATAAGGGGAAATTAAAGGTAGAAAAATTGTTACAGACTGATGATTTTAACAGACTAATTGCGAAAATCAAAGAACCTGAGAGCTGTGAAAAAATGTGTCTCCTGAGACTTATGGGGAATAAGTTTTGATTGATTTTAAAGGGGGTGTTTGGTACATCTTTCTGCAAATCTTGGTGACAGGGAGCTAAGTAGATCAGGCAGGTGGAGCAAGCTTCCAGCATGTTGGTCTCCCTGTTCCTTGCAGCCCCCTGGGTTTTGAAGCTTGCCAGTTCTGTATCATGCCCTTTGTCTTCCTGATTCTGAAACTAGGCAAATTGCATACAGAAATCAGATAAGATGGCTCCTTTATGATAACATCAACTCCTTTATCAAGATCAGGTCACAACATTTACCGTGTCTATGACTAAACCGGTAACTCCTAATATATTGCTGTTTTCCTTTCTCCATCTTACTTCCTTGCTTTCTACTTAAAAGAAAAAAAAAACCAAACAATTATAAATTTGTGTCCTGTGAAACATAAGTATAAAATTAACTAGCCAGGACAATTCCACTTATGCAATACAGTCATGAGTCCATGAACAGAAAGACAAGCTAAAAGCAAAAGCTTTAAACAGATGGAGCTTTATAAAAATTAGTGAGCAATTGGCATGCCTGTAGTTTGCCAGAAGCTAGCTGCAAGTAAAAAACATCAGAAACAGAAGCTGTAATTTCTTTAATTTTATTCTTCTTTTTTATTCTCCTTTTTGCAAATTTATTTTATTTTTCTTAAAGGCAGGAAGATTAAAATCCATCATCAAAAAGAACAGAAAATGTCTATTTGACTTTCTCCAAAAAAGACAGATAAAATTTTCTTTCTACTGTCTAAGATTGGGAATATGTTTCTTCCTTTAAAAGTGCTTATGAGACCAAAAGAAAAGGCAATACTAGAAAACATGCTTTTAAAGTCTTAATTAATCAAGATTAATTAATTCAAGTGATATAACAGCTTTCTTACCTTTCTCTGTAAGCTTAATAAATGGTTTCTTTTCTGGAAGCTGTTACAGTAGAAGAAAACCACTATTAACCTAACACAAAACCTTAGGTCACACTTATGATTTTATTGTAAGCAACAGTAAAATTATCAACAACAATTTTAAAATAGTGTCCAAGAATTTTGCTATATTTTCTGCTTCACTTGTCTGAAGATTAAATATTCATGCACAAGCAGGTAATTTTAATACTGAGACAATTTATCTAGATAAGAGAGCACAAGCTGGAAGACTTTCTTCAGTTGAATTCTTCACTATTACGAAGCTAACGGTTTCCTTCTTCTGGAAAAAAAACCTGTGAGACTAACCCTTTGCAGCTTTCTGAGCTTCCCAAAGTCCACAGTTCTGAGTCGTCAACAGACAATACTTCAACCTCATGCCCCAGTAACTCTCTCACTGTGTAAGCCCAGCATTTGCCAAAGGTGAAGTGTACTACCAAGCAGTGCTCCCTCTACCTTCCTGTCGCTGTAGGGCTCATCATCACTAATACATAAAACAATAAAAAGGGTGTCCAGTCAAGCAAAACACTTCACAACCATTGTAGTGCTGTAGGCTCCACTGGGCCTGTTCACCACCTAACTGTATGAATAAACAAACATACAAATTTTGCCAGATTACATCACGAACACTGATATAGACTATCTTTGCCAATGAAAGCAATGACAAACTTCCTGTGACCAGCTTGCAACTCCTGTGCCATGCTAATGACAAAGTACATAGTTCACAGGATCTATTTAATGGCAGTGGTGGAAATCATGCAGATGAAAGCTTGCTTTCTTATAAAAAAAAACAGTCCCAGTGTAGTTGTGATAGGGTGATGTGTATGCTAACAAATTGCAGAAATGTAGAACACACTGTAACCAAAAACACCTCAACATCAGTGTTAAATGTTTTTGCAAATCCTTTCCCATTTAATTCTCCAAAATAGTAAACACACAAAAACCTGAAGATAGAAACAAGTGTGACTCACCAAAGAGAACGAACACAGGTCATTAGTACTGCAAGTGCCTTTTCCAGGGGACCATTTGCTGGGGAGCACATGATGCAGGACATAGTATTCAAGATTTAATTTATGAACTGCTTTTAATAACTTTAAACTCTGTTCAGCAATAATAGTCTACATTTTTTATACAAACACAACCTGTGACCGTTGTTTTTCTTAACAAGTTATTTGTTGGGATAAAACCATTAGATGAAGTAACCACTTCAGTTCTTGTGATTTATTCAGTTACTTTTATGCTCTTCATTTTGACATCAGTTAAAAATAGTGAGAGTAGCATGGCACAATTCTGATGACAGTTAACAATGGTAAAACAGTTAAGTTGCCTCCAGCTGGCTCTTTTGAAATACAGACTGTCCTTGATGTTCATGTCTAGTGGTTTGCTACCACTGGAACAGCTGATGATATGTGGTAGCTGACATTACGGTGCATTGAAATATTTTCCCTCGCAGTGGCTGACTCTGAAGAGTCCTCCTCGTGATATGCACATGAAAAGCCTATAATTCTTTGAATATGTGTATTAATATCTTGGACAAATATTTGTTCAAGTCTGTCTTGAACATAAGTCACACTATTCTGCAAGTGTTCAGTGCACACTGCAGTAAATGAAAATTATGCTAGTACCTCTGTAAATGATCACAAGCTGCAGGTTTTCTACTCTGTAGCTGGAGGAATGTGTTGCTTTTAAGGGTATATGAAACTTGGAGATACCCTTGAGATTTTAAGTCACTGTTTTCTCATTATTTTACTATTTATTTCATAATATTTGCTACTGAGATTATTATCTCAGCAATTGAAATTAATTTAAGCTTCATCTGTTTTTGAAAAAAAAAAGTAACTAACAGTTGCTGACAAGAAATGTGAAAGCAGAAATTATTCAGTTATGAAAGAGGAATAGAAGCCCTCATAGTAATTACAATTTAAATATTAATCTCCTCTGTTCTGAAGAACCCTTGTATTTGGAAATAGTATCATAGAGTCAAAAAAGTCTAGGACTTTTTCAGAAACATAAGGTCTTTCTTTTTTCCACTGCACTTGATGCTGCGTGAACTTAACACAGGTCTTCGAAACACTTGAACTGTTGAGTGGAAGGTTTAAATTTATCACTTTGTAGTCACAGAAAATGGGCCACAACTGAAATATATCACCAAATCCAGTTGTGATTTGTCTTTGTTCAGCAGTGGTATTGTTTGTAACAAGATATTGCACTCGTTAGTTATACATTCACTGTTTTACTCTAAGGAGATGAGATGAGAGAATGACCTAGATCTACAGACCGATACAATAGGTAAAACATTGTTCTATAGCAATAAGGCCGAATATATAGAATCAGCAGCCCTAAGTGCATTTTACTAGAGCAATCGTATCTGAAGATATGCACCTCCTCAGAAGGTACAGAGGAAGTGGGTTACTCCATTTATGACTGTAGCACAGAAAGCTTTCTACTACTCTCCTCAACAAACAAGGCCTCTTGTCCCTCAAGAGATTCAACAGTACCTCCCAGTTTGGTATCACCAGCAAACTTGCTAATGGTGCATTCAACTCCTCCATTCAAATCATTGATAAATATATTGAACAGAACTGGCCCTAGAATTGAATCCTGCAGAACACTGTTGGTGACTGGTCATCAGCCAGATGTAGCCCCATTCGCTACAGCCCTTTGGGCCCTGCCATTCAGCCAGTTTTTCACCCAGTGCACCATGAACCCCCTCATCTCACAGCCAGACAACTTGTCCAGAAGGATGCTGTGAGGGACAGTATCAAAAGCCTTGCTAAAATCCAGAAAAACTACATCCACCGCCTTCCCTTCATCCACTAGGCAGGCGATCTTATCATAGAAAGATATCACATTAGTTAAGCAGGACTTTCCTTTTGAAATCTTATGTTGACCGTGCCTGATGATTGCATCATTCTTTAAATGCCTTTCAACAGCACCCGGTATAATCTTCTCCATAATTTCCAGGAATGGAGGTTAGACTAACAGGTTTGTAGTTCCCTGGGTCTTCCCTCATGCCCTTTTGTAGATTGGAATAACGCTGGCTAGCTTCCAGTCAGCAGGGTCTTCCCAAGACTCCCAAGACCTTTGGTAGATGATTGAGAGGGATCCTGCCATAACATCCGCTAGATCCTTCAGAACTTTGGGATGAATCCCATGAGGCCCCATGGACTTGTGAACATTCAGTTGATACAGCTGGTCCCTTGCAATTTCAGTGTCCACAAATGGAAAGTCACTGTTCCCACACTCATGGTCCTCTGATTCAGGGGACTGGTCAGCCGAAAGTCTATCAGTTTTATTAAATACTGAGGCAAAACCAAAAATTGAATGCCTCCGATTTTTCTTCATCCCTGTTAATCAGATGATCATCTTCAACAAGTATCAGTCCAATGTTTTCTTTGGACTTCCTCTTTCTATTAACGTACTTAAAAAAATGCTTCTTGTTAGCTGAAACAACACTGGCCAGTTTCAACTCTAATTGAGGTTTGGCCTTTCGTGTCTTCTCCCTGAATAAATAAACTACAGCTCTGTACTCTTCTGCAAAGCCTGACCTCACTTCCAGAGATCATACAGTTTCTTTTTCCTCCTGAGCTCCATGAGGAATTCCCTGTTCCAGCAAGCTGGTCTTCTGCCCCACTTTCTTGACTTATGATGCAGTGGAATTGCCTGCTCCTGTGCTTCTCAAAGGTGGTTCTTAAAGACTGAACAACATTCATGGACTCCTAAGCCCTCAAAAGCAGATGCCCAGGGTACTCTGTTAAATAGCTCCCTGAATAGCTTAAAGTTTCCTTTCCTCAAATCAAGGGTAGCACCTCTGCTGTCTTTTTTTCTCGTTACACTGAAAATTTTAAATGCAACTATTTCATGATCACTGTGGCCAAGACAGCCACCTACCATCCCATCCCCAACAAGTCCTTCTCTATTCACAAATAGCAAATCTAGGAGGGCATTTTTCCTAGTTGATGGACTTGAGTACCTATGACAAGAAGCTATCTCCTACAAACTTCAAGAATTTCCAAGAGCAGTATGATATTCCCCGTTGATGTCTGGGAAGTTGAAATCTCCCATAAGGACAAGATCTCAAAATTTTTCTTAATTGCCTATAGAATAACTCATCAGTGCTTACATCTTGTCTGGGTGATCAGTAATAGACATCCACTACAGAATCTCCTTTGTTTTCCCCTAATCCTTACCCAGAGGCTCTCCACCACATCGTCACTAACTGTAACTGCTGTGCAATCAAACCTCTCCCTTATGTACAGTGCAACACCTCCACCTCTTCTGCCCTGCCTATTCCTCCTGAACAGCCTGTAGCCCTCCACCCCAGCACTCCAATCGTGGGACTCATTCCACCAAGTGTTGCTAATCCCAATGATATCGTAGCTCTGGGAGCTGACCAATGCTTCCACTTCATCCTATCTTTTTCTCATACTGCATGTGTTTGTGTACAAGCATTTCAGATACACTCTTGAGGCTTCTGTGCTCCCAGAAGTGTAAATATTCCGACTAGGATTGCCACCTTCGGGTGATGCCATGCCAACCTTTGGCTTACCTACTGCAATTCTGTTGGTATCCCCTTCCCCCATCAATTCTAGTTTAAAGATCAGCCCTGCCAGTTTACGCCCAAAGACCTGTTCTCACCATCAGGACAGGTGGATCCCACCAGGCCCCAACGTACCTTGTTTCTTGAAGGCTCTTCCATGCTTTAAAAGCCTCAAGTTTTTGTGGAGAACACAGTCCTGGAGCCAAGTATTGATACCCTGGGCTTGGCTGGTTTTTTTGAAGTTTCCCCCCATTACTGGGAGGATTGAAGAAAATACTACCTGTGCTCACAAATTTTTTAGCATTCTTCCCAGGGCTCTGAAGTCTCTTTTGATTGACCTCACTCAGACTTTTTTTTGTGACATCGTTTGTACCCACATGAAAGACCAGAAATGGATAGTAGTCTGAAGGTTGAACTAGGCTCTTCAGTCTTGTGGTGATGTCCCTAATCCAGGCCCCAGGGAGGCAGCAAACTTCCCTGAAAAGAGGGTCTGGTCTGCAAATGGGTGCTTCCATTCCGCGCAGGAGGGAATTGACAATGGGCATAACTTGCCACTGTCTCGGCACTGGTCATAATGCAGGTTTTGTATTGAGGTGTTGGTCTCTCTGATCTTGGCAAGACTTCTTGTGCAGCTTCCTCCTTATTATGCGCTTCATCTACCATACCCATGGCCTCATACCTGTTTTGTAAGGGTATCTTAGAGGGTAACTTAGAGGGTGAGGAGGAGTTTCCCTTACCAGTCTGAGCTGCAACCTTCTTCCACCCATCCTTTTTCCTTGTGACACTGCCTTCCTTCTGTCACAAAGCAGATCCAGGACGTGCCTCTGTAGTGGATGCTCTGAATTGGCGTCTATGCATCATAGATGGCAGAGTATGGCTCCATTGATCAATGTCCCTCTCAGATTCTTGAATACTCCTCAGTCTGCTCACCTCCTCCTGCAGTTCAGCAGCCAAATAGAGCCTTTCATCAATCTGGTCACACTTCCCTCAGCCTTGCTTGCAATCATTTTCCACCTCTAGGAATATCCTGTCATACATCCCACAGCTGGAAACTTGTGTGGTTGCATGCTCTGTCTGTATGGCTGCATTGGTTCTACCACATGCTAAAAGTTCAGAAGCAGCAGGGGACACTGCTTTTTGCCCAGTGGTCACCATGCTGCCATGTGCCTGCCTGATGGGAATATATGAGAATGTTCAAGATCTCGCTGCAGTAATTGAAAACCTTTAGGTAATTTAAAGTGAATAAAAGCCATTTATATGCCTTTCTTCCTTACTAGAGTCTATTTACAAGAGAACTCTAACATATAGATATAGAGATGCTGAAAAAATGGAAAGTGTTACATTGTTCACAAAAATTGCAATGAGTGTAAATGGCATATCTGGTAGGAAATATCAGCTTTTAACAATAGCTGACCAGCTAATGACCAGCTTCCCTTGTCCTTTTTTCCTTTCTTCCCCTTCCCTCTTTTTTTCTTCCTTCTGTGAATCCCACTGTATGTATTGTATATATAAAATATGTAGCTCTCTGGCCATTTCACTGAAATTATTAAAATGAATCCACTGCTAACACAGGAAAAATCTGCCCTAAAATTTTCCTGTTGATCATGTTCTCTTCATAGGTGGAATGAAGAATACATTTTCTAAGGAAATTTGAAAAATATAATTGACTTATTCTAATGAAATCCTTTCCATGATAAGAAGAACATTTTATTTTTAATTTATTTGAAGCCCAAATTCTCCAAGAGTTCTTCTCTGAGCTCCATGGTGGAATAAGTAATTCTGTACAACCCCTGGAGGGACCGTGTTGGAGCACGTATTTCAATGCAGACCATGGGAAGGCCCCAGGCTGGAGCAGGGGACAAGTGTGAGGAGGGAGTGACAGAGAGGAGCTGTTACGGACTGACCGCAATCCCCATTCCCCATTCTCCTGCGCCTCTCGGAGGTAAGGAGGTAGAAAAGTGTGGAATGAAGGAGTGATGATAAGTCTGGTTTAAAAAAATGAAGGGGGAGAAGGGATAGTGCTATTTTAATTTTGTCTCCTTTCTTACTACACAACTCTATTTTAATTGGGAATAAGTAAAAGTAATTTTCCCCAAGTTAAGTCGAGGATGTTTTTCCCATGATGGTAATTGGTAAGCGATCTCCCTGCCATGTGTCAATCCATAAGCATTTTTATCTTATTTTCTCCCTTGTCCTGTTGAGGAGGAAGAGTGACAGAGTGGTGGGTGGGGTCTTACAGATGGCCAAGGTCAAAGCACCATATTCCTAGACAATAAGAGCAACAAGTCTTCTAGAGTCCCCAGGTGATCAAAGCAAAACAGTAAAACAAACAAACAAACAAATGCTGCCACTCACAGCAAGAGAGACCACAACAGAGGAATGACAGCTGTTCTTTTTGAGCAGATTTTTGTACAATGCAGAAGAAAGTAAGGAGATTTCAACCTTATATTTTTCTATGTGTGAGACTCATTAAGGGAGCTACCTTAAGATTGACTTTGAAAATGTTCTGGAGCTATGCAAGATGAACTGTATTGGGTTGCTAGAGCCAAACAGTATTCTCCCGGGAATCCTAGAACTCAGAAGGGAAAGTGAATTAGTAGGCATGGATTACCTTAAAATTGTCCCAACACCTGAGGATAGTGTGTCAAGAAATGTGATGTTGATTTTTTGAAAAGGTTCCAAAAGAGATATGGGAAAGGACAGGTCTGTAAGCCTGATATCCATAGCCAGAAAAGTAATAGGATCTATAATAAAAAGTAGAATTGATGGCCACCTGAATCCATGTGATGTATTAGGGAAGCATTACTGTTCTTATAAAGAGAAAATCTTGCCTTAGAAAGATTTGAGCCATCTGAAATGGGAATAAACTTTATTTCTATTCCAAAAAGGTTTTTAAAATTCTGCTAACAAACAAGAGTTTAAAAAAAAAAAAGTGCCATGGTGTAAGTGGGGAGGTCCTTGTGAATGAGTAATGGTTCAAAATAATGGAAGCAGAAGGGTAGAAGAAATGACTATTTTTTCACAAAGAAGAAAGTTTACCAGTGAAGCTCTTCAGTGACTTGTGTTGGAATTTATACTGTTCAATGACCCCTTAAGTCATCTGTAAACAGGTGTGAATAATGAGATGACACATTTTCCTCATTATATTGAGTTATTTAGGGAGAATTTTGAAAAATTCTTGAAGGTCTTTTTGAAATTATTGACAGAGTAATAGAACAGCAGAGGAAATCCTGTATAGATTAGTATAAAACTAAGGAAATGGGGGAGAAAACATAGGAAACTTCCTATATAAAATGATTCATTCTTACCTGACATTTCCAAGCAGAATTTTGGATCTTTGATAAATACTTCAATAACAATGCTATCTCAGTATTCAGGAACAGAAAAGCAGCTTAAATGTTAGGAATTAGTATAAAAGGAGCAGACAAAAAAGTTATTCTTGCGTATAAATTCATATTTCATTCATATTTTGGATAAAGTGTGCTGTTCTTGTGCCATCGAAACAGAAATAGACAAAACGAAATATTCCCAGAAGGCCAATAGGAATAATGAGAAGTTTAAAATTGCTTCTATACAAAAAATGCACAAGTAACGCAGCTCTCTCCAGCCTAGAAAGACTGAAGAGAACATAACAGAGGTGTATAATCTTACGAGAGGCACAGATAGGTATATAAACATCATCTTCACCATCTCTTTCTGCACAAGAATTAGGAAGCATGAGACAAACCTGGTAGAAATTTGGTTCTAAACAAAATTGTATGGTACTTCATTGATGGGATAAATATTCTGTGGAACTCTTTAGCAAAGGATATCACAGATGCTAACATTTTATATGAGCCAAAACACGGCAATTGCCTGAAAGAAAATGTATCAGTGATTATTACATAAAGCATACTTGACTCAGGAGGTTGCTGAACTGAGAGGTGGTGAATGTTGAAAAAATATTTAAGTGTCATATATGCTTGTCCTGCCCTATACTTTTCAGACATCTATTTTTGGCCACTGTTGGAGACAGACAGTTAGACTAGACAGACCTTTAGTGTAACCCCAACTAGATGATCTTACATGCTGTCAAAAAAGCACAAATGAAACAAAAAACTGCCCCTGCAGGGGGCATGTTCACAAGCATATTGGGTCTCTGCTTTGAAACAAGGCTTCCTACAATCTTGCTAGCACAGGAAGAGGCATAAAAAAGAATAAACAAAATATTATGGGATATTTGTGTACCTCTTTTAGAGTCTGACCTAAGTCCAAGTGAAGTCACAAAGGATCCCTCCATTCATTTCAGTGAATACTGGTCGTTTCAATGGAAAGGTAAGTGCAGACAGTGGACAAAAATCTGTATACAGAACGTAATACTATAGAGATGCATTTACTTGCAGAAGATGTTAACAGCAGCCTGTACTCATAGTATTCTCCAAGTACAACAAATGTGTTAATGTGTTAATGATTTACACTGAGTATAATAAATACAGAAGGAGCTGCAAACAAAAACCATCCTTTTGTGATCCTCTTCCTTGGCAATGTATGGCAGGCATGGCAGGCAACTCTCTGCATGCTACAGGCTGTAGTCATCTTGTACTTGATTTTCAGCTTACTACTAGATTAAGCCATTAGCAGCTCGCAGTGCTTGAGATGTAGCTGTATCTGTATCTGCATCTGCATGTACATTTGTACAGCACTTAGGAGTTATCAGTTCCTAATAAAAACATTTGCATTTCTTGTAATGCAATCCTATAAATTCATTTAGTATTAGCTGACATAAAAGCACTGAGAAGGTTACAAAAGCCAAAGTACATCACGCACAAACCAAAAACAAGAAACAAACCCACTTATTTTAAATCAGCAGTTCAGTATGTATTTCTCCAGTTTTATATAACCATCTAGAAGACAGTTTATGTATGCAAAATAGTATGCCAAATGCCGACACAAAATTTAGTTACTGGTTTTAAAATATCATTAAAAATCAGATGCTTGAACATCACATTTACAAAGTAGTAGAGAGACAGGTGGATGGCAAAAATGGGAACTCCTCTCATAGCTCAAAATATCTTGTCATATAATTATAAAGTCACAGGAGAAGGAAGAATATTTTTAAGCAGTTATGATAGATGCTGATTTCTCTGCATACAGAAGTAAAGTATGCTTTGGGATATTTGTTAAAGAACTTGGTCAATTCTTAAGCATGGGTTTAAAGAATAGCTGAAGGATTAGCAGTGCTTTTCCTAAGAAATACAAATTCATTTTCCTGAATCCATTTGTGCTTTTTTCTGCTAGAGTCTTAAGCCCTGAATGTGAGCTTCTTAAAATGCTTTTTTAGCTTAATACTTATTCTAGGAATCTCAGTTCTCTTATGTTATCCAGTATCCAAACTAATCATAGGAAAAAAGAATCTGCAGAAGGAGAAGTTGCTATTTATATGACAAGCTTATTATGTACTTAAGTATTTCCCACTGAATGAAAAAAACATGGGAGTTGATGCTTCTGAGAGAAACACAGGATGCCTCCTCAATTTCCTTTGTGGATTGATGGAACTGACAGTACTACTGGAGTAGTCTATAAGCTGGAAATAGATCTCCCACAAAGGCACTGCCATTTTTTTTCCTTTCCTATGCCTTTAGTAAATTCACAAAATCATAGAACGATTCTATGACATCAGGCAGGGATAGCTTCCATTAGACCAGGTTGCTCAAAGCCCCAAAACTAATATACTTAATATCACCACCAATATTTACCACTGTCAACATGGTATGCACTAGACGTTCCTTGGGAGGCAGCCCTGAAAGGCAAAGGAGTCCAGGAAGGCTGGACACTTTTCAAGATGGAAATATTTAAGGTGCAGGAGCTGGCTGTCCCTATGTGCTGTAAGATGAGCAGGTGGGGAAGAAGACCTGCCTGGCTGAACCAAGACCTCTGGCTGAAATTCAGGAAGAAAAGGAAAGTTTATGGCCTATGGAAAAAGGGCAAGGCCGCTCAGGAAGACTACAGGGATGATGTGAGGTTATACAGGGAGAAAATTAGCAGGGCCAAAGCCCAACTAGAACTTAATCTGGCTACTGCTGTAAAAGAAAACAAAATATGTTTCTATAAATACATTAACATCAAAAGGAAGACTAAGGAGAATCTCCATCCTTTATTGGATGTCGGGGGAAATAGAATGAAAAAGGATGAGGAAAAGGCTGAGGTATTTAATGTCGTCTTTACCTCAGTCTTTAATAGTAAGACCAGTTGTTCTCGGGGTTCCCAGCCCCCTGAGCTGGATGATAGGGAGCGGGGGCAGAATGAACCCCCCATAATCCAAGAGAAAATGGTTAGCGACCTGCTACACCACTTAGACACACACGAGTCTATGGGACTGGATGTGATCCACCCAGGGGTACTGAGGGAGCTGGTGGAAGTGCTCACCATGCCACTTTCCATCCTTTATCAGCAGTCCTGGTTAACTGGGGAGGTCCCACTTGACTGGAAGATAGCAAATGTGACACTCATCTACAAGAAGGGCCAAAAGGAGGATCTAGGGCACTACAGATTGTCAGTCTGACCTCGGTGCTGGGGAAAGTTATGGAACAGACCATTCTGAGTGCCATGATGTGGCTCGTGCAGGAGAACAAGGTGATGAGACCCAGTCGGCATGGGTTTATGAAAGGTAGGTCCTACTTGACTAACCTGATCTCCTCTATGACAAGATGACCTGCTCAGTGGATGAGGGAAAGGCTGGGCATGTTGTCTACCTAGACTTTAGTAAAGCTTTTGACACCATTTCCCACGGCATTCTCCTGGAGAAACTGTCTGCTCATGGCTTGGATGGGCGTACTCTTTGATGGGTTAAAAATAGGCTGGATGGCCTAGCCCAAAGAGTTGTGGTGAATGGAGTTAAATCCAGTTAGTGGCCAGTCACAAGTGGTGTTCCCCAGGTCTCAGTATTGGGGCCTGTTCTCTTTAATATCTTTATCAATGATCTGGATGAGGGGATGGAGTGCACCCTCAGTAAATTTGCAGATGACTTCAAGTAGGGCGGGAATGTTGATCTGCTTGAGGGTAGGATCCCTCTGCAGAGGGATCTGGACAGGCTGGATCGATGGGCTGAGGCCAGTGGTATGAGGTTCCACAAGGCAAAGTGCTGGGTCCTGCACTGGGGTCACAACAACCCCAAAACTCCGTTCAGCGGTACTGGCTTGGGGAAGAGTGGCTGGAAAGCTGCCTGGCAGAAAAGGACCTTGGTTGTTGGTCGACAGCCAGCTGAATATGAGCCAGCAGTGTGCCCAGGTGGCCAAGGCGGCCAATAGCATCCTGGCTTGTATTAGAAATAGTGTGGCCAGCAGGACTAGGGAAGTGATAGTTGCCCTGTACTCGGCACTAATGAGGCCGCACCTGGAATACTGTGCTCAGTTTTGGGCCTCTCACCACAAGAAAGACATTGAGGTTCTGGAGTGTGTCCAAAGAAGGGCGACAAAGCTAGTGAGGGGTCTATAGCACAAATTTGGAGAAAGGGAGGCTGAGGGGAGACCTTATTGTTCTCTACCACTACCTGAAAGGAGCTTGTCGTGAAGTGTGGTCGGTCGCTTTTCCTAAGTAATAGGTGATAAGATAAGAGGAAATGGCCTCAAATGACACCAGGTGAGGTTTAGATTGGATATCAGGAAAAAATACTTCACAGAAAGGGTTATCAAGCATCGGAACTGGCTGCCCAGGGAAGTGGTTGAGTCGCTATCCCTGAGGGTATTTAAGAGACATGTAGATGTAGCGCTGAGGGACTTGGTTTAGAGGTAACTTGGCAGTGGTACGTTAACAGTTGGACTTGATGATCTTAAAGGTCTCTTCCAAGCATAATGATGCTATGATTCTATGATAAAATGCACCAGATTTACCAAATACCAAAAATCTCATCTGGATTTTAAATAAATGTTTCAGTCTGCTCAAAGTCTTCCAACAGAATAAAAGAAACAAAAACACCCGCACCCCCAGCAATAGTTAATACTCTACTGGAATATGGGGGTTTTGTGTCTGTTTTATATTTTAAAAAATGAATAAGCATTTATTGCTGGAATATATAAACATTTTTAGCTTCATAAAATCATTTTACATGGGTTGACTATACCAAATTTTCTAAGAGAACATCCTCTTTTTTAGGAAGTACTATTCACCTCAGCCTTGACAATTTTACAGATGTGAATCAACATATCTCCTAGATTTCCTTGTATAAAAAATATTAATCTATGATGACAAAAATAGCATTGATATCTTAGATGGTAATAATCTTTATGCATTTAATTATCAAGTGTATTAGTAAAATTATCTTATTTGATTAGCGGTGCTTAGGTCATCTGCTGTGACATTAACTAACTAAATATATAAGGTGGTCCAAAATTTTGAAGTGGAAATGGAGGATTTAATTGTACAGGGAAGCTTCTAAATAAAAATAAACTTACTTCCAAAGTACCCAGTGATTACAATCCAATTAATTTCCATAGAAATCGGCTGTGCCAAGGACGTCTGAAAATTTGGTTTGGTTTTTTTTAGTCCACTAACATTAGGTATTCAAATGTTTAAACATTAAATAAAGACATAGACAATAATCCACAAATTTTTCCAGTCTTTCATAAACAAGTCACCTTCTAACCTGTTCTTGTCCAGTGACAAAATATCTATGTGTGCATGTATGAATACAATGAAAGGGAAGCAGAGGAAGAAATTGGTCCGTAAATCTCATTAATTCAGTGATTAGCACAAAGAGAAATTATCCACATGCTGAGACACAACATTATTCTCTTACAGAAGGACGGAAAGGGTGAGCTGATGTTTGATATGCAGTATGTGAAGTCCATTTCAGTAAATGGAGTGTGTAACATTACTCAAAATTTCTTGCGTGGAAAAGGTCTGCAGTATGTTGACAATACTCATCTTTTATCTCGTTCAGCTCACAGACACTGACACATCAACAATCCCATCTTCTACCTTTTTGTTATGTTCAAAATAATAGGAAAAAAATATTATTTCATCAATAAGCTCAAGTTCCTTCTTGCAGAATAGAATTTGAAATGGTCAAGCAGTTACTGTGTTAGATAAATGTCAGTAAATCCACTAGTCTCAAACCTCCTTCAGATTGTTTCGAGCATTTATCAGTGTTAGAGGTGTGAATCCCTGAAAATATAGTCTTAATTGCCAATATTTTGACAGAGTTTCTTTATTATTCAACTTTTTATTTACTGTTATCAGTCTTATTTTGTGTTTATTTCAGCTGTTGCAATTTCAAAGCACCTTGAGCCAATCTTTAGAGGATTACATAAACCCCAGCAAAATGTTTCCTGCAGTCACAGAGAGCTAATCATCTGGTGGTCTAAGAAGAGTATTTGGTTGGTCTATGCACAAGTTGCAGACAGGGTTGCTCTCAAACCTATTGTGTTGTTTATTTTTTTTTTTTTAATTTAGGACCAAGTGAGAATGGATTAAGAAAACAGGAAGATTTATGGAAAAAGACTATTAATAGTGATTGCCATGTTTTCCCTGGTTACTATACCGGCAGAAGTGGGCTGCAACTTCAACTGAAATACTGGAGGGAACCTGGAGCTGATATCCTGGCGGGGCAGTGAGGCAGAGCATCCTTGCATCCACGTCTTCAGATGGCAACACATCAGGGATCCCAGGAACAGGCATATCTGCTGGGAATGGCTGCCACAGTTGTGAAAGCCAAAACTCCCAGATGGCTATGTGAAGACCAGGGAAATCATGATGCATCCTGGAAGTGGTATTTTGAGTGGTGATCACAATACCCTTCTCTGAAGAGCTGTGGCTTGCAGCCATGGGGCAATCTGCTGTAAGTGCCATTGAAAGATGCACACGAGCCAAGGTAGCAGCTGCACCAACACAGGCAGCAGGATCCAAAGTAAAGATCAAGGTAAAGATCAAAGTAAAGGGACGTATACCATATTCAGGGAATGGTATACTGAGTAAGAGGAAAAGATGAGTGATGCTCTTCAGTTTAGCAGCCACTTCAGTGGCAGCAGCACCTGTGTGAATCTGATGCAATTACAAAGCTTGCTCCCTGATGCATGGTTATTAGAAGAGAACTGTCCACTTACTAATGATTAAGGGTGTTTGTGTGTGTGGGGGTAATATGTAGCAGATCCAACGTGAATCAGCTGTGACCACTACCAAACATTATTGCACTGAGAAAAGTGTACCGTATTAAGTATTTCTAGATATTTCAAATTGTATATAGAAGAGTACTTATAGTATACTTCTACAAGAAATCTGAATTTAACAGAAGTGCGTAAGACTGCAGGGACAAAGTGATTACAGTAATTAACAAATAGGAAGCTGAAAGTCTTCCCTCTAAAGCTGATACCTAAGGACTGAATCAGGTGATTCTCACTTGAAACCTTTTTGTCTTACCTTCTTCCCACTCACCTTCCTCCCACTAAACACCTCTGTGATTTGGCTTGCAAACCACAGCATCAAATCTTCATTTGTGTTTTCCTAGAGAACTGTTTTTAATTTAATATAGAAGACCTTAATTCCCACAGACAGTAATTATTTAGCAAGTACTGGGCAATGGACTATGCCAGAAGAGGCAGTGACATAGATAACAAAGTTGTCCCGATGGCCTTACTATTCAATTCAATCGTTGTTTGCTGCAGAACAGGGGACTGAAGAAGTAAAATAATCTTTTAGCTCCTGAATGTAGGTAACGGGTGGGGAAGTGACATTGGAAATCCTTTTAGTAGAGGAAGAAGTTGTGGTTTCACAGAGAAACATACGTATGTAGAAGTCAAGTTTCCCAGTAAGCTATAGAACTTTGGGGCTTTGATCTTAGACACTGAAGTGGAAGGATAACAGAACTCAGCTGGGAGCAGGTCACTGGGGGCAATCAGACACATCCGCAAGAAGATCTGGAGGTTTGTAATAAATTTCAAAAGAAATGCTCAGAGTTGTTGCAAAGAAGAAGGTGTTACAAGTTACAGGAATTATACATAGGCAGTTATGAACTTTATAAAGGATGCAAATTTCTTGGAAAAAAATAGATGTTGGGATGAGTGCACTAACTACTGGAATTGTATTGTATATAATACATGGGCAACAAGCAGAAAATTAACAAAGAAAGCCTAGCAGACTGTAAGTTTGTAAAGATTTTCAAGTCTCACTCTTTGTGCTTCAGTGTTGTGTACATACAAGACCAGATCGACAGAACAGATACTGAATCTGGTTTTCAGGAAGAGTGATTCAAGAAAATTGGTTCACTGTTTAACTCAATTTTTTAAGGGCAAAAATGGAACACATCTTATATGTGGAACCAAGAGTTTGCTGTTAGTCCAGTTTGGGTTCTATCAGTTTAAGAGCTTAAGCTATCTAATTACTACAGAAAAGCTTCACTAACAATACAGTTAATTTTTTTATTATTTTTTTTTTCCAGACTGCACATCCTGTCACCAATGACTTCAAGGCAATGCCCATATGCCTATGGAACTCAAGACAACATTAATGTTAATAAGGATGCAGGTATTGTTTCCACTGAAGATTGCCTCACTTAAAATAGTTCCTGAAACCTTGAGAACAGGAAGAGCTGTGATCCAGGTGAAACCCTATTCTAACTGCAGGTTATGTAAGGTGCAGCAAACGGGGCCATAGTCAGTACAACTAAGCATCAGTCAGTACAAGTACATCAAGTTTTGGATGTTTCTTTCAATTTCCAGATCCCCATAAGGTAGTACTGTTAGGGAAAGAATAAGAAAGTTGGTGCAGCTGGCCAGGATTTCAAGTCTCATGAAAACCCCTGAATGTTAGAGTTATTGATGATACTTACAGCTTTAGAAGAGACAGTCTTTGAGTCAGTGTTTCTAGCAGTTTTGCCAACAAAATGTTGGTCTTCACCATAGCAGGCATTGACAGAAGGCATCATTTTGCCATTATATAAAACCTTAATGTGCCCATATCTTGTGTTCTACATACAGTTTTGGTCTCTGCATGTCAGGAAGCTGCAGCTACTCCTGAAAATCAAGGACAATACTAGTAGCTCTGCTCAGACTGCAAAGGTATTCCACACTTTTCCTCATTCGTGAATGTGTACAGTAGTCAACACAGAGAGTACTCATGTGTGAGGGAGGCGGTTACATAATGCTGGTCCCAGTCTTGACACTACCGGTGTTGAGTTCTGTATAGGATTCCAGAACTTTTACTTATACTAATGTTAGGTGTAAAACTAAGTGGCAATTTTTTTTTTTGTACAATAAATAATATTGCATTTGTTTTTAAAGAGAAATTTTTGATGATTGTTAACTAATTCTACCAGAAACAGGAATTCAGGCATCTCTATTACTGCAGGTTAAAATCAAAACATGATAACACAAATAAATAAATAAAGAAAAGCAGTTCAGAGGACTGATAAACTGCAACCAATTTATCAACTGTCACTTGGATAAATGAAAATTAGTTTCCTTTTATTATTATTTAATGAGATCTTACAACTCAGTACCTCCAACCACTTCTTCTGTCTCTTCCTAGATATTTATGCCTCCTCAGTTAGAGCCTGGGCACACAAAGATTTCAGTTGGCATTTGGCATAACTGAGAAGCTAGAGCTTCAGATGGAAAATTACAAGAATGGCAGGAATAAGCTAATCAGGTCAATGGTATGCAGCAAACTTCTGAATATGTTGAATAAAAAACTTTTTTAGATACAACAATTGTAGCAATTCTATTATTGTATCTGAACAGTTAAATACAAAAGCAGCATCAATCTCCCATGCAGGAATATAGACCCTCTTTGGAAAAGCAAAAAAAGATGTCTGATAGATTCTACATGTCCATCAACTGCTCATCTGAATCTTAAAGAATGCAACATCTTCCTCTGCTTTAGCTTTCTCAGTTATCAGGAATATATTTGGAGGATTCTTTGACGTTTATCAATTTAAATACTCGCTATTCAATAACAAATATGTGCTTTTCTGAATAAACATCAGTTGCTGAGACTGTAAAGCACCTCAGGTGGTTATCAAGTCCCACTGGCCCCTGACTGAAGCAGGGCCACCTACAGCAAGTCACTGAGAACTGTGTTCAGTCCAGTTTTTAATATCTCTAAGGAATGAGACCCTACTGACTCCCAGGGCAACCTCTTCTAGTCTTTGATCACCCTCACAGGAAAAGATTTTTCTTATGTGTAAATGTAACTTCCTCTCTTTTAGTTTGTGCACATTGCGTTCTTCTGTCACTGGGCACCGCTGAGAACTGTCTGTCTCCCTTTACTTTGCTCCTCCTATCAAATATTTATACACATTGACAATATCCTCTTGAGCCTGCTCTTCTGTAGGCTGAACAGTCCCAGCTCTCTCAGCCTCTCCTCATATGACAAATGGTCATCGAATCATAGAATCATAGAATGTGTTGGGTTGGAAGGGACCTTTAAAGGTCATCTAGCCCAACCCCCCTGCAGCAAGCAGGGACATCTTCAACTAGATCAGGTTGCTCAGAGCCTCATCAAGCCTGGCCTTGAATGTCTCCAAGGATGGGGCCTCCACCACCTCTCTGGGCAACCTGTTCCAGTGTCTCACCACCCTCATGTGAAGAACTTCTTCCTAATGTCTAATGTAACCCTACCCTGCTCTAGTTTAAAACCATTGCCCCTCATCCTATCACTACATGCCTTTGCAAACAGTCCCTCCCCAGCTTTCTTATAGGTCCCCTTCAGGTACTGGAAGGCTGCTATAAGGTCTCCCCAAAGCCTTCTCTTCTCCAGGCTGAACAACCCCAACTCTCTCAGCCTGTCTTGATAGGAGAGGTGCTCCAGCCCTCTCATCATTTTTGTGGCCCTCCTCTGGACCTGCTCCAACAAGTCCATGTCCTTCTTGTGCCGAGGGCTCCAGAGCTGGACACAATACTCCAGGTGGGGGTCTCACGAGAGCAGCATAGAGATGGAGAATCACCTCTCTGGATCTGCTGGCCACGATTCTTTTGATGCAGCCCAGGATGCAACTGGCCTTCTGGACTGCCAGCACACATTGTTGGCTCATGTCCAGTTTTTCATCCACGAGTACCCCCAAGTACTTAATCATCCATTCACTTAATCATCTTTGTGGCCCTTTGCTGGACTTCTCCAGTAAGTCCATGTCTCTTTGTACTGGGGAGTCCAGACCCAGTACTCCAGATGTTTCTCACCAGGGCTAAGCAGAGGGGAAGGGTCATTCCCTTGACCTGCTGACAACGCTCTTCCTAATGCTGTTGTCTTTCTTTGCCACAAGAGTGTATTGCTGGCCTATGGCTAATTTGTCATCTACTAGGACCCCCAAGTCTCTCTGTGCCAAGGCAATTTCCAGCTGTTCATCCCCTGGTGTGTATCGGTGCCTGGGTTATTCCTCCCCAGGTGCAGGACCTGACATTCCCCTTTGCTGAACATGATGAAATTCCTTTCACCCATTTCTCCAGCCTGCCAAGGTCCCACTGAATGGCATCAGACCTGTCTGGTCTATCAACCACTCCTCCCAATTTTGCATCATTTTCACTCCTGCTGATCACAGTCCTCTGAGCCCAGCAGTTCAGCCAGTTTTCAATTCACCTCCCTTTCCACTTATCTAGACCTTATTTCTTTGTCTATCAGAATGTTACAGGAGACAATGTGAAAAGCCTTACTAAAGCCAAGATAAACAACATCCACTGCTCTCCCCTCATCCACCATGTCAGTCATCGCACTGGGCTGTCAGGTTGGTCAGCTCTTGAGAGTGCTAATAAACCAGTATATTTATTATTCAGATATGCTGATGGAAAGACTAACTGCATTGACAAAATTCTTGCATACTACCTGACAAAAATCCTGTGTAGAGTCAAATGTCATTAGTTATACATTAAAAATAGAGTTTATGCTATAAAGATACATAGAAAGAATCCCTCCACAGTTGTGATACAAAAAAAAAGAAAAACAAACAAACAAAACTCCAAACCAAAAACAAAACAAAAAAACCTCCCACCCATGCCTGTTATTAATTCAATCTGAAGTTTATTTGTGAAACTTGTTTGCTTTGGAGACAAAACCAGTAATTCCCAGAATGACTATGAACTCACTAAATACCCTGCCACTAATGGGTTGACTTCAATAAATAAGTTAGGATGGCAGTATTAAATCCTTTGGGAACTCAGCAATTAAGCCACTATATGCAATTTACTAGACCAAAGTACTTCATCCAAATCCTATCTGTAGAAAGCATTTTCCCAGTTTTTCACTTAAGACCTCCAGAAGATCTTCTTGTATTCTAAGAGGGTCTCAAAAGCTCATTTTTCTGTGCAAATCTGGGTCACACAACACACAGCACTTTATTGAAGTGTAGGATGTTGAGTGCTTTCTAGACTTCAGTAAGTAATTTCTCCAGCAGTAAACTTTAATATGCCTTAGAGCATTAGCTTAACAAAATATGACAACAGCTTAACTTCATAGTAATCTTTTTCATCCGTGTATAGTTTTTATATTATAACTCATATAACTACTTACTCCCACAGTTGTTAAATTTACCTTTATCAGTCTAATAGGATGATTTTTTTTCCATCTAAATTGCATGCTGACATACAGCACTGTTGGACTGGTGGGACTGGTGGGGGACAGAATTCTTTGAATATAAGTGCTATTAATTAAATAGTATGATAACTGGAAATGTTCTAATTAATTTTAGATTTTGGGTTCTTATATCATCGTTAGTGGTTTTGGCCCATAGTCTGCATCTAGAAAAAGTCACATGATACCAGGATAGGTTATAGCAGGAATTGGCCTAACTCATAATTTTAGAATGTCTACAAATGTAACAGAGAGATACAGCACTTTCCAGAGACCAGTAGCCCACCTAATATGGATTCAACTTGGATATTGAAAGCTGAGAGAAATTAACTTTCCACATGTGTGAGATTAGTTTACCAGGGAGAATCAGGTCACAGGTCAAAAAAGAAAAAAAGATGGCCGTGGAACAAAAAAAAAGAAGAAAAAAAGACTTCTTAATCATAAGGAAAAGAAAGCATTATCCAGAAAGGCAAAGATATCTCTGTCATTAGTGGTCATTAAAAATAGACAGGACAAACATTTCTCAGGAATGACTTGGTTACAATTAAATGTGTCTTAGGCTGAGGGATGAATGGGAAGACTTCAAACCTCTGAACACTGCCAGGAGGCAAGGTGAAGAAGCTCGGTCACCCACAGGAAGTTTTGTCAGTCTAGTCAAAACCATCAAAGATATTTTCCATACATGGTCACGAGGTGCAGAGCACAGTAAGAACAGAGCTTCTCCAAAGTGTATCAGGTTGAGGTGAGAATTCCTCTGTCAGATCTGTCACAGACTCAGTTAATATGAAATTCTAATTCCATTAAAATACCAGTAAGTTGAAAAGTACTGTTAATGTATGTGTTTCACCTCATATAGTGATGGAATGAATTTGCTTTTGTTTTTCTGTTATACTATCAAAATTAATTATATTTAGGATGTTGCACAATGTGTTAATGTTGGGAATCCAGATTGTATTTTTTAATTATTCAAAAAGCTACAATGGATTTAGGCCAGGACCGTGCATCTCTTGGATTCTAGCAAAATCTGGAATAAGCCCAATCGAGTGGACATAATCGACATTTACAAATGGTGACAGTTCACACTACATTTAACTTATTTTTCCTATTTATTTTAATGTGACAGACAGCAAAGGAGACTTAACTATGGCTTTTATAACAGCTTTCCTATTATTTCAGACTTCCTGTGCTTGAATAACAGTTTATTCCAGACCAGTCCAGCTTCCTTTGCTTGATCCTGCAGCAAAGTCGTAATAATCCTATTGGTAACATTACAGGCTGTTGCTATGGAAATTAATGTATTATCTCAGAAAAATGACAGATGGGTTGAAGAGGGAACAAGCCCATACTTAAACACTGATCCTTACATGACTAGCTAATCCCTAAACGGATGTCACTTAGGGAGTAGCTAATTTCAAAGACTGGTGAAACCATATGAGCAACCAGAACTGCAGAGGACAGAGGATATGCTAAATATTTTGCCTGGAAAGAGTTAAATTTTCTCTGCTTCATTTCCACTTGTGGCCCACATTGCTTTTCTCTCTACATGTTCCAGACAACCTGTAGTAGGTCAGGAACTATCATGAGGTAGCAGGAGTTCAGCACTATTGTGTGTGTAGCTTAATACTAGCTTCCCTTCGTCCCCCGCTCTGTGAATTATGTCACTAAAGAGAGAATTGATTTCCAGGACAAGGCAGCAGCAATAAAGTAGCTGTCATTTCCTGATACACTTCAGATTAAAAAACAGAAAGCAAGCACAGGCAATGTGTATTACTTTGCCATCACACAAATTGGAATATTTTCTGTCTTTAATTGTTGAGGTTTATTCTTTCTCTTAAATTTTAACAAAAGCATTAGGGCTTTTTCCTCACGGCAGTGTAAACCATGCTAAATTATGGAGAATGCAACATATAGAAAGTGGAAATTGCTCAAGAAGGCCAAAATCGGAATGTGGATTAGAAACTCCTCTAGGACAGAAGTACCAACAGGGGAATGGGTCAGGGAAGCAGAGTGAGAAATACAGTGTTGGACTTTTAAAGGAGAAAAGAACAACTGTGGCATGGAAATATTGTTTAAGACTGACAAGTGATTATTGATTTTCATTCAATATAGAAAATCTTTTTCTTTCTGAGAAAACAGAGGGAAAAATAAAACAGAAGATTTTTTTTCCTATTAAGCAATACTACATTTGATGCTTTTGATTATTTTGTCTTTAGAATCATTAGACTGTTTTTTCTAAATCATGTAACAACATATTCTTCTTTGATGGTGATTTTTTTAATATTTCTTGGCGACTAATAATGATATTGCAACAACTGTCAAAAACGTATTATTGGTAAATAATTAGGAAAAAAAGATCACCTGGCAGTGATGCTAGCAAAATGCTGAGAATTAAAAGTATCTCCTCACAATGCTTTGAGTAGCAGCGAGAATCACTACATATAAAAATGTATGAAAGTAAATCTGAGTCACATCAGTAAATAACATATTATTTATAGATTATAGTAAAGATTATAATGAAAATGTGTGTCAGAACAAGGACTTGATTTAAAATCTTCAGAACTGAAAGCCAGTGACTTAAATTATGTCATAATTTTATTCCCAAAAACCAAGAATTCCACAAGGGTAAGCTATTATTTGAATTTGAAACTGCTATGAAAGTTGGATATATCTTCTGCAGGTCATATCCATAACACCTGCACTGACCCATTCTTTGACCTAAAATTCAATGAAACAAATAAGCAAAAGCCCCACCATCCACACCCCAGAGAAAAGCTGTGCAGTATAACAAGCAGGATTAGAAAACATGGGTTGATGGGTCATGCCAGACATCTACTGTGTAACCACACACATCATGCTCTTTGCTACTTTGTATTTTATTTTTTATTTTTATGTAAAGTTAATCGGGTGGATATAGGAGACATTAAATTCTGCAGTTTTATTTAAGCATCTGTTAGGGACACAAGTGAATATAAGAGAATGGCTCCCAATGGACTACTGTTTTTGCTGTTAGGTGAAAGTCACAGATAGGTCAGAGCCATTAGGAACAGATAATAATGTTGTTAAGTGAGTAAAAAGCAAAGGTGATGTCCAAAGAACAGTGTAATGGGGAATGCAATATAAAGTAGACTTGGCCTGTCTTTGATGCTCCCTCTATGAACAGAGAATTTCTGTGATTTTTCTTCTTATATAAAGGTTGAAAGACTGTTACGTGGGTCAAGGATAACATTAGTAATAATACTTTGATCAGATTTGTAACTTTTCTTTCAAAAGAAATGGTAATATTTGGTCCTGACAAGACAGTTACAATGATCAAATATTTGTGATATCATTAGGAGTTGATTATATGCTCTTCTTCCAGGAAGTGAGCATGCAGATCATTTGAATGTGAGATAAATTTTTTGATAAGCTAACTTCTAAGATAAAGAGCATCAACAGATGTGCTGACAGAAGGAAACAAAGGGAGGCAGAAGGAATTTAGTGTCACAAGTATTTATTATGCAAAAGGTAGAGTGGAGTCTTCTGCAAGTCAGACTCTAAAGTTGCCCTGTATTTCTGAACAGCATTGCCTGGATACCTTTGAAACTGAAAAGAATGCAAAAGAGATCTCATGCATTAAAGTATACTTACAGGATACCACAGGAACCCTGCAAATTTTCTAAACTGAAGTTACACCTCACAAACAAATACACAGCAAACAAAGGGTTTTAAAGTATTTGATTCAATAACTTACATTGATTGTCAATGCATTCTCAATGCATCTGCTTTTCAAATGATTCACTTTTAAGCCAAATCTTCTGCAGTTATGTTTGCAGTGTGGTACTTCAAGGCTGTAAAGATGATTCATATCAATTAATATAGGTTTAGATCAGAAAAGCTACAGGTTTTTTCATACAAGGCTTCAATGCAGGAGATCTTAAAGAGATCTTAATTTCCTATCCTTATTTAAAAGGTAGAACTTTGATAACATACCTTACATTGAAGTGTCAGTAGAATAGGTTTCAGTACAAAGCATTGAAATGAACAGAAACATAATAGAAAAATTAAAATATATAGAAACAAAATACTATTAATCACAAAACTCTAAAAGAACTCAAATATAGAACTATCAGATTACTGCTTGTCATGCATAATGCATTATTTGAAGGGGAGTAGATTACGTAAGATGATAGAAAGGACTACAGACAAGCAGCACTGATCTCTGTACTGGATAAGTTGGTAGAAACAAGCTAAGAATAGACCTATGTACATTGATAAGTGACATTCTGTGAAAGATAGAACACAGCTTTCACTGAAGGAAGTCAAGAATCAAAACCTGTTCAAGTTCTATGACAACATCTTTTAGATAAGATTTATTGGGATGATGTAGACTGCTTGGATTTCCAATAAACTCTTATAAGTTACCTTAACAAAGGTTCTTAAAGAGACTACACTTTCATTGCAAGAGGAGGGTAGCTGTCTCATAGATTTGTAACACAAAGTTTTGGGGAAGAAATAGGAAAAAACAGGAAATCAAAGCTGCAAAGAAATAAGTTTTTTACAATGGAGATTTCCCACAGAGCTTTTCAGGCATCTGTGCTGTGCACAATACTATTCAAACTACTCATAAATAATGTGGAAAATGGGATAGAGGGAGGTGACAACAAGCCTGCTGACAATACAAAATTAGAACTACGTACGGAGAGCCTCGGAGGGATCCTACAGTTGTGAAT
The DNA here is from genome assembly GCF_964199755.1 of Larus michahellis. Lineage (NCBI taxonomy): Eukaryota > Metazoa > Chordata > Aves > Charadriiformes > Laridae > Larus > Larus michahellis. The sequence goes on from NC_133897.1 coordinate 83,825,878, forward strand.
GACTGGGTGATAAAAATGGCAAATGAGACCCAGCATTGATAAATGCAAAATAATGTACACAAAGGGGAAAACAACCACAATTATACATATACAGCGATAAGCTCTAAATCACTATTAACATTCAGGAAAGAGGGCTTAGTGTCATTATGGATGGTTTTATGAAAATATCAGCTCACTGTTTGGAAGTAGTCAAAAAAGTAAGGTAAAATGTTGTGGATTACTAAAAAAAAAGAAAACAAAGTATTTTGTTATGTCATCATTTCAATTTCTGTTGGGTCTACATCTTGGATATTGGCTATTGCTTTAGCTTTGAGAGGCTATTCCCTCTGAAAATCATGTAGAAGATCTAGAATCAGTGCAGAGAGAGAGAAAAGATCAGATGTATGGGGAGTTTCTACATGACAAAAATTAAATATCTCATGGTGTCTAGTTTAGATAAACTATGTGGAACAGGTGATGTATGAAGCGTATAGGAAGTCAGACATGTCTTGCAGAAAATGAATAGGCAGCATTTATTCTCTGTTTTTCCTAAGAGTTTATTGCACAGCTGAAGTAAAATTGGCAAAAGTGCTGGGTTGACCCTGACTGGATGTCAGGTACCCACCAAAGTCACTATATCACTCCCCCTCCTCAGGTGAACAAGGGAGAGAAAATATAACAAAAGGTTTGTGGGTCAAGAACAGTCCAGGGAGAGATCACTCAGTAATTACTGTCCTGGGCAACCAGGCTCCACTTGGGGAAATTGGCTTAATTTATTACCAATCAAATCAAAGTAGGGTAATGAAAAATAAAACCAAATCTTAAAGCACTTTCCCATTACCCCTCCCTTCTTCCTGGGCTCAGCTTCACTCCTGATTTTCTCTATCTCTTCCCCCTGAGCGGTGCATGTGAATAGGGAATGGGTGTTGCAGTCAGTTCATCACACTTTGTGTCTGCCACTCATTCCTCCTCAGGGGAGGACTCCTCACATTCTTCCCTGCTCCAGCGTGGGGTGTCTTCCACGGGAGACAGTCTACTATCAACTTCTCTAATATGAGCCCTTTCCACGGGCTGCAGTTCTTCATAAACTGCTCCAGCAGTGACCCACAAGGTCACAAGTACTGACAGCAGACCTGCTCCAATGTGGGCTGCTTTCTCCACAGGTTCACAGGTCCTGCCAGGAGCTTGCTCCAGCATGGCCTTCTAATGGGGTGACAGCATCCTTCAGGCATCCACCTGCTCTGGTGTGGGGTCCTCCATGGGCCTCAGGTGGACGGCCTGCCTCACAATGGTCTTCACTATGGGCTGCAGGGAAATCTCTTCTCCAGTGCCTGGAGCATCTCCTCCCCCTCCTTCTTCACTGACCTTGGTGTCTGCAGAGTTGTTTCACATATTCTCACTCTTCTTTTCAGCTGCAGTTGCACAGGGCTTTTTTCCCCCTTATTAAATATCACAGAGGAGCTACCACCATCAATGATTGCTCAGCCTTGGCCAGTGGTGGGTCCATCTTGGAGCTGGCTGGCTTTGGCTTTATCAGACATAGGGGAAGCTTCATGCAGATTCTCACAGAATCTCACGTCTACCCTGGTAGCATCCCTGCTACCAAACCGTTGCCATTCAAACCCAATATAGCATATGCGAAGCTCTTTTCCAGGTATGTATAACCAAACTATGGAATTTGTTAATACAGAAAGTGCATATGAAGAGTTCAAAAATGATTAAACAAGTTCATTGAAGAAATGCCCATGTATTAAATATGGTGCTGTGGATGCAGCCTCAGGAGTGGGAAGTCTCAGAACCATCATCAACCAGACACTGGAGCCAGAGGGAAGGTGTTCACTGCTCCCCATATTCTTTTCTAATCATCTGTCACAAGGCACAGAGAGAGACAGGAAAACTTTACTGTGGCCTAGTATGACTGTTTTTATATAAAGGACAAGCTGTGGAAAGGATTAGCTAGACAGGAATGAAAGTCCTGATCTCAAATACATGGAAGTCAACAACTGGAATCCCATCAGTGTCAGTAGCTTTGGCCCAGACCTGCGTCTTCCTCTCCACCCTTGCATTGCCATCCCCTGTCTGGAGGCACAGGAGGAACAGCAGCCCTCTGCACCATTAAGTTGCACTAGAGACTTTCAAAGAGGCTTAAGATGCTCATGAACCTTCCACAGGTCATTTGTGCTGGCATGAATTTCAGCTAACAGGACAAGTCTGCCTGCCAGCAGTGCTCAGCACACATAGGATGTAATATCAAGGGTTGTGACCTTCAGAAGACAGGCTGCCAAAACAACTCTCTTCCATGCACTTCCTAAGCATTATTCTTTTTCAGCAGCTGTGAAGAGACTATAAGTTAAACTGGGCTTCAATATTAAGTTTAACTGCATGGGGCAGATTGTTTTCTCTGATCATTTTCCACCTGGCTTTCTGATATTCCTCAGTTTTGTTCTTTGTGCCTATTCATCTAAGTTGTTTACTTTGCAGGTCTATCAGACAGACTTTATGCATATTTGTTTCAAATAGGCTGAGGAAGACAGCTTTGTAAGCCTTTGCTCCTGTACTTATGTGTAGTGTAAGAGACATCCAGAGCTATCACAGGAAAAATGATACCATGTTTTGAAAGGAAGAATGTTTGTTTCATTTTACCTCCATCTGCTTTAAATATCTTTAATAAACATCTTGTTATAACATCTGAGTCCTAATAAGTGCAAACTAATTTTCACTTGGAAAGAGAGCTGAACTGTTTCACTGCAAAGACCAGTGTAAAGAACACCTGTGCTTTTAAACATTTTTTGTAAGAGCTTTTTATTATTATTTTTTTAATAACTGCTATTTTTTTTAATAATTGCTTAAAACTCCAAACATATATCAACAACTTAATATCTGAAAGCTTCCTTCTATAGCAGAACCCAAGATCCCTGGAATTTGATAAAGATAGAAGTGATGTAGCTTTAAGATAAACATCAATTGTTTCATAATTTAGAAAGAAAAATCAAAGTTTTCCCCCTACACACTCTGTAAACAGCTCTTAGTTTCTAAACCCATCAGAACATTAATCTCTTTTTATGGGACAGAGCGTTGCTGAACACTGCAGCTATGCCTTGGAGGAAAGGTAGTGCCTTACCTTGTTACCTATACCACCAAATGAAGCTCTCCTACAAATGATCAGGCAAGGACTGACAGCTACTTTCTGAAAATAATTGAAGACTTCACAAGGGATTTTGCAAAATACCTTGAAAGATCTGATTTTCCTTCTTGGAGGGTCAAAAGCTGGATTATATCTAATTTGTAATTCAGGCTACCATATGCTGAGACAGTATACTGACATTTGCAAAGGGAAAGATTTCTTCTGCCTGAACCCTTGCCCAAGATTTTGGGTTTTACCAGGCAGAAGAGAGGCAAGGCTCTTCAGCCCTCATGCTCTGAGCATTACATCTCTTCCATCCATACTCAGGGAGAACTGGAAAGATACAAATATAGAAATATCAGGGTTTGCAGTCAGCAGATGCAGAGCTGAGCCTGGATGCCACAGCCCAAGTAGCTTATTCTCCCATTTTGCTCATGGTCATATCTGTATCTGCTCATGCATGGCGCAGGCATGGTACCCAACCCCACATATCTTGGGCTTTCCATTACTCACTCACAAGCAGCCACATTGCTCTGCATCTCCCTTTCTTCCTCCACTCACCCCCTCCATATACTGTGGCATTATCCTTTATTTGATCATTTTTCATCTTCGGGAATATGGTAACAATGGTAGAAATCACTTTTATGATACTTTTCCTTAAAAAAAAAAAAGTCAGTCATCTTGTCAGATGATTGCGAGGTTTCCATTTATGCTTTAATGAAACTTCAAACAAACGTTTTATGAGAAATTTCTGACAAAGTTAATGCAGATAGCTTTTCAAAATATATTTTCTTTGGAAAAAAAATAAAAATAGCATCAAAATAAAATGTATAAAAGCATTCATATTTACCTGGGTGGTTTGCATAACCAATCTCACTTCAGAAAATAAGATGACATTTTTTAATTTCCTTTAAACCTGGAAAGATTTGAGTTTAAATTCTTTAAAAATGTGATAATGGTGATAATTTTCAGTGAAAAAAGGAAGAGAAGGGAAAAAAGAAGGAAACAGGAGACCTGGTTACCAGGGATATGGAGAAAGCTGAGGCACTCAATGACTTTTTTTGCCTGAGTCTTCAAGAGCAAGTGCTCCAGCCACACCTCCCAAGTCACAGAAGGCAAAAGCAGGGATTGGGAGAAGACCTGCCCACTGTAGGAGAAGAACAAATTCAAGACCATCTAAGGAACCTGAAGGTGCACAAATTCATGGGACCTGACGAGATACATCCGGAGGCCCTGAGGGAAGTGGTGGATGAAGTTGCTAAGCCACCAGCTGTCATATTTGAGAAGTCATGGCAGTCTGGTGAAGTTCTGACTGACTGGAAAAGGGGAAAAATAGTTAAATAATAAGGATGCTTAAAACAGAATAATTCGTTATTTTTTCCAATAAAACATACATTAAACCTTCACTCAGAAATAAGTTTAATTAATCTAGTTAGAGTTATAATCTCTGTGTCCATCCAATTTTTTTTTAATATTTATGCACCTTTTTCTCTAGACAAGCAAGCTAGTTATGAGCTGGAAATGAATATTGTAGATTCAGCCTTAAACATTTCTTAGAAAGCTAATTCCCCAACTTGTCTTGACTTACTGAAATCTCTGTGCCATTAAACAAAAAAACCTAAAGTTCTTTGGCCTCCATGAAAAGAAATAAAGGGTATATCAAAATATCTAAACAATTGATCAGATTTGGATTAGTAAGCAAACATTTCCTTTTTCCATCTTGGTAATAGCAGACTAATGAAAATGATTCATTAATTTTTATTCAAATTATTACGTATCACCATGGTACTACTACTCCTGATTTGGTAAAGCCAGTTATTATGATTGTATGAACTGATTTTGTCAGAAAACATTTTGAAAAGCTGAAACTATACCATTAACACAACTATTTATACTGAAAAGTAAAACTATGATCAACTACAGTATTTCAGTCATGTCAGACTTGATTGTAGAGATACATCATTCTGGTTTTATTCAAGACACTTCAAAACACAAAAATGTAAGGGCACAACTTCCGAACTGTCAGTTACTGTTGAGTTCTTGAGGCTTGACTTAATAACTACCCTTTTTCTCATAAGTTAAAAAGCATAAGTTTCATTGAGCATCAGTGAGACAGACTCAAGCGTTTGCATCTTTAATGTCTATTTTCCTTAAATCAGACTGTGTGCATTTAGTACTATCAGTCACCAACCAAAGGTCATACATAGTTACTGTCCCATTATAACATATAGCTCAATGGGATACATCTAAGCATAAAAATAAAATCCACTGATTTGCTTTTATATACTTACTGCCTCTAAATAAATCTAGTAGACAAATTTATGAAAACAAGCTCGTCTCAATTCTCTACATATCATTTACACTCTGAACAAAAAATAGCAGGAAATCCTGATTATTTTTTATAATAGATAGAGTACATTGAAAGACTTTAAATTAAGACAGGTAATCATTACTGTTGCATCATTCTGGGTTGAATGATCCTTCCTTGCAGAAATTTTTTAAAGTCCTTACAGCAGTTACCTTCAGGTGAAATGAAACAGATAATCTAAATTTGTGCTGAAAATGATAAGCTAAAAAGAAAATTTGTCTATAGCCAAGAATTGTACCCACATAGTCTAGATATCCTTCATGTCACTTTATTTTTTATAAAGATAATTTTTTTCAAGCAGGTGGTAGAAGCTGTAATGGGAAAGGGACTTCTGTTCCAGTAGGAACAGTCAGAAGGCAGCTTTAAAACCAGGAACAGTCAGAAGGTAGGGTTAAAACCAGACTCCAAGTGAAGTTCTGCAACTTTTGGATGGTAGAGAGAGGGCTAAATATTCTTTTAAAAACAAATTTTAGCTTTTTATTTATCTCATTCACTTTCCACAGTGAATGAGGTACTTTCCTGTATGTTTTTGCTCTGTTTCAGAGAAGAGAGAAGACAAATGTGTCACTCCGAAAGACAGCTGAGTTGTCCAGATGTTATAAGCAGGCATAATGTTACTTAGTGTTGATTTGCTTCTTTTTCTTTCCATTCTCCAGCTCTGTTTATTCTTTTAAAGCAATAGCTTTCAATAAAATCCTCCCGTCACCCTGCCATGTCCCTAGTCACTAAGGATACATATATATAAAAAATAAAAATGACAAAAACAGAAAAATGTATTAAACCACTATCCCAGCACCCTGGACAATATGAAGTTATATGGAAACTGACACACTGCAACAGCTTTATTTCATCTTATGAAGCTACCGTAGAACAAAGCTGAGCACTAAAAAAGAAACGGGACCTGCACTAAGAAGTAGGAGGGTCCGATACAACCTGTAAAAATTATTTTACCTCCCATGAGGACTGAATTTCAGTGTATTTGAAATCCTGAGCTGAGAACATGTCAAAATTGTCTGTTATTACTGAAACCAAAAGGCCTTATCCTTGAGTTCTTGCAATTCCCTTTTGTGCTACTGCAGTGGAAAAAAAAGACTTTATCTTGCCTTAAAGCAATAGCTGTCATAAGAGAATCCTCAGAGGATGTATGGCTGCCTTACCCAGAAGCACAAAGGACAGACAGGCCAATAGGATTTAGCTCTAAGTACCTGACATAAAATCCTCCTTTTCCCATCACTAACACCACCTTATCCTTCTCCCTCTGCCACTTTGTGCCAGCTGGGTGGGAAAGGAGAACTTAGAGAATTCTGCTTCTAGTGACTTTGATGTTACATCTTTCTGAATTATTATTGCTGGTCAAGATGCTAATTTCACAAGTTAGTTCTGACTTGAACCAGTGTGCAACATTTTCCAGAACGGGGTTAGTTTTTAGGATTTCTTTTCTAAATCTTGATGCTGTTCAGGGCCTGTTTTCTTCTTGATCACTTCTCAGTCACAATAGCATCTTTTCCTTTACCTAATCTGTTTAGAAGTTTCTCTTCACTCTCAGTCATTTCTCATCTGTAACTGCTATCTAATCTTCCTGCTTGCTTACTTCAGACACTTAGAAAGGGATAACTTTCAATGTGATTTGCTGACCCTTAAAAGGTGAAAATTACTTAAGTAAAGCTATAGGCGCTTTGACACATTATAGCTTCAATGCAATATGGCATCAACTCACTTTTGAAAGACTGTTTTGATAGTGTTTTGAACACTTTATGGAAACAGTTCACCAAGTACTTAAGATCAGAAATGAGTGAACTTGTTCAGGTATAGCAAGAAAGCTCTAGTCATCTCAGGAAACTTTTCATGAGACTAGAATCAAATAAAATTTGTGATGGAATTCAATTTTCGTAAAGGTTTCTGTTGGCAATAAGGAAACTGAAACAATAAAACAACCTGTTGAGTAAAAGGAAGAATACCATTTGTACACAGGCGCAGAAGTAGAAATAGTTGTGTAAGCTAGAATTCAGTTGGCTGAGTTTGACGCTTCTTTTGCAAATTAATAATGGGCATCAAAGGAATAACTGGCAAAATTTCCTCTTGTATTAGAAGAAGAGCTTTGCTCTTTTGAGGGAAGTGGACCTATCTTGTGTTTCCCTGGAAGACATAACTTCTTGTGACAGAACGAGTGCACCAAGAGCATGTAGGCCAGGAAACTGAATATTGCTGTAATAAGTACATGGCTTCTTTTAGAAAGACCAGCAGGCTACCTCAATTAATCTACTGGTTATAAAGGTCCAGTGATAAAAGTTTGGGAGGATTCCCTTGTTAACTACTTTAAAAAAAAATATTAATGTATGTATATACATACGTATCTCTGTAAACACATAAATGCTTACGTGTATAAGCATTTATTTACATATATATAAATTGTATATATAAAATACGTATTTTTATACTTATGTATAAAAATTTATATATATTTATGGCTGATCTTGGCTATAATTGTTGTCAGATGCTTGAGTATAAGATTTGTTTGAATACTTTTTCAGGGCACTTGGAAATGTGTTTACAAAACAACAGGTGCATTTGCACACTAAAAGGAAACATTTAAATTTCCAAAAGGCATGTACAAAGGTTTTTACAGATGCTAGAAAGAAACTAGTGTAGAGTGGTAAGTTTGACAGCGATAATGGTGATGAATAGTGTTCCATCCTGGCAGTTCAAAAACAGAAGTTGCAACATGGTGTGGAGCCCTGTTGACATCTGCAAGGCCTGCTTCTCTAGAAAACAATTCATAAAATGGCTGCAATGAAAAAAAATGCTCTTCTTAACAGTCACTGTTCTTAGGAATTGTTGTTCTCAGTTCTGTTCCATGTCTGTTGTGCTTCTACAGGACAACTTCGGCCAATGCTTACAGGTTTTCAAGAGGTGTTTATTTTAAGCTCATCTACTATAATTGCTGTGATCATGACTAGACCTTGAATTACATGTTCTCAAACCACACTCAAGACTATCAATTTAGTAATATCAATTTGGTAATACTAGTATGATATCAATTTAGTAATACTAGTATGATATTTCAAGATATTAACATGCCTGGCAAAGTGATACACAGAAAGAGACTTTTACTAAATGGAAGAATGCGTCTACAACATATTGCCTAAAATAGGAAAAAAAAAACATTAACACCGGCTGTCCCATTTCTGTCACAAAATGCTGCATAGAAAAACTATCATTAAGGTTAAAAACATATGTTCATTCTTTCTGTATTAATGTTTTGAGAGTGACCACTTTTAAAGACTGTACAGGCTAGTTGTCAATTGATACAAATCACCTGCCATTTTAGGCGAGCTGAGGACCATGAAATCTCATTGCAAATCCTCTTACACTAATTCTAAAGAATAAAGTAGTTTTTTTCTTATGTTGTCCCCTTACCATTGTCACGTATCTTGTGTTTTATGCATGTGCCCTTTGAGCGAGGAATCTTAATGCAGTGACCTATGCTGCCAGGGTTTTGACAGAATTTTGTTATTCCAAGCCTCCCAGCCAGTCTTGTCACATAGTACATAATGAAAACACCTCAAAAATAAAGTGTCACCAGAAAGATGTATATTTTTGCATACGTTCATGTACTGTAAGGTGATTATACCCTGGTACAGTGACAGAAAAGAAGCTCTATTAATATAATTTCTGACCCAGTGCTATCTTAAAACACATTGGTCCTGGGAGAAAAAATGTCACTTAGACATTTCTCAGGAATTAAAAGAAAGAAAGAAAAACAACCCCAGAAGGCCAAAGAAGTGCAATATTCAAACAAGGGAAATGCAATGAGAAATGATCCACAGAACAAAACTTCAGGAGTCAACAACAATCCTATTGTTGTATTTTATGACACTGATATGAAAAGAAGAGTGTGTATGCAGTCAGATCAATGACAATTAATCATAAAATGGAAGAATTTAAAAGTGGAATAGCCCTGTTAGATCAGTCAGCCTGTCCTCTGTCCACGCAGGGTTTCTCTGAAAAATATACTCCAATTCACTTCGTAGCATATAGAATACAGCCCTACTGACACGAACTCCATTACTTCAGCTTTAACAGTACAAAGTGGAATTAATTCTGTTGTTAGAAGTTGTTTAGCTTTTTGTAAAATCTGTCCTGATCTAGTTTTTGTCTGTATCTTTTGTGACCTTCTGTTAGCCCCATATCTGTTTGGGATGTAGCAACAGAGGTGTTAACCATTTCTTACCTGGCTTTGAATGTATTAGTTTGCAGTTATATGATAAAAGAAAAAAATATAACATCCCAGACTTTCACTGACTATTTACTTTGGTAGTACTGTTTCAGAAATAATGTTTTGTTAATTTCAGTGACACCTATTTCTACCTTAATTTCTGTCTAAGATTTTTATTTATCAGTATAACGGGGGAAGAGACATGATGTAAGTATTGCGAATAATATCTGTAAGGAGGCAAAAGCTAACTCCTGTATTTCTATGACATGTTGTAGCCTGTGATGTATACTGTCACAGTTCATTTCCATCTCTCAGATTTACTGGACAGGGCACTTTGTGAATCAAATGTTATTTCATGAGCTCATCAGGTAAAAATAAGAGCATAATCTCCTTTTAACAGATTATTCTAATTTGTTAAGTTTCTAGATCTCTACTTCATTGATTCATGAATTCACTGTCTCAAAAATTCACCAACTCTCGTGCTTATTAGCAAGATAGTTACCTAGCCAAGGGTGACAGCCCCCACCCCACTCTTCTTCCTCCATCATGGTGCGGGGTCCACTGTATCACACCGAGGAGCACAAGAGCCTCACCAGTTCTGCTGCTGTTGGATCTGCTCCAAAGGCTTTCTGGGTAAGTAAGCGTATTTATACTTTCCAGCTTGGAAGTTTGGTCTATTCCATCAGTCAGTGTACTTTGGTGAACCTGCCAGGCAGCGCTAATTGCAAAACTGCATGAGATGATGGCTGTAGGTGATTAACAGTTGCAGAAGATGGCCCTTATCCTACCCAGAGCATGTTGCTCTCACTTCAACTCAACAGCGCTGTTCTCAGCATACGCCAGCCCTTAGCAAGAGCTGCATGTTAGGCCAAAACCTGACCAAGAGTTGACTGAACAGCCAACTCTACCCCTTGGTACAGACCAGATGTCCATGAAATCCATTGCCTCAATGAGTGGAGGTACTCTCACACTTCTTGCTTCTCTGGTGGCGAGTGCAGGGGAAACATTTAAGCACTCTCCCTTAAGTCTAGCTTCACTGTTTGTTATCAGATAATAATTGACGATTGATGCTTTCAACATGGTGATATAAGGTATGGAATTTCACTGTGTCATTGCATTGCCATGGAAGCACAGCTTCTGGTCACATCAGAGCCTTGTAAAGTTAACATATTTCAGCTTGCAAAACATATGCAGAAATATACACATAAACCATAATACATTCCCTACAGTTTCTGGGTATTTTGAAGTTAGTATTTAAAAGTATTATCTTTATAAGCAGACATAAAATTATAGCTTTGTTAATTTAGAAAAGAATACGATGTCTTGTTGCACTTCTGACTTACTGGAATCTAACTACACGAACGAAATGTTTCCTGTGGTTGAAGAAGGAACAAAAATCCACAAAAAACCTAAAGAACAACTGTACTGTATCTACAAGATCATCTGCCTCCAGTAGAGGTCACAGCAGATGACTAGGGAAAGCATTTCCTTAATGTTCTCCTAACCTTCAACAAGTTGTATATTAGGGCACTCCAGAGCCAGATGCAACTTAGATAATCTTTGATGGACTTCTCATCCATGAAAATATCCAGCCTCCTCTTCAGCCTGTGTAAACTGTCATAATCAACCGTATGCCATGGCAAATAGTTCCTCAACTTAACTGAATGGGAGAATAACATCCTTTTATTTCTAGCCTGCCTCCTACTAGTTTCATTAGAATGTTCTATATTATTATATGGAATAGGTGATAGATTAACCCCTATTCACCCTCTCCTGATATTTGTGACACTTGTGATTCTTTAGATCTTTATGAAATGCCCTCCCCAAGTGACATTATTAATGAAATGAAGGTCCCTAGCTAAAGAAATTGCTATTTGTACTGGAGCTGCTCCATACTCCACTCTTTTGGTCACCTTTCTTTCCTTACTTTGAGGCTTTTCATGTTCTGATGTTTTCTCCTCTGCAGATAGAGACACGTGACCTGCACACAATATTCAAGACACGATTGGACTATTTATGCTGTGGCATAACAAAGTGCTTTGTTTCATTTTCTGCTCCTTTCATCATTAGTCCTTAACACTTAATTTGCTCTTTGACCACTACTGAGCGCTGAGCTGGCTGGTTTTGTGCAACAATCTGTCATAACACCAAGATTTCCCTCTTGAGGACAGGGTCAGTTCAGAGCCCATCAGCTTTATGTGATGTTTTGCCTATGTGTATATTTTGCATTTAATTTACTCTGGGTTTTATATGCCACACAATTATGCAGTTACTCCTATAATCTTTCACAGTGGGATTTCCTTCTTACTGTATTAAATAGCCAACAAACTTATCACCCCATTATTCAGACCAATTTTCAGGTTATTTACAAATCTGTTGAACATTATGTGTCCAAGCAAAGGTCCCATTACTTTCTTCCATTTTGAACAATGTTTTTTCACTCCTCACCTCTGATTCTAAGATTTTAACCAACTATTGATCCACTCAAGTAATTATTTTTTTCTGTATAATGTAATGTAATGTAATGTAATATAACATAGCACAATGTAATGTAATATAATGTAATATAATGTAATGTAACATAATGTAATATAATATAATGTAATATAATATAATATAATATAATATAATATAATATAATATAATATAATATAATATAATATAATATAATATAATATAATATAATATAATATAATATAATATAATATAATATAATATAATATAATATAATATAATATAATATAATATAATATAATATAATATAATATAATATATTCCTGTATAATGTCTCTAAGAAGTTTTGGTAGACAGACCTTGCAGATACTCGTCCAGCAAAATCACATTTATCTACATAATTATTGATGTCTTCAAAGAACCCCAGAAATATCTAAAGCATGACTTTATGTTACACACATTCTGTTAAGTCTTCTGCAATCTATCCTGCTAATACGTGTCCACCAGTGACATTCATTATCACAGTGTTTGAATAATATGCCATGTATATTTTTGAGGTTTACTGAGTAGTAGTGTTCTGCAATTCTCCATAATCTTTTATTTAGAGCAGCTATGATATTTGTCATATTTCAGTCCTTAGAACCAAGGCCATTTTAAATATGAAATTTCATAGCACAATTAGCATTTAATCTCAATTTCCTTTAGAGTTCTTGGGTAAATATAACCTATATTGGCAATTTGTTACTGTTCAGTTTGATCTATTTATTTCATACTCTCTTTTATAAACACTTCAGGTTGGTACAACCTTTGAAGACTCTCATAATGAAGAATTTCACCATGCATCAAAAAAAAAAAAAAATTGGCTTGCTTCCTTAATTTCTCTAAGGATTTATTTTATTATTTACTACCTTAACCATTTACTGAGACTAGAAACTTTCTGGCTAATTTCTTGGTCCTGAAATTTTAATAGTAGTTTTTATGCTTTTTGGAAAATTACGTTGTCAGACTTGTCTTGGATATTTCTTACTGTATTTATCATTTAACATCACAGAGTTCATGATCTTATTTCCATCACTTGGAAATGCCTTTGCCTTTTTGAAGAGAGGCTTCTTACTGTTAATCAACTCCCTTACCTTATTCTTTCAAAATGATGGTTTCTTTTGACCTTTGTTTTAAATATTTTTGAGAGGTAGCAGTCATATTCTCTGGGCTTCCAGTACAGAGTTTTTAAGTAGTTTCTATGCCAACAGGAAGATTTAACTCTCCTAGATGGTTCTCTTTAACAAATGTCTTCATCTTTCATGTAGTTAGTCTTTTCACAGATAGACACAAATGCAATGGATTTTAGGGGGTTTATTGCTCAAAAAAAGATTTACTCAAAGTAAGGAAGTGGCTCTTTGTACCATTGAGAACCAAGGCAATGGTAGCTTCTCCTGTTGTGAACTCCCTAACCAACTGCTACATAATGCTGTCATAGATTGCATCTTAAAATGTCATCTTGGCACCACACCCTGCTGTGATATTTGCCAGTCCTGTAGAACAATAGTTAAAGTTTCCTATTACTGTCACATTTCCTGCTTTTATGATCTTTTTTATCTCCCTCATTGTGTTACAGTTAGTGCCATGTTCTTGGCCAGAAAGTGTTGATAAAAAAACCCAAAAGAATACTGCAGCATTTTTCCTTTATAAGCGTTTTATTTATTATATGTGGATTTCATGTTATCCATTGCGAGCATTGCTTCACTAAACTGATTCATTTCTAAGCTCCATCACGGGCATAACTTACTCTGTTTTTCCTGGATACTTTGTGTCCTGCTTCTTTAGTACTTAACTGATGTTAAGCTTGGTCTTTCTACCAAGTTCCCAATATGTCTGTATCCATTCATCCACAATGTTCATGTTATTTTAAACTATGAACCCTTTACAGTGAAGTACGATGTACAGTTCATCAAGATAAAACAAATAGTATAAAATTCAAATATACATCAGGATTTTTGTTTTAAATATAGTTGGTGTTTCTGTTTAGGATATTGATTCTGCTAATTATAAAATCCAAGTCTGGTTTTGGTTTTTAAATGTCTTGCCATTTTCCTTCAAGTCACATTATGACAAAGTTTTCCACGCTTCTACTGTTTTCTAAAAATATGTTACTGTTCCTTCATGTTCAAGATATCTGTAAATTTCAGTATATTAGAGCAGATGACCAGAATTTTCTCTTGTACATCTAAACACTGTCCTTGGTAGACATATTCTGAAAGCCCTTTTAATGAAGTTTGATGCCACCGAGAACATGACAAGCCAGAATTACAACCTTATGAAGACTACATCATTATCCAGCATCCAAAGTCACAAACCTTCGTCTTCACCCCAAATGTAGTATTTTGCCTATATTATTTGAACAATACATGCATATGAACTAATATTTTTAAATTTCAAAATGTTCTTCTGCATTATTTTATGCATACATTTCCACAGTATGCACTGAGGCTGGTACATACTAATCATCTAATTAACGAGGACAAAAAATCCAATCATAAATCTTACTTTCACTTTAAGTGTATAATTATTTTTTTAGGACATGAAGTTGGCTTTACACCTTTGACTCCAGGTTGAAGGTCCTAAACTAATTATTTTTTCTTGCTAATTAGTCAATACTGGCTGAATTTGACCTTCATTAATGCCTTAAATTTTTGTATAAACTAGTGTTTGTTTATTGAATGAGGGAAGAAAAGGTTTAGCATATAGGGTATGTGATCTCTATAGAGTTAACTTGGACTTCTTCTTGAGAGTTGCCTCTACTCCAGTTGCAACTGACATGCAAAAGCCTTTGGCTTAGCTGTGGTGATCCTTTTTAAGAAGGTTAATTAAATCACGCTGAGATACAAGCTCAAGCACAAAGGAAACTTCTGTTGCACTGTTCATCCACCCACTTTCCAAAAGGATGAACAATAAACTGCTTGAGCTACCAAGTTGTTTAATATCTTTGCATTAGTTTCAGTCACGCCTTCAGGAGAAAATTCACTTAATGTGCATAGAAGAATCAAACAGCAAATGTCCCATATGCAATGGACAGTGATGGAGGTGATGGAGTAGCTACCAATCCATTTCACTTGAAGCTGATATATCTACATAGTACTGTGCAGCAACGCTAGCTCAGGTTTGAAAGGCTCACAACACAGTTTATTACTGCCTTGGATGTTAGTGCTGTAATAACATGACTTCCAGTCTGTACTACATTAGCTCTGGCAGGCAGCTAGGCACCACATGGCCACTCACTCATCCCTCCCCCTAACGGTCAGATGAGGGAGAGAATCAGAAGGGCAAAATCTTGTGGGTCAAAATAAAGACAGCTTAATAGATGAAAGGAAAAAAAGAAAAGCACAAATGATGCAAAAATCACTACCAGCAGACAGATGCTCAACCAGTCTCCAAGCAATGACTGCTTTGGAAAAACTCCCCCCTATTCTTATTGTTGAGCATGGTGTTGTACAGTATGGAATGTCTCTTTAGTCAGTTTGGGTCAGCTGTCCCAACTGTGTCCCTCCCAACCTCTTGCCCACCCCCAAGCTAGTTGCTGGGGAGATAGAGGGAAAAACAGAGAAGGTCATGATGCTGTGCAAGCCCTGTTCAACAACAGCCAAAACATCGGTGTGTTATCAACACTCCTTTGGTCACCAATCTAAAACACAGCACAATATGGGCTGCTACGAAGAAAATTAACTTCATCCCAGCCAGACCCAGTACACAGTCCCAGATCTGCTTCAAAAACCTGTTTGGCATAGCAGTGAAGTGCATAAATATACAGAAAACAACTCTCATCAGTTTAGAGAAAAGTACCTGGGCTCTATTCTGAGTCCTCAAAACTCTCAGAAATAAACACAAATGCACATCTCATTAGCAAGGTATAATAGCTACGTTTAATATGGGAGCGAAAATGGCTAAAATTTTGGGTCTGCTAACAAAGTTAAAGTAAATGAAAACACATCTTCACTGAGGGTCACTTTTTTATTATTTGACTGCCTTTAGCTACACAAAATATATATGAAATAAGCTATTGGGAATTCTGACAAATCTGGACTTTCAAATCCTTTATATGGGAAATAAAAAAGCAACAACCATTTTTATACAAAGTTGAAAATGACTTTTAGTTTCCAGTATATAACAATCCAGTTTAATATCTATTTATTACTTTGGAAAAGTAATAGATTGGTTGAGCACACAAAAGTAATTTGTGCTACAGGCTTGCTTATTTTTTCAAATGTCATAATCCACTATAATCCACTGTATGGATATCTTTTCTATTTTTTCCTCACACTCCTTTCTTCCTTTTAATCCTCCATGAGAAATACAAAAAAATTCTGTAAAGTAATATTTTGTAAGATAGCAGTTTGAATTAGAAGGATGCATCTCAGGGACTTGTTTTTGTTCTAGAAAGTAAGTCTTTTAAATTAGAAAGTAACCATCAAAGTACCTTGTTTCCTATATCCAAAATACAGAGTTAAAAAAACATATTCCAGAAAAATCTATCATAAATATACTTGATATTACTAACGTTAATTCCTAATGATATTAATATGCTCATTTATATTTATAAAATTTAAAAATGTACCATCTGTCTCACTAGCTGTAGGATACCAGATTACAGTAGCCATAATATGATTCATTTTTAATAAAAATCACTACTGGTTAATTATAATGTGAAGTGCCTACTGGAAATGGAGCAATTATTTCACTGGTGCTTATAATGCTGGCAAGTCTGACAGTTTCAATTTTTTTTTCTTTTTGGTAACTGAGCTACACAGTCAAAAGTAGCTCTCCTCATTAAAACATAGATGAAAACAAACACACAGTTCCTCACCAATTCTGCTTCTCAAAAGGCAAGTTGCTTTTCATGCCAAGTGCTCAAAGGTAGTGGAGACCATGGACTTTAAAGAAAAATCTTTACAGATGACTGCCAAATCTTGCTGTCCATTGTGATCTCTCCTCTTCTACTTTTCTTCCGATTAATAAATTTTAACATAGGTGCCCTACTGACATGATAAACCCTGTGTTCTAATAATGCAATTTCAGGATTTTATTCCTAGTCCCTCTTCTCTGTCACTACTGTTTTTCCCACTTCTCAGATTTATGATGGATGAAAGCTCAAGTTACGTGCCTGGCCCATCTTGAGGCATGAGCCTGAAGTCTTGTCTGCATATAACTTCCCCTCAGGCAAAAACACTGAATTCAACAGTTTCAGAACACAGAATTTTCTTTGGCTCAAGCCAGCATAATTTCTACAAAGCTGGGACAAATTGATTTACATGAAGTATGAACTTCATAAGTGTCTACTCTCTGTAAAACTGATTCCAAATATAGCTAGTGACTACATCTCTAGTCTGTCTGCAAGACTCAGATTAATAAAGGAAAAGAGAACAAAAAGATAAAATAAAGAAAACAAGGACTATTGTTGCATGTCTCTATATGTTTTTGCAGTTGGAAAACAAAGGGACATAATAGTGCAAAGAGAAAGAGAAAGAAAGAACCAACAAAAGGGAACTGAGAGAAAATGGTTCCTGTGATGGCATTAGTAGAAAAGGAAATGGAAGATAAAGCAGTTAAGAAAGCAACAAATGAGTAGTTCATATTGTGAGTGAGACCACTAGTAACAGGGATCAGGAAAGTTAATACAGCAACTGCAGGGAGAATACAGATGATATTCTTTGTGCCCATTAATTTCAGGTCCAGTGCATGCCCATAACTTTTTTGCAGCTAAGGCTTTATGAAAAAGCTGTATAAACCCCCCTCTGTATATAAGGAAGATACTTACACATCTCCTGAAGAAATCTGTTCCAGCACCATTAAGAGATTTTGCCACACCTGGGCACAGAGCATCACAGAAAGATCTGGGATTTACCCTGGTTCATTGCTAGTTAGTAGTGTTTAATAAAGCTAATTGAAAAACAGAGTCAACATTTTCCTTTTTTTGCAATTCAGGATTTTCCCTCCTAGAGTATGAACCAAGAACCTGAACATATTTTATTATCTTAACTTCATGGAATTTTGCTTTACTCATCTTTATGCAAGATTCAGGATATCTCAGTGCTTCTCTGTAATGCATAATTACATTAACAGGTAATCTGTATTCAGTCTATTTAAATTAAAAAAAAAAGATAAATAACAGAGAAAGAATCTATCATTTAAAATGCAGGTTAATGGTAGAAGAATGGCTAAGCATGACTCATTCACGCTTGAGACAATTAGCTTATTAATAAAAGTTACCATAACCATATAGAAGCCTTTGCAATATCTGTAGCTGGCTTATGCTTATTATTATTGCATCTCTTCATTTAGTTATACTGTAATATATGTCAATATTTCTAATTCTTTCTTCTCCATTGAAGGCAACTTGTTAACACTCTTGGTAGAAAGTGTCAGTTTTCAGTCAGTACTTTAGCTGCTTTTGAAACCAAGAGCATTATGGAAGATTTCTTATGAATTTGCAAATTGTTGTTCCTATTAAAAAATGTAGTATACATTTTTTCATTTTTAGTGGCCTTTCAGTTGTATGAATGAGCAACCCAGGAGACAAAATGGGAAATGGTGGGAGTATTATTACGAAAAATGCCACTTCATTGTGACTCTGTTTTTAACTGGCAGAACAACTTAACTTCTGTCCTAAGGCAGCTTTCACTACTACACGATGCTCTGATGGAGTTCAGTTAATTTTTCAACTGATAATCTTTTTCTAGGATGTTATTTTCATACTATTGGGAAGCCCTACATAGTTTTTGAAAGCAAAAAAATTGCACAATGTAGAAGTTTTTGTACAATTTATTATGTATGCTACATATACATGTTTTTATATGCATATATAAAAACATATGTGTACACATACACACACATACACCCCCATTACAAATTTAATTTCCAGAAGTATTATGCAAGAAACTCAAAAGCCGTTTATGAAATAACAGATAATGCAGAAGCTTCATGCACTTGAGGATATCTGCATCTTGCCTACCTTTAAAGCACTGAAGTATTGTTCAGCAGCTATGTGAAGACAGGATGAACTAGTAGCAGAAACCACACATCTCCGTCCAAAGTGGTGCATGCCTGAATGCTGAAAGAAGCAAAAGAATTTTTTCTTCAAATCACAGCAATTCCTGAGCTCTCCCCACAAACAAGAGAATGGCAGTAGTTCAATTGCCCTCAGAAAAGGCCTGAAAGTACAGGAAGCATCTAGGGCAATGTTTCACCATTGACCTTCTTTAAATGGCTAGATGAAAAGAGATGGAAAAGGACATTTGTTGTTGTATTTTCTGCAGTGGCTGAACTAGTTCTCCTGTTCTAATTAAGTCACTGAATTTCTGGACAAGACATACTGTGTCCTGCTTCATTTGTTTTCTACTGGCATCCCAATTCAGCAAAACATTTTTTCTGTGGAACCATGTTCACTGAAAGCTATCATGTTTTGCTGGACCAAAGCTACTAAATCTTCTTGTTTAAAATTTATTGTGTCGATTTGTTCTGTGAAAGGGGTTTGGCTTTCCAAAACATTCTACACCATACCAGAGACTTTTTTTTATTTTCTCTTTACTATTCTGTCCCTAATCTTACTTCTTATATGCTCATCAGTTTCCTGACCTTCAGTCCTCCATTAACCATCAGGCAGTGTAGTGTTTAGTAAATGCAGTACAAGCTAGGCTTTTGTATTTGTATTTACAAGGGAGTTAAAGGGAAAGCTTTGTGAGGACATAACAATTTATTTTCCCTCTTATCGTCTTGCCCTCCTTTGCTCATGCTTTAAAAAATGTTTGTTTGCTGTTTTTTAGTGCTTTTTTTTTTTTCTCCTGAAGGAGGGCACTTATTAACCAAAATGCTTTGAAAGTTTTAGGAAATTTGTGTGATCATTAAATTAGTCATTAGTATGTCGTCAGAGTATTATTGCTGTGGGACTATGTTTCACATCAAAGTGCTATTATTTCAAGGATGTGTTTGTTTACCACAGTAAAACCACTCATACTGATACACTTTCACGTCCTTTTCCTGCTTTCATAGAATCAGAAATTCTTCAAATTCTGAGGTCTAAAACACTTAATCTCATCTTTTGCACCTGAACATCTGTAGTGCTAATGGCCACAAGTCAAACACAAAAAAACAGATCACAGCATTTAGCTTAGTTTATCATGCCAAATAATTCATCATCATAAAGCAGATAATAACTTTTTTTTCCTTAAAATTGCATTTTCTTCCTTTCACAGAATCCTGACAGCAACCATGAAGGGGGAGCTAAGCTGAGCAGTGGTGTGCTCTTCAGAGGCCTGGGACTTTGTGCAGGTGAACAACAAAAAGATTACGGAACATGTATGGCTCATGTTCTCTCTGCTAAAATTTGAAATCTAAGCAGTCATTGATCTTTAGCAGATACTGCTGTTAACATGAGATGTGCATACATATGTGTATATCAGAATAACTTAGATGTTTGCACGTTAGACAAAGCATCTGCAACACTAGCAAGGGAATAAATCCCTTTCATTAGTTCAGTGAAAAGAATGTTATCCAGCAGCTAAAAATGAAAAGGAGAAGCTGATGTTAAATTGCAGTATATGTTATCTGTTATTTAAGTTATCTATGTACCACTAATATAAATAAATTCTTTAAGTCAAGTGCAACCACTTACATGCAACTAAGTGGTAATGGTTAAATTGCCCTGTAACATTACTCAAAAGCAAAAACAGTAACTGCCAGGAACCTAAGTTAAAGGTAGAATCAAGTCAAAATAACTTTTGTAGGGAACTTCATAAAACTGGTAGACATTTTTATATAGCAAAGCTTTTCTTGCAGTGTAAAGCTTGTTTACAGCCATGGAGTTATCTCTGTGAAAATCTGCTTGAATTAGAAATATGTCATGAGACTAACAAATATTTTATTGCTTTCATCACAATACACACCAGAATTTTTCTGAAACATGATCATATGCCAAAAAGCATAATTAAGATCATAGCTTTATACCAAAATGCAGCATGCACAATTAAAAAAGTGCAGGCTTAGTGACTGTGTCAACAAAAACTCATTCTCTCACTTTCTACTATTTAGCATTGAAAGTACATTTTTTTGAGAAGATAGATAAAGTGACACAATTTAGGTAAATCAAGACTCAGGAAAGGAATATTAAACAATTTAAATCCCAGTGATGCCATAGCACATCAAAGCAATTGCTAAGCTAAAATACAATGAAAATTAAAGTTATTCACAGTGAGGCAAGGAACATAGAGTTAATAATAACAACAACAATCAACCCTGCATCCCTAATTGAATTATTTCTTTCAAAGACTAAGCCAAAAAGTCAACAAAAAACTTTGACTTGAGTTGTATATCTTGGCAGTAATCTGCAAGCGAATGGAGATGTCAAAAGGCTATTGCGCTTATTTCTTAGAAAGACTGTAATTATCAAAAAACTTTAGCTTAAAGACCAAGAACTGAACTTAAAAAAATGGTCCTGTTGCCTTCTAACCATGTGCACATAAAAGCTAGAGATACTATTACAACTCCACAGAGGCACCTAAAAAATGTAAAACATAGCTGCCTAAATATTACTTGTTATTTTTCCAACAACAATACAGGGTTAATTTTTTAGAAATCTTGATTTTAATTTGAATGCTGAACAATCTTCTACACTTCAAATTCTTCAATGAGAAAATATATGGAAATAGGAATGAAGCAAACATGTTTGGCAGATAAGGTATATTATCCAGCAAAAGAAGAATCTCTGTATGGGATGACTGAAAGAATGATTTGTCTAATTTACTCAGGTCAAAAAAATGTACGGGGTTTTACAATCTGAAAGGGTGATAAGCAGATAAACAAAGATGTCTGTGCCTTGTTTAGAAGAAACTAGATTTAGATTCAGTGTAAGTGTTGAACCAGATAAAGTAGTAGCAAAAGCTTCAACAACCATATGAGTTTCGTAAGAATTTCTTAATGTCACACAAAGCTAAAGGGATACCCCTTATATTGCCCTTGTGTCCGCAATGAAACATCTGTCTGAATTTTTTATTTTATTTGAGCTTAATGTAAGGGAAACATTGGCCTCCTTGAACATACATGACATTAATAATTATCACATTACAGAATGATCACTGCAACCTTTATTTTAATTCCAGGTTTCTAAAATAGAAATTGTTAGCCTGTACACCAGTAGAATTCCAAAAAATGCTGAATCCCCTATTAGTTAATCCTACTCAAATTAGGACCATAATCTGTGCAGTGCAATGCTTTCACTCTGCAAATCCTTAAAGTCTTGGCTGTGCTACAGCTTGCAAATCATCTCTAATGAGTGTAACATGGATTTCACAGCTATTAGACTAACTGCATCTTCAGCTGTTTTCTGGCGAACTATCAAGAAAATGCTTCCATTTAATAATGGATATATCACCTTATGGATATTATGATCTTGTATGAGATTTGAAACCACTTCAGATCCCTTGAGAAAAGTAGTCTGTTTTTAGAATTAACTGGACACGATTATGACAATGGGAGAAGTTTTGCCAAATCCTACCCTTAGTTACCTCCATGTAAAGGTACAGTAATTTTGTCAAACTGCATGAATTTACATTAGATTTACACTTACAGAACATAAACTGCACTTGGCATAATGACAGTAGGTTTCTTCCTTGACCTGATGGGAAATGTTGCAGAGGAGGGGCAATATATTTCCAAGTCCAACCCGGACAATTCCACTCTCTGATGCACATAGGATAGCTGATGGGCAGTCAATATTATCTCCCATACATAAATTTAACTCTTAGGAATTTGGGCTTCCATCAAATTGCTGAAGTGAGTTAAACTGATTAGTATGTGCACTTCTATACAGTCCTGGCTTAGCAGGTCCCATGTGCAGTGAACCTTTAGTGAATTCTGAGCTCTGTTCTAGACTAAACCTGACACGTAGCACCGAAAAATAAATATGAATATCCTGATTTTGTGAAAGTGCGTTTGATTTTTAACAACAAAAATGAATCTTTCCGCTCATCCTCAAATAAAAGAATTTTTTCAACTATACAATTTGCAGCCAATGCACAAGTGACTTCGTTATTAAACAGGTTTCACTTACCAGCATGCAGTATCTAATACAAAAGAGGAAACTTTGAAAAGAGACACAAAAAGCACATACTGTGTTGGTATCTTCTCAGATCTTTTTGTTTGTTTGTTTTAACACAATTTTCATCACTAGTTAACATGATTGCCCCCTCACAAAGGGCTTGCTGTGTTTCAAAAGTGGCAACGTTTTATTTCACTCTGTCTTTAATTGTGCTAAGACAACTGTAGCTGTTGTAGGACCACAATTAACATCGATGCAAAAACTCATTATCATCTCACATAAACTGAAGTAATGCAACTAGGATTTCTGCTGTTTGGCAGGAGTAAATACACCATAGACCTTTCCAAGATAAAACTCTAGCAACAAGGGATGATTTGGTTGGTCAGGAAACATATATTCAATTTACATTGACAGTGCTCATTAAGCTTTGAGGTGATGTGCACCTAGAAAACTCAGCAGGATTTTGAAAGTGTCAGGCAATTCAGTTAATAACTTCAAACACACAAACTTAGAGGTACGCTTTGGACAAAACTGTAAGGCATGGTTACTTTGTGTGCTTTATTCCTGATCTAGCAGATATATTCCTTGTTATATTCAGAGACAGGTTTCCTTAGAATGAACTGTATGTGTTTATGCAGCTGTGGAATCTTAAACTGATTTAAAAATCAAAAAAGTGCTTGTACTGACCTGGGTCAAATTTAGCCAAATCTCAAAAGTATTAAAATGGAGCCCGTGATTGCAGGTTCCAGTCCTGATTAATTTATAGAGAAATTGCTGAGCTACTACTACAATTTAGAATTATATTGATAATCTTTAAGAAGCAGTTTTCAGAAAGCCCTCACAAACGTATGCTGTAATAGCTAGTGAATTATATTTTTTTGTTACAATGTAATTTGCAAACTACTATTTCCCTTCCATATCTTCTTTCCTTGAATATCTCAATAGATATCTCAATAGACACCCTTAGCAAAGTATTAATAACTGCTGAAATAGGCAAGAAACAGTGCTTTGTGACTGACCGCTGGATGTTCTTTTTACCATATGTAGGTCAATGAAACTCTTGTTAAAATTAGATTTTTCTCTAACTATTTGCTCTATTTGTCCGTATGTACCAGTATAGCTTTACTGTTTTTATGGAAAATCTCTTGACACATAAAAAGTAAGGCATGGTTCTACTGGCAGGCAAGCCAGCTTTTAAAATGCTATAATGGTAGCTAAACACAATTTTTCTGTATGTTTAATAGTGTAAAGGTGGAAGTGATAGATTCATCATAGTAGAACCCATCTCCTTGATTACCAGTGACATGAATTTTAACAGAAAATGAGAGCAACAAAATCATATAGTACAAATAGTAGCATGACATTTGACCTCAGCACAAAAGAAAGAAGTTATGTTTTCCAAATGCAAATGGAAAGCAAAATGCATTACACTTCAATACAGAAATACAATTGTGAACAATAATAGCATCTATCATGGTACTTGTCACATTAAGAAATTAACTGAGAAGAAAAATTAAGTACTGTGTATTACAAGGATATCAGAACTCTTGTGGTTTTTGCACTGAAGGATGTCTAACAGCATGTTATGATTTTTTAAAGCTATGTGTTTGAGTATCAGTCAACCACAATTTTATCTCCATGAAGCTCCATGCAGTAAAACGTTAAAATGAAATACTTTTTCACATTTGTGAGCATTTTTGGCTTTTAGCACAGTTCTGTTTCTTTTTTTTTTTCCCTCAAGATTGATTTTTATTATTTCTTCAAGGGTTAAAAATATGCTTTACATAAGCTAGAAGTCTGAGAGGAATGCGTTGACAGAATGTTTTATGCTGCAACAGTTTATACTCCATTAAGCTATCAGCATTGACAATACTCATAAGCACAGAAAAAAAAAAAAAAGACCACAAAGCTGGCCTTTTGTCAGGCCAGTACAAGTACTGATTTATTGGAAACTTGGTCATGAGGGTGGTAAAATGATCCTAGCTCTTTTCTTGCACTCCCTTCCTTTGTCACTGGCAATTCAGAGCATCCCTATAGGCTCTGCGGTGCCAAATCCTGGTTGTTGTCAGGAGATCTGATGCACTGAGTTCCTTGCGCTACATCTAATGAAAAGAAACAGAGAGGAAGAGCAAGAAATGTTCTAAACTTTATAATCCAGATCAGATGGGGACTAGAGACACTTTAATCTCCCACTCTCATTTTAAATACCCTGAAGACACAATATAGAAATGGTCATGAAGCCGAAGAAAAAGCAGATATCTTCCCTGGTTTTCATTTCATTTAATTCTTTCCCCTATTCCTGGTTGTGCAATGAGTCATAATCAAAATTGCAGAGATCAATGATTTTCTTATTAAATACATTATTTAAGAAGTATGTGCAAGTAATTTTATTCTCAGATTTGGATGAATTTTAGTGGTGCTATTCATCTGAATAACACATAGTGTTAGGCCTTCAGAATGTAGCAAGGTTTTATGTTCTAGCACATAAAAAGATCTGATTTTTCAGAGAAATGGAAGTAAAAACTATTTCCAATTTGTGGAACAGGAAAATGCCAGAAACTAATTAATCTTTTTATATATATATATATATTTCTTTATTTGTATCTGATTATTGCATAGTTACACAAAATGAAGTGAACTTCTTGGGTTTATTTGCTATTCACTTCTAAGGCTGTGCAAACAGTGACTTATTTGGGTGTTTTACATTTTTAATTCTTACTGAAATAATGAGGAGCAACTACCATTGTTCGACTGTTTGCTAGTACACGTACTTCCTTGCGCTAGGACACAACATAATGGTGTTTAGAGCTTTTGCACCCAGAATGTTCCCTAATTAATGCTCTAACACTCAGAAATCATTTGCACTTTAAATACCATATGATCCCATAAAGCAATGTCATTTGGTTGGCTGGAGCACACTTACAATATATAACTCCCTTGATGATGATTATGTGCTGTGGTCCTGATGGTCTCAGAATTCAATCGGTGATATGGGAGCTTTTTATTTCTCCATCTATGACTCTCAACCAAATGCTATAGATTCATTAGGCTGACAGATTAAGAAGAATTGTGTCATTCTATCTGTTTAGGAAATATCACAAAATATGGGATTAGACATTGACTCACTGGTAAAGCTCATATTGCATTTGCTGGCCCTTGAAGAACAAGAAGAGTATCTTAGATTTGGAAAGGAAAAGGGGAACATACTCCTTCTAGGTTTTCAAAACCACATTTGCCCTTCAAAAAGGACAGAGAGGGGAGAGGCCAGACTCATCAGGTTAGATAATGCCCTCCGTGCCTTGGGAAGCTGAGGAGCTGATACATGTTCCTTATAGCAAGGTCACAGGAACCACTGACAAAGTACATTTTGGTTTTGAAAACTGAGAAAATGGGAACGTGGCAGTGCCTGAAATCTTATTTGAGGGGCAGGGAATAACAATCTGTGTACAGGTTTAAAATGAAACTGTACTGTGCTCTAAGAGATAAGTGTCTTCTGTTCTGAAATCCAAAGGGCTCAATGGGACTCAAAGACGTTTTTAAAGAAGTTAGTCAGAAAGGGAATGTATCATTAGAAAAATACATTTCTTTTATACAAAATTGTTCAAAAATTAAATTTGACAGAATTCATACCAAATTTTCAATGAGCATCTTAATTAATAGAATACATTCTATGAAGTTGTGATAAATATTTTATATCTTTTCAATGATCTTTGTTACTGAAAATAATCTAGAGTTCTGTATTGTTTGCTCAGAGCTGCTTCAGGTCCTCTTAACATGGTTTATTAATGAGTTTCATTTTCCTAATGCCAATTTGAACAACGTTTTTTTTTACTTTAATATTACTTTTATCCATCAAAAAAATTATACTTTAAAAAATATCAAAGATACACTCTTTTTCATATTATCAAACAATATTGAAGTAGGTGTGAATCTGAGGAGTCTTTATTCTGACATATTGCCAACAGTTTTGTATGTTTTTTCTGATGTTATTTTTATGTCTCAAAGATCATACAGGATCAGTCTTATATTGTGTCCTTTATTCTTTTTTATTTTAGGTTTTGTATTCTCTATTATTTAATCTTCAGTTGCTAACATAGGAGGTGTGCCACATCTCTGATACAAGGGGCATAATAATTTAATATTCTTTGTGAGATGTGGAAAGTTCATCCCATACTTACTTGGAATTTTGACAGTAACTGTTTTGCTCCCATGTGAACAAAAACATCAGTAAATAAAAATGACCTTTTCTGCTCAGCTAAGATATAATGAAAGCAAAATATTCAGTCTACAAACACTCAGAAAAAAAATCCTACAATCCACAGTATGCCTTGTGCTTGTAATTTTCATGACAGAATTGATTTGTTATGAGACTTTTTGTATCTATAAAGAGGAAACTTGTTTCTCAGAAGCCATCTATTCCTCTATCCCATTTGTAAAAATATGCTAAGCTCCCAATAAATCAGACAGACAACTGATTTCATGGGCTAGTCAGGGTGAAAATGGCAATTTTAACATGTTATTGTAAATTAATGATGAAAATCTTTTAACACAAAAAACTCTATATGTACTAATAGCCCCTCAGTTCTACTGGAAGTAAATTTGTAATGAATATTAAGAGAGTAATGAAATTCTGACTGAGAACAATACTGACATTTCTGTTTTAAAACGTAATGGCAATTCCAGATAACCTTAAAACAATATTTTTATAAGCAAGAAATAGATGCATGAAGGTCTGCTTCTGTAGTGGATGCAAGAGTATTACCATATTAAATCAGATACTATTGCCTCAGGAAAAAGCATGTTAGTATTATCTATGACTTTTTAAACTATGTGACAACTTGATTTCCATGGTATACAGCTTTTTAGTAATTCCAGTTTAGTTAGGACTTTATCCAGTTTCCATTAAAGGCAGCTTAATCTCTTATGGGAAGCTTAAAAGAATCTGGATGAAATTGCAAGTACAAGGGTAAAACTACAAGGTAAAAAAAAAAATCTTCATTCAGAACAAATCTGAAACACATACTTAGCTCTCTGATGAAGTCTCCGCGCATACTCAAATATCATGTGTATTTATCTGTGGTAAGGCATTATGATGACTTTTTATATATGTCCCTTAAGGATTAAATGGAAAAAAAAAAAAAAAAAAACACAAAAAAACCCCCCCAAAAAACTAAGAAGGAAATCTTCAACAACTTAAAATAAGAGGTTATATAGAAATTAAGAAGAAAGACATTATGAAGACAGATATTTTAAGAACCGAGTAGCAAATGTCTAAGCTATTTTCTATTCTCCTTATCATGTCTTGCATTACATAGCTCCATTCTGGCTTTCTTCGATATATCGTGCCCTCAAATATTCAAAGCTAACTCTGGAGGAAACACTAAAGAAGCAGTCACCTCCGCCTCAGCAGTGGTATTGCTAACCTTGTTTCTCTTTGGTTTTGCTGTAATGAAAAACATCCCACCTCCACCATGACAGTTCTTCAAAGTGGTGGTCAGGAATGGTCTATGAAATATAAAAAGACAATACATTAAGAAGATATTAGTTAGTCCAGGGGGAAAAAAAAAAGGTATGTTCATTACAGACTTACAGGAAAAAGGAAAATAAATAAACATAAAAAAAAAGATTTATTTAATGTTATAGTAAAAGACCTTTATTTTCATAACTGTACACTATGTGGCAGATAAATATATACATTTTTTCATACATATTTTTGTGTCTTTTAAATAAAGCACCAGAAATTTGCTATGACTTTAGCTTAATTTTCTTATTTTTAGGAACTCTTTACTTTGTTTCATTTCTTCTTGTTGCTTTGTGGATTAACTGTCTCTGACAAGATTGTCAGGCAGTATAGTGAGATATGCTCAGAAGGCTCATAAGAGGGGTAATTCATAACTCAGTTAAACCAATGGAGCTCATGACTTACACCTTTAAATAATTCTATGTTCAGGGATGAAGATGATTGGATACATTGCCAAAACCTTTTAATCATGTTATTTATGATAACTTCTGTAATGGCGAACAGTAGAGAACTATTAAAGATGTAATACATATTTTTTAAATAGTCTCATTCCATTTTTTCTTACCTACTGTCTTATCAGATTTTATTTGCATTAAAAGATTGATAACAAATACATAGGCATTTTACAGATACATGTCAATAGTTGAACATTTTCTTAACATTTTAATTTGCAACCAGTTTCTTCACTGAAAGGGTTGTCAAGCATTGGAAGAGGCTGCCCACGAAAGTGGTTGAGCCACTATCCCTGGAGGTATTTAAAAGATGTGTAGATGTGGTGCTTAGGGACATGGTTTAGTGGTGGACTTGGCAGTGCTAGGTTAATGGTTGGACTCAATGATCTTAAAGGTCTTTTCAAACCTAAAAGATTCTATGACTCTTTAGGTCAACAAAGCCATTTATATAGAAAATATGATACATTAAAAAGTATTAAGAAAAAAAAGAATTAAATAATGAAATTAAAGACCAACAAGGATTCTCTCACATAACACAATTACCGTTGTAGTTTCAATTACTTTTACAGTATCAGTAACGCAATAGCTGTCTGTTAAAAATTTTCCATCATATATGTCATCATATACTCCTTCAAAATAATTTCCTAAATAGGTCCTTATAATATGATAGTTTAAACAAAAGCAAATGAAAATTACTGCAAAAATGCCAGAAAACAATCTGATGGAGATCCCAGAAAAAGTATAAAGAAGTATTTTGTAGTTTCCTAAATGCATAGTAGTTATAGTAAAAAAAAAAATCAAAAACATATTTGTGGATTTAACATCATAAGTAGTGCATTCACACAACCTCCTGCAAAGCTGCTGCTGTGTTTATGGGAAAGAAACAAGCCTAGTATACACACGTGTGTGCGTTGATAACATGGGGAAACCTGCTGAAGAAAATGTGATTTTTTTCAGAAAACTTCCTCCCTTTACATTCAGCCTTCCTTAAATATAGATTTTGCTTTCATTGCTCTTCCCTACCCACATACAATTTCAGGTAAGCACTGCAAAATTCAGGTGACGCTTCTGGCATCCATTTGATATAAAGGCAATCTAAAGGCAAGTGCTAAACCTGTTTTATGAGATTATGCAGGTTTGGGCTCCACTGATGGAGGTGAATCTGACAACAGCAATATCACGAGTTCTGTTTGAAAGAAAAAGGCTGAACTTTTGCTGGGCATTTTTATTTACTCCTACAGCCTCTTGGAGATAGGCATACTGTGAGATTAAGGTTTCAGAGACAGTGGTTGTTCTTCCATAGTCTACAGATAAGCAATGGTAGATAAAATAAGAAATCTGGTGTGCCACGGTCTGACCTGAGCTTTGAGCGGACTACAAAATGCTGGTAGTGACTAGTCTCAGCTTCTAGGATTCTGAGGTGGATTGCTACTAAAGTGAGGGTAAACACTGGCTTCAAGTTTCAGAAGTGATAGCTTCTCTAGGTTCCAGCCAGGCAATTATGAGGTCAGAGCAGATGGCAGAGTACCTTCAGTCCAGGGGCCAAGCATCACCCTTAGTCAGTACCCCCAGGATTCTCTTCTCAGGCTTGCTCTTCTCATTTATTACAAACAAGGGCCAGGCTTCCATTGCATCTGACTCTTCCTTGGAAAAAACATTGAGCCTCAGATTCACAGTTTATCCTTGAGGTGACACTGTTAGTAGTCCAGAAGGCTACTCTGGTCATAGGCAATTTCTCTAAAAAAAATTAAATATTTACCTTTAGCAGCTGTACAGCCTTCTTTTTTATTATTAGAAAATTTGGCCAGATAGGACTTCCATCCTTCTGAAAGAGAACAAAGACCTCTGTATCTGTTCCTGGTTCCTGTCCTCTTCCTGGTAGTGAAGGTTGCAGAAGTATCACTGCACTCTAAAGACTTTTCCTTTCTTAACTCTCCCCTGAGGTAGAGATTTTGCAAACAAAAATCTAAAGTACTACCTTGGTCCTTCTCAAAAGATTTTTGCTGTCTCAGCTGTTTCTGACCAAGTTATAGACACGTAGAGTCAAAAAGTTGTGAATCTCAGAAAGAGATCTGAAATCTAGCAAAGTCTCTTAACTGGGTGATTTAAAACAACGTTGGTGAAGAGTAGAATAGGAAAGAGGAAGTTTTAAAGTTACACTGGTCACTGTAGTCAGCAAATACAGCTCTAAATCTACCAGCAGCAAACCCTGAGTGCCTTTCAGAGCAAATGGCAATCCTCCCTGTGACAATGATGAGATTTACAAGGTGACATTATTAGTCTGTGTGAAGGCTTGAAATTCACTGTAACACATGAAAGCGCTCCCACATCACTTATGCTTTTAAAGAACTTTTATGTTCTGAAAACAGTAACCAACAGGATAAAAAAAACAGTATTAGCCTGCAAGGAAGGAGGTAAGGGAACCACCATATTGTTTCACTAATGAATACGCAGCATGAGCAATTCTAAAAAAAACAGAATGGAAGAAATGAGTGTGTATTCAGTCTGTCTGCAGCCTGATGCAGAAACAACAGCAAATGTACTAAGGTCTTATCTTCTGGCACTGAATTAAGTGTCTTCCCCACACTCGCTGTACAATACATAAGTGAGAAATTGGTTGCTATACTCCTGCTATAGATCAGTCCAACTTTACATGGGAAAAATGAATTTCATCCTTTCCACATGTGGGCAATTTGTTCCATTACTTTACTGTTTTCTAAAACATGGAAATCTTCCCCCCCCTCCCTCTTTCAGACATTTTCTCCTACTCCCATTTCCCTCACCCCAACAGTTTTCTGTGTCTGAGACTATTAGAATTCCTTCCATGAGCCTGGTAGGAATAGTCAACAGCCTCTAAAGAACTGCTATCTCTGGCATTGTTATAAATCTCTGAAGTTCCTCCCATTTATCTTAGGCAACATAAACTGAACTGCAGTAACTTGAGTTTTTTCCTATGTTTTCAATGATTCCCTGAACATTTCAGATCATTTAGAACCCAGAAGTCTAACACTGTGGTTGAATTCGTAAAAGGGTTTCACAATTTTTTGCCCGTTAATTGTAATTCTACTTGTTAAAATGTAGGCAATAAATTCATGCATCAGATACAAAATGACTACTTATTTGTGTCAGGAAGGAATTTACTCCCTATTGTGCATGCCATTTACAACATTTACACAATTTGTTAGATTAGTTGTTAAGCATTTGGAGGTGGGCACTTCTCATGGAAGCACAATTCCAAACAATATCCAATATCCAAATATTCCAAACAAAGTCTTGGACTTCAGTTCTGTGGTGATTCACGGCAGTTTAAACATAAAATGGCCAAAATGAGTGGGACAAAGGTTCACTTACTTGAATATCTTGTATTTAGCACTGATTACAGATAAATGCCTAAGGAAGAGAAGAACTGTGTATGGCACTTGCTTTCCTATCCTCCAACTTACTTCCATTTGCATTGTAATATCCATTAATTTAATCACCCCCAGTGGATCTCTCCAACATAAAGTTGTCCAGTTTCCCCTAGAACACAACATAAGCTAAAATATCAACGTCGACAGGAATCAACAAATTTCAGCATGAACAAATATCATAGGCCTACTATTCATTCCTGAGAAAAAGAACTCCTTCTATTTGTTTTAGATATAGCTACTACGAGCTCTTTTGATGTCCTTCAGTATTTAAATAAAAAAAAAAAATGTATCAAAAGCATTTATGCCTGTCCATGCCACTCATGGTTACAGACAGCTGTGATAACTCCCTCAGGCATCTTTTTTTTAGGAATAAATAGTATACTTCCCTCCCTCTTCCCTCAGGTGAACAGACATTCCTCATATAAAAATAATTATAAACTTGATAATCCTTATTCTCTGCACCAAAACTTTTTACTATATGCTTGTAAAAGAAGGGAGAGAGAAGCAAGAGGGCCAAAAAGCTAGAACTGTATACTGTAATCAATATATCGGTAGAAAATGGATATATAGAGTAGCGTGGTCTCTGTTTTGATTTATGTTCCTTTCCCGCTGATTTCTAATATGATTTTTTTTTCCAATTGCTCAACAGGATCAGACTTTCCTATAAAGTTTTTGTGACTCCAAGGTCTCACGTCTTAATGGAAATGATCATCTCAGCACCTACCATTTTGTATGTACGTTAGGATTGTTTTTTCCCTGACATGCATCATGTCACATTCACTTGTACAAAATTTCATTAGTCATTTTATTGCCCCGTCAATCAGATTCAAAGAAGTTACAATGTTTTATACAAGGAACCTTTACCTCCACTGCCAAAAAAAGCCTTGCTTTAGCAGCATACTTTGTAAATTCACGTGTGAACTTTACCTCTTACACTTTGGCTGCTCTTTTGTTACATGCTTCTGTGACCAACTTTATCGAAAATCTTTAAGAAGTTCAACAAGATCACTTGTTCTTTCACTTCCTCAGAAAACTGAAAGTTTTGTGAAGCTTTACAAAAAAGAGGTCAGTTCTCCATAAGTAGATCAAATTTACCTGAGTACCTGTCATTTACTATAGTTTTACTAATTTGCCCAGTACAAATGTACAGTGTTCCCCCATATTTTCCCTAAAACTTATCTAAAAAAGTGACACCACATTTGTCACTCTGCACTCGTGTTAAGGGATTTTTAAGGAGGAGATGACACACAACTACTATGATTCAGTTTGGAAGCTTTGTATAAATACCATTCAGTCCTGATATTTGCTAGCATTTGTTCTGTTTGAACCACAATCCCTTCCACAACTTCTGTTTCAGACAGATCCCCTAACAAGTTGCCCGCCAAGAAAAATTCAAGCATGGGAATCTTCTGTTTCTTTGTGAATGCTAATGCAAAGGGTTCCTTTTGCTTCTGTGTAGTAGTTTTATCTCCTCTGAGTGTTTGGTTTTTTTTTTTTTATACCTTAAACATCAATAAGTCCTACAGACTGCTGGAAGGCTTCCTGCTTCTGACTTGTTTAAAGATTTATTAGCAGGTTTTTTCCTTCAGTTAGCTGTTCCTCAAATTCTTTTTGGCTTCCTTTAATGTATTGGTTTTACACTTAATCTAGCAGTGTTTCTTGTCCTTTTGTTTCATTTTTCATTTTTTTCATTTGGACTTGAGCTCAGTTTTCTGAAGGAACACTTCTTGTATGTAATAGCATCTCTTTTCCTTCCATGTCCTCTCT
This sequence comes from Larus michahellis, assembly GCF_964199755.1. Classification (NCBI taxonomy): domain Eukaryota; kingdom Metazoa; phylum Chordata; class Aves; order Charadriiformes; family Laridae; genus Larus; species Larus michahellis. The sequence goes on from NC_133897.1 coordinate 83,860,252, forward strand.
CCTCTCTGAAAACTTCCTGTATAGTTGGTGTTATTTGCCCTGGGTTTCCAATATGGCATTCTACGGTAGTCTCCACGATGCCAGTAGGGTCTAATTTTCTCATCTGCTTCTTAACAAGCTCTCTCGTTTTTATGTAGTCTCCCTTGTAGCCTAATAAATACCCAGGCAGTATCAGCAGCCTAAGTGCATAATCAGTAATACAGATCAAATATTAATTTTTTTCTATTTAGGGCTGTAATTTCATTTCATACATGGTATGATACTCATTTAGATAAGTAGTTAATTAGTATGATTTGATTTTAAGATCTTTTAACACCTGATAAATACTCTTCCATCACCACTATGGCTGATACTGTTATCCTGATGTTCCAGTGTCACACCAATTTGCAGTATTCCACCAAGTTTCCCATATGCCCCATATGTCAATATCATCATTTGGGAGTAAACATCCAAGCTTCCCCACACAATTATTTAAAAATCTCGCATTCATGAAGAAGCATGCATACTCTTGCATTGGTTCTCCTTTTGCAAACTATATAAACAGGATCGTATTTTTACCTATTTCATTATTTCCATTCTCTGACATATATTTCATTTAAGCACAACAAATATTCATTTCTTCATCTATAACAAAAGCTCCATCCCAAGGCACGTAGTCTTCTGTATCTGCTTGCTGTTCCCCGATCTTCATGTAATATATATATGGAAGATGGGAAAAAAGTCTTTGTAAAACATTCTCTTCACATGTATGTAAACATGCCGAAATAGAAGAGTAAAGAATGGCTTCTGTGTTTAAGAACAAGGAAAATCAGAAACACCTCTGAAGACTTTTTTTTAATTTTCAAGTATTTTCAAAACTATTAGAAATAGCTACGTGTGTGCATGTGTGTGTATATCAGTATTTTGATAGCTTTACAGTCATTACTCTTTCCGTAAAGCGTCACACACAGATTATTTGGTAGCAGTGGTCCAAAATAAGGAAATTCATTTTCCAATATCTCTGCCTAACTGCCTCAAGAGAAATTAAGACCTTAAAAGTAAGTCCTGCAAATACTAACATTTCTACTTTCCTTTGTTCTACTTATGAGTACTCAAGCCAATTCTACAGAAAATTTAAGAGGAATTCACTTCTCCAGCCCTTTTCCAAAAAAGAATTAATGGTGTCGGAAATATTTTTAATGGAAAGAGGCCTACTTCACTTACCTGAAATCTGTGAGTTACATGACTGACTTGTCCTAATTAAATAAAAATGACAAAGGAAATAGTTATGAAACCTTTTTCAAAACCATATTTGTTACTTGGTCTTAAATGGCAAGCAAGTGACTTGACTAACAGCCTTGAACCACTGTTATAATACTATACCAGTATAGGTCACACTGGAATGCTGCCAATCATCTGTCTCTTATTTTCTAATTCACTTTTATAATAAAACTAATATGTGCGAACCCACAGATGCTAAAGCAATTTTAACAAATGTTCATGCATTTATAGTGAAAACTTCATATAGGCTGTCAAATTATATATTCCATTAGGTTGTTTTTTAATGTCTGTCTTTATTAAAAGTGCATTAAAATGAATGAGGGTAAAAGACGATGTTCACTGAACAATTAGGCTGATTTAAGCGTGCCTGACAAGGCTCTAGAAAAAAAAAAAAAAAAACAAACACCAAACCAGCAACTCAGTATGCCATTGCATACACATATCATAACAGATTCAAATACACACTAAAATGCATTTCGAAAATGACTACACATACTGAAAGAAACAATAACAGTTCATATCCTTTAACTAATATCCATACGAAGCGAACAAAACCAGGTTAGCATATGTTGGGTGAAACTGTGTCACTGTTAAATAACTTGCTATAACATGTGAGTTTTTAAAAGAACTTACTACATCTGTAAAGGCAATTATTCTACTGCATAATGAAGCAAAATGAACTTGTAAAATATTATTACAGTAGTTGTAAATGGTACTACTGTCAGTACTGTACTATGCCGCTAATTATGTTCAGATAGTAATGATTATTCTACCTGTGCAATGAGGGTGTTTCTAGTATGCTAATAAGTTGAACCATTTGTTATGAAAATCAAGATGTAAAATTATGAAGTGAAGAATTAGCCACATTTTAATCATATTCTACAATTGCCTTGGCTTTTGGAACACGTCGTCCAATAGTACAAAGTTAGATTCTTCTTCTGTTGGGTCATTACATCACTGATTTGGGATACACCAAGCAAGAGAGCTAATGCAAAGTAATTGCAACAGAATGACTTTGCTAATACTCTAATATTAACTGTAAGCCATTACATATGGAACACATATGTACCATGTAATAAATAGGTTAAAAATTTCTGAGCACAGACACAATTGTGTCATAATAGAATATTTTAGCACTGTCTTGCCCAATCTGCATTTGAAATGCTCACTAAATATTTAGTATTTGCTTGTAAAGAAAGATAGATTTCCAGATTTCAGGTTTTGTGCTGCTTGTAGCTGAGATCAGTATAAAAGATTAATTTGCTTCTCTGTTTTATAGTCCTGTATAACATATCTGAGACATTACAGATTTGAGAAATAGATAAGTACCTTATTTATTTTTAAGTACATTATTATTAAGTTCAATTTCTTTGTAAGTGGATAGCATTCTGAAGTGAGAATATTAGGCATCTGTTTATGAAATATTAAAATAATGGGTTTCTGATTAATTGTAATATCTGACATTAATTTTATTCCCATTGCTGGCATAGGATTAAACTATACGAACACATGGCACATGGTGACACAGTTAGATATACCCACATGGTTAGTTCTATTTCCCCAACTCTGCAGATTTTTCCCCATTCCTTTCATAAATCAAGAGAATCCAAGAAGCACGGGTGTGGGTAAGCCTGCCTTAGAAAATCTTGGGTCAAAAAATAAATGTTATAAGAGCATTGTATAAAAGTGCTAAACTTTATTTACTCTAAAAAAGAATATAATTAATATTGATGGAAATTATTCTACAAGTAAAGAAATTTTCCATCTGTTACAAGCTCATGTAACACAAAATCTTGTTATAGACTTAAAAACAAAAAGGATTTCCCCAGAATCCTTGGATGAAGCAAGTACTACCTAGGGATTTAAATTCTCCTCCTTGCAGGCAGTTTGTCCAAGACCCTCTGTAATGTTCTTTAAAAGATTATAGAAATTTGCCCAATCACAGCACATAGGTGGCTCCCCAACCAAATGCTCAGATAAAAAACTTCAGTCTGTTCTTACTGCGACTCTGCTAGGATATTAATATAACCGCATCTTTTAATTTGCATAAGCTAATCAGAGGAAGAGTTGTTACTGCAGTTTTTCTTTGCCCAGATCAGGAAAGTCTACATGATATTCAGTTTATTAAGGGATTATTAGTGAGTCTGCCTCTGGTGTTTATGAATAGCTTTCCATCCTCTCTTGTTCTACTTGTTCTACTACTAACTCCATCTTTAAATCTTTATTACCAGGCCTAAGTTGCATGGAAAGCTTGTTCAGATCCTTTGCACTTCTGTGTGTTTCATCTCTAGTTTTTCACATATAAATAAGATAATGCACTGGGCTCCAAAGTAAAACTGGTATAATATTTTTACTCAAGAATTTCCAAGGTCTATGACACAATAATTCCATATGAGAAACTGCAGAAATCTTACCATTCTAGTATCATGGTATATAATTCAGTATATCATATCTAATCATTTGATGAAAGAGAGGATTATTTATTTTTAAAGCAAGGGTAGTTCTTGGCTTTCCTTTTGTTAATTAAGTGCGAAGATGATTCTGTACAAATTTTCATTGTCACTACTGAGCAATATAGTTTTGCAGATTTTTTTTTTCTCTCTCTTATTTCATAGTTTTTGAGTTACCTATTTTCTTGCTTTCACAGGAAAAATTTTAGGATGTACTGAGAGATGTATTTTTTAAAAGCAACAATGTAGTAGATCAGTTTGACTGAGTGGTTTTACTTATGGTATTCATTGGTTCAGCATGAAACACAACACATCGCTTAAATTGTATTCATTAAAGGGTCTGCACAGAAGTTAAATAGCCCTAGGGGAGTGGAACTATTTCTTGAAACTAGTCAGCCTATCAATCTTAGAAATATCAACAACCCAGAAGAATTCAGTGTGTCTATCAAACAAAATTCTCTGAAAGTGTATTAAAAAGCAAAACAATTCCAGTCTTATCTATTTTATTTATTGGACACTGGTAGTTTGTTTTGAAAAAAAGATGAACAGAAAAAACACATTTGTAGATCTTCCATTCCTTGCCCTGCCCTGCCCTACCCTCTCGCTGCATTCACACATACCATATTTTACATCAAGAACATCCTTTCCTCCCTCTCTTGCCCCCTTTTTAGAATTCTAGTAGATAGTTTTCATTCTTATAATTTATAATGAATGCTGATCAACACATACGCTTCTCAGATGGTCACAGACTAGTCACTAGTTGAGTCTGTTCACCTATTAAGTATTTCCTATCAGTAAACTACTTGGAAAGTGTTGATGGTGACCTGCTATTTTTACTTCTACTGGTCCCTTAAAGCATGGAGATTCCATAAGAATGCAGAACATTGAAAGATCTGGAAACACAGGTTACTGTAAAATCTCCATTATTAATGAAGAAAATATATAATTTTAATTAGTGAAAATAAAACCTGTCTACATTAATAGCATTTGAAATAATTATTCTTTCTCATTACTTTTAATTACTTTTTTAATTTTTATTTTTTTAATTTTAATTTTTCACCTGCTGAACAATATCAGTCAAAAAATTGCAGCTAAAATTTTCTGTATAAAGGCCTTGCTGCCTAAATTTAAGTATATCGAAGTGTTTTGCTAATAGGGAATAGGGTTATATATGTGTTTTGTTGGTTAGGCAAGACTTTTCTTGAGAGCAGAATTTTAGTTCAAATTAAAAAAGGTAGGGTTCATTTTGTGTCAGAATTATGAGAGTGGCAGAACTCAGAAAAAAATGCAGGAAAAAGTAAGATTCAAGATTTCATCTTTACAGACATACACTGGAGATAACTTCATTGAACTTAAAACCACTGAGTGGGAAATGAGAATTCAGTAAGAAGACTTTAAAGAGAGGTAACTTTCAAAGAAAACTGGAAAAATTAAAAGCTTTCCCATTTTCAAGTTGCTAGTAGATAGGTTTAGCTATTTTCTGAGAAAAAGCAGGACTTATCAACCCTAAATCTAGTGCATTTCCAAGCATCAGTGATTCAGGACCTTGGAAATAAAATGGATGATCTGCCTTTTGAGTACAGTATTTTCAAATGTTGTGCCTGTCGCTGTTTACTTTCATTGCAAAATGAAATAAAATCGTTAACCAGGATCTGATTTACAAAGTTTGAAGAGACCCTGAAAGCTGCCTCCAATGTGCCTTTCAGAACTGAAGGTATCCATCTCCAGCTGTCCCCAACTTTTTCCCCACCAATGTTTCTCACACTAAAAAAGGTTGTGGCATCTTAACATGAGACTCAGTAAAGGAAAGGACAAGTATGTTTTCTGAAAATACTTTCGGAAGAAAGTGATTACAGGTTGATGACAGCTGGTTATAAGAATACATTTTTTGTCAGAACCTGTTGAATTCCACCATTAAGTAGCTGAAAAAACAGTGTTACTCTGTAATTATTTTTTTTTTTACTGTAATTCAGTGTAATTTCAGTGTTACACTGAAAAATCAGTGTTACAGATATCTGTAGTATTATGAACACAGACATGTGTGAATAGGGTATGAGAGAATAAACTGACTACTCTTTTGGGAGAACTAAATGTTTCCACAGGTTGCTACGTATTGCTCACATATGCAATCTGATAACATCACTGTTTAGCCCGTAAGGCTATTCTATGCTGTGAGAAATCATTTCACCAGGGGAAAAAAAAAAAAGACTCTTATGTAACTTCATTTCATTGTACTTCATTGTCTTGCATGTTCACAGAAATTCTTAGCAAAAGAAATATCCTTAAAGAAGTCCCATTTCTGCCCTTGCTCCCAAGACCCCAAACCCCTTGCCCTTCCATGTTGCCTAGGCGTCTTCATCATTTGTATCATTCTAGTGACAACACTGCTCATATCCTCCATTGCACTGTTTTTACCAGTTCTTAAAAAAACATTTTTCTGTGTCATGTATTTTCTGCCTTAATGTGCTGCTTCAATAAACATTCCGATATCATGTCTCTTCATGCTGCAACAGAAAGAAGTGTTGCTTCTTTCTTCCTCCTGTGTAAGAAGAAAGATGACGGCATCAGCATTTATTTCAGGTTATAAAAAAATATGTTGTTTTTTAAAGTCTATGTAGACATAACCTCATCTCAGATACAGTCTGGGAAATCCCTACATCTTTTAAGCATCAAACTTGAAGCAATCTTTCTTCACATTTCTCTTCTTTGCCTAGCACAACGTAACAAGAGGCACACTATATTTTGATCCTGTATACAGTTCTACAACAGTTGATCCAAATACTTCTCCTCTGTAATGGGTTTATTCTATTTATTTAAGAAACTGATTCCTTATCTTTTAAATTATTCACAAGAGCAACTGTCTTTTTGGTCTATAACTGCACAGTGTGCTTTATATAAGGTCTTTATGACTCTCATATCTTAAAAGCATGACGCTGATATGCCTATTAATAACCATTTCAAATCCTTTTTCATCCCTTTGTTCAATTGAATTTTGTCACATGCATTTTGCTAAACTGCCATTACTTTTTCAGTAAAGCCCTTTAGATAAAAGTACCTATTAAAATTTGAAAAAATCTTGTTTGTCCTATTTCTGTGAAAACAGAATTTAATTTTTTTTGAAATGGAAATAATGTTGAGAAGTAATGATTATTTTTATTTTAACTAACTTTTTCTAGGAACTTTATAACAAAAGCATTTTCTTATTTTCCTATAAAAATATTTTCTTATTTTTATTGGTTTTTAGATAAAATTTATAGACATATATATATATATATAGATTTCCAAATAGTTTTCTCTACTTGACTGTTAAAATTTGAGGTGTGATAAACTCTTCGGGAAACCATGAGAAACGAGATGTGTAAGTCTCTCTGTTTCATACAGATGAAAATGACCATCATACAACATCTCCCACTCTACTCAGCACTTGTCAGGCTGCGCCTGTAGTACTGCGTCCGGTTCTGGTCCCCACAATTCAAAAAAAGACGCTGACTGGAGAGGGTCCAAAAGAGGGCCACAAAGATGATCAAAGGGCTAGAGAACCTGTGCTGTGAAGAAAAACTGAAGGAGCTAGGTAGAAAAGATGTCTCAGGGGGACCTCATCACAGTACTCCAGTACTTAAAGGGTGGCCAAAAAGAGGAGAGAGGCTGTCTCTTCACATGGCCACTTGGAGAAGACAATGGGTACAAGTTGTACCTGGAGAGGTTTCATCTCAATGTAGCAAAGAAATTTTTTGCAGTGAGAACATCCTCAGGGATGTGGCAGAGTCCCCATCACTGGAGGTTTTCAAGATGTAGTTGGACATGTTGCTAGATAATCTCATCGAGGCAACGTTACCCAGGAAAGGTTTGGCCAGAAGATCTTTTGAGGTTCCTTCCACCCTGGGCTGTTCTATGATTCTGTGGTTATATAATAAATTGATTGGTATTTAAAAAAAAATTCTTATGTTAGAGTAAATGTTTTAAAGGAATAATTAGAAGAATAATTAGTAAAGCCAACTGCATACACACCATAAAACTGTTATAGCAAACCCCATCTTTTAGAGCTGGTGAAGGAAGAACATGGCTTAACGGGCCATTCTTTGCAAGTACACAACCATGAGCATTAATATACCCACCAAAATCAAGAGGTGCTGGGAACAGACAAGCTTCAGAAATCCATCCTGTCTATCTGCTTGTGAGGGAGTGGTTAGTAGAGAAATGGATATTACTTTTCCTACTGTAGGAAAATACAGCTTCTTTTTCATTACGTATGAGGTAAACGTATTAGGTAAAAGAATAAATTTTCTTCCAAGAAAGGAGAAAGGAGTCAGTAGTAAGAAGGTCGTATTTTGGATAAGTACCAAAGGAGAAAACTAATTCCTGTGTTACCAAATAAATAAGAAATGAATACTACATGCATCCAATAATGTGTGAATGTGAGCTTAGACAAGTACAATAGTTCAATCCCCAAATGTAATCAACAGTTGAAGATGTGTTAACGGTACTCATCAAAATACAGGTTCACTAAAACACCTGTGAAGTTTAGCTCTGGTGAATTTGTATTAGATTTTCCTTTGCTGTTCTACTTCCCCAGTTTCCCAGATAAATAGAATCTGAAATAACAGCTTTTGTGAATTGCATTATAGTTTATAAAACCTTCATTCTCTATCAAACTTGTAGTTATTTATTCAGTTTAGAAAATGATCCTGTTCTAAAATTGCCAAGGATAAAAATCCTTGATGCATCAAAGAATATTTAACAACCAATATGCTGAATTTAGAAAACAGACTGGCTTTATATATAATACCTGTTATGAGGTTTATTTGAATATTATGTTGAGAAAATGTGACGTGTTTGCTAAGTTATATATGATAAAATGAAACAGTTTCTTGTATGTTCTTAGTAAAATACTATATTTTACTATGTTGGACAGAAAAACTATATAGTTTAAAAAAGAAGTGGATAATGATGTGTACATTGTGAAGAAAAAATGATCAGGAGTCAGAGCATTAGAATGACAGTAAACTGAAAGATAGTGTTCAAGCAAATATATTAGATATTTCTGTAGATACCTGTATCTACTTCTGCTGAAAGACAATGTCTTTCCAGTGTCCTGGAAGACAATGTATGTGATCAGGTTTTTTGCAACTAAGATTGTCCTAATGGATTTCTCTGCCTTCTCATCTGTCATTACCCCCAGCCTCACAAAGTTTTCCAGCCATGCAGTCCTTTGTATTACTTTCATGTTCTTTTCTATCTCCCAGTTCACCACCATTTGTTAGATCTTATCTTTATTCCTCCCACGTCCCCATAAGCTGCTTGCTCGTCCAATCCAAAACTCTATCCAAGCACTTTTTTTTTTTTGGTCCTGATATAGTCTCTTCCAAGCTGAACTTCCTGATATAGCTTCCCTTCTTTCAGCCTGTTAAAAATGACACTAGCAAAGTCACTCTCTGACTGCTGTTTTGATCAGATTTGGCTTTTTCTCATACTTTCACCAGCAGACTCACACAGAGTATGTCATGTTCAGGCTCTTCATTTTGTGTGTTTTAAGCTTTAAGTAAGTTATAGCTTTGGTCTAATTTTTCTGCATTGTCTCTTTTTACCTCTTCTGTAACTACATGCACTGCTTGTACCCCTTTATCTTTTGATTCTATGTCTTTGCCTTCTCCTTCTCATTCTGCCTTGAGCTGGTCTGCTAAGATTTCGTCTTTTTCTTTTAAAGGGAAATCGCTTTTTCAAATGCAATGCATAAATGTAAAATCTTCTCTCAGATAAATGCTGGTCATTACTACTAATAAAACTGTGGGCTCTTTTCCATGGGCTGGAGCTTCCTTCAGAGCATACGTGCCTGGTTCGGCATGGAGTCCTCCACAGGCTGCAGTGTCAATACCTGCTCCACCGTGGTCCTCCATGGGCTGCGAGGGGACAACCTGCATCACCATTGTCTTCACCACGGGCTGCAGGGAAATCTGCTTTGGTGCCTTGTACACTTCCTCCCTCTTCACTGCCCTTGGTTGGAAGTTGTTTCTCTCATATTTTCTCACTTCCCTCTCATAGCTCCTCTGCAGCATTTTTTACTGTTTCTTAAATATGTTATCACAATGGTGTTACCAATGTCACTGATTGGTTCAGCTTTGGCCATCTTTGACTCTGTTTTGGAGCCAGCTGAAACTGGCTGCATCCGACATGATGGCAGCTTCTGGTGCCTGCCCACAGAAGCACCCCCTGCAGCCCCCGCTTCCTCCCCCAAAAACCTTGCCATGCAAACCCAATGCAGCAGAGCACTGACACGAGGTCAAGGGAGGTGATTGGTCTTCTCTGCTCTGCCCTTGTGAGACACATCTGGAGTCCAGGCTTGGGCTTCCCAATACAAGAGAGACATGGACTTAATGGAGTGAGTCCAGTGAAGGGCCACAAAGGTGACGAAGTGACTGGAGAATCATACGAGGAAAGAATGACAGTTGGGACTATTCAGCCTGCAAAAGAGGAAGCTCAGGAAGAATCTAATCAATGTGTTTGAATACCTGATGGGAAAGACAACAAAACTTCCCAGTGGTGTCCAGTGACAGGAAAAGAGGCAACGGGCACAAATTGAAAGACAAGGCAATTCTATTTAGACATAAGGAAAAAAAATTACTGTGTGGGTGATCAAACAGTGGAGCAAGTTGCCCATAGAGGTTGTGAAGTCACCATCCTTGGAGATATTTAGCATCCGACTGTGCATGGCCACGTGCAATCTGCTCTAGTTGATTTCCATAGACACCTTCCAACCTCAACCATTTTGTGTGGTTCTATGTGAAATTTACTCCCATATTTGTTCCCACACCCGGCTTCCTGCTGCATTTTGTTTAGTTTGCTGTTCTTTCTCTCCCCAGCTATCTGCTGACTATTGTGTTTACAGGTTGTTTTGCAAGAAGAATTAATAGAAGCTAGATTCCTAGGTAACTGAATTTGAAAGAATTGCCTCATATCCTTAAAATCTAAACCCTCAGAGTCTTGCGATTGCTGTACCAGTTAATAATAACAGCAGTTCTTCCTGGCAAGAGCAAACAAGCCATAATGTTGGCTTCTGTTTCTTCTCTAGGCTTTTCTGGCACGACAGTGGTCTCTAATATCCAAGCAATTGCGCATTAGTAAACCTGTTGGGCACTTGTTAAACTTTAGGCCTTTTGCCATTATATTTGCTTATTTGCAGATCTTTGGTGTTTTTGCCAATAAGAGCAGCTAAGCTGCATTGTTAGATGTAGTGTACTCAGGTCTGATTCTGCTTTTAACTTAAACATGAAATCTTTCTGAATAACTTATGTCTGGCCTGAGTTGCCTGGTGCTATGACCTACAGGGAAGAAAAGTATGACAGGCTAGACTCAACAACAAAAAACTCCTCTGTAAAAGTTAAAAAAGAGGAAAATAATTATAATTTTCACATAGGATAGAAAAAAATGTTGGACTTTATGGAACTCCCTCACAGTTCTTCATCCAGTCTTGCAGTGTAAGGGCAAACAAGAAGGTGAACGAATGGTTCTCTTAACACCCTTTCATCTCCTAGCTCCTGGCCCTTTAGGCCAGCTGCAATTTCTAATTCTGACTGCAGCAGAACAGCTCCTCAGACTGCTGTACCCCAGTGTACCCAAGAGCCACTGGTGACTGTATTTTTTCATACTGTAAAATCAAGCACTGAAATTGAGTGAGGTAATATATCTCAAATTTTATTTGAATTCTACATTACTATAAAGTAAGAAGGAGGTGTTTATTCATACAGTACTGTAACAGAGCAATAGATAATAATAATTTATATATATATAGGTAGCCAGGAAAAATACATGCAAGTTTACTGCTCACTTCATAATATCTTAATTCCTACTTGGACTCAGTCCTTTTTGGACTCTCTCCCTTACCCAGCTGATTATAACTCTGTCAGCAATGAAACCACAGAGCCAGATTTTCTTTGTAAACTAATAGTACAGCTATTTCAGATTTAATGATCCAATCTTTTCTGTGTTTAACATCTAATTTTTATATAACCTTTCAGAAGTATTGTAGCATCCTACTACAAGAAAGACATGGACGTGCTGGAAAGTGTCCAGAGAAGGGCCACGAGGATGATCAGAGGGCTGGAGCACCTCTCCTATGAGGACAGACTGAGAGAGCTGGGGTTGCTCAGTCTGGAGAAAAGAAGGCTCTGAGGAGACCTTATAGTGGCCTACCAGTATCTTAAGGGGGCCTACAAGAAAGCTGGTGAGGGACCTTTTAGGATGTCGGGTAACGGTAGGACTAGAGGGAATGGATTAAAACTAGAGATGGGATGATTCAGACTGGACGTTAGGAAGAAGTTCTTGACCATGAGGGTGGTGAGATACTGGAACAGGTTGCCCAGAGAGGTGGTGGAAGCCCCATCCCTGGCAGTTTTTAAGACCAGGATGGACGGGGCTCTGAGCAGGCTGATCTAGTGGAAGGTGTCCCTGACCATGGCAGGGGGGTTGGAACTAGATGATCTTTAAGGTCCCTTCCAGCCCTAACAATTCTATTATTCTATGATTAGTTAGACTAGCCATATTAACATAGGTGTAGTCACTTCTTTCACAATGTCCTATACATCTTGCAAGTGAAAATTTTTATCACATTTCTTAAGATATGCTTTTTACTCTTTACTTCATAAAGAGATTACAGTCATAAATATGAAGAAGCATTTTAAAGATGTAGAACATTTCATGTGTGCATCTATCTCAATTGTATTCTTAAGTCTCTTGAACTGGAAAACACAGCACTTCATTTTTATATATATCAGTCTTACAAAAGATGGCTAATATTTCCCCCAGTGCAAATAAAGACTAAAATAAAATGGTCATAGTATATAAAAACCAGTGGACCCTTTGCAGAGTAAGACAGCTAAGTTTACATTATAATGTGAAAGGACCTTTGTCTTATGACACTTATGAGGAATTACTAAAGATTACTGTAACTTCTAGGCCTCCAGCTCAAAGTCTTAGCTTTCTGTTTGCTGATTTGTTATGAAAAACTACAGATAAGTATAGGATGTGCTGTATTTTCACACAAAAAAACCCAAAAGTGTAAAATAATTCCACATGTAACAATAAATATCATAATGGTTGTTTTTTTAAAAAAAATAGTCAATCATTTGGAAATAAAATAAAGACTTGTTTTCAAATATATATTTTATAGACATAGATATTGTCTGATATACTTTGATCTCCTGACAATAAATGCAGCAAGGAAGAATGACAACCTTACAAGCACAGAGACAATCTCTTGAGAACTGCTTTACCATGGATTAATATTTTTCTTTAATCACATAATGGAAGTATCTACAGGTCCACATATGCAAGATCATTTGCGGTTAAAAGGCAGGGCTTCATAAAAGCAAACAAACAAAACCCCACCATCTAGGCCAGATGTAAACACAGTGGCCTCATTTTTACAGGTCCTAAGCATTTGCTTCTTCCTCTGAAAGGAGCTGGTGCCAACATTTACAGAAGCCATACTTGTTGGTGCCTAATTTTAGGCACATATGTGAGAACATTGGCTTTCACATTTTTCAAGTAACAGAATGCAGGCTGAACTTCTAACCTCCTATTTTGCTCTGGCAGCTACAATGAGCATACAAATGACACTGTATGATACTTCAGCACAGACACACAGCATTGTCTCTGAACATCGGGTTTATTTGTTAGAGTTAGGATCCAAGACAAAGAAAGTCAAAATAGAATTATGTATTGGTCTAGCGCTCAAGTTTAAAGTTGATATTTATTCCTCTTTTATCGCAGAGCAATATTGCAAAAGCAGGACAAAGGCCTGAAATATATTCAGGAATACAGTGTGTGTTCTTCAAACAGAGGACTGTGAGAGCAGACAAGAACAGTAAAATTTTCCACTTCTTTAGATTTATTTGGGATATTTTTAAGCAGTAAGATAAAAATTGATACTTTCAGAAAAGCAAGGCTTTTTAGGAATAATATCACAATAAAGAATTATTATTACTGTGAAGAAAAAAAAAGTGTACAAGTTAAGAGCTTCCCCATATTTTGATGTCAGGAGGAGACAGTCATACTCTAAACTAAGGTTTTAAAACTCATAAGGAACCCTAGGTTTAACTTTTGTGGTTTAAATAAAAGATACTTAATTTAGCACAAGGTACTCCAAAAGGCTTCTCAGGATACCACTCAAAAATCACTTCTCATTAACACCATATTAGAGGCTTGTACGTAAATGTGTTGAATATAATTGGGAAGAGAGTAATTTTTGGTTTTATTTTCTCGTTTTCCACCTTTTCTTACTCAAAGACTATATTATATCATCCTTCTCAATATTTTGGTCTTCAATTATTTTTTTTTTAATTTCTTTGTAATTTGTTTGACTGGTACCTCTTACAGAATATGTTGACGATAATCTGTTTTGATCAGTCATTTATTACACGTGATACATTTCTGTGCCCCAGGTAGATTAGAATCGTACTCATCATGCAATTTCTGGATCGTGATGTTTACAATTACAAGTGCAGTATTAATTTTACTCATTATACTGTGAGTTTTACGTATAGTATTCATTAAACTAATCTTCACAAGAATAAATGTGGAAAATGTTATGCAGAAATACAGCAGTGGAAATTTTTTAATCAGATTTGCTAACATGCTCACATAGAAAATGAAATGTGGAATGATCAAATATCCTGCTGGTTATTTTTAGCTTTCCTAATTAACTGGTAATGATTTATAGACATTTTAACATGGCTTTTTATGCCAAAAGAGTATTTCAAAAGAGCTACCATCACACAGAGACCACTTACCAAAATAATAAAAAGTTTGTATTCACTTGAGTTCACACTGGCCTCTTTTCAAAAGTCTTTATCAAATCAAAACTGGATGAAATCAGTGAGAGCTCTTGGCTATTAAGAACCCTTATGTTGAAGCTACTTGTACTGTTTATCTTTACATAGGGAATAAAAACATCTTCTATCAAAGTCAGTTCAGAATAAACCAATGTCTGTAGGAAAAGCAGGGCTACCTTCTCTACCCCACAATGGACATTGTGTCACTTAGATCTGCTCAATACTAAGGGAATAAAAAATGTCCAGACAATGTTAATTTTGTAGGGCATCGAGATTTTTCAGCTTGCCTCAGGCAAGGAAAAGCTATTCCATAACAGAATATTTTAAAGTCTGTCTTAGTGGAGAAAAAACAGCTTTCCGCTGCATTTATATTTACTTTCCCTAGTGCAGAGGTGACTATTTAATTTTGATAACTGTTCTAACAAACTCTTTGAGAATATTAAAAATCCTACTATGCACCTAAGTCCTCTTTATAGGAATATTTAAAAAAATCTATTCCTGCAGAGAATAAGGCATACCTGCATATATATTATTATTTTATCTCATAAAAAGCTAATTTAGAATATTTCAGATAAAATTTTAATAAATTTATTATTAAAATGAAATGCACAAAAAGTCATTAATATGGTAAGTCTCTGAAGCTAAAATAGCTTCTTATGTCACAACATGTGTCATTCTAGGAAACGATGGATATAATAAATTCTCATGTTTATAACCTGTCACTGTATGAGTTGTCAGCCCATCAAACAAAAAGTAGGGGCTTTCAAGAAACATTGAAGAGGTAGTGGGTGTTAGTTCCTTTTTTAGGTGTTAATATGAACTCTTATCACCCTCATTAATGACTAGATGGTAAAACACTTCTTTGTGCTGAATAGTGGCTGTGGTGAGTGCTATGGAATTTAATATACAGGTATAATGACCTTGTTCAGAAACCAGTATGTTATGCCCATATGAAGAGAGTTGTATATATTCATGTATATACTAAGAATGTCCTGTTTTCAAACATTTTTAATACAAATGATTTTTTCTGACACCCATCATGGATTTAGATCACACCATCTACATTCAAATAGTGCATCGTAACATATTCTGCAAATGACCTATTGGAGCTGTTCAACACCCCAAAAAAATTGCAAGACTGACTCTGTAAATTGAAATAGGCACATCCAAATTTAATTGATACCTACAAAACTAAACACTAAGCATACATTTTTATGGCTTCTTTCCTTTGTTAGCATTCACACTTGTCAAGTCTTCAACCATTGTGTTGCTAAATAAAATGTATCTTTTTGTGACTGGTTATGCTAAAAAAAAGATAACAGTAAAACCCCATACGAAAAGAGGTTTGATGTTTGTTACTGTCTTTTTTTTACTTTTATTTTTACTTTTTTCTGAGCATGTACCACTTTATATGAGCTATTACCAGTTCTTCTAGGCTCACCCGTAAAAAAATTGTTGGAAATAGCTTGACATTTATGCATTTCCTTTTGACATTATCAGGGTTAATTAAATGATAACCTCCCGATTCACGGAACATGTGAGAGGCAATAATGTCACCTGGTCTCATAACTGCAGAAGCTGCACAAGGTAATGTTTACTGCTATGTGAAATGCTCCAGCACCTATTATGCAAGTAATTTAGAAAGAGAAAGAAAACCAGAAAAACGGTCTTAAATCATATCACAGTGGACTATGGAATAAGAAGGATAAGAAATATACCAGTATAGCTGTCTTCAATAGCAACACAACTTCAGACAGTACAGTTCAATATCTAAGGTCAAAGGCTAAGTTTAGCATTGCCATCCTCAAATAGAGGCATATCTCATGTGAGTAATCCCTTTATAATGGACAAGAAGATATCACTAATTCCGTTTTCAGAACACTTCATATTCAGGAATGAAAATGTTTCAAGTATTAAGCTTCATAATAATCAAGCCAGCACTAAGGTAAGGTAGGGAAGTTAAGAATTGATTTAATCGTTTAAGTAGCTGGATATTGAGGAGTGACTATTTACTGGAACAGCTACATCGCACAGTATCATATGCTGTTATGACAGGAATTTGCATCCCCAAGTTACTGCTCTGAGTCTTGGGTGTTTTTTTTAAGAAAAAAACCCAAACAAATCAAACCATGCTACGGTGTGATTTAAGCATTTTATCACAGGTAAGTGTTATGTTGTATTTTTTTTATGCTGAAAAGAGATTTATAAGGGAGGGAAAATGAGGTAGTGAGAAACGCTGTAGAGAAGAGACATAATACAATATGAGGGAGGTTTTATTAAACTCAGATTTTGGAAAGAAAAGTGAAAGTTTAATGAAAATGAGCAAGGGAAAATATGTCTGCAAAGCAGGATCTTTTTGTGAGAAGAGAAGATGTAGCTGGAAGGGGAAAGGGCAAAATAAAGTCACTCTATCACAACTCTAGCTACAGCTTTCTAAAGGACTTGGGAAGCAGTTAGCATCTGCAGCTGAATGAGTGGCTGAAGGCATTCGGCCTATGCACATAGAATTTGCAAGAGTGGCCGAAATGGGACCTACATTTTTGACACACAAAATATTACAAAAATGTCGGGAATGCCTAAGGAATTCAAGTATCTATCTCCCAAAATACAAGGATAGTTAGGAATTTAAACCATCGTACCTCAACTCCCTCTTGTAATGCAGAGTACTGTGAACATTCTATTTAGAAATATTAAAAAGCCTACAGAGAAGTAAAGCTTTCTGTATTCAGGGAAATAATACACAGGAGAGAACATGATTCATTAGTAGGACTCCCAGGGCACAGATGATTTTCACAGCACTCTAGATACCTGCTTAATCTGCTTAATCAACAGGGTGGGGACAGGATGGCCTAAGAGAGCCCTGTCCATAAGAAGACTGGTGGAGAGTTACATATGTGAATGAAATTGCATGCGAAGACTTAATTAAAGACTATTCATAAACATTACAATGCAATGAAAGTGAGCTAAGATGTACCTAAGTAACTTTAATTTTGTACATTTTTAATGAAAATAAAGACAGCAAATTCAAGCACATAGTTTTTGTTGTTGTCGTTTTGCCTTTTTTTTCCCCAGAAGTTTTTATTCTGGGCTTTTTCTTTTCTTTTTTGTTTTGTTTTTAACCAGACTATTTTATTGATATTAGTAATCAATGCACAAATCCTCATTTTACTTTAAAAAATAAACTCTTGAAAAACATATTAATATACTTCTTTTAGGAGACTTAAAAGCAAATTAGTATTTTAGATTTTCTTGTTATTATGAAGAAAAATGGTGGGCAACATCAACAGATTTTAAGGCTGGCTTTGCTTTTTAATCCTGAAATCTGGTAGCTTTTATAAATCTTATTTGTACTATGATAAATGATATTTCAGAGGAGACTTCTCCATTTTCTACCCACTCAGAGTAAAATATATATACAAAGTATATATAATCCTAAGTGCTACTTGAGAATATTCAGATAATATCATGTCAGCGAGTGACTGGGGAATTGAATATCCTTGTACACATTTTACTGAAGCTTGTCAATACATCTGTGACTCTTAGGGCCCGAGATCTTTCTGAAGATTTCGTAAGTGCATGCTTTCCTACCATAACTATCTGTGTAACAACTACATAGTAAGTAAATCATAATGGTGATGTACTCGACATCTCTAATTTTAAGTTGTATTCAAAAAACATATTGCTTAAAACCAAATACGTTTGTAGATTATGTAACTTGTACTATTTTTTTTCAAACCAATACATCTGAGGTATTGGCTTTCAGATTTTCTTACAGATATGTCAACTGGTCTTATAATACACAGCAATCCAGAAACTGTTTCATTTCAGATCAACGTCCTCTTCCCCGCAACTCCCTGCCCCAAATACTGCATGCAATTATGTTCTGATAGCAAAAGATATCAATGCAACAAATCACCCAGCTCTGTCTAAGAAGGAATTAAATAATTAAGTCCTGACTATTTTATCTGCACTTAAGGAAAAAGTCCTTCAAATCCTCTATGTATAAAAAAAATTACACAAGCTTTGTTGATCTGGAGAGCCATCAGCCTGGCTGTGCTATACTGAGAAAACAGCTAAAGATCAGGGCCCAGAGAATTAGCAAATAGAGAATTTTTTTGGTTTGTTTGTTTCTGTTTAATTTTTTTTCCAAGTATTTTTATACAAGTTATTTGCAATTTTTATCCTTCCAGAGATGGCTGTATTTTATCTTTTCCTTGTAAGTTTCTTACATGACCCTACAGAATGATATCATACTAATTGTGCAAAGTATATTCAGGATTTTAAAAAAGGGAGGGGAGTGTGAAGAAATCAGGTAGAGTTGTAACAATGATGAAGCAAACATGATTATAATTTGCTAATTCTGTTGCAGAGGTAACCAGTTATCTCAGGTGCTACACAGAGAAATTTGCCATGACCAACTAACTTAGCATTGCTGCCAATGCTACTGGGTGGGAAAAAACTGAAATGTCTGTGTTTAAACAGAAGGGTTGAAATATGATGAAGACTGAGGAAAGAAGATAATACAATTAAGGTTCAAGAGGTTTAGAAGGTAGCATGGTTTGAAGGCAAGCTAGGGAAGTTCTTCTAGATGTAGCATACTAGGCAAGATATCAGGCACTCGCATCTATGTGTGCATCCCTTAAAGGAATCGATGTAAGCTGTTTTCTCATTGTCTTGGTTTCTAAACAGTTGAAGAGTCTCATAGCAATCAAATCAAAAGTCTTGTTCACTTGTCCTCCAGCACCTGCAGCAGCTTATCTGAATGATTCCTAACCCATTCAAGCCAAAATATACCAGGTTATGTTAAATAGTTAAAGTTTTAAAATGTACATCATTGGTGACCTGAATATTTTCATCAAAATGAGGGTGCGGGGGGCAGTCAGTTATAAAAGCAGCAGAAAGGGAGATCTAAATGGGTGATAATTGCTAGCAAAGACACCAATGGCAAACAACTAGATGCAGTCTGTAAAAGGAACCCTACCACTGTGGGAATAAACTACATGAATATCGCCCAAGCATTAAGTTTATCACAAGCAACAAACCCCACTGAGTTCATTGTTCTGTACAAGTTTTCACAGCTTTACCTTTTGATCCTTTTATTCTCAATATCCTACCAGATTTTTCAGTACGTGAAATGTATCACGTATGTAATCACTGTCAATTACTTTTTTTTTAAAGTTATCCACCACATAACTGAATGATACAGAGACGCATAAAAATTCCAATACTGTTATCCATCGTTATGTAATATTAAAAGAGTTTCTTGAACATTTTGGTGCTTTCCTAATTGAAAGAAGATTGTACATGTCCTGCTAAAAAAAAGAATAAAAAAATGTATTTCTACAGAAAAAGAACAGTGGACTTTATACCACAGGTGGTTATTTCTGTGTCTTTTTTGAGCCCTCTGCTTCTTGAGTAGTCTAGTAAAACTTTAAAGTATAAACATTTGGGAAATAAGGCTAGATTTTATACCTTTTTACATTTTTTTTCCTTCCACATTCATTACATTTCCTATCATTCTTCTCCTTCTTCATTCCATGTAATTACTTAATAATTTGCTACAGAAATATTTAATTCATGACTTGCTCCTTCTTTCCACACATTTCAAAACTGCATTCCTGAGTTTTCACTTTCTCATGACACACTACACTGCGGTTTCAAATCTCCCCCCCAATTAATTTGCACAGGGGCACAGGTAAAATGCAAAGTTAGGAACTGGGGTTGCAATTTCTGAATTGTTACTACTGAGCAAAGGCCACTAGCCTCAAGTATTTTGCATTACTCGGCCCCAGCTGTTTCACTCAAAATTCATTTGTTTGAAATGAACAGGTTAGAAAAATTAGACTCAAGATTTTAAATCTTTAGAGAAACTATACATAGTGATGAACTGCTTTGTTAAGAAGAAAATAAAACAATTTTAAAAAATCAACTACGGAAATTTTCCTTCAACTGTACAAAAATGGCTGCATAGCCTCAGACTGACAATATACAGAAAGATAGTGTGTACATTTTTCCTAAAAGTTGCCAGTGGAAACAGATGGGGTAACAACTAAATAGACATTAATCATTATATTTCCTGTTGTCAAAACTTATGCAATATATAATATCACTTTCTTCTCTTAAAAAATTAATATATCTTTAGGCAAAGTCCTCTTTCCTTTGTATTAGAAAAAATTCTAAAACAACCTAAGTGTTAAAATCTTTGGAAGACACCCGAAATGAGGTAACACTGAAAAGTGTTTTCAGACACTGTTCATTCTGTTTCCCTTACCTGCTTGTTTCATGAACAGGAGGCATTTGACCGTATAACAGAGTAATGAAAGTCTATTGGCTAGCAAGCAGGAAGAAAACACTGTTGAATTTTGTTTCACAGTTCTAGGACCTAGTGAAAACACTTTACCAAAAAAACATCTGTAAGTCTGAGAAGGATGTTGATGCATTTCATAACAAAGCAAGCAAGAAAATGGAAATTTTATTATGCACATCTAGGTTTACCGAATTCTGTACATCGAATGGACCTTTTATAAAATAATGAACCTGATTCTTTAGTAAGAAAATGGTAAACCAGTTCTAACTTAATTCACTTAATTCATTTTAATCACTTCAGGGAAAGCCCAGGATAACTGAAGCAGTATTTGGCTCACAGTTACCATCTCCAACTTCAAAGTCTATTCCTGGTTCAATTAAAAATAACATATAAGACAGTAAAAAAAATATTTTGTTTATTTAGCTGAGAAGTATGCACTAGTGAAGAATGTACTCTACCTCCTCCCCCAAAATCTGACCTGGAGTGACAAAGACCTTGAAGGTTCTACTCTTCCTCAAATCAAGATAAAGCTCTTAAAGGTCTTTGTGACTCCAGGTCAATGTATCATTATCAGGGCCTCTCTGTGCTTATTACAGACACTACATTAATTGAATTATTATACCTCACAATAACTCAAGTGAATTTAAATTTAACAGTAAGTTGAAGATCATGAAAGGGAAACTACGAGATTTGCACTTCCCAGAGTTATGATTATAAAAATACTTAGAGAAAATTTATCATTGTATGGGAAGAACTACTTACTGTTGATGGCAATTAGGTCACGAGTAAGAAAGGGATTGTTTCAACTCACAATCTCTTAAAAGCATTAGCTTGACTCTTGGTAGTTCCAGATCGTGTCTTTCCAGACACTAGGAAAATAATCAGAGAGTGATTGAGGTTGGAAAGGACCTCTGAAGGACATCCTGTCCAATTCCCCAGTTCAACTGGGCCATCTAGAGCAGGTTGTACAGGACCATATAAAGTGTGAAAACACAGTCTACTAGAACAGCTGTAGTTGGGTGTTAAGACTCTTAACAGGTGTTAAGAGTCCCAACTATTTCATCCAGGTCTGACAGCACAGAGAAAAACACACTGGAGAGTATCTTCTTGGAGTGAAAGAGTAACAATATGTTTCATCTATTTACTTGGAAAGGATTTTTCATGGATGGACCAGTGTTATGGAACACAGTTTTAAGCTGTGACCATAGATATATTTAGCTGCCATTTGGAACAAAATGAAAGAAAACCAGTAACAAACTATACTTGGTCTTTCACTTTTTTTTTTTTTTAATCAAAATTACAGAATGGACTTAAATAAAAAGTATTTAGAAACTTCCATTAATTTGCCATATTTTAAGAATCAAACAGGTAACAATCTATTCTTCCACAATAGTTTATGCAAAGACTATTCTACAACTATTATCAAATACTTTCATGCTAAGAAACTTGTTTCCTTCACTCTCCAGTCAAACTGCTAAAGCATCAGTATTCAAAAAGTAGCCAGTTTTATAGAACATTTGAAAGAACTGTTTTCCTCTGATAATATGCATGCCAACATGGAAAATGAACTAGCATCTTTCCATGTTTTGTAAGAAATAATGCACATAGAACTGCATTTTAAAATCATCCCCCTCTCAACAGCAAACTAATGAATTGTAATTAGACTAAGTTCTTCAAAGCTTTACCAGTTTAATATTTTCTTAAGCTTTCTTTAAAACTAGCTACATCTAAGGACAATGCAGCAAGTTACTTTTTTTTTTCTGAATAATAGACGCCTCTTTCAGACAGTAAAGAATCAGTGTTAACAATCCCTTAATTATCAGAGGCTTCAAGGGATTTACAAAGCCCAATTGGCTGTTTTTTCCAGCTAATTGCAGTTGTGTTTTCCCCCCTTCTGTTTTGTTTTTCTTTCAACATGGTGAAAAGAACAATCACAAAGTTATCTAGGATCCTAGTCAAGGAGCTGCATCCTTGAGAAGCTGCATAATTTGGAGAAGTGAATTAGGAGGCAAAATTAGCTGTGCCTAGTTCCTAATTGCATCCACCAGTTACTCATCTCATGGTCTTGGCTGAGCTTTTTTCACCCTTCTGCCTCAAGTTTCTGCTGCTGTAAAATATGCATAACATTTCCCCGTTACTGTTTCTGGGACAGAGAATGCTTATGTCGTGATGCCTACACAGTGCTTTGAATATGCAGTATGCTATGTAAATGACATATATTTTTAGAGTTTCAAAGAACTTCTGGAGTTGGAACATTTTAAACATAACTGAATTAAAAGAGCTTCCTCACGACAGGCTCATCAGCTGAACTTGTCGGTTACGAAACTGCACTATTGTAGATTTAAGAAAAGAAAGAAATGAAGCAAACTATTAAGGATCCTGTAGCACTCAAAGTAAATGGCTGGGAATTTCTCTACTAACTTCAAATGGGGAAAGGGCCAAAGTGTAACTGAACTCCTTCAGATTTGAAAGCCGTTGTTTTAAACATTGACTTCTTATCAAGACGTTATGCTTATACAGCATTTTCCTAGGCGCGCTGTCTAAAAAAAATAATAAATTCTGGATAGGAAAATGTTTATTAAATTCTATTTGAATCAGCATTTGTCTCAGAGACAATGATTTATGTTAAAGACAACAAGCTGGTTATCAGGCTCAAATCAAACCTATCTGATTATTAAAAATTGCATTCAACAATGAAGTATTATCATTTGGTTCAACTAAACTGAATGCAGCAGGCAAGTGAATAATGCACTTAGATTACGATAGAAGAAAACTAGAATTTATCCTTAAATTTGCCATGGGCCTATTAGGGAATCCTCATTTCACTACTTGATGGTATTAATTTTTTCCATCCTCAGTATAGCCGGACTACTGTTACTTATATCCATTAAACCAACAAAACTATCTGTGATATAAAAAGCCTTATAGGAATTAAGGTATACAGCACATTTAAAAAAACTATAACCATGCCTTCTACCTTGGTTAAGAACAAGAGCACTTACTTGCAGATTATATTTCTGTTTATCGTGTAACCTTCTCTAGAGGACAGGAAAAGATGAATAATATAAACAGGCTTCATTGTCATAGGCAATCAATACCATAGTTTCTCATTTGTTATCAAACTTTTCATCGCAGAGAGGAATAAGAGGGGAAGGGAAAAGAGAGGAAGAGAAAAGGAGACACCTGTTGAATAAATTCAAAATACCAGCACTAAACTACAACTACAGGCAAAGCACACGAGTACTCTGCAAAGAGCTGGTGTACAGCACAATTATTTTGGAAAGAAAATTGGAGGAGATACATGCAAACTTGTGAATTCTCCCACATGAAGAAAAATGTAATTTTAAAGCATTTACCAAATAAAGAACTTCTCTTTGGAGTTCCAACGTATGCAACTTCGCAAACAGCAACTAAATCCACCCTGAAGTAAGAAAGGGTAGTGTCATCACTGGATGGATTGCCTTATTCTATTCTTTAGAAGTCCATGCTGCCTGGTGACAAAAATCCAAGTAGAAAGCAAAGCTCAAAAGAAATCTTAGTTAAGTGGGAATTGTACTCACTTGTCTTCCAGTGTGTAAGTTTAATTCCTCTCAGTTAACAACTGGGCTTATGAACCAAAGGAAATGGAATGTATTTGCAGGTGATCTTCTAACACTTCTGTCATTAAATTCACCTTCTTCCTCAACTATGTCAAAATTTAAAAAAAAAATAATTAATCCTTATCTGTCACCTTCTCTCTTTTTCCCCTGTCGGTTAGTGTCAGCAGTGTTACCATCCTGACCATTTTGGTCATTGCAGGAAAGGTATGTGTATCTACATTAAATTTCTTCTTTACTGTTTCTTACTTGTGTTCCACTTACAAGATAGGCAATATTACCAAAAAAAATGTAATAGTTAATAGGTAGTATTATCAATGTAAATTATTCCTATACACATGATCAAGTACTCACCTAAGGGTTTCAAGAAACAGGTTTGTGACTGTAAACAAATTATGGGGGAACCTGTCTGTGTCTGCAGTAGAGCACACAAAATGATTGACAAAATAATGTATGCTTAATGATATATATATAAAGACAGCAACATATTCTGTCTGTTATTTAGATGTTTCTGTCCTAAAAAACCTGTATCCTTTGAAGTGTCAAGCAGAATAAAAATAATACTTCTTAAAATAATACTTCTTATAATAGTATCCCAAACTATGAGGCATTTCCTTTTCAAGGTAATTAATATTTTCTCTTTTACTACTCACAAAAATCTTGTCATTACCCAAGAAAACAAGCAAGAAAACAAGCAAGAAAACAAAACCGCGAGTTTTTATGAGACATTTTTACCTTCCAATTTCACTGTCCTAAAAACTGAAAGCAAGTTTCAGTCTTGGAAAGGCTACCACAGGCTTTCACAAGGCAGATTGCAGTGTGAAACCTGATTCTTTTCAACATACCAATGTGCATTCTGTAAAAGTTTATACTGAATGTCTTTTCTGGTACGGAAAGGTAATATGATGTTAAATATTGTGCTGGCCAATTGGAGGAAACGACACTTTCTGACATTATAAATTCACATTTGTAATCTTGAAAGGTTTTCATATTTAATTTGTGAAAGAGGACAGTAGTCTTCTACTAGTCTTTTACACAAGTCTTCTGCACAAGAAATTGTAATTTCAAAGGCTGCTCCTGCATTTGGGGTAACATTTTTCCTCTCTCCTCCTTCGATAATAAATATTAAAAAATCCACAGTAATATAATAATCTATTTCCATAAATACTACTGGTCAGCATGATGTATACTAACTGTATAACTTGTGTTCTTTTCCTGAGGCTTCATTTTAAATCTGCTTACATTCCTCCTCCATTGCCTCAAACCAGCAGAAAAAAATAATCTAATTATACATTGGTATTCTGTCCACGTTTAAAATCTGTAAAGGTCAGATATCCCATAAAAAGGGATTATAAACAGTGCAGGAAATAATGATCCAAGCTAGCACTTAAAAGAATAAGTAAAGCAAAGAAATAAAGGAAAAAAAAAAAAACAACAAGCAAAAAAACCACAAATCAAATGCATGTGAATAATGCACTTATTCACAACTTTACCTTGCAGATCTCCCAAAATTTATAGTGCAGAAAAATTCAGGTAACTCTCAATTTATTAAGATAAACTTTGAAAAGAGTCTGATTCACTCATTTTTTCCTATATTCAGGGCTGACTTTTACAGAGAACAGATTAGAAGAAAACTATGACCTTTAGGACTGTATATAAAGAATCAATATTTTTGAGGTTTGTAAGTGTCTAAATGCTTTGTGAGTCTGTTGAGATGGTTATATGTTGATTTCAAGATGCAGAAAAATATCTATGTTTAGCCCTCTGATACAGGCTGCACTGGTCTTCACCTTCTTGTAGGTCCCTGTAAGTAGGCTTCAAAACTGGTTGTCACTGACCAACATTTGCTCCAAAGAGTACTCAGGAAGGTTAGTCATTTGGTGATACTGAATGTGAAATCATGTTCATGCATGGAGTTCACTGGTCTCCACAAGGGGAAGCTGACTAAATTGGCAAGTGTCTGAGTGAGAAGTATACAGATCTCATGAAGTACGAGTTTTACTTGAAGCCTGACTGTGGAGGTAGCAGTTCCCCACCTCTTCTGCATGAGCACAGTAAAGATGCAAAATGCTTCCAGTCCTTAAAATAAAGTTTTATGAAAACATAGAATTAAATAGCTAAATTATAAGTCTCTATTTACAGAAATTCAGATTTTATTTGTGAGGAGCTAAAAAAAATAAAGTTAAAAAACAATATTCTACCTGTGCACTGTATTCTGGCAGAATAGGTCCTATCCACTAGTACTCTTTCATAGTGGGGAAACTTCTTCAGGAGTCTCTTAAATCAGACTCTCTGCAATCTCCCCTGGATGCTGATGAAAAG
Source organism: Larus michahellis (assembly GCF_964199755.1). Taxonomy (NCBI): domain Eukaryota; kingdom Metazoa; phylum Chordata; class Aves; order Charadriiformes; family Laridae; genus Larus; species Larus michahellis. Next base: position 83,887,013 of record NC_133897.1, read on the forward strand.
CATCCTCCTATCCAGCACCTTTGAGACTTCATAACAGAAAGAAGCTGCTTGCTCCTTACAAAAACTCCTCTCTGAAGGTCTGCAGACTGAATGCAGCTAACTACTCCCTGGGAACACCCAATCTCCCCACCCACCAGAAGATGGTGCCCAACCCCAAGTACCAAAGGTCAGCAACACGGCAGAAAACTTCCCTTCTCTTTAATCCACCATACCCTTTTCAACAAGAGTGTACAACATACAATATTTCTACAAGCGGGAAACCTGCATCATCCATCACTTGCAGTTGCAGCATCCATCACTAGCCTTGGTTTAGCATTCTTTGTTGAAGTGGAATACTTGTAATACACCTCAATAACAGAAGTTTGAGGAGGTGTTTGGTTAGACCATGACCTCATCTCACAGAGGGTCAGGTTTCATTAGAGATGAGGACATTCATGATAAAGTGTTTCCTCAGAGAAAGAGTAAAAAGTAAGTCCAGACCATCCATTTACTCAGACGCAGCTAATGAAATTGAGGTAGTTACCAAGGCATTGTTCACAGCATGTCCTAGAGAAAGACTTCTAGCCAAAGGACGTGGAGGACAAGCCCCAGTGTGTAAACGAGTGTTATTTCCTATTCTGCATGGGATGCAATAGCTAAACAGGAAGTACCATATTTTTTTTTTGTTTGGTTTGGATTTTTTGCTTAAACAAATGCAGACAGGTAGAGTAGCCCATCATACTCCGTGCAGTCTCCTTGCAACACTCCCCAGGAAAAAAAGCAGGATTCATCCCAGGTAGGTGTGCCCAGCATGTGTAGCACCTGGAAAAGAATCCATTTCAATAAGAAATTCTGCATTACTGCCGTCTTCATGAGGGGCTGTTTTGACACTCAGGTAATCAATTCTATTTCCTCTCTCTCTCATCCTACCTGACACATGCTGTTTGTCTGTCACTGCCAGCAGTAAGAGGAATAGTTATTCCAATACTTATTCTGCCTGGCCACTTCCTCCTTCCCACAACAGTTACCATCATCTGTTGACCTGCTGGTGATCAGTATGAATAATACAGGCAGTAAACAGTATTCAGCGTGCCTGGCAAAACAGATTCTTTTATATATTTACTGTTCCCTGTGCAGAAAATTAAACACCATCTCTCCCACTCTTTTCCCCTGGTACATATAGTGAGCAGATGCTGGTTGCTGTCTATGCAATGAATCAGTTCATACACTTTCTGGTCCTTCACAGTGACAGCACAAATTAATCATAAATACAAGACAGGGACCTTTTTCAGCAACATGGATGTTGGGATTCAGTGCACCCTCAGCAAGTTTGCCGATGACACCAAGCTGTGTGGTGTGGTCGGCATGCTGGAGGGAAGAGATGCCATCCAGAGGGACCTGGACAGGCTGGAGAGGTGGGGCTGCGCAAACCTCATGAAATTCAACCAGGCCAAGTGCAAGGTCCTGCACCTGGGTCACGGCAATCCCAAGCACAAATACTGGCTGGGTGGAGAATGGATTGAGAGCAGCCCTGAGGAGAAGGGCATGGATGTGTTAGTTAATGAGAAGCTCAACATGAGCCAGCAATGCATGCTTGCAGCCCAGAAAGCCAGACATATATTTGGGATGCATCAAAAGAAGCGTGGCCAGTAGGTCAAGGGAGGTGATTCTACCCCTCTACTCTGCTCTCATGAGATCCCACCCGGAGTACTGCATCCACCTCTGGGGGACCCCAACATAAGAAGGATATGGACCTGTTGGAGTGAGTCCAGAGGAGGGCCACGAAGATGATGAGAGGGCTGCAGCACCTCTCCTATGAAGACAGGCTGAGAGAGTTGGGGTTGCTCAGCCTGGAGAAGAGGAGGCTCCGGGGAGACCTTATTGTGGCCTTTCAGTATCTGAAGGGGGACTACAGGAAAGATGGGGAGGGACTCTTTATCAGGGAGTGTAGCGATAGTACAGGGGTAATGGTTTCATACTGAAAGAGATTTAGATTAGATATTAGAAATAAATTCTTTACTCTGAGGGTGGTGAGGTACTGGAACACGTTGCCCAGGGAAGTCGTGGATGCCCCTTCCCTGGAAGTGTTCCAGGCCAAGTTGGGGGGGGCCTTGAGTAACCTAGTCCAGTGGATGATGTCCGTGCCCATGGCAGGCGGGTTGGAACTAGGTGATCTTTAAGGTCCTTTCCAACCCTAACCATTTTGTGAGCTACTGTTTAGTGCCAACCAGAAACGTAACAGCTTAGCCTGCTTATAGCTGATATACCTCTTCTGCAGGTACATCTTGGATGGCAGGTGCTCCCATCACTCTATTCCTATCATCTCCCAGCTGCAAGATTAAACCCCTGAAGCACCAGGAAGGCACCACCAACAGAGGTCAACTGAAGCTCTGTTTCAGTCAGTTCCCTATTAGGTTATTTTTGACCAAAGGGAGTAAGTGCTTACCAGAAGTCATAGAGCAGTAAGCCCATGGGATCACACAGTTGATCCAAAAGTGCCAGGATGGATCATTCCTAAAACACCAGACAGCAGAAGGAGACAAAGGCCAGCAGTGTTAGAGGATCTGTTGTATGAGCTGTCTCGATAAGATTTTTCTTTCTGCACAAGTTTGACTCTGAGAATGTGTAAATACCAAAGGAGGACATTTGAGATGTGGGCTTCCTGACTGATCTGTATCTGTCTGACATCGATAACCTATAGAGACTTGAAGCAAGTAGCATCTGATAGGGTGCCTGGTGCTGTCTGAAAGCCAGTGTCACCTCTTCTCAAGAGTCAGTGGAATGACTGCTTTCTCCTCCTCAAGTCACTACAGGTTCTCTCACATTTGGAAATGTCAATATTCCAATAATTTATGTTGATAAGGTGGACTAGCAGTGGCCCTTTGTTTCAACTGTTGGCAGTAAATTCCACAGATTCTTCACAGAGACACTTATCTCTGGATCATTGTGACCCTTAGCTCTAGATTTACCATGAAAGCTTGCTAACTTGCTTATCACAAAACTTTTCGTTATGGCTGCAGCCTGAAATGCTTGGGAAGTCCTTGGGATCTTTCCCCAATTGTTTCTTATGAAAAATGAAAAAATTATCTCTTCAAGCTGTAGAATCTTAATGTCCCTTGTGCCAAGAGGTCCAGTTCCATTCAGAATGGATAGATATGAACTCAAAGCCTAATGTTAAATATCTTCAAGTATGGTTGAAGTATTCCCCTACATACACCAAAAAACATGTAAGGTTCCTATATACCAGATCAATCCTACAGTACAGTGTAAATATAAACTTTTGTTTGGTCCAGAGATCCTCAGACTCTGGACCAAGTTTGTATTGCATTACTTGTATACAAACTTGTATTACAAGTTTGCATTGACTTAGTTGTCCCAGTTGAAAGAGTCTCAGGCATACCATTGGCAGTACTGGTTGGCCACATTGGCTGTGACCAGTGAAGTACATAATTCTCTTACAACATTTAAGTATTATGAGGGTTTTTTCATTGTTAGTGATCTCAATAACAACAGCTGCAATTAAAAAACACACAATAAATATTTAGACTTTATTTACCCAAAGGAATCAAATGAAATCTATAATGAATAACCCAATGGTCATATCCCTATATCTGAATTTGATGTTTTAAAACTGACATGTATGGAAAAATGTTTAAATTATTTAATTAGTGATCAGTGGAAAAATGTGTGAAATGAAATGGCACTTGCTAGTCCTCCATTGGTTTCCTGTTTATCCTGTGAAATGCTAAGGTAGATGACCCTTGCTCCCATCCTGCTCAGAACATCTCTGTGTTTACTATAAGTGGACTCTCAGAAGCCTAATATGAAGTTTTTGGTATAATGAAAGCCGGCAACCCTTTGAAGATCAGATTTACAAGCAGCATTTAACAGACTAGAAATCCTTGGGAATGTTAATGCATGCACTGTAAGTAAATGTATATGTTGCAATAAAGCAAATAGAACCTAACAGTGGTCTCAACTCACGTAGAAGGTCTTTAGCTATTTCTAAACTAACGAGTCAGTTCATTTGCAGCTTGAGCAACAGGAGTGAGAATTCTTCCCCCTCCCTTCATATCCTCTGTCCATCTTTATAGTGAGGACATAGAGGCTCAGAAATGCTTACAATACTTCTATAATCTAGGGAGTTACCCTTAATAAAATATTCTATTTGTATTTTTTTATTACTATGCTTATGCTTATTTTCAACACTTGATCAGACATACTAAAGAGCAGGGGAAAGCCTCTCAGTTAAGGTGAAAATGTCACAGTGAAGCTAGCCATGTTATAAGATACATTACACTAAGTATTTAAATTAACATATCTATAAAACAGCTTATCCAAAATAAGAGAAGTTTTAGTCCCTCATAACCATGGTAAATATAACTGGAAAAATCTGTAACAGGTCCATTAACAAAGATAATCAAAACAAAATTAAAACTGTTAGGAACCACCTGCAACCTCTGCGACAATGCAATTTTTTCAACTGACTGACCGACCACAAAAAAAGAGATTTCCAGCTACCATGATACAACTTCAGCTCCCTAGCTCCACCAACCACATACTTGTTTACATCAGGGTTAACTTGCAGCAGTCTGTTATAAGATCCCCAAGGCAGAAATTTAACACATTCTTCTGGAAACATCCTGTTATGCTGTAACTACTTTGACATTACATACATATCAAGAGCCTGGAAAATAAAGTTCAGACATAAAATGCACACAGTAAACCAGAGAGCACCAAGTAAAACAATAAAAAATAGCACTGTCAATGCATGAGAAAATTTAAAGGTCACCAAAGTAGGAAATATCTCTTCCTTCTCCAGATTATTGCAATTTGTAAGGATGTGAAAGCACAACTCCTTCAGCAATGCAAAAGTATTAGTTTTCACACTTCAACACTATCCTCGGGAACTAACAAAGAGCAAGTCTGGCTCCAAAAAATTTGCTTTAGCAAGCTGCTGGTGTTCTGTACTATCTATAAACTGTGCTTGCTTTAAGTAGCAGCATATGTTCTGATAACCAGAAGCTATTGGAAATCTATATTTAAAATGAATACTTGCAGAAACAACATAAAACTTTCCATGGTTTGGGCAATTTAATTTTAAACTACATATACTCACAATAATCACGAATTTCTCTGTGTACTCTTTGCAGTGTTTAAATTCATGTTAAAACTGTTTAGAACTTGAAATTTTACAAACTTAAAACCCCTTCTAAGCCAATGCTAACCTGACTGAAACTGGCATGACTGCAGGGAGTCAATGTAATTGCTATCCTGATTTTCAGCATTCTGCAAATCTCTCTTTATGCACAAAAGCAGCTAAAAAATATATTTTGTTTGTTGACTGAATTATGAAGTACCATTAAGAATATTTATTATATTCAGAAATGTCAAGAGAAAAGAATTTACAGAAAAAGTTCTTTTAAAAGATATCTAAGTTTCTCACTGGGTTTATCATTGAAACACTTTTTAATTGTATTCAAACAAGCAATGTTATTGTATATAAAATGCAACACATAATTTATGCTAAATTCACACTGTCATGCTACAGAACTGCATAAACAAACATTGCAAGTATATTTTCAAGTCATGTTTCCATAAAAGTATTAGCAGTAATCAAAATGCATGCTATATTGCATACTAACAACAATATTCTATATCAAGTCATCATAATAAAAGTATGAAAGACGTTTAAAAATGCAGTTACAAAGCTAAAGATTAAAATTGGTTTCTTTCAAGTATGCAAATTTCTGAGAGAATACCTCGCCAGTCCTGCTGGGTAGTTTCTCTGTCTCCAATGTGTAGAAGGAATGACTACATCTGTCTTCAAGAAGGTGAAGTCAGAGGACAGTTTGTATTAACAGACAAGAGGAGGCAACTTGATATTCCAGAAGAAACACAGGTACCATTTTTCTGCGTACCATCTAAAGGAAGCAAGGTGAAATATTGTTAGTAGCTAGCAACGAGAGAAGGGTTACAGAATAGTAACAAGCTTGAAATTCTTACTTGAGATGTCTACACTATATCCTTGTCTCCAGAATCACCTTCTCCTCCACAAAACTATTTTATGTGTAACAAAGAGATCACAAAATTAAAAAAAAAAAAAAAAAGACACATTCCAACTTGTTGCTAATGTGAGGTTTCAGAATATTGTGCATTGAACTACTAGCTGGGTGAATAAGACTTTTCTATAAACTATACTATTTCTAGTGATAGAGAATGAGGAAAGTGTACAGATGCTTGTCATCAACAGTGGAGGAGATTGCTCTGAAATAAAAGACAGTAGACCTGTATCCTACCATTTTATTCTGCAGGCTTCATGGTACAATGGGTCAAGATGCCACTTCCACCTGCTACTGCATTATTTACCTACTGCGTAATATGCTGGTTTTGCCTTGGAGATATTTATACAGCATGAAACAATTTACCCTGCCTTTTATTTCCCAACATATTCAAGTTGAAAAAATGCTTTTGGGTATGGGGGGGATACTTTAAAATTGCTTTCAACTATAACTCTCATTGATATACTACGTACAAAACATGCAGTTATACAGCTGTTGTTCAGCTCTCACAGAAATCTTTAAAACATCAGACTTATATAAGAAATCAGTTATTAGAATGAAAAATGATCTTTTAAATCATTTCATTACTGGAATAAACTTTTCTTGATAAGAAGTGTGTGATGCTGACAGCTTGCAGCATTACTTTTACATATCATTGTCCCAGAGGCTACAAAATGCTACCTCTTCTGTTGACTTACTGTACACCTCACAATAGATTAAAACAGCCAAAAATACCTGAGCACTGCCTCAAATTTGGGCAAAAGTTAATCATGCAGCTGTAGAGACAGCATTACGAAGGACAGAACAGTGCCTTTATGGGCAACTTGATTCAATAACTGTTAGCCTGAATATAGATGAAAAATATTTCTTAGTGACTGTCCAGTTGTATTAATTTGTAAGTTTTAGTTATGTGAACTCTCTTTTCAGGCTTTTCTCTAACAACACTGTAACAAGAATTTAGGATATTTTTGAGCCCACCTGTGCATTTTCATTCCTGGTAAACCTTTTGCATGGGTTCTAATTCTCCAAAATGGGAAGGTTTTCTGGTGTTTGAATGAGAAACCTAATCGTGACAAGCCGTCTGAATAATCACCTAATGAAGAATTTCTGTGCTTTATAACAAGTGTGGGCAGATAACAGAAGAGCCCACCTCTGCATTTGCTTGATAGCTAGAAATGGAAAACCAAGTGTGGTGCAAAGATATGATATGAGAGGAAGAAGATCTGTAAGAAATGTGAAATTTCATCCATACAAGTACTGATGAAACTTGCACACTCTGAAGATAATGGTTATGCTCCCATTCAATTGTGCATAGTGGCTTTCTGCTTTGCTTAGTGTCCTTGAAGCAAAGGTAATTGTTTTTTTACTCTCCTGTGAGCATAATGTGGGATACGTCTGCTCTCACCCCATAGGGAGAATGCATCATACACTAATTGTATTGGAAAATCAGAATCAAATTGCGTTAATATATCCAAGGCTAGTAACAGGCTTCATCTGTTTAAAAAGCTCTGTTGCTCTTATCTATCCAAATGCAGAATTTTCCTTGACCTGGAATGTCATGTCAATAATTCAAATATAACAGTCAGATGATGAATGAAGTTTGCATAGCATTTTCATAATCTCATAAAAAAGAAGGATGCACATTTCAGGACCTGTTATAACCTCTTTGATGGGGACAATTTCTGTTTCACTGTTGTATCTGGCAAATTCTGTTTCATGACTATATATTGTAAGGGATTACATTCTTTCTGAAAATAATGTCATGTGAGTTATTTTATAATTTGATTTTTCATTGGTAATGCTGCAATTGTTAGCTCTTTTTTTTTGGTAGGGTTTTTAGATTTCTTTATTAATTAATGTACTTATTTTTATTTTTGTATTTCTGTTGTGTCTATAACATACTTCAGTGGAGTGGGAGAAAACAGAATATATTTTTATGTTCTCCTTGACCTTCTAAATGTAAAAGTAGTAGCTTTTGCTTAATCCCTGACCTGATGAATAAACGAAAGGATCTTATATATTTATTTATTTTTAAAGCATTGTTCTGGATGTGGATGTGGATGAGATAAAAGAAAGATCTCATTTGTAAAGCTATATAGGTTCAGAAATGCATGCTGTAAGACCACGGCAATAATAAGGAACAGGATGAGTACAATATTGTTGTAGTTCAGAACACAAATGGGTAGTCTGGGTTAAAGGTAGGATATAGGTATACATTATTGCCAAAAGTGAAAGTAGAGGAACTTCACCTCAGAGTTGTGAAAAAGATTCTGGAAGTTACGCAGATGCACATGAAAAAATCCACAACAACCTATTTCAAATTTAACATTTTAAGTTTGCTCTTTATTTTAGTCATAGGGTGCTGGATGCAGTTTATAACTCCCATGAGCAAATTAATTCTGAAAAAATACTCAACAGCGCTCCTGGAACATGCTGTTCAGATTCTGATCCTACCACCCTGTGTGAGAAACTGCGTTGCCAGAGAACTTGAACAAGTCAAGTTCAAACTCTAAGTATAGAGCAAACATGCTCCATTAAGACAAAACATAAATTAAGTGATATGTGCATGCACTTCTAAATCCATTTTTATTTGAGTTACTGGTACTAAGCATGTATCTACACCACCCCTTAAACATAATATGAAGCCTTTTTTCCAGCAGAAGAGTGAATTTTTCTACATAATTGCATCTAAAACATAATGTATTGTCATATATAGTAAAATAAAGTAGAAAGCACTTGAATCTTTTACCACCATGAAATTCTGCCTCAAGTAAACAATTACACTACAATGAATTCAACACACCTTCATTTTGGTTCAGTAGCACTGCATGTACATTCTGTCAATTACTCTAACCGCACAAACAGTAGAGATGCAGAATTTTAATTGTGGCCTAGGTTTCTTCCAGGCAGTGAATCTATTGCAGATTAACTCTTCCACGTCACGTGATCAAAAGGTAAATATCACTAATTTTTTCTAACTTTGTGATCTTACGTTGTTCTCATCTCTCAAGCTGTATGGGAAGCATAAGTTACTACAGAACAACAAACATGTTATTTCCATGATGACTACTGTTCTTTTCACCTCTAGCAGTGCCACCAAACAGTGAAAAAATTAATAGTAAGATAGATCACTGAAGTCATCTGCTTGGACAGGGACAGATATCCTTTGATTACGCTCTCTGGAGGATATTGAGAAACTTTAATCAAGTCAAGCCTCTCGCCAAGTTTAAAAAAAAAAGAAAATCATTTCTCTATTAAGGGTCTCTGAAGATTTCCAACCTCTCTGGTCATGTAACTCAATGCTTAAATGCCTGTGACTTATTTCAGAACAAATGTACAACTGATAAAGGAATACTTGAAAGATAACTCTCTTTAATGAAAGATAGATACCTGCACCTACTGTATTAGCTGATTTAATTATAGATGATGTACAACAAAGATCATATCTCAAGAACAGTAGTAGAATGTCAATTAGTAATCAAAGTTGTTTTGAACTCTTGAGGGCAGGGAGGGAACAGAATCAACCTACCACACTTTAAAAACGAGAAAAAAGAAAGCTTCAAATAGTCCTCAAAGTTCACTCCTCAAAGAAGACAGGTACCCTTGACAAAACTTGCTGCATTAAAATGCAAGTGACCTCAGGTGTCAAAATTTGGTGTGGGGAGGGAAGGGTTTGTCAGGAATGGCCCAATCAGAGACGAAGTCAGGGGAAACACAAAACCTGAAAAGAATCAGGGTTTTTATCATGATCCAAGAACTTCATGTGAAAGAAACTATAGAGCATAACATTCATATACCAAATCCCAGATGTATTTACCATGTTGCCAAAACCCATCATTTTTTTTTCTTATCCAGCCCAATTAAAGTATTTTAGTAAATAAATTAATTATTTTTATTTATAATTAAAATTATAATTAAAGTATTGATGGAAACAATTTCTGTCAGGAAAGTGGAAAAGTTTGTAACAAATGATATTGAACCTATTTTTCTGCATCTATTTTTGCTGCGTAATCCACATCTTACATACTACAAAATGTTGCTGAAACTAAATAAGAAAAATGAACCAAAATGTAATGCCAGATTTTTCTGTTGTTTTCTTTTACTTTTGTATATGTAGAATAAAGCTCGAGGTAGAGGTTGAAATGCTGAGCAGTGCAGTTTTTTGCAATAAATTTCAAGTGCGTTGCACAGCCTGAGGGGAACACAAAAGCATTAAAATATATTTATATTTAAAAAAGAGTGATTTTTGTAAGGCTGAGAAAGAAATCCACCACAGTCTACATACCACATCAAAGGACGGTTACGATGTTACTAGAGTCAATTCCCCAAGAAGCGTGTCCAGCCTACAGTGCCATTCTTTGCCATTCAAAGTGGTAGCACCATTTTCCTCCATGAAGACAAAAAAAACTCAACAAACAAAACACAGACTCAGTTGGTTCTTACTAAAGAGAAGATGGAAATTCTTGCTACATGAAACAGTAGCACAGCCTAGAGGGGTAACACGATAGATACCTTTCCCCTGTTAGTACATGCAGTCAGTCATCTTTGCTACAAGGAATACACAGACAGCAATGAAAAAGTCCTTTTCCCTTACCTGCCGTATTACACAACATCAAGCTATAATTGAACTGAAGCACTTGAAAAACAAATGCTATGGTTTTAACCATCTGGCCAAGGCTTCTTATAAACTGAATATCTAAAAGCCCATTACCTAATTCACTACAAAGTCACCCAATAAGTAAATTTATGGGTTTTTTTACACAGCAGTGTCAGAAAAGTTACTTAGTCTAAAATATCTTCTTCTGTATGTATTAGAATACCAGAATAAAATGCTGCTTTACTAGCATTTGTAAAGTTCGGGGGTTTTTTCCAACAAAGAAAATATCTGTCATCTTCTCCTTTATGGGTCAAATTCAGGTAAGCTAACTGCTCTGGAGACAAAAATTGTATGAGTAATACCATACAATTTAATAAATTGTAATAAATAATAAAAAGAGCAGTAAAAGGCAAGGAAGAAAAAAAAAAGAAACAAGAAAATGAAATAAGACACATTATTGTATTTTGCTTTACTGCAAACCTGTGGCTATTCTTGATTTGCCTACCTCACTTTTACAATAGCTAATACAATGTGGTTTCTACATGAAATAAACTGAGCATCCTTCTTTTTTCTAGGAAAGTAATAGAAATAACATTGACAGCTTTTTAATAACCAAAAAAGTGGAATCTTAGACGGCAGTACATAGCTTAAAAGTCAAAGTCATCTCTTCACTTTTCGCTGTTAGTATTCCACTTGGAAATGTCCCATTGGACATAAGGTGATAAGAAGAAGAGCTATTTTTCAATTCTATTTCTGTTTGATTTATAGTATTTTCAGTGAAAATACTGTAATCTGTATCTTAGCTAGGACAGCCTATTTCCGAGAATTGTATATTCAAGATCTTTTACAGAATTAAACAATATTGAAAGACCATAGTTTAAACATTGCTGTAATTTTGGGGGGGAAATTGCATGCCTTTGCTCAGTTGTTCCTGTAGTTCTGTACAAACACAGTATTTATTTTCTAGCTATTTGGGGCAGCTCCTAAGGTCGTGTACCAGTGGACCAAAGCCAATTTACATTAGTTGAAGAAGTGACCTTCACTGAAGGGAAAAAATTTAGTAGAACTCAGTTGTGGAAATAAAAATGAAAAGACTAAATAAAGAAGCAGAGTTTCAAAATGATGAAACTGCAAGAAAGATAAAGTGGTGTTGACAAAGCTTTCAACTCAGATTAAAAGATGTAGGAAAGCAATTCAGAATATTAAGAGTAGTGCTAGCTGAAAGATGAATCTAAATCTTCCATCTCACAATATATTACAATATTTCGTACTTGTTTTTATTATAAATCTGGAGAAAAAAGAAAATATCAACATTTATGAAATTAAAAGCTCTAGATAGATTTAACTGTTACAGATAAATGCAACAGATTTTTGTATCAGCCTTTTTTACAAACAAACCTTTTTTCGCCATTCTTGAACTTAAAGTCGTTATTTTGATTTTCTGACCCAAAAATGTGTGTTCTATGATACACAATAATCTTTACCTGCCAGTGAAAAATCATTCAATGCCTTACAAGGTTTATTTCACCCTTGGAAGAGCTCCACTAGAGGAGTTCCTTCAGAAAAGAATCCTTAGCGTTTTGGATTACAATTCCCTATTTATTTACCTTCTATGAATTCTAACAGTGAGCTCACCTTTCAGGAAAATACTTTGATTCAGGAGTTCTGTAATATTTAATTTCTGATAAAAATTCAGAATTTAGATTCAGAATAATCTAATGACAGGCATAAGAACTCATTTTAGTTTTCCAAAGAAAAAAGCCGCTGAATCCACCTACTATAGTTCATTATAAATTTTTGGAAAATTTGGTTTGTAATCCAAAAATATTGTGTCATAAGGCTACAATATTATACATATACATATACATACATATATATGTATATATACATATATACACAGATATGTACATTATACACATATACATATACACACAGATACACATATTAAAAGGCTACATCTAAGTGAACGGAGGGACTGCAGGTAGAGTTAACAGTCAGTGGAGGTTGATTTGAAATTGTACCTGTACCAAACAAGGATGGATTTCCTCCACTCTCCTTCTCCCTTTCTCCCTTCTCCCCCCTGTCTCAGATCTAGGAAGTATGTGCCCACGTGGCAGTTAAATCAGTTTCCTGATCAGACTGAGTTCTAATAATTTATTCTGCATAATTCTCAGTCAGATCGATGACAGAATGTTCTTCAGCCAGTGACCACACAATTGCTAGAACAGACTCAAATGAATCACTAGGAATGTGGCCAAGAACGGAGTGGGACCACTGGTCTCTAAGGTAGCACAACTTCTGATAGGCAAGAGCTGACGGTGAAACTGCACCTCAGACACAAAAGACCCGAGCAAAAGCTCTGCAAATTATATTCTATTAAAATAATTAAATATAATTTAGACAGTGAGTCATTTGAGATAACCCAGTCAGAGTAAAATTATTGCCCAATCGACAATTTGAAATAGTTCTGCATCCTTACAGTGGTGGTTCCTTCTCTGCACATTGGAGTTTGCCTCTTTCTCCTACTACTGCATGTGTTCTAGTACAAGAGTTCCCTCCACTTATGTCTAACAAAACTGCTATTTAGGAACCATTAGCTACGAGGGAGCAATTGTAGTTATAAAACAGATTAAAAGATATATACATTTGTAATTTAAATGAAAGGCGTGACTCTGCTTTCAAAGAAAAGCAAGTTTGAATTTAGACATTTGAGAAAAAAAATTAAAATGTATGTGATAAGTATCGTCAAAGTCCATCTGCTACCACTCACAAATCGACATTTTTTTTTTTAAATGTTAAGTCAAAAGTGTTTTAAAAGGTGTCTTCCTTCAGCTATCACAATTCTAATATGATTAGTTAATTAAAAGACGCTGTTGTGCTTTTTTGGTTCAATGCAGCAAACGCTTTTCTTAGTCTACAGTGGTACAAATTCTACAGTTCTAAAGCTTCTTGTTACATATTGCTGACCATCATCATAAAAGTGCCATCCACATCAAATCAAGTGCTTTAGACAAGCTATTCCAGGACACCCAGACCATGTATAAAGTATTTCCTCAGGGAAGTGTTTTGAAAAATAACTCCCTGGAAAAGAGGTTGCTTAGTACAATTCTCCTTACAGCAACTCACAGGGTTTACACACTTGTCAAAAATCATTGCAAGCTCAGAGATGTCTCCATGAAGTTTTAAAATGATATCTGACAGCTATGTGTATGAAATTGGATAACAGCAGTAACTTAGAAGGAACGATAAAAACAAAACATACCTATCTCAGAGGATGGGGCGTGACTTGCAGTTCCTGCACTTGTTCTCCTGCGTGATCTTCAGTTCTGAAGAAAGCACTGTGGTGACCCTTTTTGTCTAGTTAAAAGATACAAGAGTTTTGTGGTTGTCTCCTGGATTCCTGACTCATAAGACATTGCAAAAGGACGGAAGGGCATTCATGGACGTTGGAAAGACAGATAGGAGAGTGATGAGAGGGCAGAGAAATGAGTTCCAGTATAGGAACTGGTGTGTGGGGGAGTGTGTCACAGAGGTGAAACTGGAGTAGTTCATTTAGTCATCTGCATTGATCTATCAGAAAACAAGAGATGCAAACTTTCTTTCTAAAGATCCATTTCATTAAGACAGCTAATGTTGATTTGCGTTACGTCCTAGCACACTGCAGGTATGAAACATGATTCTTGTGGCATCTGTTGAAATATGAATGTTGTGTCAGAGTTGAGACTTCGGACCAAAAGATAGTAACATCGAAATGTAGGCTGACCATATAAAACCGACTGTTACCTGTTGTATGCTTACTAGAGTGATCCTTCCAGTTTCCCAGTAGCAGTAATAGTTAGCTGACAGATGGCTTTGAATATAAACACCAAAAGAACTGGGCATATCTCAGTTTGGTATAATTTTATGTATTCCTATATCAGGCAAACTATGCGGTTGTATGTTAACTCAGGATATCAGTTAGTGAATGCAAGCCCTGATTTGACTTTTTTTAAAAGTATTTTTTACTTCAGTTGAATTTCCAAGAAAAACGTATTATGCAGATACATCTAAAGCATATTCACTTTGCACTTGTCTCTTTCATATTCTCCTTTATTTGTTGTTAATTGTAATTTGACACAATAGCATTTTATAGTGACCAGCATAGAAAGGATACGCATGATCAAATTTTCTTATTCTCTTTAGCATAATATTTTCTTTTATAATGTTGAGGAAACATTCATAAATAGTAAAAAAAGAGTATCTCCAGGACTAACATCATTGCAAGATATGGTAAGACAATAGTAAGTGAGGATCAGTGTACAGATTGTTACTCCACAAGCATCTCTTCAAATAAGGAAGCTTTTAGAATAGAACCACAGAATCATGGAATCAGAATAGTTTGGGTTGGAAGGGACCCTTAAAGGTCATCTAGTCAAAGTATTGAATGTTTCTAGGGATGAGGCATCTGCCACTTCTCTGGGTGATGCCTCTGGTACATGCCCCTCTTTTAGTTTAAAACGATTACCCTTTGTTCTGTCACAACAAGCCCTGCTAAAAAGCTTGTCCCCATCTTTCTTATAAGCCCCCTTTAAGTACTGAAAGGCGACTATAAGGTCTCCCCAGAGACTTCTCTTCTCCAGGCTGAACAACCCCAACTCTCTCAGCCTGTCTTCATAGGAGAGGTGCTCCAGCCCTCTCATCATCTTCGTGGTCCTCCTCTGGACCAGCTCCAACAGGTCCATGTCTTTCCTGTGCTGAGGACTCCAGAGGTGGATGCAGTACTCCAGGTGGAGTCTCACCAGAGCAGAGTAGATGGGCAGAATCACCTCTCTGGATCTGCTGGCCACGCTTCTTCTGATGCAGCACAAGATAAGGCTGGCATTCTGGGCTGTGAGCGCACATTGCGGGTTCATGTCCAGCTTTTCATCCACCAATACCCCCAAGTCTTTCTCAGCAGGGCTGCTCTCAATCTCTTCATCCTTCATCCTGTATTGATACCAGGGGTTGCCCTGACCCAGGTGCAGCACCTTGCTCTTGGCCTTCTTGAACCTCATGACGTTCACATGGACCCACTTCTTGAGCTTGTCCAGGTCCCTCTGGGCAGCATCCCATTCCTCAGGTGTGTGAACCACACCATTCAGTTTGGTGTTGTCTGTAAATTCACTGAGCATACACTTGATCCCCCTGTCTTTGTCATTGATGAAGATATTAAACACAACTGGTCCCAGTACGGACCCCTGAGGGACACCACTTGTCACCGATCTCCATCTGGACATTGAATCATTGACCACCACCCTCTGGATGCAACCATCCAACAAATTCCTCATCCACTGAACAGTCCACCCATTAAATCCATATCTCTCCAATGTAGAGAGAAGGATGTTGTGGGGGACCATGTCAAAGGCCTTACAGAAGTCCAGATAGGCGACACCCATAGCTCTTCCCTTGTCTGCTGATGTAGTCGCTCCACCATAGAAGGACACTAGGTGGGTCAGGCAGGACCTGCCTTTGGTGAAGCCATGCTGGCTGTCTTGTATCATGTCCCTGTCCTCCATGTGCCTTAGTATAGCTTCTAGAATGATTTTCCCAGGGACAGTGGTGAGGCTCACAGGTAGGTAGTTCCCGGGGTCCTCCTTTCTGTCCTTTTTAAAAATGGGTGAAATATTTCCCTTTTTTCAATCACTGGGACTTCACATGACTACCATGACTTTTCAAATATCATGGAAAGTGGCTTGGCAACTACATCAGCCAAATCCCTTGGGACTCTGGGATGCATCTCATCAGGTCCCATAAATTTTTGTATTTTCAGATTCCTCAGGTGGTCACGAACCTGATCTTTTCATCCAGTGGGAAGGACTTTCCTCCCCCAGACCCTCCCCAACCTAGAGGTGTGGGAAGAGAGGTTGCCAGTGAATACTGAGGCAAAAATGTTGTTGAGTACCTCAGCCTTCTCCTCATCCATTGTTACCAGTTTGCCAGTCTTGCTCATCAGAGATGGGACGCTTCCTTTGACTTTTCTGGCTGACATACCTGTAGAAGTCCTTATTATTCTCTGCGTCACTTGCCAAGTTCAGCTCCAGCCACACCTTGTCCTTCCTGACCCCATCCCCACATAATTGGGAAGTGTCCCTATACTCTTCACAGGATACCTGATTAGTGCTTGAACTGCCTGTGCATTTCCTTCTTGCACTTTAGTTTTACGAGCAGGTCTCAACTCAGCCATGCCCATCTCTTGCCTTCCTTTCCTGATTTCTTATACATGGGGATGGAGAGCTCTTGCGCTCTATGGAAAGCATCCTTAAAGATCTGCCAGCTCTGTTCTGCTCCCTTGTACCTGAGGTCAGTTTCCCAGGGGGTCACATTGACTAACTTCTTGAAGAGCTTCAAGTGTGCTTTCCTAAAATTCAGGATCCTGACTTTATTCTTCACCTGACCCATATCCCTCAGGACTGTGAACTCCACCAGTGCATGATCACTGCAGCCCAGGCTGCCTCCAATCTTGATGTCACCAAAGAGCTCACTTGTGTTGGTGACCATCCAGTCCAGTATCGCATCCCCTCTGGTAAGGCTGTCTGTAACCTGATTTAAGAAGTTATCCTCAATACCCTACAAGAGTCTCCTGGATTGCCTACAGCTCACCGTGCTACTTTTCCAGCAGATGTTGGGGTGGTTGAAGTCCCCCAGCAGGACAAGAGCCTGCGAGCGTGATTGCCTTCTGTAGCTGGAGTAAGAAGGCTTCGTCAATAGGCTCCCCTTGATGAGGCAGCCTGTCGTAGACACCAACCAGAAAGTTCCCTTCGTTGCCTCGGTCTCTAATTCTTACCCGTAAGCTTTCAACCTGATAGTGATTGTTCTGCAGAGACAGCTCTTTACCCTCTATCCATTTCTCGATGTAGAGGGCCATGCTTCTTCCCCTCCTTCCTCTCCTGTTCCTTCTGAAGAGCCTGTAGCCATGACACCTTCATAGAGGAGCACACCTTAATTCCTTTGAGGTATTTCACCAGTGTTTCCCTGCTGGCTCCTAATACACCAGGATACCCTGGCTCATTTCCATAAGACTTCAAGTATGCTGCAATGTACCCAACACATCTCAGAGCAACAGGCTGAGAGCCCTCGCTAGCACCCTGTCCCTCTAACCTTGGCATGTCATCCCACAGTTTGTCACAGGCGAGTCTGATATTATCACCCTCCCTCTTCAAGCCTAGTTTAAAGCTCTGTCACTGAGCCCCACCAGCTTGCGAGTGAAGACCCTCTTCCCCATTTAAGAAAGGTGAATCCCATCCAATACCGGCAAGCCTGGTGCCAGGTAGACCATCACATTATTGAAAAACTCAAAATTGTGTTGGTGACACCAGCCACAGAGCCATGTATTAAGGGACTGGATGTGTCTGTTTCCTCCGTGTTGCTGCCCACAACTGGAAGGAGAGAGGAAGAGGATGTAGAGCTACTACAGTGACTACTGTAAGATCAGACCTTGTTCTGCTATTATTCCACAGCCTGAGGGAAAGACTCCTTCACTTTCATAGTACATGAAGAATTAATCAGACAAATTCACCTGTGCGAAATAACGAGCAGACCCATCTTCTTCCAGTTTTAGATCCCTATTTTAAAATTGGTGACAGTTAGAAACCTACATACATTTGGATATCTGGGATCAAATCCAAAATTTATTTATTCACCTGACTCATTGGAGACCTTTTATAAATCACCTTGTGTTTTTCAAAACTGCTGTAGTTCAAATATCTATAAACCGTCTCAATACATATTACTCGAATTTGATTTTTTAAAATTTTTAGATGATCTTTAAAAAGAAACTACAGCAAGTTATATCTCCAACAAGATATTCTGTTTTGTGCTAATAAATTCACTGTGATTGATAATGAAAAATGTATTGGGTGTTTTTTTCTCTTGTTATTTTCAGGTCACATTAAAAAACCTTACATAATACACCATTGCATGTATGCACGTATGCATTTACACCAGCAAAATTTACAATTCAATCAATGTGAGCCACACCAGAGTCTGTGCTACGCATAGCCTTTCTGGATTCATTAGAGTGTCTGCTCATTCAACAATAAGGCTTCACTTGCCGGTAATCATTCTCTCCAAATTCTTGCAAGCCTACGAAGGATGCAGCTCTGCTAATAAGCTGCAGCGGGGCTTTGCACTTACAGCCATACCCTTTATTTTACATTATCCATGTCAAACATTGCCAAGCTGTTTAGTTTTTAAGTGGATAGTTGAGTAAATGATACATTTTCATGCTGTACATATCAGTATTCCAAATGGGAAAAGTGAGTGTCATGTATATCCCAGGAAGGGGGAATAACATGATTGTCTATACGGTTACTTGCCAATCCTTCATCTCTATGTTGATTTTTCCATTTCTCGGTGTAAAAGAAGATCCATCCCTTATTCTGAGCATAACATAATCTTCTGAGTTATGTTTGTGATTCTTTCCAAGCCTTTCCTGTATTCAGCCATTAAAAATAATTTAGTTATGTCATTATCCCTGAATTAAACATCACGCAAAGTATAACTGGAAAAAAAATATTGACTGACAAAAAGGCAAGTCCTTTTCTTTCTAACTATTCCTGTATCAAAGACAGATAAAAACAGAACTGAGCCCCACTGCTTTGTAAGACTTAGGGAGATCGTGATGGCTTCTCCTCCATATTGACATCTATCAAGGCAAATTCTTATTTTCAGTTCCAAGCTTGCCGCCAGCAGCAAAAGCTCAAGAAATTACTTCCCTAGTTGTAGCCATAAAACATGCTACTTTTGGTCCTCTAAATACTTATTGATTGGCTTTGCCCCTCAGAAAAGATATGCTATTTCCTGAATAACAGGAAAATAGATAGATCAACCAGCCATTGTTGTGCTCGTTGCAGTAACACCCAGCAATTCCAGGATCACACATCAACCTGATCTTTGAGATAGATCTGCAATCTTTTTCTTAAGCAAGGATAACAAAAAAAAGTGCAGAACATGAATAAAAAAATTAGGGCAAGAACGTTTTTAAAAAGGGAAAAATTCACCTGTAGCAGACAAAACTAAACAGATTAACACAAATCTTCTTTCACATTTTCTATCACTTTATCACTGCAATGTGGGCCATTTCCTTCAGTCTTAGTCTTAGTACACTGACATTCAGCCTCTTCCTCAGCATCAAGAAAACCTTCACAGCCCCTTCTAAGAAATGGCATTTTGTAAAGCTCTGATTCTTCTCTTCCCACTCCGCTTTGAGGATTTTCAGGCTTTCTGAACTGCAAGCTCCCACATTTGCCACATCAGTCCTTCTCTGCCACCCCAAATGGCATGCTCAGTTGCTACCAGAGAGGAAACCATCTCTTCTCCATGCAAAGGCTTCCACTGAACCCAGATTTCAAGAGACAGGAAAAGTAAAAACAAGCAAATTTCTCCCTGCTGTCAAGTCACAATCTTTTGACATATCAAAATATACTGAAGCAAGTAAAACAGACACAGTCTGTTACAGACAGAGAGGGCATTAGGAGGAGAAGCCATTTAGACCTTTTAGATGAACTCACAGACATCTCTGTTTATGCATATGTGGTCCTGCTACAGAATCAGCCTAACTCGATTAACATCTGGTTTTGCAGAGCTCTACTAAAGGGAAATAAAAGTAGCACAATCACAGAAACTTCCCAGAGAAAACAGTGGGAATGTTAGGTCTATAAACTAAACACATTGGACTTGAAAACCTAGCTACTTAAAGATAGATGTAGTGGCCAAATTAAAGCCATTTATTTAGATGATAGACCCATGAGGCTGTGTTAGGTTCACAAGACTGAGTTCTTCCTTTCACAGGACATAGAATTTCTCCATGACGATCCCATACATTTTTGTGGGGATGGAATTTCCCCTTCAAAAAAAGACCTACTGCTGGCCAAAATATTTCCAGATAATTGTCAGTCCTTTCTTCTGATAAGCCATTTCAAAGCTTAATTGCCCTTGCAGTTAGACACATACTTTCTTTCAAAGCTTGAACAGCTTCATCCTGTAATTGCACTTGTCTACCAGATTAAACAGGTCCCTATCATCTGAAATCACCTGCACATTTATATGCTTGTAAACCATGATAAAATCTACTAAACTTTCGCTTTAATAAATTTGATTGAGATAGATTCTTTTATTGAGATATTAATTTAATTTCATCAATTTTACACCTTCTTTGCTATTTTCAGCTTACTAAATTTGAAATACGGCCTTTAAAACTTAATACAGTGCTTGTTGTAAGAAATCAACCGATCTTACCAGTATATGAAGGAACTGTTCCCTTTCTTAGATAGCTAAGACAGACTTATCTCGGAAACAACACATCACTGGAAGATTAAGTTCAAGTGGCTATTCATCATTATTAATTTCAGCATCATTACTTCCCCCTATACACCTTCTCACAACATAATTATTACAAACTAATTTTTCATATACCAAGCCTTTGATTTTTCCTGAATTTCTGTTGCTTTATGCCATTGGAACAATTGTAAGTCATATGAAAATTTTATTAGCAATGATTTTCCACTCCCTGCCCAGCTACTTATAAAGGTATTAAACCATACTGGGCTACAAACAAATTTCCTCTGGCTGACAATTCCCTATTTAACTTGACTTTTGATAACTAAGAGATAAAATGGTTTTAAATCTTTCTATATGTAACACATAGATTTTGCATAACATTTGAGACAGAGGAAAGTAGAGAGGAGGGAGGAGTAATGAAAATGTTGTAGGATACAATATCATGGAAATCAAAAAGAAATTATCTTTTGACCAATGAAGTCAAAATTCACCCATGAAGTTTTATGTACTCTTGAAACACATAATAGATTGGATGGACTTACTTCTGGGCAGCTATCTTACTTGACGTTAATAGTTTCTTTTTTTCTGCCTTATTAGTCTTTCCATATATTCTCAAATCAATTTAAGCTCTCTACTTTATCAGCCTTTTTTCCTTGTAAAAATATTTGCACCCTTATGCATATAGTCAACCCAAATGTGCACATTATTCCAAAGTAGCTATAGTAGGAAAAGCTTGTCAAAATCATATTTGAGAACTCTGGGAGAAAAAAAAAAAAAAAAGGTATTAAATCTTTGAGAGACAAAGAGGAAGAAGATTTCTCCCTCTTTCTCTCTACATATATATTTACTATTTTGTATCTGAATCCTTCCTATAACACTGTGCTTACATAAGCATTTACTTGTGCTTTTTAGCATTTTATTCTGTTTTTATTGGCATTACCCATTTATTTCTTCCCTGTACATACATACAGAATATAAAAGCTGTGAATTTTAAATGTATATCAGCTACTACAGCTGCATATCTTTTGTAGCATTTTTCTGTTAGAATTCTTTTAGAATCCAAATTCAAGGAATTTATTATTACCACACACTTACTTTGCATTGTTTTGCATGATGGGCAAAAATCTTCAGATATTCCCAATATAATTCCACTTTTTATAGTTCAGGAAAGATTTCTTAATGTCTCCTCCACTGTGTTTCTTTTTTTACTTACAAAGCAACACCTTTACTATTTCCTCCTGAACTTATCTCCTGTGTCAGTACGGTAGATGAGTTGGGGGGGGGAGTGTGTTAATAAAGCTGACATCCACTGCTGCCAATGAATTAATTTATGTATGCTCCACTAGAGCACACAGTGCTCAGTTACAACAATAATCTGTTACTTTATTCTTAGACTTGTCATCACTCAGTTTATACTCAACCTTTGTTTACATCACTAAGTGTTTCTGTATCATTATAAATTTGAAAAGATTCTTGGATGAATATAAGTTTGGATGTCTATCATAATTTTCTGTAGTAGAAAGCAGCAAACAATCAAAACATTGCATTGAAGGGCCAGCAATAAACTTTTCTGCAGCTGATGTGCACTCTGCTTCCATGATTCAATTAATTCTACATGACTTTTCTCACAATGGAAAACTATACTGGGTGTTAGTTTATGTGATAGATAGAAGCTAGGAAAGCACATTTCTTTCACCCAGCCTAGAAACATAAAGCAGTGCATTAACTACACACACACAAAAATACATTCACAAGGATAAACATACTTTAGGGAGATAAGGAGTGATAAAGAGCTGCATGAATCTCCGTGGTATATACAGATAAAACAGAAAACTTAAGATTCATTTCTGTCATATATGTCATCAAGAAATTTACATTCTTTGATATTAAACTAATAGATCCTTGCTTCACTTTTTTTAATTACTAAATGGCATATTAGTGGAAAACATTTATATATTGCAACTCCAAGGGTCAAAACTGACCTAGCATGATGTTTATTTATATGCAGTCAACAGAAGATACTCAGTAAGAACAGAAGAAACGTAAGATAGAGGCGATCTTCTGTATAAAAACTGAAACAGTTGAATGATTTAATGATCATGACTAATGAGTGTATCAATCTGTATATGAAAAGAGACAAAAAAATTACTGATGTTGATGAAATGCATCATGCAATACTCCATACTACAGGAGACAGGGTTTTCATACTTCCCTGTTAAGCGTGCCAGCCTTGCTCATATTTTGTGATGGACACAGTAGGAAGACACAATGATCACTGCTGTCTAATAAAAAGTTTACAGAACTATGAAAAAGCTGGGGTAGTTCACAATAAAACAGAAGCACCATTGAGTGTTACAGAAAGACGTAAACTTGAAGGTGAAAGGTCTTTTCTCCATAGGGTACAATTTTCTCCAAAAACCCTTGTACACCTAGCATTGATTTAGCAGCCATACACTGGAGTGAAGTGCAACCTGCTCCATCACTACAGAGAATCTGGGCTGTTCTAGAGATGTTGCTGGTATGCAATATGTAGACTTCACCACCGTGGAGTTGTGGCAGGTCCTTTTAAGGGGTTTATAAGACATTTATGTCGAGCATCCAGTTTTCCAGGGACCTCACAATCTTCCTGTGGCTTCACATAGCCAGCTAGCATCCATATTGTTTTATGTCCTGGTAAACTGGTAAACGAATACTGACATTTCTGTAACAAATCTTAAAGCCATGTTTTTGTTCAAGAATCATGTAGGTTGCTTGGTAGACAACACACAATATTCCTTTAACAAAGAGTGCAGAAGTATAAGACATTACTACTATTTTAATAAATACATATATTACAATAATAAGCACATATATAAAATTTATAAGTGTGTAAGCATGTGTCTGTGTATATATATGTTTATATAGGATATGCTTCCTGAGTATTTTGTCTTGTTGTATCAAAAAAAGAAAAAAAGAAAAAGGACTGCAAAAGTATTCAGCTCAAGTTCACAGAAATCAGGTTGCTGAACAGAGCTCTCCTATTTGGTGCTTCTTCACAAAATGTAATGATATAAAATTGCAATGCTGCAGACACTGTTACTTAGTATTCATATCACGGAAGCAATAAAAGTCTCACAATTTTTGAGAACTATTTGAGTGAGCAAGTTTTTGTAATTAATCTTTCCTGCCTGATTGCATTTCAGTTCCACACCTTCCATTTTCAGTCATCAAGAAGCAGTGCGCAGAACTTCTACTTACCTCCCAGGTACAATCATAACATAGTAAAGTGAGACAATGATATAGACTCAAATCTAGATTGTATTGTCATAAACTGTTAAAAATTATAAAATGTTTCGAATTGTCAGTCAATTCTCGATACACAAGAATGACTATTTGTTATTTGATTTGCTATGACAGCTGAAAAATGTAACTGCTTGAAAGTATGAAAAAACTTCGAGATTTAGGGGAAAAAAGAAATTGGCTCAAATGACATGACACAAGATGTCTAAACATAAATCAATGTAACAGCGGAGAGCATAGAGTAGAAGCATTCCTGCATATGGGAAGGGAATGGACAAAGTCTTACACATCTTACTTTTTTTCCGTTCATTATACAGGCACAATAAACACAATCCGCAATTCCTGTTACAGAAGATAATCCCATATTCCTGGGCTGCTTTAAATGCTAAATTTCCACAATCACTTAGTGATACTTTAAGCAAGAAACACCACCCTACACTAGCTCATTCTCTCTTATACATCAGAAATTTTCTGAAGAGGAATGTTAAAGCTTTTATTGCTGCTTTATACAAAACAAATCAGAGAATCAGATCTATGTGCAGCCTTCCCTTTGTACTGTCTGTTCTCTCAAGCTGTGCTTGAATATTCTTTGAAATACCTCCAGCATGCCTCAACTCTGAAAAGTCATTAGCAGATGTTTAATACCTACTTAGGTCTAAATTACATGTTCACAACATATCTCCTATAACATTTGAAAATTTCCTGCTCTCTTGATTTTATCCTCACAATAGTTAATGTTTTTTCTTTTTCCTGGTTTACCAAAACCATAAATCCTGGAGTCACGTTGTTACATAAAAATAATGATTTTTTCTTAGTGATGGAGTAGAAAAATGTATTTTCACTTCCTATTGATATGAAGGGAAACTTGAAATTTGAGAATCAAATACTCAAAAATCTCTATATTTGAATGCTTGGGATTAATAGTGCAACCTAATTTTCAAGTCTTACGTTATGATTTTAGCTTCTATCTATGAAGTGTCACAACTCTAAAAAATTCAAAAGACAAGACAAAATTGGTATCTGTTTAAAAAGTGTTAAATAGGTATTTTGTTCAATGTAGGCCAGAGAAAGGGAAAACCAAAACAGAATAATTCCAGACATGTGTTGCATTTCAGACGTGTCTTTCTACTAGGACCTTCATTCTTATGCTGTAAATAAGAGGAAATCATCCTGAAGTAGTACTAATGAAGAGAAAAAGGGAAGTCTACTGACTTATCTAGGGATTTAAGATAGTTGTATAGTATTGTGAATATATATTAGACAAACTCCAGTATAACATGCAAAAGTTTTAGATAAGGGTTTGAACCAATATCACAGCCTAGTGAGTCCACACTAGGGAAACCTTATGCAGAGATATAATTGCACATGATCTCAAAAAACATTGTGGAGATGATTTTTAAGGCTACAGTTTTTGAAGACATGCTATTTGTGCAATATCAGACTAAAGAAAAAATTGGTTTTAATGATGAGCACTAACCATACATCCTGGTATTTTGGAACAGCAAGACTGAACTAGGTTTACTTCTGGATTTTGCCAATAAAGTTAACTTTATGATGCGTAGAACTATGACCTGCAACCTGAAGCCCAAAAGAGCATTAGAAACCTTTGTCTGTAACTGACATTCAAGATCTGAATGTTGCCATTTGAGCCCACTGCTAAAGTGGAAAATGAGAAACAAGACAGCATTTTTCTTAAATTCTGCATCTCTTAGTTCCCTCCCCCCCCAAAAAAAAAAATAATCAAAAAACTCCAAACAAATTCTACTTTATTACAGAGGTATCTTGGAAAGTCTTCAAACAGAAACCTGTTTCTCTAATTAGAAGTGTTCCTCTCTACGTGGAAATATTTGCTGCCAATGATCACTTTTGTGGCTTTTAAAGAGAAGTTTCCATATTACAACAATTGATAACCCTAAGTTTGATTCTAATTTCATTTATTTCAACCAGAAGATACTAAGTTAGATTGGAGGCAGCAGTAAAAAGTGGGACTGCAGAGTTTAAAGTGGACAATGAGGGAAATGAGAAGACAGAGGAAGAAGAATCCCAATTAACTAAATTGTTAGCTATGGTTCTTATTCAAACTGAATTTATCTATCAGAAAGGAAGACAAGAAAGCCAAAAAGATAATCAAAACAATAATGTTATAAAATGAATGCATATTGTTAATTAGTGAACGTTGACTAAAGAAAGGACAAAAGTCAAACTACAAAAACCAAGAAATCATCTTAGCAGAACTTTAATGCTAAGAACTGTTAACTCAGAGCACGAGTCCACAGGAGATCTTAAGTTGTCTGCCTCCATGCATCCACAAACACCCTAATTACGAGGATGCTACGGGGACTGGCTGCTCCCTGGGGCCAGGAGTATCAGGGCAGGGTCTGGCAGCCAGGGTCTGTACATCCAGTACTTTACTAGGTAGTTCTAACAGTGACTCATAAAGATCAAAGAAACAAGTTTGTTTATAATTTAAATTAGTGCCCAAATGTTCACGTGCTTGGAGTATATCAGGATCATACCTTGAGCACTGAAGTTTTTACTTTGAGAAAGGCACTTGACTACAAACTCTATTAGCATTAAGCAGCCCTAGAGGTTGATTGCATGGATCAGATTAAGTGACTGTTCATACTTTTGCTGACATACAATAATTTCCTTTGGTAATTGCATTCAAGTGTATTTACACCTGGTTGCATTCAGAATGTTTTTAATTGTCTTTGGTATGTTTTACTTTAAGATTGGAAAGCAAATGGGCTGAACTGTGAGGTTGTTTTATGCATTGAAATTTGATAGTAACTTATTCTTTTCACTCTTTGCCTCAAGTGCAATACACTTAATTGGTTCCTAACCACTGAATTGCAATCATGGTTTATGGCTTAGCTGGCAGTCTTTAAAGGTTTGATCCAACTTCATTTGCAACTTTCAGAACACATCATTACGTCAGTGAATACCATGAATAGACAAGGAGTATGTCATTTCACTTTTACCATTTGTTAGTGCTACAGTAAGATATAACAATCTCCTTTTACCTTAGGGTTCACTCAGTCACTGTGGATAAGTGGTCTGGCATAGACCCATGTTCTCTCTTGCTTTTCTGAGTTCAAAATCTTTAAATCTTGTTGTGGGGAGGCAGCGAGAGGAACTTTGATGTCATAGTGTCCTGGAACACTGAATCCCCATATTTATGTCTTTTACTTCCTAGAGCTTTTTTTAATAATCTTCATGTCATGTCCTCATTTTGTTTTATATGATAATAAAAGAAAAATGTTTCTTTGGCATGAATTTTCCGTACATAGAATAGATGACAATGGACATGAACAGATAAATCCATAAACTAACTGAATATATTCATAGCCTGATAAGTACTGAAAATTACACAGGCATTTAATTTTCATTACTGACATTCATATGCTTCCTTCTCTTTGATACGCTGATTTATTCTATTTTAGGGCCCACGAAAACAAACATTTTCATTTTTAAAATAAAAGCCAGACTGCAGCAGGTCTTTCAAATAGCTTAGCAAGCAGTGCATTTAAACTCTACTATAAATTCCTCTTGTCTTATGTTTCTTCTACATATGTCTGTCATTACTTGCAACAGGTGGATCTCTCAGCTAATCAGCAGGACAGTGTTACGTTCTATGCAGGAAGACAGGAGCTAAACCTCTCACCATTGCCCGAGGAAACTTGCACAGAAAGATTCAATATGATTCTGACTACAGCAGCTTTGTGCTCCACAGGTGGAGCTCTCTTTTCCTTCTAGACTGCTGCTTTATTTATCTTTATCTCCCACTTCATGCCATCAATAGTACTCCTCTAAATCCGGTAGCAAAAGCTATAACAGAATACCTTAAGTTGTTAATTTAGTTGTAACAGGCCTTGATTCTGACTGCTTTCCACGATTAGACTATTCTCCTTTAGTTCCACTCACAGTATTGAATCCACCAAAAACCTCAAAACTTTTACTGCTTTTCCAGTTAAATAAAATAAACCGAAAAACTTTTGTTAGAAATTATCTGGATGCAAATGTGGACAGATTTTGTCTCTGAATATTTTACCTATGATGGAAATAAATGTAGCAGATGTTTTACATTAAAACAAAACAAAGCATTATTTATTTATAAAAAAATACAGTTGACATTAACCGTGGTTGCTGTTGTCCAACAAGCTTTTGTCAAACGGAAGCCTAGAATATGTGATATTTATTTTTAGATTTTCATAAAGGATATAGTATCCATTAGTAGATCGCTGTCATAGTAAAGATCTGCGATTTAAAAAATCTATAGTCTCCTCCCTAAAGCTCTCACATATACTAAAATATGTACAGTTTCTTGAACTATTTTAGGGGAGGAGCAAAGTCACTATAGATGAGAACTCAGTGGTCTACATAATTTTTGAAAGCAACATTAATAAACTAGGAAACACTTGTATCTTTTCCATTCATATACTGTAGAATTATTCAACACTTCCTTAGGTTAAATAGTAAGGTAAGAGCTTTAATACTTTGCATAATGGCAGTGCCAATGACGATCATTCTATACAAATGTTTAGATAGGAGCATACTAACTGCCTCGTTTAATCCCATCAATCTTATTTTTTCCCTTTTACAGATAATAATCTTTGTGCCAAACTAGTGTGTTCAGGGAATTAGCTGACAGCAGAAATTATCTGAAAAGTGTTTTTAAAACCATCTATGATCATTTTAATTTTTAGAGAGTAGTTGCAATATTTATATTAAACCAGCAGCCAAGTACTCTATACCACAGAAACCATTCGTATCACTGAACATTGTAATAATTAGTCAGCTTTTGTTTTCAAAGGGGCTGAATTTTCCATCTGACACTTTTTACTATAACATTAAGTTGTTCTTCCTGGTATGTTTTATAGCTGCTTCTGAGCTATACAATTAATTTGAGTTGGCATGAAGGCAGCACATCCTGCCAGCAGTTTCCTGATGGGGATATCCTCTGTGTGGTATGGAGGAATCCCAACCACACACTGAGTCAAAAGAGATTGTTTCTTCCTCTCTCTCCAGGGGCTCAGAAACAGGAACAGTCTCAATGCAGAGAAAGATAATGTCTGGGAAAAGATGGAAAGCTTGCAGTGTAACTAACAGATAAACTAGTTTTAATCTCTCTCAAGCTAGAGCAGCAGAGAGATGTCCTTCTCCAAGCAAACTAGTACTGGTATGAAAATGACTATCCTCTACTATGTTGAAGAGACAAAGAATATGCAATTCAAATACATCTACAGAAAGAAGCCTTGTGATTTCAGTGTTCCAGAGTAAAGTAACATATGCGGTGAGTTGACTCAGGCCAGCCGCCAGACCCACACCCAGCCACTCTTTCACTCCCCCTCACTAACAGGACACGGGGGAGAAAATACAATGGAAAAGCTCATGGGTAGACATAAAGACAGGGAGATCACTGGCCAGCTACAGTGATGGGCAAAACAGACTTAACTAGGAAAATTAATTTATTAAATATTTTTAATTAAATACTTTTTATTCAAATAATTAAACAAAATAGACTGGATGCTGAGGAACAAAGACAAAAAACCTTAAAACACCCTCCGTCATCCATCCCTGCTTCTTCCCAGACTCAACTTCACTCTTCCATTCCGGACTCCTCGACCTCCTCCTGCCCAAGGGTCGCAGGGGGATGGGGAATGGGGGTCTGCGGTCAGCCCACGGCAGCTCCTCTCTGCCGCTCCTGCCTCCTCACACGTTCCCCTGCTCCAGGCCGGGCCCTTCCCAGGGGCTGCAGGGAAACCCCCGCCCCAGCGGGGTCTCTGCCGGGGCGGCGGGGGCATCTCCGCGGGGGCGCCCGGAGCCCCTCCTCCCCTCCTCCCGCTCTCCCCTCGGGGCTCGCAGGGCTGTTTCTCACCCGGTTTCCCTCAGCCCTGGCTGCCGGGCAGCGTTTTGCCCTTTCTGAGCCAGGCTTTCCCCGCGGCGCCCGCCCGTGGCTGAGGGGCTCAGCTGTGCCCTGCGCTGGGGCCGTTGGAGCCGGCTGGAACCGGCTGTGTCCGGCACGGGGCAGCCCCGGCCCGGCGACACAGGGGCCGCCCCGCAGCACCCAATGGACAGCACCTGCAGCCAGCACAACGTAACTTTGGATTGAAAAGTCTTGTAACGGGAAAAATGTATATTTCTAATCACTGATACCTTCAAAAACTAAATATTCCTTCTTATAAACAAATCAGCTTTCCTCCGTACAGTTTGTGGCTGCAGATTCACACAGGACAAGAGAAAGGAAAAAAGACTTGAGAGTGTTAAAGAGCCTAAAAGAAATTACCCTCAAATTGAGAAGGTGTTATCTTTGAAGTAAATTTTACTAATACTGATACAGCACACAGACAGAATGTGCAAAACACATTGGAAACTGAAAGGTGACGGATTTTGATGCAGGAAGAAATTTTTCACAGTGAGGATGGTGAGACACTGGAACAGGTTGCCCAGGGAAGCTGTGGATGCCCCATCCTGGAAGTGTTCAAGGCCAGGCTGGATGAGGCTTTGAGCAGCCTGGTCATGGCAGGTGGGTTGGAACTAGAGGAGGTGTCCGTGCCCATGGCAGGGAGTTGGAACTAGGCAATCTTTAAGGTCCCTTTCCAACACAAACCATTCTATGATTCTACGATTCTATGTTTGAGTTTGGAGAGTGCAGACTCCACGATACAATGAATGCCAGAGTGTTATCTGCACGTGTCTGCCAAACCCTTTAAATGCTAGGCAGAAGCTTCTACACAGTACAGTGAAGAAAGAGGTATTAGTTATCAAGTAAGAAGGAGGTAGAAGAAGTTTTGTTTCACTCGGGTTTTTGATTCAGGCATTGATTCAGAACTCAGCCCTTATTATATTCAGAGGCAAAGGTGAAGTTTCTGTATGTTAAAGCACGGGAGCCTACGAAAAGTTAAAGGAAGGTAGTTTTCATTCAAATTTAAGTTTTTATTGCTTTGTATATTCTTCTTGAGGTTGTCCATGCTTGTTTTATCAGGATACACTGAGTAATAAAAAATACTTGGTTGTTATACATATCTAATAATGCGTGGTCTGCAAAATAGAAAGAAATGAAAAAAATTGTTAGGGTTTTTAGTTTCTTTAGAGATGACAAAGCAAAACAAATTCCAAAAGATCTTTGGAAATTTCCTTCAGAAGAAATTCCTAATTCTCAAGGTCTCGTCTTAGATAAAAGGATCGTATCACTCCTTGCAATACTCTCCCAAAACACACATTTTTATTAATGCACGTTTAATGAGAACAAAAACAATTATAACAACAGGTGTTTCTGAATGGTGTACTGAAAGAGTGAAAATATTTGATGGCACTACCTCAAGCTATGACCTCAAGCACTGACATCTGTTCAGCTCTTCTTCCTCAGGTCATTATTGCTTAAAGGAATGCTTTAGATTATGCTGGGAAAGCAATTTACTAAATATAAACCAATGTGGTATCTGAATTTGTACTGCTTAGAATTCATTTTCTATGCACCTTAATGGTGAGTCGTTATTTCTTTTTGGAGTTTTTATTATCAGTATATACTCTATGTTGATTTACCTATACAAGATCCTTTCCATCCCCTGAGATGAAGGGAAAATATAAAGAAAATAATTTATTGTATAGCAATTCCAAAGAAAGAATTTATGAAATAACAAGGACCGTTTGTAAAGTATCAGAAGGGGGCAAATGTGGGCCAATACCATTTTGCGTTTACATATAACTTCTATTAAAAGTCAAATAAACACTGAGAAAAATAAGGTTTTTACATAATAGAATAAAATAGACTAGAATAGACTATTTCAATTGGAAGGGACCTGCAATGATCATTTAGTCCAACTGCCTGATCACTTCAAGGATGACCAAAAGTTAAAGCATGCTGTTAAGGGCATTGTCCAAATGCCTCTTAAACACTGACAGGCTTGAGGCATCAACCACCTCTCTAGGAAGCCTGTTCCAGTGTTTGACCACCCTCTCGGTAAAGAAATGCTTCCTAATGTCCAGTCTAAACCTCCCCTGGCACAGCTTTGGACCATTCCCATGTGTTCTGTCACCAGGGAGATCAGGACCTCCCTCTCCACTTCCCCTCCTCAGGAAGCTGTAGAGAGCAATGAGGTTGCCCCTCAGCCTCCTTTTCTCCAAACCTGAAGTCCTTAGCCCTCCTCATAGGACATTCCTTCCAGCCCTCTCACCAGCTTTGTTCCCCTCCTCTGGACACATTCAAAGACCTTCACATCCTTCTCAACTTATGGGGCCCAGAACTGCACACAGTACTCAAGGTGACGCTAAATACAGTGGGATAATTGCCTCTTTTGACTGGCTGGTTATACTGTATTTAATAGACCCCAGGATGCAGTTTGCCTTCTTGGCTGCCAGGCCGTACTGCAGACTCATATTGAGCTTGTTGTTGACCAGCGTTCACAGATCCCTTTCTGCAGGGCTGCTCTCCATCAGGGCTGTGCAATCAAACCTCTCCCTTGTGTATAGTACGACACCTCCTCTTCTCCTGCCCAGCCTATTCCTCCTGAACAGCCTGTAGTCCTCCATCCCAGTACTCCAGTCATCCCACCAAGTGTCGTTAATCCCGATGATATCATAGCTCTGGGAGCTGACCAACAATTCCACTTCATCCTGTTTGTTTCTTATAGTGCATGTATTTGTGTACAAGCATTTCAGATACGCCCTTGAGCCCTCGGTGCTCCAAGGAGCAGTGTAAATGTTCCCACTAGGATTGCCACCCTCAGGAGATGCCATGCCAACCTTTGCCTTACCTGCTGCAATCCTGTTGGTATCCCCTTCCCTCATCAATTCTAATAATGTGTCTATGACACTTCCAAAGTGTCATACATAGCTGAGTGACAACTCTCCCTGTATGCCAGATCTTTTTGGATTAGATATATGAACACTAATTACAAGAGAAATCCTTGCAGGATACTAAAGCTTTCTGTGAACAGGGATAGATTCACAAAAATAAATCCCATAGTACATATTTAGAATCATAGAATCGTTTTGTTTGGAAGAGACCTTTAAGATCATCAACTCCAGACGTTGATGTAAGCCTGGTTGACACCAATTAATCAGCCGACACTCTGCCTGGAAAACTCTCTTTTCCTCTGTGAAACTGTAGACTCACTGTAAAATAAAAATGTGAATGGATGTTTCTTCATCAGGAGACTTTATGCACGAAAAACCAAACATACACCCTGAATTAATTTTTAAGTTCTATAAAAGATCATTTGTTCACTTTTCCTGTTCTTTCTGGTCTTCAAATGTAGGTGAGAGCAAAGTAAAGCATGACAAGATACTGTCTGGTTGATTTTACTGTACTGTAAGGGTTACAGTTATCCGAAGCAACCTTTGTGTTTCACTTAACATCTATCAGTACCTTTTTCATTAAAAAAAAAAAAAAAAGAAAAAGAAAAAGAAGAATGGGACTGCTGGACTACTCTCACTTAACCAATCAGAGTCTGGTTCTTAACCTCAACAGATTTATCTTTCAAAGCTGGAAATAAGCCCCTTAGTGATTCCCTTTCTTGTTTCTGAACTGACATAGATAGAACTGGTAGATTGTGGCATCTGTCAAAGGGCTGATCTGGAGATAGAAAG
Source organism: Larus michahellis (assembly GCF_964199755.1). Taxonomy (NCBI): domain Eukaryota; kingdom Metazoa; phylum Chordata; class Aves; order Charadriiformes; family Laridae; genus Larus; species Larus michahellis. The sequence goes on from NC_133897.1 coordinate 83,920,817, forward strand.
TAAACAGATGAACTGAAGTACTAAAACCTGTGAACACGATAAGAATACTGTTGCTGACTGCTATTTCAGAGAATAACAGAAAGCTTCAAAATGTGTCATATGCCACAAAGTTCTAGGGAAAAATGACAGTGAAATACATAGTACAATTTGCAGTATCTCAGCTTGTTCAATATGTACAGTGGTGGATAGAGTACATCAAGATTGTAATCTGAATTTTAGTTATTCCTTCAGAACAGATTGAGATCCTCTTGAGTTTCTTTTGAGGGAAAATCATAGCCAGATATTTTTCAGATAATAATATTTTTACATCTTAAAAACTCCACCTGAAATAGAGGCTAAATATTGTACTTTTAATAAGCATATCTACTTTTTACTTTTACTGCAAAGCAAAATAATTCTCTTTATCACCTGTATTTCAGAGCTGATGAGGTGTGATCGTCAAATAGATGGTCATTTGAAAATGAATTGATGATATTAAAGATGATATGATCTAAGCTGATTGTAAATATGAAGGTGCCAATATAATCTGTGGTGGAAAAAACATCCTTTTGAACAGGGACAAGTTAACATAGGAGACTAGGATCGATGATGAATGTTGTCTCAGAAATAAATTGAATGAAAATATGAAAAATTCAGTATTTACTAATATTAGAATATAACTTAAAAGATGCATATGTAACATTTCTTTGATGATTTTCAAAAGAAAGAATATATTTTAATCATCACAACTTCCATATTTTCTTTCTTCAAAAAGCACTAGTAAAAAATTGTTGCCCTAAAAATTATTGCTGAATCAAACCTCTATAGCTCACAAACTGTGCAACCCACTTACTGTTTCAAGCACGGCTGAAATTTTATCATTTTTTATTAATCATTCTGCACACAGAGAACTATGAAGAGTGAGCACATACTACATTACAAAAAGATAAAGTGTTCTGAAAATTACTTTCCTGACCATCACTTTAAAAGTTTGAGGATAGCTAAAATCCAACCTCTAAAGTAAAAAGGGATTTGATCAAGTTGAAACAACACTAAACTCCAGAAATACGTAGCAGTTTCAGTGTCAGAAAATATGGCAGGGGTAATTATTTGAGCTAATATTTCTGAAGAAACTGAAACAAAAATATTGATAAGAATCAGTTCCATAAGTACATTTTCAGAATATGTAATTTTTGGGTGCAAATTAACAAAGCATTTACCGTCATACTTCCTTTTTACTGCATATCTTTACTAGTTATTCCCTGTAGGTCTGCAGAAGACACCTTATGAACCATATCTCCCCCTCCCATCAGAAAATAAAGTAAGACAAAAACTTGATGCTGTCATGTTTAGTGACTTTTAAGGCCAAAAATGTAGTAAATCCAGGCAAGACAAAATATCAGATTCAAAAACTCAGTTTAGCTGAGGTCTTGATACAACAGATCAAAGACCATGAGTCAGTACCGTTAAATTACTTTCAGGTAACTTCCTTCATGGGAAATAAAGATTTTGGATGTGGAGGAAACAGATACCATCAAAATAAATTATACAAAGATGATATTGGAAGTAGGGGAAATGAAAAAGTATTTCTATAAGAGTTTGGGTTTCTTTACTGGTGGGATTCATATATGAAGGTCGAGTCTAGATCATATAGTGTCAATATCTATACATAATTTAAAAGCACCTTCAGATGGTGCTATTATTTGCCATTTACCACAGCATTGCAAGCCTTTGAGCAAATAGACTTTTTATTGCATAATATGAATACAGAACTCCTGCAGCCTTTAGCTATAACTAAACAAAGAGCTCCTGCAAAACATGTATGTTTTTATAGTTTTATACACATACACACCACCATTTGAAATGGAAAGACAATATCAAACACACTTGCTCTGCAGGCGTGTCCTAAGAACTAATGTTGGTCCGGTATTCCAAGAACTATTGGTATAGTACAGCTCTGCGTACCGACCTCTTCCAACCCATTATATGCTCTGTGCCCAGGTATACATGCCGTACACTTTCTGTGGTATATAACCACACACAGACTATACATGTATCCAGTTACTGTTTCCAAAATTGACATTAAAATTAGATTATTACTGTAGTTCTGTAACACGCATGAAAGTGAATGTCAAAGCAAACAAATCATAAGTTCTAGTTATGTGACATTTTTTCTTGTTTCGTACATCTCACTGAACACAAAGACTACACTTAAAGGAAAGCAATCTCATTAATGCCACTTACAAGTAGGACTTAACATGTTGCCCTTAATCAGGCTAGATTCTTTAAAAGATTGGCATGCAGCAATATATAAATCTCAAAAAAGTGAATGTCTAATTAAAAAAAATAAAAAGGAAAAAGATGAAAGTGCTACATTATTTGTACATCAAAGTCTTTATCATCCTTTGAAAAGAGAACATACTTCTCCTAAACTTTTTTCCTGCAGGTCTATCTTTCCTACTTTTATTAAACATATAAATCAGAATCAGAATCTATTTTAATGAAAGTGGGCTTCACAACCAGTACATTGCTGAGTATTTTTATCAAATTAATAATCAAAACAAATAAATTCTAAAAAAAAAAAAAAAATGTGATGAAGAGGTAGCTTCATTGAAATTTCAAAAGGACAGAGTTTACATCTATAGTTGGAAATATTTTGTAGTGGTGGGACAAATGCTTCACTGAAGTTTAAAACAAGCAAAATAAGTGGGATTTTGTTTTGTTTGGATTTTTTGTTTTGTTTTGTTTTGTTTTGTTTTTTTCCCCATACAACAAGCAGCAGATCTGTGGAACCGCTTGCTAAGAGAAGGTGGTGGATGGAAGAAATTTATACTGGTTCTGGAGGGGATTGCACAAATACATGGAAGATACAAGGCATACAGAGTCCCTGGAACCTTTTTCTAAAGTTTGGTGTCATCTATACCCCCACCTGTATGCCCCCCACCAAATATGAAGAACGCAAGGACAATTGCCAACATTATAATCCAAGATTATATATTACTGTTAGAAATTCACCTGTTTTTTTCCTAGAATTCCTAGAGAGTCTGTTGTGTTGTCCTGGTGAATGCCACCCAGTCTTAGTGGCTGGGTAGTGGTAATTCTACTTACTTGTAACTCTTCTAAGTCTCTTACTTCAGTTTCAGATCCTCTGGTGAGTGCCCTTAATTAAAAGGTTCTGGTAGGACAGTCTCCCCATCTTTTTAATGGTGAATACTCCTGTAAAGAACTAAATTGTCTTTTCTGCAGTGTCATCATCCTTTCCAAGACCTTACAGATTCTGGGGGGAGGGGACTTCTTTGTCCTCATGTCTCAGGAAGTTAGTGCAAGTTTTGATCCCCGAATTTAGCTTTTCATCAAATTCTTTTTTTGGCCTAACTATGTGTACATTTTTATCTATCAAATTTCACAATCCTTTTCTTTGTTCAGATGCTTCGTACTGCTAACCTTTCCCTTTGGTGTTTAGTCATGCTGACCTCCTTTTACACTTTCTCAAGCATTTCATAATAGGTGGTGTGAACTGGCACTGTGTTACCAGTATGGTCGTCTTTAACAGTTTCTGCACTGCCTGCAAGCTGTCCTCTTTAGTTTCCTTTTAACAAGAGTTTTCATTTTCACCTAGTTCTCCTTCTTAAAATCTACCACTAAATTCTTTGGCCGTTGATACTTCTGTGGGGCTGCTGAATCTAAGTACTTTATGGTTGCTCTTACAGATCGTGCTTCCACAGTGAGATTTTGAAACAGATCCTGCATTTTACTGAGCCAAATAAAGGGTTGGTTTTCTTCCTGTGGGCTCGCAGGCCAGCTATTCTGTTAAACAATTACTGATATCACCTGAAAATATAATCTATGGTTTATGTTATGATTTGACCTTTGTCCATAGGGTAATTGAGGTCACCTATTTATTTCTAACTCTCTCTGACCTCTCAGGATGTAGCAGTCAGTGTCACCTCTGTAGTTGTCTGGGTGGCAATATGGACAGACTACTATACTCTTCCTGTTTAGGCCTGGGATTTCAATTCATGAATATTCTGGTAGTTGAAGTGGTAAGTTTATTAATTTGGCTTAATTCTAAGAAAACTTAAATGTATAATTCTACATCACCACCAGTATGTTTTATGGTAGAATTCTGATGCGTTTTGTAGCCTGGTTTTATACTGTTCTGTTATTATAATTTTCCTTCCATCAAGTTTCTGATTTCAGCATTGCCTTCATTTAAGGCATAACATACCAGTTTTCTAAACTTAGTTCTTGAGCTTCTAACATTTATATAAAAAGCGGTTGTGCCACACTACCTGTCTCAAAAATATTTTTAAATGGTACTTATTATCCACTTGTCTATTTGATTATTTCTATCCTCTGACCTACCCTTCACCTGAAGATACGGAATTATCATGACTTCCCCTTTGGGACTTCCTCCTCAGCTGTGTGCTTTCTGACTGTGCAATCCTCCATGTAGAACTTTACTAACAATTGCTTAAATGGGCTTTTTCTTTGTTGGGAATTCCCCGGCTTCTGATGAAGCTGACACCTTCCTCTTTATACTACCTTTCTGCCAAGCATTAAAACCTTCCCTCTGTTTTCCTTCTCCATCCTCTTAGGAAGTGTTGGGTCATTTTGGATAATAGTGGTATTAAAATTTAGGGAGCTTAAAGAGTGATAACTCACACTGAAATAGACTCCATGTCTGATCAATAGGTCTGACCAGCTGACCAGTAGGCCAACTTTATAGACATCTAGGTTCCACTGATTGTATTGATTACCTCTCCATTGACTACAGAGGGAGCTTAGATATATGTTAATTTGTGGACACTTATGTAGACACCAAAATTTTAGATGTTTTAATCTTGAAATAAACCTAATCTTCAGATTCTCCCAGCTCCAACTTCTCTGGAATATTTTGTCCGTGATCAGTATCTCTCCAAACAAGGAACAGTCTGTTTTTTTCCCCAACTTCCATGATGTCGGTGTGACTTCTTCTGAAGGGAACATAACACAAACTTAGAGCAAGCAAAAAAATTGATACTGTGTGCCACAATTATAAGATGATGAAGATTCTGGAGAGTTTATCTTTATAAAAGGTGAGAAAAAGGGCTTGCAAATATATTTTCATTATTCTAAGTGTTTTGCGAATTTTAACTAGGAATGACACAAAGTAGTATGCAGAATATGACAGAAGAGCAGCACAGGAGGTGTACTGCAAGTTACTAAGGGACCTTATTATTTGATCAAAACCAGGATCAGGATACAATTTTTCCCCCCCAAGTTTCAGAGATGGAAATTGTCCTTTAACAAGCAAATGCCAAATTTTATCCAAATCTAAAATCACTTCCTTGCTTATGTCAAGAGCACTGCAGATTCATTTTATATATAAGACTTAGTCTCTATATCAACACATTATGCTAAAGGATTCTGATACTATAATTGTAGATGGTTTCCATAGATACATACAAGAAGACTGGCATATTATGGTAAATATTGAATTACACTGAGAATGCACTGAGGTGTAAATTTTCAGATGACAACATCTATTTTAGACATTTGCAGATAGCAAGGACAAAGAGAAGGTTTTTATAAAGTAATAAACTCATGGACTAAATAATATGTTGAGCAGAACATGAAAATAAAATGCTTCCACTTTCAGTACTTTCTTTTCCCCATTGAATTGAAAGAGACTCAAGTTCTAGTCCTCATTGTCCCACCAAATTGGCATGCCTCTATTTGCCATAAATGAAATGTAGAGAAAAAAAAATTGGCTTAGTTTAGCACAAAGAGATCTGCAGTGAAAAACATAACCCAATGGCCAGTATTCTTCTGGATGCGATTTGCTTTCCAACCTAAACCTGATTCAATAGAAGGAAGAAAAACAACCCACAATATCTTTTTGGTATAGTTTAGTTTTTGTGCTTTTCTAACCCTTTTCTTTTGAGTGATTATTGCAATACTGTTATTCATAACTGATTTTCCAACATTTTCTTAATCATTTGTTTATTCAATTCTAAACCAGATTTCAAATAAATCAGTATTAGAGGTACCATAAACCTCAGTGGGCTTTGGAGAGGTCCCCTTATGTCTCAGTTCTCAAAGTGACTGTGTGGAAAGAACAATTATGGACAAACATCAATATGCATATACATGCACAACTTAAACTTTTAAAAAGAAAGAAAAGAGTCATGTCATACATTTCACTTGAACCAAACCTTTTAATGGTAAAAATGAAACTGTATACAAAAAACACAATTCATATTGTAAATCTTCAATGAGTGATTCAGTTTTAAATTTATGTTCAAAAAAACTCTTGCAAAACTCATTCTTTTCCATTAGGCAAATATCACTGTATCGGTTTTCTACAGAAGAGAACATTCTAAAGTAATGGCACGGTACCTTAGATTAAGCAAAGGGTTTTGTGCTACCTAACACAGGTAGGGGTTAGTCCTCCCCCTAAAGTCCTGCATTCCCTGGAATTCAAATCTTTGCTCTAACACTGGCTCACAGCAATTATGGAAGAATGACTCTGAGTTGGAATACAGGATTCTTTAGAGATCATTCTGTGACAACACTTTAAAAGAATGCTGAAATGCATTTGTACATTCAAAACAGCTTCATTAAGGTAAAAAAAAAATGTGTATCCATTTGGAATACTGTGCTTTCTCTTAAATCATGTCATCACGTAATGTCAGATCACCTGCAATTTACCTTATAAGACAATTAAAATGAATTATTTAGAAATGTCATGTGCTGTGTGAACATATGACCTTCTTTCTACCAGTAGATTCCCCCAAGAAAAATATGTATTTAGTATAGAATACCATGTAATTAATGTCTGTCACCAATATCAATATCCTTTGTCACACTTTGGAAAGCACTGAACTGTTGCCTATTTGCATTAGCGCAGCATTCGATTCTACAGACGGTGAGAGGCACCAAAAAGAGATTAAATGGGCCATCACTCATTTACCGCATACCCTTACATGTAATCCAATTTATACCTGAAAAGATAACAGATATACAAATACTGAAGAAAATCTATAACATTGCCACATGTTAGTACTACTTGGTTGTCCACTGAAAGTCATGAAAAAAGGTTACAGTGGATAGTGTGCTCTGTCCCTGTGAATAGTATAGAGTCAGCTGTTGATTGTCAATAGAAAGCAAATTTTTCAAAGTTTATTTTATTTCTGGATTTTGTTAAAGTCTTTCATAATCGCTTGTGAAAAGGTTGCATCAGAAAGGCTGGGTGTATTTTGTAGGTAATCAGCAAGAGTCAGAATCCAACTCGTATTGCTTTGAATGAAAGACAGAACTCAGAAAATACTTAAACCACACAGGTGAAACTGCAAAGTATACGCATCCTGGCTCAGTTACAGAAGATCAGATTGTGTAACAGTAGGCTTTTGCAGAAACAGAAGCAAAATCTCCAACTTTTCTTTTCTTAATCTATATAACATTGCTATTGTCTCTCCTCCTTTAAAATAAGTACATTTCAAATAAGACTAGGAAAAAAGACAACAACTCAGCAACTCAGCTTTTTTTTTTGAGCTGATTGTGGGATCTTGCATTTGCAAATATTTCCTGCTAGCCTTGAGGTTCAAATTTCATTTTTTCTATAGATTCACTCTTCAAAGTGATTCTAATGTACAGACTCACTGTGAAGAGCAAGCCTGTTGGGAGGAAAGAAAACTGCTGGTAAGCTTTAAGCCAAAACACTTGGTGCTTCTAAACTAGCAGGGAAAGGACTTTGCTCTAGGTCTTTTAACAAATGCTATGTTATGCTTTTTTAATTAATCCATTTCCTTCCATATTCATCCAGTCTTCTACTCATACAATTGTTTATGTGCACTAATGTTTTTTTAGGTGATATATATACGTTAGGAGAACGCACTATGTGTCGGACAAGATATCAAATAAAGTAAACCAGTCACTGTGTGTCCACATCAATAGAGAACCAGGTCATAAAATTCAACTATCGGTTTGAATTATTGATCTCTTGCTTAGATTAACCAACTTCTCCATAATCACTTGTAAAACTAATACATTATAATTAGAGGATGAGATAAGTAATGGAGATTGGTCTCATCAAATAATTATGCTTCTCAGTTTGAAAGATATTAAAGTAATGTCTTTCCCACCTAATGGGTGACAAAAGAGATAATTTATAATAATATATTTCTCATTTGCAGTTTTTTCATTATGTAAAGAAGAATTATTTGCACATTCTCCCACATGTGTGAAAGGAACAAATTCTCTTCTGTTTAATCAGAATTTATCCAGATAATCTGTAACTGCAACATGCAATAGGAAGCCTTCTAATAAGAAGCATCATATCCCAAAACTCTATTTTCCAGTAGATATTTATAATTTTCTTTATTCTGTCTGTGAGGAATGCCATCCATAGAAAGACTGATTTCTCTTTCCTTCTTGTAAATTTACTGTCCTGTGTTGGCTTCTTGATTCACTGTTCCATCTTTGTCAGAGCAAAGTGTCACCACTGGAAAAAAGGACAAGTGGGACAAATGCTTCTAGCATGACTGGCAGAAAGTAGTTTTAATGCTCAGTGCTTTTTGGCACTACTGGAAAACAAATGCATTAATCCATATCATAGAGTCATAGAATATCCAATTAATACAATCTTGATCTTGTCTATCAAGCAAACTATGAACAGTGTTGTACAGTTTTAAGTTGTATCTATACATGTAAAACACGAGTAAAACATAAAAATATATAGATTATAAAATTATAACAGCTATATCTATGCTCATATACAGCATCCTATAGAAATTTCAGAGATTTCGTAAAAAATTGGCCCCATTAAAAAAAAATCTGACACAGTACCCACAGATTTTATTCAAGATTTCAGAATTAAACTTGATAATAAAAAGGATGTAGTTCCTAACACAGTACAGAATGTAAAACTTCACGTCAATTTTAAAAAAAAGAACCTATTTGTAAAGTTATAGAGCAATGGAGAAGCCAAAACTTCCTTGATAAATTAATTAATTGATGGAAAATATGGATATGATTCTATGAGTGAAAAAATCCTAAAATTTAAAAACCCACTATTACTTTTCAAGCAGAATTCAGTATCACATATTTCCTACTTTTCCTGTCACATTTTTAAATTGCAAGAAGCAAACAGCAGAAGGTGTGGAATTAAAAGAGAAACAGAAAAGAAAGGTGTGTTTCATTTGTAAATGTTTTTGCATAGAGAAAAAAAAAATCCTAAACAAAACCCAAGCCAAAACTTTGCCCAAAAAAAGTTTGAGCAAAGTGGAACATTTTTAAGACCTTTTTTCTTTTCCAAAAACTGGTCCAATAATATATTGTTACAACAATCTGTTGTTCTTTTCCTTTTTGATTTTGTTTAAGTATCTTGGAGTTCAGTCAATTGGAATTCATAACTATACACTAGACCACTGAGATAACCTTTTTCACTCTTTCATGAAAAATACTCATAAGCTCATAACACTCAAAATAACTCATAAGCTTAACCTGAATATAAGAATATAAGTTCACTTCTAAGAAGGGTGTAATTTCTTGAGCAAAGATGCATATCATCAATGCTTGGTGCATGGTACAAACATAGCTATATTAATTGATATGCAGTATAAATAAACAGGCTGTATAGTAAACCAAATTATGGTACTATAGTCTTTATTGTTTTACGCTTCTATAAAGAGACATTACATTTATAATTAAAATCTCAAAGTAGTTCATTAGAAAATAACAAATTAATTATCATCAAAGAATTTACCCTGCGATCATGTGCCAAGTTTCTGCTAATACCAGTTCGTTATTTTATATTTTGCATTAGCATAACTCTTGATAGTCTAGATTTACCTGTTTGTCACATGCATGCAACAATGTAGGGTGATAGTGTAAAGAATATGTGTTGTGTTAGATTTGAATAAACAGAGGCTTCATTCAGTGTGGAATGGGATCTGCCAACAGGTGCTGAACACAAAACCACATATTTTACAGCTTGTAAGGCCAAACACCAAAAAAAAAAAAATCCAAGGCACAAACAGAAAGAGGCATCAAGGTTAACAAATCAATGTTTTATATTAGCAATAGGACAGTGACTAAGCTTAGTAATGGTACTTTATTTGGTGGATTAGTAAATCCAGCAAAAATGAGTCTGAGAAGGGCCTGTGTTGCATGCTTCTTTACAAGTCTTCAACAGTCTCAAATAAAAAGGTCAATTTAAATCAGACAGTTACTGCAATTAATATCAGAGAAAAAGGGCATTAACACAATATTAAAGGATAAGATTTCAACTTTGATAGAAAAGAAAGGTCAGAGATTATTTATGAAAGCCTTCCATTTAGCCAAGTAGTCTCTAACTTGCTCTTTCTTTATTCAAGGTTTATCTTACTCCATTGTAGTTGCATTTATTGTGATTGCCTTCTGAATACTTTGTGAAAGTAATCAATATAAAAACATCAAAGTTACCTGATGGATCTGACAAATTCTTTTCTAGATACATGCAGATCTGGCTGTAGCAATGTTAGATTTGCTAACAGTTACCTTCAATAGTGCATTGTATTGAAAGACAGGACAAAGAAATAGTGGGGTCTTCATGGAGAAAAAGGGGGAGAATTGTAAGTCAGTCAAATTACCTTCAGCTCTCAGACAAATACTGAAGCAAATTAATTTGCATGTATCTATAAGAAAACAACAATCACCATGAACTGAAAAGAGCAAGTTGCATACATTTTTTTTTCTTTCTCTGTCATGTGATAACATGCATTGTGAACAGAACAGAAACAAAAGCTAAAATATCTGGGATGTAATAAAACTTTTACATTTCTCTGCATTCTATTTTCCTAAGCAAGCTAGGAAAGCAATCTCTAGATTAATTCACTAGGAAGTGGCCACAGTAGTGAATAAAGGGAAATTACCTGCTTTTCACTGTCCAAAGAAAAAGAGATGCAGAACAGGGTTTCACTGGCATCTGATCTGGATCTATCAGTAATGCTCCTAAAAATTACCCAATTGAAAACAAATAGTAACTATAATTAGGAAGTTAAAACTGAATTCAGTGGTATTCCAAGGCTAGATTTGAATTTGCCAAGCCAGACATTGTGAGTAGACATGTATACTTGTATAGGGACAGAAGTAGGGAGAAGTTCTTCAGAAAAAGATCTGTGGTTATAACAGATCACTAGATGGACATGAGTCAACAATGTCATTCTGTTATTAAATATATGTGTGTGTATACATATATATGTGTACATATATATGAATGCATAAATAGCAAATACAGAAAATAATTAGTCAATAGCTTTGGTTGAAATACTGTTATCATTTTGTACACTGCAGGTCAAGAAATTAGCAATCTAATGACTGCAGAGAAAAAGATAGGCAGAGATCTAGAAATAATGGCCTACTAGGAAGAACTGAAAAATATTTCAGTGCTTAGTTTAAAATGGAGAAGATACATGTTAGGAGTACAATAGCTGTTCTCAGATGCATAAAAGGCCTCAAAGGGAATAATCCACAGTGAATGTGGATAAGTAAAAATATAATGGTTTTGAGTTACAAAAAGAAGGACTTAAGCTAGATATTAGGAGTAGCTTTCTAGTCATAACAATAGTAAACACTGGAATAAGTTGGGAGTCATCATACTTTGAGATCTTGCGAGAGTATATCTGTTAAAACTGTTTAAGTATAATTCATCTTTCTTTGAGGTATGCAGAATGATATAGATGACTTATTGAGGTTTTATTTATATATAAACCTTAACAGAGGTTTCATAGAACCTTAGAATCATAGAATGGTTTGGGTTAGAAGGGACCTTAAAGATCATCTAGTTCCAACCCCCCTGCCATGGGCAGGGACACCTCCCACTAGACCAGGTTTATTCTAAGATAACGGCAAACAGGAATAAAATTCATAACGTCAATATAAGGGATAGAATCAACCTCACTGCCAGAGCCATTCCTCTCTAATTTGTATCCAAGTTTCTCTCACAATTTTTTTTATCCGTTATTTCATATAAAGCCACCAAGGTGAAAAATGCTACTGTCATAAAACAGGTAGCTTGGTGGGCATTTTAAAGAGCAAACAACAGAATCGTCAAAATAAGCAGGTAACAAGGTAAGCATCATGGAGAATGATAGTATTAAAATTTTACAACTGTAGTAGGAGTTAAAAAGAAATCTAAACATCAAGTTTGTGTATTCAGGGCAAACACAAGCTTGGCTTAGCCTTTATACAGGAAAAGCAAAAGGTGCACCAGCACAATCACAAACTAAGAAGATCTTCCTCTCAGGAGCCTCTGGACGGCTGCCAAGTTAGGTACCTGTAAATTACATCACTATATGTGAAACCTTAACACTGAAGCTATTGCTTCAATTCTATAAAATTTAGAAAAGATAATTAGCTGAAATGCAGCTCTGAGAGCATGAGAATACATCTTTTGAACTGGAGAGACCTTCATTGGAGAGGCTCTGCATGCAAACAATGTGGAACAGCTCCTTACATTTCTTGGCGTACCTTTGGGCAGAGAGGTAGGGAGACTGGGAAAAAATCACCTTCATCTGCTGAGTGATTTCTCAGTCCTGCTTTACTGATTTGAGAGAAGACACAACTAAACCCACTAGAGGGTAACACGCATTTCCCTTTTCCTTTTGTGAATGCAACAGTGCCACAACTGCCACCTTGGGATAGGATTAGTAATTTCTCTCAGTGAAAGAAAGAATGTTTTGATCAAATACATACCTCAGATCTATTTTCAGGACTTGTAAGAAGTGATGGATTAGTGAAAACCAATCCCTGAAAAAGACCAGACACATTCCTGTCTATCATGGGAGTACCCTGCAGTGAGTTTCCAGCAACAGGATGCACAGGTTTGGTCACTCAGTGTTCAAAGGAGGGCTCTTAGCAACAGTGATCTACCTGATTTCAAATGCCATGGTGATAGACCAGAAATACACCTGCTGACTAGACAGAGATGAGTAAAGCCATTTAAACCTTTTTAACTCTTAATCAAAACCACTCAGCACTTAGTACAGATTTTGAAGACAGACTTATTGGACTTGCTCAGCTAGCTTGTCTGGGCAAGTTTGTCACTTGACTCTGTGTCAGCTCTATCTGGAGGAAAAGGGTACTTCCACTAATGGTGTACAGCAGTCTGGAGGCCTGTCATTAAGATCTGTATCAGGAAAAACTGTTCATGCATACTTAGGTTGCAGGGTTCTTTTTAACTGAAATTTCAGCATAACCATTTTAGAAGAAAAGCTACAGCTTTACTCACTGTCAGAATGTTTAAGCTGCAGCAAAACAAGGCTAGGAAAAGTCTAACGTAAAAGATTTTTCTTGTATATCTGTGGATAGATTTACTGGGGGTAAGAAGCTGGTCTATGTCACAAAATGTAGAAAACATACCTTTTTTCCCTCTATAACATCTTATATGGAAATGCTACAATCTCATATGTATGATGTTTCTGTAATTAATGCATAATATGTAACTGACCAGCAAAATAATTGATCACAGAAATACATTCTATCTAGAATATGATCTACTGGGTGGGATGATACTATACATAAAGCATAATAACCTTTTCTCTTCATCATATTAGTAAAGATAACTGTCTCTCAAAACTGGAAAGGACATTTCTCTTGGTGCCCAGCTGAAAAGAGGTTGGATCAATCATGCTGAACTAGAGAGAATAAAGCATAACATTTCTTTAAATCTTAATTTCTACAGTTTTCTATTGCACATAGACATCAAAATAAGCTTTATTTCACATCTTGAAACTGGAAAGAATTGAGGCTGATTCCTTTTTAAAATCAAGTCTTTACGGTGACAATGTAGTATAGAGGCCTTTGCTGTATGTAAACATACATCTATCAAAAGTGAACGTATAGAAATAAAATGCAGCGGCACTTTCTAGGTGATGACAAAACCTTTTCCCATAAATGTACACCAAACTGGACAAAGGTTGGTTTGAGGATAGAAACATTTTCTGGAAAAAAGTAAAAAATACATGAGTAAAGTGAGAATTTTTTTTTTTACTAGTAAGTTAATCAGTAATAAAAAATAAGTTAAAAATTGCTTCCTACAGAGTTTAAGAGTTGTAATTAAGGACAGAGCCTGGCTTTATTTAATCACTGAAAAAAACCCCTAACCAACAAACTTTCAAAATGGAATTTTAAAAAAAAAAGATTAAATATGTAGCATGCAGATTTCACTCACATCTGTTTATTCATTTTCATCTTATGCTCTAAACTCGATTATACATTGCAGATAAAATTCACCCATCTGTTTTAATATGAATGATTCAGTTCTTTGTAACAATTGTATGCAAACTGAAACCCATAAGTTGCTAAGCATATTGGGAATTAAAGCACTATATTATATGCAGTTAACACTATTTAGAGCTTCTGCTATTGACTCTTCTAGAAATGTGCATTATTCATCAAGTAGAATTTAAAAAATCGATTTAATAGAGCTGCCAAAATCACTGTCTATATGTTGGTCTAATACAATATGCAGACAAAACTATAAAACTGTTGAGATGGGAACAGAAAATTAACTTCTACCATCACATTCCTACCTAGGAAAGCAGGTAACAGTTTATAGTCTCATATGATTTTTAAGCAGAACTACTAAGAAACCATTTCATCCTTTTTGTCTTCGTTTTCAGCTGTTCATAAATTAATTCCTACTTTAATCCCTTAATCACTGGCCTTTGGTGTTGTCATGCTAAAAACAGATCATGTCAAGCTGAGGATCTGACAACTACTGACTCTGGAAGAGCTTTGATTTAAATTAATTTAGCATCAAATACCAGGCATCTTGTCTGAATGATAGCAGGTTTTAAACTGATTGTTTGATTATACACATTTTTTGCCTTTTTCTTTTCCTTTCTAAAGCAGATCTGTAATCGTTGCTGCTGCATATAGCCAATATACAGAGTAATGTTGCTTCATACTGCTGTCATTGATATGACAACCACAGCAGTTCCACAGAACTCTGATGAGAAATTAAACCCCACACAATAAAAATCAGACCAGCATGATAGGCTTTCTAAAAATTGACCAACAACCCTCCCCTGAATACTGTGTGTCCTTTTACTGTGTATGGCACATAACTTCGGAGCCTTCTAGGAAGAGACATTGTTTTCTAACGCTAAAGCAGGAAGATGGTAAATGAAGTGGTCCTGTTAAGAAGTTATGACCTGGTGTTTAGAAGCTGACGTTTCTAAGAACCATGGTACAGAGCAGGCCATCTGCAGAGAACAATTCAGATTGGAAAAAGACTCTAATCAGAAGAGGAAATATCCACAGAATGTCCCTTGGGTTTTAGCTACAACTCTTTCTTGTACAGTTTTGAACTTTATAATCATGGTCCTGACATTTAAAAAGATGAAGTATTTCAAATTGTTTTGGTATGAGAATTGTCCTTTGATATTCTCAGTTCCTAATAAAAGTTTTCTTTTTATAGAAGAAACACTCATCAGGATAAGTTTATCCAGTTGTGTCTCCTACCTGTATCTTCCCCCTGCTTTTTAACATAACTTGAGAGACCGGTGCTAATCAAGCACTCCCTCCCCAAACATTATTTTTCTGGATGCCAAGACTGCAAAATGTCTATGAAATGGTTAGGTAGGAAACAGCTTTTGAGGCTCTGCAGTAGGGCTCCTAGCTCAAATATTCTCACATTCAGTCCCTCTGTCTCTACGTATACATATACATCTATATATCTATTCCTATGTATTTTATGTATATGTGTACTTATGTGCATGTGTGTATATATATATTAAAAAGTATATATGCAAGAATCTGCTGTGATACCTACATCCTAATGATCAAGAAAACCTATTTCTGTTGTTTAGGAAGTTATAAAGTCACCTGATTATCATTAAGGATTTTACAATCATTATGAACACGCAGCAGTTAACAGAAGCTGCTTTTACTGAAATGTGTTAAAGAGAATAGAGATAACCTTGAGTTTTTCTCTATAAACATGGAGAAAACCAACATTGTGAGAAAGCCAAAATAGGAATAGATTAATTTCTGCATATTTTATCTTTTGTGCCTTATGAACATTCTTAGCATGTCTTAAATTTAAGCACCATGGACAAACAACAGGAACAAAGATATTGCCCTTTTAGATAAAATTCTGTGCTCATCTAATTCAATGCTTTGTTTATGACTGCCATGGTTTGGCCACAAAGCATTGAATGCTGTTGATAACCTGACTCTGACACACATTTCTTTTAATAGTAAAAAGAAAAACAAAAAAAAAACCTATTTGGTGTCTTAAAGGATAGTTAATATCTCTTCCAAAAATGCAATTAATTATCATGAATAGCCAACTAGCAAAAAATTAAGATTTGCCCATGTCTTCTATTTCAATAACTTCTTGTAGATATGAGTTCTACACTTTAACTGCACAATTATTTGGGCAAGTATATTTTCTGTCAGTTTAATATTTGAGCCTTTTTAATTATCTTGAACTTCTTTTTGTCTCAGAAGTGCAGAAAAGCAGGTGTCTCATTTGCCATCATTGCTTAAGTGTTTGCAATTTCACATAAAATTTGTGGTAAAACACTGCATGCTCTGAAAAGGCATAGATAGATAAAGTAGGCTCATCTCCCAAAAAGGATGAGGGTTTACTTGTTTGTTGTTTGTTTTTTTTTTATGGTCCCCCAGCTATTCTCAATCTAAATTGTTGCCAATTGTTAGCCATCTAACTGCTGGTCAAATAAAGTATTTTGGTTTTCTGTTTTACATTGTGACTTCTGGGAGAAGTCCAAGCATGTAATATGTAAGTTCATAAATCGATGCAAATTTGTAAGCAATGCTGATGTAATGTCCCTTTTAAATCAAGTGTAATGGTGTCTATTGAACCAACAACTGAGCAATTAATTTTTGATCATTTCAATAGTTTGAGTAAAATACTTTTTCTGTACAACTTTGCATAACCTCTGTTGTTATCACAGACAAGATTTCTACCCTGTATTAAGTTTTGATATGGCAATTTTGACCTATCTATATTTAGAGCTTTAAGATGATTCCTGGAACATAACTTGACAGATATCATATTAGCAGCTTAATTGTAATGTTATCTGCCATTACATTAGTTTGTGAGTAGTTTGGAAAAGAGAACACAATGACACTGAGAAATATCAATACATGTGGCTTTTACAGATGAAATAATTTACTCTTAAATTTTAAAATGTTGCTTTTTAAGTGTTGCTTTAAAATTACCTATTGCAATTTTGATTTTTAAACTTATATTTCTCTGACTAGAGGTGTTGTGCTTCAGTCAGTCACACAAAGCCATGTAATCTGACATACTTAAAGAAAAAGAAAGAAAAAAAGCCAATAAAAAATATCCTGACTGGTAGACTAACAATGAACCAGAACTGAAGTGGAGGGCAAGGGAGGGAAACTTAAGTAGCACTATAGTATGTATCTGCAAGCTAAAAATATTGCTGTCAAAAGAAATCTCCTTTGTCTCATGCCAAGGAGTACTCCTGGAAGGTATTATAGCAATGAGAATAGCAATTCTTGTACAAAGAACCATACAAATACTGTTAATTATGTATAAAAAGGAAGTTTACCGATCTATTTAGATATGATGTGAAGCTGAAATTCCAGTCTTAACAGTCTGGAATCAATGGAGATAACAGCTTACTAACAAGAGCTAACCTTCTGGATGGCATCTTGACACTTAAAATAATGAAAAGCAAACAATTCTATAATTAATTCTTGTCAAAGCAATTAGAATTAAATAAGTAAAGGATGCTGTCTAGTCCAAACTGAAGATAAGGGAAGCAGATACTGGACAGATGTTTTGATAATAAATCCAAAATAATACAAGGAACACAGGAGAGAGAAAGTGGGAAACATATGTTAGATAGAGAAGCAGCAGCATATGTTAGAGAAGAAGCAGAGCTCAAAATTCAAATCCATGGGCAGCATACAGAGCTGTTAATGCTGGGTCAACTATCATGAGCTGAGCTACAGTCAAGTATCTGGAGAAAAGAGCAATTAGAAAGACTATAATTTGAAAGAGTTTGCAAGCCTGTTAAATTTGTACCAGGCAAAAAATAATTTTTGCAGAAAAAAATAATTAGGCTACCAGCCTTAAAGCTAGCAGGACATAACATAACTTTGCATTAAAATACAGTTATCAATGAAGAGTAATCTCAGGCTACATACCTGAGAATTTTTTTGATCAGAGATCCTAGCTCTAGAGCTCTCCGGGAAAGTAGCATCAAGTCCATTTCTTTCAGCTTTATAGAGTTAGAATTACAGGACCGCATTATCTGTACGTATTTGTCAGTACAAAACACAGTTAGTGAAACAGTTCAATAATAGAAAATGAAGTTATTTAACCTCAGATCAAGTAACTTCATACAGAAAAAGGCTGCATAAAAACGGATTTTTCAGCAGAAATACTTATACTAAAACTTTGATTACATTTAATACCATGTGAACATGAATTCTTGCAAAAATGTTTAAATAAATTGTCAATAACAGTTTTAAAAGTTACTATAAGTGGTGCTTTGAATCTGCAAATCCTACACTGCTTCCAGTTCAGCTTTTCTTATCTGAGTAGTGTGTTCTTTTGAGTTTTGTAGACCAGAGAACAGTTTTTAGTAATACAAAAGTTCTTACTGAGTTCATAAAGTGCTAAGCCATTTAGCAGTTACTCACCTCATCTTCATGATATCCTAATATCAAATGCATTGACACAAAATAGCCATTTTTGACTGAACTTAATACTGATCTGTTTGATTGAGCTTTTAATTAAATGGAATTTAATTTGATGAGTATTGTGCTGCACTGTGGGATACTTGTATGTAGGCAGTGTTATGTAAGTGTGATTTGTTTTTTTTTATATTGCATTTTTATTGCAATAGCCCTATTATTCAATCTTAGTAATGAATCGGTACAGGTAGTAGAATATATGAGCTAAGGCTGAACACAGATCTGAAGCAGCAGAAACTGCTGTTAATTGGTGTGCCACAGAAAGTGCTAATATTTTTCTCGTTAATTTACGTATTTAATGGAAGCATTCATGTAGGTTACTTTTATGCTGTATATACAATAGCTATTTTTGATTTCTTTCTAAAAGGACTCTGTTGACTCTGAAAGTTATATGTAAATTCTTAAGCACTGATTTAATAGTTATAATGGCTCTACTTATTCCTACAGTTAAAGAAAACATTAGCATAGGTTTATATTCCTGTTCTTTTCAGGAAAGCTCTTAGATTTTTGTTTAAGTTTAGATGTGCATATAACCCTCATTTATATCAATGAGACATAATCTATGTTTCACTGCTTTTCTGAAAGGGAATAATTTCCTAAATTGATACCTTTAATTTCCAGGAATTCGCTATTCTGATTATTGATGTTAGAGGCAGAAGAAAGGAGCATCTTTCTCTTTTAATTGAAGAAAAATACCCTTAGGATGAAAAACTTCATGCCAATGACAGGACAAGAGGCAGTGGGCACAAATGGAAACTTATGACACTTCATCTGAACATCAGGAAAACATTTTTGCTGTGAGGGTGACTGAGTGTTGGCACAGGTTGTCCACAGAGGTTGTGGAGTCTCCATCCTTGGAGACACTCAAAAGCTGTCTGGACATTGCCCTGGGCTCTCAGTGGTCCTACGTGAGCAGAGGGCCTGGACTAAATGACCTTCAGAGGTCCCTTCTGACCCCAACTATTCTGTAGTCCTGTGAAATGTTACATCTCGGAGAATAAAGCACTTCTATTGGTGAATTAAACTAATTTAGATGTGTTATTCTAGCTCTGAGATAGATAAAGAAAATGTGAAAAAAACCCTACAAATATAAAACATGCATTATAAAAGCATATGCACTTTTACAGAGATAAGTACGGACATACAAAATAGGCTACAAGTCTGTAAGATATTCTTCTCTAGTATGCTCCCCATGTGACAAAAGTACAGTGACAGATGTTATATATAGACCATAGGAAAAAAAATATGCAAAATTAGAGTTAATCATCTAGAGTTAACCCATCTACAGTAGGAGATTGGGAAACTTAAATACTGAGACTCACATTTTCTTAGGGGGGCTTTTTTCTTGTTGTATTCGAAGGTTTAGTAAATAAAATCCAATTTAGATAATTCTTGAGAATTAGACTGATTTTAAAAGTAAAGAAGGGAAATGCCAAAAATAGACTTTTTGAGATCTAAAGCCAACCATGCAGGTGGCAAACTGGTCTTCTTTCTTCCTCTTTTTCACTTTTCTGTTGTTGTTGTTGTTGAAAACCTGAAGATCCTTTCTGTTAAAGGTATTACAACACTAATCCTAGTTGAAAGTAGAAAATAAATGGACACTGTAAATACAATTATTAACATCATGGAAAATTCACCAAATAAGTGGAAAAAAACCCCAGATATTTGAATTATTTTCAATATTAATTAATTTGAACAGATTGGCTTTAGTTCTGTAGATGTGTGTAAAAATTTATGGATGTATCTACATATGTAAATATCAACAATGTATTTATGTTCTTTATCCCAAATTCTCTTAAGTGGAGGATGTTATTCCTACTCAATTGCATTACAGTGCTCTAGATCTCTAAGTGACAGTTAAATATTAAATGAGATGATATCTGGATAATTGTAGACTTCCTGCATGAATCAGCAATGGTGTACCACCAGACAAATCACTGAGAGTAATGAAAAAGTGTATCCTGAAAACAAACTGTGAATTTTAAATGGGAGGGGAAATAATGATGAGAATATCTCAGCAAGACATCTGCAGGATAGTGAAGTCGAAAATTAAGATGTTTAATGAGCAAGATAGGAATCAATAAATCATTCTGTCAATGAAGAAATTACTAGATGTAGGACAAATAAAAAAAAAAAGCCACCCCCCCAAAAAAAACCCAAACAAAACCCCCCACAATAGACCAGTAAAGTCTTAATCTTTGAAATATATGCTTACTTTCCAATATAATAATTCCTTGCTTTCCTTTTTTAGTTTCGCAGTGTTTCCCCACTTACTTTTAATTTCATTTTTTTACTAAAAGTTTCCCCTTTTCCTTTTCTTTACTTTGTTCTTCATGCTATTTATAAAAGATTTAACTTTTTTGTTTAGAACTTCCTCAGTCCTGATATTCAAGTTGGTAAAAAGCTCTCTAAAACACTTTGCCCTCTCAGCCAAATCCAGTCTTTCTAGGGTGTTATAATTCCCTGAAGAAATTGTCAGCATTTTTAGCAATAAATAGAGGCCAAACTTGTAATACATTTTCTTGGGGTCTCTCCCTCTCTGTCCTAATCATTACTTGCTTTTCCAGAGAATCTGGCTGCTATCAAAGTTTTAACTTTTACAGAAGAGGCTATACTAAGCCTCAAATCCTATAATTGTTCACAGGATCTTCCTATATAAACAGGCAGAATAGTTTTCACTGAAATAGTAAGTGAAGAAGCAAAGTGTTGTTTCCCTACAAAGTTTGGCAGCATAAAAAATATTTGTTGCCAAACATCATGAAAACAAACTGTACAAATAAAAACAAAACCTGCTAGCTTCCAGGCTACCTACATTTCTGAAAGCACTCAGTTAACAAGATGTTCAGAACGTTTCCACAAGAGACTCCCATAAACCTGCTATAATTAAGATTTCAAGAAAAAAGAAAAATTAAGGAGAATCTCAGGTCTTCTAAACATGCTAGATAAGTAACATACAAAGAGGAGTAAATTCACCTGCATAATACCACAAACGAGAACATGTATAAACCATTTTAATATATATCTAATTGTAATTCACTGCTCGGATAATCTATTCACATGTCTTGATTCATCATTTCCTTGTGTCTTTATATAGGTGAAAATGACCTTTTAAATAGTACTAACATTCTTTCATTGCAGAGCAGTGGAACACTGGACCCCTGCAGCATCTAATAGAAGCATAACAAACATCTGCTTTTTATTCCTCTTTGTTCATCATACCATTTTTCGTTTCTTTCTACAAGATAGAGTAATACTTGTGTATCTTATCCATTAGTCCCTGCCTTCCATTCCTCAGTTATGATTTTCTAGAATTCAATAGTTTCTTCAATTTATTTTACCATTATTCTTCTCTTGCTTCAAATCCTCCCTTTTTTTCTATACAGTTTTCTTTTATTCTTGCTCTCCTTTCACGTAGATTTTTTTCTCATGCTCCTCTACTAGTTCTTCTTCTCTTATCAAAGGCCTTTTTTCTCCGTGTGCTGGAATATTTATTTTTATTATTCTTGACAAGTTTAAATACTTGTCAGTAAGTACAGGCATCTTTATTTCTTACTACTTGACCTATTGCTGCAGGCGTATCTCCAGACTAGTGTAAATTGTGCTATTGTCATGTATGTTTTCTTCTGTAAAGAAAGAAGAAAAAGTACAACTTGTTCTGCATACTACTTGTCACACATAATAGAATTATTTAGCAAAGTTTCTGCACAGGAAAATCTCCTAATAAGAATCTAATTTTTGTACAATTCAGACCAGTGTGGGAAATGGTTATTTTGATAACCAATAAAGTTTAGATGCTAGATTCAACCACACTGAATCAAATCACAGCAGCCAGCTGTGACCCACGGTCTTCCCCCAGCCACCGATGCAGGGCCTCTCACTTGCCAGACTCACCCTGGTCCCCCCCAGTAGCTGGTTTTCAGGACATACACCACTCCCGCCCCGGTGGCTAAGAGGCAAGGACCCCTGCTTGCTGGACTAGCTGACACCACAGGCCAGGGACACCTGAACCCCCAGTCTGTCTCCAGTAGCTGGTACCCAATCTACTCACACAGATCCCACCAGTAGCTGACATGTGGTCCTTGCAGCACTCATACACACCAGACAGAGACTGAGATTATGCAGAGAGAGAGCTGAGGAAAAAAATTATTAGACGGTAGGAGTTCAGGTCTCAGCCAGAAGAATGTTTTACGTGCAACCAGCCCCTTTTATACCTGTTACTGTCTACCACCCTTTGTTCCTCCCTGCTCCCCCTACCACTGCACATCGCCCATGGGTCTGGGATCATCTCTGGTTTACAATCTTACTAGTTGCAGTCACTGGAAGTGACACCTGTAGTTTCTTGATAGCCCATCAATTAGTGGCAGTGGTGAGGTCTGTTTCTTATTATTGTTTCCATGGTTGTTTTGTCACTGTCCCTACATGGAGGATTTTGTTTGTTTGGGTTGTTTTGGTTTGTTTTTGTTTGTTCGTTTTTTGTTTGTTTGTTTTTGTCTTCTCCCTTTCTTATTGTGGCTATTTGCAAGGTCCTTGATCAGATAAACTTACTAGAATAAATGTTCTCACTCTCCAACATATCCTGACCGATTTATGTGACTGATAGGGTTTGGGTCTCCTCACTGTGTCTTTTATCATTTGTTGGTTGGATTTGTGTCCTGTATGTTCTTGTTTGTGGCTTCCTCCTTCTCTTGTTATCCTTTTTTTTTTTTTTCACTGATGAAGTCCTTGAGCAGATAGACCTAAAGAAGGAGCACATCGTTACAAAACATAGATTTGGGTTTAATGTAATTTGAAAGAAATCTAGATTATGAAGTCTAAGACTGATACACAATGTGAACCAAAGCCTTGTAAGTGGAGCTGGTCAGGAGAGTACTTTCCAGAGCCGTGTCCAGACTGGTAAAAGACCTGAATAACCATGTTTGACCTCACAGATGACCCAGCCTTGAGCAGGAGGTCCCTTCCAACCTGATTTTTCCTGGGATCTGTACAGAAACACTGTTAGGATTAGCAGTAGTTTATTAACATGTTTAATTAGCAGCTTAATGACATTGATATTTTAAGGCACCACTGTGCTTTGCTCCAGCTTGTGTATATTAAGGGTGAGGTTACTGCATGTAGGACTTTACAAGTTCTGAAACAAAAGAACTAATGCTACACTCCCTGATAAAGAGTACCTCCCCATCTCTCCTGTAGGCCCCCTTTAGGTACTGGAAGGCTGCTATAAGGTCTCCCCAGAACCTTGTCCTCTCAGGCTGAACAGCCCCAACTTTCTCAGCCTGCCTTCATAGGAGAGGTGCTCTAGCCCTCTTATCGTCTTCGTGGCCCTCCTCTGGACCCGTTCCAACAGGTCCATGTCCTTCCTGTGTTGAGGTCTCCAGAGCTGGACACAGTACTCCAGGTGGGGTCTCACAAGACCATAGTAGAGGAGTAGAATCACCTCCCTTGACCTACTGGCTACACTTCTTTTGATTCAGCCCAGGATGCTGTAGGCTTTCTGGGCTGCAAGTGCATGTTGACGGCTTATGTTGAACTCATCTACCAATACCCCCAAGTCCTTCTCCTCAGGGCTGCTTTCAATCCATTCTCCACCCAGCCTGTATTTGTGCTTGGGATTGCCATGACCCAGGTGCAGGACCTTGTACTTGGCCTGGTTGAATTTCATGAGGTTTGCACATGCCCACCTCTCCAGCCTGTCCAGGTCCCTCTGGATGGTATCTCTTCCCGCCAGAGTGTTGACCGCACCACACAGCTTGGTGTCACCATCAAAATTGATGAAGGTGCACTCAGTGCCACTGTCCGTGTTTCTGACAAAGATGTTAAACTGCACAGGTCCCAGTACTGACCCCTCAGGAACGCCACTCTTCACTGGTTTCTACTTGGATATTGAACTGTTGACTGCAACCCTTTGAGTGTGGCCATCTAGTCAGTTCCTTATCCACTGTATTAATGTCCGATTTAAAAAAAGAAATAACTGGTATATCATTGACCAAATGTTACCATTCAATATTATCTGGGATTTCCTCTTCATTTTTATTGCGGAACGTGAGGAATCTTCAGGAAATGCCATAGTTGTTGTGGAAGTAAAAATGACATAGAGAAACTGCAGATCTTTGAGAAAAAAAGTAAAATTCCATGCAATGCTTGAATATAAAGCACAGTTTAGAGGATACATGGGCTATTGTTCTTGCACTTTTCTTCAGTCACTAGCATTGATGCCAAGTTGTTTATACACCTTCTTTGTCTCGATTATTGTACATTTTCTAAATTATTAATACCTTTTGTACAACATCATAAAAGAAGGTTAAAGGAAATCCATTTGAGGAAAAATATTAAGTTTGCATCCAGTGCAAATACCTTTAAGAAAGTAGTCTATGTTATATTTTTGTGCTGTCTCAATACCAGAGGAAGAGGTCCACATCTATATAAAGTAATTTTACATTCAAAATTTTTAATATATAAAGGATCCTAAAGATAAGGACTGCTCAATTTTTTGAGTCCGTTTCTGCTGTGGGTACCTTAAGTCTACAAGAAAACAGCACCTCTCCTTTCCTGTGCCAGTCCTACTTATATAATTTTAACTAACACTACAGTCACCTGAATTATTGTACCAATTTTCTCTCCATCTACTTACATCAACACACCTTTATGGATTCATCCACTATTTTCTGCCTTCATTCTTCCATGTTATGAATAGCCTGTAGGCCTCACAGCATCGTTAATATTCTAATAGATAAAAAGCTGACAGAATTGTTTGTTGGGAAGATTAGCTTTTTGGAATATTTCAATAACATCTTGGAATCAACCTTTTTTTTGGACACAGCGTTTTCACTGTGATATTGGGTTTTGTTGGATAATAACTCATTATCATCTTCAAGAGGAATTACCTGACTGAACTGTTTTTTTCATCTTAGATGATAAAGATACGAATCTCAAATTTGCTGAAGGTTGCTAAAAATGAGTAAAAATGTGCCTCTTCCTCTTCCACCAGCAGGATCTGAATGTATCTTACTGTTGAAAGAGGAAATCTGCTCTCAGACTCAAAAATAACTACTGAAAGGGATACTGTAGGAGTGAACCTAACTCCAAAGAAAACAGCTTCATCCTTTTGGGGTGGACGGTTCTTCTGTTATTGATGCTCATTCTTAGAAATCGCCTCTTAATACATATGAAAGAACACTTCTGCCTCTCTCTACAGTCTTCTTTAGAAGTTTCATGCGCTCACCAAATTAAAGGGGAAGACAGGTAAATGTGGACTACAGCCTTCACAAACCCACGTCAGACCCTGGACTGTTATCCATAGCCAGGATGATTAATTGTGGATGTCTGAAACAGCTGAACTCTTAGGAATTTCTGACAGGAGGCATGGCCCACATGACGCTGAGCTTACTCATTCCTGTTCTGTATCCATCAATTTGCTCTCTTCCTTTTCAGAAATTCAGCCTTGATGAACTCGTATCCCTCCTTAGAGCACAGCTGTAGGTCAAACAATGGCTTAAGCAATTCCAACAGAAAGTAACTAATTTGAACTTATTTCTGGTTTCTCCACAGATATGAGAAGTAAACTTGCAAAACTACCAGAAGGAGGTACAACTAACAAGGGGGTAAACATCTCTGGGTGCAGACAAAAAGGAAAATTTATCATAATATAGATAAATTTTAAGATTTTTTTCCCATATGTCACAGGAAGCTTCTAGTTGTTAAAAAAACCCAACTATACAGACAGCTATAGGGAAATATGAATAATTTGATTCATTTTTTTTAATAATGTATTTAAGGATAAAACCTAAAATTTCAGTGTCTGTTTTTGACATTTGTGTCTGTCATTTAAGTATTACTTACAGGAAAGCCAGTGAAATACTAGAAACTCCAGGAGGCTAGCAGATCAATGGTGTGCATAGTAATTATGCTGAAGTGTTTTCCAAAACACTCAAAGCAGCTTTGTATTCATGCTAAGCAAAGAAACTGAACCAGGTAAACAAATCAGCCAATTCACAATATCCTTGATCAGACAGAACTCTTTGAAGATTGAAAAGTGACTACTGTACTATTTTCTTAATAATAATCTATTAAAAAGCTACATTTCTGTTTCTCTCTGTGTCTCCTGGAATAAATACCACAATCAGATGTGGTATGATGAATTTACAGATTTTTGATGTTATACAGTATGTTCTGCTTTCCCATTAGGATGTCAGAAATTAATCAGAAGGGAAGACTAGAGTTTACTATATCTAATGGCGTGGAAGAAAAAATAAACTGTTCCATATAGTGAGTTTTGTGGTCACTATTTCCTAACAAGCGAGGAAAGACCAATAATATGTGAGAAAACAGAAAGTTCTATTAGGATGCTTCTTCTGCTCATCTTTTCTATGATTTCTGCTTTTCTTCCCCATGACAATTCATCCAGGATAACTTCAAATTAATTTTCAACCGAAACTCCTCTCACAATTTTCTCCTTTATAGTCTTTTTTCTTGATCTTCTTCTATTGATGTTTTCAGATGAAGGCTCCAAAATTCCTCCAAGACACTTCTACATTCTCTAAATTCCACCTTAAAAAAAAAGAAACTGATCCAAAATTAAGATCTCTATTATTTACCAGCTACTAAAAAGTAATCATTGTACCATAACTGGAGATGGCGTTTCTGCTCTATAACCTATTAGCACTATGCTGAGCAGGTGATCGTGGTGCAATTAAGATTGTTTTGCTTTAATTTGGTAAGTGAATATAAATAAAACCAATTAAAAAGGAAAAACATGTTTGGATACACTGCTGAGACCCTGATTGATAAGAAGAACTAGCAGAAGTTCAGAATTCTACAGTCAGTTTCTAAATTCTAAGAGAATTCCCGTTATGTATTTGAAGTTTCCCCACCCCACACACATTCCATCCTCTTACACCCTCAAAATGAAACAAACCAATAATAATATAACCTCAGGTCTTGGGGAAGAATATCAAGGGGCACCCCACCACGGCAAAACATCTCCCTTCTTCCCCACCAGATTCCTCCTGTTGAATTACAGCTTCCCGTAAGCACTCACAGGTCTAATGATTACAGCCACAGTCAGGATAATGGAATTCTCGCAAGGACAGTTAACCAGGTTTCACTGATCCTGCAAGTTCTTCAGTTTTTGTTCTGTGGAAAAATCACAAAATGGGGCTGCCCCAGAGCTTGTCTGCCAAGCCAAAGCTCCTCATCTACCCATCAGATGGAAATTCAGTAGCTGTTTATTGCAATGGGCATTTCCCTAAATAAAGTTTCATAGGAAAAATATGAAGTAGCTGACCTGTTTGAAAAAGTCAATGTGGGAAAAGCTCACTACAGAGAGAACACAGCTGAAAAAACAGAGGCAATGTTTTTGGATAATTTGAAGAATTTGTTACAAGGAACTAGATTAACTGAATATGATGTCTAAGCAAGTTAATTCTGTCCATACAACCACGTGGGAACAAAGTGCCTATAGGTAATTGAGACTCGTATGCAGAACAGTTGTGATTTCAAAACCTTTATTCTTTAAGGTTTTAGTTTAGATTACCTGAAGTTGGTCTGTGTTAGGAAGCTGGTTGACTGTTTTCAATCATCTTGGTTATCTTTTGGATTATCCTGAAAGAAAGAACCAGCAAAAACCTGTATCCAGCCTCTAAAGGAAGGACAGATGATAAATACAGTATTATGACCCTTTCTTTGAGCTGACTGTACCAAGACAGTTTCATATCCACCTCAGCCTGGATGATCTGCTGTGCTCACTTAAAACAAATGTAATATCATGTGAGTATCTCAGGTTAGTCTATGAAAACATCTGAAACTACTCATGAATTCAGAAATGCAGTTCTATTTCTCAAATAATACTTTCCACTTCTGAACTATTAAGACAATGAAAAATACTCCTCAGTGGTGATCATATTGGGGATTTAGTTTAATTGTCATGCCATTTCTAAACTTGTCTTCTTTGATGCTGTGTTTCAGTGTCTTAAGACCAGAATACTCTGTTAGGTAGGGACATCGTGAGGAATAATAGTTACTAAGGGAAAGGTTGAGAAGTTGAGATTGTTGAGTTAATCTGTGAGACTCAGAGCCGTACAACCTCAGGGCTCTTCCTCTGTTCAATGAATTGTATGGCACACTCACATTTAAACACCGATAAACTTAAACAGTCTCAATTCTGAATAGTATTATTTGGGTTCTTCTTTCATTATAGCTTTTTATAAGGTGTTTTTATTTCTTTTGTATCATTGTGGGTTATTTTGGCATAATATACTGAAACTCCATTTAATTTTTACTAAATATCTCACACAGACCATCAAAATGAAGACCCTCGCAGTACAACTTTATATTGAAAGTAATCAAAAATAAATTTGAAATATCTTGGACAAGGTTTTTAAGCAAGCCATCAAACTCCAAATAAACTAATTGCTTATACGATGTTACAAAAATCATCCATTTCAAATTATTTTGGCCAATTGTGTAGAGGTCGATAGGCAGGAAATAAACAAATACAATTCTGTAAAAATTTCTCTACTACAGAAGCTTAAAACTAATTTTTGCCATAAGGCATTCTGGCAACATTTTGACAAGCATCATTACTAATAAAACTTTTCTAATAAGAGTCAATAGGTACTCATTAGAGAAATGTAAAATTCAAGTAATTTTTTCTGTTTAGCCTTTTTCTTCTTTCATCTACAACAGTGTCCTTACTGTTATTAAACAAAAATTATCATCTTCTATTGTAAACAGAAAAGAAGCTTATTTAAAGCTTACTGATAGTTTGTGGTTAAAGTGTCTTTTTTACATTTATTTTTTAATGTTTCTTTTTTAATGGGTGTCCATATAGGAACCAAGTTTCTAATATTCTATGAATATCCTTATGTACTTCTTCATTCCCAGCAAGTCAATATGGTTATATTAATATTTTTAGTTATATTGATATTGTTTTAGTTAAATATACCACTAATTCTACAGCTCTTCTGGAAACATTACCTCTAATCTCAAATCATTTTTATTAACAAAAATATTTTCTGTGCAGTATTTTGTCAGTGAGACAATGAAGAAAAGACTAAAGAAATAGAAAAAAACCCACACTTATAAAAACCACTACTTGTAAGGACCAAAGGTTCTTTTTCTTGGTGTATGCTTTGTACTTCTTAGGAGTAGGTACCCACTTAAATTGGGATGACTTTCTCTACATTGCTCATAGGTCAAGGATCCAAGACAGAGACGACAAAAAGACAGAAAATGAATCTCTTCTGTTCCGTTGTCAACCTCCCTGTCATCCAGCCATATAAACAATAAAAAGAAAGTGAAGCATTTGTTTACACTGAAATATTGTTGATATTTTTAAGGGTCTCCTAAACCAAAATCTAAACTGTTTCAGGATATAGACATCTTTTATTGGAGTATGGAAAATTAGAAGAAAGTTTGGCTTTGAAACCTTATCTGTTTTGAGAATAACCTGGAAAATATCTTTGAAAATTGGCATTTCCAAATAATGATCCCTCAAAAAAATTAACAGAAAGTCAATCATTTTTAAGCATGACCTTTTACAAGAATGAAGGAGGAGCTGTTACTTTCACAATTTGGTAAATTACTTTTCTAATCTCCAACAAGTTTTCTTAGAGTGGTGTCCATCAGAAAGACAAAACTGGTGGGAAAAAATTCCATCCTCACTGGCGCATTTTGTGTAAGATACTGATCTAATGAAGATCAGGCTCATGACTTGTTCAGGAAATCACAGAGTCAGATAATTTTCACGTGTAAGACCTAGTTTGTGTCTTGATATACATGCACAAATGTTGTTCCTCAATGGGTATGATGCACACATTTTGAAAATTTTGCTCTCAAACTGTTTCCTGAATTAAAGTATTATAACTTATGTAAAACAAATAATGAAGTCTCAGTTTCATATTGATCAGAAATGTAGTATAACTTTCCACTGAATTGTCAAATACATAACATCAGACACTTTTAGTATCACGGTATAACTTTAACCTTTATTGTAAAAAATCCATACTCTCAAAAATCCGTGTGGTATATAATGAAAAATGTATTTAAGATTGACTTATCTTTTACCATATTTTATTCCTCTAAGTTTAGGAGTTAGAATATTAATACTGTGAATGTATGTAGTACATCTCCAGAGGCTAATATTAATTTATATCAAATAAACTGAATTTGCATAAAGGAAAATATGAATGAAAGCCTTTCAAAACACTACACGCACAGTCCCTTAGTAAGTACATTGCATGTTCCTGTAAGCATCTTATTAAAAAATAAAATCTATATATCACATCTGTGAATTTCAGTCTTTCCTTTTCAGTCTTTTCAGTCCTTTGTTTAGCCAATGGAGACACTCAAATTGTATTTCAGAGAATATTGAAGTTTCCAATAATAGCTAAATACAGGACTTGGTTGATTTTATCTTCAATGCTACGTAGCCATAAAAACCTTGGTGAAATTAATAAAACAGTCTAGCAAATGATAGTAGGAGCGTTTTCCACCTCCTTTGCACTCACTGTGTACGTGTTTCAGCAATTATAAAGGTACTGGGCTGTGAAGAATCGGGTTGTTAGTCTTTAAAATCAATATTTTTATCAATATAAATTAATCTGTAATAATCACTTCTGAGGATATGGAAGTCATCTCATCTACCCAAGATGCATGAATACTTAATGTGCAATAGGAAGTAGTGAAGCGTCTATAATTAAGGAAAAGGTCACCACTGTATGAAATCTAAATTCTCTTCAGTCTCTGGAATAAGAGTCAAAGCACAGAAAACATCATGAAAATTTCAAATCCAAGACATCATGACTGATTAATTTATGATAGGTATTGAAGCGATTATCAGTGAGTTCAGAATAAGTAATTTCAGTAGCATATGAAGAGCACTGTTAGCCTGTGCCTTACTGTGGGTAGGGCTTAGATGCAGGTGGTTTCACTCACAACATTATGACACTTCACTGGTATCTGGGGAAAAGTTAGGGAAAGAGATTTTCAGTCGGTCAATAATGAGGTTTCATGTCTTTGTATTTCAGTCACTGTTATTTAGCACGTGGACATCTGTGTTTGCAATATGTGCATGTAGCCAGTACTGATTAATCTGTGACTCTTGAGATTTAAACTGCAAACCTCAGAGTTGCCTTTTCACCCTGAAATCACCCTAAAGAAAAAAACAAAGCAAAACATAACTATAAAGAAGGGTATTTTCCTTAAAACTGCAAAAAATGCACTGTATTTGATACTACTGGAGGAAATAAAATAAAGCTTTGGACCACACAACAAATCATTTAGTTTTGCAGATGAGAAAGCGTCATGAACTTTTAGATGAGACAACAATGTGATAAAACTGCCAAAGTGGACCCACCAAGAAAAATTTCTTCTGAAGAACTTCCCTTTCAATTCCATGGAATCCTAATCTCTGTTGAGATTTGCCCTGAAAAAGATACTCTCTCATATAGAGACTGGCTTACTGCGACCTTCATGTAACATATACATAGTACAAACTATTTTATCTCTGACTTTTAGCCTTGTGTCTTTAAAAAGATTTCGTTGTTTAAGTTTAATCCATCTTTGTTGCATATAAAGTCCTCTCTTTGCTTACAAGCACCTGACAGTCTCAATAAAAGGGTTCACAGACCCTTGCAATTAAATAGGCAGGCAGTGGAAATGGATGTGTAAATGTCTAAGGACTGGCTTTGCATTTTTTTTCTGATGACTGCTTAACTTCAAAATAACAATTGGTCCCTGAAGGAACTCTCAGAACCCCCTAATGTATCCTGATCACTGCATACAGGCATCTTCCACTCTGACTCGGTGATCTTTCTTTTCCACAATAACCCAGTTGCAAGAAGAGGAGCCAGACATCTGATGAGCCTGAGTAAGACAACATCTTGTGCGGTTAGACATGCAGGCTGAAAAACTCCAGTGTAAAGTATTTAACCCAGACCTTACACTTACCGGCAAAACCTAACCACTGACCTACCAGACTAAGAAGACCTCAGAATTGCCTTAAATCCTGGTTTTTAAAGGAACAAAGTTACACTTCTCCTTCCTTGAAAGGTTGCAGGATCCAAATCAATACCCAAACAGTAGAGATTTTTAACTAGTAAATATGTGCAGATGTTTCCTGACCACCTCAGAGAAAGTATCCCTTTCAAACATGCTCCTTTCAAACATTTATAGCAAGGCAGTCAATTTCTAGTCCCCACTAAGTGCACAGGACTTCTTATTCCACTTCCGAATTACCGAGTCCTTGTCAGTCTAATCATAAGTAACTTGTACACAACTGGCACAGAAGAAGGCACAGTATTCAGTCCCACACTTTTATCTATTATCTCTTTCTCTTATTGTGGGGGTTTTGTTTGATAACCCTCATTCTTGGAAGACTAGAAAGTCAAGTTCTAGGTGAGACATTCCTTTAATATATACTCGTGGTGGGTTGACCCTGGCTGAATGCCAGGTGCCCAGCAAAGCCACTCTATCATTTCTCCCCCTTAGGTAGACAAGGAAGAGAAAATATAATGAAAGGCTCGTGGGTCGAGACAGGGAGATCACTCAGCAATTACCATTATTGGCAAAACAGACTCGACTTGGGAAAAAATATTTTAATTTATTACCAATCAAATCAGAATAGGTTAATGAGAAATAAAAAATAAATCTTAAACACCTTCCCCCCACCCCTCCCTTCTTCCCATGCTCAACTTAGGATTTTCTCTGCCTCCTTCCCCGCCAGCAACACAGGGGAATGGGGGTTGCGGTCAGTTCATCACACATTGCTCCTCCCTCCTCAGAGGGACCACTCCTCTTACACTGCTCCTGCTTCAGCATGGGGTCCCTCCCATGGGAGACAGTCCTCCATGAACTTTTCCAACATGAGTCCTTCCCACGGGCTGCAGTTCTTCACAAACTCCTCCAACATGGGTCCTTTCCATGGCATGCAGTCCTTCAGGAACAGACTGCTCCGGCACAGGTACCCCATGGGATCACAAGTCCTGCCAGCAGACCTGCTCTGGCGTGGGCTCATCTCTCCATGGCTCCACAGGTCCTGCTGTGACCCTGCTCCGGCATGAGCTTCCCACAGTGTCACAGCCTTCTTTGGGTGCATCCACCTACCACGATGTGGGTTCCTCCATGGGCTGCAGGTGGATATTTGCTTCACCGTTAACCTTCTTGGGCTGCAGGGGGACAGTCTGCCTCACCATGGTCTTCACCATGGGCTGTAGGTAAATCTCTGCTCCAGCCCCTAGAGCGCCTCCTCCCTCTCCTTCTTCACTGACCTTGGTGTCTGCAGAGTTGTTTCTCTCACATATTCTCACTCCTCTCCTCCAGCTACTGTTCTGCAGCAGGTTGTTGGGGTTTTTTTCCCCTTCTTAAATATGTTCTCACAGAGGCACTACCACTGTCACTGATTGGCTCAGCTTTGGTCAGCAGCAGGTCCATCTTGGAGCCAGCTGGCATTGGCTTTGTCGGACATGGGGGAAGCTTCTAGCAGCTTCTCACACAAGCCACCCCTTTAGCCCCCCGCTACCAAAACCTTGCTGTGCACCATAAACCTACAAAAGTAGGTATAATTATCATTTAGTAAAGATTTTTACTCAATATAAATATATTTTCCACAAATTTTCCATGGAATCAAAGAACACTGCTTAAATTGAATTTATCACATTTAGTTTTGTATTTCTATGGATATGCAGCTAGATTAGTACACTCCTGAACTTCCTAAATACCTCACTATGCCTTCCATTCATATGTAAAATCTGTAACTTGCATCAATTTTGAATCCAGGAGACTGAGCTCAGAATATTTCACCATTACAAAGGCAACCTCTGTTGTAGGCTATATGCCAGTATCCAGACCTGAAAAACAGTTATGTGATTCATGGGAAAATCAATCCAGAGGCTAAACATATGTAAGCAAACAAGTCTATCAATGCTACCAAACTACTAGTGCAACCTTATCAATAACCTACCTGTCAACACTGCTTCCAGAAATTTCTTTTACAGGGTGCCAATAGATGTAAAACAAGAAAGGCAAGATTTTTTTTTCCTCCTTACTTAGGGGAAAAACTCCATGAAGTGAAAAATGAAAAGGTTACCCACTTCGAAAACCTTCATTATATGTACAGACCCAAAGGTCTCTGATGATGAATAGCTCATTATTTGATCTCATTACCCTGGCATGTACATCCACAGAGTGACTGGAAAGTGAGAAGTTGCTGCCCACAAGCTTTACAGAGTGTCTGCTGGATATTAGCACACTCTCCAATACGCGCGAATAGTTGAGGACCTATAACTATGTAGTATGAAAAAATAATTGAGTAAAAAAACCTCACAGAACTAATTCCTTGAAATGACAGAAAAGAACCTTTGCTGTCAGAGGAGATCCTTTCCTTACTTAGCCAAAATTACACTTAGTAGCTGGGCTCTGTATGATATACATATGTATAAAACTGTGCATGTTCACTAGTTGAGAAGTTGTTAGGGCTAGAAAAATGACCTGCCATGTAAACAGGCTCAGGACATAATAAACAACATGATGAAAGTGCAAATTTAACACGTGTGAAGGTGTAAAGCAAGCTCAAGGCTGTACAGCATGTCCCAAAACACAGCCCAATTGTAAACTTTCACATTTTGATTTCATAAAGTCAGTATATATTTAGGAATACATTTTAGTACTCAGACTGCTAAAAGCAAACACATTCATCCTTTGGTTATGTTCTGAGATTATGTGAGGGCAATTCCTCCACCTTTTTATTATTTTATTTTATTTATCTTTTTTTTCTAAATGTCAAGGGACTCCTTCTCATTTCTGTTCTCTTCTCCACAGAAAATTTCCTCTTTAGGTTCTCTGTAACCAGTTAACTCCTGTGATGTTTCTCAAACCAAAGACAGAGTACCACAAGACTCTTACCCCTGTACATTGTCAGTCCAGAACCTGCACAGAGAATCAGTCCCTCCTAAACTTACCCTTACATTTGTTAAAGGGATCTTTATACTTAGCCAAGACTTGTGGAAAAAAGGAAAAAAAAACCCACCACGTATATCTATTCATTCACATCAACAGTGGCACTCAAACTCATTGACATATAAGTGAATAATCAATGACATGAACATTATCAGGAAATAGTTTAAATATCTGAAAGAAACATAATTTATTAAATCCTCGTGTTATTAGACCAAGAAAAATAGAAAAAGGATGTAGTTTTTTCAAGATTGCACATGCGTGCACGTACACATCGTGTAAGTAGTACACAATGAAGAAATAATATGCAAGATTCAGCAAAAAGATAGTTGCGGTCACTGCATTTTCATACGGCAGCAAATAGCAAACATTTCCTGTATAGCTCTGCTTGAATTGTAGTAAAAGGCCCTAATGATAATTACCAATTTTTTCTATTTCTAGCAAAATGGCACCAATTTTCTGTGCGCTCAGAAAATTGGCATGTCGCAAATGTTGAATTATACTTTCAGTTACATAACGGTCTACTTTCTAATGATGTAAAAATTTGATAAGTATTGCTAAACATCTATTCATTAAATGAAAAATGCTTTTTCATTAGAGGTTAAAAATGAAAAAAAAATAGATATGCCATTAGCTTCACTTTAGAGTTAATGGCCTTACAACAGCAAAACAAAATAATCCCTGACACAGTGCCACTGCCTTCCACTTTTGAGTCACAGTCTGTGTCAGAACCACAGAAGGAGGCACCCTGGCTGTACTGAAACAAAGCTACTTCTGCTCCTCCCTCTCTTCAGAGCGCTGCCTTGTCTCTTCTTATCCCAGTCACTCTGGCCATGCTTTGGAGAGTGGAACACTATCAAATTTTACATTGCTGCAGGCCCCTTTAACAGAGCAGAACATCAGCAAGAAAATGATTGTGTGCGGTCTGTGAATTGAATATATTCCTACAGGCTCAGTTCTGAAGTGAAATTATCATGTTTAACTCACTCTCTCCACCAACTAAAACGTAAGAGCCATTTTGAGTAGCTGGAGGGCTAGCTGAGAGCTCCACTTGGAAAGCACCAGGGTACACGTGCATACTCAAAAATGTGTCAGGATTACGAACAATATAAACACAAGCATTAATAATGGAAATACAGTCTGCAGGAAAGAGGTCAGTGCTTGCTTTCGTGGGAGAAAAGCCACACATACTATCAACTTGTATAGCAATTCCCTGGAATCTATGAAGAAAAAGATACATTTTTTTTTCTTTCTTTCATCAGAGAAGGTAGTCCAACGTACATATGTTTAAAATTTCAGCTGTCATCGGGCCTCTTTTAACAGCATGTCCATCCCTTTTTATCACAAAAGAATTATCAGGAATGACTTTATCTTCCTGAGCTTTGTGTACTACTTGTTATTGGCCCCTTTCTGCTTTAAGTAGCACAATGGAATTACTCATTTTTTCAGCAAGATTTTTGGCAGTGCTTAGCCCACAACATATGTGCCTTGCAAAACATTCATGAATTTACTTTGAGGTTCTCTGAAGAAAAGGGTGGTGATATTTTCCCCATTTTACTGAGTGGCATTCAAGAGCAGGCATCCTAAAAACCCAGAGACATTAGATGTACAGACACTTGCAGGCAAAAGAGTCTTAAATTGGGGAATTTTACTTTGTTTCGCTGCTGCCAATTAACAGAAAATTTTTGATAATCCATTCATATATTAAGAGAAAGAAATCAAACAGTTAAATGAGCAGTTTGGGAAACACCTTCCCCACCCCACACCCAGCTTCGACTTCAGGCGAGCACCTCTCCCCGCTTCTGAGTCTCAGCATCCCTTCACTGTTGCCATGCATTATGTTCAGTCCCTTCCGGCTCCTTCAGTGAGGCAGTGGGCACTGCAGGGGTCTGGGGTCCTGGACACCCATTTTTCCAGGTACTTTGTGCAATGCAGGGATCCGCACTAGAAGACCAACTAAATCATCACTGAAGTGAGGACCACAACAATACGCAAATTTTAAATGTAAGTATTACAGCTCCACATGTATAGGCAGGATAACCTGAGTCATAGAGCCCAGCTCCCAAGGTCACGGATAACGGTACAAACATTTTATTTGCACCACAGTCTCAGAAAACTTTCTGAAAAATACATTTCCTCAAAATAAAATATCCATTGCGGAAAACATCTGTCATCTGAGTTGAAATACTAGAGCATTGTACGAAGTCATAAACCCCATAAAAATGAATTGCAGCAAAATAACTGCTTTAAAATAATCTAATGTGTATGATTTAATTTAGGAAAAATTCCCTTGTCATTGATTGTTAGGTGTTTGTATGCTATGGTGGTGTAAGAATAACATGAAAACAGAAAAATACAAAAAATTACAACTTGAAAGGGTTATAAAACACCATATTTTTCCACTTTTCACCCCTGTAATAATCTTTCTCTATTAAATTCAGAATTTCTGGAAATTCCAGGGTCCAGCAAAAAATTAAGCATTTGTTCTTCATCTAGAATAAGAAGTTAAATTGGACTTCCCTATGTTAATAACATTGACACTCCTGATCCAGGAAACGCCAATTAGGCTTTCTTTCACTTTACCCATATGTTTCTGTAATGGGGGAATTGGGGTCAGCTGGGCACAAAAAGAGAATGACATCACTTAGTGATATATGATAGCTTTTTCTTTTTTTTTTTTTTTTATTACTAACAAGGCTGTCTGGAGCAGTGGAGAGCCATGTCTCATCTGCGACGACACCTGCACACCTCCCAGTCCCACTGGCATAAGGCACCAATGGCCTTGGTAATCACATAGCCCCAGCCCAGCCTCCTTGATTCCCTCCATACCTATAGCAAATTAGGGCTTTTCACATGGTGTTTCTATCACCCTCTGGTTTCCCACCCCAAGTCTGTTATGAGGGTGTGAAATTAGCAGCAGTTATGTGGCAAGATTCGTCTGTTGCTTCCTTGCACTTTCAGCCCAGAATAGGTTAAACTAGTCTGTTAGAGCTGGGCAGATGCCATCAAGATCTGAATGCTTTCACGGCGACTTTTCCCTATGAGAGCTTATAGGACAACCACTGGTGATGTTCCATCACCTGTTGTGATAATAATCACATTACAGTAGAGTTCTAATAAATTTCCACACCTGAATCTAATATCCAGATAAAAGATTAAACTGAAGTTAAAGTAAGTTTTCTCCATAAATGGTTGGAAGTGTTGACTGTTATCAAATATGTGTTTGCACAACTAAACAGGAAGCAGAAAAGGTTAAAAATGATTAGGTTGAATATGACTTTATAAACTCATGGAACAGGAACTAATAAATTGAACATATGCTGCTCTGCAAATAATAATGTACAATAAAAATATCTCGCAGCATTATAATATGTTTACTAAACCAGCAAATATACAATGGCAAAAATACGTCAAAGATAAGAAAGTGATCAGAGATTTACAAATTAAGTTCCAAAATAAGTCCTTTCCTGTAGATATACAATCTAACTCTGAAGTGCTCAAGTGTAATAACAAACTACTGTGAAGTATCATGCTGTAGTATGTCAGAGGATCCACAGGAACACATAAACACCCTCTGCTGCAAGGGCAGATGCATCTTCTATATCCTGTCACTTCACAGTTGTCATCAGGAAAAGGAGGCACGCAAAATTACTGTGGATCAGTTGATTCATGGTAACCAGTGACTTTCTGGTTACATTGTCCTGTGTTTGAGTCCTTCGTTGTCTGGGAAATTAAGGCTGAATTTGCCATTTTACTCTGTCCAGTTAAGTAAGATCACAATTCAGGGTTTAATTAGAAAAACATTTTTTAGCTTCTGATTAACAGAATAGCAAAATAATACAAATGTAAATCATACGATTTTGCTCATTATTTGGAATGCACTATACAGAATCTATAGAGGAGATTTATTCAAAATATGGTAGGTATGCTGTACTCGCATAACATTCTACTCTTAAAATATAATAGCAAAAAAACAAAAATAAAGAA
The DNA here is from genome assembly GCF_964199755.1 of Larus michahellis. Classification (NCBI taxonomy): domain Eukaryota; kingdom Metazoa; phylum Chordata; class Aves; order Charadriiformes; family Laridae; genus Larus; species Larus michahellis. The sequence goes on from NC_133897.1 coordinate 83,960,453, forward strand.
CTTAGTATTAATACAAATTTTCAGCTGCCATAATCATCTGTCACAGTTCTTTATTCCACTCTTTTTGTTCTGAAGTTTCTCCCCAAACCAATTTCTTCCTCAAACATAAAATCATATGAAATTATGTTACAGAAAATTTCAACTCTTAATAGATATCATAAAAAAGGCAGTAATTCCGTGGCATTTAGCTGAAGTTAAAATATGAGATCTCATTCGGAGTTTACAGAAGTCCATCAAAAATATGCCTGAGACTTCATCAGCGGGTGTACCTTGGATGTCGACTATGGATCCTGGAACAACATCAAGTAAGAGGCAGAAGCTAACAATAAATCTTGTACGAACAAATCAGCATGGCTTTAGCAGAGAAATAACTCTGTGGAAGAACTTCAGTTATCACTTAGAACTGGCAACTAATTGTCTGCAGACTGTCTGCCCATTTACTGCTAGTACCAAAGAGGCTGATGTACTGCATTTTAGAATTTATTGACTGCTAAGAGGAGGATTCCGTTCCTAACTTCCTTGCCTAATGCACTGAAGATCCATACATCACAATTTGTATTGCATTCTTTCAAAGAACAAGTAAGTATTTCCAATATATCAGAAATCCAACATGGTGATTTGAGGCTTGCTCTTGGGATGAAATCTTATTTGTTTGTGGGCTCTCAGATTTGACACATGGACTGAATGAAGTGGGTAGTCACTCATTTCCAAGTTGTCTCTGCTAAGCCAACTATGCCATATGGTAGTCTTCACAACATAATAAGCAATTGTAGGTCAATGCATGTTAGTAAGAACTGCAGCCTTTTTGAAAGGGTTAGCTTTTCTGTCTCCACCACTGATTCTAGTATTGTTTTCTCCACTTTTGGAATTAATAATTCAACAGAGAGAAAAGCATATGAAAGAGCAAGCACAGATGCTGTTTTATGCATTCTTCCTCTAACCATAGTACTTTTTAAGCGTATATGCCAACTATCTTTAGTCTTGTCGTTTCCGGCAGATAAGAAATTGCATGCATAGCAGTGACGAAACAAACAAAAGCACCATACATTCCTCATTAAAAGGAATCAACACATTCCAAAAAAGGGGGATCAACACACAAAGTTTTAGACTTCCCTATGAAGTGTTTGGTGTGCTGGAACTGTTTCCACTACACACCTAAGAAAGCGCTCAATGATTTCTTAAAACATATTTTTCTTGAAAGTTGTTTGATACAATCCTATGTAGGTTAAAAATGAATACATTTATCCTGTCCAGGGAGACACTTATGTTGGACACTTGTTGGAAGCATTCTGCCAAACTGGTTGCAAGGAAGGAAAAACACTTTCCATTTTATGCCTTCTAAAAGTAGTACAAGGAATGACATGGCACATGCAGAGTCCAAAGAACATGTACAGCAATGGTAGGGTTCAGACAAATGCATGTTTGAGAAAAAAATGCTCTGAATTTTATGTACTTTGCCTTTTATTTTTTATGTATGATACATTTCACATAACAGATATATGTTTGGAAAATCCACTTAATTGGGATGTCTCCAAGAGAACCAACTGAACCACGTGGTAGTGAATGGCAGCAAATTTTTATCTAGGACAAAATGAACATAAATGTTGCTTATGAGAAGTGCACTTGCCCTGGGACAGGTGATTAAGTAGTCATTAATTTGGTACGGAATGGAAGTGAAACTCTTAGATCTGATCTAATGACAAAGTTGTGAAATTAAAAAGGGAGGGGAGACAAAGGAATACAGATGAAATGCAATAAATCAATTTACTCCCATCAATTTATATCCTTTCTAGAAAAAAACCCACACATCTTTTCAGAACCTAAACATCAACAAACAAAAATCAACCCCCTTTTTTAAAAGTTTAAAACAATTCAGATACCATATACTGAGGTGAGATGTCTTAATTTGGAAATAGTATAGGTAGTCCAGTTAGGGAGATTAAAGTAAGCTGTAAATCTATCAGTTTTAAAAAGCTGCTGAAATACTAGAATACAACAAAGAGAATAGAAGGCCTATGAGCAAAACTCGGACAAAATTTTAATAGAATTATGCTCCTAATATATTAAGTCGTTTGGCTACTGTAAAAAGACGCACATTTCTCCACAAGACAGATGGTTCAAGCTTTATTAAATGACGCCAGTTAACAGAGGGAGGAAAAAATCTTTGACATCATTTAGAGTGTTTTTTTTTATTTTTCTGTTATCTGAAAAAAAAAAGAATCTTAATCCTTACAACTTTGCCTAGCTTTGGAGTAACCTCACTGATCCTGATTAAAGTATGTAACAGAAAAGCCCATCCAAAAGATCAGGTCCATCTTTTTCATATAATCTGATGTAGAAGTTATATTCCTACTTTAGATATTAATAAATTCAAGGCATAATATCACACACCCTGCAAGTCAGAAAATACCTCCCACTCACCAAGACTTAATAAAATAAACCAAAACCAGCTGAAAGACCAAAGCATCAGCGTGCCACAGGGAGAAAGAAGGAACAGTCCAGGCCCTTGCCAGTGCCCTAGGAAAAGAACAAAAAAACCCCACCTACTAGCAACATTTGAGAAAGGACGAAGCAGCAGAATGAATTGCGCTGTGCACTTCAACAGTACATTCCCAGCAAACACTGGAGAGATTTCTCAGTTCCAGTCAGCTCTCACCACAGTGCACGGATTATCACATCTTGAGTTAGTAAATATTTAACTCTTCTGAAGACAAAAGAATGAAATAAATAAATCAGTAAAACAAATAAAAAACAGCCAATGTCCCGTCCCCACTCCCCTGTAAAAAAAAAAAAAAAGGAAGATTACGTACATGTAATATCAAACATATAAAGAGGAAGGGACAACTGACCGTAGCTAGAATAAATTACAGTGACACAAATATTGATACAAGAAAGTTTCCTTGCAACTATTACTCATAGATTTCCTCAGATATCCTGATGAGATAACAACTTTTTATACCTCTTGATTATCTGCAACATGGTCAATTACCTTCTGCCTGTCAACTATCTGTGCCTTAGAAAAATCATTTTACTACGAAGTCATATTTGTTATCTGCTTTAAATATGTCTTCTGCTGAAAGATTACTGCCTCTGTGTGTATGATAATGTGTGTGTATGCATGTGTACAGACCCTCAACTGCTCAAAAAGTTCCTTTTTGAACATTATTACAGTATTTTTCAAAGTTAAAGAATTATTTAAAAACACAATTCTTATTGAAATACTTGAGATTCATGAACCTAGAGAAAGCTTAAAAACTGATTTAATAGGAGATATATGAGAAAAATAAAGTAATTAGCAATAGCCCCCAGTGTTCAATGGTATTTCAGTTGAGGTTTGGAGGGTTTTGTTTATTTCTTTTTTAGGATTTAGGTAACACAAACACAATAACATGATAACCACTGGGAACTTATTTTATTTTTTCCCTAGTCCTTTGCATTGTAATCAGAGAATTGAGTATTTTGTTCTTTCTTTGAACTGCCAGTCTCCACTGTAAATCATAGAACTGAAGCTACTTTTGTCTTTCAATTCTAGCTAGCAACAAACACTTTCTAGAAGAGATAAACATTTAGAAACAGCAAGAATAATGACATTTTATCCTTATTTCCTTAAGAAAGTCCATTCTATTCCATTAGGTAATGTCTGAGAAACTGAACTAGTAAACATGCAAGCAAATGATTTTGTGCACAAAACTACTTCAATTATATTGTATTTGAATACTCAATAGCCTTGAATATAGCCAGCATCTTATTTCAAATCAGAGTGAGCTTTTTCAAATGAAAAAGCTATAGATTGGCCATTTTTTTCAGAAAACTTCAGAAGATTTAAGTACATCGATCTAATGGAGATATTTTTCATCCTTTTTTTAAGCTATCTTTTAAATAGAAATATAATCTTTCTTCCACCTCCCCCCATTCCCCCACCCCACCCCCGAAGAAGTTGCAGCAAACTTTATAATTTGTCTCTGTTTTGTTATTTATATTTCCAATATGGAAATGTGTAGCTCATTGTTTTAGTGACAGTGACGGATTTATTTTTAATAAATTGCTAAGTAATGGAATGCTCCATTGAAAAAATCATGAAGGTACAATAGATGTCTTACTATACTCATTACACCAAGCTCAGTGAAGCACCAAATCAAATGTTAAGGTTAATGTCTTCAAAGCACTTAGAGGACTAAGTTCCTTACAATGTGATCTAAACCATAGGGGGTTAAAAACACTTGTACATCTGTAATTTCTCATCTCCTCTAAAGTAGAAGATTTGTAGCTGTAGTAAAACCACCTCAAAAATCTAATACTCAGCCTCCGTTGTTCACTCCTTTGCTCTGTAGGGAAAGTCTATGGTAGAGCACATAAGATTTTAAATCTCACCTAGTTTATGTCTCCCTCGTGGAGGAAGAAACAATGAACAGCACAACTGATAAAAAACGCTACCTCTGTTTCTTAGTACATCAGAAAGTTTTTCAGAGGCAAGCAGTTAAGATGGCTGTCTAAAAAACTAAAACCACAGAAAATGGGAGGAATGAATTCGGAGTGACACTTCATGAAGTTGCTGGAAGTCTGAGAGTGTACAGAAAAAAGGTTTTAAAATTACTTCAGAAATTATGAAAATGCCAGTGAGATAAGATGAGCAGTATCTGTGGGAAAATTAAACCAACATCTAACTAGAGTATACTAGCATGATCACAGGAGAAAATACTGACTGAAAAGTTAATAGACTTAGGTAAGGGCTGAGAAAAGGCAAAAAAGTGCAAAAATTTGATAAAAGGCAAATTTTTCATTTATGCGGCCAAGCAACCAAAATATCAAGGGAAATGAAGACTGGCACATTTCTTGAAGTTTTGAAATAAACAATGAATACTTTTTAAAAAGGACTCTCTACATTCCCTGCAAGCCAGTGGCCTTTAATATTACAGGCAGTGTTAACTACTTAGGCAGACAAATAATTTAACTGGTGCCTCTGGTCTTATGATAGATGGGTCTGTAAGTCTTAGCTGTCATCCTTTCGGTCACCTTTGTATCATATGACTGCCCCTAAGGTGTATGACAGAAAATCGTAAAGCCCAGGAAACAAATTCTTTTTGGATCTTAAGCAAGCAGTGTAGGGCCACAGATAGAGAGGAAAATATCAATGTGCACTACCAACTTATTTTATTAAAAATGCTAAGCATCCACTTTTGAACAAATAATTTTTTGCCATAGAGCATATGCCATGCTGAAATTTTAATAACAGCTGGCCATGAATATGGACTACTAATTTATAGGATTGATTATTAAGATATTAAATTCAGTAACTGTAATTTGCAATATAGATTAAATCCTACAGCCCAGAACATTTATTTTCTTTGCAAAAATAGAAGCTAGTAATATGGACTTAAACTTTAAAGCACCATCCATTGTGCATTTACATTATACAAGGGTATATTTTCTCTTGGTTTAATGTCCTTGACTTTCTCTGTTTATTTTTTACCCTATGATTTATGTAGCATCTTTGCCAGAAGAGGTGGTGTATAATTCTATTGCATTCTCAGCCTCATTATTAGTAATGGATTCATTTTTAGTTTCATCACTAAAACCAGTTCATTATCTACAAAGACAAAATTATCTTCGTATAGATTCTGAGGTAATTGATTCCTCTATTTATATGCTGAAGAGAACCTCGCTCCCTCAAATTGGGAATGAAAACGCTTCTTCTTCCCCTCCCCCTTCTGTACAACAGTGACATGAAACAACTGCCATTTTCACAGATAATATAAAAATAATTAGTGATAAAACAAGTTTAGCTACTCCTAATGATGTTATTCTTTGCTGAAAAAGTTTCTTAATGGTATAGTTGGTCTAAATGGACATCATCTTACATCGTAAAAGAAAGTCTCTTGAAACAACACTGGAAAGAAATATTCTATTTATTCATAATTGCAAGTGTTAATACCTACCATCTTCATTCCTTTTTCATTATTATCCTTTAAGAATACTTTATGCTTTTGCAGCACGGAACACAATTAAAGATTTGCAATAGTATTGCTATATACAGAGTAGAACCGAGATCTAGTTCTCACTCAAAGAGGGTGGGGAGGGCAAGACTGAACAGAAGTGTTCTGAGCACTTTTGATAAAGTAAAAGGGATTTTTTTTTCTTTATGATTTTAATTTTTATTCTTTTCTTTAGTATCTATAGTGGAGAAAGTGGCATGCAAATTGAGTTTATGTTTGCTCACTGGTGATACAGTTTTGTTCTAGATCAATTGTGTTTTCTAACTGATTTACATATGAGTATATCTGAATGTGTATCAGTCTGCATATATATTTCCTCACTGAATTTATAAGCATAATAAAATACCTATACCACTCCATAGACGGCATGGTTAGAAGTCAGATAAACAAGAAAATTATTTTCTTAACTTCCCTGAACAATAGTATAAACCAGTGGAAACTTTCAATTCATTATAAATAATTTTAAAACATCTTAGAAATAGTCCTATGTTCAGTACTAAATCTACTAAGGAAAATTCATTTGTAATTTTCAGTATCTCAAATGAGTGGTTTTCATGGTCTTTTAATGTATATTTTCATCTGTTCATCCAAAATGCAACAAAAAATGATATTTGAATTTTGCCCTCCAACTTGTATGGACCCATATTCTTTAGAGCAATTAGAGCACTTAGGCTTTATTGTGGCAACAGAACACTTTGATAAGTACTTCAACTTGTTTCTCAGTATTATGGTGTTTAATTGATTTTCATGACTGTCTGAAATCACAGAACAGATGAACTCACTAATAAATCCCCTTTGCTTTAGATTGCTCACACAATGGGGGCTTCTGGAACACACCAGTGTCCTGCTCCAGTAGGATGGTTTCCTTTAAAGGAAGGAAAACCAGGAAGGCCTCCTTTTGAAAGCTGTTGACCACAAGTCAGGATTCGGTTGAGTAAGACACTGAGTTCTTAAACTCCAATACAATTAAAAACTCAATGACTCATGAGCCCAGTTGCTGGAATATTCTACAGGCGATGACCTCAAAAATAGATAATACCATGTATAAGCAATGTGCATTGGGTTTATGTAGCAAGGTTTTGGTAATGCAGGTGTCTGTAGTGGTGGCTTCTGTGAGAAGAGACCAGGGGCTATGCTCATGTCAGACACAGCCAGTTACACAAAAGGTCCCACAGCAGACACATCTGAACCTCTCAGCCATGGGTAGGGTGCATCTGGGAAAGGGTAAAAGACACTGTGCAGCAGTTGAGAGGAATGGGAAAAAAAAAAAAAAGGCATGAGAAACAACCTTGCACATACCAAAGTTAGTGAAGAAGGAGGGGAAGGAGCAGAGATTCCCCTGCAGCCTGTGGAGAAGACCACAATGAAGCAGGTTGTCCCCCTGCAGCCCATGGAGAGGACCACAGTGAAACACATAGATGGTCCCTGCAGGAAAGGATGCATGCTGGAGCAGTTCATGAAGGACTGCAATCAGTGAGAGGGACTAACACTGGAGCAGGGAAAGTGTGTGGACGAAGGAGCAGCAGAGAGGAGCTGTTATGGACTGATGACAGCCCCCCCATTCCTCATCCCCTGTACCACCTGGAGGGAGGAGGTAGAGGATCAGGAACGAATGAGTGAAGCTGAGCCTAGGAAGAAGGACCATGTATGTATGTATGTGTGTGAAGGTGTTTTAGTTTTTGTCTTTGTTTCTCACCATCCAAATCTATTTTTAATCAGCAATAAATTAATCTTCCCCTAGTCGAGTCTGTTTTGCCCATGATCATAACTGGCCCGCAAACTTTTCCATCTTATTTTGTTCCCCTGTCCTGTTGAGGGCAGGAGGGGAGTGAGAGAGTGACTGGGTAGGGTCTGGCAGCTGGCCAAGGCCAGCCCACCACAGAATGCCAGAAAAGAAACTCATTCCCCTTGGTACAAAGCTTATGTTCGGCTTGGAGCCTCTGTATTGGATCTTGGAGAAGGAGCTATGTATTATGTGGGCTTATGTATGTTCTGTACAATATTTCGTATTTTAGCAGTAATGTGTATCAATTACTATTCCAGTTCCCGGGCTATTCTACATGCTTCTCCATTTGTATCCAGAGCATCTCTCTATCTACTTTTATTAAAACAACGGAAAAGTAAATTATATCAACAACTTTCAAAAAGAATAAGATCAGCCTCCATAAATATTGTTCTGTATGAATGAACAGCTCTTAAATACATGTTCCTGTGTTGTGTTTTTTTTTTAATTTTAAAACATTTTTAAATGTATTTTTAAAGTAGTTGAATAATTTTAGATTACTTATCATCAGTTATGAAAGTCAGCATTTGGTATGAAAATGTTATGAGATACAGCATAATCTGAGCGAATTTCAATACTAAAGGCATATCAGTCACACTCACAAGCAGCCTGTATCATTTTAAAACAATCACTGTCAGAATGTTCTTTTATTTTCTTCTGAGGAAACAAGGCCTTTGAAAATGCCTAGTTACAATCAGTAGTTCCAATTATACTGAAGTAATTAGCATTTTTGTAATCCATATTTGTGTCACTTTCTCAAGAGAAAAGCACACACCTACCTTTTCAGGAAGAAAACTCAGGTGTTTTTCTCCAGATAGAGAAGATATCTAAATAATACTTGAATAGATTTAAATCATTAAGGAACTAAGAAAACAGAACTTATTGACTGCAGTCTCATTACACGTAAACATATAAAAAATTATTTTTAAATAGTAAGAGGCATATATCTGAGGGATTTTTTTTGCTTTCCTCTTCCCCAAGACACAGGCTCTGTACATTTCCAAATCAGTACAATTAATGAGGTTGCCAATACTTCCGAAGACAAAAGACAGAGCAGGAGAGCTGGGGACATGAAGAGGTAAAAACATGCATAGAACAGGAATGAGGTAGAGACAGATAGAAGTGGAAAACAAGAACAAATAGGGTGCAACTAGACACTAGAAATGCAGGAAAAGAAGAGAGATAAGAAAGAATGAAAGGCAGAAAAACAAAAGCCTCAGGACAAGAACATATTTTTGGTTTGGAATCATCTAGTACATAATACCCAGTCCATTCCTGCATTTTTCTGAGTATATCAGTAATTTCCTTTAACTTTGCTTCCCATACAAAATTTCTAGTTTCTAGAAACTCAGAAAAGAACCTTAAAACGACTCAGTTACAGTTACAAAATGGAAACAAGGATTACTCTGAGAGATGTTTATTGTCCATAAAGGAACTTAATCTAATTATTTTCACTTTCTGTGTCTTAACTTCTAGGATCTTCATTTATTTTTCCTTTCAAAACATCAACAGAACATCTTCATGAAAAAGTATCTCCTTTTCTTTCAAAGAAAGTTCTCATTATTGTGTGTCGTTAGATACAATTCTCTAAAATGTCTATTAATGCCTCTATAAAGCAGCAAAGACAAATGTAATGTAAACTATGGCTAGAATATCACTGAAGGATACTAAAGTGTGATGATAATTTGTGAAGATGGATAGCCAAAATAAATTAAAATAAAAGCATGAAAGAGCATAAAAAAATTTATGAAAGAGCATAAAGAAATAAAGAAAGGAAGCTCCACAGTGGTCCAAGCAAAGGAAAAGTGGCAAAGTTTTAAAATGTGAGGGTGCAAATATTGTAATATTTAAGGGACTGATAAAATAAATCATTCAGAATTCCTAAAAATGTACATCAGCTTAAATGCTAGGGCAAATAAACACACAGAGTTAGAACAATGTTTAGAACACATGAATAGAAAATCCAGTCTCACAGCGGAATTCCTGCAAGACCACTTGATGACTAGCGTTAGAACACGATTCATTTAATTTATCTGCAGATTAAAGGATTTCTTTCTTTTCCCAAGGAAATGTGTACCTCAGCTGTACACTTCTCTAAAGAGACAAGAGTTTAAATTCTGTTTAACTTTTAAACAATAATCTGAGTTTGAATATATAGAAAAAAATAAATCTATTCTTATTTTCTGTGAAAGTCAGGAATTGAAAGGACTGTCAGCAGCTAGTATACTTGATTTTTTTGCTTTGATTAACAAATGCAGACCACTGTTCTTAAAATCAGAGTTTTTGATGCATTACAATAACTTTAGTTCAGGGTCTTCTCTAGACAAGATTTTTAATAGAGATGTGTTTCCCATGTAAAAGTGTTGATCAATCAACAATTTTTTTTTTCAGGTTTATACTTCACCTTTAGCAAGCATTAGAAACACACCCTCTTTTGTCATACATTCAGCATAGTTTTTCTCTTATTCACATAGTCATTGATTTAGCATTGAATAGTTAGGATCATGCATATATAAAGAAAATGCAAGTGAATTCCCCACATACACTTGAAATATACAGCAAAGCAAAAATAACAGAAGCATTTCTACAGGCTTTTTTTTTTTTTTTTAAGGAATCAATGGTTGTTACACAACTGCAAATTTTGAACTCTATATAGGAACATTAACTAAAAAGAAAAAAGAACCCTACAAACAACATCTTTTGGTTGAAAGGACTGAGGTAATTGAAAATCACTCTTTCAAAATATAATAATGATGAATGTACTTTATTACTGGGGAAAAAAAGAGCCGTCTTTTACCAAAATCTGTGGCCTCGGTTATGTTCACTATTTGTCCCTGTAACATCAGTGAATATTGAACAACCATTCAATTTATTCTGGAAAGCTCATGGCAAAAGACTAGTCCCAATTTACTTGGAAACCTTCAAACAGCTGAATGTACTTAACTTTAAAGGTTTTTCATGAAACTTTAAAAAATAAAAGAAAAAATTCTGACTTTAACAGATATGATCCTATTTCTGATGACTCATAGATTAATTATAAAAGTTTCTTTGTTAATTTTATATTGCCAATGACTAATTTACTACCTCTTTTTGGTAAAAAAAAAGATAATATAGAAATAAAAATATAGTGCAGCATTTATTTTACTTTAAAAATGTGAAGATGCAGCTAAGCATCTGATTGCATGATGAAAACTAAAAAGATATTGGAACATAGTTTTGTAAGTTAGTATGTATCTAAAATATTAAGTATGTACTAGCTTTCCCTTACCTTGGTGCAAAGTATTGACGATGCATGCTATCTGTTAAAACAAATAAAAAAGTACATTTTAATGAGCTTCCAAAAAAACCTCATGAAATTGTTCCAATTCTATTCACCATAAGTATGATTCTAACTAACCTCTCATGAGTAAAACTTTATATGAGGAAGATTTTTATCTCAGATCTTTTTTTATATAAGCTGCCTTTTTTGTTCTTTATCATCAAAATTTTAAGTAAATTCATATCTGAAATCATATGTTAAATATTTTAAGAATAGATAGTGAGAAATTTCTAGGACAGAAAAATTATACTAAAAGTCTTGGAAAAGAAATCAGTTCTCCAAATCTCCACACACAGACACCAGTCTATAATATATAAATATTACCAGTAGCAAAGCTTATTAAATATTTTGATTAGATATACAAAAAATTCATCTGTAGAAGTCAAGCAATTATTGTCCCTCTGTTATTGCAGCTCAAGCTCAAGAATTTTCTTTGATTCATCTTTCTTTTAAAAGAAATTATTTTGATAATTATGCATTAATCTCTTCTATATTTATATTCTTCTCTTTTTTTATCCCACTGTTGGTGATGTCTTAATGGAAGTCATACCCACAATTGCATATTTTTCTAGATACGTTTTTGTAATAGTGTAGTCCGAAACCCAGAAGAAATAATAATAATTATTATTATTTTAGCAGTTCACTGGGCTGAACTGCTCTCAGATGCTGAGAAAATAAAATGAACAGTTTTTCCATATAATTTTCCCTCATGTACTCTGAAGGAACTTCTGAATATGCCAGACATTATCATGCTGCACTAACTGACATCAGTCCTCGTTCATATTAGTTAACTTGTTATCTAATGTCCTGATTGTCTTATTAGGTCTTAAATATTGGTAAGGGGAGAACACTAAAAGGAAAAAAAAAAAAACAAAAAACAAAACAACAACCTGATTTTCTTTATTTCCTCCATCAAGCATGCAACACTGCATATCAATAAAAATGCAATACTATTTTTTTTTGGTGTAGAAGAGATTTCCCCACTGCAATAAATGGTTAGTATAGTTAACAGAAAACTGAGGTGTCATAAGTTAATTTCACGGGTCAAAATAGAACAAGAAGGAAAAAAAAAATCAACCGGTTTAACTAAAAGTTAATATTTTTATTGAAAAGTTAATTTTGAGTTTGCATTTAGTTGCTGGTAAAATCTTTGCTCTCTAAAAGGAAAAAAAAATCCCAACCAGCAACAACAAAACAAAAATAACCAGCATGGGAAACGAGAACCAAAGGCTAATGTCCAAAAAAAATAGCTACAAGATTTGACTAAAGGATTTATTTTAAAAAAAAGAAAACTTCCCTATTTTCAAACCAGTGCTATAGTGTCTTACATAGTAAAAGAAAAATAATCATGGAAGTCTCTAAATTAATGCCTGGGACTTAATAAAAAAGAAGATGCTAAGATTACATTTACCTCTGTCAGTATTTCTCTGAAAAGCACAGCTTGGTATATTTGATAATCTAGGCGGCTGGAGTTCAGGACAATGCTCAGTGATGTTCTTCACTGTGTCCATGCAAACAGTCACATCCCATTGTGGGGGCAGCAGGAAGGGAAAGGTTGGCGTCCTTGTTAACATGCATAAGATTTGAAAGTCGTCTGTTCCTCTCAAGGTAATTTTTATGAAAAATAGGGCCAGTCACTGTCCTGATTTGAGCGACACAGGATTAATTTCCTGTTCAATGATTTTGCTTTTCAGTAAGGTTTCTTCTAATGTGAGAGAAAAGTGCATTTTTAGAAGACTCTGGTGTCTGAATTTGTGAAAATATTTACTTTATAGCCAGCTATGATATGCGGATTTCAAGGTCTCAGTGTTTTCAAGCTCACCAGGTGCAGGGATGAGGAGGAGTGAGACCCAGGCACTTGACCCAAGCTGGCCAACAGGATTATTTCACACCATGAAAGTCACATTCAGTATAAATTGGAAAGTTTGCTGAGGAGTTCTCTCTCTTCTATCACGGCTACGATCCTGAGAACTTCTTGTCCCAATGCTAGATCCCTGAGCCCTTCCCTTCCTTCTGAAGCCTCAGTGCTCGCAGTGTCTGACACTTGCTGTCCACTGCTGGGAGTGCACAGCTTCCTGCTGACAGAATTGGCTGAGTATAACCCTTGTATATTTATATTGGTATCAGGATCAATACTGGTTCTTTGGTATTATTAATGTCAATTATTTAGTTTTAGTCTATTAAATCTCTTTATATTTCAACCCTCGGGTTTCCTTGTTTTTTCCCAGTTCCCCTTCCGAGGTGGGGAGGGGTCATCAGGTGACAGAATAATTGCCTAAATGACAATAACTTGTTGTGGGTTCATCACACCATAACAGTCACTTAAACCAAACTTTCCGTAGTGACTTTTTCACTGTGTACTGTAAAGGAAGGGATTGCAAATTATTTCAGATACAACTGAAGGCAATGGAGCTGAGACCTAAAATGTAATGGAATTTAGGTTTAGAATTGAGATCTAAAACTTAGATCTCATAAGACCACAAAAAAAGTATATTTTTTTATATATATTTTATATAAAAATGTCCTATTCCTAAGGACATTTACTGTAAATAATTCTGAAATAAACTGTCCTATAAAAATAGTACATGAAGATTACTGTAAAAACAAACAAAACCACTCCAACTTTGCTTGTGCTGAAAAAAAACCCTGACAATCATAAAGTGGAAATTAGAATGGCATAGTAAATGAAAATTTATACAGCAAACTATAGTCAGACTGGTCCTGTGCTCTTATAGCCTGTAATGAGATCCAAAGCTGGACTGAGGTACATATCTAGCTTTTAATCACATTGGCCCTATCTACAATTGGCTGTAACCAAAACACTTATGGAAATAAAGAGTTAAGAATCAGATTTGAATTAAAAAATAAAAGACACAATTTAGATGTGAAGGTTTTGAGCAGGGTACGAATTTACAATGCAATATGTTAGAAACAAGCTAGTCATTATTCTGTACAATGCAATAAATCTTGCTGTGCATTTATCTCTTACTCAGTATTCTTAATCCATTTGATTTAAAGCAAAACTTACAAGTATATCATTGGTTTTACTTTTTTTTTATTATTTATCTCTAATACAACATTACAGATAGCATTACATTTATATTTGGCATGAAATTTAAGGAATACAGAATATGCTGCTTGGTTATTTCTTTGTTACTTCCTCAATAGGGAGGGTCCTTCACTTCCTTCCCTTTCCAAATATTCCTTCATTTCTCATTAACTTCAGTCACTCCTCTCTCTCTCACTCACTTCTTTTCCTCATTATTTAATTGCTGTATGATTCATTTGCTTTTCATCTCCCCTTTTCTCCCTGTATTTCTGTTGAGCTTCATCAGTTTTTGTGGATGCCTGTGCTCTATGTTCCCTTTTGCATCACATCTTTCACTAGGTGTGGTTTTCCAGTAAAGAGGTGAGCTAGATTGCCTGAGGTGAAACCCAATGTTTCAAAGGCTAAAGGTGAATGATAAAAAGAGAGTATGAGATTTAGTGGCTTTTCGTGCACAAAAATTTCAGCACAGAACTCAGCTTTTCCATTTGATATGCACAACACATAAGCTTGATCGAAAAACCCCAAACTTATTAGCAAGTCTCCTTCAGAAAGTTTCAGCAACCATGGAACAATTTCTCTTTTTAACCTCAAGATGTAAAAAGCAAAGCTAGTTTTCTCTCTAATGAGGACAGGAGCTGTTGGATTAAACGATTAATTTACTACTTAAGCCTCACTGACATTTCTTCACTATGCATCTTGACAACCCTCTCTGTGAACTTAACATCACCTTCGCAAGTTCCCCCTGGAGACCAGCATTATCATGATGGGAAGCAAGAAGTGAATACCAACAACAGATGAACTAAAACTAAAATTTCCACTTGATCCATGCAAGTCTTAGCTACAACCCAAGCCAATCTGGTCAGCAATGCCTCAGCACTTTAGAACAAAGCACTAAAATATAATGCTGCTGAGCCTTTGCCTGTTAATTATGGGTTTTAACAGTTTTTTCATTAATTCAAGAAAGAAACTTGTAACTTATAGTGTGAAATGTTTTCCCATCCCCTTTTTCTTAGGTCTTGCCTACAGGATAGAAACAAAAGAGATGACAAAAATTACAAAAGAAGGATTAAATAAGAAATTTGTTAAAGATACTCTACTTAATTTTTCTGTGAGTACTTCCTTCTCTTCCCTTACTCCAAGTGGTGGTTTAAATTCATTTTGCTATTAAATTAAATAAATGATTGGCATATTCTGTAAAAAATAATATATTTTTATAGAAACCATTATTTTACACCAAAAAAAACCACATTACAAGCAACAGATTACTTGGTTCAATTCATGCTAGTCAAAATGAAATTGTATAAAACTCAAATTAGCAACTATTTATACCTTGGACCTAACCCATCCTTCCAACACAGTAAATAAATGGCAATTATTAAAGTTGGAGTAACACAACTAACTTGTATTGTTTGCATCCGTCTTCAGCAACAGAACCTTCACTCAAATTGTTTATCAAAATCAAAGCTTGGCAAACGGGCGTGCAGCTAGGCAACTTTTAATTTAAAAGCAGACGTGTTATAGTTTAATAGTAAATGTGTTATAGTTCAATATCTACCATCTATTATCAAAAATCTTGTCCAGGTGTGAGAGCAACTGTTAAAAGAGTTTATCTGAAATAAACAAGACAAATATGGAGCTTTGAGGCATACAGAGAAATCAAGACAAATAAAAATGAGATTGCAAGAAAAAACTTAAAGTCTTAATGTTTCAAAGCAATTTCAACATAGGAGAACAAATTAAAAAAAAGTCGCCTGTTTGAAGAAAACAAACTAGCAATGATGAAAGTAGAAGACGGTACGTAATAAAAGTGAAATGAAGAAAGAAATTGGATAAAATTGTAGAGAATAGCTTCACTGGAATTAAAAACCTAAACAAAATCTCTAACCTAAACAAAAAATTCCTTAGACACAGCTGTACTACCAGTAAGTCATCCTTCTCCAAAAATCTGGTACTCTCAGTTGACTAGAGAGATGAAATAGTGTGTTAATTTGAAACACATTTTACAGAACATTTCACACTGAATAGATATTGTCGATCTTTTCCGTTACTATACTGGGGAAGTGAAATGACTTTCAGCATCAGGAGGAAAAAAGTTTAAAAATATGATGATATCTAGGAAGTGAGGGGTTAGAATTAGGACAAGACTGAAGAGATGCAAGTACAATTCAAGATAACACATTACCTATTTCTACACTGGTTTTGCTAGCTATGTCTAAGTTAATTTTTCCTCATCCTTACTATGGATAATAAGGAACAAGACCATAAGAGATAACTGGAGCTCAGACTAGTCTGAGCCTACTACACATCTGAGCTAACATGGATAGTATGGATGGCCTGGGAGTCCAGTCTTTAGTGCAACCTCAGGTCCTGAGTAAACATGACAGTACTCATATTTGCGTACCCATATTTGTCTAAGGAGAGTTCTGTTACCGAAAAATAAGAATTCTGAAATGACCACTAAAGTTCAAGGGAGAACAGACTACAATCCATGGGCCAAAGTAGAATTTTGTTTAGTAACACAAATGTGACATCTGGCAACACTTATCATACTTAACCCAACAACCTGAAACTTACTATTTCTCTCAATAATATGTTTATCCATACCTGGGTAAACAAGGGGACAGGTTTTTTTGGGTTTTTTGATTGTTTTATTATTTTTTCTTTTTACAGTAACTTCTGAATATAGCTCAGCTAAATCCAGAGTTACTTGTGTTCCTTTATTATTACTCTTCCTTCGTGGCAGACACAAGCATGTCTTCTTTAACTATCCAATGGCTGATACTGTTTGATAATTTTGCTAGCTATATGATTAAGCATGAACTGATGCATTTCAGTAATAGACTCATGCAACACCAAAGAGAAGAGCTTGCTATTTCACTCCTTATTTCACATTTTAATAGACAAAAGCAATATGTATACTGCTTTTACATTATACTCAGCTGTAGTCTTACTGAAAAAGTGTGGGGTTTGCACTTCAGTGTCTTAAGACACAAATATTTATTCTGATAAGACAAAGGTTTGAGTTTAATGTTTTTTAGAAAATGGTAATTAACATTTGATAAATTACCTTATACTATAATAACACCACAATGTATGTTCCTCAAAGTACGAAAATATATATTATTGGACAGTAGTAAAATTTCTTATCAGTACTAATAAAAATAATTTTGGATGTATGATGAAACCCTAAAAAAAAGAAAGACTGGCAAAGCAATGTCTAATAAAGGAGCTCTACATTTATAGAATATGCTATAGTGCCATGGACAAATATAGTCAATAGCCAACTATCAGATCTTATCATAGAGTTGTAGAATGGTTAGAGGTGGAAGGGACCTTAGAGGTCATGTAGTTCCAACCCCCATGCCATGGGCAGAGACACCTCCCACTAGACCAGGTTGCTCAAAGCCCCATCCAACCTAGCCTTGAACACTTCCAGGGATGGGGCATCCACAAATTCCCCGGGGAACCTGTTCCAGTCCCTCACCACCCTGAGAGTGAAAAATTTCTTCCTAATATCTAATCTAAATCTACCCTCTTTCTGTTTGAAGCCATTACCCCTTGTCCTGTTACTACATGCCCTTGTAAAAAGTTCCTCTCCAGCTTTCTTGTAGGCCCCCTTTAAGTACTGGAAGGCTGCTATAAAGTCTCCCCAGAGCTTTCTCTTCTCCAGGCTGAATACCATCAACTCTTGTTTCTCTCTAAACAATCCGATGGAAACAATTTGATAAAACATTTTCCTAATGCATATCCTCTATTTTAACTGAGCAGTGAAAGTTCAGATATCGAGAATATTTCAAACTGCACACTTCAAGGGATGTGTTCCATGTTGTACCTAATATAGGTTTTGTAACAGCAATAGAACAAGGCAATCATCCTTTATTCCAAACAAATAGGCAAGGACATGTACCTGTAATGTTACTTTTCTTCCAAGGAATTCCAGCTGGTTTTAGTGGAATTGCCAGTTTAGTGTGAAAATGTAAAGTACATACAAGGACAAACCACCTAATTTATTAAATTACCTATTCATATTAAAATATAATCTTGTCATATGTCATCGTCATCTTTGTCAAATGAATGAGGTATGAAAATTTTAGTTCATAACACATTTCAGGATGAGGATGATGTTAGTTAAAGCATAGATATATAGTTAAAGTCCTAGATGCACTATAATGTATTAAGATCTAGTGCTTTCTGTTTTGACTGAATGTTGTGGTTTTGGCCAAATCGGCCAATGGCCAGTGACAGATGCTCCCCCCCCAGCCTCTCGTGCACGGAGAGGAGCAGGAGAGATAAAGAGGGATTTACAAGTTTAGAAGAAACTAAACTACTTTAATGAAATATTAATAAAAAAATAAAAAGGAAAATAATGAAATAGATACAGTATATACAAAACCATATTAAGCTCCCAGGATGATGTCACTGGCAGGTACTGGGGAAGTCCCAGGCTGGACTCAGCGACAGGTGGGAACCAGGTTCCAGAGCTGGAGTCAGGAACACACCGATCAGGATCAAAGGGAGATGAACAGACAGGGTCCTCCTCGGACGTCAGCCATTGAAGGAAGAGATTGATCCTTTGATCCCTCAGCTTTTATACTGAGCATGGAGCAGGTGGGGTGGAATACCCCTGTTGGTCAATTTTGGGTCACCTGTCCTGTCTGCTCCTCCCTGCAGGTGGGACCCCTCTATGCTTCTCCGCTTCCGACCCTCTAACGGGGCAAATAGCAAAATTAACTGACCTTGGTTGTTACAGCAAGACGTATAAGCAAGAGCCTCTCTGCATACCATTCCTTGGCACAAACTGTCTTATCACTCTGAACGAACCGCTTTAGACACAACATGCTGTTAATTCCAGAGAGATAGAACAGGCCTAGCTAAGAAATAAAATTACTGAACAGAAAGTTAGTTCTGTTTTACCTCAAACTAGGACAATGAGTGGGCATCCAATTCCTATTTTACAACAAAACTAATGATGGGAAGTGCAAAGGAGACAAAAAAATCATGATGTGACCAAAATTAAGAGAAGGCAAAAGGTTGAAGTGTGTGACCAAATGTACAGAGTACATTAGCAGTTCTGTCCGTTCATTTTCTCGAGAAAGAAAACACAATGAGAGGTAATTTTCATGACATGTAGGAGACAATGGGATAATGTTTATGCTTCCCTATCCAGAAGAGATGGGAAGATCAAAGACAGAAGATCATTGATAAATTTCACAACCTTTTCCGATGACAGCTTTTCTATATCAAAAAATGTAACAATACAGGCACTGCTTTTCAGGTCATCTGATCAAAGTGTTAAAAGTGCAGTGGTCTGATTATAAGCATTCCTGCTTTCATCTTGGAAACATATGAAAAAATAGACCTTATCTGGTAACAGTCTTTATTTTCAAGAAATTTTTATCAGCAAATAAGATGATGTGTGGTACTAAGAACAGGTAACTTGAATAATGCGGAAAACTAAAAGTAATAGAAAGGATAGACAGGCGGATTCAGATATGGATGGACCAGTTCCTTTCATACCAGTGCTATCCATAAAAACATCTGATATGGGGCAAAATCAGGAAAGAGTAAACAATGGCAAGGAAATTAATCAAAAATTAAATAATGCATTTAAAAATAGGCCATAAGAATAGCTTTCTGTGTTTTATTTAAAAAAAACCAAAATGGTTGATATAAAATATGTTGGAATAACAGATTTCTAATAAGGCATTGCACATAAACACATTTCTGCATATGATAGAAAATGAATCAATATTACATATATCACACTGAGTTTTTTTATATTACTAACTAAATTGTTAACTGAACCTTTATAAGAGACTTTGATATCTCAGGGACTTAATGCAGGCAATTCCATATCCATCAGGAATAAGTATGTTGGCAAAATTTGTGAAAAGAATGAAAGATGAGTAAACTGTCGTAGGAACTACTCAGAGAGAAATCTTGTCTGCTCAGTAATGTGGGCTTTTTTGAATGAACATTTTAATACATTTTAATAATGACAAATACAGGGTTATAAGCATTAGAAGAATTTGCATAGCTTGTGTTCAAAATTTAACCTCGCAAACTTAAAGATCATATTTTGCAACACTGACACAGAGAAGTCATAATCATCTGTTCTACAAGAGCTTTGACAATAATTCTCTAACTAAAGACCATCAAGGGAATATTGCTCAAAAATCAGGAAGAGAAATAATCTCTCTTCAATTAGTATTCTGCAAGACCAATACTGGACCACCATACCCCGTTCTGCCTCTGTGATTTCAAAAATGATGTTGAAAAAATTCAAAAGATTTCAGAAAAGTTCAAAATACTGTTCTATCATCCAGAAGCATGGCTTAGTAAGACTAAATTTAGCATTGAGTGGTCATTCACTTACAGTCTATAAATATATACAGTACATAGGCGTTAACTTGTTTTTCATAATAATTTCAAATTAAATGCACAGCTGAAAAATAAGGAAGCTCTACAGAGGTATATCCAGATTCTTCTACTCATGGTCATTTATAGCTCTAAACAGAATGCATTTTTAAAAATCTGCTCCAAAACTTGTTTCCCTTTTATGGGAATAATCACTGTTTGACTTCCTAAAACATTTGTTAATAATTCCCTATTTATTCAGGGAGGAGGCGCTTTTAAACACTTCCAGTGATTTACGTTCAAGTGAAGCTGTGAATATGGAAACGCATTTGTGTTGCATCTAAAAATAACTAAAAGAACAGCTAGAATATAAATAAAAAAATAAAAATAGTGAATATCAAAACTAAAGGAGTTTAAAATTCAGTAAAACTGCAGACCTCAGAAATAATTCAGACAAGTTTTCCTATTTACGCTAGAATTTTGCAAGAGAAAATCAGAAAGAGAAGTAACATCTGTGTAGGCAGGAATTCAATAGTGTAATTAGTCCTAGTTAGAAAAAAAGAATAAATAGAAAAACGGAAGAAAAAAATGCAAAAGAGACGGAAGGAGAAAGGTAGAATTATAGGTAATGAGGTTTGCTGAGAAAGATTTAAAAGGTTATTAGAAGTGATTTGGGCTTTCATACAGATACATATAGCTACTGTAGTCATCTTTCTGGTCCATTAGTTTGATGATGCCACTCCCTTGATGGTTCTTTTTGGATTCGACTTTTCTTTACCTTGTCTTTTCAATATGATACTGTTTGCCTTGTCTAGTTTTTTTCCCTGTGGAATATTTCATTGACAGGTATCCTTTTTCATCCCTTAATGAGGACTGATAGCTCCCCACTGATAAATTTGCCAGATGCTCACAATCTGTACGTTCCATATGAAGTTTTTTGTTCATAGTTCAGACTTGCTAATCTTGCAAATTCCCATCCACAGTGATGTTTCTCTGCTTCTCTCTGGCTATAACAGGTGATGAACTGAGCTGAGTTACATTAATGTACCTCTGTGGTTCCAGTTTACCTTTCATATACTCTGTCCTTAGAGCAAAAGCACCTATCTAAAGGTAGAGCTCCTTCTTGACGTAACTCAATTACACAATCACAGAACAGTTGAGGTCGGAAAGCACCTCTGGAGATTGTCTAGTTTTGCCCCTCCTACCCCAGTTCAAAGGATGGCCAGCTAGGGCAGCATGTTCAGGGCTCTGTCCAGGTGGGTTCTGAATATCTTCAAGGATGGAGATTCCATCACCCCCCTATGCAATCTGTTTGAGTGTCTGGCCATTCTGAAAGTAAAATGCTTTTTCTTATGTTTAAATAGAATGTCCTGTCTTTCATTTTGTGCCCATTGCCTACTGTACTGCACTGGATAACACCAGAAGAATCTGGCTTCATCTTCTTTGTTCAATCCCGACAGATATTTATACACTCTGACAAGATCCACCTGAGCCTTTTCTTCTCCAGACTAAATGATTCTAGGTCTCTCATACTCACTCACTTTGTGACCTTGTACTGGTCTTGCTCCAGTAGCTCTATGTCTCTCTTGTACCGAAGACGCCAAAGATGGACAAAGCAGTCTAGATGTGGCTTCACCGGTGCTGAATAGAGGGGAAGGATCGCCGCCTTTGATCTACTCATGACTGTCTTTCTAACACAGTCCAGGATGCTGTTAGCCTTCTTTGCCACAGGGGCACATCACTCACTCATGGTCAGATTGTTGTCTACCAGTACCCTAAGGTCCTTCTTGACGAAGCTGCTTTTGAGCAACTTTCCAGTCATTCAGATTCCAATGTGTATTGGCATCTAGGGTTATTTGTCCCTAGTGCAGGACTTGGCATTTCCCTTCTTTGAACTTCGTAAGACTCCTGTTAGTCCATTTCTCCAGTGTGTTGAGATCCCTCTGAATGTCATTGAGTCTAAAAAGTGGACTACGTTCTCCAATATTGAAATGAATTTAATTATATCTTGAATAACTTCTTACATATTTTTGGAAACAAGCAATCAACCTAACAACAAATTGACATTATCTGTAGCTCTTTTAAAAAAAAAAAGCTGACCACCAACAAGAGCCTTTAAGGTGCATCTTACATTGAACACTGATTGATTTAATTCCAAAATTAATTAGTGAATAAAAGTTTGAAAGAAAAAAAATCATCATCTAGGCCAGGAAAATCTTCGCAAACAGTTGTTGGATTGTATGCTAGGATGAACAATCTTCTTTTAGAATGATCTGGTCAGAAACCTGGAAGGCTATTTTTATCTCTTTTATACTCCCTTTGGAGGAAACACTTACACAATAGATGTAATTGAATCATCCTTGTAAATGGCATTGAGAAAAGTCAGCAGATCTGTCAGGAACTCATCAACTTAAGTTAACTTAGAGATGATAACAATGTTGAAACAATGTTATGTTTTATTCCTCTAGTCACTACAGTAGTCATTATATTATTATGAGAAGGGCTTCTTTTCACAGACGATATCCACATAAGGATGGGAACAAATAATTTTAATTCTCTTTTCCTCTATATCATCAGCAAAATAAAACAGGAGAGAAGAGCAGACAAAATGGTCAGAAAAGGAGAAATACTAATAACAAAATACAGTGGGTTGCCATTAAAAGGACATTTGCCAACCATTTGCACACAGCAGTATGTAAAACATCCAGAGTTTTAGTTACAGTGGATCACTGATATCTGTGATAATGATTGTCAAATAACCATTGTCATTTTAATGCTTTGTACTTTATTATGGGTTAGCAATTACGTCTACAATGATACAAGCAAATCATTTGTGAAAGTAATTTTTTCTGATCCTTTTCTTAGTAAAACCTTCAGGAAACATGCTGGACATTTCAGGAAATACAAGTCTTCTGCTTATTCACAGGAAGAGTAATAGTAAAGTGAAAAATTTTTCCTTCAAAATGTGAAATTTTTTCCTTCAAATTTTTCTTGCTTGAAGGAAGCAACCTGAATGAGAAGATACTAATGTGTTCCTCATTTTATGGTGGAGACTCAACTGAAACAAAACAAAAAAAACAAACATACCCTAAAAACTTCAGGGGTATTTCTGTTTAAAAGTGCTGTCCTATAAAAGTTAAATTTTAAGTGATCTATTTTGTAGCCATAAGGTGATTGTTTATCAAAAATTAAGTGTGCAAAACAAGGTTTTCTTTAGAACCGTGTGCAGCTTCTAAAATCTAAAAAAAAATCCAAGAATATTTAAAAAGCAGCAGTTCTGAAAATTAACCAAAGCAGCTAATTTTGGAATTTGCATACAAAATTTAGAGGTTCTAAAAAGAGTAAAAATGACAATTTTTCTGATAAAACACAGGAGTCTTTCTTTGCAAACCCCACTACATTCCTTTTGAAACTCGGAAGCCATTGTGTAGTGAGTACTCTTGAACTAATGTAAATATTTACACTGAAAAACATTATCCCTTTCTGCTGTCATACGAACTCCAATAAATAAATGACTAGCAACAACATACAGCTAGGCAAGTCCATAATATGTTGGGTGAACAATTGGCTGACAGTGTTATAGTAAATGGGGTTACATCAGGCTGGCAGCCAGTCACCAGTGGGGTTCCCCAGAGCTCCATTTAAGGGCCAGTGCTCTTTTATGTTTTTATAAATGATCTGGATGCAGGAATCAACTGTACGTTAAGTAAGTTTGCTGATGATACTAAATTAGGAGGAGCTCAGGGTAAAGAGGCTTTACAGGGAGATCTGGGTAGACTTGAGAGCTGGACAACCACGAGCCATATGAAATTTAACATGATTAAGTGCCAGATTCTCCACCTGGTGTGGCTGCAGAACAGCCTGACAGAAAGAGATCTGGGGTTTTGGGTTGATGGCAAGTTGTCCATGAGTCAGCAGTGTGCTCTGACAGCCAAATGGGCCAGCATGGGGTGCATCAAGCACAGCACAGCTAGCCGGTCAAGGGCAGTGATTGTCCCAGTCACCACTGCACTGGTGTGGCCCCACCTTGAGTACTATGAGCAGTTTTAGGCACCTCAATATAAGGACATCAAACTATGAGAGTATCCAGAGAAGGGCGACAAAGATAGTGAAAGGTCTTGAGGGCAAGACTTATGAGAAGCAGTCAGGTCACTTGATTTGTTCAGCCTGGAGAAGAGAAGAATGATGGGTGACCTCATCACAGTCTACAATTTTCTTAAGGAGGGCAGCAGAGGGGGAAATGCTTATCTCCTCTCTCTGGTGACCAGCGATCGGACACAAGGAAATGGAACAGCTGCATCAGGGGATGTTCAGATTGGACATTAGGAAAAGGTTCTTCACTAAGAGAGTGGTTGGTCACTGCAACAGGCTCCCCAGGAAAGTCGTCATGGCACCAAGCCTGTCAGAGTTCAAGGAGTGCTGTCTAAGACAATGCTTTTAGTCACATGGTTCAGTTTTAGGTAGTCCTGCGAGAAGCAGGGAGTTGGACTCGATGATCCTTACGGGTCCCTTCCAACTTGAGATATTCTATGATTCTATGACTCTAATATAGTGAAGCCACCTATGTATTTTACAATACCTGCAAATTCATCTCTATGTTTCTGTCCTCTGAAATTCCCACAGTCTCAAAAGATTTGTCATTTCACATTATTCCATAATTACTATAGGGAGATATATTTCAATCTGGAGGTTGTTTACAAAATGCTGGGACTGTTGTGATGTTTGGTATATTTATAAACTGAACTATGAAGTTCTCTGTATCAATTACAGACTTGAGATGTGTCATACAAGATATTCTATTGGCTCTATGCCATTGCAAGACTTTTAAAAAAAATATGGAAGAATCCTCCTGCTGAAATAAGAATGATATAAACGTATAATCCATTGGCAAAGAAGTACAAACATAGTGGAAAACCACAGCAAACTATCTTGGCATACAAAAATAGATCATAAAAATGAAATTAATATTTAAAATCTGATACAGCTACGAATATATGAGCATGTACAAATTTATGCATATTCATTAAGATGAAAATGTGGAGAAAATAATATTTTTAATGAAAATAGAATTTAGAGTTCTTTTGAAAATGGAAAGATACCAAAGGATAACTATAGAACAACAGTGAGGAATGTTAAAAGAAGTTAAATATTGAAAGCACATAAGATACAGTCCGGTCTTTGATTTCATGGTTGGATGAGATTTTCAAGTGTTAAAAAATTCTGCTGACTTTTCTACGACTCTGCTCCTAAGCAGACAATTTATGGAAAGATGAGTTAAATATGAAATGCTTTAGTTAAAGTAAGTGTGGAAAACTAATCTTGTGACAAACAGAATTAGTAAATGCATCTGAATTCTGGTGCTTGAGCTGATAAGTCAAATGCTGTTAAGATTAAAAGTGTTTCCACGTTTATGTCATGTTTTCAACCATGTAAGCAGAAATAGAAAAAAAACCCATTCCTATATACTTTTACCGAAGTAGATTATTGCTTACCTGGGACGAGGGGGAACAACTAGTAATGCGTTCTTTACCCTTTGGTCATTACATCTTTCCTGCCTCTCTCAATTATATCAGCCAATAACATTTTCTGCTTTGTCGAAATGAGTGTTTTACCTTTTCACAGACTTTATGAAAAATTTCAAATAAGTGATAGATGTCATCTACCTTGACCTTAGCAAGGCTTTTGACACTGTCTCCCGTAACATCCTCATTAGGAAGCTGAGGAAGTATGGGCTAGATGAGGTGACAGTGAGGTGGATCGAGAGCTGGCTGAGTGACAGAACTCAGAGGGTTGTGATCAGTGGCACAGAGTGCAGTTGGAGGCCTGTAACCAGTGGTGTCCCTCAGGGGTCAATACTTGGACCAATTTTGTTCAATATATTCATTAATGACCTGGATGATGGGACAGAGTGTATCCTCAGCAAGTTTGCTGATGATACCAAGCTGGGAGGGGTGGCCGACACTCCAGAGGGCCGTGCTGCCATCCAGCGTGACCTGGACAGGCTGGAGAGCTGGGCAGAGAAAAACCTAATGAGGTTCAACAAAAGCAAGTGTAGGGTCCTGCACCTGGGAAGGAAGAATGCCAAACACCAGTATATGTTAGG
The DNA here is from genome assembly GCF_964199755.1 of Larus michahellis. NCBI lineage: Eukaryota > Metazoa > Chordata > Aves > Charadriiformes > Laridae > Larus > Larus michahellis. The sequence continues at coordinate 83,987,057 of NC_133897.1, forward strand.
GGCGGACATGCTGGGAAGCAGCTCTGAGGAGAAGGACCTGGGGGTCCTGGTAGACAGCAAATTATCCATGAGCCAGCAGTGTGCCCTTGTCGCCAAGAAGGCCAATGGCATCCTGGGCTGCATAGGGAAGACTGTGGCCAGTAGGTCGAGGGAGGTCATTCTCCCCCTCTACTCTGCACTGGTGAGGCCACAACTGGAGTACTGTGTCCAGTTTTGGGCTCCCCAGTTCAAGAGGGACAGGGAACTACTGGAGAGAGTCCAGCGTAGGGCAACCAAGATGATTATGGGACTGGAGCACCTCCCTTATGAGGAAAGGCTGAAAGAGCTGGGACTCTTTAGCCTGGAGAAGAGAAGGTTGAGGGGGGACCTGATTAATGTTTACAAGTATCTAAAGGGTGGGTTTAAGGAGGACGGAGCCAGGCTCTTTTCAATGGTTCCCAGTGACAGGACGAGGGGCAATGGGCACAAGGTGGAACATAGGAAGTTCCGTTCAAATACACGGAAAAACTTCTTTACAGTGAGGGTGACAGAGCACTGGAACAGGCTGCCCAGGGACGTTGTGGAGTCCCCTTCTCTGGAGATTTTCAAGACCCGCCTGGATGCAGCCCTGAGGGATGTGCTTTAGGCAATCCTGCCCTAGCAGGGGAGTTGGACTAGATGATCTCTAGAGGTCCCTTCCAACTCTGAAGATTCCGTGATTCCGTGATTCCGTGATGGTCAGCAGTAAATTTGAAGTGTTATTTCTTGTAAAGCACCACGAATGTCATGTTATGTTCTTTTTTTAAGCTTGTGTTTGTTTCTAAGCAAACGTAGAAATTAGTGAACACTCCTGTAGGTGTCTTCTTTCCACTTTGTAAAAGTTCTGAAAGAAAAAAATTCTGTAGGTTTTCTTGTTTGTTTGTTTTTAACTTTCTCTACATGATAGATGTTTTAAAGTATTTTCCTGCTCCATATAAAAATAAAAAACAGGACTTCAGAGTTGTAAGTGGGAGAAAATAAGAAGCTTCTCCCTCTTTCTTCTGTCTGCACTTCATACACAGTGATTAAGGAAAGTGTGAAGGAGAAAATAGCCTAGGCATCCTACTAAAAGGAACATACACAAATCATTGGATCATTTGTCTACCTAGAAATGTGTCTCTTCTAATGTTTTCCCTAGAAAACGTTGCACTTCAAATTATTAACTGAAGTAGGAACTTATGCCTTTTGCTCACAGTTCATATCAACACTCCAAATTTATTAATTCATCTAATCCTTCATTTCACAGGTTGAAGATATTACATAAACTATCATCCCCTTATGTAAGGACATCAATACCCATTTTCTTTGGTTATGGTTTTATTGCCTGAATTTTTGAAACACAAATGATCTTTCACTAAAAGTGTGTTTTGTATAAATTCTTATATTCATGACATAGGTCACAAAATAACTAGAAAAAAGTTTTCCAAGTGACAGAATCTAATACTTTTAACCTACAATTATCAAGCTAAGAGAACTCAATTTAATGTGATAAAATTTAAAAGAATAAAAAAAATCAATAAAATAAGAGAATTACGTACTAAGTCGTTTCAGGAGAGCTAAAATCAATTAATCTATTTCAAAGTTATATTAAACCACAATCCCTTTGACTTCAATTTTACATTTTGACTTCAGATGGCATTAAAGGACACGTATAAACACTATTATATTAGTGTTGTCTCCTTCTGACACTGTCAGAAGAAATTAGCAAATTAAATGTGTTGACTAGCCACCCGAAAGCTCCATAGCTACTTTCAGTTTAAAGGAATAAAACTTTAGAAATAAATCAGGGGAGGAGAGAAAAATCTAAATGAAGATCTAAAGCTAAACGAATTTTTTCTGACCCACTATCACCGACTTTACATTCTCACACCATACACACACATTTCTTGGTTTTACCACAGTTCTTTTCCTTTGGACATCACGTACATATAAATATAAGCACATACATCTCTTTACGTATATAAAAGCTGATGACAAAGTTGCATTTTAAGAGATAGCACATAGTGCCTAACTACTGAGCTGATTCCATAAGGAGAAACAGTGAAGCCATAAACTATTTCTATACATGGGAGTAGAAAAACTAGCAGAAATTATAAGCTTGTAGATAATAAATCTCCACATCTGAGCCAGTCATCACAGGCCTTTGTTAAAATATTTTTTTTTAATAGTCAGTGGAGCGTAGGGCACAATTCATTTAGTCTCTGATTGTAGGTTGAAATAATTCAGGTATTTAATTTCCTAAAAACGCCTTTTTTCCCCATTTCTTAAAAGTACTTATTTGGCGAGTTCAACTGCATTAAAGAATCCAGGACATCACTATGTTGGAAAAATCCTGCAAACGCTTGATCAAGAAAATACCTAGGACAATGATTGAACAGATAAGGGGCAAGGTTTGGTTTCCCCGGATTGCATAACGTGGGCAGACCCTTTCTTGGGCTGGGTATACTCTCTACATTTTGACAGCTGTTAATTATCCCACTTTTTTGTTTTTAGTCTTGAGTAAATTTGGTGCTGCGATAAGCAAGTGACCTTTCTTATCCACAGATAAGAAAGGTTCTGAGCAGGGAACCTTAATTGCCTTTTTTCATACAAATTTATACTGTGCTATCATAATTTCCATTTTCATGCAACAAATGGCCCACCTTTTATAAACTAATGGCATATAAAGGTTAAGGTAAGATATAATGAAAGTATCAATAAGATGCCTTCTTTTTCAAGGTGGGTTAGTGAAAGCTAGCAATAGCTCATGTGTTTTTTTTATACAGGTATATGTAGTTATGTAGTGCATGCATGTAAGTAAAAATTGCTACCTTGATACTGTGTTTGTGCTGTGCTGTCAGAACATCTGACAATTGTTTCCTAACAGCATCAAAACCAGTGAAAAATATTTATTTTCTCCCCTATCTTGAGCATCCAACAAAATTCCTATAAAATGGAATTATATACTAAACTCACTCAATTAACAATTCTGTAAATTACTAGAATATTTGAGTGTCACACTCAGAAGAGTCTCCTTTTGCACAAGTAGCTATCTCCCTCCTGACAGATTTTGCTAAAATAATGTGAGGGTCTTTCTTTGCACCCATACATGTTTCTTAATTATATCTGTAGCCATTCTTTAACCTATCAAAACTTGATTCTCTGATTTCTCTTGATTTTCTTAATAAAAAAATGAATACAGAGAGGAGCAAAGAATTTCTTCCTCCAGGAAACCCCTTACCTGCAACACATACATAGTATTGTGGTTTAGCCTCAAACGGCATCAAAGAACCACGCAGCCACTCTCTGAACCCACCCACCCCCCCCAGCCATGGGGAGAATCTGAAGAAAACGGCAAAACTCATGGGTTGAGACAAAGGCAGTTTAACAGAACAGCAAAGGCAACAAGAAAAACAACAACAATATCACGGACAGAGGAATGTACAAATATGATTACAGAACTACCGTGCACCCACCGGACCCCAGATGCCCCAGCCCACTCCCCAGTGATGCCTTCCTGCCCCCTTCCCCTGCAGGTCCCAGATACAGCCTGGGCATGGCTCACATGGGATGGAATACCTGTGTCCCTGCCGGAGCCTGGGGAGGATAAACACTATCCCCACCAGAATCAGGACATACAGATGCTTCACAACTAGGAAAAAACCTTGATTGAATTTCTGGGTTTTCTGAATGCTCGCTTTCCCCTCTCTCTGCACATTCTGACATAGAAATCAATGATGTAATCTGGGATAACTGCAATCAGAAGATATTATTGCATCTTCTCTGTCACCTTCAATTTATTGAAGAAACTTCTACTTTAAAATATCAAGTCAAAATTTACTAGAATGTCAGTTACAGAGTGTTTTCTATTTAATTTTCTTATCAGTTCATTATGCTGTGGAGAGCCTTTCATTCTGTGATGAATTCTTTAGGTGGAAGGATACAAACAACATTTTTAGTGACAGACAGACTAAAGTAGCAAAGAGCTTTCAGACACACAAAAAGAATGTAGGACAACATACACCATAGAAATTATGTCTGACTTTTAAAAGTACAGTTTTTCTTCAGCTTCCATAGCAGCGAGTTTTGATGAAAAATATGCCAGACTTCCTGCCGTTTCTTAGGTGTCACGTGTTTGCCACTTTCGAGCTTGCACTTTCAAAAACTCATTAAGGAAAGCCATAATATACAAATGAAGGCAATACTTAATGCTGCCACTACAGTTTTTGTCTTCTGCCTTTGTCTTTTGTCATCAGACAAAAAAGTGTACTGTGTGCTTTTGTGTTTTCCCCCCTTCATTCCCAGCAGACAGGGAGCTGAAGCACCCAGAGCTGTGTTGCTTCCCGTCAGTGCATTACATCCTAGCTGGAAACAAGACCCCTATTCGCAATTCCAAGAAAAGTTCTCTCCAGAATCAGCTGATAGAGTTGCAGCCTAGTGACAAGTCATACCAAATTCAATCCCACAGCTCAGGAAACATTCCATATTGTTACAGCAGTTGTTGACTTTCTAAAGATCAGTGCAGAATTTGTTTATTTCAATTTTCAATTACAATAATGTGCAACTTGACACAGAACCTGGCTTACCAGATGAGTATAGCTCAATAGCTGTCACTTGCCGTTTTCCATTCTTAAACCTTTCAATGTAGGCAGTGGTGCTTGGCATTCTTCAGTTTTTCCCTCCTTTCTGCTCCGTCTTTCCAAAACAGCTGAAATCTAAAATAGCAAGCCTTCTAAAGCAACAAAGAAGCTGAACTTATTTATCATTGTTTTTAAACTTCAGACTTCTACGTATTGTTATTTTTACCTTATTTATTGCCAAGGTACTTCTAAAAACAATAATTAGGTCTGTCATTGTCAACCATTAACTGCTTTAAGCAGAGAACTAAAAAAAACATTGGATGTGGGGAAGCACATTACTCAGTAATAGTTACTTTAGAAGAAGATTAACAAATTAAGTAAAATTGGGTTCTTATTCTAAAATAAGAAAAATGTTTCAGTGTAAAAGGAACCCACAGCATTTTTGTCCTCTGACAGTAAAAATATATAGCGCTTGCTTTGCAGGTATTGTACACAGCCAACTAAGATTTCATTTGTTACTCCACTGCTGAATTAACTGCCAGAAAAAAACGAAGTTATAACTAACCAAATAGGTTAAACTTATGTTTTCTATGAAGTCATTTGAAGTAAGCAGACAAAATATTCACCCTTTAGCCAGAACAGAAATTTCTGTTGCAGCCACTGTAATGAATGAATTTTAATCAGCTTTCTTCTGAAGGAAAGACTGCAACATTCAATGTGAAGAATGCACATCAAAATGCAACCTCTCCTTTCAACATATAATGAACTGATACGGAGACTAAATATTTAGGAAAAAAAACCCGAAAAGCTAACAAATACAAATAACTTCTTGGAAAAAAAAGCCATTTGCTTACAAACACATTCTATTTTAACCTTAACATTATGTGACAGACTATTCTTACTTTAATTGGGCTTAACGAGTTCTGGTAACCACTTCAAAAATAACATTTGAGCTAGTATCAAAGAACTAATTAGGACCTATTCTATAATGTAGGCTTTGAAGCATGTGCTGACATCCAACCTCCCTCCTCCCCCTCCCCAGGAAACATACTGAAGCATTATGTTGAACCTATTAATGCTAAAAATACTAACAAATGGCAGTAAGACAACTCAATAGGTGGCTTATTTTATGTCTCTGTAGCATTAATTGTATGTACAAAATCAAGTGACTTAAACATTCTGGAAAATTACTCAGTCCTTAGATCACGCATCTGCTTTAAAGGACTGCCGTGGCTGAAGAAACCATTCCACCTGAACTTTATAATTTTGCTATCTTTTTAATACACAACAGCAAAATGTAATTTTGTTTGTGGGACTTATTTTTTGATTATGGAAAAAGAATAAGAAAATATAAAACAACGGCTCATAACACAAGGAATGCATACATCTGTGAACAGGACAAACCAGTCCTGACAACAAAGAAGCTGTTTTGTAAGCAACATAAAATGAACAAAGCTGTAAAAAGCCACACACTGTCAGACTACGGCTATGACTGCAAATGTACAATCTTATTTTATCCTGTGATCGGAGACTGTGTCTCCCCTTGGGACCAGTGTCTATTGCATGCACAATACATGGGTAGATACTTGCCACGGGAAGGTATTTGAAAGAGGATTCAGGTTTCTTAATACGCTGTCAAGAAGCAGCTAATTAGTCACCATGAATTAAACACAATTTAAAATTAATGTAAGTCATTTTGACACTCCAATACCTACAGCTTAGCTGTAGAAAGCAGTGCTGATTTTTCTTTCTCAAAAATGAGTGTATTGAAAATGGATTCAAGTTTTTTTGAAACCTGACATCTAAGCCTGTAATTGATACCTTTATATTTCTTTTCTATTTTATGTCACAGATGTTTTTCTATTTTTCCTTTTTACCCACACTGGGCATGTAAGGTGTTATCTTTTGTGTTCCTGTTCAACTGTGTGTTTGATATGATTACAATCAAGACCAACCTTGCTGTCAGTAACTTCAGTTGCCATTTTTCTAATCTGGATGCTGTTATGGAAAACCAATTTATAGAATCATAGAATCATAGGGTTGGAAGGGACCTCTGGAGATCATCTAGTCCAACCACCCTGCCAGAGCAGGGTCACCCAGAGCAGGTTGCACAGGAACGCGTCCAGGCGGGTTTTGAATGTCTCCAGAGCTGGAGACTCCACCACCTCTCTGGGCAGCCTGTTCCAGGGCTCTGCCACCCTCAAAGGAAAGAAGTTCCTCCTCATGTTTAGGTGGAACTTCCTATGCTCAAGTTTGTGTCCGTTACCTCTTGTCCTGTTGCCGGGCACCACTGCAAAGAGCCTGGCCCCATCCTCCTGACATCCACCCTTTAAGTATTTATAAGTGTTGATAAGGTCCCCCCTCAGCCGCCTTTTTTCCAGACTGAAGAGACCCAAATCCCTCAGCCTTTCTTCATAAGAGAGGTGTCCCAGTCCCCTAATCATCTTGGTAGCCCTTTGCTGCACCCTCTCCAGCAGTTCCCTGTCCTTCTTGAACCGGGGAGCCCAGAACTGGACACAGTACTCCAGGTGCGGCCTCACCAAGGCAGAGTAGAGGGGGAGGATGACCTCCCTCGACCTGCCGGCCACACTCTTCTTGATGCACCCCAGGATGCCGTTGGCCTTCTTGGCCACAAGGGCACATTGCTGGCTCATGGTCATCCTGTTGTCCACCAGGACTCCCAGGTCTCTTTCCACCGAGCTGCTCTCCAGCCGGTCAGCCCCCAACCTGTACTGGTGCATGGGGTTATTCCTCCCAAGGTGCAGCACCCTACACTTGCCCTTGTTGAATTTCATAAGGTTCCTCTCCGCCCTAGCCTCCAGCCTGTCCCGGTCTCTCTGTATGGCGACACAGTCTTGCAGTGTGTCAGCCAACCCCCCCAGCTTTGTGTCATCAGCAAACTTCCTGAGGGTGCACTCTATCCCCTCATCCAGGTCATTGATGAATATATTGAAGAGGACTGGACCCAGTACTGACCCCTGGGGAACACCACTCGTCACTGACCTCCAACTAGACTCTGTGCCCCTAATCACGACCCTCTGAATTCTGCCTTTCAACCAGTTATCTATCCACCTTCCTGTCCATTCATCTAACCCACTCTTCCTAAGCTTCCCTATGAGGATGCTGTGGGAGACCGTGTTGAATGCCTTGCTTAAGTCAAGGTAGACCACACCTACCACCCTCCCCTCATCTATCCATCCAGTCATGCCATCATAGAAGGCTATCAGATTTCCCCTTGGTGAACCCATGTTGAGTACTTCTGATAGCTTTCTTTTCCTCCACATGCCTTGAGATGACGCCCAGAACGAGCTGTTCCATCATCTTTCCAGGGATGGAGGTGAGGCTGACCGGCCTGTAGTTCCCCTGCTCCTCCTTCTTGCCTTTTTTTGAAGACTGGAGTGACATTGGCTTTCCTCCAGTCCTCAGGCACCTCACCTGTTCTCCAGGACCTTTCAAAGATGACAGAGAGCGGCCCAGCAATGACTTCCGCCAGCTCCCTCAGCACTCTTGGGTGCATCCCATTGGGCCCCATGGACTTATGAATATCTAATTGACCTAACTGATCCCTCACTCAGTCTTCCTCAACCCAGGGGAAGTCCTCCTCTTTCCCTGTTACTTTCTCCGAAGCCTGGGACTCCTGAGGGCTGGGTCAAGCAGTAAAGACCGAAGCAAAGAAGGCATTCAGTAACTCCGCCTTCTCCGCATCCTCTGTCACCATGGCTCCTGTCTCATTCAACAATGGGCCCACAACTTCTCTGGTCTTCCTTTTGCTTCCAATATACTTGTAGAAGCCCTTCCTGTTGCGCTTGACATCCCTTGCCAGGTTTAATTCCAAGGTTGCCTTGTCTTTCCTCATTTCATCCCTGCACACTCTGGCAGCATTCTTGTAATCCTCCCAAGGGGTCAGTCCCTTCTTCCACTTACTGTAAACTTCCTTCTTCCTCTTGAGCTTTTTCAGAAGCTCCCTGCTCAACCATGCAGGTCTCCTGGGCCCCTTGGCCGATTTCTTGCTCTTAGGGATGCACCGATCCTGGGCTTGGAGGAAGTGGTCTTTGAATACCAACCAGCTCTCTTGAGCCCCTTTGCCTTCCAGAGCCCTAGCACACGGGATCCCTCCAAGCAGTTTCTTGGAGACGTCAAAGTTAGTCCTCCTGAAATCCAAGGTTGTAATTTTACTTGTTGTTTTGTGCGTAGTACCCATGATCCTGAACTCTTATCATTTCATGATCACTACAACCTAGGGTGCCCCTGTTGCATGAAAAGGGGCGTTTGGCAGAAAATAAACCCCCTTGCGTTCTAACACTCCTCACCGAGGTGGGAGGCTAGGTGCGGCTAGGTTTAAATTCTGAGTGATGCCCAATTCAGCACTATCAGTCCAATCGCGTTTAATATGTATTGAACTATTACGATTTGGGTACACTAATAGTGGACTGCACCTTCAGTCTAGTCGTGCTCATGAACTAGCACGGCCACTCTCGAGTCTGGTCGCCTTCAGTGAGAAACCAAAACGACTAGCTACTTAAAAAAGTGCAGTTTATTTAAACAACAGATATATAGGTTCTTAGGATTGCCAGTGATAAATACACCGTCTGCAAAGCACGTGCAAATGAAAGTATTGTTACATATACAAAACGCGCGACAAAGTTATAAAGATACAGCCTGGCCATAAATGTAGAAAAGAGAGTCTCCAGAGAAATTTCTAAGTTTCCCAAGAAAGCATTCGGTATAATCGAAGTCTTACCCAAAGGCGTCCCTATGGGGGGGAAGAAAAGCTCAGCCCGTCGACTGATCCCAGAAGTCAGTGATGTAATTCTTTGCGATGGTGACTTCCCTGGGTATCCCCCCCTCTCTCGGGCTATTTTTATACTATTTGTTATCTTCAAGGTGGAGTTTGAGTGACTTTAGTCATACGTACTTTTATCATGATTGGTGTTAATTTTTCTCGCTTCACAATTAAAGGTATAGATTACGAAAAATTCAGGGCGCAGACTCAAGAAGGAGTGGTCGCACCTTGGAGGCGGGTAGCCTTCGGGATGGAGGTGTGTTTTGGTATTATAATGACATTATAATGAGAAAAGTTCACACAAAGGACAGCATTTCATCAAAATTTGACAAAATGTTGGCTCCGAGTATCAAGCAGGCAGCTAATTGGCAGTTTATCTGTTTCATGGTATCATCCCATTCCCGTATTCGCTATACATCATAAGGTAAAGCCGCGGAATAATTGCATCCTGTCCCGTACCTCATGTAGCTTATCAGGGAACCACAGATGTATTCTTCATGCCAGCTGCGTCTATTTTCTACCTCAGAAGCCTCTTGATTTTATACTTTTCCTTAATGTGTGAACAATGCGTTACTTTGTATTTTTAGCCAATTTAGTATTTATTCCACAGCCCCCTACCTTAATGTCCACTAGTCCCTTTGTGTTTGTCAGTACCAGGTCCAGGAGTGCTCCTCTCCTTGTTGGCTCCTGCACCACCTGTGTCAAAAAGTTATCATCAGCGCACTGGAGGAGCCTCCTGGACTGTGCATGCCTGGCTGTGTGGTCTTCCCAGCAGATACCAGGGTGACTGAAGTCCCCCATGAGAACCAAGGCCTGCAATTGTGAGGCTACCTTCAGCTGTCTGTGGAAAGCCTCATCAGCTTCCCCATCCTGATCAGGTGGCCTGTAATAAACACCCACAACAGTGTCCCTCATATTTACCTGCCCTTTAATCCTTACCCATAAGCTCTCAACCCTCTCTTCATCCACCCCAAGTGGGAGCTTGATGCATTCCAGTTGCTCTCTCACATAGAGTGCACCTCCACCACCACGCCTCGCTGGTCTGTCTTTCCTGAAAAGGACACAGCCATCCGTGACAGCATTCCAGTCACGTGAGCTGTCCCACCACGTCTCAGTAACTGCAATGAGATCGTGGCCCTGTGACCGCACACAGATCTCCAGCTCTTCCTGCTTATTCCCCATGCTGCGTGCATTGGTGTATAAGCATTTCAGAGAGGGAGTCGTGTGTGTAGTTTTGACCCTTGAGACGTGGTAGGCCTTCTGGCTCTCAGAAATACTGGCACACTGGCCCACGAGTGCTGAGCAACTGCGCCCTGGCACCTCACCAGCAAGCCCAGTACCATCCCCACCCCCCTTCAAGTCTAGTTTAAAGCCCTGTCAATGAGCCCTGATAACTCTTGTCCTAGAACCCTTTTCCCCCTGCAAGACAAGGTATTCCCGCCTGTTACCAGCAGGCCAGGCGTTCTGTAGATCAGGCCATGGTCAAAGAACCCAAAGTCCTGCCGGCAGCACCGGGCTCGAAGCCAGGCATGGATCTGCTGGCTCCTCCTATTTACCCCCTCATCATTCCCCGCAACTGGGGGGATAGACGAGAACACAACTTGCGCTCCCAATCCCTTGACCCAGGGTCTTGAAATCTTTCTTCATTGCCCTTGGACTTCTTTTTGCTACCTCGTCGCTGCCTACCTGAAAGATCAAAAGCGGGTAACAGCCTGAGGGCCGTACCAGGGAAGGAAACATCCTCTTCATGTCCTTGACCCGGGCCCCAGGGAGGCAGCAGACCTCCCTATGTACCGGGTCCAGCCTGCACATTGGGCCTTACGCTCCCTTCAGTAGGGGGTCACCTATGACAGGGACCCGCCTTTTCTTCTCTACCGCAGAGGTTTTGATGCAGGGGGAGGTCTGACTAGACCTCGCTGACACCTCCAAGGTAGGAGAACTGTCATGCTCGTCATCATTCGGGTTCCTCTGCAGAGCACGGTGCCTGTTACACAATGGCACCCGGGAAGATGGGGTAGTTGCCGGGCAGTCCCAAGTGCGGCGCCTGTTGTGCCGGGCAGGAACTTCCTGCCATTGCCCCCTGTCCTCCAGGTCACCACCTTCAGCTGAGGTGAGAGGATAGGGAGTTCTCTGTTGCAGGGGTTCTGTCTGCCTGCTGGGCTTCTGTCGTGGGATGCGGGATTCTACTCCAAGTATCTCTCTCTCTCTCGCATTCCCTGATGCTCCTCAACCTGCTTACCTCCTCCCTGAGCTCCACCACTAATCGGAGGAGCTCCTCTACCTGGGCACATCTCCCACAGGCGTGCCCATCACTGCCATCCGACACCGGCGTGAGAGCCGGGCACACCCTGCAGCCTGATGTCTGTGTGGCAGCATGTTCCCACGGGAGCTTCGTCTGAGAGGCTGCATCAGACCTGGCGGTTGTGGAGCTCATGGAAGCCACGGTTTTCCTGCGAGTAGTTACCATCGCTACCCGGCCGGGTTGGCGGTCTTTCAGCGCTCTCCCGCGCGAACTGCTGTGACTGGACCGGTGTGTCACACGCTGTTTGGCCACCCTCTTCTCCATCCCAGGAAGTACACCCTTGTCCTGGTGCTCCCGGGTGGTTCTGCGGGTGATGCCCAGGCAACACCCACTCACCGCTTGTTTGCTCAGTGCCCAGCGACCAGGTCACTGTGCTCCCGAAGGGCTTCTTTTATGACAGGGGAGAGTGGTCCCACCCCCTCCTCGTTCACAGCTGCCACCGGGGGTGATGGCTCTGCCCTCGGCTCCCCAGCTGCCTCCGCCCCCCGGAGGTGCTGGGTACTGGCCCGGGCTGGCCGCTTTTCCTGGTTTTGAAAAGCCTCGAAAACTTTTGCCGCGATTCCCTTCCCCAGTGTGGACTTACCTGCACTGGAGCTGGTCTCCTCGGCGAGATTTATTCTTACTTCTCCTCGAGATTTATTCTTACTTCCAAAAAAAGGAGAAAGTTTGAGCTGTTCAATTGCCTATGTATGCATATAAAAGAGAAGGCAATTTTATGAATGGACCGCGTAGGGCTTCGTTCTGTGAGCAGTGGTTTAGGAACAAGTACTTTTCATGATTTATTATTTTTTTTTTAAAATTGATTTCTACACCTTTCTCCTTCAAATCTCTACTTATATAAGGATAAGGAAAATGCATACCCAAGCATGTCACAGAATTGATAAGGATCTTTCAGGAAATTTACAGACCAGGAGCTGCCTATCGGTTATTAGTGTAAATGCCCTAAAACATGCTTCAGAATTCTGTGGTATGCTTATCAGCTATGCTGACATCAAGAGGTAACAAATGCAATATGATACTGATGTATAAAACTGTTTGCACCACCTGTGCCCAAAATATGCAGACATTCTAAAGGCAAAACTTTGTCATGGGAGGATTTAGAAGCTTTTGACACAAAGGGAACAGAAAGCAAATGGCACGTCAGTACTGGGGGCTCTCAAATAAAACTATATCTACTTCCTGCTGCAGCAAAGTTTGACTTTGCTGAACTGCAAATATGAGTTAGACTCCACTAACAGTCAGTGAAGAGCCTATTATTCTTTCTAGGAAGCCATTAATGAAGTCTCAATTAACCTGATATAGAGGAATTTTCCTTCACATAATGGATAAAATTCAAAAGTAGCCCTTTACAGCCGCAACATTATGGAAATTTCTCACTTCTCGTAAACAACTGGGAACAGCTAATGACTGCCACTGCAGTCACTGGGTCAAACCAGTTCTCTCACAACTTTGCCAAAGGGGTACTTCAGGTCAGGGACAGTGTGCAACTATCGCTTTCACTAGCCTTGTTAGTCTGTCATTATGCCAGACAGAATTACTAGGGTGCAGGTGTTGCCGTAAGGCAGAGAAAAGTTTTACTTGAACCACCATCCCATTCTCCTGCTCAGTGCTCTCAATTCCCATGTCCCCAGGGCAATGCAACAGGTACAGTCAGTCTCCCCAAGCCTATTTGCCAAATGCAGTGAGCTGAACAGAAACTGTGACACTGTGTGCTTTATTTAGCTGCAAATTTAGAGCATGCCTATTTTCTTTTACCAGCTCCAAATGGGAAACTATTAGAATTAAGAGCGGGCAAGTGTCAAATTGGAGGGGGCAGAGCGAGAGAGGCAGGGGAACTCACAAACTTCCAAACACTGTCAAAAGTTGGATCAAAATTATTTCTCAAGCTAACATTCACTTTTCACTGTTATTCACATCTTCTTTTCCATCTATCTTGATCTTGCTCTTTAATAGTCAAAGTTAAAAATTCACTTTCTTGAAATTTCTTGGAGTTTTTTGATCACTTCCCAAAGCACGTGTTGGCATGTAATATGGCTTTGTGAGTCAGCAGAGTTGTGGTATCAATCCAGTGGTTTATGGAAGAGAGAAGTACACAACTCAGTTCTCATGCATAAAGAAGATAAGGCAACCCAGTGCCAATCTTTACAGATCAGACAACCTGCATACTAATGTATGTTTAATTACTCAGTATGAAAGCAATTGGAGAAAACTGGATATCATGCTAAGCTAGGCAGCTGCTAAAAATGGGTTATATTCCTCTCCCCTTTGTTCATCCAGAAGTCCACAGGTTTTTTAAACATCAAGTAAGAAACAATGCTCCTCCTGGCTAGGAAAAACTTACGCATGCACAAGACAATGTCCATACTTATCTCATTCTCTCCTTCAAATCAACTATGGAATACTGGAATTACCGGTTTATTCCAACCAAAGATGATAATCTTACTCATGACAGAATTTTAAGCATGCTGCTCTGCTGAAGTGAAATAGTGATATTTCCTTGACTTCAGGATGAAGATGTCAGGGCCCTTGTGCAATGTCCTTTATGGATTTAACAATTTCTTTAGGCAATCTGTATTTTAAAATTTTAAGTACTCAGTCTAGGAACAACAAAAGTGCCATGGAAGAAATACTTCTGTGATCATTCCACAAATAGCACAAAGAGAAGATTTTTATTTTTTTTTTTTTTAGCCAAGTTTGTTAAACTATAATAGAATTGTTTCTTAACAAAACTAAAAATAAGAATATCTTAAACTGTTCTTGGACAGGTTTATACTGAAAACCAGTGAATCAAGTGGTTATAAATTATAGACATGTTTATAATGAACAGCTTGATCTGAGCTACTTACGGCTCAAGCTATTTTACAGAATTACATTTCAAAATTCAGTTAACCTTTAAACTTAAAACAAGTTTGGTAATGCTTTAGAAATTTGTTTCACACTGACATGGCAGAAGAGACAAACATCATTTGAACAACAAAATACTTTAAAATTTTCAAAGGCTGAGACTTTTGGTCTGATATTACTTTTCCCTTGCATTCTCACTGATATTTCTTATTTTGTAGTGAACGACACAGGATAAGGACATTCAAATGAGAAATTTCTCTGAATGTGTAACAGCACACAAAAGCTGTAGGAAGTTATTTTGTTCTGTTTCTCATTTGAAGATGTAATACTACAATTTCACAGAAGGCAAAAGGTTTGGAACAGAGCATCCTCTCCTTACAGTTTCATTTCACCCTGATAAACAACCTATAATTTATACCATGTTGTCCTATTAAATTAGGACATGATTCCCCTGAGGTACATGCAATCAACTTCACACTGCTAAATGTTAGTGGCACTGTTTCTTTTGAAGACCACACAGAACAAAAAAGCCCAACGAAGGATTCTAAATGGCAAGAACCATTTACACAAAATAATTTTTTGCTCAATATTTTTAGAAAAATTGTGTTTTACTCCAACAGAATATCAGTGAAGAAAGGTAATGAGTACCCTGGTTATTCCAGTTAATATTGTGTTGTAGAACTCTTTAGATCATTCGGTCTGTCTGGTTTCACAGTACCAAGACATTATTTAAGTCCATTCTTTCCCCAAATGAGAAGGGAGAAGTCTCTTTGCTTTTGGTCTCAGGTCAAACTTAAGGGCAAGTATTATTACCATGTGTTATAATTAAAGCTATTGAAAACCACATGTCCCAATATGAGATGGGCACACAAATATATTTTTTTAATAAAAATACATACTGATTGTAGTGAGGTTGAAGACCACTGTAACTATGTCTTCCTTCCCCAGGTAAGTAACTTTATTCATGTATACACGTACACACGTATTCCACTGCAGTGACTGCATTGTTTTCGTAAAAAAAGTTCATATCTCCATCTTTAGCAGTGTTTTTTAGATGCTCAGGTGTATCAACAGTAACTGTAATTGTACTTTCATAACTATTGATGCCAAAAAGGGAATAACACTGTCATATCTGAAACTAGTCACAGTTTTGTGTAGCTCAGACTGCTGTTTAATGTGGAACCTTCTTACCGTTTATTTAAGTGCCAGCTACAGCTATAAAGTTTCATTAGCACTACAAAATTTTTTAGAGCAAGCTTTTAAAAACCCCTCTTATTCAGAGGGTGTGGCAACATGTCAGCAATAAGCATTTTTGAAGATAATACCTGTTAAGGCGTGTAAGAGGATCATACAATCAATCCGCTGTAGACTACAAGCCATACAGGGTGACAGCATCAGTAAAACTGGAACAGCCCAATAAGAAGACATATCATATATCGTTAGGGAACAGAAAGGTTTTCGTGAGCTAACAGTAAGAAAATCCCTGTAGTCAACTTGTGTTGAAATATCAGACTGAAGAGGTCAGCCAATAGCCAAAAAAAAATAAATAATCCCAGACTGATCAAAAAAAAAAAAAAATCAGCTTTCAGCTTAGAGAAGGTATTATTCTCTATACTCTGCAAAGTCATTTCTGTTGTGTTCTCTTCATGTGCTTGTGCTTTTTAAACCTTTAGTATCTTGGTTTCCTGACTCTAGAGTTCCTTTAGTTCAATAATAAATTATAATACATAATAAAACAAAGCAAAGACAAACTGAAATTAAGGTTCTGACAAAGTAGTAAAGAAAGAAATATTTTTTTTTTAAATAAAAACCTAGGTAGGTAAACCTGCTTAAGCACACATTACAGAATAGCATTTCTGTTACTTCCATTACAACCAAAATCAGGAAATCTGAGCAACGGATTGTCCAGAAGCAGACAAAAGTCATATAGTTTAATACATACTTGGTACGTATCTGTTTTATGTATTTGTTATATATTGTGCATTTACTGGTATGAAAACAGAGCTGTTTTTTTAAACACATACAAAACCCCTGGTTCTATAACCCAATTTTCCAACAGTTAATTTGTCAGTTAAAACTGCTTTACTTTTTAATGTGCAAAAATAAGACATTCTTATTAATGAGCAGTAGGTTAAGTGAGCTTCGTGATTCTAGTCTATTTTCCAACAATTATTTCTTCTTTAACACAAATACACCACACATATATAGGGATACCATAAGAGCACACCTATACTCAAGCCCTGGATCCACATTCTACTTGCAAAACAGCTTTTTAGATTAACTAGTTTTGCCTTCCCCCTCATCACCTGTCTGTTACCACCCCTCCGTCGGAAGTCCTCACTCTCCTACCCATCCTCAGTTGTTCATTTAAGACAGGTAATGCAAGCATACTGAGAAACTAAACCCCAAAATAGCAAAGTTTTAGTTTATGCAGGTGGCTTGAGTCAATTTGGTTGATTTTGTCTGGAACAGAGTAGGGAGAATTCATGCAACTTACCCTGAAAAAGACGTCGAAACAGTCTTCAGCTTATGAGAAGCAATGAGCAACTGCAGATAGAAATGAGAAGACATTACGATCTGTCTATAGCCTCAATCTCAGCAGACAATAAAAGTCTAAGTATACTTAGTGACTGAAGATCAATACTGGTTTCCACAGCTTAGCTTCATTTTACTGTGGACCTGCCATTTACCATCTAAGTTATAGAAATGCTTGTGATTTTATCTCTGCATGTAGAATAATAATTTGACAATGGTGACTGTCTTTATTTAGTAATTCTTAATGTGGTGACCCTAGTTGCCAGAAGTCCTGCAGACCAACAATGAAGCCCATTTACTTTCCAAAAACCCTACAGTCTGCTGCACGTATGATCTCTTATGTGAGCAAATAAATTATCTTAGTCCTTGTGAGCATAATATTCACACTCCAATAAGGCTAGAAATCCATACCAAGATAAAAATAGTCTGGCTTGTTATCATCCTGTGCAACGTGTCGGTAAGAAAAGATGCAGCTGTGGTAAGCCAGTAACCCCCTCCTATTATGCAATAGGGGAATACAGATGCATCAAGGCTTAAATGACTTAAGTTCCCTGGATTTTCTTTCTTTAGAAATTTTACTGTAAAATTATTTCCTGTTCGATAAACTTAAGTGGGGACTCTTATCTGTGCATTTCTACAGCTATTCTGAACCAGAATCAATACAGACTACGCATTTAGTCTTTCATGGAAAGGAAGCTCTAATCAGATCTTTTCTTAAGGGTTTCATTCTGATACTGTATTACAATCATATATTTCACTTTAAAAAAAATAGAATAAAAAGCAGCAGCAGGCTATGTGATAAACTATTAACAGGAAATTGAGCACAGTTTTATTCCCTTAGAACTGCCCAGAGTGATTTTTTTTTTTTTAAAAAAGTAAGGTCAACACTAAACACAATGAAAATTACACACTGAAACTTGACTGAAATTGATGAGGCACAATTACTTTTCCAGATTAAAATAGAAAAAAAATATAAATTAAGGTTCTGAATAAGGCCAAAATAAGAGTGACAAGCTATGAGCATCCTCTTTGAAAGCACCTCTTCCCACATAGCTCATCACTACCATAGCAAGCCGATAAAGAGAGGCCATGGCTTTGGGCAGAACTGGGTCCCTCAATTTTAATGTCAGCAATATATCCTCAGACTAATGGAAATTATTTTTATTTTGATGTAACATCCAAGTTTTATGTACTGAGAATGTCAGCAATCTTAGCAATAAGCTCACTGAAATCTTGAAACCATTATGTTTGCCAGGTTTTCTACCAATAAAATTAATCTTACAAACTCTCAAAAATAAAAACAATCTCTCAAAATTGCTGAGAAACTGCTGAAGAAAAAAAATTATTACTTTGATGGGGATGCTCTGATGATATAGCAGGATAAATAAATATAGCCCAGCACCTCTCACAGTTTAGACCCACTCTTAAAAAAGTAAGAATACAGTAAACATCAGAAGGATCGAAACAGGCTTAGTGGTTTAGGAGACACATCCCTGCCTCAGTACAGGAGGTCTATGAACCATTTATACACAACCTAATCTATCAGTTTATAGAGCACTGCGCAAATTCTCTCCCCTAGAGTGTGGATCACAAGTTGATAGGACATATTTGCAATATATAAGCAAAATTTATTTTATGTGCTAAAAGCAATGATCAGTTTCAATATATCAATATATTTCCGTATTTTCAAACAAAACACCATTTTAACTGACATTACACAGTTTTTATTGGGGAAAAAGTTACTTGATACATATTTTTTTGAGGTACAAAAATAACTCCTTAGGCTGTGATTTAGAAAGAAATTCTAAATGTGGCAGTTTCCATCTCAATTACAGTCAGAGCTAGCAGGTGTGCTTGAGGGTTGAAGGAACCCTTCATATATCTCAAAAACACCCAAGAGCTCTGAAAACACAGCTGACACTAGCTTGCATGGACTGGGGTCTGAAGCATTCTGGCAGCGCAAAGGGGCATATCCAGAGGATATTACAGGGCAGGCAAAGCGATTTCTTGGGAAAAGCACATGTCTGAAAACAGACTGCAGAAAGGAAGTTCCACTGTGTCCTTCCCTCATCCAGTGTGCATAACACCTCCCGCCACTATTGCCACATTTCATATTATACTCCCCCACCCTGAAGTTGTTCATAGATGCAATCCGGGTGTGTGTATCTACATTACCCATCTGGTTTGTACAGAAGGCAGCTGGAGTTCAGCTGAAACAGGATGAAGCTGAGACTGTTGCAGCTGCTTAGTTTACAGAAAGAAAAACAACCAACCCACATTCTGCGAGTTTATGCCTATGACCACCAGTCCAAAGAACTATAAAAGAGGGAGCAAGATGTTGTTTCACCGCTGGAAAGATTGCTCACTAACTTCTGATCAAATTCGTCCTTCCAACAGGTTGAGATGTAATGAACAAAATGAATGTGCCTTAGCGTTTAGATAGTAGGCTGAATTTGAAAAGCTAGCAGTTGGAGGATGGGGGAGGAAGACGAGGAGGAGGAGAAGAATAAAAAACATATTTTCACTTTAACACTGAAAGTCACTACAGGAAAATAATTATGGAATCCAGTAACCTTATTAAAAGCATTTTTGTTAAAATGACTTCACTCTGAGTCAGACTTCTAAGATACATTTATATGTAAAGCTATATTATGCAATATCTTTATTTTTAAACAGAACCACTGTGACAAACAATTTCCAAGTGTCAAAGTCTTTATTTAGTTATCAACACATGCATTATATTCCACATTTTTTTTCACTCAACACTACACAATGGTAACCTGACAGAACATAGTAGCTCACTTTCTTCTTACTCAATGCAAGTCTTACAAAATGTAGTACAAAAACTAGCCAATAAAAACAACCAATAAAAGAAATTACTGCATAGAAGTAAAGATCCACAACTTTCACTGGCTACTAACACTGAAGAAAAATGAGAGTAATGGTTTGTTTGTAAGATTACAGTGAATTGTTTCCAAATTCAGTTTTATCTGCCAGAGAGAAAAAGTCTTTCAAGGTGAGTCTTTGTCGTGTGAAGCAACTGTGGAGCTGAATTCTCTGGCTTCCAGCAAGATAGCTAGAACTATAGACAAGAAGACATCACAGAATGCAGTCCAGCAACAGAAAGCCTGTGGATTTCCAAAATGCCATTGTAAATGCTTATGATCCACTTACATAATTTCTCTATTAACTGGTAACTAGCATGCAAAGCTCTTGCATAGATAATATGAACAGTAGGGAGCTTCACCCATAAGAAACATGAGAAATATTTCAGCCTGAATATATGCAAATGGAAATTATTATTTAATTCAATATTTCACTGAAAGTCTGAAAAGGCAGGTTACCATATTTTGAAATCCCTGTGTGCAACTTCTTACTCAACTCTTTTATTTTCAGTTTTATGACCAAGAACCTAAATTATGGAAAGGAATAGAATCTAATGACATATTGAGCTTAGACATGTTGTAAAGATGTCTATGACTTGGCAGCATACAATTAGAACTTCAAAAATAAAACAGTACAAAAGCACACATGCTGTATGCATTTTAATTTTCTATTTTATGCCACTGTGGCTATGTTTTGTGGTCTCAACTGAAGAGTTAATTACAGCTCTTCCCTTACTCAACAACTGCCACCAAAGAGAGCTGCAAAAGAATTCATCAGCATTCAAAAGGTATGGGGAGAAGGTAAGAAGGTCTTCAGAATTGGGGAATTTCTGTAAGTAGGGGAGATGGGAATAATAGCTCTTAAGCAACGAGTTTAACTCTCCCTTCCATATGAGGGCATGGAGCCCTGGTTTTTGTTGAGCTTCTACAAGAGTCATGGAGCAAGGTGCCCTGCACTGCAGCAAGTATCTCCATGAATGACTAATATTGTCAACTTTATATGATGTTCACAATTCAGTCATATACCTAAAATAAATTCTCCATGGCTTGGTTTACGTGGACACATGATGTGATACAACACTGCTTGCTATAAAACAGAGGCAGAATGGCATAACTCCTCTGCTTAAAGAATCTGCCCTTCTATATGTGTATTTTTTAACTGCAGTGAATAAGTGGCAATGACAAGTTATAATGACTAAAACCTACAACCTCAGGAAAGCGAAAGCTCATAAATGAGTTTAAACTATTTTTAACATATATAAACAAGCCAAATATGTAAAACTTGGATTCATTTCTGATGTTTAATTTTACAACTAAAAGAATCAAGCTTACGATCCAAACTCACCCCAGTACTGACACTGCAATTTCAATGAAACTGAATTTCAAACTACATTTTACACTGGCAGATGTGTACATACAGCTCTTCCGTGATGACAGTTCAGACTTAACTAAACATCTCTACAAGATAAAATGGATATGGTGCAGTGGGTAAGCAGAGAAAAACCTTTTCTGAGGAAGAAACAGTGTCTTTGTACAAGGAGCAGAGAAGCACTTGGTCCTTTTTATCTTTCCCTCCTTTCTCCCCAGGGTCAGACTGATGAAAGAATAGACCTCTGCCTGCTTATTGCCAGGTCCCTGACTGATCCAACACAAAAGGTGGAGAAGTGACGCACACAGCCAGTCAAAAGGAATTTTCCCACAAGCAGAGCTACACTTTGTGGAAGGACTGGATTTAAAAAAAACCAACCCAACAAACTTCTAACAAACATAATTTGCATCACTCACAAAACCAAAATGTCTTCATTAGGGTCTATAAAAAAATTTTAGGTAGTAGTAGAGATGGTTCTTTAATAGGATTTTTGTTGATCAGTTTTCTTGAGATAAATGCATAGTAATCACTTCATACTTCTTTCTTAGGATTACCTTTTTGGTTATGATATTATCATTGGGTCTGTATCTCAGTTGTCTTGCAGACATGTATTATGGCAGCTTTTTTAGTAGAATCAGATTATTTATGACATGCTAATAATCCTTTTCAGGTATCCAGATACCAGGGGCCATTACAAATTGACCAGCATATAAGTAAGCCCAACATAAGTTAAGCCTACATAAGTAAGTCCCTCAAAGCACAACAGTCAATGAAGGATAAAAGGATTTTATGCATTTGCCAAGCATCTTGTTTATTCCTGTATACCACATGTCACAGGTTATGTTTGTTCTAAAGGGATTAAATACTAGCCATCTGAGTGAGTTACAAAGATATTGGGGGGGTTGGACCTGGCACATATAAAGTCATTCTAAGGAATATCAGTAGAGCTGAAAGCATCAGCACTCAACTCCATCCACCCCTTGTATTTTGCTTGCTAAATAATTACAACAGCTTAAAAGTAGTCTGAATTTTGCAAAGTCATATCTATCTCACAGTTATTAGCTAGTAAGGTATTCTAACAGCTGTTAAATACTTTTCCACCATCAATTTTATATTTTTTAAAGATTGTTTTAGTTAACCTGTAGCTATAAAAACACACATCATTTATAACAAAAAAAAACAGAAAACAAAACAAAAAAAAACCCAAACCAAATGCTGCAACAAAGAAAAAGCAGAGCTAGACACAAAGCAGCAAAACTGGGCAAGAGGGAACATACAGATGACAAGTTGAGCCAGAGAGTATTTTCTACCTGTTTTGTATTGTAGCTCATGTTGTTTGAAGTAATGCTCCACGTGCTACTGAATTTTCTGTCTTGCTCCAGTGTAAAAAATCATAGCAATTCCTGTGCAGCAGTGAAAGGATGCCTCCTAATACCTATGCATTGGGAGCAAACTACATTTCCATACAGAGATGAATCAATCACTTTTAAGAGAATCTCTGTATTACCATGCCTACTTTGTCCTCTTTGGCAAGGACAACATATTTTGAATCTCACGTGTTCTGACACAATTTTTCACTTAGTGGTATTTGATATAGCAGTACATAAAGCATGAATTAATGATTCACACAGCTCTGATGGCTGTGGGAATCGTGTTGAAATATGCTATTAATTCTCCTTGGTGTGAAGCTCATGTTGCAAGCACAAGGGTGGTAATTTCTATGTGTGCTCCAGGTATATTTTCTATTTTGTGGTGAAGACATGGTATGTAAAATTATCTAGATTGTCATCAATGCTAACTGGTTTAGGATTTTGAGATCCTAATTTACCATTATACCATTAATATTTGATTCCAGAGACCTGTTAAAAAAACCCTGACGAAATATCTATTCAGGAGGTAGAACTTCCTTGTAAACTTTCTCTTCATTATAAATATGCACACAAAAAAGTCTAAATTCTATGTCTTGCTGTTGTATGGCATACAGAGAGCTGCAGAAAAACTATGCAACAAAAAAACCAAAGAAATAAAAATGTGAAATGAACACAATGTAGGAGTATGGTTGAATTCTCCTCGAAGTGTGTTATCAAAATCACAATGTGTGTATATATATATATGTACACACACACATATATAAAAATATAAATATATATATATATAGTTTACCCACAAAGATATTACGCTACCAATGTACCCCTCCGTAGCTGTATCCATTCCTGGTGTTCCCTTAAAGAAGCACCTTTTTTTTTTTTTCTTTCCTATAGGCAAAGTATTCCCAGCAGCAATTAGACTTAATAATGAGGGCAAAATAGATGCCAAAATCCTGCCCCTGAACCTACTAGGGTCCCAGGATCCTGTGATCCTTAATCTGGCTTTAAAGAAGAGCAGAATTGGAGAAGTCACCTACTGTGCTGAAGCTGTCAGCCAGGAGGTTCCAGAAGTCTGAAGAAATTACTGAGACTAACATCTCCATTACTTCTGGTCAACACAACAGTGTGTTGGCAGCAGAATTTCAAGTCCATAAGGAGTTCCATGATTTAAACCTTTGTTTTGTTATGAATCAAAATGAAATATCACACGTGGTTGATATTTTTTTATAGTTTAGATAAACCACAACCTTACAAAATGAGGCAGAAAGAGGCATCAAGAGATTGTTCTACCACCGTGCCAGTAAACAAACATCAGTCATATAAACATAATTTCTGGCATATGTGTTTTATCTGTTCTTAAAAAACTCCATTAGCAGGACACTACAATGTCTTTGAACAATATATTCCAATATTTATTGTTTTGATAATAACATAATATGCATTTCCACATTGAACAATATATATGATTTGGAAGAAGGAAATAAATGTTGAGTCTTAAGAAATCTTAAAATATTTGGACTTGTTTTTAAAAATAAAATATCTAGATTAGGGGAATTACCATAGAAAGTTAAAATTTGATAGAGTAATGCTTTTTAAATGAAAAAAATATATATATCTGGGCTTTTAAATATGATTTCCAGCTATACTGTGTGTTAAAACAAAGACCTCCTGCTAAGGATTGTACCATTTTACTTCCCAGTGGACTACAAATACAGAATTATTCTTTGTCATAATATAATTTGCATTTAAGCATTAGGAGAGGAAAGAATCATTCTTAACAATAAGAACCTACTATACATTTCATTTGATGTATTTTAGAAAGGAGCATTACTATTTTTTTTTTCCTGAAAGTGTCATTTATTTCCATTGACTGTGTCTGAGAAACTAGTTCTGATACTTGAGTTATAAAAATTTAAATTTTGAAGAGACAAACCCTACTCAAGTCACCACTATTATTGTTGGACATTATTTCATGAAGTACCTTCTCTACTATTTTTCAGGAACAATAGCAGTGTCACAGATGAACTCACTGACTGAACTAGTATTGCTGCACATCACACCTGGGTATTTTGCCACCAGCCTCAATGTGCCTCTTGCTGTGTGAAGTCCTTTCGAGCAGTAACTCCCCCGCCAGTTTGAGCGGTATTACAGAATAAAGAGTTCTCAGTGTCACAGCAGGTGAGGTAACTAACAGAGACTTCAATCCTTAGTCTCTAGTTCTTACTGCATTTTAAAGGAGTTCTTATTTTAAGCCTGTGTTTATAGAGTTATGAAAAGTTTCCTAAATATACGTATATATCCAGGAGGAAAAAATGGGTGGTGTACAGAAAATCAGTTATTATAGGTATGTTTCCTGTATGATTTGAGAGTATAAGGTCTTGTTTAGGACTCCAATGAAAAAATTAAAAAAAAAAAAAAAAAAA
The DNA here is from genome assembly GCF_964199755.1 of Larus michahellis. Lineage (NCBI taxonomy): Eukaryota > Metazoa > Chordata > Aves > Charadriiformes > Laridae > Larus > Larus michahellis. The sequence goes on from NC_133897.1 coordinate 84,012,142, forward strand.
GAAAAAAGAAAAGAAGATACAAGGTTTTAAATGTACTATGTTCTGAAATGTACATGAGTTTTCACACACAGCCTTTCTGAGAACTCAGGACTCCCATAATTCTCTTTTCATGTCTGATTAAACAGCATTTTATAGGACTTTGATTATATTTTAAATACAAGCTCTGTACTGCACAATGACTTTTCTTCCCTGTTTATTTTTCCATTAAACTGTCTCAAGTGGGCTTTCTTGGCACTTCCCAGCTGTGTCAGGTAATCTTTGCTTAAAGATTCTGCTCCTCCAGTCAAACAGGCAGACTAGGATTGATTATTCTAAATTATTCGGTGCTTCTGCTACTGCTAAGTGATACTTGTAGATCTGTTGGCAAGATACCCTGGAAGTGGGCTTTTATAGGCTTTCAGGTGTTCTGATAGGCTTCCAAACTCCTGATGATAGGCATTATGCATATCTACCAGCTTCAAACCTTGTGGCCTGATCCTGTATTTTTCATGTATCCAGGACTCCAGCAGCACAGTATTCCAGCCCCTGGAATCAGGCACCTGCGTAAAATGGCTTTAATACATTACGGATCATCAGGATCCCATCAGCTTCACTAGAATTTTTGAGTACTTTTAGGCATCTTCTCCCTTCTTGCCTGCTGCAATGCCTTGATTTTTTTCCAGGGTTCTGCAGTCTGGAAATTGTTTTTTCAGTCCTATTGACATTATGTGTTTGTTTTTAAATGGCCAAAGAAAGCAGGATTTAGAACCTAGTTAAAGAATGTACCTAGAAGGATTTTAGATGGAAATATTCTAAACTGCTCAGAGAATAAAAATGTTTTTAAAAAGTAAATATTATTTCTCAGAAAAGACCAGAACTTGGCATCATACTGTCACTGTCCTTTTGCAATTAAAAACAAGTGGGGTTTGGGGTGCAGCAGGAGGGTGTGGGATTTTGTGTTTTGGAAGGCCTTCTTGTTTTGAACAACAGGGTAGAAAAAATAAAACTAGGAAAAATGTATAGTAAAGAGAAAAAATTGCAATTGCACAAAACCAAATCGGCGTAAACACTTTTAATTATTTTGACTGTATACACTTCAGAAAAAATATAATTCTCAGGTTCACAGGTTCCTTGGTTTGAAATATGATGTGAGAATCTTTTAGCAGCTTTAGAAGCAACAAATAAACCATTAAAAGACAAATGGCAAATAGTAGGTAAATGAATTTCTGAAATGGTTGTTCAACATAGCAGATATATCAACTATAACATAATCATTGCAACTGAGAAATAATACAAGAAATATGACACATTAGCTGAGCCAAATGTAAAAGTAAACCTTTCTGAAATGTTATTTAAACATCTCATTCATATATCTCTTTTGGTAAGGAATGCATAAAAAGAATGCAAGTAGTTTAAAAACACGTATTATTTTCTCATGCTAAGATGCAGTTTTCCTCACATTTTGACCTATTTCATTGAGACAAAGTAATAACAAATGTAGCGAGCGAATTCATAGTAATTAATGATAAAGAAAACATAAGGCACTCACACAGGCCTTTCCTACATCTGTACGTTTGCCACAACACGCTCCTTGGTAGTTTGCCCATTCCAGTTTACATGATTCGAAGTTTTACCACTTTGATGGAGCGGATTACCCCTTTTCTTTCTCTCTTTGCATAGTTTCTATACATTTTTCTGAGTTTAATTTGTCAAATAAAATGTTTTCAGATATTTGCAAGTGGGGACATAGAAATAAAGAAAATCATCGATGGGGTAAAAAGGCATAATAATCATATTTGAACAGGTGCACAACACAAAGGTTTTCCAGACAGCTGGTGGGACTCAATTGCACTCCAAGTCTATTAAACCCTGATGCGTCCTGATTTAATGAGAATACATTATAAATACTAACACATTTTTGTCTAGCTTGGCATCAGTGTGTCTCTACTTCCCTCTTGGACTTTGCAAATTCTGACTAGGATGATGATTTCTTTTAACGCTCTTTGATTAAATCTGAGCTTCTGTAAAAGTAATCTCTTTCTCTTTAACACAAAAATAATCTAGCCAGAGAAACATGCAATAAATAGTTAACTTTCTCACAATTGCTCTGGTCAAGAATTGTTGTAACAGAGTATGAGCTAACTAAATAAGAGCAAAATGGAACTGAAGCGTTTTCCAAGAGTGGAAATTTTAAAAAGGCATTTATTCTTTTACGGAGGTCTAAAGTAAAGGAGTTTAAAAAAAAAAAAGTTATTAGGAATATATCTGCATAGCCCTACAGCTCATCACTGTATTATTTGGGGGGCTCAACTTAATGATTTTGCTTGTGGAGGTCGGGAACTAAGGCATCAAGTAGATCAACGTGCCCAAGCTTTATACCAAACCAGGAACTCATCACCAATTGCTTTTTTGTCTCATGAATTATCTATTACTTTGTCTCCCTTACAACTCTCAGAAAATGTAAATTGAAAAATAATACTCAAATTATAGTGGGTGACAGTGGAAAGATCAGATCCATCCATTTTTACAGAAAGTGACACACATTTTATATAGATTCATTAACTTCAGATAATACTCATGAGATGGATAGTCATGTACTACTACTTCTGCAGCTTCGTTGAATGGTTCTTAACATTTTGACAACATATCAGCACTATTTCCTTTAAACATCAGATATCTACACACCATTTACAATAATAAGGCTATAGGTACTCACTAATCCCTGTTAAAACCTACATATAACCCAAAGCATTTTCCTAAATAAATTTGTTTTCAATAGCTCCCATTCAAACTCTTACATGTTTTAATTTTGGAATAAGCATAACATTTTCCAAAAGCTTCTTTACACTACGTCCACAATTTCTTTCATTTTATTAAAACTCAAATTATTGTAAAGTCTGCTGCATGCTCAGTTTCCATTACAATTAAGTAACTGTCCAATTGAGTATTTTAAGCAAAAGCAATTTTGCAGCAGATATGATGTTCCAGATCTATTTTGGTTGAAGTTAAGTTTTACAGAATTAGATAGCAGCATGCTGAATTTGTATACATAAACACTTTATCAGTCTATCTTTTCTCGCATTAACAGATTAGTGTGGTTTTGTACCCTTGCAGATATCTGCTACCTCACATTGCATACACAAGACAAGAATAACAAGCTGGGAATTTTCACGGAATCACGGAATCTTCAGAGTTGGAAGGGACCTCTAGAGATCATCTAGTCCAACTCCCCTGCTAGGGCAGGATTGCCTAAAGCACATCCCTCAGGGCTGCATCCAGGCAGGTCTTGAAAATCTCCAGAGAAGGGGACTCCACAACCTCCCTGGGCAACCTGTTCCAGTGCTAAGGGTGTGCCTGTTCCAGTGCCTGTTCCAGTACTATTTTACCTAAGTTGAAAGGAACTCTTAACAGAAAATTGCAAAATTGTAATCTTGAAGTTTCTAACAACTTTTGAAAAAAAAAAGTAAACAGACTTCATGTGGCTTAGCTAATGCATTGCTGAAGTGAGACTGGGACTGTAGCAGATCTGCAAAGATCATTCAGATAACTCAGCTGCTGAAGCTAAAGTACATTCAAAAAAGCCACTCTTATATCTGTACTGTTAAGTGAGTAGATTGTCACAAAAAAAAATAAATTGCTTAGGCCCAGATGTCAGTCAGGAACTACTGAGACACAGCAGAAAAAAACTGATGGGGCAGTATCAACCAGGAAATATGTAATGGATCAAAGCAGGCTATTGGCAGTATTTGGGCAAGATGTACCAGTTACGATTAGGAAAGGGAGCACATGTTTTGTGGGCTTTAAATAAACCTCTTAGCCTTAAACTCTTTGTAGAATATACTAATTTTCGCAATAGATTTACATTTTGCATTCATGGTAAAATACTTCTTTCAAACTGAGAGAACACAGAGAAGATATGTTACAACCAAATTCCCAAAGGAGATGCTTTGAAAAAAAAAATTGTCTTGATAGAAGTTAACTTCCTCAAAACTTAAAAAAATAAGCTTTTGCTTGAGAGCTATCATGCATTAAACTGGGTCATAAGACAACCTAAGGTGAAAGACAAATCTACACTTAAAGTAAACCATCATTGAGTGTCTCCAGAATGAAACACTGGGGCTACATCATCTCTGCTGCATAATGGTAACGAATTCATTACATATGTGTAAAAGCATAACAGAAATAGTAAAACTGGTATGAAGAGAGAATGAAGAAGAATGTCCAGGTATGGAAACCCTGGAGAAATGAGAAGAATGGTAATGAGAGCAACGTGTCATCAGGGTCAAAGCACATCTCCATTGATCTTCTCAGAACACCTAGATTAAGGAAATCGAGAGGATGGCCTACAGCCACACTAAGCCAAAGACTTAAGGTATGAAGAAATGATGCAAAAAGATAGAGAACACAGGTTTGGTACCCTGAGACATATAGATAAGAAAACAGAAGTCGTTGAGTAAGTCCTAATAATCAGAGGTGGGAAAAGATGGAGATGAAAGGCTGTAATCACCATCAGCTCCAAAAGAGAATAAGAAATGGTTCTGTCTAAGGCAAAACCCCTGGCCAATGAAACTAAACCCACTTGAGATTTACATTTTCCCCATCCAACCCAGCAAGAAGTAATCCAGTCAATATTCTACATAAACTACCTTGTTGGACAATTTTCGTAGCTAGTTGGAAATTCCTTGATGTAAGACTTTTTTTTTTCCTTTTTCTTTTTTTTCCCACCCAAAAATCCACCTGCCTTCATCCAGTTATGACACTAGTTATTTTGAACACTTCCCCACACATATAATAAAAAGCACACTGGTGAAAAAATTCAGAAGTTCAAAATCAAAATTTAAACTTGAATGAATGCTGATGTGTGGTTAAAACTATTGGAGAAATTATCTTAGGAAAGAAGAATTAACAGAGGTTGGAGATAGAAATAAGGATTGCAGAAGAATCAAGTGCATGTACACAGCTTATTTCAATAGACAACTATCTGCTTTGGAATAGCAACATTTCCTATCTGATTAAGAAGTGTCTAAAAATTCAAGGTATGAACTTGATTAATTTAGTAAAGAGCAATGATTTTACCACCTACCAGTCTGTCATAACTGATCACTCGTCTTAGGCCCTATGTTCCTTCCACCAATGTCAACAGTAGACTTCTTTTTATTTGGAGCTTTTTTAATAGGCTTATTGTAAATATATATAATTGCTTGTACTTACATATCTCATAACACAATTCTGGAATGCTAGCTACAGCATAGAAAGTTTCTATGTTAATGTAAACAAGTTAATTTTATTTAACGTAAAAATTTAGTCTACATGTGTAATTAACACAGAATTTTTTTGCTGAATAGAACTGCAAAAGCATTCAGTTAGCATATACAGAGTCTTAAAAAGCTTTAGATACATACCCTTGGGTATTTTTTATTTGCTATGTCTTTCTAAGATTATGGATATTTATATGAGAATCAGATATTTGCATAAGAATCAAAGGTATTAGTTCCCCATACAGTATTAAAAAGACTATTGGTTTTGGTTTATTACAGTTGTTAGTTTGAGTATTATAATACAGGGACATGCTTTATGTTTCTAGCTTTGTTTTACTGCTTTCTAAGAATCTGTTTTAAAAATGGGTTTCAAATTCTCTCTATTGTCCTCACGCTAGCAGTTCTTCATAATGTATATACATACAATGACAGAACCCAAAATATCTTGCCCTCAGCAGGGATCAAAATATTACAGTACAGAGTTGCAGGTTAAGTACACTTCACAGTTCATAGTTAGCTGCACTGTGGCTTTATTCATATCTGAACACTGTAAAAATGTTTTGGAAAGAAAAAAGAAGTAGAAATAAAAGTATTTTTGTAACTTCAGGGGGAAAAGTCAAGAATAAGTTTTAAAAATGAACTCTGTTTGGAGATAAAAATGTTTGTATCAAAGACAGTATGAACTGTATGTCTGAAATCTTCCTCTGAAGGAATATCTGAGCAACCTGATCTAGTTGAAGATGGCCCTGCTCATTGCAGCGGGGTTGGACTAAATGACCTTTCAAGGTCTCTTCCAACACAAAATATTCTATGATTCTATGTTCTTATTTCTGCAAACATTTCAATGCAGAATTTTGACACTCCAAGTGACTTATGACTACCCTGGCAAGAGATGTATGAAGTCATTTAAATATGTGTAGGTATAATTTATAAAGCAGTTGCCCAGAGAACTAGATTTCAGGTCTTATCAGACACCATACATAGATCTTAGTTATTTTTTGTTATGTTTGATACCCACTGCTAGCATTTCATCTGCAAATACCTCTCAAAGCCTCCAAAAATTGATGTACAACACAACAGATGCATCAGCATATCTTTAGATAAATTTATTATGCAGTCAGAACTGTTATTTCACTGTTCATGATTGTACTGTCACTTATTCATCCAGTTTCTATAATGATTTAAATAATTTATACCAATAAATTTTATTAGAAAGCATGTTTTTAGGTGGCAAACCAATTAAAATGGTTTTCTTGCACTGCATCTGTCTATAGTTGTATTTTTTCCAGTATCTCAAGTTATTCTTCCTCTTTTGATACTCATTATATATAACTGCAGGATCAAAACATTATTTTTTTAAGTTCAATATCAGTTACACATTTCAGAAAGCTGCAAAAAAGCCAAAGCACATGCTATGTTTCTATTAGAGGTTTGATCTATTGACATCTCTTTACCTCACAAGAGATAGAGGATTCAGAATTATGAAATTTCTGTAGAAAAAAAAAAGAGCATTTTGTAAGTACACAAAAACTTGCTTTGATATCTGAAATTGAGATTATCTTAAAGTCTCTAGAATTAGTCAAAATGAATGATAAATAATTTTACAAAAGAGTCAAAATGAAAGGGAAAACTCCAAACTTTCTCATCATAGCTATGATTCATAGGAAATTAAAACCTGTACAACAGAACGCTAATACAAAACTGGGAGCCAACTGACAAGTATCGCTTCCACAGCAATGCCTATAAATAAATTCATATCAAATAAATAAAATATTATAATTCCAACCTTTGATTCAGTTGAAAATGTTTCCCAGTATTATCTGTATAGATGATGTAAGTTACAAGGCTGGAGCTGTCAGCATCAGGTTAGACAAAGTAATGGTCAACGTGATGTAGTTCCCACAGTCAAAACAGTACAAAATCTTTATACACTGCTCGCAGGGAAAGATTCCTAAATTAACTTGAAATTCCCCACATAAAGGCATCGGAGCTTCTAAGTACTGAAAGAGATATTTAGATCAGCTCTTTAGGATATCAGAGTATAAACGGAACCAAACACAGACATGGTCAAAGTGCATCAAGAACAAATCAGTAAAAATAACAGTTCAAAAACTATCAAGAAAGTTGATGACAAAAGAGAACAGCAAGGACATTTCAGCAGCATTCTCAATCCACAGAAAATCAACTAATCGATATTCACTTTTTTGTCATATGACAGTGTCAAATATCATGACTATGACTGTTTTCCCTTGAATGGAGCCAAACGTTTAGACAAAGGAGGACACACAGAGCTAAGAGAAAGGAAGCAGATAAACCAGAACCAAAATTAGCTCTGCAAAAATGTGGGGAAAAAAAACACAAAAAACCCAACCCAAACCAACCGAACAAAAAAACCCACCAAAACTGTAATGAAACAGAAAGTAGCTTAAAAAATTGTTGTGGATAATATCATAACATTTAACAGATGAAGCAGCTGTTAAAGGCATGGTGATAAAAGCTTTTGTGGGTTCAGTGACTTCCAAGTAAGCTGTTGTTTCCACCCACCCAGGCAGTCTGACCAAGAGAAACAGGTTGAGAAGCTAGTAGGAGAGAAAACATGCCAATTCAGAGAATACTTTCAAGACCAGATAACTAGATACATATCAGAAAAATAAATTGTCTCTGACAAATTTGTCTCTCAGAATTAAGCCCTGTAATATATTAAAGCACAACCAAAGGTACGAAAGATGCAGTTAAATGATCCATTTTTGAAAGCTACAGGAAAGAAATTAATAGAAATACGCTAAAAATTGGCAATACTTTAAGTTACTGAACTCAAAGGTTTGAATCAGAAAAGTCTCCAAAACAATGACGAAGTAACATATGTTCAGTGTTAAAGTAATGGAATTGTATGCAATTGCAGGACAGCATGAGATATACTTCCCTAGAGATAAAGTGTTTTGAGCACCATTTTGGATAGAACTAAGAAATTGTTAGAATCTTACAGCAGTCTATCATTAGGACTCAAATGATCATATATTAAGCAGGTATTACACGAAAAGTAGGTAGGAAAGTGCAGTTACAAGTAGATAGGAGCAAAAATTACTTATGATAAACATGTCTTTTAATGCAACGTTGCTTAACCTCTATCTCAACTCAGTACCATCTATAATACATATCTTCAAGTCAAAATTTATTTTCATGATGATATGGATATGAAGGAGCTGAAAAATCAAAAAGCTCCAGACAAATCTCAGCACCTTTATGAAGGAAAATACCATAAGCACATTTAGTGTTAAGTGTTCATTACTAGAGTTCATGGAAGAAATCAAGTTTCCTTCCTCAAAGATATGCAGAAAAGGAGGACTCAATGTGTCAAAGGTGCCAGCAGTGAGGTTAGGACCCCAGAGAGAGTTCTGCTGCAAGAGAAAAGCCACTGCAGAAACAGAGGAGCAAAAGACTGAATATTGAAGGTTCCGTCAAGTGCCACTAACAAGGTATCCTCTTTGCCCTTCTCCCTCAACAAAAACAAGTTCCAGTTCTTGTCCTTGACCTCATAAATAGACAATAGTAACAAGGCTATAACAAGCCTATCTGTAATCAACATCTCCTAAACTAGAAAGGATTACCAGTTAAAATATAAAATTGTTATTCCACTATATATTTTATACTGTAGTATATATTTTGAAGGAATGGTGATAACAAAGTTTGCTTTTTTTATTGAGACACTCCATAGCCTGAGATTAGTACACAAATGAAGTTATGCACAGTGTACCAAGCTTACCCAGAAAACCCAGATTGCAGAAAGCAAACATTTGAAATACTTGAGATTTCAGAGTACTTGCGAGTCACTGAGAGTTTCAACAGCACTTACAACACTTAACTTTCTATGATCCACACTACTACCAGCAAGCTCTACTTCATTTCACTTTGAAAATTTTCAAGAATTAATATGCAATATGCATCTATGAAAAATGAAGAAAATTTATATAATTATCAGAATAGACCCCTAACAGACAGTAGACACTGTAATTTCACAGATTCTAACCAAAGATTTATAAATTTGCAAAGGTGTATTTCTAATCTTGTTATAGACACTTTTTTGAAAGGCAAACAATATTGTTAAGTGTTGTATGAGGATATTTTCATCATGGATTTGAATCTTTGGAAACCCAGACACCAGCTGCTCCTCCTTTCTTAGAAGCTCTTCAACATCAGAAAGGATTGTGATCTTTACCCTGTGCTGGGAACAGGCTTCGAGTGCATCTGTGTACATAAGTTTAACTGACCCACTTGAAAATCTTACTGGCCTTTAACACATCATCACCTGTGTTACTTATGTAAAGAGTGAGTTTAATTGTTGCAAAGATCAGATGCCAAACACCAAGTCACAGCTGTTCACTGAACAGATGGGAAAGGTTATGGCATTTGAATATTTCATTATTAGTGAGACAGGTCACATAACAAGTCATAAATCATCTGTTTACAGGCACTTTATTTGGTGCAAAAGATGAAAACACCTTGAAAGTTTTCATCACTCTCAAAGTCAGCCATCTTCATGCTGAAAATATCATTAGTGTGCAAATTACATCTCAGAGTAAACAGAAATAATATATGATGCCTGATGGCTACATTTTTTTTAGACACACACACACAAATCACGTATTTACTAATATTCCACATATACCATGTAACTGGTCTATATGATACCATATCTGAAAGGAATAAAACATATTATTTTTTTCAGAGTCCAAGAGGATGTGAGTGTCCTACAACAGCCTGTCCATAAGAGTTACATGCCCCTTTATTAAAGCACTTAAGTATTATACAGAAAATACTTATTTAAATTATTAGAGAAAACTTAGTAGGACTGATTTTGTTCTTTGTAAGACTTTTGTATGAATTTAACAATGAAAAACTAAGGTTGCCAGTCAATTACAGGCATAAGGTCTTGGGTACTTAGTGAACTGCAGCAAAAGAGAGAAATACCGTCTATAAGTAATGAAGCTAGACAGCAAAAAGATATGAATTTGTCAGGAAGAGAAATTTTCCTTGCACCAAGGACAGAGATTGGAAAAAGTAATAGCATCCTGTATTCTGAAACAGACTTCTGTTATGTCCGATCCTGCTCTAATCCCCATCTAGAAGGTAAAGTTAATTGCATTAGGAACTGACCATTTGATTTGTATTTTCACTACATGTGGCTTCATCACACTATCACCCTCAAGCTGAATCATCCTGTCTTTGCTCATCCTAACTTACACTCATGGGAAGGATAGTAGTAGTATAATATTGTATTATGTGTGGCTCACTCACAAGAGCATACGTATCCATTTATATTTTTACTATTGCCTAAAGCTAACACTGGGAGACTGTATTTATGATTTTTGTCCTATTGCTTTTTTAAAGCTTTTGAAACGAAGTAATAATGTTAGTATATCACAAAAAGCACATACAAAGAAAAATTTACCAACATACATACCAGAAAATAAGAAAAATAATGCACAGAGGCTGTTTTTCAAGTTTCAGGTATACAGCAACAGAAGAACGGAACTACAGTAAGATCTGAAACTGAAAGGGAGTTTACAACACAGAAAAGCTACAAGCCATAGATATGAAATTTAGGAATATAAACCATGTCCTGTCATTAGCTGAGAGATTATACAAATCAGTTGACCTCTATCTATTGTTATATTAATGGTTTACACTTTGATATCTGATATGTGTTTTCATTTCACCTTTCTGTATTTGCTCATGGTTTTTATCCTATTAAAAAAAAGGGACTGTGAAAAACACAAAATTATTACTTCAACTCTATACAACCCAAAAGTCTTGAACCATAAATAACTTAGCTTCCTAAACCAAAGACCATTTCCTCCACAGCACATCCAGAGATTTAATTCCATGAAAGACGGAGAGTAAGGAACTTTATGATGAAAATGTAACATCAACAATTTTGAGGGAAAAATAGTAACAGGATACAGTGACAGGAATACTGATAGAAAATGGAAGGTTTGAAGCGGGCAAAATGTTTCCTCCTCATAAGGAATCACAAACTTAAAAGGGCCTACTTTGAACACCCTGACCCCTACGAAATTCTGTGTGTTGATAAAAACTACTAAAACCTCAGTGTCATAATTGTTTAGCTTGATTTTCAGAAACAACTTTAAGGAAATCCAAAATTAAGTTTCCACAAGTTTTGTTAAAACAGATGGATGAGACATTGGATTTTCAACACATCTTCCTCTTTTCATCTTGTTAATTTATTTCTAAGTCTGACATAAAATTCTTCATATTGTCACCAAAATACTTCAGGAAGCCAGTGGTGAGGAGAACAAGGTGAATTCAAGGCTAAAAGCAAAACCATTTTTTCCAGATAGCTTAAATATCTGAATCCTGCCAAAGCTCCACACTTGGCTCAGAAAGCAAAAATCTACCTCACACTTAGGAGCACACTTTTAACTTCCATAATCCTATGGGTTATATGATATTTATTGTTTTGTTGTTTTTTTTTTTCTCTTTAATGGCTGATGAATGAGAAACCACAAAAATACCAAAAAGGAGGAAAAAAAATGGCATTGCACAACTGCCTCCTTCAAGAGTCCTTCAGCATGCTCAGAAGGCATTGCTACAAGACATCACCTTGGGCTCTAGTGACAGGACACAACTATCATCCTCATAATAATTTGTCCTGATGTACAAGAGGTCATTATAAAAGAAGGCAAAATATTTGGGAAATAATCAAAAGATGAGCTTCACTTGGCAGACAATAAAGGTTATAGAATATTTTCCCAAAATACATTAATAGCTTGAGATTTCCCCAAGGAAATGCATCCATTTACCAACTTCTCTCTGTAAAATATCTTTTTTTAATATCTGACAGTCATATGAAAAGAATCTAATGTCTTATTTTGGAGTCAGCAGAAATCTATTATTTCTGTTAGGAAAGTGAAAAGCATCTCACCTCCTTTTTAAAGGTACTCCACTAAAAGGAGTGAACTGGCGTAGAACAAAAAGTGATTTACTGTTTGTCCTCTAGAGTATAAAGAAAGCACCATATTTGCATTGAATGTATTGGAATTGCTGACACCATGCCTCGGTTGGCACACTGTCATATCTAAGATAAACACCATGTCTCACTAAAAAGTTTTGGAAGTTCTGGTCAAATGTCAAAATCGCTTAGCCTATAAAGAGGAATAATTCTGAGTGAAAAGTTCATAAAGCAATGATGGAGAACAAGTCCATTTTGGATATCTTATGAAGCAACTGTATGGTTTTTTTGTTATCATATTCTCTTAAATATGTATCTCCTGTAATACAGACAGTTTAATACCTCCTTCACTGTCAGTATAATTTGAATGAGTGTGTCACCTCAGAGAATGCCAAGTAACGGCAAAATTTAGCTAAAGAGAGAATGGTTGTCAATGCCTCAGATAGCCTTCAGCAAAAGAGAACACCAAGATCTGTTCTCTGGCATATTGCTTTTCCACAATTTATTAACATACAGAATTTAATGGCAGAATTGAAGTGATCAAAACGTGCTGTAAAAATCAAATACCATTCATATGGAAGGTTGTGTAATATATTTGATCTGACCCACAGAAGAGCAAGGCAAGAGCAATCAGAGCTGATTAAAACATTTGAAGTAACTGAATGACAAGGGTTTTTCTAGCCTCCTACGTATAACGAGATAGCTGCTTCTCCCAGCATCAGATGTACTGTATCAAAACTGTATCTTTGATGCCAGCACATTCCTGCAAGGCAGCTTGGTTTTTGTATTTTCCAACACTGAAGAGTTAAATTTTGATTGCTAATGCATTTTAAAGTGTGTGTAGAGATTTCTTAGCTTTTATACTTTAAAAAAACCCAGACAATGACAGATCCTAATGCAGAAAACATACTGGAGTTTAAAATCAGAACAGCCATACATTTTACTAAACGTGTGTATCTTACCCATAAATTTCAAAAGTTCAGTAAAACCTTTTTCTATAGCCATGTCTAATTTCCAGAGCCTCACTTATTTGCCTGTACAAGCATTTCTGCTCGTATGGAACAGTGCTGGAGCTGTCAAGCCACACAGTATGGATAAACTTAAACTCTTACTTACAATTAGCTGCACAAAATCCATAATCAGCTTATCAGCTTATAAATAAGTATGTGAATTAAACAATACTGTCATTGTCATCCTTAATTTCCTTGTGGTGATTTTATTACTTCACTTTTACTTACCAAATGGAGTAACACTTAGAAACTTATGTTCTATGCAGTTTAAAAATATTTATTCTGATAATGAAGGTAATGTTTCTTATTCCAATAGTAATAAGATTCATCAGGATGAATCCTCAATAAAAACTGCTAACATTTGCTTAACTGCAAAACATTATGTTTTTCCAAACTAACTTATCATCTACAGAAAACCCAAGGGCAAATCAGATAAATACAGTCAGAGTTTAAAATTATAATGACTTTGCTTTCAATTTTCTTAAAATGTTTGTTTCTGGAAATTTGGAAAAACATATATTCTTATTATCCTTTTGAGCTACATGCTAATTTTTAGCTTAAACTTTTAAATAAGTCATGTGAATTAAAACAGGACTTTGCAGAACCATATGGTGAAATTTTAACTATACGAATGCAACAATCTAAGCAATAAATTACTATATACTCTTTTCTACGTCCTTCAGTTTCCTGCCTCTAAGTTTTGTCTGCAAGTCACTTTTTATATGAAATACTACCAATAACATTCTATCAATCAGGATTTCAAGACAAATAATACAAATACTTGCTAACTTCAGTGATATTCATTGCAATGATATTCATCAGCTTATCCCATCGATCATTGCAGGCGCTCAAAATATATGCAAATACATATATCTTCATAAGTGACTAATAGGCTTCTGGACAGGATGCCTCACAGCAGTTCCATCTCCTTTTCACTTACTCACTAGACCCATACTTACTGTGATTAATATCATCTTGAATACCAGAATATGCTCATACCATAAATACAGCATTGATATAAAGGAAGCTACTTAGTTCCATAAGGTGAAATCCACAACCTAAATACAGTCTTTTAGGATTCTTTTGGTTTTACTAGTTTCTTTCTACTACAGTCTTTCATTAAATATATATATATAAAATATAAATATAAATATAGACTTTATTCCCTAGGAGTAAGTGTAAAGGCTTTGGCCCACTGGACACTATGTTTCAGTTTTACCTTCTTCAGGTGTTTTCTTTTCTTCATTAGACTTTTTTATTTTGTTTTTAAATCTCCGACTTTCCATTTTAATATTTCATTTATGTTTTAACATTTAATTTTAATTTTCTTTTAAGAAGCAGTTATAACTGATCCTGAATGGCAGCTATCGTCTTAACCCTTTGATGTAGTGTACTCATTACAATGTGGAAATACTATACAAATAGAGGTGATTTAGAATTTAAATCCCCTTCTGTTCCAATGAACAGTTTGAGATGCAACAAGTATATACAGCAATATTCTCCTGTACTTAAGTGCACTACCAAGAGAAAAGGCAGAGAACATGAACAGGTGAGGTTTAAGTTACCAATCCTGTTAAAACAACAGTATCTACAATGAGAACAGAATTTGTCAAACATTGTTCCACCAAACTCTGGATTTGCTTTACATTTACTGTGTTCCTTTATATACCTCAAACCAGGCCATATTTCCAGAGCATTAACTGAAAATTCTTGCAGTAACCATGCAGAAAATAAGAAAAATGTGCATACTTCTGCAAAAAAAAAATATGATATAAAGTCAGTCCTTCTCACATTCCAAGTAGGTTTTGCCTACATTCACTACTAACTGCCGTCATATGACTATACACATAAAAATCCATGATAAGCACAGGTTAATGACTCTTGTGTATATTAGCTTCAGTTTTCAAGGCCAACTTGTGTATGTAAAGAGCTCTTGCACGTGCTTTGACATAGAGGCACCTGCAGTTAAATAAGTCATAGCGTTGTGCATGAACTTATTTGTTTGATAAACTCAAGGGCCACAGAAATAATAGCTGATGTATTCTACTATTACATACACGGTTTTGTAAAACATTTTCACTATCAGATACGTTAATCTGTAACTGTATACTAAAGGTCATGTTAAGGTGTGCATGTCATGCTAAACTGGAACATGTCAGTCGATAGTAGTTCAAAATTTATCACATCGGGTAAAAATTCTCAATCTTGTTTGTTTGTATGAAGTAAAAATTCATTTGCAATACAGTAAGTGGTTAAATAGCATTCAATTTGAAACACATCTGCGTAACTTCAAAAATGATTCTACTGTAGTGTTACAGCCTCTACCTCTACGGTAGCTGCCAACAGGAAGGTGTTACTGGAGGGTAGTAACTCTTGTCTAAGTTAACTTTCTGATTCATTTTTCTTGGGAAATAGTAAGACCAGATTAACAGGTCATACTTTAAAGCCAGTATTCCCTGTCCACCACTCCATTCGGGAGATTTTTCACAAAACTGGTTCTCCACCACAGGCCTTCGGCATAAACTATTGAGAATTTTTAATGCAAAATTATTTATTATGCATTTTCAAAAAATATCAGAAATAAGATTGCTTATCTTTCCAGTGACATATATATATGTCATGTGCTAGTATGAAATTAAAAGGAGTGCTCAGGAATGTCTGCTCCAATATGACTCTCTGGGAAGGAATAGTAGCAAAGGAGGGAGAGGTATATGACCTTTTCTGACCTCTACAACAAAAGCATAGAAGACAGGCGACTGCATTCAGAAAACTTTGTAAGGAGACTCATTGTCTGTTCTTGATGTAGCACTGATAGAAGTGATGTGACAGACAATGACAGCCTTGCACGGCACATTCAACTTGCAGTGGAAAATAACTGCTTGTATTCACACTGGCAAAGGACTAGTTTTTGCCACATCTTTTTTTACCTACAAACATTCATGTCAACATACTTTGGGGCTAACATATTTTTGGCAAGAGTTTGTCTTCGCTTTACTTCAAGCACTCTCAAAGTTCTGGCATGCTTTTCTTTTCTATTAATAACACAATAAGTGAAAGTGCATATATTACAGAGCAAAATGGGGTTATTTCAAGCCTCAAATACAAGATCAATAAATCTGTGGCTATGCATATTTAAGCAACGTGGTCAACAATAATGGACAGTAATAGGCCCCAAAACAATATAATCCAGGATGTTCTAATGGGCAGGAGGGGAGGAATGGAGGATTTATAAACTTCTGTCACTGGCAAAAAGAAGGACTATTTAATCCATTAGTCTTACTGATTTTTAAAAGAAGCAGGTTGTGCTAAAACACCAACAATGCTTTCTTTGGTTAGATGAGGAAAACTTGCTTTTATGGCACCTCTCTGAACTGGTCAGGCTTCACTGCATTTCATTTTTACTAACTCATTTCCGATATGTTGATAGACCACCTATTTCTGTTCACACTCTTTGTTAAGCATATGCTTAGCCAGGCTTCTCGTACAGCCCTGTAGTTTCCAGGAAAGCAATAGTTCATTAATCTGACTCCTTCTAGCCAAGGTTGGGCAGGACATTTTGCCCCTTCTCACATCATGGTTTGTAGGGTTCTTTCTTCAGGATGGATAAGGATCTTTTACTGTTAACCATGTTGGAAGTACAGTCATGTTCAAAGCAAATGAGTTACTGCAATTTGTTGAAGGAAATGCAGTAACGTTAAAAGGAATTTTTTCTGAGTTTGAACCCTTACATGTTCAACTCATTCAAGCTGCCTAATGATTACAACCATCTTACAGTCAACAGAATTGCACTCCACAATTAATTTACTCATTAATATGTAGGAAAAAAAAGTGATCTGTTGTTTATATAAAATCCTAATGCATGAAGTCATATTTAATTTTCAGCCGAAGTTTTCTTTAAGCATTTTCTTACACTACTGTTTCCTCTTGCAGCATTGACTTCAAGGCCCATACCTAGGAAGGAAATATTAACGGAACAGAAAGAATAAAAATGAAAATTATGGTAATAAAAATTGTTGTCACAGAAATACCTCACCTTAACTCTGAAATTATCTTGCAGTTCAAAACTGGATCTGGATGAATCTAGGACTGAAATTAACCAAAACTATAATATTTGAAACATAACTCCTTATGAACTCAGGCTGAAAGTCCTGCTGAACGGCAGGCAGGAAAACTGCTCAACTGGCGATGGCTAAATTACTCAGAATCTATCAAGAGAGAGAAAAAGCACATTCCTCCACTTGAAGAGGGAAACCTTCACAACTCCAAACGAGTGTTACTTCCTAGCTCAACAAGGTCAGAGTTTAAGCAACAGAGACAAACACTGGCAAAAGACTTTGCACTGCACCATGAAAAGGATCATTAAATGAACTGTGTCCAAAAATTATTCATGGACTCGTGTTTCCATTTCCATTCTGACTTGTGTGCTTAATTCAGTATGGGATAATAGCATGAACTCTTCATGTAGCAAATGGGCACCTGAAGATCCAAAATGGAAACAGTCTTTTCATTACTTTCTTTTCATTGTCTTTATGGGTGTAATCTAAAGCCATTTGTGACAGGAAGGGAAAAATAAATCTCTGCTTATACTGATAACATTTCCAATGGTTACATGCTGATTCATTTTTTTACAATCTTCTCCTTAGAGAAAATATTAGAAGCTTATCCTTCTCAAACGCACAGTACCATGAAACTTTTCAGTGCTCCTCTTTTGCACTTTTTTTTCAGAATGAGAAAACAATTTGATCCTGATTTTAGTGGTATTTCATAGCACCGTAAAGCTCTGTCAGTCAGTTATAATGGAAACGATTAGGATGCCAAATGGAGGATTATCTTGTCTTGATTATGATCTCCGCAAGTAGTACAAGTAAAGGAAACTTTAAAAAACAAATACCCTGATTTCTTTCAAAGACCCCAGTATTATTTATAAAGGAAAATAAAACAAAACAAAAAGCTTTCGAAAGATATTTTTACATCTAGGTCATAACTGATCTAAGTTCATTAAAAAAAAATAATTTTTTTTTATGTTATATAACATAACATTCTACAAGCTTTATATGAACAACCCAATTATTTACAAAAGCAAGAGAGGAAACGAAGCCTGTATTTTTTTTCAGCTAATGCATTTTGTTTATTGTAATCTGAAAGCATCTGGAGGGAGCACTTTTGCATTATAGGAAATTTATTCTAGATTTGTTGGGATTGCAAAAAGCTTTATGCTGTTTATAAATATTTAGCTCCTGACAATGATTACTGGCCTTTATATAATGTACTCTGAGGACACAAGAGTCCAAAGTGCATGTTATAGTGCCGGACCACAGGTTGTTAGAAAATTAAAAGGAATGCACTGGTTGTATTCTGTTCCAATCATCCCCAAAATATAAACAAACAGCTGTGGTGCAGTATTGCAGTCTTACAAGTAAATTATTCTCATTTTCTTTGAAATGAAAAAAAGAACTAAAACATTCCAATAAATAAAACAAGCAAAAGACCATGATGAGTATCTTCTGCAAACCAAATTCTTGTTATTCTGTGCTGCATCTTTTTTGGTTTTGCCCAACCTTTCAAAGCAAGAACAACCTCGCATATTTTGATATAGCATTTAGCAGTAAGACTTGGTCCGAAATTAAGTTTTCATGTAACATTCTAGTATAAATAACGATCGTTATGCTTCAAGAGTATTCTGAAATTGCAACTAGTTGGTAATATAAAAACCAAGAAAGAGCTGTGGTAACTTGCTGAGATTCTTGCAAGATGAAAACATCCTTGCAGAAGAATTTAGGGCAATTACATTTGAATCAAAGAGGAGAGCCCGCACTTGTCAGTATGTCTGACTGATTTTATATAAAACCCTATGCTAAGATACAAAGATCTTTTTAATTATAAATTCCTGTAGATCAGAGTTTGCAAACCTACTAGTAACATTTAGGCTAATATATGTTCTATGTAACTGTAGAAGTATAAGAATTCTGTGTAAGAATACTAAAGCATGTAATACAAGGATACAAGGAAATTGAAGAAAAGATAGAACTTGACTTTAATTGATTGAGCTGTCCATTACTTTGGCAAGTTAGAGCATCCTGATACAAAACAATGCTAAATTTGCACAGTTAAGAACAGTGAAAAAATAACGTCATGCTAGTGGAAAAGATTTTTGAACGTTATATTGAAGGAAGGAAAAAATGTGCAAGTCTCTACTATTAAAGAAAGTGTCTTTTAGTCAGATCAATATTTGCAGACTAGAATAAATTTTAAACATTTGCTTCACCTACTGCCTACAGTCATAACTGAAGTATAGGCATTCGCTTCAAAAATTCCCATGCATTGTAACTAAGCATTAAATGGCATACTCTGGGAAAAAGGCCAATAAAAGTTTTACTTCCCACACGAACAATTCTGGCATCCAGACTCTGAGGCAAATACAGTAAGATTATGAAATTCTTGTATAATTAATGAGATATTTCTCCTGGTCTCTCTCCACCAAAAGATGGAGGCACTGAAGAACAACTCAAGAAACAAAAGATATGAAGCAACGGGCAGTTTAGAAATCTCTACCAGTCTAGGAATGAATAGATCTTCTAATACCCTATGCTATTGATCATATGAAAAACAATGCATTATGTCAGGAAAAGTCATCTCAGAGTAAGCATGCCAGATATTTTGAAAAGACAGAAAAGTATATTACAAATGTTTTTGTCTGTAGTCTGCAAACTACATGAAAAACTGTGTTTTCATTACACAGTGCAAAACAACAACAACAAAAAATTACTAAAGCATACAGAGCAAATTTAGGTCACTGGGTATATTTACAGAAAACCCTGATTTAGAGTTACAATTAAACTAAAATTAATCAGGAAATCAATTTCCCACCTAGCAATATGTATCACAGTTTTGAGAAGATGCCCTCTATGTCTCATACTTAACAAAGAACTTTAACGTTGGCCTGAAGTTCAACACTGTAAGAAGTCCTTAAGCAAGAATCTGTATCAGCCATACACAAAATCATTCAGGTGGTCATCACAATGACAGCAGACTTTCTTGTGCCATGAAATTCATACAACTGTATTCAGATGCACGCACACATATATGCGTATATTAGTGGTAGTTATGTGGATTATACATAGATACACATGTATATACATATCCATATACCTGACTTCCATCAGGCCACTTCACTGGTGGCAGTGGGGAGAGGCTCCAGCAGTGCCACTGGGAGGTGGCCAGCAGGGCTGGCCTCCAGCCCTGGCAGCTGTTCCCAGCCAAATCTCTGCCACGAGTCCTGTCCTGAGCAGTGGCTGCGGCCATGTCACAGCCTGCCTGGGCTTGCACCGCCTACCCGCTGATCTTCACCGAGTTCTGTCCCCATCCCCAGGGAAGTGACCAATGCCAAGAGCTGGGGCTGCCCCGGTGACCCTGGCAGCCCAGCTCCTGGCTGAGGTGGTGGGACAGGCCCTGGCTGCCAGGCCCTGCGCTGACCCACTGGGGAAGCCCCAGCAATTCCTGGAGAAGTTAAAAATTCAACATATCCATTTAATAGATATAATTAGAAATATCCAGCTTCCTGAATGTCATTTTCCCCCATTCACACTATCAGTTTCACAGGTTGCCACAGCTCCTCAACAAATAGCTCAAAATAAACATAATTGTGGATGACACCAGGGCAATGGCAAAATCAGTGCTTGGAATCTGAGCCTCTGGGACACAAGCCTTTCTGTACTCTGCAATTATCAAAGGACCACAATGATGTTCTTTTTTGCCATAGCATCTACCAAGTTTCAAATCAAGCTTAAATACTCTCATTTAAACAAGGACATGGTATATCTAAACAAGTTTTATTACTGTCAACTGCAATGCGTGAGACTGGAGGTTAAACAAATATCATGCCTACCCTTTCCAAACAAAGAGGAAAATACTTACACTCAGTGGATATTAAATTCAGGCAGAAGAGTAGAAAAGGAAGTTGTAAGGGGAACAAAAGATTTGATTTCGAGGGGTGTTAACGAGATAGTTTTGGGATAGGTCCCATGCTCCTAATTTCAGCTTTTAAGGAATAACTGTCATGAGAAAAATAATTGTCAACATATGAAGTCCCAACTCACTAGCATTGTGTAAAAGGGAATGTACCGAATAAGGCTTCCTCTTTTTACTCTTCTACATATGTACAGTTTACTTTTTGTGTAGCTGTTCTCGTGTTTAGTAATTGAACATGTCTTCTTTAGACAAGCTGTGAATTAACAATGGGAAAGCCTTTCTGTTATATATGATTAATTTAGTTGCTCACACAATGAAGGTATTTCTTCCCTGACTCACATTGATGTAACTGATTCATACCAGTAGAATAAGCAAGAAGACGTGGTTTTATTTCATCTAACTCCACTTTTACAGTCCTTCAAGATAATTTGCATCTGCTACCTGTTTTACTTCATCAGAAAGTACCTCCAGAACCAACCAAACATTCTCCATCACATTATGTGTACGGTAAGTTCATAGTCAGCAGAATTTTTACTATTTATTTAATCACTGTAAAAGCAAAATAGTGCACTAAGATGACCACAACAGGAATTAGGGACCTCAGTTTAGGGGTTTCAGTAGCAAAACTCCAAGGTCAGATTCTAAAGAAGCATCTAATAGAGAAGCAAGATTTCATAAATCTTCTTGAAAGTGACTCAGTCTTCAGTGACATCTTCATGGTACCTCATGCTTTAGTAAAGACAGCCAAATGCTTTAGAGACACACTGCAAATCCTACCAGCTATAACGTTGATGGAGTAGTAGGGCTATCTTTAGAAAATCATGCTTTAGATTAGAATACATTCACCCATATTAAAAAAATAAAAAAATAAAAACCCCCACCTTAGCTCAATCTGCATTACATTCCGCTCCCTATCCTAATTAATTCATGGTAGTAAGTGGAAGAATTTGAGTTTATCTAAATTTCCATTTTTCTCTCTCAGTTCACTTTCAAGAAACCTATTGAACATTTCTGGTCATGATTCAAGAAGCTGTACAAAAAGAAAAAACACATTTTATGCACGATCTCATGCATAGCCAAAAGTTTGAGAAAGATGGCAGTTATGTTACGAACAATACTTTGCTTTGGTTAAAAAGCCTATACTTGAAATGCCACATCTTAAAATATATGTTTAACAGACAATGCACTAAGACTTTATTATACTATAATTAAACTAGTGCATACTGAGATTTTTGTTCTCACTCCAGTCATTTTTTAGCATGTTTTGTTATCCAGTAAAATCTCCATTATGTTTAAAACTGAACAGTCATTTCCTAGTTTCAGAGTCATAACAATGTGTTAGCAATGACTTTTTCAGTCTCTCCTGACTTCTTCAGGTCTTCTGGATTTAATGGTTACTCAAAGTCTCATACTGCAGTTTTTTCCATGAAATTTTAATTAACAAAATGCTGTCAGAATAAATATGGTATGTATGGAATGGTGAGTGCTGCGATTTACTCATTTGTCTGAACAAAATTAAACCCCTTGTAATGAAATTGAGTTGAGTCTTTATGGGTAAGGATCAGGGGGAAGGCTAACAAGGCAGATGTCATGGTGAGAGTCTGTTATAGACCACCCAACAAGGATCAAGAGGCAGATGAATATTCTATAAGCAGCTGGGAGAAGTCTCGCAATCACTACCACTTGTTCCTGTGGGCGGACTTCAGCTTACCAGATGTCTGATGGAAATACAATACAGAGGAGAAAGTCTAGGAGGTTCCTGGAAGATAACTTCCTGACGCAGCTGGTGAGTGAGTCAACTAGGGAAGATGCCCTGCTGGACCTGTTTTTTTGTGAACAGAGAAGGACTTGTGGGTGACGTGATGGTTGGAGGCCCTCTTGGGCATAGTGATCATAAAATGATAGAGTTTTCAATTCTTGGAGAAATAAGGAAGGGAGTTAGCAGCAGGGCACTGAGGGAGCACTTTCCATCATTTATCAGCAGACCTGGCTAACCGGGAGGTCCCAGTTGACTGCAGGTTAGCAAATGTGACAGCCATCTACAAGAAGGGCCAGAAGGAGGATCTGGGGAACTACAGGCCTGTCAGTCCAACTTCAGTGCTGGAGAAGGTTATGAAGCAGATCATCTTGAGCACCATCACACAGCTCATACAGCACAATCAAGTGATCAGGCCCAGTCAGCATGGGTTTATGAAGGGCAGGTCCTGCTTGACTAACCTGATCTCCTTCTATAACAAGATGACCTGCTCAGTGGATACGGGAAATGCTGTGGATGTTGTCTACTTGGACTTTAGTAAAGCTTTTGTCACTGTTCCCCACAGCATTCTCCTGGAGAAACTGGCTGCTTGTGGTTTGGATGGCCATTATCTTCACTGGATTGAAAAAATGGCTGTATGGCTGGGCCCAAAGAGTGGCAGTGAATGGATTTAAATCCAGTTTGTGGCTGGTCACAAGTGATGTTCCCCCAGGGCTCAGTACTGGCGCCTGTTCCCTTTAATGTGTTTATCAACGATCTGGACAAGGGGATCAAGTGGATCCTCAGTAAGTTTTCAGACAACACCATATTAGGTGGGAGTGTTGATCTGCTTGAAGGTAGGAAGACTCTACAGTGGGATCTGGACAGGCTGGATCAATGGGCTGAGGTCAATTGTATAAGGTTGAACAAGGCCAAGTGCTGGGTCCTGCACTTGGGTCACAACAACCCCATGCAACACTACAGGCTTGGGGAAGAGTGGCTGGAGAGCTGCCCAGCGCAAAAGGACTTGGGGATGTTGGTTGACAGCTGGCTGAATAGGAGCTGGCAGTGTGCCCAGGTGACCAAGAAGGCCAATAGCATCCTGGCTTGTATCAAAAGTAATGTGGCCAGCAGGATGAGGGAAGTGATTGTCCCCTTGTACTTGGTACTGGAGAGGCCTCATCCCAAATACTTTGTTCAGTTTTGGGCCCCTCACTGCAAGAAAGACACTGAGGTGCTGGAGTGTGTCCAGAGAAGGGCAACAAAGCTGGTAAGGGATCTAGAGCACAAGCCTCATGAGGAGCGGCTGAGGGAGCTGGGATTGTTTAGCCTGGAGAAAAGTAGGCTGAGGGGAGACCTTCTCACTCTCTACAACTACCTGAAAGGAGGTTGTAGCAAGGGGGAGGCGTCGGTCTCTTCTCCCAAGTGATAGGTGATAACACAAGAGGAAATGACCTCAAGTCGCACCAGGGGAGGTTTAGATTGGATATTGAGAAAAATTTCTTCACCAAAAGGGTCATCAAGCATTGGAACAGGCTGCCCAGGGAAGTGGTTGAGCCACCATCCCTGGAGGTATTTAAAAGACTTGCTTAGGGACATAGTGGTGGACTTGATAGCGCTAGGTAAATGGTCTTTTCCAACCAAAATGATTCTCTGATTCTATGACTAAGCTATTTTGGGAGTATTGCCTGAAAAAAACCCCTGTCATGTTAACGTGTTATTTTCCCCCAAACAAACCTAAAAAGAAACATTTTTGTGCCTTCCAAAGTGCATTAGTAAAGAGGTCAAAAGAAAAATAACTTGCAAATGCCCATGTTTTTGTGTATCACAGGTTTTAGCTGTCCACCTAAGAAGAATGCAAGTTGCAGGTCGAATCACAGCATATTGTTTCTATGAAGTAGTTCTCTAACTGTCAAATCATATACACACGTATTTAACATCCAAACATGAATCAGGGAAAAAGCTGCACTTGCAAGCAGAGGATGTATTCATGGAGGATTAAAATAAAATTGTGATCTAAAAGAATACTTGTGTACACAGGAAGCAATGCTTTTGACACTTCTGTCATGATCATATAGTTTTGACAGAATACTATTTCACTTAATAATCTTGAAACATCCCTCTATCCTCAGTAAATTATAAAATTGCTGTGATTATGATTACTTGACAGAATTAAATTTAAATATTTCTTCACAAGATCTCTTACACCTCTGCACATGCACGGATGCACACACACACACGTGTCTTACCAATTGCAGCTAAAAGTTATCCAAACTGGGACAGATTTTCTTTGCCTTTGTCACTGAAGTTTGCTAATCTGACAGCTATTGACTAATTCCTTCCCTCTGAAGATATTTAGTCAATGCTGAATGACACCAAAGAATGGCCATATCTGTTAACAAAATTTAACAGTTAAAAGCCTATGTTAGTCAAAACCAGAATTCCACTATTTTTATGTAAATGTGACTTGCTCCTAATCACTATTTTACTGAAGTTACTTCAGCAATAAAAGAAGCTGATGTGAGGCACGCAGGCATGTACATGAAAAGAGAAATGTAGTGGACAACACTGAACTGCTTTTAAAGTGTAAAGTTTTAAAGGAGCATAATAAAGACAGAATGTACTATAAACCTTGTTGTCTCAATACAGAGATTTTTTTTTCTCTGTTTCTTCTTTTTTCCTCCCCCCTCCATTTAGAATATCTGTTTGAAGCAGGAAGTTTATGGTTTCTTTCTGAGCAGGCAAAGTTTTTATTTTCTAGTCTAATGCCTCTGAACATAGTTTCCACTTGACAAAGTATGTCTGCTCTGGAAAAAAACACTCCTGTCCAAATGTCTGCTGGCTTGCAGACTCTTTTGGACACGTTGAAGGAATCCCAATGAGAAATATGGCAATATCGAAGTACTGAAGCTGCAGTCTTCCTTAAAATAACTGAATGGTTCTATCACACTAAGCACTAATTGAGTAAATACCAGTATGTCTGAAACAAAAGCTAGAAACCCATAACAGTTTGTAAATACTTGACTATTGGACTTACAAATTTTTATTTGCAAAGATTTTGAAAAAAAATGGGAACAGAACTACTCATTAACAATCACAAAAAGTGAAGTTTGAGACAATTCCTACCTTTGTTTTTGTAAAGAAATAAAATTTTGTCTGACAGCACCATATTAAATGATTGATTAAAGGCAATCATTTACATTCCTTTTATATTTTCCCCTTGCTTACCAGACTTTGATCAAAAATGTTACTTTTCATCTTGATAAGTTGGAATGCTTTTATATATTCACACTCTCAAAAAGAAAATGCATATGCATACACATATTGAAAATCAACCAAGTTAAAGAGGGAAAGTTGGGTGCCATGTGACCTGCAACCTGCTATTTTCATTTCTTTTCCTCTACTTTCATTTCTTCTTCCAACAAACCAGGCAATGGGTAGTAAACTTTAGAAATGAGACATCCTTAGAAGAATTTATCAAAAAGATGTTCTTGGAGCCCTGACCTTTTTTTTATGTCAGATTACTCAGAGTCCATGGACTTTGGCCTTGAATTTTTAACAGCATGCATCAAATTTCTTCTGTGAGACTTCAACTTAGACTATGCGTATCCCTCAAGTGGTATGGGGTGCAAATTACTTGAGTTCCTCAGAAGAGCACGCTACAACTCACTTTAGATTAACTTTCTGTTAATCTTCTGTTAAGGTCTCAAAAGAGAGAGAGCAAATAACATTGCTTAGGAGGAAATGTTTCACTTTGCAAAATTGGCATACCCACTGCTGTGCCATCATCATAACACTGTATGACCCTTTCAAGTGAATAACACAGACACATTTCTTAAAAGCTTTTAAGACTGACTTTTACAACCTCTGATCATACAAGTCAAACATACTACATTTCCAAACGTGACAGAAGTATCTGTAGCTCTATGAAAATAAGGTTCCAATTCCTAGGAATTTCTTTAGGATTTGTACCAATCAAAGAATATAATTTTCATTCAAAACACGCTTTTAATATTTGCCTAGAGCACTGCTCTCCTGACAAGTCTAAAAACGAAAACAACATATTCTTTACTCCAGCTCATCCTCTCCCTTTTATGAAAGGAAAACTTTTTGGGCCAATTACTTTCTTGCAGGATAATTCGCAGATATTCTAAGCCTGCTGGAATAACAGCAAATAATTACATGCAGGTTCCCAAAAAACCACATTTTCCCCAGCAATACATTTCAGCATAGTGATTAAAATGAGGGGAAGAAACCACGTCCTGTAAACTCCTACAAGTTGATATATCACAAAAAAGCAGACATGCTGGATTTACAGGTTTGGATGACTATGTATAAAACCATGTAATTGTCAAATACAAGAGGAGCATAACTGACCAAATATGTCAAGTTAGTCCTGACGATTACACTTTTTAAAGGCAATTCTTCTATCTCACATGGCCAAGAACAAAATATTATTAAGATCAAGATTTTTCCATGGAGATACATAAAAAGATAAATAAAATAGGGACATATATAGTTTTAAACTAATATATTAACTCCTAATTCTGATTTAATTTAAAATGCCCTATCCATTGAAAAATATTTACATATTTAACCCATTGATTAAGCTTAAAACTCATAAAAAATAATTAGTTCTGAAAAGAAAAATTGGGAAATTTGCCTTAGTTTCAGAGACTCCATACTGGTTCCACAGTAACTCCTAAGTAATCTATAGTGTTCAACAGCATGCAGTAGAATTATGAGGTATTCAACAGTATTTCTGGGTGAAGACACTTTTTGGAACATTTACATCTGTTCCACAGCACATCATGCAGTCATTGCAGAACTAAGTTATCATCAGACACCACTACACTTATACCTTACTTTTACTTTACACAGATGAAGAACTTCAGGAGACAGGAAGTGATGAAGGATCAGACACGTTGGACCCAATTATGTATTGTTATATAATAATTTCTCCACGGTTCAGGAAATACAGCATATATTTAAATTAGGTCAGATACTATGGAGGAATATTCCAAGCATAAAAAGGTTATCCTCAACAGAATTACAGCTACATCTTTGCCCATTTTTTCAATCTTACCTCAATGGGAACAGAGGTAAAGGCAAGCATGGCCAGAAAACTGTCAAATTCTGACTTTTCTTACTTATTTCACAGCAGATACATCCAAGTTACAAATAAAAAATTATGTGACTTTTACTTTGTGTAGGTTACCACCAGATGATCTTAACTTGAAGAAGCTGAAAGATTTCTGGGTAATAATAAAAGTACAATTTATATGCAAGACTGCTAGTTTCAAAAGCAGCAGGGAATAGGTATAGAGCTGGAAGTTATTGTGATGCACTAGTTTACATCAGCTATAGCAAAAAAGAAAAAAAGAAAGTAAATCAGAATTGGGTGTAAGACACCAATATAAAAAGCTTGTTCCAAGTCATTTCTGTTACAGGATATTGACCTTTAAGAAGGCTATCATTTCAAATTACTCCATTTTCTCATTCACTACAGCTGTTTGTGATTATGTTCACTGCATATAATGAGAAGTACTAATGATGAACAACGCATACTGAACACAGCAGAATGTATTTGTGTGATAGGGAAGAAGACAGTTAAGTAGTCTTATCAAGTTAAGCTTGATAAGTTTAATAAATATGGTTAGAACATTTTAAATATGATACAACAGTCTATTTCAAGAATACACGCACATGCAGCGGTTCCAATAGTATGTATCTTTAAATTATGGTTAAAAAATACATTTGATTCGAATGGGTAGAAGAGTAAAAACCGAATTAAATACAAAAAAGCATGAATTAAGTATAAAACAAACCTCTGGGGTTTTACTCAACACCAAGAAGAAAAGGTAGAATGAGAAGTTAGTGTCATGAGACAGCAGCATCATGAGCTACATCCCATGATGATATGACAAGACACGATATGACATGGCCACTTTCTTAAAATCATTATTTTATTGTTGATTCTCCTGAATGTGTTTCCAATAAATCTGTTGTGGTCTGGGCCAGACTGGCTACTGAAATAACAACAGATGCTCTCCTTCACCTCTCCCTTCATGAAGGGCGAGCATCTCCCTTCAGCAAGAGGAGGAAGAGAGATACTCGTGAGTTTAAAGAAACTAAACTACTTTAATGAAATATTAATAACAATAAAAAAGAAAATAATGAAATATATACAATATATACAAATCCGTATCAAGCTCCCAGGATGACAGCCACATCACTGGCAGGCACTGGGGAAGTCCCAGACTGAACTCAGCGATGGACGGGAACTTGATTCCGGATCTGGATTCAGGAACACATGGATTGGCATCAAAGGCTGATGAACAGACAAGAGCCCTCCTTGGATGCCGGCCACTGAAGAAAAGAGGGCTGACCCTTTGATCCCTCAGCTTTTATACTGAGCATGATGCAGATGGGATGCAATACCCCATTGGTCAGTTTTGGGTCACCTGTTCTCTCCGCCCCTCCCCGCAGGTGCAACCCCTCTACACTCCTCTACTTTCAACCCTCCAATAGGGCAAATAACAAAGCTGGCTGACCTTGGTTGGTAGAGCAATAAGTATAGCAAGAGCCTCTTTGCATACCATTCCTTGACATAAATTATAATCAGGTCTTATCACTCTGGAAGCAGACACTGTCTTAAAAATACACCATTAATTTCAGAGAGTTTCAGAGAGTTAGAAGAGGCTTAGCTGTGAAGTAAAATTACTGAAAAGAAAGTTTGTTATGTTTTACCTCAAACCAAGACTAACATAATATAATATATAGCAGGTGCAATTCAAAAGGGAAACAATCTGAGGATAAGGCAAAAGTAATTCCTAATAAGATAATTTCAACTGCATTAAAGTGCCGAAAACAACATGAAGATTTTCTGTTAAACAGATGAAGACATCTCTAAAATTCTGTGTGAGCTGACAGTTTGTCCTTTAGGCCAGGTAGACTCACATTCTCAGATAGTGTATCTCACACATGGATGCTATTCAATAAGGCTTTGAATTTTGTTTACAGTGTTATTTAATAAAGCTTTGAATTTCGTTTACTTTGTTGATCATATTTACTAAATAAACAATACCAGAGTGTAAAATATACATGTTTTCTCTTTGTGGAATTATGAAGTCAGAATAAAAATTGTACCCTTTTCAATGCCCCACAGTACCTATGAGTATGATGTGTAACACCTAAAAATTTCTGGTGTGTTTTTTTTTTTTCTTCCGTCTCACTCAAGTGGCAACAAAATCTTTACTATCCAAAGAAGAACTATATTAGCAGCCTGAGAAGTAATTAGCAAAGCTGAGAAGTAATGCAGTTTCACTTTATTACAATCCATTCCTGAAAGTTAATTCAAAACAAAAACACTAGGAATTAAGGTTCTGCTCTTTCCCACTTTAGAGAGCATAATATATACTTTCAGCAAAACTTCATAACACATCAACAGGTAAATTAGAAACTTGTAAATGAGATTAAAGCCCCTAAGGAGTTGATGCCTTCTCCACAGCACCATCTGTAAATTCATGTATTCAACCTATGTTCAGCTTTACTTAATAGAGAGGTTCAGTTCAAGTTCATTCTCTCTCATCCGACAGGCATCACTTACACTTTCTTTTGAACATCTCAGACTTTAATAAGTGGAAATTAATAAGTCTATTTGATTCAAAGTTTAAACTTTTTATTACCTTTTGTCCTAACTCTAGGGGCAAAGTTATTAATGTTAGAGTAATTGAAGTTTAAATTTTGTGAAAAGGTAAAGGGTAAAAAGAAGAAATGTTTTACTCATATTTTCATATATGAAAACAGTTCCATTTTCCAACCACTGAAAAATAAATTATTTTTTCCCTTAGTATGTTAATAAAAATTCCCCTTCTAAGAAAATATATTAATTAGAATTCAAATTAGGCTATCCTATGCCTTATCAATTACACATATTAATGTCTTCTTTTCTGGAAAAGGTTTTGGTATTATTGGATAACTTCGTAGCTCCCCTTTGTAATGATTATTTATTTACATAGCTGTAAAAACAGTAGTGCTGGAAGAGGCCCCAAGATTCAATTAGTCCACCCCTTTTCTAAGGGAATGTTTTACTACTATTTCTGTCATTCCTGGCAGACAACTATTTCGTTCATTTTTTAAAAACCCTTGCATTGGAGGACAACCCCTTTTACAATCCATTCCAGTGCAATCCTGTTCATAAATGGGAAGCTTTCTGAATGGCAAACCTGAGTCTTCCTTCCTGCAGTTTAAGCCCATTGGTTCATGCGTTATTCTTTGTGGACATGGAAAACAGGCTATACCTCATGCCTGTTTGCAGGTCTGCTAGATATTAAATGACTGCTTTCTTCCTCTTGGGAGCCATAATTACATTATTCTTCATCAGTCATACTTCCTGGGCCTTGCATAATTTTCCTGTTTCCTGAACTCCTGATAAATAGCGTTAACTTCTAAGATGCAACATGTCAAACTAGTTGTAATACTCTTACATTTGTATATAAACATGCATTTAAATACCTTTATAAGGCTTCTGTGTATTTAAGTCAGTTCAAATTTCTTGTTGATGCTAATGCTAAGCCTCCAAAGGATCAGAGGTGACCTCCACTTGGATAATCTTGGAAAAAAATTGAATGCTCACATAGGCTATCAAAGCATTTAAGTGAATAGTTTGTTTTTTTCTTTTCTCCCTTTTTCTCCTCCAGCATGAGCTTCAGAAAAAATAGGGGATGATGCAAGAGGTATAAGAAAACCCCCAAACTCAGAAACTAACCGATCAAAGGGATCAAGATGTAGCAATTAATTTTTCAGTGTATCAATGTAGTTACAGTGAAAAATATATGACATTCCACAAAAACACATTAGAAAAAATTCTTTAGGTTATTTGTGTTTATCACTACACTTTTTTCTACATATATGTAAATGCTACATGTGTTCCCAAGTATAGATTTTTCATGGTTAAATTGGGACTTAAAATAACTACACAGAAACCAAATGTAACATTTGGGAGACCATTTTATGGAAGACCACCCTCACTAAATGGGGCACAAACTGCAAAAAGGTGAAAGACACAATACTTAAATCTAGATTTAGAAATAAATCCAATTCATTCAAAGTATTGGCAAGTTGCAGTGTGTCTCATAAAAAAGGCAGATTGTTACCTCTGAGAGCTTGAATCTCAACTGAAATTTTACCTCGCAAAGGTAAAATTCTGTAGCTTCAATATGCCGTTTCATGACTTTTTCCCATCACAGTATTTTAGTCTGTAAACTATTAAAAAACAGAAGTTGTTTTAAAGAAAGAGCGTTTTCCAGCAGGAAATGAGGCAGTACACTGGAATTAAGTTTCGGAACTTCAGCTTGATACCTAAAATATAGAGATACTATAAAAAGAATAGAGGGCAACTTTTGACTTAAGATAAAATGAGAGAGAGTCTTTAGTGATTAGAATGAACCAGATGGAAACACCTGTAAGAAACTGGCAGTCTTTGCAGTTGTTAGAGTGCATAAACACACTCTTGCTAGAAGCACCAAGAGGCACAAACCACCTTTTGTTCATTATATTAACAAAGGACAGGAAATGAATGACAGCTTTTGCAATCCTGAATTTTCTGCAATGGAGGTGAAAGAATAGGCAAAAATGAAGAATGTGTCACATTGTAAACTTAATAATGGTTGCCCTAGTACATGAGTGGAAAGAGCAAGTCTTCTGCAATATATTACATTCAGATGAAGGAGGATTGCAATTAAAAGCAAAATGTACCAGTAAAACTGGTATTAGAATGCCTGAAAATATAAGGAATAATAGGGTCAAGCTATCATATTGTTGACTCCTCTGTGACTTGCCTAATTTACAACATTCACCCTTCATTACCATACAAAACTCTACAGTAACATGTTTTTAAAGTGTACTAGCTGATTTTCAATTTTTTTATTAATGTTTTCTGTCCAAACTTTTCTAAGACTTATTGCCCAATAATTTTCAGAACTCTGAAAGTTAATAAAATAAGTAGTGTCACGAAATAAAACATCAGGGCAGCAAAAAGACTGAGGAATTGGTGCCTGTCGTATGCTCCATAATAATATAGTTAAAATCATTATATACACACCTTCTACCCCTTTTCTTGGTATTACCCTCATGCTTTCCCTGCTCACCTGGGTCCTAGGGTCAGTGGTTTGCACTCACTGGGGACAGGTGTGAGGGTTCTTGTCAGAAATTTTCTGGCTCTGCACTTTTTCATAAGGAGAAACAATGTTGATGGTTGTTTCTTCTTCCCCACTACTAACATCGATGGTTTCTTCTTCCACACTTCCTGCCCTGCTACTTCTTCCTAGGATACCAAACTTTACCATCTCACTCTCACTGTAGACGAGGCTGCCTCAAACTTTCACATCTCTGACCAATTGGTTTATAAGTATTAGTAGTAGTCTCCTACAACTGGTATGCACTGCTTCCTTCTAATGGTCCTACGTATCTCAGACACAGCCTCCAGAGATGCTCCATTTCATGGCACTCCAAGTTCCTCACCAGCTACAATGGCAGTGAATCCATTCTACAATTGCAAGTCATGCAGTAGGGCAAGAGCATTCCTCCTGGTACAAGAAGTCACTAGCTTCCAGCCTTAATCTTGATGACAGTTTCCATTTTCCAACTTCTGAACATTCTCCTGCAACAGTTGCTGGTTCTTGAAGCTGCACAGTCTTAGTGAAGATACAGTTGATCTTTCTCATCCTCTCTGATGCTGTACAGTATGCTGAGCTCCCCCCGCCCCAGCTCTTTCACTACGGATCCTCAAAAACTTCATACCTCCTGCAGACTAGAAGACCACATGTCATAGAATCATAGAATCTTCATGGTTGGAAAGGACCTTTGAGATCATTGAGTTCAACCATACACACACACAAAAAACCAAACCAAAACAAAACAAACCCCTACAATCTCTGTCACTAGAGCATGCTTTTTTTTAAATTTTTTTTTTTTTTTTTTTTTTAGATTTGGCACTTCAGGGCATGCTCTGAAGCATCCCAGCATCAGTAAGAAGCCTCAGGCAATCCCTACAGCCTGAGGCTTGCAGAGCTGCATCCTCCTTCTGAAGCTCTGCCTGGGTCCCAAAGTCCAACTGAAAGGGTTACTCCAGCAGTGCCTGTTGACTGTGCCATATGATCACTATATCTAAGGATGTGTATGTTGGACAGAAAAAAATTACCAGCCCTCCCTCCTCCTCTCACTCTTCTGCACAAACTGCTGTACTTTAGAAGCTGTGCTCTGGACCTGACTCTTATACAGGCCTCTGCCTAGCATGGGATAAAAGGTGCTTGACCCTAATCATGGGTCAGCTAGAACAAAAGCTGCAGACAAAATTTGACCAAGGACAGCTGAAAAAATTTGTTAGAAGCTGCCAGAGCTACCCTTACCTCATCTTCAGCCTTACTTAGAACCATAGAATCATTTAGCTTTGAAAATACCCTTAAGATCAAGTCCAACTGTAAACCTAACACTACCAAATCCACCACTAAACTATGTCCCTAAAACCCACATCTACACATCTGTTAAATACCTGCAGGACGGTGACTCAACCACTTCCCTGGGCAGCCTGTTCCAATGTTTGATAACCCTTTCAGTGAAGAATTTTTTCCTAATATCCAATCTAAACCTCCCCTGGTGCAACTTGAGGCCATTTCCTCCTGTCCTGTCACTTGTTACCTGGGAGAAGAGACCGACCCCCACCTCACTACAGCCTCCTTTCAGGTAGTTGTAGAGAGTGATAAGATCTCCCCTCAGCCTCCTTTTCTCAAGGCTAAACAACCCCAGGTCCCTCAGCCACTCCTCAGCAGGAGAGGCAGCAGGAACCCTAGGATTCTTCCAAGGGTTCCCAGGAGTTCCCAGATCCCAGAAAAAGTACCCAGAAGCTCAAAATGATCTCAAGAAGATCCTAGAGTCTGCTGTGCAAATTGGTGCATCAGCTGGGTGTCTCTGTCATCTGCTCTGTGACCAAAGTAGGCACTGTCAGCGGAGCCTGCCATGCTGACTGTATAAGACATCCTGTGCATCATTTCCAATATTGAAAGCATTATCTCTCTTCTCTAGTACAGGTTAAAAATATAT
Source organism: Larus michahellis (assembly GCF_964199755.1). Classification (NCBI taxonomy): domain Eukaryota; kingdom Metazoa; phylum Chordata; class Aves; order Charadriiformes; family Laridae; genus Larus; species Larus michahellis. Next base: position 84,047,164 of record NC_133897.1, read on the forward strand.
ATTGCTTCTACGTATGGTAAAGGAACATTCATACTTCTATGAAAAAGAAAAAGATGAAAAACCTAAAATATATTTGTACTGTGAAAGACGTAGACACAAGATGGAGGGAAAGAGCACAAACGGAAAAGGAATTAATTCTCTTTCAAGAACACTTTACTGAGAACCTCAGTTTGAGAAAAACAGGTAGTTCTATTGCAGCTTTTTGTAGGACGGTTTGCTGAGAAATACCTCTTTAGATTGTGCACTGCAAAGACTGGCAAGCAAAACGATCACAGTCCTTCCCAATAATTGAGACATGACTTAACATTCTCAAGAAACTTCCTCATATTTATATCTCTGTGCACCTTGATACACACTTACATAACTGCCTTTAAAAAAAAGGCTTTAAGCCACTGTATGCCTCAACTTTACATAAATGTAGGAAGTAAGAATTTCCCACAAGAAAGATGTAATTGTGGCAATAGCGACTGTAAGGATGCTCAACAACAATATCCGTTAACATAGAAAGCTGAAATACTTCAGTGTCAAGATGACCAACTTGCCTAAAAATAGCTATGGTACAACTATTGTTCCAGAGCTGGTCTACCTGTTGTACAGAATATGCTGGTGTGCAAACCCCAATTATTGCCCAATTATTTAATGAAGATACAAAGTGACATCTTAAAACATTCTTTTTTTTCTCATATATCACATTGTAGAAGGGGAATAACATAATACACATTTAAAATAAAGCCACATAAAAGTGTGCAATTTAATATACTAAATGCAAGAAAGCATCCATTACCTGAAATTGGATGGAGCCCAACAGTATTTTATTTTTCAATCCTACAAAACTCAAAATTATTCTATTTCAAAAACCTAGTAAAACCAGCAAATGAGAAAAACAAGCCTTTGGGTAGGACAAGAGCAAAAAGGATGATTACTTAATAACCATCTCCAGTTCATTTTTTTTTAAATTAATTTAGTGCTGTTAATGATTCTGAAAAAGAACAAGACCAAAAGAAATACTGCAGTTTAATCAGTTCTGAACTGTTTATACACCTACAAATTGTGTTGTGGTAACACATGGCAATGCATTTTCTGAATTTCCCAGGAAGTCTAATTTAGAAGGTTCATTCTATCAACCATACCACGCAGCACTTACTTAAACATCGAGTGGATGGAAAATGAAGCAACACCTAGGCCTCAGTGTTAGGAGAAAAGACTTCAGTTACAGAACATTTACAACATTTTTCAAAACCAGGTCTCCATTTAGATTTTCACTGTACCAGAAATCAGCATTTCAAGCATACCAAGTTTGACATGTTTTATTTAGTATCACCAGAATAGTATCAAAGACAGAAACATTAAGGTTTGGCTAAATATTCAGAATTGGGATGTCTATCTCAACCTATGGCAGCCTTCAGGGTCTTGCTATTTTTTTGTTCCTCCCAAATGTATTTCCTTTACCATAACTCAATATCTCTGCATATAGTTAAATATATTTTTTTCTTTGAGACAAAAATAGAGTAGGAATGTAAAAATAGAATAATTTCTTCTTTCAAGAAACAATTTTTGTCTGCTTCTGTTCAGAGGACGGCAAAAATTCAGTCTTATCACCACTCTCAGATGGAAGATGAAACTTCTTCTAAACAATTGTTCACTGTCTACCTTCTGCCTCCATGGTTGCCTTTTTCCTGTCTATTGATACTAAAATCTTATGCCTTGCATCTGGCACACATTTTACCCCCTTTTTTCCTACCCCTGCTCTCAACTCCAAGAAACTCAATGCCAAAATACTTTTTTCCTCCCACTTTCATTTCTGCAACCTGTTAGCAATTTTTGTTCCTGCAATAAGGGGCTCAAGGAATGGTCCAATTTGTAGCTGCAGAAGATGCGATCTAAGGAGCAGTACAAAGTTACAGCAGTTGATAGATATGTCTCTTCTGTTTTTATTTTCTGTATCTCATTTTAGACATTGATGATGGAAATGAGAAAAAGATATCAAGCAATGATAGGAAACCGCCTCCTGTAGCACTGCATAACAACACAAGATGAAAAAGGCTTACCAAGTAGTCTGCCAGGAGCTGGCATGGAATTGACATTAAAAACTTATGATGCTCCTAGACATCTGACAGGTCTTCCCCGTCCTCAAAGCTATTGGCAGTTGTGTTACATACCTGAAATGAGATTGCAACAATTTCATAAGAAATTCAGTACAGGTAATCACATTAGCACCCAAACCTCCTTCCTTTTTGATTGTAACACAGTTCTAGCCATTGCTTGCCCACTCCTTGCTTCAACAGAAGTGAGGCCAGATCTTCAGAATCTACCACTATGAAACACTATCAGTAAGATGATAATCTCTAAAACAGATTTGAAGCTTTGCCTGTCTTTGAGATCATACTACTGTTGCGGTTTGAGCCAAGTTGGCCAATGACAGGATGACAGATGCTCTCCCCCACCTCTGGCTCCAAGGAGAGGAAGAAGAGAGAGAGTTATGAGTTTAGAAAGAATTAAACCACTTTAATGAAGTATTAATAAAATAAAAAGGAAATAATCAAATAGATACAACATATGCAAAACCATATTAAGCTCCCAGGGAGATGTCACCAGGAGGCATTGGGAAAGTTCCAGACTGGATTCAGTGACAAATGGGAACTGGATTCCAGAACACAATGATGGGGATCAAAGGTAGATGAACTGACAGGGTCCTCCTCAAACATGAATCACTGAAGAAAGAGAGCCACAGAAGAAACCAAGCCATTGAAGAAGCCAAGCCATTAAAGAAGAGCCCAACCCTTTGATCCCTCAGCTTTTGTACTGAGCATGGCAGATGGGATGGAAGACCCTATTAGTCAGTTTGGGTCACCTGACCTGTCCACTCCTCACCACAGGTGGGATGCCTCCACCAGTAAACAGCTGAGTCAGCTGACCCTGGCTGCCACAGTAACAAGAGCAGGAGCCTCTCTCACTGAACAGAAAGTTGGCTTTGCTGCACCCCAGACCAGGGCAATTACTTACAGCACAATGTTGCTATATTAAAAGGAACTACAACAGTATATTCAACATCAGAATGGCTTAAGTTAAATTGAGTTCAAACATAAATACATTTTCTTGGGATGCGAACGCTTTTTCTCACCACAGACAGAGGAAACGTGGCTAAGTTTATTCACAACGTCAGACACTAAAAAATCTGAAGAGAATAAACAAAGCCACAAGAAGCAAATAACAGCATTTCTAAGCAGAGATTTTAGGGTAAGTGACTTCCAAGAGTTCTGAATTCATACCAATGAAGCTATCACTCCACAATATATTTATAATCCATAAATTATTTTTTTAATCACTTCATAGAATCCATACCTACTTCAGAAGACATGGTGTAACATTCCATAGGAGAATACAAAACTTAAATTAGTGTGCGGAAATATTAAAAGTTTTCTCCTCCTCATAACTAAACCAGTTTAATCTGCTTGATCTATAGATTTGTAGTCTTTCTCACAGTGAAATCACACCCGTGGAATAACTGAATATACATACGGGAAAACATGTTGCTCAGTCTTATATGAAAATCATATTGGAGTTTCAGAAAATTATTATACAACAGGTACAACCATTAAGTGAAATTAAAGCTGTTCTAGAAATCTGTGTAACATACATTGAGTGTGCAAAGGAAAAAAAAATAGATAATCCAGACAATTCATAAAATTTATTATCCTTGCTAGGGAAACCATTTTGAATTTATCAACTCAGAGTAATCTCATTGAAAGAAGGGCAGGAGTAAAACAGTATGGGTCACAGATTGTCTGATGTACCACCTGCCACAGAATACATACACACGAAATAGATAAAAAAGATGAACATCAGTAAACCCACATCTAAAGGTAACGCTAAAAAAAAAATACTAAATATTTCTCTTGCAGTGCTTGTAAATAAAACTTTCAGAGCTGCTCCTTTAGGAAATTTAAAGAAAGTAAGTTACGTCAGTAAAAATATCATGCCCGTGTCTGCCATGTCATGTTACTGTAACCATACTATAAATCAATTTAGTGCAAGCTAAGCTCTCAAGCAAGCCTTTCCCACCTCTTCTTTCTCTTGCAACAGAATTAGGAAATAACACACATCTTGATTATGATTGTCTTTACATGACTGTAAGTCAGGAGCCATTGAAATCAACATATATACTTCTGATTTATAAATATAAACTGTGCATGGCATACAATACTTCTAACTGAGGTCTATACTTTATTATTATTATACTAAGGGGTAAAAATCAATTGATTAAACTTTTTGGCTATAAAATATAGCTAACCTTACACAATGTTTTTTCTCCTCAGCTTATCTTAGCCTATGCAATTAAAAATATATATATTTTCACAGTAGCAAATTTAAAACTGTGAGACCTGAAATGGATTATTTTCTTTGAGAAGAGGAAAATGAGTGTAAGCCAATACAAGAATAATTACACTAATCTGATTTTACTTAAAGAAAAGGAAAAAAAGAAGAACTTTTGATTTTTGTGGTGAACTTATGGTTCACATAATGACATGATTTTTGTGGTGAACTTATGGTTCACATAATGACATGAATATATACTCAGTGCAGTGAGAGTAATCACAACGTTCACCCACAGGAGCAAATATTTCCACGATTCACAAACCAGAGCAAGGGTGAAAGCAGACTATGTGCTCAATCCTTCACTAACCTTTCCTTACTAAACAAAGCAGCCCAAATGTTGCCCTTGCTGACAAGAACTCCATCAGAGGTGAAATTTTATATGGAAAATGTGGGAGGCAATGTCCGCATCAGCTTTCCTAAAATCATGGAGATGGCACCAGAGACAATCTCTCCTTTAGTGAGTATGAGTGACAGAGCCAGACGAAGCTTTTTTGTGCAGCACGCACCTGAATCCCTTGATCTGAATGTATAGCAACAATTAAAAGAAATCTAAAAAAAAACATTACTTGAACCTTAGTCATACCAAAAATTAATGGATGTCGGGAAGAGATACTTGCATGGTGGAAAAGGAGCGACTCTTTGGCAGAAGAACTTCTGTTCAAGAGTCCTACTTCTCACTGAATTGTCTCCAATAGAAGGATAAAACGGAATAAACTTGTGCCAGAGTTTAATTTCTTCTCACCATCACTGGAGCTAAAGGTGACTGTGTTGAGTTAGGCCTGACACCAAGAAGAAACATTACAGAAGTGAAAAGTACAGTTATTCAATGAGAAGCTAGACAACTCGTATGTTTCATATGACCCTGAAAGTGACCACTGAGATGTATTGCAATGGCAAAGCTATGTAACAGCTGAAAGCTACTGGGAGGCAGCTCTTTGTTTAGAAGCCTGGGAGACTTCAGTGAACACGGATTTATATCCACATACTTGTTTTTCTGTTTCAGTCACCATGGAGTAGGAGATCCTATAAAATAAGAGAACTGTTAAACATCAGAATAATGATGTAGGTACTTATTTATCTGAACTCATCTTGATGGCATTCCTGTGTATAATCTGTTCTTTGTCTTTAATGAAATTTATTGTCTTCTATAAAAGCACTCAGTACTTCTGAGAAGGAATAATTTATCAAAAGCAGTTAGAAAATGTGTGTTAATATCAAGTTTCTGATTGAGAGCTTGAGCTGAGGTTCTTTGGTCATTTTAAAGCATACATCCAAAACATATTTTAGTCTGATCCTAAAACCACGAAAACCAATTTGTGCCTTTCATTTAAAAAAAACCTTCATGTTTTAATGCACTTCAGTTTTCAAAGATAATACACACCAGCACCACTATCATCATGCGGATAATCCTCTTTTCCTACTATTAGAACTGGAAAAGCAAAGGAAGCAGTTTAATATGGAATTAGACTAGAAAGTAGATTTTTATTCCACATTCACCAATCTTCCACATGAAGACTAAAACTTTTGTTTCACTTTCATTTGAAAAATAATTTTTTGGTGCCAAAAATCCAGTTAGGTGAAAAATAGTCTATTACCTTCATTTTCCTAGTTTAATAAAGGATTTTTTTTTTTTTATCTGATTGTCCTAGTTATCTGCTATCAAAAATGACATGATACAATGACACCATTCTGGTACCGTCAAGTACAGCAATAAAGGTATTGCAATAAAGCTTATGTTAGAGAAATCTGCGTTAGAGAGAACCACGTTTTTGGCAAGACCTTTGTTTCTTCTGTTTCTACATATTTGTTGTTCAATAAATTTGTGAATGATGTTGGAAAAGGCAAGGCACATAGGAAAGGATCAGTTGAATTCTATGTTTTGGAGCTTTTTTTGGGGAGGGGAGTCTGTTGGTCATCTTTAGCTTTCTTAGATGTTGCTGCAAAACACACCGTCACACTATTCTTGGTTCATGTACATGCACTCTCCAGTTACTTTATGTAAAAGTCCATAACAAATAGTGACAGCTGAAAAAAGACTGTCAAAATTAAGTAAAGGAGGCTTTTATTTTTTCTTTTTTTTTTTTTTTTTTTTTTAATCAGAGATTAGTTATTTACATCACAGGACAACAAAAATACTCTTGCCGCCAAAACAATGGCCTAAAACTGACACAAATGCTGTAAATCCTGAAGAAAAGCTTCATAAATTGGACTGCATATGCAGAGTTGTGTTGTTTCTTCCAGTTTATCTGACAGTCACTAGGGTGATAGGTGAACAAAGTCAAAGCAAGAGGAAAAAAAAGGATTAACAAATGTACCCAGGGGGTATCAGAAATATTGCTAAGCAGTGCCCAATACCATGAGACCACAGTGTATTTTCAGATGCATTTTCAAGATTAAGGCATCCAATGCCTTAAGTGAGTATAAATTCAATCCCACAAAGAAATATGTAAATGCACACAGAGAGAGTTCAGACCACTACAGTTACGACCAAGTCCCCATTTTTATAAACAAAGACTTATATTACCTGAGTGTATCTGGAAAATAATTTCACATGTAACTCAAAAAAGCTTTGAAGTTGAAGAGTCAGACAAATCTATAGCTAATAAAATTTAAGATTAAAAATAAATCAGATTGTGTAATAGGTATGCCTATACCATTCCTCCTGACCCTGAAATCATCTTCCATTCTTTTTTTCTAATATGTCTGAAAAGAAACAACTGAATCATTCATCTGAGCCACAACAGAATGATAGCAACTGGCACATGCAAAGAGGAGAACATGCAATCAATACATGGGCTGGCAGGTTGATGGAATTTTTTAAACTGTCAAATTATATTCAACGGTTAAAAAAATGCAAGCAGTTTAGTAGAAGGTGTTGTTTGTTGATTAATTCTTTCACACTGAACCCCTAGAAATCTGCCAATCCTACAGTATACCTTTACAGTTATACACAGTACCTTTAAGTACAAAAAGAAACGTTGGTTGTTTTTTTTTTTTAATAAGGGCACTTGTCAATTAGAAAGAATGGGACAATTTTAAAGTAGGAAGAATTACAGCTTTCAACATCTACATGCCAAGACAGACACAATTACTTATAATAAGATAGTGACAGCAAAGATCCCTTTGCTAAGCAACCCTGAACAGCCTCTTTTAAGGAACAATGACATGCCTCATGTTGAACTGAAGGACAAGAAGAAAAATAATTTCTTAAACATAAATGCTTACTGGGATAAGTTCAGTTATTAAAGGAATGATTGCATATTAACACAATAGTATATACAAATACAAATTCTGAACTATTGACTTAGTTGCTCTGTCCTTGTGGGAGTAAATGGTGATGTATATATATTTTTTAGACATATATATATGTATACATAGGCAAGAAAAAAATGTTAGAAAGTAAAAAAAAAAGACCAAACCAGCCACCTGTTTGTGTTTCAGCTGTCCATGACATATTTCTATTTATACTTCTTTGCTGTTCTGACTGAAGAAAACAGATATTCAATATGAAACCAGCAACTATAAAACACGCACAAGTGCTGGTGTATCTACCAAGTTGATGGGGAGTCCAAATGACCGTTAGTTCTTCTGTTTGATGTTGGACATAGACCATAAAGCAGTGTTGAAAGCACTTTTATTTCCACTGGAGCAGCTGAGAAGTTAGTAAGAGGCTTTATGCAGATTTTTGTGTAATGAGGGATGAAGAGAAAACTAGAAGGCTTTTCACAGATTCAGTTGACCACTTGCAGTTAGCCATGCAGAGTGATACGAAATGGTCTAAACAGATCAAAGCAGAGCTCTTGCGTTTACTGAGGCCAAGTAGAGTGACTTTTCTGCATCCATTGTCTTCTACAACTACTTTGTCATCCAGCATTCACATTTCAAATACTTTTTGAAACAAACTCCTCCATCAAGATTTCCCAGTTGCTTTTGCACATACCCCCACAGTTTAAACATGAGAACAGTACCTGATTCCCAGGTTGTAGATTAGGTAAGCACACTTCATATGCACACTACACAAGATTTGTATAGAATAGCTGAATACCAGTACTCATGGAAAAATCTAATATTAATCTGGAAAACCTTACGAAAGAAATCCTTTGGATTAGCCCACATTCAGAAAACCGGTGCTGTCTATAGCTCCTTAAGTATGTGCTACAGGCCTATGCAAATTATTGGAAAATATTCCTCAGCAAAGCAATTACTGCCTCATGATCCACCAATACAACTGCAAACCTCTATAAGGAGACTGTTAACAGAGAAGAGGTTTGAAAATGGCAGAATTTACTACGAGAATGATTCCCTTTTGTTTTGCTCAAGATCCTGATTACGAGCAAAGAGAAAGCACAACTATATCTATTTATCCTTAATATATTTTAAATGTTTCAAAATTATCGGTCCAAATCTATTTATTGCAGGAGTAAAGGAAAAAGAAGACGCTTGCAATACTTCTATACAGAAAGAATTTTAATATCAGTAAGAATACAGTAAAAATTGTAATACACTTCCCATTTCTATCCCTGTTTTCTGGTCTTCTGCTTACCCTTCTTCTGCTCCTCTGGGTAGTTGCAGACTGCTGAAAGACGTTTTATATGTATTATGCTTTTATACGTTTCTCTTTCTTCATTGTTTTGAAGCACCATGTTATATCCAAATTTACTATATATGGTGGATTTTGCATGTCAGATACTATTTCTGTGTTCTCTTTGTTACCCCTAAAACCAGGTGTTCCCAGCCCTGGGTCTACATTTCTTTAACTGACCACTGCAGAGTTGTTGGTAGTTGTGGGATATCCAATGCTAACTGTGTCCCCTCTCTTCTCATCCCATGCTTATAGTCCTCTACATTGCATCCTACGTCTCCATTTCTCAGGGCCTCTATAATAGTACCAGACCTGCATTTCTCTACACTACATTATTGTGTTAGAGTTGTAAAAATCTTATTCTGGATAGATTGCAGTAACAAGCAGGAATTCTATATAAAACTGTGGTTGTAGCATATAAGACTAAAAAAAAAGAAAAAAAAAGTAAAGTACCTTTGCCATAGACACTTGGTAAATTAGAGAAATTGCTGTCACAGGTAAATCAAGTAAAACAAAGCAACAGTCAGGTCAAACAAAGTTCAGGCAGAACAAGGTGGATAAGCCTCAGTCCTGACGCAGAGTTCACAGGCTGTTGCTAAGAATGACAGTGCTGTGTTACAGAACTACATGGTTTCTCTTTTTGTGGAATATCAGAGAAAAAACAGTATTCACACAGGGCTGCTAATTTGGAACTTTTCATGCTTATGTTTATTTTAGGTGGAAGAATCATGTATAATGGTACTTTGATATTTTGATTTTTCATGTTCAACAGTTCTCTATTTACAGGACCAGATTAATTTTCTCAATTTACTAAAAAATGAAACCATTGTGATTTGTCTGTTTACATGTCCTGGTTCCGGCTAAACCACGACATTACACTAATGTGAGCTACTACTAAAAAATGTTTGACAAATTAAGGAAATAAATGCTAGGGCTCCTGCTCTTTCTATTCCTTCCTTCTTATCTATGCAGAGAAAATGGCTATTGTGAAAAAAAAAAAAAGACCACAAAACAAACCTCCCCAAAACCCCAGAACATTCCTATCATAGCTAATTTCCATGTTTATTCATTATTCTGGTTCCAAATCCCGGAGTACTTTTCCTGTTTCTTTGGGCATTTTAACAAAAAAAATAGTTTAATATAATTAAAATATTTTTTTAAAACATGTTGCCAAAAAGACCAGTTATTAGCTCTTCATTGACTAGAAAATGCAGGAGGCTACCCAAGCTCAATAGAACCTAAATAGTGCTTTTGTACAACTTAAGTGTTGACTTCTTTGCCTTCAAAGGAAATTTCAATCTTTGATTCCTTTTGTGTAGACCACCAGAAGCTTAGTCAAGAGTTTTAATATAAGATTTAAAAAAAAAACAACAAAAAAACCCAAACCAAACCAACCAAAACACAAACAAAGCCACAACCAAACCAAATCCAAAACAAAGCCTCCAAAACCATCTATGAAATATAGGCTACAGCATAATCTGAAAATCTGAAGATTCAGTCAATAAGCAGTTATAATCATTGTGCTCAGAAGCAAGTTTTGTTACTTTGTGTCTGCTTTCATGCAGCAACACTCACCCCAACACATGATGGAAACCCCATTAGAGATCTTCTGAGATCTTAAAGAGTGGGGCTAAAGAAAACATTATGAAGCATTATAACAAGTGCAAGTTAAAACAGTAACAGCCTTTTAAAATCCCTGTATACTAGTCCAATAATCATACTGAGTTTCCAAATGGATTTGCTGCGTGAGCAAATGTAAGTAAATACACAAGCAAATAAAATTCCAATGAATCATAGAATCATAGGATTGGAAGGGACCTCTGGAGATCATCTAGTCCAACCACCCTGCCAGAGCAGGGTCACCCAGAGCAGGTTGCACAGGAACGCGTCCAGGTGGGTTTTGAATGTCTCCAGAGCTGGAGACTCCACCACCTCTCTGGGCAGCCTGTTCCAGGGCTCTGCCACCCTCAAAGGAAAGAAGTTCCTCCTCATGTTTAGGTGGAACTTCCTATGCTCAAGTTTGTGTCCGTTACCTCTTGTCCTGTTGCCGGGCACCACTGCAAAGAGCCTGGCCCCATCCTCCTGACATCCACCCTTTAAGTATTTATAAGTGTTGATAAGGTCCCCCCTCAGACGTCTTTTTTCCAGACTGAAGAGACCCAAATCCCTCAGCCTTTCTTCATAAGAGAGGTGTGCCAGTCCCCTCAGCATCTTGGTAGCCCTTTGCTGCACCCTTTCCAGCAGTTCCCTGTCCTTCTTGAACCGGGGAGCCCAGAACTGGACACAGTACTCCAGGTGCGGCCTCACCAAGGCAGAGTAGAGGGAGAGGACGACGTCCCTCGACCTGCTGGCCACACTATTCTTGATGCACCCCAGGATGCCGTTGGCCTTCTTGGCCACAAGGGCACATTGCTGGCTCATGGTCATCCTGTTGTCCACCAGGACTCCCAGGTCTCTTTCCACCGAGCTGCTCTCCAGAAGGTCAGCCCCCAACCTGTACTGGTGCATGGGGTTATTCCTCCCCAGGTGCAGCACCCTACACTTGCCCTTGTTGAATTTCATAAGGTTCCTCTCCGCCCTAGCCTCCAGCCTGTCCAGGTCTCTCTGTATGGCGACACAGTCTTGCAGTGTGTCAGCCAACCCCCCCAGCTTTGTGTCATCAGCAAACTTCCTGAGGGTGCACTCTATCCCCTCATCCAGGTCATTGATGAATATATTGAAGAGGACTGGACCCAGTACTGACCCCTGGGGAACACCACTCGTCACTGACCTCCAACTAGACTCTGTGCCCCTAATCACTACCCTCTGAATTCTGCCTTTCAGCCAGTTATCTATCCACCTTCCTGTCCATTCATCTAACCCACTCTTCCTAAGCTTCCCTATGAGGATGCTGTGGGAGACCGTGTTGAATGCCTTGCTTAAGTCAAGGTAGACCACACCTACCACCCTCCCCTCATCTATCCATCCAGTCATGCCATCATAGAAGGCTATCAGATTTCCCCTTGGTGAACCCATGTTGAGTACTTCTGATAGCTTTCTTTTCCTCCACATGCCTTGAGATGATGCCCAGAACGAGCTGTTCCATCATCTTTCCAGGGATGGAGGTGAGGCTGACCGGCCTGTAGTTCCCCTGCTCCTCTTTCTTGACTTTTTTTGAAGACTGGAGTGACATTGGCTTTCCTCCAGTCCTCAGGCACCCCGCATGTTCTCCAGGACCTTTTGAAGATGATGGAGAGCAGCCCAGCAATGACTTCCGACATCTCCCTCAGCACTCTTGGGTGCATCCCATTGGGCCCCATGGACTTGTGAATATCTAATTGACCTAACTGATCCCTCGCTCGATCTTCCTCAACTCAGGGGAAGTCTTCTTCTTTCCCTGTTACTTCCCCCAAAGCCTGGGACTCCTGAGGGATGGGCTGAGCAGTACAGACTGAAGCAAAGAAGGCATTCAGTAACTCCACCTTCTCCTCATCCTCTGTCACCATGGCTCCTGTCTCATTCAAGAGTGAGCCCACAACTTCCCTGGTCTTCCTTTTGCTTCCAATATACTTGTAGAAGCCCTTCCTGTTGCGCTTGACATCCCTTGCCAGGTTTAATTCCAAGGTGGCCTTGTCTTTCCTCGTTTCATCCCTGCATGAGGGATGAGACATAATTCACTGTGGCTCTTTGTCAAAAATGTTCTGCAGTGGTGAAGCATTCAGATGATGATTTTGGCCACTTCAGCAAACAGCTGGAACACCTGAAAATGTTTTACTATAATTTTTCACAAGACTGTTTCCTAAGTATATTTATAGTTCCAGTTACATGTTATATTTTCGCATTGAAGAATTTTAATATGTACAAGAAATAAAAATCTCAAATTGCTTTTACTGTAATTTCAGAAATGGAACAACTGTTTTGGTTTTTAGCGTGCATTTAGTTGTTACTGTGACAGTTACTATAGTACCAATGATACCATGAGACAGAATTCTGCTCTCACTAAACTGAAACAAATGTATCATTTCATGTGGGCTTTTAAAAAAAAAGATGGATAAAGCCCTTCAATCACTCCCGTGGTGTATCAGTAACAGCATTTTACATGGATATATTTGAATCTTGCAGATATATTCAAATCTAGCTATGGTCAAATCAAGAGCAAATCAGACTTTAAAACTCCAAATGAGTTTCAGCACTATAAGATATATTTGTTTACACATGAAGCCCTGAAATTGAAACTTAAGATTATTAATGACATCAATGACTTCAGTGTCAAAATGCAAATTGGGTCTTTGCTTCCCTTGTTTTTTCAGCATGTTCATTCTAAACACTATGTAAGATAATATCTGTGATAGAAAAACATGGTAGGAATCAAATACCACAATTAATTTCCAGAATAATTTCCCAACTAACCTTGATGCCCATACAATCTAAGAAATTTTCTGCTTCCAATTTCAAAGAAGGTGAATGAACTAAAGCATCGTTCTTTCACTCTGCCATCATTTCATCTATCAACCATGACAACTTGATGCTTCAGGGATATTTTTGTTCCACAAATTAAGAATATATTTCTTTAGAGCTATTTTCTCTGAAGCATCACTGTAAAAATGCAGCAGTAGAAGATGTTGCTGCTGTATACAGAGATCTGGTATTTATGTTGTGATCGGTGTCTGGACCTTGTTTCTTTTGGAGACAGTCCAAATGCAAAAAAAGAGAATCTGGAGTGCTTTAAAAATGTAATTGATTTCAGCATTGGATTTCTATATAAATACTTGGAAATATTTACTTAACACATAAGGTAGTCCTTCAGCTGTACCGCCTATTTTATGTCTAAGAGAAGGTGATGTTTTCCAAGCACTAAATTGTTACCTCTGTATGGCTTTACAACTGATCTGTCGTGAGTGTTAAGTAAAGTATTACAAACTCAAAGGATAACTCAGAAAGCCTCATTATGCCTAAATATCTGCTTCATGATAGCGTTTTCAAAAAGGTTAAAGTTATCAGTGTATCATTGGCATTAGATATGTCCATTGACACTGGATATATGATTAGGCTTGTAGTAGTAGAACAAAGGCTGTTTAAGTTTTGGGGGCATGGGGAGGGGGGTTGTGTTTGGTTGTTTGGGTTGGGTTTTTTTTAGTCTTGGCTAATGAGGACAGAAAGATTTTACTGGGGATTTTCACTGGTTTGGAATAGTGTTCCTTTCAGCATAGTGTATGCATTGTACAATGGAAAAGGAATTAACAAGGAGGGTATCCTCACAGATATATTAGTGGACAGAAGACATAACGAAGAGATAGAAAGGAAAATGAATTATAATGATTCTTCCACAGGTAATATCTTCCACTGGAGTCTAATCACCCATTTAATGTTATAAGGGTTCTTATGGAATATGGTGAATCATATCTAATGAATAGTGATGAGATTCACCTCATTAATGACCCTAGCAGGTGAAACTGATTTTTAAGCAGAATTGTTATCTTGAGAGATTGATTAAATTGATTCAAATTACAACTGGTTACATACTACTTTGGTACACATTTTCTTGCAAGTAGTGTGAACTGAATCAGTTTTCAGAGCTGTAATGGCAACATCAACTAATTTTGATTCTTCTTTGCACATTTCTAGATACTTCTCTGAAGAAGTGATATGTCAAGAGGCTTGTTTATGCTGTACTATATAAAGAAGGAAACCAGAAGGGTTTGGGGTTTATTTAACAGTAATTTTGGGAGGGTTCCCTCCCTCCGCTTTTCTGTTTTTGAAATGTCAGAAAAGTTTGATTTTCCTTGGTCCCGCTACCATAGGATTGCTTAGGAATCTGAAGTATGAAAGGATGCTCAGATGTCTCAGATTCTGCAAAAACAGAGGAGTTGATAAATATATTTTTTCTCAAAAATAACTGTTCTTATTCAGTCAGATTTTTTTAAAATCAAATTAAAATTCAGTACATTCTTTTCTGAATATTAGGATTTTGAAAAAAATACTTACATTGCATCCATATTCATCAAATCTCTCATGATTGGTTTTGTCCTGAGGTTTCTCCTGGCATGAAAATGCAGTATTTAATCCAGGTTTTGTAGACTTCCCTGTAGTCTTTGTGAGGCTATTTGTGTTCAAGAAACTTCCCAGTGCTGGACTGGGACTCAAAAGGTATAATATTTTAATCCTATTAGTTCACCACTCAAAAAAGTTTTTTCTGGAGAAAAGGACAAAGAGCACAAAACTAATCCTCCTTTATACTAAATATAAAATCTCCACAATTTCAAATCTGTGCATATACCATAAGGACTAGAAAGACAATAAATAGCACTTTTTTTTCTCTAAAACCATTCACCCACAGTTCAGTAAAATCAGATATTTGAGTGGATTGTGTCCATACTATTATTCGTCCTTTGATGAACAACAGAAAGTCCATGGTTTTGTAGGACTGATTTCCAAATGAGACAGAATTAAAGTTGTAAAACGTGCTGAATTTGCCAATAACTTAGCTTCAAAATATAAACAAATCCTGTTTTACCTTCAACAGACAGCTGAAAGTGTACCTAGGAAATTTCATCTGCAGAAATTCCAGCTAACATACCACTGATTCTGGTCCTGTTGCCAAGAAACGGCTCTCTTCTGTCTCCCTCGGTGCTAATCTCTACTTTTAGCACTGTTCCCCTAGTCTCATTAGTCATGCAATGCTTCTCTTAAATGTTAAAGCTAGTGCTGAACATTTTGCCAATTCGTATATCTGGCAATCTTGAAAATGTGCACGCTATCTATGTAAAAGCCTGTGCATTGACTGCCAGGTTACAGCAAGTTGAAACTCAAGTGCACTAATGCATATATGGTTTTATACATGTATTTACATTTTAAATAATTGTTTAAGAAATGAAAATTCTTTTAAAATGGAACAATTCATATTTCCAAAAACAAATGCTAAAAGCATTGCAATAACTGAACTAATTCCAAGACAGCTGGAATATTGCCTTTAAGAGTACTTAATCCTGCACAAAATGTGTGTAAGTAAGTAAACAAGCCATTGTTAATTCCACATCTGAAAAGAATGCAGTCTCTTTTACATTAGACAGGAGAATAACAATATCACCCAAATAATGTAGTAGACATTTCAGAAATTAATAAGGGTATTTAGTAGAAGATGTCAGTAAAGAAAGTGGCAGTAAAGAAAATCTGTCTCAAAAAAAATCTGCGAAACAGAAAGATACATCAAATGACTAGTCAATTGACAATCTTGGGTTTAGTTAACTACACTGTACACATGCATAACATTCAATAACCTGGTGGAGCAAAACATTCTAGATTTTTAGAGTACATTGTATGAAAGTATAGATAGAAATTTAAACACCTTAAGACCTGATTAAGTTTTCATTACAAGCTGTAGACAAGCCACAAGCTTCAGATTCCTATTCTGAAGCTTAAGACATCAATATATCCTTTAATTTGATCAGAGCTGCATTTTTTAATATAAGTTTAAGTCTTTTCAATCAATAATATTTCATGAAGAATTTTGTGCACTTACTCAGCTCCTTAGATCAGTATTGAAACGTAAACATGGCTACAAAATGAAAATCAGTGCTGCCAATATCAGTTCTACATGAACCTTATGGTATTCTATGGTTTTTTTCACGTCCTAGTGACTCTCAGCTCTGACTTTTAAAACAATTTGTTAGTTCAGAGGAAAGCTTGCTAGTGTAAATGCTGGTGGCTCTGAAAGGAAGAAAATAAATTACGGTTTATAAAGCAAACCTTTGAAGCTGTGAAGAAAGACAGCAAGCAATATACCCATTGTCTAGAGAAGTGTTAAGACTCCACTTCTGATAATTTTCTAGAAGAGGATGAAATACTGATTTTTCCTCACTCTCTTCCATGTCTTTTCAAAGAAAAACAGTGTTCTAGTTGTGAATACCCACTATGGTAAGTTTTCAAAAACAGCAGTTTGCAAGACACAGTGTAAAGAAACATCTTCCTTTGTTTTGTTTAGCTTTGTAATCAGTGAGTATTGTAAATTCCAGTGTACTTTATCCATGAGCCACAGTATGTACTTTTGCTAGAATGAAAGCAGATATAGGAGGCGGGTTTTGTTTTCTCATTACATAGGTGTTTCCAGAAGGGAAGACTAAGTAAATCCTTAAATACAGCAAGACTTGCAACGAAATATGAGTTGAAACTTAAAGGTGAAAAAGAACAATTAACAGCTCTTCATATATTAATGAAGTAATTGAAAGTATTTCATTAGTTGCCAAATGAATGTATTGTTAGTGCCTACATTTATCACAGATCCCTGTTCCGGCTACTGAGTCAGCAGCATTAGCCATTATAATTTGTTAGCTGCCTGCCAAATCTCCCTGCTGTAGCACATCTTAGCATCCTGAGAATATTAATTATTCATATACATATTTGTCAAAGAATAGCTTTTCAGTATTTCTTTTGATCATCCAAATAAAGTGGATTCATCACATCCCTAATGCAAAATAATCTTAGGAACAACAAAATGGTGATCACTGCTCTGCTGGTGACGTCTGCTAGCAGAACACAGATGACAGGAAATGCCATCCGGCAGCTCCAGTTCACTGGGTAGAGTAATTTGAATCACAGAATAATTCAGGTTGAAATGGACCTCCGGAGATCTGTAGTACTGAAGTACTCCATTTGTGCAAGCTGTCCTCACACATCTCAGTTATTCCAACAACACTGTCGTTCTGTGACTGCATATGGAGCTATTGCTCCTCCTGCTTGTTTCTTAGGCTGTATGCATTTTTGTACCCACACTTAAGGCTGGTGTCTTATCACCCTTTCTTTCCTTAGGTGTCTCTGTTCCTATTACTCTACTTCGTATTCCATTCATTGCTACCATACTTAACTGCTTGTTGTATTCGCCCTCTGCCATCATTCCTTGTTTAAAGCTCTCCGCACCAGACTGGTCATCCTGTTAACAACGACATGCCTGCCCCACTTTGACAGGCAGATCCTGTCTCTCCTCAGCATTCCTGGATCCCCAAAGAGACAGACCCCTGTTGACAACAACTGTAAAAATCTCACAGCATTCACCTGTTCTTTCTCAAACTGACAGGATCATGAGGCACGACCAGGGTTCCTGATGTCCCTGACTCTTGCTCCCAGAGCAGCATAGACACTCTTGGTATACCCAAGATCTCCTTCTAACAGCATCCTTGGTGTCCATGTGGACTGGAATAGCAACTACTGGACAAGCCTCAGCCTCTCTGCAGCATCCGACATCTGAGTCCCCAGCAAGCAACAAACCCCCTTTGGGGAAGTCAGATCAGTAGACATGGATTTCTGTCCTTTGCAAGGAGTGTGCCCACTGCTATCTCCTGCTGCCTCCTCTTGGTGCAGATGCATGCTTCAAGCTCATAGTTGTCTCTGACACGTTCCCAGACATGATTTTCTGCCCCTTGACTGCTACCAGGACACTGTACATGCTCTGCAATTTCAAATCTGCAAGGCAAGAGATATCTTCTTGGTGCCACAAGTCACAAGCCCCAGCCTTACAACTTGCCACACAGTTGAGCAGAATCACTGGCTGTCACCTCCGTCTGTGCAGCTGGGGTTCCAGTCTTGTCTATGTAGGGCCTCAGTGAAGACCCTGTCAATCTTTCACCTTCCCTCATGCTTTACAGTCCGTTCATCTCCACCCACAGACCCTTCACCTGATAACAGCCCCTCAGCCTGTGCACCCTTTCTGCAGGCAAGGACATCCTCATTGCCTCCTCCACCCATGGAGAGGGGCCCCAGGCATTCACTTCCTACAGCCCTAGATCTGGCGAGCTGCATCCTCCCTCTAGACCTGCTCTAGGGTCAAGCCTTTGCTATGCCAGTATAGTTGCTCCAGTATCCTGTGGTGTTGCACTACCATTGCTGAGCAATTTGAACACCTTCAGCAGAGTTTCTGCTTCTGCTCTGCATGAATTCAGTTTATTTGTTCTCTGAGCTGTGCTCCAGGTCTGGTGGTTATATAGCTGTCTTCCTAGCATCATTTGAAGAGGTGCGTGATGCTCCCTGACCCCTAATCTGGAGAGAGCTCGAGGCAAAAAGGCATTATTTCACTGAAGTGAAGGAGAATTCAGGCCCCGAAAGATTAGGATCAATATCCTTGGAAAGTACATCAGGTAAAATACCAAATAGCACTCTCTAGCCATGCCCATCCTACTCTTTTGCTGCTTATGTGCATTCAGCTGCGTAGTCTGAGATAAGTATGCATGCCAGGCTATCATCTTTTATAACTGATTAAACGGTCTGGTACCATTGCTTTTTACATAAAGGGTGTGGGACGAAGGCCCCTGTTGAGCTCGAAGACAAATTAAAATGTGTATCGCATTATATTTATATTAGAATCTTTTGTACATTTTGCCTGAGAGGGACAGCTATCTCTATACATGAAATGTGTAATTGCAAGGGATGTATCTCCACAGGCCTGCCATGCTGAAATTGGAAAGTTATTTATAGTAATGAGTATAATAATAAATGACTACATGGTGTGTCAATGGCAAAGTATTACTCAGAATTAGAGAAATAAAACATGAAGTTCTGAAGATGAAAGATAAAAATGAAGAAAGAAATTTACAACAGCTGAAATACAAGAGGCCAGAAAAAAGAGTGTAGTGATTGTGCAAAACTGACAACTACACACTGAAGGGCTGAGGATATCAGCAATAGATTTTTCTCAATAGATTACCAACTCCCACACACAGTTTTTCATGGGATAACAATTCAAAAAGGACAGTCAAGCTGCTTTCTTTGCATAAGGCTAACCTCTAAAAAGAGTCAGAAGTTGCTAAACTCAATCAGTCTTCTTATAATAGTACCTCAGTAATGTCTAAAACAAAGTCTTCAGTTTAAAATGGAAGCAAAGATACTATAATGCAAAGTATAATGCCTTTGCTATATTTCAAGGGGTCTGTTTTTACTGGTGTTTACAGTGAACATAGAGATAATCTGAATTACTGTTCTCTATTCGTATCATAGATTTGTGTCTTCCAGCTGGGAGCAGCCCTCAGCTTGTAGGCCACACTGCTGTTCGTAACAAGAGCTAAGATGCTCTAAGGACTCAAATGGGTTTTACCCCCTGAAAACAGTCATCAAACTCTACCACACACTTCTCAACACCTCCCATTTTCCACCAACAAATTGAGAAAAATGACCCTGTAGGAGGGAAGTGGATCTTAAAAAGAAAACTGATTCCTTTCACACTCACTTACCTAGGCTCACAAGCACCAGTAGACACATCTCCAAGAACTCTGGCTGGGATTCCCTGCAATGGCATACTTGTTGACCACCCTAGTCCAGTTTGCATTTTGTAGCTTCTTCTTAGGTTGGCTACCGTGCTGCATTTGGATATGGCTGTTGTACCTTTGAGGTGCTCACAGTGGTCACGGTCTTCTTTCCTTCCTGTCCTACATTTCAGAGTCATTTGGATTTCTTTTTTCCTTCTTAGGGACAGAGGGGATGGTGAGGGCTCCAGCTACGTCCTTTCCCATTCCACTGATATCTTAGAATAGCCTATGTCCGAAGTCTGTCCTCGATTTTCACCAAGTGGAGGCAGTCCTGTGCTTTTCCATGAATGTTTCAGTGTTACGTGCCAACATCTTGTGGTCTTGATGACCTGCTGCTCTAGGTGTTGTCTCCCCCTGCTGTTCTTAACCGTGCTTCCCTTCTTTCTGTTGCTTCTACATCCAGACATTCCCTTCCAGTCTCCATGCAGAGTAGGTTTTACATTTTTATTACAGTTCAGTGCATCACACGGAAAAATGTGTTTGTCAAAAGAGAATCAGTGATGGAGCTCCTGACTGTAGATAAATGTAGCAGAATAACATCCAGCAATATTTCTACAATTGATAAAATGCAAGTGAACATAATTAAAACCTTCAAGCGTGCAGCATCTCCAGTATTCCAAATCTCCTCCCCATTTTTCACTGAATGATTGATTTGGATGCAATATCCAAACATAGAGAATGCATGCAATGAAAGTCAGTAATACATGAGATTTGAACATATACTGAAAGGAGATAGATTTACAGGGCTTCAAAAAATTACAAAATATGTTGCCAAATATAATGTCTGATGATACGAAGTTCTTGTGGGGATGCATGCAGGGCCCCATTCCTTGACTATCCAGTGTTGACATATGAAGTCCATACATGGAAAACCTTGCAGATGACACCACAGAGGAAAGCATTTATCAGTACAGTAAGGGATTATTAAACATTCATTGTTCATGTAACATCACCAGAGAAAGCATTTCCACATTAACAAACAAAACTAGGATACAGTTTGACGTTAAAGGCTGTGTTAAAACAGAATGACAAGTGGTTGATTTGCTAAGCAATATCAGCCATCAGCCATCTTTAATTTTATACCACACAGAAATTAACTATCAACAGTGTCTCAAGCCTGAATCCAACATTTGTTAAAGATACAAAGTTTCTTGAAGGTCTTCATGCATCAACTAAATTGTGATAGACATTGACTAGTGCAATCAGACATTTCTTCCATACTCTGTCTTTATCAGCTAAAACTAATTCTAAACCACCAGATTTTGTGGGGGTATTGCCTAGGATGATGGACTTGAACTTGATGATCAATGGTAAGTCCTAGGACCTAACTAGTCCTTTCTTTGGTTCCATTAGTTTTTAGCTTTAGATGAGTTTTATAAAAGCTATTTCTAAAAGAGATAATTAAAAAAAAATGTTCTCTTAAATGTAGGAAAGTGTTTGTTCACTGTCAAAAAGGAAACATGAAATTGAACATTGACCTGAGAAACAGATGCTGTAGCTCTCAGAGATATGAAGGTGGTTCTGTTCTGGATGCAGCAATATGAATTGCCATTTACTGCTACTTATTAAGCCATGCTAGCTTTTCATGTGCAGCATCATAAGGCTGTAGCATCTGGTATTTGCCTCTTGTACAGAGCCAAAGCCAAGAACAAACTGTGGCTTATAGATATGTACCTTTTAACCTTGAACAGGTTCTGTTGCCATGAATTGGATGAGCATAGTCAGAAGATGCATTTCACAGCTAGAAGTTTCTGAAAACACAGTGAAGAGGTTTCACCTGACATCTGTTTTCTGGCTACTGACTGTCACAGATATTGCTGTCACTCAGCTGTTTCCTTCATCTTGCAGGGGATTTCAGTGAGACATTAGAAACGACAGAAGGAATCAGCTGGAGTCTAGCTAAGTTAAAACAGAGTCAGCTGCATCTGTTAGAATACCTTTGGAACAAAGGTCTGATTTCTAGCTTAAACTTCACAAAATATAAATTGCTTGTAGATATGATCGTGAGAAAAATACCATTTAAATTCAAGGTCAGACTGAAGAGAAAGGACACCAGACTTCCAGGGACCAGTTCCTAATGATACTTCTTTACATACAAGTAACTTAAGTGCTAGATAAAGTCCATTTCTAGAATTCAAAGGAACACTACAGTATTGGATTTAGATTCTATATTTTGCCTTGAAACAAACTTCTTTCTAAAACAAGATGCAGAATTATATCCAGAACACATACTTTTGTTCCAAATGTATCGGTAACCAGCTATAAGGCTTTGGCCCAAAGACTAGTCAATGGTCTGAAGAGAGTATCAAAAAAATTTGTGTAGTATCTGTGAAGAATTAGCTAACTCAAGTTATTCAACAGCTCTAGAATATGGTGCCATAAAAATAAGAAAGAGCATAGAAGGAAAAAATGTCTCCAGAATTATCTCTACAAAGGTCTATACTCTTAACTCCACTTGAGATTCATATTCTAAAATCTGGTCCCAGAGGTAGGTACTAACAGCCTTTTTCGAAGAGTATTCCTTTCTTCAAAACTTGGAAAAAGACTGTTAAACTGCTCTCCTCAAATACAGAAAACACCCAGGCTCAGTCGCCCTCTTAACCTGTAAGGATTCATGACTTCATCTTCTCCCTCACTGAACAGCATCTTGGTTAACATCTGGCTACAGGCTACAAACACTTTTCTCCCTTTCTGTTACGTTCTTTGAATGCTGATTGCACTGGCCTGTATACCAAAAAAAAGGAAGGGCACTGATTCACACTGCCAATATCTTGCATTTTTGAATGGCGAGGAAGGCTACTTAAGCATTCAGGGAGCTTTTCTGGTAAAAGCTCAGGAAATAAAATGCTTACAGGATGAGACAAAGACTTTGAAAGAGTTTCTCAGATTCAGGTAGAATTCAGAAAGCTCAGGTTACTTACCTTTATCTGACTTATTTCCCCAAATTTAAAATGGATTTGTCATTACTTTCTAGTTCATATTACTTTTTCCAAAATACACACATGAAAGTTAATGAGTGGGAGTGTGAATACAAAGCAATGGGAGTCATGTGGTTTGTCAGTGAAAGAAGTCTCCCATTTGCTTTCTTGCCTTCACGCTTCTGCTTCCCTTCCTCACACCATGTACCAATCATAATGATTCAGTCTGTGTACATCTAATTGATCGTCCAGCTACTCAATCAGAGCAATATTTAAAATGGCTGTATTGCCAACCTGCTTTTTCTTAGTCCTTTTAACTGCAGCAGTGGGAGATTATTTTTTTGTTCTATTTTTTGACATTCCTGCAAAAGCAAATAGTGGTTTCTTTCCTGCAATTTTATTCAAATCCTTCTTTCTTTTCTCATTCAATGACAATCATTCATCCATTAAATGCATTGCATCCTCTGTCCTTCTACATGTAGAAAAAATACCTCGCCTATAGGCTAAAACTATAGTGAATTTAGTATATTTTATTTGCTAGTGCGTATGAGCTTAAAAGGAAGAAAGGCTTTAAAGTGTGTAAGCTAATAGACAAGGTCTGTGCGGTGGGTGAGGGCCTGGCTAACAAGTCGCACTCAGAGGGTGGTGGTAAACAGCTCCGTTTCAAACTGGCAACCTGCCACAACCTGGGTCCCCCAGGGATCGATACTGAGCCCAATGCTGTTTAATGTCTTCATAAGTGATCTGCATCAAGTGTACCCTGATGAAGTTTGCTGATGACACCAAACTCAGTAGACACTTCAGAAGGGAGAGCCACCCACAGGAAGACCTGGACAGGCTGAAGAGTGGGCTAACAGGAACCTTATGAAGTTCAAAAAGGACAAGTGTAAGGTCTTGCACTTTGGGAAAACATAATCCAGGAGTGCAGCACAGGCTGGCATCTACTCATCTGGGGAGCAGCTCCATAGAAAGGGACCTGGTGGCCAACAAGCTCTGTATGAGTGAACAGTGTGCTGCTGTGACAAAGAAAGCTAATAGGATTCTGGATTGCATCAACAAGGGCATCACCAGCAGAGATAAAGAAGTCATTATCCCACTCTACTCAGCACTTGTCAGGCCACAGCTGGAATACTGTGTGCAGTTTTGGTCCCCGCTATGCAAAAAAAGACATGGACAGGCTGGGGAGGGTCCAGAGAAGGGTTGCAAAGATGGTCAAGGGACTGGGAAGCCTGCCATATGAGAAAATGCTTAGAGAACCGGCTTTGTTCAACCTTGAGGAAAAAAAAGGGGAGACCTTATCTCTTAGGGGAGACCAATATTTAAAGGGTAGCTACAAAGAAGATAGAGACTCCCTTTTTACAAGGAGTCACATGGAAAAGACAAGGGGAAATGGGTACAAGTTACTCCTGGGGATATTCTGATTGGACATAGAAGAAAAATTTTTCACAATGAGAACAATCAACTATTCAAATAATCTCCCCATGGAAGTGGTGGATTCCTCAACTTTGGACACTTTTAAGATTCTGATGGACAGGGTGCTGGAACATCTTGTCTAGACTGTGCGTTTGACAAGAAAAGTTGGACCAGATGATCCTTGAGGTCCCTTACAACCTGGTATTCTATGAAATCTAAGCAAAATGGTACCCTAACTCATCACAATTTTGAGCAACTTTACCTAGGAGCTAACAATGAGTGCCTAAAATGTTAAGCCACAGGGTAACTCCTTCGAAGTTATACGCATTTGAAACTAACAGCTGATGAGTGCCTTCTCAACCACAGCTGTCATGACAGAAAACACACAGATTGAATGCTATTTCATCTCACAATCAGAAATATGGAGAAATAACAATCAACTAGTTGTAAAATAATAAGCTGTAACATCTATGACTGGGAGAACAGAAATAATGAAGACGAACTAAAAATTAAAAAAATAAAGGAGGAAAAGGTTATCACAACTGCCACTTAAATAGCTGCATCTTCAAAACATAACTTACACTACAGAGTGCTTTAAGGTCTGTTTATGGTACTTTTCAGTACCTGAAATGGTTGCATCAACTGATGCAACCTGACAGTTGCAACTGACAGTAAAACTGAATCTATGATGTGTATGTAGAATGCGTTCAACAAACTGAAACATAACTTTTAGCAGGTGAAAAAAAATATCAGAAAATACAAAGAAAATGTTGTGTCAGATAGCACTGCTGACCTCTTCCTGTAGCAATGTGCTTTAACTTACTACACCTGTAAATTACTACTAATGGATGAGAATGGCAGTCTAAGCAAGATGGGTCACAGATGGAGTGTTTTTATAACATTGTCAATAAAGTTTAGAGGAGAAGACATGTACAGAAACACCAATACTACAGCAGTATTACAGCTATAAATACACCTGGAAAATACATTTTCCTTATGGAATAGGCAAAAATTACATTTTGTCTTATAGGAGTTTGTTAAGTCTTATGTTATACTATAAATGATAGTCATCGGGTTCTTTATTTTGGGAAATGCAGATGGTCAGCTTTAAGCAATACATGTAAATGTGTTCGGCATGCTATTAATAGCCACCAGTGATACAAAGCAGAGACTTAAGTGACTAAAAGAGCTGAAAACTTAAAGTCCTGAACTTTAAAATTTTTAAATGCAACAACTCAGATTCAAAAGCAAATTTGTCTCCAAATGGATATTTATATTTGAACATGGATTTCCTTCTCCATGCTGATTTGCTATGAAGATTGCATTGGTAGAAAAATCACAGTATTTTGTTGACAAACGACTGTGTCGTGGTTTTGGCCTGACTGGCCAATCAGAACAACAGATGGCCCGCCCCCCCACCTCTCCTCAGAGGGGAGAAGAAAAGATAAGGAGATTTACGAGTTTAGAAAAAGAACTAAACTACTTTAATGATAATAATAATAAATAAGAAAATAGTAAATAATAATAGAATAATAAAAATTGAAGAAGAAAAAGTATACAACATATACAAAACTGTATCCAGCTCCCATGACGATGATCGCGTCACCAGCAGACACAGGGAATGTCCCAGACTGGAGTCAGCGATAGCAGGAGCTAAATTGCAGAACTAGAGTCAGGAGTGCTCGGATTGGGATCAAAGGCAGACGAATAGACAGGGTCCTCCTCAGACGTCAGCCATTGAAGAAGGAGCGAGCCAGAGCAGCCTTGCCCCTTTGATCCCTCAGCTTTTATACTGAGCATGATGCATATGGGGTGGAATACCCTGTTGGTCAGTTTTGGGTCACCTGTCCTGTCTGCTCCTCCCTATAGGTGTGACTCCTCTATGCTTTTCCGTTTCCAACCCTCCAATGGGAAAAATAACAAAATTAGCTGACCTTGGTTGTTATGGCAAGAAGTATAAGCAAGAGCCTCTGTGCATACCATTCCTTGGTATAATCAGGTCTTATCACTCTGAGGGTAAACAGTTTCTGACCAATATGCTGTTAACTTCAGAGTTCAGTCAGTTAGAAGAGGCCCAGCTAAAAAGTAAAATTACAAATCAGAAAATTGGTTCTGTTTTACCTCAAACCAGGACAGACTGTGTAACAATCATATAAGAGGGGATACACTGAAAGTCTTGACCACTGAGAAAAGAAGCATTTGTTTTATTGGTTTTATGTGGCAAGGTTTTGGTAGTAGAGGGGTGGGGGGGCTGCAGGGGTGACTTCTGTGAGGAGACACTGGAAGCTGCCCCCATGTTGAACAGAGCCAGTTCCAGCAGGCTCAAAGAGGGACCTGCCACTGGACAAAGCAGAGCCAATCAGCGATGGTGGTAGCACCTCTGTAACAACACATTTAAGAAAGGGGCTGTGGTTTGGGCCGGGCTGGCACAAGATGACAGATGCTCTCCCCCACCTCTTCCTCCAAGGAAAGGAAGAAGAGAGATAAAGAAAGCTATGAGTTTAGAAAAAAACTAAACTACTTTAATGAAAAAATAATAATAAAATGAAAAAGGATATAATGAAATCAATACAATATAAGTAAATATATACAAAACCAGATCAAGTTCATAGGAAGATGTCACTGGCAAGCACTAGGAAAGTTCCAGACTGGACTCAGTGACAAATGGCAACTGGAACACACTGACCACGATCAAAAAGCACGTGAGCTGATAGCGTCCTCTTCAGATATCAGTCACTGAAGAAAGAAAGCCACCAAAGAAAGAAAGCCACTGAAGAAACAATCCACTTGAAAAGAGACAAAGATCCAAACAGATCCCTTCCCTCCCTCAGCATTTATACTAAGCATGGCAGATGGGATGGAAGACCCTATTGGTCAGTTGGGGTCACCTGACCTGTCTGCTCCTCACCACAGGTGCAACCCCTCCATGGGGTAAACAACCAAATCAGCTGGCCCTGGTTGCCACAGCAAGGAGTGTGGGCAAGAGCCTCTCTCACTGGACAGAAAGTTGGCTCTGATCCACCCCAAACCAAGACAAAAGGGTGAAAAATACTGCATACAGGGGTTATGCTGGGAGACAGGAGTTAGGAGGTGTGACCTGAAATAACTCTTAACTTCGGTATTTCACAGCATCACTACTCTGTTACAATTAATTGATAATAAATTAAACTAATTTCCCCAAGATTAGTTTGTTTTGCCTGTGACGGTAAGTGGTCTCTCTGTCCTTATCTCGATCTATGAGCTTCTCATTGCATTTTCTCCCCGTCCTATTATGGAAGGGGAGTAATAGAGTGGCTTGGTGGGCATCTGGCAGTCAGACAAGGTCAACTCACCACATTTATTTAGAACAAAATATTTTAAAAATTTGTACTGATTAAGCTTTTATATGTATTTGTATTTCTGGAGTACTTGCTCTCCCATAGCATGTTTTTTAAATTAAGAGAAATATCTTCTCTGAGATCAGCTTTATTATTGAATCACTGAGAACTCACAGGTGATAGTAAGTATTAATATCTCTTCATCTCAATTTCACTTTGTTTGTCAGCTCTTCCCCCCATTTGGTACTTCAAATATTGGTATTATGGGATCCTCAAGCTAATATAACTATTATCATAATGCTATAATAATGCTTGGTATTTCACTGTATTTTAAGGAAGCAAATTGTGTCAATATCCCCTTCTCATTTCTTCATTCTATGCAGTCTGTTTTTCCTTTAGAGTTTCATAATGGTGTGTAGAAAAATAGAAATACACAACAGACATAGCTAAAAATGAAATAACTTCATTTTAGGAGAAAAAAGTTGATACTCAGCATTTTTATTTTTCATTATAACTATTAACTATTGTATTCTTTACTGATTAAATTAGTATTTTGTTATTGATAACTTCAGCAATTCCAAATGGTCATTTTTCCCTCTCTCTGTCAAATTTGTGGGAGATTTAAAAAATTGTCTGATCCAGGAATCAATTCTATTTTAATTCAAATAGAATGTTACCCCGTATTCCTCTATTGTAAATACCTATTTCATTTGTGATTGTCGTGATTTAGCCTCAGATGGCAACAAAGAACCATGCAGCCGCTCTCTCGCCCCCTCACAGCCATGGGGGAGAATTGGAAGAAAAAGGCAAAACTCATGAGTTGAGACAAAGGCAGTTTAACAGAAAAGCAAAGGGAGCAGGAAAAAAAACAATAATAACATGGATAGAGGAATGTACAAACGTGATTATGGTACCACCGCTCACCGACACAACCTGGGACGCCCCAGCATACTCCCAAACTGTGACTTCCTGCCCCCTCCCTGGCCAGCTCCAGCTACAGATTGGGCAAGGCTCACATGGGATGGAATACCTGTGTCCCTGCTGAAGCTTGGGGAGAACTGACCCTGTCCCCATCAGAACCAGAACAGCCATGAAGACCAGAAGTTCCTGGTACCTTAAAAAGTCCTGTCAAGACTATGAAAAGTAAATTTTCTTCCAAATAATTCAGACTTACATGCAAGGGCTAAATGCACAGCCCATACCAATACATACCAGATATTTTGTGATAGCTCATTAGCTTATAAAATACCAAGACCATAAAGTAAATTGTCAAATTTCTTAGAAAAAAAATTGTTGGTCTGTCTTTTATGTCATCATTTTAATGCCAGCCATAATTGTAAAATCTATGTTATCAGCAGTCTGGAAAAGAGGCATCAGATAAAGAAAACTGGAAAGAATTTGCAGACCAGTTGGACTAAGTAGCTTGATCAACAGACACTCATGGAGAACGAAAAGTTCCATAATTAAATTATGATAATGTAAGCATACTCTGGTGAGAACTAAAGATTGAGAAACAATAAAATCATTACTCATCAAAAGAAAAAAGATAGACAAATATAAAAATTTTCAAAACAAACATACTTTTGTGAACATTATTTACAATACAGATAAATTTTACAAACTCCAGAACTGAGAATATGATGGGAAAACAGAATCCTTTCATCTCAGCCGGAATTACTCATTACTCATCACATTAAATGTCAATTCTTCTTTTATAAGACCTTATTTTGTAAAAGCAGCATTTCAAAGACTGATTTTGTCTTATTTCCGTGCCAAGCAATTGCTTTTCAAGAAAAAGATTGGGGTATTTCCAAGGTTTTTCCATCAACTACTTTTTGCTGAAAATCCAAGATTTTTAGCAGTTGTTGCTTTTCACACCCTCTCCATCCTCACTGATAGCAAATTTGCCTCATGGAAAATGTCTGTTTCATCAAAAACATGAAAATAAATGAAGAAAAAGCATGAAAAACACAAACAAAGACAATGCATGAAATAAAACATTCAAATATGTATAGCTGCTTCAGTCCCCTTTTTTCTCCCTACGAGTTTATGTCATCCAGGTTGTATTTTCCAATTTGTGTGAAGACAGTAGGACTTACAGTGCAGCAACAGAAAGGAACAGTTTATCGCAGATTTAACTCCATGAGCCCAGCTGCTATAAAAGACGTGGGACACAAGATGAACCCTGCAAGTAACTAGAAAAGTGTTTCTAATAACAATATATATTTCTGAACAGAAATGTTTTTTGGAGTGAAAAATCTTAAATGGCTGCTGAAGAATCATATTTTCTCTTTTTTTTTTCCTGTATTTAATGACCCCTGCTTTATGTAAAGCTAGATTCATCCCATTTTGCAAGGGCGGGTATACTCAGGAGATCTGTCATGGAAATTGCCGTGGAACAAAATCCTTATAGGCACCTTGATTATAGGAGTGTAACAAATATGCTATCTTGACTCAACCTTCAGTCATTGTTGCTGTGACCCTACTGGCTCTATCAGCAATGAGGAAAAAAATCTTGTCTTCAGTAATGCGTTCTCAAATACAATCTTATCTCTGATTTTGATAAGCATAATAAATTCAAACTTCATTATGATGTCATTGAGCTATTAAAAAAAAGAGCAAAGGATGCAACTTTCTTAGACAGAATTTAACACTTACTTTATGTCACTACAATAATTTCTTACTGTTCTTAATCCGTAAAAGCAGCCTGTTATTCAAACACAAACACAAAGAGAATAATCAGGTACAGTTATAGCATATGAGATTGCTGGTTGAAGTGTACTTCAGTTTTTCTGGAAGACAATTGTTGTTAGGGGAGGTAAGGACCAATCACATCCTAAGAACAAAACTTGTTTTTACAGCTCAACCTTGTATCTTTCGACCAGACCTTTTTTGGAGGGGGTATGATTTGTGAGGAATAAGCTCAAAGTGATTGTAAAGTGTTTTGAGAGTAACAGGATTTACTAGAAAGGTATTTGAGAAGGTTGTTTATCATGTGCTAGTTATTTTTATTTTTGTAATGCAAAGTTGTTTTCACTATATCATATATACATATTTTGCATCACATAAGACTATTTCTAGAATTGCAAAATCAGCTAGAAAAGTGAAATAAAATCTGCATTAATCTTTAGCCAAAAATACACAACACTGAGATATCTTCCACAAAATAAAGAAATTAAAAATTGTAATAGCTAAGCAGTGAAGGTAAAGGTTATTTTTAGTACTAAAGAATACAATGTAACACAATTTCTAACTCCACTGTGCATTACTAAGTGTTATGCTTTAGTCCTGTAGAGCAAAACTAGCAATGATAGGAAGCAATATATTAGAATTGCTTATTGATTAGAACATCACAACTGAAAGTCTCAATATTTATTGTACTGAAGTGTCTCATTGCAATCAAATGAAAAAAGTATTTTGTTTAGTATGCCTGTGGTTTTTTTTTCAAATTTTCCACAGACCTGTGAAATTTTAAGCATTGAGATATATTATAATATTTATATAAAGATAATGTTCCTCTTAGCCACTGTTTAGAACCATTCCTCAATAAGTTACTAGAACTAAGGTGAGTAACAAGTTTTCGGTAGCAGATAATATGAAGCTTATTTTTCTTTTTCAGCTTAAAACTAAATTTATAAATTATAAATGAATCAATGTAATATACTTCAGCATTTGTTTCCCTTCTGACAGTGATACATGCCAGTTCTCAGCTATTTGAAACATTATTTTCTCAACACTAATATCAACTTAAAAATTTAATTTAGGAATGCTATTTCTTTATCCTAGTGCTGTTAAATATAAGCAGTTTTAATTTTTAACTGTCACTCATCCCATATTAATTAAACATAAAATAATCAGACCTATTGAAGGAAGAGAGCTTCAAATGGGAGCTTTCTCACAGATAGATCATGAGATTCCCTTAAAATATTCCTCTCACTAATATGAATATATTCAGTGCTGCTTTTGTGTTTCAAGGCAGAGCAGTGTATTACTTTAGCCAATCAGTTCTTAATTTATTTCCCATATGCAATTGAAAAACAAGGTTTGCAACACTTGGTGTGGAGCTGTGCTCTGTGATGAAATGGAAGAGGTGTTAATTGATTCTGATTGACACAAAAGCTTAAGTGATTCAGATGTGTCACTTTGGATAGTCCCTGAGGCCTCAAAAACAAGGAGGAAGAGTTTCCTTCAATCAGTTGCCGCAGCCCTGTGAACGGGAATATCTCATGCAGGTACCTGCACTTTCAGAACAGCGAATGTATGTCAGAAATACAACCCAGATTTTAGATTTTAAGATAAATGAGGTTTCCTGAGTGCAGTCATGGCAGCTGACAACACTAGTTCTCCCATCTACCACCACCATGTACCCTTTCAGCCCCCTCACCTCTTTAGGACTGCACCTGGATTATCAAGTAATTTGGTATAAAGGGAGCAGATTGGTAGATCAAAGCAATAGATACTGAGGCTTCTCATACTTCGATTAAATGAGCCTTAGGAAACATCAGGTCTAGTCCCCTGACAAAATGTTTGCATTTTTCATGTTTGATGCTGTCTAAAAAAAACAGTCCTGCTGGAGGGATATCTTTTCTTCCTCAACTGAAGACCCCATTGCTGAGAAGCATCACACTCTTCTTTCATCTGTTTTCCTGGATGAAGGTAGCAATTATTGCCCCGCCATCATTGCTCTTATAAAAATCACACATACAAAATGCTGCTTCTCCTGTTTGTGCCGTTTCTGTGTGAAACCATGGTGACAGCTGCCCAGTCCTCACAGGGGTGATTTTCTCAGTTTCCAGAGAAAGGTCGCATTGTACCCAAGCATTTAGGTTTCACCTGGAGTTTCCATGGCTTGAGGAAATTACAGTATCTATGTGTTCTCAGCCTCCTATAATCCCTTTTTGCACACAAAAGTCTTCACAAACAGAAGCTTTCAATAAGTAGAACCAGTAGCTAAGTATTCCTTGTTTTCTCAAGAGCTTTGAAAAGCTACGCCACATGCTTTATGCTAAAACACTTAACTTCTAGTTACACAGCCCAAATTGCATCCCCCATATTTATACATTTCTTTCCCTTCCCTCTTTTCTTCGATTGACTCAGAACTTACATTAGACAAATGTACCTCCTGTGCTACTGATCGCCCTCTATATACCCTTGTTGTCTCCCAGATATCTGGGTAAGCATATACAAACAAATACAGCACCTTGACTACTTAACGGGTCCTAGGATTTTCTAAGTGGGCCTAATCTCTTTGTATGTATGGCAACATGAGGAATCCACTAAAATGAGTGTTTTCATTCCAGATTTTTTCTCCTCTTGCAAGCAATATCATGGAGGCATCTCTACTTTATAATCAGACAAGAATCGTGATATATGGTACTGATAAGACTTAATAATTTCTAAATGAGATGGAAACAGTCTGGGCAATGTGACAGATTGTTTGACTGATTTGATCTCAGTTTGCCTGGTATACCCTGTTAGAAAAGTGAATGAGTTAGACTGACCCTTAGAAGATGGATTGCTTTCCTGGTAAACAGCTGAGTCTGGGGAGAAGGCTCTAGAGCGCAAACAGAACAGTGAGAGAGTCAAAGCTGGGAGCTTGCAACACAAGTAGAGAGAGCATGATGGGGAACAGGGAACAGCCACAGCCAGAGCTCTGAGGGGATGGATCAGAAGCAATTGGATAACGTTTCTTGTAACTCAAAAAGGCAGTAAAAAACCTAGCCTGGAGTGAAAGACTGTTCTGACTTGATTATTTAAAATATTAAGTATGATAGTTTCTATTTTAATATAACCTTAAAAACATATCTACTCTCTTGATCCTTTCTTCTCACTATAGTGTGTTGAAAAAGTCCTGCATTTCCTGATTCTTAATTCCTTATAGAAACACATAGTACAGATTCAAGAAATTAGCACCACAAATTTGGATATATCTATGTGTAATTTATTTCCATTGCACATATGTGTCAGCCTTCTGATGAAGTTGATCACAATCAGTTGGGCAAATATTGTCTCAGATATCCATGTCTGGAAATGAATGTAGAATTTTATAGAGCAAATATAATTAAAAATATAAATTCTAAAAGGGACCAAAGGCTTTTTTTTTTTTTTAATCATAACACGTCTCTGTCCTCACAACTGATGTAAGAACAGGTCTCTCCATGGCAGAATATATGTTCACATGCCTTATGAAAAAGAACTTGGAAAACAGTATGGATTGTCCTTGCTGATGACACTCTTTAAAAAACAGAAGTTTATTTAATGGTTTTGGTACTTCATAGAAAGAGAATAAAATCATGGTAGTAAAAATAACTGGAATAAAAAAGAAAAACATTGTAAAAATGTCAAGTTTGAATGGATGCAGGACATTTAAGGAACATTATTTCTAATATTTTCATTGTCAAGTAATAAAACATAATGTAAATGTTACTAGGTCACAAATGGTTACCCAGTACCCTTCCTGAGTCACCTTGGACAGTGAAGACTGATCTACTCATAAAGGTAAACTTCAATAAGCTTGGAAATTCAGTAGTGAGTAGTTCTTCTAGTAGGTAAGACTAAGGAAAAAGGAAACTTGGGAAAAGCTGTAAATTCTTCAAAGAAATAATACTGAGAGCATAAGTATAAAATAAGAAAAATATAGAAAGTTTAGCAGAGATCAGTTTGGTTAAACTACGAGTTCTTCATTGGCCTCAAATATAAGAAGGAAGCATTTAGAAACTAAAAATTAGGACACATTACTGAGGACAAAAATAAAGCCTAGGCATAGAAGAAAAAAAATTGAAAGGTCAAGACACAAATGAGATGCAATTAGCAAAAGGCATAAGAATGACAAGAAATCAGTTTCTAAGTATAAGAGGAAGACCAAAGAAAGCATTGTTCTGCTACTAATCAAGAAGGAAAGCTATGCACAGATAACACAGAGAAAGCTGAAGCTTTTAATGACTTTTTTTGCATCAATCTGCAGTAAAAACATCCATTAATGAGAAGTGCCTAGCATAATTAATATCAGCAACAAAAGGGGAAGATCTCAACATGGAATAGGAAAGACATGAGTTGCAAAGCACTTAGATAAGTTAAATCAATGTGATCTGATGAACTTCATCCTAGGATACTGGCTGATGTAATCAAAAAACTCTTAGCAGTTATCTTTGAGAACTCTTGGAAGATAGCTATGGCACCAAATGATTTGGAAAAAAACAACCCCTGTACATAAAAGAAGAGAAAAAAGGAAGCTGGAGAATTATACAGCAGTTAGTGTGACTTCATTCCTCTGAATAAAAAAAGATTTTTTAAAAGTAAAACCCCCAAACTATTTGTAAACAGTGTGAAGACTGTTTACAAGGAGATGAATGAGAGTCTATGTAGGTTTGTCAAGAACAAATCCTATCAAACCAATCTGTTTTCCTTTTCTGACAGGGTAAAAGGCCTTTGAACAGGAGAGCATTAATAGATGTCACATGTAAGCTAGAAAGCAAGGATGAAGGAGTGCTATACAGGCCAAATCTGGAGCTTACAGTGCTACATTGCATATAAAAGCTTGAAAAACAGGAATTAATGTATATATGATTTAGTTGTTATGCAGATGAAAGCTAAATGTGAGGTACATGTATTACTTGAGAAGAACTGGTTTATTTCTATGGTTAAACCCTTACATCTATGTGAAGACACAAAAAATTTGTCAATATCATATAGGATAGTCAGAGATTAAAGACCATGTTACCTGATATTAATAATTATTGGCTGCACGTTTGTGGGTGAATATCAATTTGAGCAAACTAAGACATTCATGTCAGACATAAGTTAAATGACAATAGCCAGGAGAATAACACACGGCACAATGTGAGAGGAATAACCAAATACTTAAAAAGGGAAATTAGATGTGTCTAGGTAAAATATTCTGTGAAAGGACTGTATTGGGAATAGATTTTGAAGCAAACATCTGAGGCTAGCATCTAAGCAATAACACCCTGGATGGATGAAAATAAGAGCCTATAACTGGAGTGCAGGAGTTTCCAAAGTGCCTGAGCGGCCCAGATGTCACTGCCACCGATTGGTCAGTGGCATTTAGTAGCCTCAAATTCATAAAGGAGCAGAAAATTTATGACATCATGGTGGCTTTAGATGCTATTTCATATGACACCCCTATGAGCAAACCACAGAAAAAGAGTAACAACAGAGCCACTGTAATATGCAAACCTGACTGGTTAATTTTCCTGGAGTAGAGCTGATCCATTGGCTAAAAGGCTAATTCCATTGGCTAAAATACTTAACTTTTATTAATTTCTGGGTTATCATTATTTACCTAGATGCTGGAATAAATAGAAATAGGAATAGATTAAATAGTGGAAGTATAAAATACTACACCGAACAGATATAACCCATTGTACTGATATAGGATATAAAACATCTAAAACCCGATAATTCTCCAAGAAAAGATCTGGATTTTTTGGCTGACTAGCTGGCAGTGTACTGACATTATCCTTTTACAAGAAAGATGAACATCTCACAAAGATTTATGAACAGACTTTTGAACTACCAATCACATTATTCATATCTGTGTAACAATTCGAATGTTTACACATCCTCCTACTTCATGCACATTGGTAAGGCCTCCGCTGACACAGTGTATGCAGATTTACACGTTGCACCTCAGGAAAGAAGTGCGTTCATTGTGAAAAACATAAGACAGCAGCAAATATGATAGAAATTAAAAGAAGCTCCTCAGGCAGGACCCTAAGTCTGTCAGGTCTTTGGAATAAGTTTATGCCTACTTTTTTCTTTATAGTGAAATCCCCAAAGAAGAACAAATTGTTCTTAAAGTCACAAAAGCCAGGGATTATTAAACTATTAACTAGAATTCCTAGCTTTTTAAATATAGACCGATTAGAAATATAAAGGATTTATATGCAGCACTGTCTCTCCCAACATACTGCTTCTTCACTTCAAGCCTGCTCAGTGTCTAAGTCACAGCAAATTGTGCCTGGTTCCTTGTGCTCCCTCTCCAACACCTCTGAAAATTCCCTGCCTGCTCCCTGTTTCTTCTCAGCCGCTCAGGTTCTCCTCCACCTGCAGACATCTACATCTTTCAAGTGACTTTCTCACTCCCTTCTTCTGCTTGCCACAGCATGCAGTTTCCAGAAGCCCTGCTCTCTGCCAGATTCAGCTGCTTCCTGGAAAGACACATGTCTCTTCTGTCTCCAGATAAGTATATGAGTTAATCCCTCTCCTGAAAGGAGCATAACATGCAAAACAAGAAGAAGCAAAGATACCATCTGCCCCATTCCTGTAAGTACTCATCAGAAATAATCTGTTCTCCATTGCAGATATGGAGAAGAAAAGAAATAATAGTCTTAAATTTCAACAAGAAGGATTCAGCTTAGAGACAAGGCACAGGAACAGATGACTTGTAAGACTGGAGTCTCTCTCATCAGAGATAGTTTAAAAAAGAGTTAGCTATTCATCCATCAGCAATAACATCAATATAGTTCACCCACAGAATATAAGCATAAGCAAGAAAATCCCCTATAACCTTTTTTTTTTCCCAAATTTTATTCAAATGTATTTTGTTACTGTTTGACTTTATCAGGTTGTTGATTTCAGCACATGTGAAAACTGAAGTGTAATTTGGCATATGCGTGATTACTGGAGACTGGGTGAAGTGACATGAAAGCATACTAGCAGGAAAGACACCACTTTAAAAATATATATTGCTTGACTAAGAACTATTTGAAACTTAATGCTTTCAAAGAAGTTGTGCTTTGATGTTTGGAGTCTGCTTGACTGAGTATGCCCTAAAGTTTATAAAACCAATGTGATGTGGAACCACGAGTCTGTGTAGGATATTAGACAACATAAATTCAGTGCTGAATGGGCAGAGAAGGGGGGTGATGCAATGTCTGCAGTTAGTTTTTCTTTGTTGGAGGTGTTTCTCCACACAAACTTGAAAATGTACATACAATTCAAAAATTAGATGTTAGCATAGTCACTTCTGAAAAAATTAATTTTGAAAGATTTTATTTAAGGTTTTCCTATAGTTGTGCAGTTTAAATTTCATACCACAAGCAAGTGACTGGGGGGATTTTTTGGGTTTGTTTTTTAAAAATGTACCTAGAGATACAAAGATACAATCCTTGGTTGTTTTTTTTGTTTGTTTTCATTTGGTTTGGGTTTTTCTGTCATTGTTATTTTTTCGCATGGTCCTTTTTTTTTAGCTAGGACCAGTAAAGGATACAAGGTGTTGAGCAGGAACTGAAATCCACATCTGGCTATTTCAATATTAGTTAGTTGTTAACATTTCTTCTAAGTGATGCTTCTAACTTGTTCCTGAATTTACCCACTCTTTATCATTTATAACAAGTTCAATGCTTCAAAATAAAATTAAAAAAAAAATTTTCGTATCTCTGCAGCAACCTTCTATATGATACACAATCTTTATTTTATGCAAAGGAAAAAAATCACTGTCATGTCCCACACAACTCACTGGGCTTTTTTTTTTTCCACTAGAGGTATGTGAGTTCAATATATGAAGTAGAATGGGAATGAACTAGCTCACAGCAAATTAGGTGGTAGACTTAAATGACACTTCCCCAGGCTCTCTCTGGGGTTCCTGAGTTCTTTTTCTGCTGTACAAAGTGAGTTAAAGACTAAAATCCACTTCTGGATGCTTTTCTTGAAGTAGGGCTAAAATTACTTCATGGGATTCAGGAAGGCCACAGGATCACACAAAAGCTCCCTTTAAGTAGGAAGTAAATCAGGACATAGGGATTGAAAGGAAATGACCATCTCTGCTTTGGACTTTCACTCTGCTGCTAAAGTTCCTTAGAAATTGAACTTGAATGGCAGTTCAGTTGTTGAACTGCCAGATGAGTGGGTTCCTTACCTCTTGGTGTCCTTTGCACAACTTATCATCATCTGTTGTCTCCTAGTATGTGCTTCCAGCAGAAGTTATAGGTTCAATTTATACATCAATTTGTCTCACCCTTGCTTCCACAGATAGCAGTGAGGAGAAAGCGAGATGATACAAATAGCCTCAACAGCAAAGTCCAGGAAATTATTTTTCACAGTAGGGAATGGACAGTATCATGTTCTTTAAATTTTTCTAAAAGATGTATTAGGACATATGTTTAAACATATGAGAGATTTTAAGATGTACTTTAACCCTTTTTTTCCTCATATTATGCAATTAAAAAAGTACATTTCTCTTAATATAATAGATTTTGGAAGGAAATATATATTGCAGACTTGTACTATTCAGCTGAGAAATGACTATCGTTTCCTCAGCCACCCAGCATGAAAAAGATTATTATTAATAGAAGACACTAAATGCAAGCTGAGCTCTCAGCAGGATTATTTCATACACGGTTTAATGGACTTTCTGGATTAGTAAAGTGTTCAGGTGCCTACTCCTTTATGAACTAAATTCTTATGTGGTTTTAAAGACTATATAATGCTTGATAATACTCAGGATATTGCTCCTGGGATAGCGGCAAGAGCAGCTTTGCCACCACCCTATATATAACACACCAGGACAATTCACACAACCTGTGAGTCACTCCTTCCTATCTGCCGAGCAAGAGCTTGCCACGCAGAGACAGAAAGCTAGTTTTGGCTATGTAGGTTATTCTGGTGGATAGCATACTGGTCCCTTCATCCTTCTCTGTTAAAGAAAAGCCTTTGGATGGGTGGAAGATACGTGCTGAGCCACAGGAAGAACTGCATGTCAGACACGTAGTATGTGCAGAGCTCTTACGACTTCAGTTAGACCTCTGAATTGTCAGACTTTGCTTATATACCCAACAACATTTCCTCTGTGCTACCATTTTGAATAATAGCACAGTAAAAATTCTGGATCATTATTTTTAATGAAGAGAAGGGAATCAGGATTCGCAGTTAGGTGCTTGGTTTGCAGTTACGGCCACAGGCAAGAGAGATGCGATTTTGCAGTACTCTGGGAAAAAGTACATTGCAGTAGGTCTTTTTGGGTAACACTGTGAAAAACCCGAGCAGGCTGGCATGACCACAGTGAGGAGCGATGTCAAAGCTGTGTGCATTTGTCAGTGGCATCCACAATTATGGAGGGAAAAGAAAAGATCAGTTCATGCAGAGGCCTTCTCTCTGTCAGAAAAGAAGACCTGTAGGAAAGCACACAGGTAGAAGGCATAGGAGGAATTCCTTTCATCCCATTTACACCATAGCACTAGTGCATGGTATTAACCAGTTTTTCTCAAAACTAGCTAATGTGTTAGGTACTACAGTCTTAGCACTCATTTTTATTTGCTTGGGAAATTGTTCACAATTTAAAGCATACTAGAATTGCAGAAGAATCTAAAGAGAATTCTGAGACAAACAGAAATTATTTTCATTATTTATAATAGTTTAATATTTATGTTGTGTTTTTTTTTAAATGATCTGTTTTGTTCGGATGCTAAAATAGATATTTCAAAGGGCCACATCCTGAGACGGAACAGACATTTTTCTGAATTCATCCCAACATGATTTTTCAGATCAGAGACTATTGTTAAATATAAAGATAAGCTTGCCATTCTTCACTTTCTCTGATGATTTATGAATCAAAGCTTCTCTTGTTTGGATATTTTCTAAGACAGGGTTGCTTTAAAGGACTTTCACAGGGGTTACTTTGTGAAACTGGAAGCCTCCCAAGATGCCTGAGCTTGACTAATGGCCAAGATGAAGCTGTGTTTGAATTTTAAATGACTACATAGCCTTTTCCTCAGTGTGCTTTAAGGTCCACTCATGTAGTGCTTGTGCACACAGAGTTCCCATCGATCTTAAATGAATGACATGTACATAAGGAACTTAGAATTATTTTTTCCCTTGGATGTACATAGAATAATTTCTCCTACTCTTATGCAGCATACCCTTGAATAAAAACAATATTTGCCACACAGTTTGAAAGAAATCTTTGCAAAATCATTTTCTCATCACAGATTGGAACATTCCCTTGCTCCACACTGCAGCAAAACCCAGAAGCAACAAAGTATAAGCAAATGACTTAAAAAAATATTTTAATTGAACAAATATTTTTTGAGTCTAACAATACGGACAGGCCACCAGGAGAGCAAAGGTTGAACATGCGATAAAGATGGAAAGAATACTAGGTAGAAGAGTATTTTCTACCTAACTTTAATTCAGATTCTTAAAGAATGATATGAAACTGTTAAGAAATAGCAGTATTTTCATGACTCGAGGATTCCAACTAGGGGCTGGAGGAGTTTGGTATTGCAGAAAATTAATTAGTTCATAGTCTAGTGGTGGTGTTATCAAAAGCAGCAATACTTACAGGAGATTTCCTTTTTTACTACTTGAGGGATAAGCTGCTACAAAGCAATACAAATTTTCTTCAAAGGAATATAAGCAGATAGGAGAGGTAATATCATAAGCTAGAAGCCTACTTCACAGCTGGGGATGACAACAGTCCTGAAATCAGCCAGCGTTTATAAGCGTTTATCTACTGGCCAGAATGCACAGAACAGTATAAGATTAACCATGCTATTCTTGGCACATGATGGAGAGATGCTGTTGTCTCATGACACCTGACTTGTCAGAATTTATGTATTTGCTTTTAAAAACAAGATGGGGATATGTCAAGTTTAGTTTCTAGAAGACGGGTTATCTGGAAGTTGGAAAGACAAGGTGGATTTTGCTTGACCTAGCTCTGTTCAGATAAGATTATTCTGTTCAGATAAGAGGTTACATGTGGAAAGAGATCATATTGGCCAATATTAGATGAAGGAAATATTCTTGAGGTCCAGACAGAAACCTTTTATTAGCTTAGTGATTCAAAGAACAAGGGTTGCACTTCTAGAGGATGGAGAGGGAGACAGTGAAATTTGTTGCACCTTGAAGAGGAAGAAAGCGATTGAGAGCATGTCATGCTAACTATCTATAAAGACTGCTGCAAGTGGCCCAAGAGGATGGAAGCACTTCTACAAATGAGTTTGTCTATGTCTAACCATTAATTCAATTTTAGAGTAGTGGATTTATCTTTTTTTTGCCAAATATTTGAGGTTGTCTGTCTCTGGAGTCTATGCTCATCTCCTTTATTAACTAGGCTAGAGCTAGTAAGTCCATCTTCCTCAACAATCAACAGACATGCTGCTTCATTCATGGCTCTCTCTTTTGGAAATATAAACAGTCCAGCTAAAGATTTTTCCCGCTAGGGCCATAAAGCAGAATATTACAGGAAAGAATAAAACAGCAAATTGTAAGTCCTCAGTGAATGTTAAATTTCTGTAGAACACAAAATATGATAAAGCAAACACGTCAAATGTGTTTACATCATAACACAGGAAGCTTTTTGCTACCCAATCTTCATATCTCTTACCCCTTCTCTCTGTTTCACACACCAGTGGACTGAAGTTTTTAATTGATGGAAATGCCTGGGGAAGTGAAGAGGTATGTAATGCTGTTCTGATCATATGAAAGAATGTCTCTGAAGACCAAGTCAGCATTAATATATGGTACATATAAACCAAGAATAATGATATCCAGACTCTTCAGATGGGGACTAGCAATCTTAACAGCACTGGACATGTCCTTAAGGCAACATAAAATACACAAATCGTGACTTTCCATTGGTGAAGTATTTTCTCCCAGGGCCATCGTAAAAGAAAGTTTATTACACTTACTTGGTGGGATGCAGTGAAAGGCTTTTCTGAAATCTAATTTCTTTATAAAATGTACTTGATAAATGTTAATTTTTAAATCTTCTAAGCTGTCCATCCTCACTGATTTTGTTTTCATAAAGAACTTAAGAGGGGTTGAATTTTCCCTGAACTAATAGCTCCTTGATGGCCTTTGGAGAATGAGTAGAGAATTAACCAGCCTCCAGAATGATCTAAATGATGAACAACCTCCAGGACACCTGAGGCAAGTGAATTTTCCCTCACTGCATGCAAGAGCTGATGTACAACTTCGTCACTTTGGTGAAGTGAAACCTATCTGCCATGGGACTATCATATAATTACTTGAGTGCTCTAAAACAGTAGTTACTGTTGCCTGCACAGATCTGGTAACGTAGCTGCTCATTTGTTGTCTTCTAATTTGCTCAAAGAATTCTTAGCCATGTGGTAATTATGCAATAAAAAAAAAAAAAGGCAACGAGTATTTTAGCTGTGTTTTTGTGGTTCTAATTAGCAGCAGTTTTGATAAGCATTTCTGCATTTGTAAATATTGGTAAACATCAGTGCTTATTTCTTTCACAATGTTATTTCAGCTCAAGTGAGCTAACATGAACGCTTCACCAGCGTTCTCTGAACTAAATGCTGTAAAACAATGAGAAAAGCTATTTTTGTTGACTGAAATTTTTAAAAGGCATGTTTATTTTAGCTTGAAAATTCCTAAAGGGGGAAAAAAAAGTTAAGATCGAATTATTGAATTTTTTGTCTACTTTCCCGGCTAAAATATGCCAATGGAATTTCTCATGGTTTACACACAATAAAATAAATATTTTCTGTCATTGAACAAAAATCTGTATTTAGTCACACATCCAGATTGCCTAAAAGTGTATCTAGATCTGTGAATTTAAAATTCCAGCTTAAAGATTATGACATTTTTATACCGATGCTCTACAGTACCATAGGCACTTCATCAAATAGTATAAATTATTGGTCTGTATCATATTTTAAATGAAAGACAAAAATTAGCAGAACTGATGACAGAACTCACATGAAAGCAGAATGACATAGTGTGGTTGGTGGAACGGTATGTCTGTACTATTAGACTTCTAGGATTGTATTTGCTGCTAAAGGAACTGGGTATGGTAATCTAAAAGCATTTATTGAAAGGTGCCCAGTTCAGATATTTAGATAATGTCAGTTTATTAGTTTCGTAAGAGAGGTGTCAAATACCGTTTTTGTATGTGCATGTGACACAATCTAGGAAGCTCATGCTTCCCAAACTTATTTTCAGTTTTCACTTTATTTAATGTAATCTTTAATTTAATTTAAATTTATATTTTATATACTTTTTAATACTAATATTTA
Source organism: Larus michahellis (assembly GCF_964199755.1). Classification (NCBI taxonomy): domain Eukaryota; kingdom Metazoa; phylum Chordata; class Aves; order Charadriiformes; family Laridae; genus Larus; species Larus michahellis. Next base: position 84,091,045 of record NC_133897.1, read on the forward strand.
GTCTCCTCATTAACGACTGTTTTAAAATTTTTATTTCTCTTTAATTGGGGGTGTTTAATTTACTGAAAGGAAACCACCACTTTTATAGCGTATATGCAAATTTTCTTCTCACTTTATTCCTTGATATTTCAGGAAACTGAGCCGGCAATGCCTTAAGATATCCTGCTTTTTTCCTGTGTCACAGTGTAATCCTGAAACTTTTGGTGCTTAAACTTAGGTGACAGTGTTGGGTGTTCAACTTATTAAGTGAAAAGCCAGGTAAAGCAGGTACTTTGTATACCTGTTTGGAGGAAAGATTTCTCACGCTGGCAACTATCAGGGTTGGATTCAGTGACTGAGATGGTCCTTGTCAGCCCCACATTCCTAAGATCTTCTCATTCAAACAGAGATAATGCAGTGCATTTTTCAAGATAATAACATGTGAAATGTTCTCGACGGGAATTTAACAACTCTCAACAATTTTAAGTTTAAAGTTCATTTTCTCTAACATTGAGTTCAGAAGGCTATGGTGGTGCGCATCAGGTGCCATATTACAAGTTACTTCACCCTTTCATGTTTCAAGCAAGTAAACGACCTTGCAGACTAACTTAAACCCCTCCCCAAAAGTTTACCACAGTTTTGACATACCAACCTTTGTTCTGAGAATTCTTTTCATTTTTCTGTGACCATCGTCATCACCAACCACTGCAGTAGTCGTCTTCCTTTGCCATATTTATGGGTTTTCAAATACCAGGTATGCTTTAAATACTTTTTCATCTATCTTAGCCTCTTCAGTATTTTTCATAGGCTGTTCTACTAGTTGTAGAAAAAAGATCAGTCCTCTTTTAGGTGTCTATACACAAATAGGCTTTTTAACTATTACCTCTTTTTTCATAGTATTACTACAATTTTCACGGTATTATTTCCACAGAAGAGGGTGCTTTTAGCAACACACAAGAATATGAAATGAGGAAAGAGATTTAAAAGTGGAAGACAAGACTAAAATATGGACAAATAATTCAAATGTATATCTTTACACATGGTTTCAGATATTTCTGGTTTTGTAAAACAATATAGATACTTAGCTTGTGGATAGGTTGGTGTATATTTGCGTATTTGGAATATAGGCATTGATGCATAGGAGTAATACAGAATTGTGCTGCATAAAAAATGTCTTAAGGCTAGCATTTTTCAAAAGGACATGTGCTTCTCACCTATTAATGGTCTTTCTGATAGATGACTACTCAGTGTTTTGCCATGTGACTTCAGGGTGGTTAGGTTCATGTACGCCACACTGCCCTCATACTTTCAAGAACAATAATGCTGAAGGTCCATACAGTAGTTTATGCAAAACCACAGCCTTTTTTTCTTCCATACTACCTGCACATATTTACATTGCCAGAACAAATGACTTACCTAGAAGACATGTTGGTGCAAAAGACCATCATGTTTGATCTGCTTAATGGTTTTGTAATGTTCATCTCCGCATATGTTTGCTTTAATGAATTGGCCATTCTAAAGGCATGAATCTGATATCCAAGACCTCCTGAATCCTAATTTTGGCTCTTACAGAATGAATGCTCCTGAGTAGGTATGTTGTACCTTAACGTTTAAAGTAAGTTTCCCAGCACATTATTTTCACAGGACTACTATGGACACTGCTAATGCTTATAACCATACTTTGAAGCCATAACTTCGAGTTATTCCTGCCCATAGCTTCTAGAATTCCTACTTATTAAATTTGCATTATATAGCTGCTTTTCTTACTTACTTAATCCATAAAAGCACAACAAATAGGTTGCAACATCACTATCAACTCATAGCTCAGACATAAATAATTGCATACTTTCATTCCTTTTAATCTATACTTGAAATTATGGGGATTCTTAATTATCGTCTAATCAGATGTAGCATTCTGGTTAGGCTGTGTTGCATTTCGTGTTGAAATTCCTTACCCAGTTCACGCTGGAGTAAGTATGGGCTGTTATTGCAAGGAATGGTCTTGAACCTAGATAGCTGTTGTGTCTATATAAGCACTTGCACGTGTGACAAGCCAGATCAGGAAGCTAAATTACTAATTCTGAGGGACCAGTTCCTTGATCTGAGAAGCTGCATAAATGGCTGGTGCTTAGACACAGGAATGCAAGAACTGGCAGGCTAGAGGCAGAAGGAGGAAAGTGGGATTGTCCTTTTCTAAAAAAGCTTAAATTTATGTCACAATTAAGTAGATGTTCTTAGTACAATACCAGTTTATGTTGCTATGATTAGGTAGTGGGACATATTCCAAAACTGACCAGACCTCCCCATGCTACTGCATAATTATATCTGCATGTCTTATAAAACCCTCAAAATTTCAAGTGTCAGTGCCTGTTGGTATTTTATAATTTTTCTGTCTGTGTACTATGTGTATATGGTTTTTCATGTTGAATGAAGGAACGTCATATTTATGTATATGCCTTTTCTGAGATATTTGCTGCCTACATGTCTTTATTTTCATGTCTGTATTTGTGTATGTGTCTGTTCTCATACATATGTAAATACTTTTTGTAGCTATTTTTGTAGCTATACTTTTATGGCATTCACTGATCATTCCATGCAAAACCTTTAGGAGAGACTTGTTTTACTGTGTTCCCTGTAAAAACAGCTGTGCAAAACATCAGAGCTGTACAGACTCTCTAAAGAGTGTAGCAATTAAAAGCACAGTCCCCATGTCAACATCTTACCTTCCAGAAAAACAAAACAAAACGAAACAAAACAAAACAAAAGACTTATTACCATTTAGTTACAGTATCACTTACAGAAATCTAACATTAATACAGCATACACTTTCAAATACTTAAAACCAACCCAATAAATAAACTAATGATTTTCAATTAATCCTAGAGGTGCCCCATGCTGTTAATTGGACCTGTTAATTTACCACAGTGCTGTCAGGCAAGTACCTCTTACATATGCCATTTCACATACTGAAAGTGCCGTTGCTGAAGAAATTGTTTTATTTATATCACCTATCATAGCAATTCAAAAGCAATTTCCTAAAGTATATTACTTAAAAGGGTTCAAGATAGCTGTTATCTCTTCCAAAAACAGATACTTTGCAGTAAAAGGATACGTTGGGTCATTAGAGTTCATTAGAGTGCTTTTCTTTTTGACTTTTTCATTTAGAGGGATTTGGGGTTATTGTTATTTAAATAGGAAAGTGTTGATAATAAAATAATTTACTTTTATAAAACCTCATTTTAATGTTTTGCTGTGGAAGGTTTCTGTGTCTTTTTGTGAGTTTCCAATTTTCCATTAAAATTGTTCAATCAAAATTCTGGTTTGTTTCTCAGAAAAAAACATTAGTGAGAGGAAGTTTTTTTTTTTCCATCTCCTACCTTTCCATCTGTTAAAGCCAAGTAATAGAGTACCTGACAGTGTCCCTAGTTATACTCATACTGGACTATTATCTTTTTTCCCTTCTCTTTCCAGGCCAGTACACAAAATACATCACTTGATTAATTTGGCACTGAACAAGGTAGCATTGAAGATGGATTCAGACCAAAAGGAACAGCAGAAAACTAACTTTGCATAAGCCTGATGAGGATCAGTATTGTCTATGTATGTGAATTACATGAATCTTTGTTGTGGCTTAACCCCAGTAAGCAGCTGAGCCCCACACAGCCGCCTGCTTACTCCCTCTGCCATGGCATGGGGAAGAGAACTGGAAGGGTAAAAGTGAGAAAACTCGTGGGTTGAGGTAGACAGTTTAATAGGTAAAGCAAAAGCTGCATGCACAAGCAAAGCAAAATAAGCTTCATCCTCTACTTCCCACCTGCAGGCAGGTGTTAAGCCATCTCCAGGAAAGCAGGGCTTCATCATGTGTAACAATTACTTGTGAAGAAAAATGACATAACTACGAATGTACCCCCTTCCTCCTACTTCCTCCAGCTTTTATTGCTGAGCATGACATCATATGGTGTGGGATGTCCCTTTGGTCAGTTGGGTCAGCTGTCCCAGCTGTGTCCCCTCCCAACTTGTGCACACCCAGCCTACTCGCTGGCGGGGCAGTTTGGGAAGCAGAAAAGGCCTTGACGCTATGTAAGCACTGCTCAGGAATGGCTAAAAAAATCGATGTGTTATCGACACCATTTCCAGCACAAATCCAAAATACCATACCAGCTACTATGAAGAAAATTAACTCTATCCCAGAAAAAACTAGTACAACCATGAACCTCTGAATGCAAAGCATAAAGTACTAGAAAAATGTTCCTTGAAGCTGCTAATCTTCAGGAAAGTTGTAGGAAATAATACTGGAATTCTCTGGATCAGTAGCTCCTTTTCAGTGTGGATAAGGACTCTTATATTGGCCTGAACCAACAAAAAGGAGCGTTCTAGCTCTGAAATTTGCATGGGGTTTTTTTGTTTCTTTGTTTCCTTTTTTCTTCTTCAGCTGTTTCCCAGGATTTCAGAAAAAGAGACAGTGAAGGGCTTCTGCCAGCTTACAGTAACTTGGAAGCTCATTCACCCTGAAGTTATTTCCAGAAAAGAAAAACCATTTTCATATAGACAATATCGGATCCACAATTTTTTAATCATTTCACTCTACATTTGTTCAGTGTTAGACACATGCAGAAGTTATAGTATACATAATTGCCTTATGTAATTCTTTTATAGAAATATGATTCTCCTCTATATAGTATCTGCACACTACCTAGTTTTCTATTAAAAAGGCAATTTTGAATCAGTTTCCTGTTTGTTTTCTATCTTAAAAGAAACCACAGACTTATATAACTTCTGTTTATATCTATTCCAGTCCCAATACTTTGTTGGTGGAGACACAGGCATGCCAGCCACTGAAAACTGAGAATACCTCTTTTACTAAATTTGCCCCTGAAGCAAAGAAAGCACGGTGGTCCTTCTGGAAGCCCTAGCAACAGCTCACTTCCCTGCTCTGTGGCAAGACTTGTTTTCCTCCAACTTACTAGAAAATAAATTAGTCATTCTAATGGCTGGGTAAGTGATTAACACTATTCTGTTCTGTGATAAAAGATAAGATTATAAAAAAGAAATATATTTATGTAATTTTCTATTAAAGGTATTGCCATGATCTCTTATAAGTACCATGTAGCTGGTATCATCCTAAACTGCATCTTTTCTACACAATTCAAACAGAATTTGAGGTGAAATATGATTTTATTTTAATAAATCTATTTTAGAAGTACCTTCAACCTCTCTCCCCAGAAATATTCTTCCTTCTTCTTCTGAAGGGGCATTTCAGTTCAGCCTCTCTTACTTTTTTTTTTTTTTTGTTAATTATTCCCTGCTTCTTTCATTCATTTACTCAGAAATAGTGTATTTAGAGCTAAGGCTGTATGAGTAAATTTTTTGATTCTTTCTTACCCCCTCTTCTGGTTATGACCCCTGATCTTCAACTGAAAAATGTGTTGCCCATTTCACTTCCTGTTTTGCAGATACTGGAAAAATATTTGTACATATGTACTTAAATTGGTTGCAAAGCTTTTCTCATCTATGTTTAAGACAACTTTCTGAGTCTCCCAGATGATACAAGATCTTTCACATGTAAACAAAGTTATATCATTTTCTGAAATAAAAGAAAATGATTGGTCAGATATGTCTCCAATTCATGTTGATTCTTCACTAGGAAAAAATGTAGTACAAAATTCATACAAATAGAAATGTGAGGAAGAACTGCATCTATTTGCTGAAGGGGTGAAAGCCTGAAAATACCGTAGAAGGCTTTATAGATGACCTTGGATGTTCAGGGCTGATAATATTGTAAAATATTGTCAAAACTTTTTGCGCGTACTGAGTTCTTATGCACAAAATTTTCTGAAGATTTGCACTTATTAGCTGAACTTTTTCTAGGGGAATAACAGATGGTAAGGCAGATCAAACCTGTAAAAATGCAAAGCATGCAAAAAGGCAGATGTAGCATGGTGCCAGTAGAGAAAACAGAAAGAATTGCACCTGCATAGTACAAAACTAATCTATAGCAAGATAAGGAGGAGCTTCAAAATTACTTACTTCTCTGATTAAAATCACAAAGGTGGCAAACGAGAACATTAAACTAGATTAAGCTAGTCTGCAAAACCAATAGTAATTCGATCAATAAATTTAAGTTAAAAAGAAATATGGAATCTTCCTGTTAAAACAGAGTAATTATGGTGATAGTCCAAGCAGGGATAAATATTGCCCATTTCCTGGGATTTACTGTCTTGAACACTGGCATTCAAGATCCGTATTCAGCTACTTTTAAAACTGACCAAGGAAAAAGATGGCTTATTTTTATTCGGACTTGAAAGACCTGAGTCCAAACCTATACTGAAACATTTCTTTCTCAATCTGTTGTCTTGAAAAATAGGGATAATACTACTGATTTATCTGGTAGGGTTGTACTAAGTACTGGCACAGTGATTTAGAAATTCCAGGGCTTAAAGTAATAGTAAGAATTACCTTAAATAAAATCAAATAATGCTGAACAGAAATAAAAGTATAAAGATGTATGAAAACAACAGGTCCTTCCTCAGTGAAAAAAACCCATAGCAGTAACTCACCAAGAAGCAAGTGTAATATTCATATTAGTATGAATGTTAAGTCATATATAAATCCTACATCAGAAAACTTCTGAGATTCAAATAGGTTGCTTTATCAGTGATAAACCGAAGAATGTCAGATTTAAAGACAGCAGCACAATCCAGTGTTTTTATTCTTCCTGAAGTTTAAAGCTTTGTTACTCAGACTCAAATCTTTGAGATTATTTTATGATAATGAAATAAGATAGCTAATTTCTAAATTATATAATGAATAAAGTAATATAAAAAATAGCATTTTTCATTACCTAGTTCTATCTGAAATCTTTTTACCCATTATCAATTCTTTCTAATTGTACTGTAATATAAATAAAGCTGAAAAGAACTGAAATGACACAAGGGAATACTGAGAAATCTATATTGCTTTTAAGCATATCTGAGGGAGATCTTGTGTGTTTCCATGGTTATATTCTGTTCTGCCATTGCTTATGGAGATTCAGTAAATGAGTTACAGTTGTATAGAATATTAGCACAAGCACAATAGGATATTAGCACAAGCAACTATTGAAAATATATATTATATTATTATATATTATATATTACATTATTGAGGCCTACAAGGAGATGAAACACAAAGGATAAAAAGAAAGAGAAGTTCTGAGAAATCTGAAGAATCCAAAGTAAAAAGTTTTTGCTGAAGTCTACCATTTTGCTTGCATAGAGGTTAGTCTGAGGAATTGAATAGATATTATTATCCCAAAAATACAGAAAAAGTATCTCCAAAACACGTATCAGACACTGATATGAGGACATTTACAAGATTTAGTAATTATAGGTACATTATTTGCATGAATAACAGGACAGTAACTCATCAAGAACTAACAAGATAATTAAGTTAATTTTTTATGTTCTCTTTCATTAAGTTGCTGTCAGAATCTGTGCTTCAAAACATAGTTTCACTTTAAGGACATAGAGAGAGGAAAGAGGAGGGAAAAAATCTTTTGTCAAGAACAAAATAAACTTGTCAGGTTGTTTAGGAAGGATGGGTAGGGATCTATAAGAGAGAGAGTAAAGCAGCTCCTTGACTGTGAAGTGTCCCATTGTGAAACATGGGATCTGAGAGTTTGCGAGTCAAGATCAGAGGGTAAGTAGCAGTGCAGTGTTGTGGTGAGGATCCATCACAAACCTCTACCAGAGGAGGGAGTGTATGAGGCTTTTTGTACACATCTGTCAGAAGTTTCATGATCTCAAGACCTGGTTCTTATTGGAGTTTTCAACCATACAGTCATCTGCTGGAAAGAAAATAAAACACTGTGCAAGCAATTCAAGAAGTTCCTAGATTATGCTGGTGATTATTTCCAAGGCAAGTTCTAGAGGAGTCAGTTACTCCAATGCTCTACTTGTCCTTGTGCTCACAAATAGGGACTTCATAACCATGAACTGATTGAGTTCAGAATCTAGCAGAAGGATTGGGAAAGTTAGGCAGTATGATTTAGACTGTGGACTTATTCCTGAGAGGAACTCTAACTTTACTTAAGGAATTGCTAGGCAGAATACCCTGAGAAATTGCCACGAAGTAGAAAGGTGCCTATGAGAAAGGGCTGTTTCTTTTTTTTTTTTTTTTAAAAAAAAAGAGCAAGTTTATGAGCAAACTATTTTGGTGTTCAGGAAGACCAAGAATTTCACCAGAAGTCCCACCCTGCTCTATAAAGATCTTCTCTAAGAACTAAAGTGCATCCAAGAACTGGAAACAAGGACAGAAAAAAAAAAAGGAGCATAAAAGTATTGCTTGGCTACTTATTCATGGAATCAGAAAAGCCAAAGACTCACTGAAGTTAAAATGAGAGCATCATGAAGTGTAACAAGGAGGAAATCTTCAAGATAGGCACAGGAAAAGATAATTCAGGGAAGAGACAGATCTGTTGCTAAACAGGTGAGAGAAGCTAGTGGTGGACAACGTGGAAATGGCTAAACTACTCTGTGCCTTTTTTGCTTCTGTTTTCATAGATGAAGTACGGTCATAGAAGTGAGAACGCAATTCAGATCCATAGGACCAGATGGAATTCACCTGCAAGTGCTGAAAAAGTTTTCTGATGTGATTGTGAGGCCCCTGCTTAGCATCCACAACAGTTCATAGCAAATGGGGAGGGTCCCACATAATATAAAGAGGATGATACTGGACTCACTTAAGTAATACAAAAGGTACAATACAGGGACCTGTCAGCCAGTCGACTTCACGTCAGTCCTTGGAGAAATCACAGAGCACCTTCTCCTGGAGTTCATTTCCAGGCATGTGAAGTAAAAGAAGGTAATTAGGAAGATTTAATGTGGATTTACCAGGGAAAAAACATGTTTGACCAACCTTATTGTGTTTCATGGTGAAATGACGGTCTGTGCGGATGAGAAGGATTTGGTAACCGCTACTCCGATAAGGCTTTTGTCCCCTATAGCCTAAGTTATCCTAAGCTTCTGTGAAAAGGAAGTAAATATATCTTAACATCTATGATTTTTTTTTCCTTTTGCCTTTTGGTTTGCTTTTCCATTCTATATAAATAATTCAAAGCATATTTGTGACAGAAATAATAATTTTACTTGTCTTTACAAGTTATTTCATCCTTTTTTTCTTTACTTTCATGTAAAACTTTTTTCATTGCAGAAACAAATATTTGCAAATATAATTAAACGTAGAACTTGATATATTTCTTACTATCCACACATCATTTGCCAAATTCTGAACATTCTTATCTATTTCTTAATAAAAAGCTATTTGCCAATTTGTATAATACTGTTAAAATTTGCATTTTTTAAAATTATTGACTGATGGGTAATTATCATTGCAAGTACTCCAAGTAAATTAAATTAGACTACTACTGTAAATAAAGTTACTCTTTTCTGTGTGTAGGGTCAAAGTTTTAATCAATGCGGGAAATAAATTATTAGACTGAAATAAATAAATTAATGTGCTGAGAAGCTGGCTAACACTAAGATTCAAATAAGCAATTAAACCTTCAAATGACATGTTTAAAATAAATTACTTGTCTGTTTATTTAGAAATAAATACACCTCATTCTCTAAAAATATATCCATACATCTTTATAGTTTAAAATGTACAGAAATTGATAAATATATAATTAATTAAATGGATTTTTTTGTCTCTTATAAATACAATGTCTTTAAGAAGCTTCCTGAATATGTATGGAACTTTTCTGTCCTTGGAACTGAGTGTCATGCACATTTGCTTGACCAATATGAAAGACTTAAAATAAAAAATAAGGAAATAAGCTGTAAAACTGCAATTAAAAGAACATTCAAGCTTTAATAAAACAGTAGAGAGACACAATATTCATCTTAAACATTCTTACCTTATCCTTTTTTTTTTTTAATTTTGTGTGATTTAAAACACTGTCCCATTCAGATAGAATGGCTGTTAAATCAGCACAGTCTTAATTGAAAGATATGCTTCATGTATCTACTCAGAACTGTTTGCTGATTTCAGGAGCAAAGATACATCTCCACAATTTTTAATCCTGTTACTCCTAGAGAGTCAACACAGCAAAAAGAGAACAACTCCAGTTCTGTATTACCTCCTTCATCAGTAGAACTGCCCTGTAAGTTCCAATCAGCTCCTGTAAAGTCCATTGAACCTAGATTTGCAGGCATATTCCTAATAAAATACTGATAAAATACTGCAATAAAGACAACGTGTGGCACAGCATTTCCATTGACATAAAAAAGGAGCCTCACAGTATCTGAGTTCTCTGTAAGTTGCCAACTGCTAATGAAAAAAGAACAGTTTAGTCTAGAAGTCACTGAGTTTTTCCTCGATGACTTAATTCCATAGTAACTTTCAAACGTAGAGCAGAAAGATGGGACTTTTGTGTTATTTGCATCGTTTTCTGTAGTGCATTTATTTAATTCTTTGTGTAATTTTCCTATATACGTTTAGGTTAATAACTGGACTAAAGACTTTAAGAGCCCTATCTTCTGCACGATAAATGAAAAAAAAGAATGAAAATATTTTTGAGGATTAAGCTTGTTGAGCCACGTGGTGTCTACCTTTATACAATTTTTAGTACATTGAATGTGACAGTGGACATAATAAAAGGCATGAGACTCCCTTAGTCTAGGGAGCAAAACAAGCAAAACAGTCCAAGATGTGAAGATATGACTACAGTGTGTGACGACTAAGAAAGTAAGGCTGAATCAGAAAGGACAAGTGTCTCAGGGCAGACTAGCAGTCTGCAATGACAAGAAAGAATGATTCTCAAATGCTGGAAGTTAGCCAAACCCAGGCACAGTCCTGTTCACTGTTCTTGTTTTCCTGTGATCCTGCTTAACAATTGAATGGAAAGAGACAGATGTCTGGTTACACATCCTGCCCTGCCGTCCACTTGTGAGGTGGCTAGAGCCATGACTTGCAGCAGCAGGGCCACTTCATCCACTTTTCTGCCATTGCACATTGTCGTGGTTCTGGCCAGATTGGCCAATGAGAATGACAGATGCCACTCCCCCCTCCAAAGAGAGGAGAGGAAGAGAAAAAGGGATTTACGAGTTTAGAAAAAGAACTAAACTACTTTAATGAAAATATTAATAAATAATGAGATAATAAGTAATGATAGAATAATAATTTAAAAAAAAGTATACAATATATACAAAACTGTATCCAGCTCCCATGATGATGATCGCGTCACCAGCAGACACAGGGAAAGTCCCAGACTGGAGCCAGTGATGAACAGGAGCTGGATTCCGGATCTTGGAGTCAGGAATGCTCAGATCAGGATCAAAGGCAGAACAGACAGGGTCCTCCTCGGACGTCAGCCATTGAAGGAAGAGAGCTGGCCTTTTGATCCCTCAGCTTTTATACTGAGCTGATACAGATGGGGTGGAATACCCTGTTGGTCAGTTTTGGGTCACCTGTCCTGTCCACTCCTCACTACAGGTGCGACCCCTCTGTGCTTTTCTGCTTCCAACCCTCTAACGGGGCAAATAATAAAGTTAGCTGACCTTGGTTGTTATAACAATAAGTATAAGCAAGAGCCTCTGTGCATACCATTCCTTGGTATAATCAGGTCTTATCACTCTGAGGGTAAACAGTTTCTGACCAATATGCTGTTAATTTCAGAGTTCAGTCAGTTAGAAGAGGCCCAGCTAAAAAGTAAAATTACAAAACGGAAAATTGGTTCTGTTTTATCTCAAACCAGGACACACATTCTGAGCTTAACACAAAGGAAATTCCCTGCGGGCAGTCGACGACTGACAGCACAGACTGGGTAGGGCTAGCTAGACCACGGGCGCTACAGGCTGATCCAGTTTCTATTCCTTGAACTGGCATCTAAAAGACTGCAATGGTATATTGTTACTAAAGTGCTGCCACAACTGCCATGAAAAAGTAATAAATTAGTGCAATATATCACCACTCTGTCAAACAGTTAATGGCAACAAGTAGGATCAGGCTCAGTATGTCAAGGACTCAACATACAGCTAAACTAGCTCAGAAATACGGGAAAAAATTGTGTGCTTGATCCTTCACTGTGCATACTCACAGCTGTGCTTTCAGCAAGCAAAATCAGGGATGTAAAAATATATATAATCAAGAAAGTCTTTATGAGGCTAAATGGGTGCCAGGATTTGGGTAGAGTTGGGTGCTGCGGGGCGGCCCCTGTGTTGCCGGGCCGGGGCTGCCCCGTGCCGGACACAGCCGGTTCCAGCCGGCTCCAACGGCCCCAGCGCAGGGCACAGCTGAGCCCCTCAGCCACGGGCGGGCGCCGCGGGGAAAGCCTGGCTCAGAAAGGGCAAAACGCTGCCCGGCAGCCAGGGCTGAGGGAAACCGGGTGAGAAACAGCCCTGCGAGCCCCGAGGGGAGAGCGGGAGGAGGGGAGGAGGGGCTCCGGGCGCCCCCGCGGAGATGCCCCCGCGGCCCCGGCAGAGACCCCGCTGGGGCGGGGGTTTCCCTGCAGCCCCTGGGAAGGGCCCCGGGCTGGAGGAGGTTGACGTTCCCTGGAGAATTCCAGCCCATGTGAAGGGCCCACGATGCAGCAGGGAAAATTGTGAGAAAGGAACAGCAGAGAGGAGCTGCTATGGACTGACTGCAGCCTCCCATTCCCCATCTCCCTACAGAATCACAGAATGGTAGGGGTTGGAAGGGACCTCTGGAGATCATCTAATCCAACCCCCTGCCAGAGCAGGGTCACCTATAGCAGGTTGCACAGGAACGCATCCAGGTGGATTTTGAATGTCTCCAGAGACGGAGACTCCACCACCTCTCTGGGCAGCTTGTGCTGTTTGGAGCAGGGGGAGGTAGAGGAGTCAGGAAAGAAAGAGTGAAGCTGAGTCTGGGAAAAGGAGGGGAGGGAAAGTTTTGTTTAGTGATTTAGTGTTTTGGTTTTGATTGCCACTGATTAAACAAATTTTAACTGGCATTAAATTAAATTAATTTTCCCCAAGTCAAGACTATTTTACCCATGATGGTAACTGGTAAATGATCTCCCTGTCTTTATCTCAACCCAAGAGCTTTTTTGTCTTATTTTCTCCCCTGTTCTGTTGAGGAGGTGGGGTGAGAGAGCGGCTGGGTGGGGCTGTGGTAGCCAGACAAGGTCAACCCACCACAATGGAATACATTTGTAAACTTATGGTACACAGCAATGAAATATGAACTTTACCTTCACTTACAACCAGCCTCCTTCCCTGACATGTCTCAGGTCCAGATAAATGCCCTTAGCTTGGCAGAGAGACTATCTCACAGTTGGAAGCCCCTTGACAGCATCATCTCTTCTGGCTCCACTCAAAACTGGGATCAACGAGCAGCCATAGCCCACAATTCTATCTGTGCGTCCCAAGCATCGGCATACCTCCTCTTGCTTCATTATTAGTTTTGCTAGGGCATTGGAAGTGAAATGGCAGGAATTGTTATGATATTTCCCTCTCCCTGTGGGTGTTTAGGACTATCATGCTGTCTGTATGGCATCAACCACTTGTACTCCTTCTAGCCTTTGGGGTCAGTGTAGGGTCCAGGTGGGCTGGCAGGAGTCTACAGGCCAGTGGGACTGTGGCCTCCCCTCCCCAGTGGACACAGTGCCACTGCAACCCAAGGAGCTGAGCAAGGCCAAGGCTGAGGATCAGGGCTCCCGAGGTGGCTCCCGAGCACAGGAGAAGAGCCCTGTTGTTGGTTCTTCAGGCTCCCTTTCACCTGGCTCCTGCCCAGCAGTTACAGCCGAGGTTCTGCTGCTGTGGCTGTCCGTGATGGACTGGGCAGGGATGGGTGGGAGCATGGGGTCTATCGGTTCACTGAGGGCAATGACAATAACATGGTAAATGTGATTTTCACCATCACTAGCAGAAGTCCCCAGCCCTGGGGTGCCCTGGGGTGCAGGGTCTGGGGCCGTGAGGCCTGGTCCTGGTCCTGGTCCTGGTCCTGTTCTGGGTGGCACTGGCCACCGTGTTGGCCAGGGGAAGAGTGACTCTCACCTTCCTGGGGTGAGCTGGGGCTGTGTGGTATCATCTGTGGTAACGGTGTGAGCATCTGCGGTCATTGCTGAGTGACGAACTCCAGCCTTGGGTGTCACAAGCACTAAGAGTGGCCAGCGAGTGACAGCCATGCTGCCCTACCTGCCCAGAGAAGGATGTACGGTGTCATAAGGAAACCTATACACCTAGCTCCTTGTGTATGCCAGAGCTGAGGCAGAATTGATCCCCACCAGGAACACCATATTTCTCCCATAAAGACTCCAGGATGCCTATGATTCTCCAAAATTTCCCCCTCACTTCTTGAGGAAGAATAAAACTGTCAACTTTAGGACCCAGAGGAGCACTGGAACAGTGTATTTAATACCAAAGAAAAGGATTTGAGACTAGCATGCTTTTTGTATAATATCTATCAGGTATTATGTAACTTGAACTATTAGATTGTTAAAGCATTCATTGGACTCACAAATTCTTCACTCTATATATTACATGTTCCCTTTTGTGCACCACAAGATTTTGAGTGTAACGCCCTCCCCAGGACCATCATCCGCCTGAAGTGTACTGCTACATATAGTCAGATGTTTGAAAGGGAAGGACCCTAAAAATGTAAGGTGCCTTTCTCACATAGATGAGCACGCTTCCTCCTGATCCTGTCCTGTCTAACATGTTCTTATTTTTAGTATGACGAGGTTATACCTACTTTCCTGGACAATTCAAAAATGAGGCACTATCGCCAAGCTACAAAACTCAGCTCCTGTGTATTCATTGTAGTAGTCAGGTTAAGAGAAAGCAAAAGGATGGTAAGAACAATTTTTCAGAGATTAACATCAGTACCTGATAGGAGAGACTAAATAAAGCAGTACAACTAGCTGAACATTTTAGACACAGCATAGAATCATGGATGGGGTGAGTAGCTAGTGAATGAGCAAGAAGAAGAGTTGAGGATTTATTCTGGACAGAGTAAGCATGATGTAGGGCAGTCTGAAGGGTGGACAGTAAAGCAAATGAATACATGCACTGCTTGTGCTCACCACTAATTTTTTTGGAAGATCTGAGAGAGGGGGTCTGGCAAGAGACCACCTGAATCATTGGACCATGTATACTCACCTTTGAGTTTCCAAAACCTCTCAAGCAGAGATTTAAACTAAACATCAATACCATGATGAACGTCTCCAGCCTGCTCTGAGACAGATTTGTCCTCAGATATGTCAAATATCAACTCAAACACCTCTCAACTTGTTCAGTAGCAACAGAGGGCAGCTGGCTTTTCAGGGCTCTGCCAGCCTGTCAGTCAACTGAAGAAGTCAGTGGACCTTGAATTATGAAGGCATTTGGGCTATTCCCTAGGGGAATGAGAGTTCTCCATAGAGCGAGAGAGGCTACCACAGCCCAAACCAGACCATGAGTACATATCCTTATTTTGCTGAGAAGGATTTCCCACAGAAGTATATGATCTATGTCTTTTTCCTGGACAGTGGCATGTAATCAAGGAACCCAGGACTTGTTTTCTCCCATTTTTCCTCAGTTCTTTTCCTCCCACTCTTCTACCCCACTCCATCCCAGGAGAACTCATTACATTGCTGGTAGAAGTAAAAAAACAGTCTGTGCAAAGTCCCTCTGTATTTTTTCATCCAAAATACTAAATTACAGCTATCCCTGCATAGGTGCTTTAGCCTACTGTCAAAGCTATCAGGACACCAACCGTCATCAGTCTGAACACCCTGCTCCAGCTGCTGTGCAGTTCTCACACTACAAGCCACTTGGCTTTTGAGTTCTTTCATAATCATAGAGAAAATGCAGATATTTTAATTGTGTATCTGTCTGTGCACACTGAGTACACATTCTCTATCCTAGAGTAATTCAGATTACTGATGTATGCAAAAGTAATAACTGCACCATGAATTCTGAAAAGAAAAACATCTGCTGAAATTTTTGAGCAGATACAATGGTATTCTTAGGTGACAGAAGAATGTGGTTCCATTTTTTTTTTTTTATCTAAAGAGAAAAATGACATTTGCAGTCTGTAGGTATCATCCCTCGATTTATAGCAACTCCTCAGAAATCACTAAGGGTACTGTGATGCACATGCCAGGAGAATGAAACAGTTCAGGGGAAAAGTTCTGGGGTGTTCATGTATTAATGCAGATATATTACCTTTTCTTGAGGTCATCAGGAACTAGTTGTTTAAAATCCAGAATAAATAAGAGACTGTATATATTTTCAGTATTTGGATGTTATTAAACTGTAATGCATGAAACACATAATTGCTCTCATGATCGGAAAGAAAACTGAGCGTAATGCTTTTTCTTCTGTTTACATATTCTCTTCTCTCTGGAGTTTCTTCTGAGAGGAGTGGAACTGACTGCCCTGACAGAGTAACAATTTGGGTTTAACAGGAACATGGCTTTTTTTCTGGAAAGTTTGTGTTTTGCAAGGATGTGTCACGATGTGTACAAAGAAGAAGGGAATTGTACCTTCTTTCGCATCTCTGTCTTTTGCTCACAACTCCGACTATTGTAAGGTTTTTGAGCTGCCAAGTTGTTTTAGTGAAAATCTGTCATGTTGAAGACTCTTAAAGCCAGACTTTAAAGGATCAAACTATGGAAGGGTACCGCATTGCTTTCTCTTACTAACCGTGCTATAGGAAAACTGAGTATCAGTGCCTCAGGGTAGCAGAAATGTAATGCCCAAGGCATTCATATATCATGTGAAGTACACATTTCCATGAGCTTTGTGATTCTACTCAGAAATAATTCCATTTATTTGTAATCAGCTATGCTGCCCTTCAGGAAGAGGGGAAGGAAATCAGATTGCAGATAAATATGTTAACAGCAGTGATGCAAAACTTTTCAAAACTTTTTATAATAATATGCACTCTTTCATAGTGAATATTAATTCCCTGGCAGATATTTTTGTATTTTTATATTAAAAGGGTCTTTGGAAAATATTTGTACTGAAAAGATTTATGTTAGAAAAATAAACACCTTTAAGTCTAGAAATGTGCATCATCTTTATTATATTATCTGACAGTAAATGAAGATACTGCTTTACTTTGTGATATCAATCTTCTAAGTGTCAATTTGCAATTACATAATTAATTGCATACAAGCAACTTTATGAAGGTGTTAATGATGCACAGCAGACCCAGTAAGCTACTCCCATATGTCAGGAAACAGTTCTAATAACTTCCTCATACACATATTTGCTCCCTAGCCATAATCCTTTTAGAGGTCTTCTACAGAGAAAGGGGAAACAGATGCACGTTGTATGAAACCAGTTCTTCCACCACCACTCACAATGCCTAATGATTATGGTCCAAAATCATAACTTTGTGTCTTGGGCTTTATGCCTAAGTTTTGCTGCATTCATCCTGGTGTCACATAAGCAGTTATGTCCCAAAGCATTGTCATTCTACCTTCGGAAAAAGGATTAACATCTCCTGTGACATTCAGAAAAAGTGCACTGAGCAAGCTGCCTAGCTTGAGCTATTTTCAGAGATCAGTACTGATTCAGGGCTGAGATAATTGAACACACAGTGCAATATGGAATTGCTGCATAAAGAAATGGAATTATACGCTTATCAATTAGCTTCCATCCTATTTCCTTAACTTACAAAAAATAAGGCGCCCTCATTTTGTGATCTGTGACAATGAGGCTCCAAGATTTCTCTTATAGTTTTGCTTTTCTTTTCACTTGAGGTATAACTGGAGCTGAATAGGAAGTATTCTGGTACTGTGTACACAGATTTTGCTATAGTAACTTGAATTTATTACACACTTATATAGAATCTGATTGTTGCTAAAATTAACAGGCCTTGTCTGACTTTTATCTACAAAGAGGAAAGCCTACATGTAAAGTGATGGATGTAGAATAAGGCTTCTGGAAGTAAGTGGAAAAGTCAGGAAACAGAAGTTTGGGACTACTGAATTAGAATTGCATTATATCATAAGCATTTAAAACCTGTGACTGAACTCACCAAATCTGGTATCACATAATGAGATCATGCTTCCATTTAAAAAATGTAGACTTATCATGCAGATAGGGAATAAAGGACAATGTTCTTTGGAAGAAGTGGTACTTCCAAACTCCATCATCCAAAAGAAAAGGAATGCCTTCCTCATGCAGAGACCGACTCGCTAGGATACTCACCTGAGGCTCAGTAAACCCCATTCCACAGCTGTGCAGGTCAGACGATGGAAAATCACCATCAAAGAACATAGCGTGTAATAGTTTGAATTATCAGTGTTTCAAAGCGTATGTCATCTTAGTCTTTTGATTATATGCTGCCTTGCAAGGGAGAAATTCAGCAGTTATTCCCTCCTTACACCTCACTTCATTCCAAGCTCTTTTTTACCTGTATGCTTCTATCTGTGGGCTTCAAAATCCTATCTAGCATCTGTAAAAGGGCTTTGAATGTCAAGAAAGAGAGAATATAGCAAATTGGTGTGAGGAAGTATACCAAGGGGAGTGCTACTGTAGGCTTGACTGTTCTTGTACTTTTCTGCTTAGCATCTGAGCCTCCTCACTGTCAGGTAGCAGTCAGTAAATGAGATGGACCTTTGGTCTGCCCCTGAACAGTCGTGCTTTTGGTCCTGTGTTAAATTTCTGAATGTCAGAGTCAAAATGTCAGAGTCAAAACTAGATTCATGTGTAACTTGCTATTTAGCACAATACAAATAGTGATGGATGTTAGATGAATTTCCTTGAAATCTGCAATTTGTTCAAAATGAATATGTAACAGTGACCTGTGGATCAGAATCACAGAATCATGAGGGTTAGAAGGGATCTCTGGCAGCCCCTTATTCAAACTCCCTTGATCAAAGCAGGGTCAGCTAAAGCAGGTTGTCCAGGACCATGACGAGTCAGTTTTTTTAATATCTCCAGGAGTGGAGAATCTACAGCCCCTCTAGGCAACCTGTTTCAGTGTTTGACCACCCCCACAGTAATTTTTTGTGTTTGTGTTTAAATGGAACTTCATGTATTTCCCTTTCTGTCCATTGCTTCTTCTCCTGTTACAGGACACCACTGAGGAAAGACTGTCTCTGTCTCCTTTACTGCCTCCAATCATGAGCTGGTCGGGGCAGGTGATTGCCCCACTTACCACTGCACTGGTGCAGCCCCCCCTTGAGTACTGTGTGCAGTTTTGGGCACCTCAATGTAAGAAGGACATCAGACTGTTAGAGTTGGTCCAGAGGAGGGCAATCGAGACAGTGAATGGTGCAAGAGGAAAGATTTCTTACTGAGAGTTGATAAATGTTAATGTTGTCTCAGGAGAGAAAGGCTTAATTTTAGTCTCATTAGCATTTTGACAGAAAGAATGGTACAGAGCTCTGTGGCTATACAATTGTAGCTTGGTCTGCAGAAACAAACTGTGACACCTCTACAGATCCAAATAGAAGCTTGAGTGAAACTCTATTATGGACTAAAATGTACATAAATAAGTTGAAGCATGTACTTAAGATGACTGTTGCTTTATTGAGCTGCAGCCTGAATCAATATTACAGATTGACTTAGCATTCTTGGTATTTTCCCAAATTCTTATCTTATCTGTGAGAGTTAAACTTAAAAAGATTAGAGGTTCATTTCCAAACTCAAAGCTTTTCACTGTGATACTTTACTGTACAAAACAAAATTAGTCCTCTGAAACAGTTAGGACTTTTTTTTCCCTCTGGAACAAGGAAGTCATTGTTTAATGACTTTTGTTCCAGGAGTAGAGCTGCCTAAAGTCTGGCTTATTAGCTGTTGGAGTGTTTGAGGTGGACATTTCCATATAATCAATATTTATTATCTGGGCGGAGTCTCTGGTGCTTATGGTGAAGCTCAACAACAGAAGCTGCTTTAAATCCAGACTGTCATTAGGGTTTTGCACTCTCATGTCATACCACTTTACATATTCCCTCTCTCTCCTGTTCCATCATCAACATATATGTGACTTCATATTGATCATAAGTGATATGTTTTAGACAGATAATTTTGTGAATTTTTTGTTCTGCTAACTGAAAGTGTACTAGGCCTGATTAAAAGGACATTACGGAAAAGTGTGGCTGAAAAGGTGAGGGACCTTTTTGGATCCCAATTGATATCCCAATCAATAAGGGACCTTATTGTTGGATCCCAATTCATATCAATTAAGGCCAAATTCTGAGATGTGCAAATCTACAGTGCAATTTTTTTCACATTCTGAATACTCGTAAAAATCTCTCATATTCCCGAGTATTTTCATAAATACATTACTACTTATTAATCTTTCTGTTCTATGGTTTTTGAAACTGGATAACAGGTTCAAGAACTACTACGGAAGAGATGCATAGAAAGAGGGATTGCTTGGCTGTTGATGTCTAAACTAATTTTAATCTGTATGAATTAATCTAACCAAATAGCCGATGTTTCAAAAGGTATATATTGATATTTAAGCCTTTGTTCATACAAGATTAAAAGCACACAAGCACTCAACTTCTCTTAAACATTTTAACATCAAAGGAGCCTTAGATGTCTTTAAATATGAGTGGAGGAATGTCATCTACTTACTTGTTCTGCAAGCAAATATATTATTAAAGAAAATTACATTGGATACCCTTTTGAATTAAATACAGCAAAATATATTTCAAAGTAGAAAGTAAACGATGGAAGACTTCTACTAATAAATCCTTGTCTATTGGTTCCTTTTAATGCTCTGGAGTGCATTCTGCAAACAAGGTCAATGCTTTGAAAGCAATGTCTTGATCTCTTAAAGAAATGAAATAAGAACATACTAAATTAAATTTTTAAATCACTAATTGTCCAAATAATTCCGATTGGAAAAACGGCAATCTCACCTGCTAGGTAGACAAAATAGAAGAGTTATCCCAAGCAAGGATTTAATTTAACACTTAGAAAAATCATGTAATAAGAACAAATGATCAAGCTTGGGTGGAGGAAGGAATGCTAAGGGTTTTTTTAATGCATAGTTAAGGCAGAATTTGCCAGTTTCAGCAAATTCTGGATACTCTTGTGTTTGCATAGTAAAAAGTCTTCAGCATGGTAATCTTACCAGTTTATAATCAGCAAGTTGTTATTTAGTATGAGCATCATACGGTTATACTGAAAGAGCTATTTTGTGGGAAAGAGAGCACATTTCACTTAACTGCAATTTCCCTCTATCAACAAAACCCACAATTCAGCTTTGTGCAGCAATAACAAGTATGAAACAGTGGGATCTTTCAGTCTGTCAAATTGTTGTTAATTACAGAATGTTGTTAAAGGAAAACATACTATGCGCAGCAGAATAAGCATAACAAAGGGACATTTATAGGCCAATCCAGCTGTCATTGAAATGAGCAGGAATTTTTGCTGTTAATTTCAATATGAGTAGAATCAGCTTTTTTAATTTAACCGTGAACATAAAATGACAAGTCTTTTGCAAGCCATCTCTCTCTCTCTCTCTTTCTGTCAACTGAAATAATGTGATTCCATATTAAGGCATAGAAAGTTTCTAGCAATGTGGCTGTGATGAACGTGTGCCTTTTAGTGAATTCACGAGCATGTTCTAGACATTCTTTTCTGGTTGCCAAAAGAGATTCTTCTCCAAATTTGTGGCTGCTAGTCCCCAGACTGGTCCCGTCATGAGGATGAAGTCTCAGTCCATAGTACTAGAACACCTAACAGTTCATGCTAATTGCTGAGTGTACTACTCGGTGTGAAAACCCTGTTCTCAGAAAAGCAGTGTCCAGCACTTGCTCATTTATTCAGAGATTTCACATATAGAGAAGATTTAGGAATAAGAATAGTAAGAAATATATAAATATCCCATTGCAGCATTTGTATAATAATACAGAAAAATCAAAGACATTAATTTTTGCCTGAAGACTTCATTCCATTTTCAGGTGTCAGACAGTGATTTCTCTCTCCAGTTGGCCACCTTTCAGCTGAAGCTGTTCTGTAGGTTGTATTCTTTCCAACAAAAGCAAGTTTCAGAGACCTACTCCTTGTTTTGGTCACAATACTTATTTACCCTCGTGTTTTATTGGCTGTATTACATAATACAAGTGGAATATCAATAGTTACCTTTCAAGACACCATAGCTGCCCTTGAAGTTTCGAAACAGAAATTGAGACACACTTTCTCTCTTATTTACCTACCAACTTAGTAAACAACTTATATGCTGACCTTCATCTTGGTGGAGGCTGCCAACAGAATACTCTTAAGCTTCTTCCAGAATAGATATCTCAGAAGATTAAAGAGGAACCCTGAAATACCACTTATCTTCCTTTGTTTATGACTTCTCTCATGAAACTAACTGAACTGTAGTCATAAATTTGTGCCATAACATTTTACAAACTACGCATTTTTAGAGGCCTTTCAGAATCCCGGAGTATTTTTTTTTGTTCTTTTTTTTCTCCAGTAGCATGAATTACAATATAAACCTTTTCATGTCTCTGTAAAAAGTTGCCACCGAGAAATTTAAAACAGTATATATAACACCATTTCTGATAGTCTGCATTTCAGTGTATTTTGATTTCTGTAGGGACCCCACATTACATATTAATAGAACAAGTAACTCATTAAGTATATGTGGTACAATTTTTCCCTTCTTTGAGATATTTTTGAAATAGAACTGAGTACTAATGGGGAAGATTGATTACAGTCAATTAATTAATCATTTCTTTAATTAATAGAAGATAAATTTAAAAGGAATGATTTCAGTAATAGAATTTTGTTCGATTTGTACCTTGAGGAGATATCCTAAACCTGTCACCAAGATCATCATTACATGAATAAGCATTAATGTAAGCAACAAAATCTTCCTGGGTAACTTGCTACTTTGGATCATAATGAAATGAAAAGACAAACATTTTATTTAATTTTATTGGAGAGCACAACTGCCTCTGTAACTCTGTCCTGGTTTGAGGTAAAACAGAACCAATTTTCTGTTCAGTAATTTTACTTTTCAGTTAAACCACTTCTAACTCCCTGAAATTAATGGCATATTCTTCAGAGAGCGTCCGCTTCTAGCAGTTAAGGTCTGATGTTTGTAGTCAATACCAAGAAATGGTATGCAGAGAGGCTCTTGCTTATACTTATTGCTCTAACAGCTCAGGTCAGCTAACTTTGTTATTTGCCCTGTTGGAGCACTGGAAGCAGAAGAGTGTAGAGGGGTCACACCAGCGGGGAGGAGCGGAAAGGACAGGTGACCCAAAACTGACCAACAGGGTATTCCATCCCATCTGCCTCATGCTCAGTACAAAAGCTGAGGGATCAAAGGGTCCTCTTCAATGGCCGGCATCTGAGGAGGACTCTGTTCGTCTGCCTTTGATGCCAATCTGTGCGTTCCTGAATCCAAATCTGGAATCAAATTCCCATCCATCTCTGAGTTTAGTCTGAGACTTTCCCAGTGCCTGCCAGTGACATGATCGTCATCCTGGGAGCTTGATACGTATTTGTATATATTGTATATATTTCATTATTTTCTTATTAATATTATATTTTGTTATTATAATTTTATTATTAATATTTTGTTAAAACAGTTTAGATTCTTTATTCAATCCATAAATCTCTCTTTCATTCTTCACTCCCTTCTCTGAAGGCAGAGAGGTTAAAGAGAGCATCTGTCATTCATTCAGTGGCCAGTCCACTCTTACAGAGAGATTAAAACTCTTACATCAGATTAAAAATAATAATTTTCATGCTCCAAAGAATTGCTCCTCTTATTTTGATGCACCTATTTTTATATGAAGGGGGAGGGACTACATTATGTGAAGAGTACTGAACAAGAGTGGAGTAAGTTCTCATGATTAAATTTCTGAGTTTAATTATTAGTAAAACTCCATTAAAATACGAAGTAGGACTTTCTTTATGGGTCTTGAGAACTGGTTGCTTTTTGCAACCTAGAGTGACATACAGTTGTATTATGACCATTGTATTTCTTGTTATGTTTTGTTTGCTCAGTTTGCTTATCCAGAACATGTTATTAAGACAAAACATACGCATTTTTTCCGCTTATGCAAAACATTTCCTTATTATGAAATGTTATTCCTCCTTTCAGAGTGTTCGTGACCTTGGAAGCCACCCTTATTTCTACCTTCTTTATTTTTAATTTTGCAATTGTTTCTGCTGGCAGTGGAGAGAAGGCACCTTTCTCTGGACACCACTAACCACTCCATGAATCCACCATGTGGGTTTCCAGAAACCTATGACATAAGCCTGTGTGCGTTTAACCTTTTCAGTACTGGCCAGAATCAAAAGAAGGAATGAAGTTACTATATAGATACTGCTGCCTATTCTGCAAGTCTCTAGGTATTTACATACCTATCTACCACTTTTTGGTCACAAAAAAACTCTGAACCAAATACTAATGGCTTTCAGTAAGCGGTTGTCAAAATGTTTGAAAGAAAATACTGAGCAAAAGCTGGATCATAACCTGTTTTAAGAGACAGGAGTACAAAACAAATCTCAAACCCATTCAGACAGAAATTTAATGGTGACATTCTGCGAAGCCACCTTGGCCATAAGAGGATCCACCCTAACTAAAAATAATGTGAGCCTACCTCTGAAAGTATCGAATGAGCTTCTGTAAGCAGGAAGACAGAAATAATAGAAACTTACTAAAAGCCAAGAGTTCAACCAGATGATTGTGAGCACCGGGAACATTAAATTAACGCCGGGCAGTGAACAAACGACTGGCAGAAGGCCAGAACGTGCCTTGTAAGTGCTTCACTAAACTGTCTCGGGAAAGGCATTTCAGAAAGACTTGGCAGAAACATAAAGAGGATTATGTCCTCTCACAGCACTACTTTTGCGTGTGTGTGTGCGCACGCGTGCATGTTAAATAATACTTCATTTCAGATTTTGCACATGGAGCTAGAATTTAATTCTAAAGAACATTTCTTTTACTATGTCCTGTTATCTCCAATTAGACATTTAGTTATAATCCTTTCAGTTTCAAGAAAGATCAAAACACTGATGTCCCAAGGTTTATTGGGGTTTAACAGAACACGCTTGATGCCTGTGTAGCTAATACGGTAATCAACCAGAGGAGTTCTCTATTGACCAGCAGCTCCTTAGATGAAATGCGTAGCCTGCCTTTGAAGAGTCTGGGCTCACGAGACTCCTTTATTGCTTGTCTCTCCTTGTTGCATTTCAGGTGAATTCAAAGATCATAATTGTTTGCATAGAGAGATAATTACGCTGCTTTGACTGTGCAATTGCTTATATAACAAGTTCAATCTAAAGCTTTTAAGTATGAGTATGGGGATGATCACATGGCTCAACCTTTCTAAAAGGCCTGGATAACAATGCCTATTAAGAGGAAGATGACCATCAGCTGGTTTGAACGGTAACCAAGTAATCACAAAGGGACTTTGGAAATAAAGGCGTCAGCCCGAAAAAGAAGCATAGAAAAAGCAAAGAAATTGGAAACGGTGAGACCTCAGAGTGAAAGCAGCAGCAGTCAGCCCCTGGTTTCACACTGCTGGCAGTCACCATTGCAATCTCTGCCTGGGGCTGGTGGTGCAGCCTCCCTGTGGGGCCCTGAGAGCAGCCCGCACTCAGCTAGGGCAGCGAGTGCGGGACACAGCAAGCAGGGACCCGTATCTCAGGGTGCATCTGGGAATTTGTGGAGTGCTCCCTTGCACTCCAGAAGAGGAGAACACACAGTGATGGAGCAGCCACATCTCTTGAAGGAGGGGTGTGTGCTCAGGGAAGCTGCACTATCCCCCAGAAAAATGGCATGCTGGTAGTCCAAATGTAGCTGCATGAATATGCGTGGGATTAGAACTGTTTGGGGTTAGGTATAGAAATATGCTTAGAAATTCGTAGCTGTATTAACATTTTGTAAGTGGCTAACTAACATTGTTTATCTATTGAATTGTTGATACCCGTCCCAAATTTATAGCTCAGTTTTCAGTATCGCCAGTTAATTATGTGTTGTTAATAAATCAACAACCCAATTCTGTCCTGATTTGGTTTAAACTATGTGAAATGAGAAGTTTTTTTCTGAGATAATGACAAGCTGCTACATTCTAACTACAAAATGTGAACATTACAGACAACCACTAGGTACTCCATTGCACATTCTGACAGATAAAGCAACACCTATTTCATGAATTTATTTTTATATGTGCAATTTTTCATAAATTTTCCTCAATAGACATTCAATAACTAAAAGAGATTTATGGTACTAAACCTGAAATCAAAGCCTGCAGTCCCAATGGCTTTAGCCTAACCCCTAGCAAACCTCAATACAACTCTGCTCTTTGCATTGAGAGAAAGAAACACTATCAGTCAAGTGAAGCATTATCAAGAGATAGAGATATTGGTATGAAATATAAGTAAATATCATCATTAAGTATCTTCAAACCCTAAAGGAAAAAATAAAGAAATACAGGAGACTTAAATATTTCTTCAATTGTGAGCCCTCCAGCTACAAACAAAACAATAAATTCTGCTTTATTCACATTTCCTATTGGAATTTTAGTAGTACAAGATTTTGAGGAACAACTGGAACTGCTGCCTCACTTCCCTTCTTATGACCCTATCCGCTTTTTTTGTTTGTTTGTTTTTTTAAATTTGAGAATGATTGGAACAGAGTGTGAGAAAGGGGAAAGACTGCTACATCAGAATAGTCAGTTTATTCTTTCCAGCTACACTTCAGTTAGTAAAAAGTCAATTGTAATTTAATCTCCTTCAGTAAAACTCATAACTCTTTCAGGGAATACATCATTAGTGTGAAGAGGTTACAGATTTGTTTTCAGCAGAAGACCAGAATTACAGAGCATCAGACAACCCAATAGAAATTTGTTGTGTTACTAATTTTGCTGTGTATGTAAGTTGGTATGAGAAACAAGAAATTGGGGTGGAAAACATATAGGAGCCTGTAAAGAGCATGGCAGAGAGATGTTCTGATGACGGCAACAGGCAACTTTGAGATGGATCCTCCTGCATCTGCCCTGAACTCTTTGACTTACCTTTGGCAGTGACTCACTTTGGGGTTTTTCCAAATGAGCACAATAAATTTTCCCTGCCTTACATGAAAGTCAAAGTAACAAACAGGAAAGGTTTAAATTTGTTCTTAAAAAAGAAAGTTGCTATATGCAATAAGAACAGGCTTGTTTACTTACTGTCTATAAAAATTTTGAAGAAATCTAATTCAGTGTTTGAAGGCCTTTTTTCTACTTGATAACACAAACATATTTTACTCTTCAGTTCTTTCTGAACCTAACTGAAATTAGATAATTAGACTTAAACCAGGTGTCCACCAGTACAGTAAATTTTCTCAGTACATTCCAATTCCAGTTCTCTTCGTCATGTTTGATTACATATTTCCTTAACAAAATACAGGTACGGATATTGATATAACACAAAGTAAAGTATGGCAACTAAGTCTTCAGTTTTGGATAAAAGAATGGAACGTGATGAAGATAATCAGTATCTTGATATCCATTGTGTTTAAGTCAATCGCACCATGCTGGAAAGACATCTAAACTTTAAAGAATGATTGAGGTCAGCAATTTTGCTTTCTGAACAAAGTAGCTGTCAGCAAAAAATACAAAAGGGTTCAGTCAATAGCAGAGAAGTAAATATCTTTCTTCTATTATTCTGGAGTAGAAGGTTCTTCAGGTAGCAGTTGGGATATACCTTGCACTTACTACTAATAGAATTACAGAGTATCATAAACCTATATTGATAACTGATTTGTTTACAGGATTTATTCTCAGAATTGCGTTTTCTGCTACTTTAAATGCAAAGTCATGAAACTATATTCTACAGCAGATTCTGTTTTTTCTAACCCAGTTTATCCAAGTTCTTCACTATGACATTTCCAATATCAAAACGTAACAAGCGATAGTATGACTGAGAACGCCCAAGTGATAGGTAAGAAAATCAATTGTGTTTAGTCTACGGAAGTTGTACCAGTGGAAGGTAAAATGGGATAAGCAAACAGAACTGATTTGTTTTAAAAAATTAGATATTTAAATACTGTTCTCCTTTGGAAGATAACAAAGAAATACTTATGGTTTCTGGTTCATGAAACTAAATGTTCCCTTGTTCTCCAATTCAACAACGTGGAATTGTGAAATCACCTGTTTGTGGACATCCTTTCATGACTAAGCATGCATTTAGGTCTTACAAGAGTTAAACCACACTGAAATGAAAAGGGTTTTGCTGTGTAAGAACAAGTTTTACAATAACATTGCATAAGAGACTCTGAAAAGAACTCACTCATGTATTCATTTAAAAACAAATATCTTACTTATATAAGAAAAATATGTTAAAGGTTGATGATAACTGAATTCTTTCTCAGAGTAAACCAGAAAGGACTTTAGGGTCTACACATTCATTCTGCAAAACAATATACAAATCCCAGAACTGTATAAATATAACCATTTTGCAACAGTTGGATTTTCAACTCATTATAGAAATCCTAGAATTAATTGATTGTTTTAAAACAATAAAGCTGATAAAGACAATGCACTGTACTGAAGAGCAGATACATTATTACTTATAACAAATTTAGTTGATTGCATCCTTTGGTATTCTGTGTACTTGCTAGCTTGATATATTTTTTCATTGCAGAAGTAATTTTTTTTTTTGCTGTCTTCAGGAAATAACAATATGCAAGTTACACATGAGTTATTGACGTACCTGTTTTGCCATTTTAAAGAAAAGCCTAAGAAAATGAAAAATTAAAAATCTAAAAAACTTTAAAAAATATTGTCACCATCTCAGATTGTTACCCCTTTAAACTAATTCCTTTAACTTATTTTTTTCTTCCTCCCTTAACATGTGTATACAAACAGAATGTTGGTCACAAAATGGCAGAAACAAGTTCAGGATTTCTCTTAAATGTGCAGTATCTAATCCATTTTCTGAGCTTTCTCACACTTTCAAGACACTGGAAATCAGCTATATTTCACTACACACCACATTTGATATTTTTCAGTTATGGAAACTACCCAAAAGCTTAATTTTCCCTCTAATAAAAAATTTATGACCATACTTTTATGATTTGACAGAGAGTATCAGTGGCTATTGATTTTTCTAACTGTCCACTAGCCAAATGTGATACTCTCTCCTACGTGATCTTAAAATATCCAGGAAGAAAAGCAGATCAAAAACATGAAACATAAGCTACACGATGGAGAATTTCAAAGGGCCAGATGAGCTGTAATTCTTCTGTTCTGTCATTTTGCTAGAGGTTATCATCCCATTAAAGTAACAAGCAAGCAATATTTTTTATTGCTGTTATTTCAACCTTCCAGCCAGAGAAATACATAGTGATTCTTTTAAACATGTGTTGTCAATAATGCGATAAAACTAATATGGTTTGAAGAAACTCTGTTAACCTCTACCTTTAGCTACACTCACTGACAGAGTCTGACCCCCTAGTTACACATTCCATCACCCAGAAGAGATTATAATGACTGCTCCTTCAGATAGTTTCTTACCAATATTTGTTACAATATTTTTCTTATTGTGTATTGTGTTCTCTGTTTATTTCGTCATTGTAGTGGAAGAATCATCACATGAGTCAGTCTACCGAGAGAAGTAAGTCATTTGTCAGAATTACAACAGTTCGATGGCTGGAGTGAGGACAGAAATATCTATGAGAATTGCAGGCATTGAAACAATAGAAACCACAGTTCTGTAGTGAACCAATTACAGTAAAGACTCTTGAGGTATTACCTGAGCTGAGAAAGTACACACTGAAGAAGTATTTAAAATATTCAGTACAAATATCAATTTCCTTAGGTACACAAAACAGTTTTCTAAATTTAATCTGATAGTTCAGATTCTGTATAGCAACAGTCATTTACTGGAACATATATAGACATAAGGCCAGCTTCTGCTCTCAAGTGTAAAAGGAGGAGGCTTTTTAAAAGCTGAAATCCTGCTGGCAGAGACTGCAATAGTGAAATACAAGACAGCTGATGGCAAAAAAAATTTAGGAACTCTTATTTGAATCTTTCTGACCTCTGTAGAATTATGTCAAAACAAAATAATTGGGTGTTGGATTATGCATCTGCATTTTACCACTCTCACAGAAGTGTGTGGGGCTTTTGCCCCACTTTATACACAACAAAGAAATCACACTTTGTCAGCTTCACCATATATACTCCTCCAGAAAGAGCCATTTACAGAAATATTGAGGGTGACCTCTTCTTTGTGTGGAGGTCCTGAATCACATAAACCAGATATTGCTGAAGTCTGAGAGCAGTGTAATTTCATTCTGCTCCCTACATTGTGAAATATAGAACCATTGGTGTCGTGAAATCGAAGAAGTATAAAAATGAAAGTCCTTACTGATAGAAGCATGTGCAGTTTATATTAAATTAAGAAGGATGGAAACAGATCTGTGGCTTTTGAAGTACATGAAAAACTACAGCATCACCGAAGACACCAGCAGGTCAGGGGTGTAAATGGAAATAACTACTTTAGGGACAGGCTGTTCAGGACCCATATTGAAAACCTGTGTGTCGCATATTTTCACAAAATCAATTTATTTCCAGCAACTTGGGAGCTTTAGGGTTTATGAAATATAGTTATAGCCCAACTGTCAGCAAAGAACAAGTTTTCTAAAAATAGAAAAGCTATTGAAGGCAGTGCCCCTCCAAGGCGAATAAAGCAAAAACAAATAAACAAAATTCCAAACTATTTCCTCCATAGGAGTTTAATGGCTGTTTTCTGATAATTACTTCCTGCAAGTAAATGTTTATGGTTTTATATATATGTGTGTGTGTGTGTGTGTGTATAGGTAGCACACAAAGCACACACATTTCTGTGGTCATACAGGGTAAAATATTGGTTTGAATTAATAAAAGAGACTTCTTGCTAAAAAGTGATGGTTTTGGAGAAGAATTTAACACATTTTATAACATTTTGCAGAAGCCTGTTTGTAGCTAACAAACTTTGGTATTTGAAATTTATTTCAAATTTAATATGAATAAATTCAAATTTATTTGAAAATAATTTACGATTTTAAAAAAGTTTACATAATTTTTTTTCAAGAAGGGCATGCTAAATGTTATACAGTTGAATTGACCTATAAATTAGGCAAACTATATTATACAATGCATATTTAAGTACAGACAAAACCCCTAAGAGTTGTGGGAGAAAATCTGGTTTTAGCCATTCTGTTTGGGAGTTTTACTAACAACAGTAATAAGAACAGTTTCATGATTCACTAGAAGGGTGCAAAGTTATAGTCACAATTCCAATAAAGCGGTCTCTTATTATTTTTTAACACTTGCTATGATGCAAAAGACCGAATCAGGTAGGAAATAGTGGCTACGCTTTGCATGGATTTTATTTTTCTTTTTACTAGACTGGGTGATCTTGCCGAGTAGCCTTTTTAAAGTCATGCTAAAATGCAATGTAAAGTTTGTACTTTGAGGCAAAAGTCTCTGCCTGAAATAATGAAAAAATGTTGGGAGTGTGCTCCCTCTTACTCTCCAAAGTCTAGTTAGAATGCCGACTGATACTTCACCGCATACATCTACCCTCTTGCAGTGTATTTTTTTTTTTTAATAGGGGAAGATCAAGGGATAGTCTTGCTGCAGCCTGGTAGCACAAAGGTCTGTATAATTAGGACCTTCAGAAGGAAAAAGTTGCCAAACAACTCTTTGCTTTTGATGGTCTCTTAGGGCTGTCTGCAGAAAATGGAAATAGCTTTTAGCTGCAACATTTGGGGCACAGTGCAGCATCTGAATTGAAGGTCTAAAAAATAGCTTATAAAGCCCCCTTTATGCCTGCCCCTTGTCTGCCTTGCTTGCTTCCTCTTAACTGTTCAAAGCGCTCGGCAGTTAAAGGCGGCAGTCAATAAGGGCAGACTTAAAGACTCAGAGGCTGTAGAAGTGTTCTCATTTACTGGCATAGACTGGGGTGGATTTACTTTCTCTTGAATGGTGCTTCACATCAGGCAAATCAGAGAATCTAACAATTGTTTCATTCCAGGCTATCATATATTCTGTATGGGCATTATAGTGTAAGGAAAACTGTTGCAGGAAACCCTTTTCTCTGACACTGATAGTGGAGGGGATGCTCAGTTTCTACTGTTGTCCAAAGCGGGACAGGAAAGTGAACACAGGGCGGAGAAATGTCTTGAAGCAAAACAGAGTCAGGGAAGAGGAGAACGCATCAGCTTCTGCACTGCATATTCCTATTCCTTTCTGAAGCAGCCCTCCCCTGCACTTAGTCTTACCTGCAGCACATAAAATATGTATTTCAATAGCTGCTGTGCTTGGGAAATTCAAGTAATATCTAATGAATATTTGTACGTATACAACTACGTGCATACACACACGTATATACGCACACGTGCTAATACTTTTTAAGCCTCGTCTGCACATACATTCTTTGCAACATTGACCTGAATATTAATTCATAAATGTGATTCATTAATTTTATCAGTTTTCAAAGTAATACAAAGAGTATCCTCACCTGCAATTAATTCCAAGGAAATTGGCAGTTCACAGCAGTTGCAGGATAAAACAGATCACTGAGTTTATGACATCAGTATTTTCTCCCTGAAAGCATATTTTCAGAGAGGTAAGAGTGTTTTCTACTTCTTGCATGTATTTGTTAAAATTTTGCTCTTTACATAATCAAAACAGTTTTCTTTGTCAAGATTCATTGTTTCCAATATTTAATTAACTATTATAAAATACAGATATTTATCTACTGCATTGATCTGCAGAAATCTTCAACAAAATTTTAAAAAAATCTTATCTTATAAACTAGAGAGGAAAATAAGAACTATACTGATGCTCAGACAGGAAGGCTAAAGGTGTATTCTCAGAAATATTATAAATTTTATGTATTTTTGTGTGTGCTTCACAATCACATAAATACTGTTTCTTCCCATTTAAATGTTTTGAACGCATTTTCGCAATGAAAAAGATCCCTTCTCTCTGGTTAATTTTATATTCTTATTAAAATAGTTGCAAGGGAATTTTCCCAACTACATGCATTTCTTTAAATATGAAAGAAAAATAACATCTTGCAATCCAACATTCACATTAGAGATAAGAAAATGGAATTCTGATAGCTTTTAAAGAGATGAAGATCAGTAAAAATCAAGACTCGCAGCTGATCAGCTATGGGAAATACAGTTTGCTACACCAAGTGTGGTCTGTTTTTAGAAGTTTTATGCTTTAGAGAGCACAAGAAATAAAGTGCTTTTATTTAAAAAGATAACAGAAAATAAGACGAAAACATGAAAGTGTGGCATACAAATAATAGGAGGCATCATTTGTGTAAAAAACCTTTAATAATGCGGATTTGTTCAAATGCCAGTTAAAAGAATTAGAGCTGTAAGAAAGCAAAACTTTTAAATAATTCCCCATTTGAAAGAAGATACTTGTACCTTTCTATTTTAAGACAAAGAAAATATAAACCCAAGCCCCAAATCTCCATGCAATATTTGCTTTCTTTGTGATATTCCTATTGCTTTTCTCTTGCTTTCGTTTGTCTTTGTATTTTGCATTTGCATCTTAGATTTCTACTTATTATTATGGGGAGAAAGAAATCACACAGTTATAGTCCTATTGTTTACAACAATAGCTAATCGTCCTTTTCTGGGAAATGCCACTACTAAGGTTCTTGGTTGTGAAATTTGCATTCAGTTCCTGGCTAGCAGATTTGCATGTTTCTTTATGAGAAAGAAACTACAGCTCCCATAAGGCAGTGGAAAATAAAATAGAAAATAGGGTTTAGTATTGCCATTAAATTTTAGAAAAATAAATGTCTTGATTCCATTCAAAGACAGAGTATGCTTAGACAGATTGGACTGACACACAATAAAATAGTTCTTTTTTCATTATATCCAAATAAACTTATCACATAACTAAAAAATATGAACTGTTTTGTTGTGGGTTTTTTTTTTTTAACTAGGAAACAGAAAAATCAAAACAGTTCTACTCCGATATATGTTTTTTAACATATAAGCTATTAATTGCAATGGGTTTTGAAAAATGTTTAAGAAAACATTCAGAATTTATACAGCCTGACCAGCCAGACTTTGAGGCATAACCAGAATCTGAAACACCGTATTAGGTGTCCCTTAACCCTAGCAGCCTTAGGAGTAAACTAAGAATGAAAGCGATGACAGTACAAACCCGAGGTTTTTTTTATCCATCATCATTGAAAAGAGCAACCAAATTGCATTTTGCGACTGGTTGATGAAATAGGTATCACAGGTCACCGAGATGACATAGTAACTGTCAAAAAAGTCAGAGCATATCAGACTATCCATTGCCCTATAAAGACAAAATAATTTATCTTTGATAAATTGCCTACCCTTTTTGTAAAGAGTTCATGGCCACAAACTCATAGAAACATACTCAGAGGTTACTTTTTCTTTTGAAATCAAGATTGACCACATCAATTATGTAATCCCTTCTTTTTTCTTTCTAATGTTGATGTATTTTCTTCAGCAACTGCTGCATACTTATTTCCACAGTTCCACAAGCTCTACATGGGTAAAGATGGTGGGAGTACTGATTTTCTTTAGTAACACAGTAGCTGGTGTCATGATCTGACAGCACAATACCTGCTTAATCTGAGCATGAATGAGTCATTTCTTTTGATCCCAAGGTTGTCTTACTAGCTTCAAACATCTTTCTGGGTGTTAGAAACTACTTCTGAAAAATGCGAGAGGTTTTCGGTAGCCAGCATCACTGTAATTCGTAACATACTCTATGCTTTCCAGTCAAAGAAGGCAGACAGAATCTAAATTAGACATGCACTTGAGAACTCCACTGACATTCAGGTAATATGTAAAGCTGATGGCTTTAATTCAGGCTTTATAGAAAATAAATTTTCCACTGACATATAACACATTACACAGTTCGAGTATGTATTTGACTGATGTCATCATAGAGTTGACCTAAAGCTTAAGTGCGATACTGGTTTTGGTGAGTATAAACTTCTTCATATTAGCTTGCATGGAGCTATATTTTGGATTTGTGCTGAAAATAATGTTAACAACACAGGGATGTTTTAGTTCAGTTTAGTGCTTACACAGCATCAGAGCCTTTTCTGCTCCCCACATTGCCCCACCAGGAAGTAAGCTGGGGTTGCACAAAAGCTTGGGAGGGGACACAACTGGGACAGCTGACCTCAACTGACCAAAGGGATATTCCAGACCATATGCCATCAAACTGGGAGGTT
Source organism: Larus michahellis (assembly GCF_964199755.1). Taxonomy (NCBI): domain Eukaryota; kingdom Metazoa; phylum Chordata; class Aves; order Charadriiformes; family Laridae; genus Larus; species Larus michahellis. The sequence goes on from NC_133897.1 coordinate 84,126,162, forward strand.
GGCAGGGGGGTAGCTGCTTGAGGACTGGCTGAGCATCAGTTGGTGGTGAGCAATTTCTTCATTTGTGTTTTTCTTGGGTTTTATCTTCCTCTCTGTTGTTTGGGTTCTCATTTCCTTCCCTTCCCTTCCCTTCCCTTCCCTTCCCTTCCCTTCCCTTCCCTTCCCTTCCCTTCCCTTCCCTTCCCTTCCCTTCCCTTCCCTTCCCTTCCCTTCCCTTCCCTTCCCTTCCCTTCCCTTCCCTTCCCTTCCCTTCCCTTCCCTTCCCTTCCCTTCCCTCCTTTTTTTTTTTTTTTAATTAATAAACTTTTTTATCTCAACCCATGAGGTTTTTTTCTCACATTTACCCTTCCATTTCTCCCCCATCCCACTGCGGGGTAAAGTGAGTGAGCAGCTGTGTGGTACTTAGTTGCCAGCCAGGGTTAAAGCACAACAGAATGAAGAACTGTACTGAATCTGTCTGGGATGAGTTTAACTTTCCTGATAGCAGCCTGTATGGTGCTGTGTTTTGGACTTGTGACTAAACCAGTGTTGACAGCACACCAGTGCTTTACTGCTGAACAGGACTTGCACAGGATCAAGGCCTTCTCTGTTTCGCACTCTGTTCCCACAGTGAGTAGGCTACAAGTGGTCAAGAGATTGACACACAGCTGGGACAGCACACCTCAGCTGACCAAAGGGATATTCCATGTCATATGACATCATGCTTAGTAATAAAAGCTGGGTGGTAGTCTTCCAAAATAACTGTTGTTTGCAGTGTGGCTAGGCATCAGTCTGCCTGTTGGACATTGTGAATGATTGCCTTTGTATCACTTGGGTTTTTTTAATTTATTTCCCCCCCCTCTTTCCTTCACTTATTGAACTGTTTTTGTCTTGACCCGTGAGTTTTTCTCACTTTTGCTTTTCTGATTCTTTTCGGTGTGAGGTGGGGCAAGCAGCTGGGTGGGTGCTTAATTGTTGTCTGGGGCCATCCAGACAACATAAGGGAAAACAAATTTTCTAGTGACTTCTCATTTCACATAACTTCCTAGTAAAGGTTGTTTCTGTTTTAATATTAGCACAATAGAATGATGAAATTACATGTTAACATTATCACATTTCAGACAGTAATTAAGGCTTCATATGGAAAATACGTTACACTAAAAACTTGGTTTAAGCCAAAGAAGAGCATACTATAAGGACAAAAAAAGAACTGCATTACAGGTCTAAACACAGTAGACCTACAATTACCTGTTCCTTTCTCATCCCTATCAAAATTGTCTGTTTTCCACTTTCTTTTAGATTATATTTCCTTCACTTTTCCCATCCCTTCTGTCTCAATGCCATTTTCACTGATGTACCTCTGTACACAAATATGGAATTTGCATCATTGAAATACAAGGCAGGAATTAAATGTCAATATTCATCTAACTGATCTTTTATTCCTACCATGCATTTCAATGGAAAGACTAAATGTCAAAGATCAGCAATTACACAATGAATACATGACATTTTATATATTTGGTGGCTAAACAAGAAAAAAAAATAATTCACTGAAGTTATATTTTCTTTGAAAGTCTGACCAAAAAACATGAAAACTCTATACAAGCAAGAATATAATTAGTCTCAGTTCAAGGACTATAAAATTTCACTTTCAGTATTCCTGGTACAGACTTAAATACATTCAGTGTGACATTTAAGAAAGAAGGGGTACCATGACTGAAGGGGAAGGAAGTGAGGCAGGAATTTTAATTTTTCTACATGGATTTTTAGTGCTGAAGGAACTTGACTGACAATACTGGCAGCTAAAATCCTTAGTATTATCCATGGACTTGATATTTATTGCTAATTCAGCTAGTCTCCTATCCGATTTACAGCTACTCTGCCTAAATTTTGACCTCTGGAATAATTCTTGAAGCAAGAAGGAAGTTGAGTGCTTTTATCCACCCATTGTATGGCTTTCATGGTGAGACAGAAGAGAGGTCAATTTTTATGTTGATCTTTTGTTGACAAATGCATTGACAAGTAAGATGAATCATGTACATCATTTTCTATCCCCCATAAACAGTTTCTGACAGTAACTTCGTCACTCCATATGAATGTGAGACGTAAAACTGCACCTTCCAGAACAGAGATACTGTATCCACCATACTGAAAACTCTTAAGTAAAAAGGAAATATTAGGACATATGCATCTATTCTAAACAAGTTGAAGTGAACTGAAAGTCTTCTTCAGTGGTACAATGAAAAAGCGATAGCCATTTTACTGACTTACTTATTTTCTTAAATGGGGAAAACAGGAAAGTTTAACAAACAAATGCCCCAGAAAATGACAACCTTAATATATGAGCCCAGTACTAGGCCATTGATCAAATCTGATTCTTACAGTTTAATATACAAATTTTGATTTAAATAGCCATGTAACTCTCTGGAACGAACTATTTAATTTTAGCATTTCACATTTCTGCCTTTAAATGCTGGGTTTTCTCTTTCTGTTATGCAAGGCCATGGAGACAATCTTCTAGAGATCAACATTTTAAGCATTTGTTAGTGACATCTGTTATGAGGACACAAATGTTCTAGACCACATTTATGAAAGACTCACAAAATCAAGAAACAAACTAGGGATTTGTAGCAGTACTTGAAAAACAAGAGGAGAACAGCATTGTTTTCTGGACCTCGCATTCATATCCAATTTCGATAATTTTGTCTACATTCATATACTTGGTACCAGAAATTCTCTCTCCCTATCTTATGTTCTTGTTCAGGTAATCAAAGCATTTTCAGTTTGAGATAAGCAATGTGATAAATTGCCCTTATGCTTGTAAACCACAACTGAGGACCTTTAAGTCCTTATTCGTCACATCTACTGCTAATTCTCAGAAACGTTAAGCAGCTGCTCTAATTAGCAGTCTGGGAAAAAAAACATTGAATAGAAGCATCTTTTCTACTTCTCCAAAATTGCCATACTCTCTTTCATATTTGGGATAAAAAGTTCTATGACTGTGGTAAGCAGTGTTTATTTTAGGAACAACAACAGGCTTAAGACATAGTATTTTCCCTAAGCAAAGCTGCAAACGACTGTTTGTGTGATTGGAAAAGGGTACATTCCAGCTCCCCAGCATGATGTGCACAACACTGTTACAGTGCCCTGGAAAGCCTGTAATTACTGTGTTTTAAATCCATTGTGCCTGTTACGTAAGACCATGTTTTCTTTTTCCTTGTCATTACCTTGTTGATAATAAAGGTTCAATTAGTGGTACTAATGTCTTGTTTTTTCGTGAAGGCAATATAACCCCTTCCAGTTTCAGGGTGTATGACTTTATAGATGGAGAGTTGGAGGGGTTTTTTTGTTATTAGCATCCAGGTGAAAAATTCTCATATTAAAATATCTGATATTACGTGTCTGTGTATTAGTAATATTGGCAGTCTTGGAAGGACTTGTGTAATTTACACTAGATTACTATTTGTGAATAGGAAAAACAAGTTTAACTCATGCCAGTAAATTTTCATGATATATATGCCACCATAATGAACTTTACATCTATACAGCTGAAAAGCCTCAATCAAATTCACCTTTTCAGACATCCGTAGCTTTGGATTTTGGAATCTGACTCTTAGTATCCTTCATTGGTAAAAAATAATTATCCTTTTCACATGAAAGTATTTATTTGTGCATAATGAGTGAAAAGTGGTTTAAGATTCCTCTAAAAATATTACTGGATTTAATTTTGTCTCTTCAGTCACATTCGTTGATGGCAGCATTTTGACCATTTCATTTAAATTGAATTTCTTGAAGAATGAAGACATCACACAGACTGTAATCATTAAAACTCATCTGACAGCTATATTTTTAGAGAATATGTGAAATAAATATTTGAAATATGATGAAAGCTGTACTTCCACATTTTAATTTTGATCTGCTGAAAAAAATTGGATAGTTACTACCAGTCAATTGGATGGCTGCAGTAAGAAGTTGATTGATGACTTCATATGTCTTTCATTTCATCCTAACACCTGTACAGTATATACTAAATTTTAGACAGGATATAGTCTGGAGCAGCATTCCCTATATTTTAACTTAGTGACTCATCAAAGCACTCATGAAAATCTTTTTTTAGCATTCTGATTGTGATTTTTTCAAAGCGATGGACACAAATGAAACTGCTGGGTAATGCTGAGCACTGCAATTTCGTCAGTGATATTATAAAGATAGATGGTACTATTATTTAAGTGGAAAGATTTGATTTAACTGGATAGATTTGATTGTGTATGTTGGATGTATCCACATCATTAGCATATGTAATGACTGCACCCTTGACATAAGATATACTGGTCAGAAGTCATGACTGGAACAAGTAAACTCCATCAAGAGTTTCAGATTAAGAGTATGCATTATAAGGCATCTGAATTAAGACATTATCTGCTCCATTTTATCTCAAATAATTCCTACGATTTAGGCTCCATATTAGTCTAAAGTTAGGTGAAAGAGTTCAGAGAAAATTATATGAATATTTGACATGCCTCGAATTCCTGTTTTATAACAGTTGCAGTTTACTCCTACTCACTTGCTTAGTTCTGTTTCACTGTGAGCTCAGTCTTCATGTTTGAAGTTGACATCAGTAAAAAATAGCACATTTGGTTTGTTCCAATATATACAAATCTACAAATAGTAGATTTCTGATTGTTACTGTCACAACATGGCTCAAAATGCAATTCACGTCACTGAGTCTGGTTTCTGATTTTTGTTCAGAATCTTTCTCATAGCCCAGTTGTATTCCCACTTATATCTTCATAAATGTATTTAATGTAGTAACTCCTGCTTCTCAATATGTTGAGAAGCATGTTTTACAAAACCTTTAAATCTTCTCTGCCTAGCACTTTATGCTACAGGAGTGTAAATGCTACAACTTTCATAGGATGCATGAATCATTGATGGAATGTAAGATGCATATCTTCAACTTAATCCATCATGATTCTCTACTGTATGATATACTTGAGAAAAGAGGGAAGAGGCTATAAACAATAAACAGGTAGTCAGGGACAGCAGAAGCTTGGATGGTGGGGAAACGTGGTTTTATACAAATAGGATTATACTACAAAGTTTGAGAAAAGTACTTAATAGTCAGGTCTATTAACATGTTATTGGATTTTTTTCCAGCTTTGTGAACAGTTGCATGTCGAGCTTTCTGAAAGATAAGTATCATTTATAAGGCTGTTTGGAGGACAAATCCTTCAGTTCCTAGCAACAAGCTAATTAACTGCATATTTGTAAAATTCAATAACAAGGTAAACGGTAAAAGTAATTTTTTCTAGGAAAAGCATACGCTTTCTTGTAAGCTTTTTTTTTATTCTTATCATGTTTACTTATGTCAAAAATATTTTCTCTTTTATGAAGAAAAGCTTGCTTAAAGGAGTCATAACATTGTGAATATTTGCACTAACTGTGGGACATTTTCTGAAACTTTTGCCAGTCAGTGAGTTTGTATGTGACCATTAACTATGTAGGGGTGTTCTTTGTAATAGGTATGGGTGCATCTTTTTTTCATTAATTAATCTTTGAAGAAGATCACATAACTGGGATCATATACTGTACTGTCTAGAAATGCATGGTCTGTTCATGCCAGAAAAAAAAACATAGATACTGTTGCAGAAATTCTACAGCTGAAAGTGGATACAATTATTTATCAATAAGTAACTTATTTGTAAACATTATATACAGCAACTAACCTATTATGTTTGTCTATCCTCAAAGCCCTTTGTTCATCATCTAAACAAAAATTGCCCTCCTTTTATTTTCCATATTTGATCCAGATTACTTCATGAATTTCTCATCACTCTACAACTGTTTCCTCCACTCATTACTCATTTCTACTCTGTTCAAAAGAGCAACAATAATTATGTAAAACAAGATTTGTTTCTGTCTTTCAGTTTCTTTCCAGAAAATATTACCACATGTTTCTGCTTCAGATGACTTCCCAACTGTTTTCCAATTGTGGTAAAGATTAAATTTATACCATTCAGATACCTTTTATTTTACCCTGTTTTTTTCTCCCTTCTTTCTCCCACATTCTTCTTTAGTATTTGTTGATCACTTCTAAAAATCATGTGTAGACATGCAAACGTGTTTGGCATAGTAGCAAAATTTCATGCGGTTCTTGCTAGCGTATAATGGACTCTTCTGTATCACTTGTGTTTTCCACAAAATTCAGTACCATTATATTTAATCACAAGATTCCTTTAAAAAAAATTTTTTTTAAAAAAAGTATTATGTATTATCAACACTGTGAGAAAATAAAGTAATAGAATATTTTTGTTAAAAGTGAAGAACAGTGCCATTCTTGCTTGCCACACCCTACAGCCACCGAAATCTCCCCTTGAATAAGCTCCATGCTTCTTCAGAGTAGGACCAACCTTCTCCACTTTCCAGGGAGATAACCATAGAAACATAGCAGAAAATTAAAACATGTAAATGAATGAGACAGCTGTCCATTGCGAGTTGTTATTGTCCTTCTTATTTCAAAATTTCTATTGCTGGGAACTTGTTTCTATTACTGTAGTGTATAAGCTATGTACAGATGTGTATAGAATCCTGTACGGTCATTTAATGGCAGTTAATTTGTGTAAGATAACTTACACAAATTGAATAGTACTTTGCTTTTGATCTAGACTCAACACGTGTACTCATGAGTTTCCCCAGTTTCCCAGGGCATAGAAGAGTGAACAAAAACAGCCCCCAAAATGCTCAGCTTTCACATACCTTTTTTTCCTATACGCTTAGATGGCTTTCTCTGTGAATTCATCCCATATCTCTGTAGTCTAAAAATATGTATCGTGCTTTTCAGGAGTTGAATGACTCGGAGCTTTTGTTTGTCATTTACAGCAGAGTATCTTTGCACAGTTGATTAGCCTGTGGGCTTCTCTAAGCACTGTAGTATGTTTTGGTCCCAGGATTATTTCCACCAGAAGACTATCCCTTTCATTCATGACAGTATCAGCCTGTTAGCAAGACACATAATAGTAAAAAATACCCTAGGATGCCTATTAGCCCTCGGAGTGAAGACACAAAGTTGACATGTGTTAATTTTGCCTGCCAGTTTGCATCAGTTTGTAATGAATGGATGTGATACGCTTTGGTGACATGAAGACAAGCATTGGAGCTTTCTATCCATAGATACTTAATCTGCTTTCTTTACAGTTTAACTGAACAGAACCTCCTTCGCTTTCCCGTCTAGAGTGTGATAACATGCATGTACACAGTCACTAAAAAAAATGCCAGCAAAGCACAGACAATATGGGATTTCAGTTCACATGGGCCATTCCATTGGGGGTCTCCTGGAAAAAACAACAGTGTGAAATATGACTTTATCATCTCTCCCACATTTTGGATCATGATTGAGCTTTACAAAAGTGTCCTTGCTTCTAAAGATATACACTGTCTTGAAATGTACTTTTTAAAATGCAAGTTACAGCAGGTTATAAGCACAGCTCCTCCTATATACATGGCATCTAATTTCTTTGGCATCTTTGCAACATTATTAGATGTCTATATATATAATTAAATTTCTAAGTACCTTTATAAATTTGGCTTTGACAAAGAGTAGAATGAGCATGTTGTGAGATCTGATATCCTTACAACAGGTAGACAAATCTCATCATGGTTCTTACAATTCACATATATATTTGGTCAGCAGTAGCATGTTTTGTTTTCTGTGCTGTATGCTTGGCATCTTCTAACTGATCTTTGCTGATCAAGAACTTAATTGTAGTGGGTAGGTCTATTCTGCGAATGATACTGAGCTAAATAAGTTGATGGGTTTTTTTCTGACTTTTATTTTAATTAAGGTGAATGGATTGCATTGTGTTTTCGTTTGGGTTTTTGTTGGGTTTTTTTTTCCACTGAATGGAATGGAATCTAGCCTGGATTTTTTTCTAGCCTGGAATCCACTAAAACTTAATATCATTTTGCCTTGAGCACAAAACTTTCATGAAGTCCAGCCAAACCCACTATATCATTGTCTCAGGCCTCTAGTCTTTTTCTCCTTTATGCAATTGTAAAACCCCATCATATCACCACTAAGGTCTTTGAATGTGAATAATTTTATTTGTTTTGTGACCCATATTTGTCTTTTGCTTGCAAGCTTTTAATGGACTCGCTCATACTCTTGTTTTCTTGTCTCTTCCTATTTTTCATTTCCAGCCTCATTTATCTGCTGACTTCAATGCCGCCTTTTTCCTATTTATTCCTTTCATTCTTCTGGAGACTATTCCCTCCCTATTTTTCTGTATGAAAGTGTTTAAAACTGAGACTGTGCAAATTCAGGAGATTTTCAGCATGCAGTGCAGATAACAGAGATTAATTATTGTCTGTTACATAATTTTCAAGTCTTAGTTTCCTTTCACTAAAGAATTGGGGATTTGATGATCAAAATTTCCCATCCACTGGCCTGTTGTTCAGTTAGGGCTGGACTTCTAGGCATGACTAAAGTTGAACAGTGTGTGAACCTCAGTAAGATTAATTTTGTGAGCAACAATGATGGCATAATGTAGCCAATATTCCTCCACTGTCCTAAAAATGATTCTCTGAATTCTAATGATCTACAGATCTCCATCTGTATTTAACAACAGAGGCAGTTGAGCTATTTGGCGATTACTGAAATATTCACTGAAATATAAATTGACTTGTGTATTTCCTCAGAGTGAATGTATTTGCATTCCTGTATTACCATCTGTATAGCATTGACTATATTAAATACTGCATAATTCTGCAAATTAGGCTATTTTTAATATCTAAATGTATGCAAGGGATTGTAAAGGAAATCTCTATAAAACAGCATCTAAGTACTTAATTTTGACTACCTTTAAAAAGTTAGCAATGTTTTCCAAACAGTTTAGGTCTCCTGAGCTGGGTAGAACACAATGGACAAGAAATTCTCTTGTTCTGAATCCATCTTCCATATTATTTATATATATATATGCAAGATATCTCCATTCTAGTTGAAATATTTGTTACCAGGTCAGCTCTGTAGTATCACCAGCCATATTCATGAGGGAATATACTGTTTAGCTCTTTTAGTTGCCAGACATACCTGTGACTAGCTAGATTCTTCCAGGAAGGATCAGTCCTAAGAGTTGCTCCCTGGTGTTCTTTTTCTCGGTACTCACCGGATTAGTCTCTATAACAGAGACACTCTTTTTCTGTTGTGGTCAAATTGTAAAACAGTACAACTGACATAAACATAAAAGAATAATGCACTAGGAGTGCAAAAATCATGAATGAATGTAAAAATTGGGGGAGATATATACATATATTTTTTAATCATTTCAGCCAAGTATTGTTAAACTGATTTTTTCTAATATTTGCAACCATTCAAATTTTCAAAAAAATTTATGCACGGATTGCAGTTTGGATTCAACAAATAAATATATAGAGATCCTGAACCTACCTCAGTCTTTGGCATCGGTATTTTGGTTACCTTTGCAAACATTTCCCTAAGCCCCTGCCACTCCTCCCCTCTTCTCCCTTGTCACGTACACTGTTTTTTTCAGTGAACCCTGAAGACTCTTTCCATGTAAAGGACAGAAAGGACAGTTCCTGCTGGAAGTCCTAGATTGTCAGTAAAGAAACAGATCCTGGAGTCCTGGAAGGAGTCTCAAAAGACTGTTGTGCTGATCCCACTGTCTCAAGGCACAAACAACTGCAAACTAGTGAATTCTGACAGATGTTTGTGTAGCAGGTTCGTACTGCTCAAAAGATTTTCCAGATGTCTAACCTAAATACTCCCTCTGCAGATCTGCCATCCATCCACTGTGCATAAAGAGAAAATACTATTGCAGATTTTAAAACAATTCTCATTCTCTTGATCCCTCAGACATTCACTTTTGGCTATCTTTTTCAGTCTTCTGGGTAAACCAACCACATTTTCTATACCTCTTTCTGCTCTTTCTAGTTCCTGTCCACTGGACTCTGCCAAAGCAACTCCTATCTTTTCTAAAATCTAAGAGCATCCAGAAGCCTATATTTCTGCTTCATACTTTGCAGTGTGTTTGACTTTTTAGCAATAGCACAACTCCTGTTTAGCTTAAGATCCACTGTAGCTCCTGGCTTCTACCTAACGAGTTGATCTTCCCTCTGTATGTATGCAGCTGATTAATCCTACTAACATGTAGTATTTTGTACTTTTCCCTCTTGAATTTCATCTTAGGTTTTTCAGTCCATTGCTTTAATTTGTCAAAATAATTTGGAATTCTGTTCTTGCCCTTCAATGTACTTGCTGTCTCTCCTAGCTCGGTATTGTTTGCAAATTTAATTAGTACACTCTCTATTGTCAATCTCTTCTTATAGCCCTAGTCCTGTAGATTCCTCTCTGCATGTCTGAGAGCACAAAGTAAACACCAAAAATATTTCTAAAATATCTCCTGTGGCCAATTATATTTTTACCATTATATTAATGCATATTGAGGTCAAAGATGAATAATATAAATGAACAATTTATGCACTTAAATTATGTTACAGCATTACACAGAGGGCATTTATAAATACTGGATAATGCTAGAAATTTATAGTGCAACCTTATACCATTATTACAAGTAAGAACATGAAATATTATCTCTATTTCTGAACTTGTTATGAATGAAGTTAGAACATTCTAAACAAACATTTATATAAAATAATGTCCTTTTATCATTGTTTTAAACTATTTGGTGTGAATTTAAGGTGTAATTTTCTATTAACTGGTTCCAGGAGAATATTCAGTGTTTATCATTGTGTCACATTCTCCTTAACGATTTGAGTGCCAAGTGAATAAAAAACCCTAAATTCCTAAATTGATGGAACTAGCAAAGAAACTTTAGAAATAAATAGATATTATTAATTAAGCTATCTTAAAGGTATCTAATCTTTCAACTGTTTGTTTACGTCATATACCATCATACTGATACTCCAATGCTATGGTTTGATTTACTCTTGTATTTTTTTTTATTATTATTTTTTGTCACATGCCATTTATTTCAGTTCTCACGTGACTCCTGTACACTTGTAAAATTGCTAGTATGTGCACACGTAATCCTAAATATCTCTAGTCTGGTATCTTCTCTCTAAGAATAGCTAGGACCCCACCCTCAGAGAAATACAGAATTAGAATAGTGGTAAGTAATGGAGTCATCTGATCTTGAAGTTTTTTTCTTCCCCATCAATTAGAGTGTGTTATTTCTTTGAAGCATAAGGGATTATATCTCTTTCTAATTTTATATAATGGATGTTCTCATCCATATAACTGTCTAATCCTTTTTTCAAATCCTAATAAGATCTTGGCTTCATCTTGGCTTCAATGATAAGCACTGATGATCCATTCCATAACATGTTATGCATTTCTTATTTGCCATATCTTATGGCAGAACACCTTTGACTGAAGTACGTGTTACATTACAGCCAAGGAAAAGATTCCTCTCAATTTTGTCCTACCTGCTTAAAGCCTATCTAATGAGCCTTGGCAGTTTTTATCCAAGAGGACTCTGTTGCCTAAGTGAAGCACAGTTTAACCCAGACACTGAATGACAATCCAGTGCACCATCAGAACGCATCCCTCTTTCTTCTGACACCTTTCCAGTACAATTCAGTTCCTGGTCCATGCCTAGTTTGCCATGCCATAAGGAGGATCTTTAATATCAAATAAAATGATGCAGTACTAATGACTGTCTTATCCAGTGCACACAACAGTAAGGAATGCTACCCAATTTGACAACAACCCACACCCCCATACTGGAAGAAAAATTTGCAAGTGTGCTTTCTATATTGCCTCCATTTCTCATTTCTCTATATTGTCTCCTTTTTCTCATTTGCCAAGATGAAAATAGTGTCAGAAGAGCCTTTCCTATGTGTAAACACCTGTATTTAAACAAGAAATACAATTGGAAAAGTGAGAAGTCAGGATAATTAAAAAATTGTAGCTATATTTTTCTAAACCTCAGAAAAACAGTGTTAGTAGAGAAACATGTATTTAAACATGTAACTGCCTGTGTTTACAAATGGACTGCTTTCATTTGAAATCATGGAAACAAGAGCAGAGACATAATGAATGTGCATGCACTTCAGTTCATATCTGTGTTTGAACTGCCGTCTGAAAGAAACTAAAGAAACTGAGTACATTAAATACAACACGGTGTCTGCTGAACTGCTGCACTGATAAAATACAACAAACAGCCACAGTCTTCAGAAGGGGCATTAGCAATGACCTAAGCAAATTAACAGACATCCCCTGGGAGGGGAGAAAAAGTAATCAGTTGATTGTCACAGAACCTGGGTGAGTCATCTTTCCGTCTTCAATAAAGGAGAAGGACAAAATGAAGTACCCACTCAGTGGGTCTGATGGCTATGAAAGGAAAATGACATTCTGATTAGCAAAAAACCCCAATCAGCTCTGTCAAAGTATACCCAATACCTCTGTCAGAAAACACTAACAAAAAAAAAATTCTCAAAAATGGCAGCATTTGCTACAAGCATCCAGGAAGATACTTGGAAGGATAATTTCCTCTACTGTGTGATTTTCTCTCTACCACTCAAATTACTTTAAGTAATCCAATCTACGTTTTAGCCCAACATCGACAACTAAAAAAATCTTTCGTTATTTTATTTTTTTTTACTACATATACAAAGTATTTATTTATTACATATACTCCCTATATGAAGTTATTTCACTATTTCTGAAGAAGGGATCGTTTTCCCTGTATTTTTCCCCTCCAACAAAACTCGCTATGGCTACTCTTATTTCCAAATAGTCATACTCAGTAACAGAAATTACTGTAATGGAAGTTCTGTACACTTATCTTTTTGAGGCTGCAGTCCAAAAACACATCCATCCCATTTCTTTCCACCAGTATCTTTAAAATTTTGCTGTATACTATAGCATACTAACTGAATTGAAACTCATTTCAAGATTAACTACTGTGTTTAAAACACTAGCAAAAGTCATGAAAAATTTAATGTAGCTTAAAATTTTGAATAGATTTCTGCACATGTATGTGGTTATAAGCTGCACTGCACCAAAGAGCTTCACAGAAATGTCTTCCATTTATAATAGTATATTTGTAATGTCACCAGAGCTTAAAAATTAATACTCTTTATATTTTTAAACTGTCATTTTTTAGGTTTTCCAAATCCTGCTTAACAGATTTTTGCAATTTTCTTCCAAGGAAATGAGATGGACTTCGTGGACTCTTTAGCATTTTTTCATTCCAAGTTTTACTAAGCATTGTTTGAGTGAAAATTTTACTGTTGCTATATAGTATACAATTTCATAAAATATGAGTATGTAAGCATGTATAATCATGGATATCTCCAAACAGAAGGGAATTAATAATCTCTGAGTTGTTTGATTTTATATAATCTGCAGAGGTAGAATACAAGGCCTGAACTGTTAGTAGAACGTAGATGAAAAAAAAGAAGCAGTTACATTTTTAAAGTAAAATTAAAGCTTCTAAAAGGCATGGTTAACGTAGATGCATTTGCTGCTCATTCTATACCCAAATAATCCTGCCCACAAACATCTCGGTTCATCAACCAGTGAAAAAAATAGGTATCTCCTCAGTCTTCTAGTCCATGGGAAAAAATATATTTCTCTATTCCAGGTTTAAGGAACTGAGATGTTCTTTCTTGCTAGACTCCGTACCATGCTCTAACTTAACCTTCATAACCACATCTAAAAAAAAAAAAAAAAAGAAAAGTAAATCATTTATGATAGATGTATGATGTTGGTTTTGAATATTTCTTAGAACTGTTAAAGTAGCAGTTCAAAAATAAACCCAGTTGGAAATCAGGCTCTGAGACTCAAACAATAGCAGGAGAAAGAGGAATATTACAGCTCTCTCCAAAAACCAGGCCCGCTGGTAATGAACCTGAGTGTCAAGGGCCAAAGATGGGGGTGAAATCAGTAGCCCAGGTCAAGTGCATCTACACTAATGCACGTAGCATGGGCAACAAACAGGATGAGCTAGAAGCCATTGTGCGGCAGGACAACTACGACATGGTCGCCATCACGGAAACGTGGTGGGATGATGGTCATGACTGGAATGCTGCAATGAGTGGCTATAAGCTCTTCAGAAGGAATAGGCAAGGAAGGAGGGGGGGGTGTGGCTCTGTACATTAGGGAGCTGTTTGACTCTATAGAGATAGACTCCAGTGATTAAGAAGTTGAGTGTTTATGGGTAAGGGTGAAAGGGAAGGCTAACAGAGGTGATTTTGTGGTGGGAGTCTGCTATAGACCACCCAACCAGGATGAGCAGGTTGATGAGGTATTCTATAAGCGGCTGGCTGCAGTCTTGCAAATGCCAGCCCTTGTTCTAGTTGGGGACTTCAACTTACCAGACATCTGCTGGAAATATAACACAGCAGAGAGCAGGCAGGCTAGGAGGTTCCTCGAGTGTATGGAGGATAACTTCCTGACACAAATGGTAGGTGAGCCTACCAGGGGAGGTGCCTTGCTAGACCTACTGTTCACAAACAAAGAAGGGCTAGTGGGGGACGTGGAGGTCGGAGGACGTCTTGGGCTTAGTGACCATGAAATGGTTAAGTTTTCCATTCATAGTGAGGTAAGGAAGGGGGTTAACAAAACCTCCATCTTGGACTTCCGGTGGGCAGACTTTAGCCTGTTCAGAACCCTGGTTGGGAGAGTCCCGTGGGAGGTAGTCCTGAGAGACAAAGAAGCCCAGGAAGGCTGGACGCTCTTCAAGAGGGAAATCCTAAAGGCCCAGGAGCAGGCTGTCCCCATGAGGCGCACAATTAAAGGGCGGGGAAAATGGCCGGCCTGGATGAACAAAGAGCTCTTGATGGGACTTAAGGAAAAAAGGAAGGTTTACCACCTTTGGAAGAGGGGACGGGCAACTCAGGAGGAGTACAGAGATCGTGTTAGGTCATACAGAGAAAAAATCAGGAAGGCAAAAGCCCAGCTGGAACTCAACCTGGCAATTAATATAAGGGACAACAAAAAAAGTTTCTCTAAATACATCAACAAAAAGAGAGTGACAGAGAATGTCCATCCCTTACTGGATGCGGGGGGAAACCTTGCAACCAAGGACGAGGAGAAGGCTGAGATACTTAATGCCTTCTTTGCCTCTGTCTTTAATAGTCAGACCAGCTACCCCCAGGGTGTTCAGCTTCTTGGGCTGGAAGATAAGAATGGAGAACAGGACAACTCCTCTGTAATCCAGGAGGAAGTAGTTAATGATTTGCTTATGCACCTGGACACACATAAGTCTATGGGGCCGGATGGGATTCACCCAAAGGTTCTCAGGGAGCTGGCAGGAGAGCTCACCAAGCCTCTCTCCATTATCTATCAACAATCCTGGTCAACAGGAGAGGTGCCAGATGACTGGAGGGTGGCCAATGTGACGCCCATCTACAAGAAGGGCCGGAAGGAGGATCCCGGAAACTACAGGCCTGTCACCCTGACCTCGGTACCGGGAAAGATCATGGAGAGGATCATCTCTAGTGAGCTCTCACGGCAAGTGCAGGGCAGCCAAGGGATCAGGGCCAGCCAGCATGGGTTTATGAAAGGGAGGTCCTGCCTGACCAACTTGATCTCTTTCTATGACCATGTGACCCGCTTTCTCGATGAGGGGAAGGCTGTGGATGTTGTCTACCTGGACTTTGGTAAGGCCTTCGACACCATCCCCCACGGCATTCTCCTGGAGAAACTGGAGAATCATGGCATAGACAAGTGTACCCTCCACAGGATAAAAAACTGGCTGGATGGCCGTGCCCAGCGAGTTGTGATTAATGGAGCAAAATCTGGTTGGCGGCCGGTCATCAGTGGTGTCCCTCAGGGCTCAGCTTTGGGGCCAGTCTTGCTCAATATCTTTATTGACGGTCTGGATGAAGGGATTGAGTGCACCCTCAGTAAGTTTGCGGATGACACCAAACTAGGTGGGAGTGTTGATCTGCTTGAGGGTAGGAAGGCTCTACAGAGGGATCTAGACAGATTGGATCAATGGGCCAAGGCCAATGGGATGAGGTTTAATAAGGCCAAGTGCCGGGTCCTGCATTTTGGTCACAACAACCCCGGGCAACGCTACAGGCTTGGGGCTGAGTGGCTGGAAAGCTGCCCGGCAGAAAAGGACCTGGGAGTGTTAGTGGACAGCCAGTTTAACATGAGCCAGCAGTGTGCCCGGGTGGCCAGGAAGGCCAATAGCATCCTGGCTTGTATCAGGAATAGCGTGGCCAGCAGGAGTAGGGAAGTCATCGTGCCTCTGTACTCGGCACTGGTGAGGCCTCACCTCGAGTACTGTGTTCAGTTCTGGGCCCCTCACTACAGGAAAGACATTGAAGTGCTGGAGCATGTCCAGAGGAGAGCCACCAAGCTGGTGAGGGGTCTGGAGAGCAAGTCCTATGAGGAGAGGCTGAGGGAACTGGGCATGTTTAGTTTGGAGAAGAGGAGGCTGAGGGGAGACCTCATTGCCCTCTACAACTACCTGAAAGGAAACTGTAGAGAGGCAGGGGTTGGCCTCTTCTCCCAAGGGAATAATGACAGGACCAGAGGAAATGGTATGAAGCTGCAGCAAGGGAGATTTAGATTAGATATTAGGAAGAATTACTTTACTGAAAGAGTGGTCAGGCACTAGAACAACCTGCCCAGGGAGGTGGTGGAGTCACCATCCCTGGAGGTATTTAAGAAACGTGTAGACATGGCTCTTCAGGGCATGCTCTAGTGCCCAAGATTATTGGTTTGTGGTGGGGTGTTGTGTGTGGGGTTGTGGGTGTGGAGTTTAGTTGGTGGGTGCTTTTTTTTTGTGTGTGGTTTTTGGGTTTGTTTTTTTTTTTATGTGGTTGGACTCGATGATCTCAAAGGTCCCTTCCAACCACTAAGATTCTGTGATTCTGTGATTCTGTGAAAATTTACCACCTATCACATCACAGCCCTTATCCTAAATTGCTCTGTCTTAGCTGCCTGTCATCATGATGTGGATCCTCCAAAAACGTCGGGACAGCTTCCCCAGAGTATTGAGGGCCTCTAAAGACAGCTCAGCACAGGGCACTAGTGTGAACATACACTTGGTAATAGATGCTTTCCTACGTTATCTTCTGCAAAGGGTAAAAACTTGCTACTGAGTTTTCCAAATGAGGATCTTGCATGAAAATCTCCTACCTTCTGTCACGGTTCTCTGCAATGTTCTGGACAGGAGTTCCCAGAACTAATTTTTTTTGCAGTATTTTACTCTCTTCAAGTGACGTCATATTGGTATTCAAGTGGCAGTTTTTCTTTGGAAGAACAGAAGAGATGGGTAAGTATCTGTCTTGGTTTGAGCAACACAGGATTAATTTATCTTTCAGTGACTTTTCTTCGCAGTAAGGTCTCTTCTAATGCGAGGGAAAAGTGCATTTTTAGAAGATTCTAGTGTCTGAATTTGTGACAATATTTACTTTATAGCCAGCTATGATACGTGGATTTCAAGGTCTCAGTGTTTTCGAGCTAGCCAGGTGCTGGGATGAGGAGGAGCGAGACCCAAGCACTTGACCCAAGCTGGCCAACAGGATTATTTTATGCCATGAATGTCACATTCAATATAAATTAGAAAGTTTGCTGAGGAGTTCTTTCTCTCCTATGACTGCTGCGATCCTGAGAACTTCTTGCCCCGGTGCCAGACACCTGAGCCCTTCCCTTCCTCCCAAAGACTTTGTGCTCACAGTGTCCAGCATTTACTGTCTACTGCTGGGAGTGCACAGCTTCCTAGTGACAGAATTGGCTGAGTATAGTCCTTGTATATTTTATATTGGTATTGGGATGAATATTGGTTCTTTAGTATTACTAATGCTAATTATTTAGTCTTATTCTGCTAATTCTGTTTATATTTCAACCCTCAGGTTTCCTTGTATTTTCCTGATTCCCCTTCTTGGGTGGGCAGGGGTCATTGGGTGACAGAATAATTGTCTAAATGACAATAAATTGTTATGGGTTCGTCAAACCATAACAGTATCGAGATATGAGTTTATCTGTACACATTAATCACTTTGTGTGTCCCACAGCTGACATTATGCTGTACTCTGTACTCTCATGTATGCTCTGCAACCAACTGTAAAGGAATCCCAGATCTTTATCGGTATCACATCATAGGAAATCTCATTACTGTAAACTAACTAATGAAAAAAACCCAAAGTCTCAGAAGTCCCCTCTACAACCCAAAGATGAAAGATTACAGAAAGCAATCTGTAGTAAGTAGGGGCATAAAAACTAGGTTGTAAGTACCAAGGAAAGGAAGAGGCCTGAAATACTTTTATAATTAAAGGGAGGGGGTGAAGCAACAACAAACAGGCAGTAGGCTATGATGCTATTTCAGGTTTTAAGCTCAGACTCTGATCTATTGCCTTGTCTGGAATAACGTACTTTAACATAAATCATGAACCAATTTATTTGTATGAACATGACCATGGCTTGGGATAATAATTTCAAAAAAATTTCAATTTTGCAACAGCTATAGGAAAAAAAGAGAACAAATAACATCTATGCACGTAGACCTTGAGTTTGCCTAGAAGATGCTGACCTGGGTCAAGTGAAAAACAGATCCACATCTTTCAGTCAGCTTCTTCAAAGAGGTCCCCTCTTAATGAGACAGAAACCTCAAGAGAAGGTGACGTAATGACGATGCAAATTCTTTCTCTTCACTTGCTGAAGTTTTCTCAAAAGTGCATGTGGGGTGGCATCTTCTCTCTTATCTATTCTTATTTATTCAGAGGATTTTTACACGAGACTAAGTCCATTATAGGGGCTTAAGCTCTGAATGCAAGCTTTATGGCTACCGTTTCTTACAGTGAGAGGTGCATGACAGGGAAGTTAGAGGAATTTCTCCTCCACAACTAGATGGTAACTACAGAGCATAAATTTATATAACCGCATAGTTCTGATTTTTTTCCCTGCTACAGACAAGCACACACAGTTCTCTCTCTCTGCACTCTAATAACACAAGAATTAAGGAAAACAAGCATACAATCAGAATTATTTTTCAGTTTGACTCATCATCTTAGTGACGTTTTTCTTATACGCAGACTGAAAGTCAACTCTCAAAGATCTCAGTGTGACCATGCATCTGTTACTAAATCTTTCACATCTCTTGCTACTTTCATTGACTAGATTTCAACCTCTTTTTTACCCTTTAATCAACTTTGACTGAAGTTATCAAGATAATTTTGTTCCATATATTTCAGAATATATCATAGTTTAAAATACAAATTAGCCAACTGATTGTAAAACATTTTTAAGCGTAACAGGTGCTCTTAAAAGGAAACATTGATTATATAGCTATATTTCAGCATACAAATACTGAGGCACATATTTCTTATTGTTTGTTTGGGCTCTATTGCTGGGCTGAGAATAAATTGCAGGTGCTTTACAGAAAGCCTGAATCATCAGACGCAGAAGTAATCCTTAACATGACTGCTTCTACATCTCAAGTAAAATGCTGTTGACAGTGACCTGTGATCGCAAACTGAGCAGCCTAGATTTGTCTACTGATACCCCTTTTTCATACTTTTTTAATATGCAGTACAGGGATTCACAGCCCAATTAAGCTGCACACCAACTTCCTCCATCCCTAAACTTCCATTTTGAGACCTTCATGTCCTCTGCCTCCCCAGTGCTCACACCACAAATTTTATTTTGAGAGCTGAGGGCACTTAGTCTAAACTTCCCCTTGTAGCATTCATCTCTGCAGGTACCTGTGTCTAACTCCCATACCACTGTCAGCTCCTGCCTGGTAAGTGCTCATAATATGTATAGGATTGCTTACGCTGCATAGTAATCTTGAGCTGGAAAGGAGATTTTTAATTGGTTGCCCTAAAAGTCTGACTACCTCTTTTTGTCATGTGTGTTTCCATCTCCTCTTAAAGAATTATTCTTCCTTCCTCACACCCCTTCCTTCTCCATCAGCATAGTATTTTTTTCAGTGCAATGCACTGTTTAACCCCCCCATTTCCCAAGACCCCTTCCTCCCATGCACATTACTTACCTTCTTTTTCTTGCTTGAGGAGAATTATATGTACCTAAAGTCACATCTGAACTGCAGATAACTGATCTTTTTCTGAGGTAAGAAAAGTCAGGCTGGCTGAAGAAATTGCTTAAACTAGTGTTGAAAGCATGTGGATCGTATGTTTCACATCACATAGGTCTGATGCAGAGGCTAATGCTCCCTTCTGATGGCACTTACTGTCCCCCAAAATATTTTTATGTTGCACGTAGACCAATTCATTTTTTTTCCACTTAACCATTCTTCATATTTATTTCACTTGTCCATTGAGCAGCATGAGGGAGACAGGAGCAGATCCAAGAAGGAGTTTAGTATCTCAGTGCTGCACTGCAAGGCTAACACAGTAACCTAAATAAAATTGTTAAACCTAGATTAGGTATAAAAAGTCCCTATACACAGTTTGAGAAAAGTTAAACTTCAAAACATGAAGTACAACAGCCAGCATGTAGGAAGCAGTTACATGCTAAGGCAATTCAAGGACAGGATTATATCTTAAATTTATCCCTCCCACAACTTGGATTAGCACTTTTTTCTGTAAAGCCAAGTAAATCCTTTGTCTCAAAGACCATAAAATTGGGGAAAAAAAGAAGATATTATATGTTTTCTGAAATATGAAAAAGAAATGAAGGAACCAGCCATTTTAGTAACACTATAATTCCTTTCCTTATTTTGCAGTCAAGCACTTTTGATTATTTACCTAGGATGGCTTGGGGAAGAAATCATCCTTTGTCTGCCAATGTAAGAGATTTATTCTCGCATGGAGTTTCTTAGTCTTAGCTTTTCCACAGTTACATTCTGAACTGGCTAGGCATCCTTCTTCTAGCAGTTAAAGCTGTGCTATAATGCTGTGTTAAGCTTATGTATGTGTGTATGAATGAGAAGGTGAAGATTCATTAGAACACAGAGAGAGCGGGAGTAATCAGGTCTTCAGCCTAATGACTAAAGTGATAATGCGGGAGGCAAAAAAGGGAGGCTGGTTCCAGACCCAACTCTACTAACTCTGATGACGCCCAGTAAATCAGACACACCTGGAACTCCTTGACACTGAGATAGAATGGCAAGCTATGCGCTATATTCATACTACTAAACGCTCCCAAACTGTGCCTTGGAAGTGTGGTTGTCTTGGGTCAAGCCTTCACCAGGGATTGCTCTATCAGTTTATCAGAACAGGTGACAGACTCCACGTGCCCATGAACATTTCCTGGCAGTTTCTGATTTATTACTACTAATTAAGATGCAGTATTTAAGTATTTTATGTTATGATTGTTTCAAGTAAAATTCATAAAACAGTCTTTGGACTAAATCAGGTCCAGATAACTCTTAGGGATTTTATTTTAAAAGGGAAACAAGTAAATATACACTTAAATAAAAATACCACTAAGATAAGAGGGAAAATAGTGATGATTAAATTAAAGTTGCAATTAAGATTAAATCAATAGTTTCAAATTATTCCATCAATTAAAGTACTACAACAGATAATCAAAACAAGTTATGACACTAGAATAGCTGATTACATTGTAGCCTCAACTTGGAAAATTTAAAGAGGGAGCCCTGCTTCTTTCAGTTTATATCCCAGCCAGTGTTATAACTAATGGAACCTACTGGCTTAGATAAGGACAAGCAAAATTATGTATAGATTGACAGTGTCACTTCTTTTTTTTTGGTTTACATGATTCTAGTTTGCTCAAGGCGTCAATAATTGTGTCTTCCTTATTTTTTAAGAATCCAGTCTTTTCCCACATTTGAGTACATTATGTTTGCTTATTTTCCTTCCATTCACACAGGTATACAGAATATTATCTCACACTGAACCCAAGTGTGGCTGTTAATTTCATGCGATAGCTTGTAAAAAACATTTTTAACCCATAAAGAGCTACTGATGTTGTAGTGACCGACACTAGGGTGTTCATCTGGCAACTGTTGGATGGCCCACATCTATACACTCACGTATCCTGCATAGTAAGAGAAAAATCAGAGTAACAGCAGATTAAATCAAAAACCAAATAATTCATTTTTCAGGCTCACGGGGCTGTTATTTACTAGATGCTGAAGGCTTAAAATACAGGTGAGTTCCTCCATCAGTGTTTGGATGGGTGAGACAGCCGATTGGTGTCTTTTACTGTTTACTGAGTGGTGTGGTCGACCTGCCAGAGGGACGGAATGTCATCCAGAGGGACCTGGACGAGCTAGAGAAGTGGGCCCGAGCAAATCTCATGAAGTTCAACGAGGCCAACTGCAAGGTCCTACACTTGGGTCAGGACAATCCTCATTATCAATACAGGCTGGGGGATGACGTGATAGAGAGCAGTCCTGTGGAAAAGGACTTGGGGATACTGGTAGAAGAAGAGCTGGACATGAGCCAACAATGTGTGTTTGCAGCCCAGAAGGCCAGTTGCATCCTGGGCTGCATCAAAATAACCGTGGCCAGCAGATCCAGAGAGGTGATTCTGCCCCTCCACTCTGCTCTCGTGAGACCCCACCTGGAGTACTGTGTCCAGCTCTGGAGCCCTCAGCACAAGAGGGACATGGACTTGTTGGAGCGGGTCCAGAGGAGGGCCACAAAAATGATCAGAGGGCTGGAGCACCTCTCCTACGAAGGCAGGCTGAGAGAGTTGGAGTTGTTCAGCCTGAAGAGGACAAGGTTCTGGGGAGACCTTATAGCAGCCTTCCAGTACCTGAAGGGGGCTTACAAGGAAACTGGGGAGGGGCTGTTTGCAAGGGCATGTAGTGATAGGACGAGGGGCAATGGTTTTAAACTAGAGCAGGGTAGGTTAAGATTAGACATTAGGAAGAAGTTCTTTACAATGAGGGTGGTGAGACACTGGAACAGGTTGCCCAGAGAGGTGGTGGAGGCCCCATCCCTGGAGACATTCAAGGCCAGGCTTGATGAGGCTCTGAGCAACCTGATCTACTTAAAGATGTCCCTGCTTGCTGCAGGGGGGTTGGACTAGATGACCTTTAAAGGTCCCTTCCAACCCAACACATTCTATGATTCTATGATTCTACTTCCTGTCCCAACATCTATCTGAAGAAGTAAGAGCGCATAGGTTCAGCAGTTCCTATGACAGGAATAAAAGGAAAAAAAAAATCCTATGACTTTTGCCATCTGTATTTTATAGGTATTATTCCCAGTTTATTCTACCTCAGAAGTAATCTCTCATGACTTTATGACAAATTAGATTAATTGAAATATTAAATTAGAAACAAGTCATCTTCTTAACATATCACCTGAATTTGTAACAAGCCAGCAGCTTGTGATATCATTGTAAAATATCTCTCTGCTCAGAGATCCCTGCTGACAATTTCTTTCTTGGATCCACCAGCTGCCTACCTCCTATACTATACTACTTCTAGAGATGTGCTTCTTGTTTCATGGTGTTTCATTTTTGGCTTAATTAGCATATTATACTATGCAAAGTCATATACCTTAAAAAGCTCATTTATTACATTTGATCAATTCCTTTTATGACCCAAATGTTGAAAGTCAAAGCAGAAAACTCAGCTGGGATTTTTTTTTTTTTTTTTACTGTTTTTTACTGTTCTATGTGGGATTTATGTCAGATAGCCAGGATAACTGACCTTTCCTTTTCTTTATTTCCTTTTAAGTGACCTCAAATTTCTCACAAACTTTGTTTTACCATCACTGATTCTAACATTTCAATGGTCTCAATGGGGATGTTTACCATTAATAATATTGCCTAATCATAGATGCATCTACATTTCATAGTTTTATTTCAAAAAGATGGGACACTATTCTATTCTACCTTCTCAATACTCCAATCTGCTTTGAAAATATGAAATTACCTATGATGATTGCTTTAGCATTTTCTTAAGATTATTAAATAACCTTTCATGGCAGCTGCTTTCTTTCATCCTTTCTAGCTTTCCCTTCTGTATAAGACAAGCTCAGCTGTGACTGATTTGCTGTGTTTCTTTTTTTCTGACTTCCATATCTGGAAAAAAAAAAGGCAAAAAGAAGTACAAGCAACATGAAAGGCTTATGTAGACAGTACTGAAAAGCCCATTTAGTTGTTTTTTAAATAAAGTTATTGTTGTACAAATCATCCCTGTATCCATGTAGCTGCCTTTTTTTTTTCTTTTTTTTTTTTCCCCCCTAGAATCAAGCATCGGGAAGACAGCTTTGGGCTTTCATGGACAGAGTTTGTTTAAGTAGCATACTCCTACAGGTTTCCAGAGCATTATCTCTTGACTGCAAGGACTTCCAGCTGCAACAGTTTTTATAGTAAAAGCTGACTAAGGTAATTTTACAACTTAGACTTACTTTTGGTGTGAAAAAGCTGAAAAGTAAATTAATTTTATTTGTGCTGAAAATGGATACTTTTATGATACACAGATAGCCTTCTCCTTGTTCAGATCAGCCTGAGAAATATGATGACTTTTTTTTGTTAAACATTGTAGTTGCCAATGGATTTATGCTTGAAACATATCCACATCATCCCTGATAAGAGGTGATTTAAAATAACCCATATCCCTTTTTGCCAGAAATATTTCAGTATGAATAATAGTTAACTTTGCCCTCTTGAAAGCTGAAAAGGAAATAAGTATGTTTACACACAAGTATACCCACTCTTCTAAGGAGCTTTAAATAAAGGCTGCGTTTGAGTGTTGTGAAAAGTGATAGTCTGCATAATGTACAATAAAGATACGTTTTTAATCACTATTATCATTAAATCAACTTAATGTTTAACCATGGTGAAGTATCATACGTACATACATACAATGATTAAAAATTGCACCCACTCTCCAAAATATACATAAAGATAATAATTAATTTATTGTGCTCATAATACTCTAAATTTATAAAAAGTTTCACTTTTTAAAACTAAAGCAAAAATAACAGGTAATAATTAATCACTCCAATGTTATAGAATACTTTAATCTCTAGCATAAAGGCCTTGATCCTTTAAAACATTTTTATTTAGACCTGATTATTACTCTATGATTTGATCACAGACATATCACCTTCATCATACTAGTATGTATGTCATCAGACTAGTAGTTCTATAAATAAGAGGTTCACTTTAAATAAATCAAAGGACTTGGAAAAAAGTGGTTATGCAAGTATGTGACAATACGAAATGTAAATGAATAACAAAATAAGGCAGTGGGGAAAATAGTGAAAATAAATTGTAAAGCTATTTGGAAAGTTTTATAAAAAGGAAAAAGAAGTGATACAGGGAAGTATATTTTAGTTAAACTATGGTTGAAGTCTCACTGGATCACATGTTTGTTCATTACTCAGTTCTGTGTCCTACTTTTGTTTAATCATTTAATTGAGTACAGTGAGCTACAGTTTTCAGCTTGTTTTGGTCCATTTAACTATGGCAACATGTGCTAGACCAAGATTTAAAGGACCTGTTACAGATGAATACAAGTGAGGCTTTGTTTCCTGCCAAGTGGGTCAGAATTCTAAAAAGTGAGGTGTTCAGCATATAATGATTTCAAGTTAAAGGAACAAACTATTTATCAGTTCTTGACCTGAACATTTTTATAAACATACATTTTTTATAAAATCCATTAGTTAGGCATGGGTAGTATCATTGTTCAGAAGCTGTATGCATGTTTTAATCAAGCAATTACTTATATTACTCTTTTTTTTTAATCAGAAAGTATTTTCAAAGTTTTATTTGGAAATATGTTGCAAGATACAATGTTGGGTTTTTTTCCTTTCCTTTTAAACTATAAAATGAAATACAGAGAGACAGACAAACAGACAAGAAAATGATGGCTTACCTATTCCTACGACAGGGTAATGAAAACACCTCATTTTCAAAAGGTAGCACAGAAAGGAAATGTACGTGCAATTTATGAAGATTTGAGCAGAACTTGTATATGGATCTTAACAAGCTATTTGCCTCTCTTAGCGTACAAGAAGTATAGATTACACTTAATAAGCCAGAGGTTTGACAGAAAACTGACAAGTAATAAAAATCAATGCAAGGGCTTAGGCTCCATGAAAACCATCATTACTTAAAGCCAGATCTTAGAAGGCAGTAAGTACCTTTTTAGAGCAATGAACACTAACGTGACATATAAACATGCACATACACAAACACACGTGCACACATTCAGAGGACATTCCTGTACTTGCTGGTGTTGAGCATTCTGTAGAAGCTTTGCTGGAGTGAAGCCCTGATGGCAGCGCCACAGCCATCTAATGCAAGAGAATTAGAAGACTCCTGCTATTCTATGGCAAATGACATCACCTGACATGAGATCATGTCCCAACAGCTGCAGTTGCAGACTTCTTTCATACAATTCTTGGAAAGGAAAAAAACCAAACCATAAACGGAAGATGAACACAGTATTAATGAAGCAATAATAGCTTTCAGCTTAAAATCAGATTAGAAACAATTTACCTGTCCCTGCCCTAAAAAAATTTCACAAGCCAGGTAGTCATTAAGTGCACAAATGAAGTTTCAAACAGTAGAATTTGGTCTCAAAAGCAAACACAAGAAGTACAAGCTACTTCGTTGACTTTTTTTTATCCAACAGTGTAAGGCAAATGGAGCTCTGGTAGATCGATGGAGTCTCAGCAAAGGACTAAAAGTGTGCAGTCCTCTCATTTGTCTCATTTGATGCTGTGCTGTTGAGCTATCATCAAAGCTTTTCATCCGCTTAAAGAGTCCACCAGGAGCAGGGATATAGGAGGCCAAGAGATCAGCAAGGCAGTGATCTGAGAGAAGAATGGGAGACACCTGAAAAAATGATAACTTAGTATAGAAAAATAGATAACTCATGATCCCCAGTCATGATGGGGTCTGAGAGCTCGTGACAATGTGCAAACAAAAAAAAGTTAAGGGCATCCAAGAATGAGTCCAGAAGAAAAGAGTAAGAACACAGGTGCTCTGAGTATTTAGGAAAACAGGGGTGAAACCACCAATGCACAATCCTGGTGATTATTCAAAAATATAGGAGGAGAATCAAGAGACATCAGACTTCCAAATACTTTTATAAAATCTTGGATGTCTAGGAGAAGACAACTTTCACCGCTGATTAAATAAATCAATAGAAAAGCTTCAGGTCATGCGGTGAAATACAGACTAGAACATCTAGCCAGAAATAAGTGTTGGAAGTTGTCATAAAAGCAGTTTCAGGTGAAGTGGATGGAGTGGAAACTGAAGCAGTATTATCTGTGTATAGATGGAAAAAAAAAAATGAAAGCAATTTATTTAAGCCATCCATTTAGAAATGGAAGGAGTGTGTATTGTTTTTTATGGAGTGGAGCAAAGAGGGTCAGCAGTCACATGGGAGACAGGGAAAATAGCTTGAAATTACTGACTGAGGAAACTCCTATTTATAAAATTAGTTGTCTGTGCTTGTATGCACAGTCACACAATCTGAAGTTCTAAGCAACTTCCTACTTTGTCAACACATTTTTATCAATATTAGAGATGAATGTAATGCAGTCATAATGCACTCCAGGCTTTTAAAATCAAGCAGTAATGGTTTTCCCCCTAAATATGCTGTTGTAGTTTATTTTCAGTCAATATCACACTTTTTTCTTTTTAGCTTGAGCATTCCTAGAGGCTTCTTTTAGACTAGAATGACAATGTGGTATACAATTTCTTGATCACCCTAGCAAGGTGTTGCTTGCTTTAGTTGAATTAATCAGCTGAGTATCTTTTCTCAGCTCTGCCTCAAAAAAGCAAAAATTCCTCTGTTTGGTCTACAGATAATTGACTTAGTGAGCTGATGAAACCTTACTGGTGATTTACTTGTACAATACTGTATAACTTTCAAGTGTGATTATTTAACAAAGCTTCAAAAGGCATATAAACAGTAGTCAATATTTTAAAGACAAAAATTATAGAAATAGCTACGAAATATTTCCATAATAAATACCAAGTATTCTATGGAACATGTAGTGGAGTTATTCCATGGTAGGTTTATTCATTCCCTTATTCTATTTTTATCATTTTTTATTTTATTTTATTTATTTCCTGTATTGACTTTGGGAGCACCCTCTTTTAATTTGGTTTGCAAATTAATTTCTCAATAAAGTCATCACCGTAAAACCATTTAGTCTGGTTAGAAACTCAACCATATTGTGGTTTTTTTTAAAATTTATCAGTTAAAAAAATCTAATAGTAAATATTCTAAACAAACTGTACCTAGTGGTGCTTTCCATTTAATTTTATTTATCAGGCAAGCATGAAGGAGCACATAATGTGTTACCTTCTCTATTGAATATTTCTGTCCTTCCATCAAGTGATCCACGTAAGTTGTTCCTTCTCCCCACTGATGTAGCTTTTGCTCTATACACAGTGTTCTAAGTTCCACTGCAGTAACAGTTACTGCTATTTTATTTATTAGACAAATTCCAACGTACATTTTAATTGCCTTTATCCCCTGGCAGCATCACGCCCCATAATATTACACAACAGAGTGGAAACCAAGGGTCTGAATCTCAGCTGGTGCACTGACTGGTCATAATAACTCGAATGACTTCATAGATCTGCTCCATAGCCAGGGTACAAGCTTGGTCCTGCGCTTCGCTATGTAACCATGGAGCCCAATAATACAGTGCGGACACTGCTAGCAGCAGGCAATAAGCTTTGCACTGAACTTGTAAGGCCTCAGTACAGAGGCTTGTCAGCCCTGCTCTGCCTGTAGCTTTGTTTTACTTGATTTAGCTGTGACAGCAATTTCTCTGATTCACGGAGTGTCCCTGTCTAATTTGCTTTACTTTTGTTTATTTTTGTCTGCTACAGTTGAAGTGTTAGATTGTAGTTAGGACAGGTATTCTATCTCCAATGAGATATTTACGACTCTAAAATAATAATGTAGTATAGAGAGATACAGGCCTGGTACAATAACAGAGGCCTTGAGAAATGGAGGCACAAGACGGGGTGTAGAGGAGTCTCATGGCATGAGAAGAGGGGGCACAGGCTTGGCACTGGAGATCCCACAACTACCAGCAACTCTCCAGTGGTAAGTTAGAGAAATGCAGACCCAGGGCTGGGCCCACCTGGTTTTAGGGGTAACGAAGAGAACACAAGAAATAGTATCTGATGTAAAATTCACCATATATAGTAAATTTGGTTGTAACATGGAACTGTAAACCAAAAGAGAGAGGAAGGTACAAAAGCATGTTCTCAAGCATTTGAAAATGGCCCTAAACAGATGAAAGGAGAAAAAAAAAAAAAAAAAAAAAAAGACCAAAGAAATAGAGAGGAAGAGAAGAAGAGGAAATCATCAACATGAACATCCTAATCCTCCCAACAAAGGACTATAGATGCTGGCCACTCACAGTAGCAAACTCCACCACTAACACTAGCGTGAAACCACTGACTTCAGGACCTAAAGGAGCAGAGAAAGGGTGAGCATAACACCCTTAAAAGTGCTAGAAACTAAGTGAGTTACACTCTTAATTGTATTATTGCTATCATTGTGACTTTTTCTATATGTAAGTACTCTACCTGCATTATTATTTTTTCTGTAATTGTATCTAGACTGTTAAGATTATGCTAACAGTAAATTGTTAGTTTTAATTATATATTTATAAAGTGTGCCTCCTTTTTGCTTTTAAAGAATATTTTGAATACAACAACGATACCTTTGCATTGAAGTTTGTAAATTCCATATGGGAAAAAAAGCCCTGTTATATTCTTTATGCTTACTGGAGGGCTATAAAATCTTATTCTGAATGCGATATTGGTAATGGTGGCATTGTTTGCATTAAAAGTTATATGATTAAATAAAGTGTATAAAGCTCAAATTGATCCCATAGCATCTGCATGAGACTTGCAAGAGAATGTTGAGATGTGTACTTGTGTCTTATATTTTCTCTGTACTTTTTTCCTCACAACAAGGTGCAGTTCTAGATTATTCACAGCATCCCTGACAAAGCAATCTAGAAGTCTGTTCAAATGGAGTTCCTGGATATATTTTACATTTGGCTGTCAATTCAATCTCTGCAATACACTTCAAATACAAAAGCAAAAAAAGCAAAATTCTAAACTGACAAAGCTGGGGTTAAGAAATATTTCCCTCTGCTGCAGTTATGTTTATGTCTAGTCTCATTTTGAGGTTATTTATCTGATTCACATCCTCAATACATGTCCCTTATCATGTATTTTCAGTGCTATGCTTCTGCTTATGGTCAAAAGCCTCTGTAAACAATTTCAAATATTTTTATAAAACACAGATGTACTGTTAGCATTTTTCAGTTTTTATCTTTAAGATTATTAGGATGTTAGTCAATCTGTTTAACACCTTTGTGAACTATGTTCTAGTTTGGGAAACCTAATCAAACAACATAAATGAATTTTCCAAAGAAACTGTGAGAAATGGTGTGAGATAATATTTGCATTCCAAAGTTTCTTGATCTTGCCAGATGAATAGCATCCCACACAGAAAAAAAGAAAATGGGCACAACAGTTTTACAATTTCTTATGAAAGCTATTTCTTTCTGTGCAAAACAAAGCCAAAAAAAATGATGAATGCACCATGATGTTAAAAATAGTACATACAGATACACATAAGAGGGAGGGGATAAATTAAGGTCAATCACATTGTAAATGTAGCATTTCTTAATGTACGAGCAGTTGCTTTCAGAAGGGGAATACTGGATGTTTTTCAAATTCACCAGAATTTAAAAATAGAAAAATGCAATAAGCAATCCATCTTTACCTTGTTTTTAATACATCGGTAGGTTATGAATTAGCATGAATCTTTAATAAGCAAGCTACCAGAGTAAAAGTTATAGCTGGTAGTACAGGGACTTGCTAGCCCAGGGAGAGAATGAGCAATGTGTTGTGTCTGGGAAACAGTATGGGATTAGTCTATAGTGGCACACCCTCATTTTTCTCACCAGTTAGGACGCAGGGCAGAACATCTTGCATCCTGAAACTGTAGGTCATGGAGTGCGCTCCTGCATATGCATAAGTCTGCATGTATATGGGTTATTCCAGGATGAAAGTTCCTCTAAGAGCGCTCCAAATGGAGTTTTCTGCCCAGGCCTGAATCTTCATGGGTATTTAGTATAGCAGGTTAACAGATCCCTCACTGCTAGATAAAAAAAAAAAAAAAAAAAAAAAAAAAGCCCAACAAACCAAAAACCCAACACAGAACTGTAAACAGTATTCAACAATACTTCATGAGGAAAATACGCGTTCTCTGGAGGTCTACTCCTACCTGCTAAATTTCAGGTGTCTGTAGCAGTTTATAAATACTATATTTGTTAAAAAAAGAAAAAGAAAAAGAGAAAGAAAAAGAGAAAGAAAAAGAAGAAAAAGAAAAAGAAAAAGAAAAAGAAAAAGAAAAAGAGAAAGAAAAAGAGAAAGAAAAAGAAGAAAAAGAAAAAGAAAAAGAAAAAGAAAAAGAAAAAGAAAAAGAAAAAGAAAAAGAAGAAAAAGAAAAAGAAATGGTGATTTATAGTGGTAAACATTAGTCACACAAAAAAAATTTAATCAGCTTGCCATTTTACGTAACATATCCACACAGCTCTATCTCACAAAGGCACCACAGCTGTTCTGTAGGTTAGTTAAGGCTGATTTAGATATGCAGTTAAGCAGTCATCTCTAATTCCTCTCAAATATTTGGAGTTAATCCCTGCTTACATATGGATACTGCTTTTTTTTCAAAATATATTTTTACAATCTTCAACAGAGACCATATTTTTGGTTTATTTTCTTTTGCACTGAGATGATATGTTCAGGTGCCACAGTTGCAGCTGCTAGAAACTACACAAATAAGCATCCATGTCTCTGGTTGCCACTTTCTTTTTTGTTTTTTTTTTTTTCCTCTGCTTAATAGCTTGCTTGATTATTAAATTTTTTACACCATGTTACAAATTTCCGCTTTTTATACAACTATGTTCATGTTCAATATACGTCATATAAATAAGCAGCTACATCTCTTGCTCTGTAGTTACTATAACATTATTATAAATACACTAATTATGTTAAGTTTTGAAGATTAATAATTTGAGTATTACATGAAAAACTAGAAATCTGAAGTATAAATATTGTCCCCTAACTAGAAAATATCAAGTAGTGATATTGATACGCTTCTGATATTGTGTTATATCTTCTTTGACTAAATAGTTATATATGAGGAATACACAAGATAATATAAAGATAGCAAGATTTTGGGTTGATTTTGTCATTTGTTGATTTTCTTTTGACCCCTGAAGTTTGTATCATAAAAACCGCAGAGTGGCTACTATTACCCATGCATGCTGTGCAAGGGGAAAAACATTACTGTGAAATGTCTTGAGGATTTTATAGGGAAGGTTTATTCCTTTCAGTACTGTCTGAACGTGGTAGCACATGCAAAACAATTTGAAGAGATGAAAATGACAGTGGATGTAGCTGATGATACAGTACTCCTCATGACAGAAAGCACACCAATTAAATAATATTTAAATGAATACTTAAGATAGTTCTTTTCAGTATCTAAAACAAAGTACTGATTTTCCTTTCTAATCAGACTCTAATCTTTCTTTGCTATAAAGTCTAATCAATAACAAGATAGGTGAATATGAATTTATTTAATGGGATTCTAGGTGAGTTGATACTGGTCAAGAATCATATAAATTCCTATCTGCTTAATAATATTCTATATTCCATGCTGTATTAACAATTTGAAACCCAATTTGCCTGAAATACTCTTACATACAATGGGTTTTACTATTGTGGTTCAGGGAAAATGATATGTGGTTGTGGAACTATCAATTTTTTCCTGATTCTACCCCCCCAACCCTTCACACAGTGACATCTAAAAGCTGTGTAGCTGCATGCAGTATTTCAGAGGAAAGGTCAGCAGTGGAGATATGAAAATTTAGTCTTGGATTCCTTCCTGAAATTCCCAATACCTATTTAATTACACTGCAGTCATCTACAGTGATTCCCCTTCCTCTTTTGTACCAAAAGTTGTGACATACAAACTTACTGTGCCTGAGTTTTCAATGGAAAAGAATCAGAAAAAGACACAGTAAAGACAAAGTGCATGAGCGGAGATTTGGTCTAGTTCTGGGCTCTCCAGTACAAGGCAGTTATGGACATACTGGAGTGAGTCCAGCCCAGAGCCATGAAGATCATTAAGAAACTGGAGCATGTGTCATATGAGGAAAGGCTGAGAGAGCTGGGATTGTTTAGCCTGGAGAAGAAAAGGCTCAGGGGGATCTTTTCAATGTGTATAAAATACATCCTGGGATGGAGTAAAGAAGATGAAGCCAGGCACTTCTCAGTCATGTCTACTGACATGAGGCAGTGTTCACAAACTGAAACACTAGAAATTACATTTAAACGTAAGAAAAAGCTTTTTTACTGTGAGGGCTGGACTAGATGGTCTCCACAGGTCTCTTCCAACATAAGTAATTCTGTGAATTTATGGTTCTATGATGAAAATAAACCCAAATCCAGTAATAATCATGGATAACTATCGGAATATTTAGAATTTCATTCAGAACCAAATCATTTCATCTCTAAATAAAATGAAAGAGCTTTATATATCAGTTCAGTATATTAAAAATCAATCTTAAGCTCATGCAGAATAAACAATTACTGTAAATCTTTGAGAGATTTTTCATAATTTCATGTAATTATGGTAAGAAATGCATATGCAAAATTGGACAGTTAGTATACTATAGCTGAAATGTCATTCTTGCCTGTTACTGACATTCTTGGAGTCAGGTTTGAGTCATATAATAAAAAAATGTTTTGTGACTGTGTTAGTGGTATGTATAAGTATGTTTAAGACTCATAAAAGAATGCTACAGAGGAGAGAAACTGATATATTTTTATCTGGAAAATAAATATAACACTTGTAGTTCTAAATTACTACTGTTCAAGTCATATTGCACTACAAGGTAGACAGATGAGAAAAATCATATTGGCGAATAAATTATTCCGTCGTACAAAAAAATATATTCTCAATAAAATGTTTGTATTTTGCAAAATTGCTTTTCAGCTCAGGTTATATTTTTAGAACCCTTTAAATTATATATTCTACAATTTTTGTAATACTTAAAAAAATGAAAATCTTATCCAAAATGTGTTCATTAAAAATTAGTTAGCTGCTCAGTGAACATCAAGCTGTTTTGTAACTGATTTTTTTCTTTTTTTTTTTTTTTTTTGTGGGCAATGTGCATTGAGTCATTTTGGTTTTAAGGTATGTTCTTTTAATTATAGTAGGGTGAGCTAAATTGCAATATCTAGTGGGATTTCTTGACAGGGGAGATACATATAGATAAAAAAGAAAAAAAAAAGTCCTTCCTCAGCACTCTTCTTGCAAGTGGAATAGACAAGGTTTCTCCAAAAATTAGCCTCCAAATTATGCTGAGTTCTTTAATTCCCTGATTTGGTAAGCCAATCTTTTTCAGCCTCGTATACAGCAGAATCATACCAGTTCCACAGTCACATGATCCCTCATATCCTGCAAGAACAGCCAAGTTACCTGCTAAGTGTGTTCATTGCCAGCAAGTTCTAACTGATTTGTTAGTATTACTTCATTATTGATGGATTTTCTATCATAGCAGGTTTTGAAGATCACTAGGCAGGAGGTAATACACTGGCATATTTGAAGGTGTTTTGGATTCTAAGTACACAACACTGTTTTGTTTTCTTAAATATTTATTACTGCATAGTGTACTAGTTGTTTTGTAATAAGAAACCACACTGTGATAAATGACTATTTTTCCTTTTGCCCCTCACCAAGAAAAGTAGAGAGTGCCAACTCAAAGGGCAAAGAATTCAATAAGGTCTCAAGAAAAAAAGAACAGCTATTCTGAACACTGAACTGAAGTTAGGTCACCTGAATGGAAGATTAGGGAACCCAAATAAGAGGGAACCCGAGTGACAAAAGACCTCTGGTCAATCCTTCAACTCTACGTAGGTTTCAAGTTTTTGAAAGCTGGAATTACTAAAGATTCATTCATCCTTTATGAAAGAAAATCACCAGGAGATGTGTCCAGCAGGGTAACGTGGCCATTATCTTTATCATTTTTAATTTTGTTCATATGCCAATATCATACACTCAGTTCCATCTGTTGGCCTCCTAGATCCCTGGGAGAGTGTAAAGCCTTGCCTAAGCTGGCAGAGGAGTAATTAACATGTACCAAAACTGTGGCCAAGGCCTGATTTACCATTTTAATATAGTTGCCAGTTTAATTACTTTCTAGTACCTGGGAATGTTTAATTTACTAGCATAGACACAA
Source organism: Larus michahellis (assembly GCF_964199755.1). Taxonomy (NCBI): domain Eukaryota; kingdom Metazoa; phylum Chordata; class Aves; order Charadriiformes; family Laridae; genus Larus; species Larus michahellis. Next base: position 84,161,331 of record NC_133897.1, read on the forward strand.
CCTTAGAGGTTAGTTTTAGAGTGTAAGGAGGGGCACAAATTGACAGAAGACATAAATTTGTCAACAAGTGGTTGAACATCAGAAAAAAAGAATTCAGGGACATTAGAGTAAGATGTAAGGAGCATTAAAGACTACATGCAGGGTTTATAAATCACACAAGGCTCAATTAAATTAAAATAATGAGGTTTTTGAACATGGAAGTATAATTAGTTCACCGCAGTAATCCGAACTCCTCCCTGTGCTTCCTCCACAAATGACTTCTTTTGGTTACTGTTTGGAATTAACTTTTCAATTACAACCATATTTTAAACAGATATTAGAAAGAGCAGATCAAATATGTCACATACTGTTCATTTCAATGCAAGAGGCAGAGAAAAATAACTCTTTCCTCAAACCACCAACAGAATGCAGTGGCATTATGGAGAATTTTAAAACCTACCCATTTTAGTCATTATATTTAATCATAAATAAACCTATAGTATCCAAGATCTACCTCCATAACCTTCTTAGCTCATCAAAGTATGAAATCATGGGCCAGGTGAGATGAACTCATTGAAAAGTGATCATTGATTCTTTTATTTATAATGCAAGTACTTTAACTGTTGCTTATATACCATCTTGCTTCCAATGGACTAACAATTCAGTCCGTAAAAGGACCATGCATTGTCAGCAATTCTGTTTAGCTCTATTAAAATGATTAGTAAAACTACACCCTCGTATTGTAACTATACCAGAGAACATTGCATTCTGGAAATCAGCATCTGCATGATTGAGGCCTGATTGTGTCAAAAACACATGTCAGGACTCAAAAATAAATCAGTTCAATAGCTGGCTGATATCTTTTTAAAAAATAACAAAGCAAGTTCATATCTGAGAAGGACATTGATCCCAACAGAGAAGATAATATATTTCAAACAAAAATGCTCAGTACACTGGATTAAAAGAATATAATGACAATACAGGGACTTCTGTAGCTGTAGGGTGAGTGTATACTTTTTCTTGTGTTTTTATATATATGTGCATGAAAGTGGTAAGATTCTATACATTCAGGCACAGCATGGACTTTAAAGGTATTAAGAAAAATTATTTCCCAATGATTTCAGATTCCATTTCCGATTAGGCTGACATATACAAGAAAAAAGTTTAGTGGCATCCCCAGAGTGCATTTTTAGACCTACATATCTAAAAATTATTCTTAAATTTACTAACGGACTGTGGAAATGTAATGCAAACACACACAAAATCTTTTTATGCACAGCATAATGCAGAAGGTGATAGGTGAATAAAGTCAGTCCTACACAGCGCATAGCCCTCTAAAAAGCAAGGGCCTCAAGTGGGGTTTTAAATCACAAATCGTTAAAAAACACAAATAAAAAGAAAAATAAAACAGATCAGTCCAAATACATAGGTAATCTTGCTTTTAATAGACTTTAACATGTCAGCTAAAATACAAAGGGAAATACCAGATATCTATAAAGCCCAAATGATTGGGTAATAATCAATCACACAATCAATCAATCAGTCATTCAAGGCAAGGTATGTAACTATTGAGAGAGGTCATATACAGGGCTGCTTTTACATACTGGTTTGGGCAAAATCAGGCAACATGTATAAATCATGATGTATTTCAGGCAATGTGACAATAGTATTTGTTTCTTTTCGTTCCAGAGTGCACAGAAACAAAACCACACGTTTTACTTCATACCTATTGTAATTTTTACATCATAGAAAACCTCTAGTTGTTCCTCCCTAAAGAACATTTAGCTAGATGGTTTATGAGCAAGGTATAGTTGATAGTATTTTTTTTTTCCTATATGTGTGTAGAGTTGTGTTCAAGGAAATTTTTAGATCAAATTCATCCATTGGGAAAGCTCACCTTCAGGTTCAGGTTTATTTCTAAATCTTGATATGTTTAGAAAATAATAAACAGCTTCTACTCTTTCCTACTGTGAACAGCATTAGTTTCCAGAGCTACAGCAAAAGTAGAGCAAGAGATGTGTGAAAAAAGCACCAGTTTCCTCAATTGTTTCTGCTGACCTCAAGGAAGAGCTGCAGGTTTGTAATAGTAAGACGAATGTCAACAACAATGAAATAAGCTTCAAAAGAAAAAGTCAAGGAGCAATTTATGGCCCAAATGGCTTGCAATTACTTCTGCTAGCCAACATGTACAGAAATGTTGCTTGTCAGCTCCCTAGGAATTTCTTCCGAGCTATTAATTTCATTTTTCCACCTTGTATAACCCATTTTCTGTTCTTTTCCTCACCTGACACTGATGGGACATTAGAAGAGCTGACAACCAACCCCCTCCAAATCTTCTTGTTTCTGCCCCTGGAGTAAAAAACTGAAATGCCATCATTATTATTTTCTGTGGTAGACAGTAGAATGAGAAAGTATTGAAAGGGAAGAATCAGGTTTTTCATCTGTGGGCTGTGGTGGATATAGAGGGACAATATAGTGTTATAATATTCTAAAATTTAAGAAAGCCGAGAGTGAATGTGCAGAAAGACTATAAAATAGAGAGTGGTATGTCCTATGTGAAGAACAGATGCTACAAGAGTGCAAAACAAAGGACTGGAGACGTCAGTGATGGATAAAACTCAGAGAAGAGCGGCTAATACAAACACAGCTTAAGTTAAAGGGACAGAAAAATGTAGGAAAAGAAGAAATAACGGCAATGTGGTAAAAGGCAACAAGGTAGAGAAAAGAAGCAAAGACAAACAAAAGGGTAGTTGTGTTTCAGACAGCGGTAGAGTCAAGGCAGGCCAGTTTAGCACTATGACCATCCAAGCCTTTTCTCTAGCTGCAAGTATGTTTGTTAGAGCTTTAACTTTATGCAAGACAAAGGATCTCAACAAACTACTTTATGTCCTGTAAGAAGGCCAAGCTCAAAATCTTAGTCAGCTTCCCTTACAGGGCATGTAAGTAGTAGAAAAGGATGAAAGACAGTTTAGGCTTGCATTGAAAAGTTCCAATTTAAGACTAAATCTAGTTCTCCCACAATGCAAAACGGGGGCGATCAATCTTTTTGAGTACTCTTCTGGGCTCTACTCTGGGCTCTACTGCAAGTAGCATTAATCTCCTGTAAATTTCAAAATGAAAAGTATTCAGTTGCCAGTCCCAACTTTGGGTTTAACACTATCTGGGTTGAACATTGAAATGTTGTTGCTGACAGAATGGTCCTAGAAGACACTTCACATAAGTCATTTTGTAATAAGGTTAGACTTACTCTTCTGATCTAGTGCAAAACTGTTTGACATCAAGCACAGTTGCTGGTGGGAAAGAAAAGTATTGAGAAAGTAGAAACAGAGAAAACATTCATGCTGTGTTTTACAGGGAAACTTCAAACAGCTATCAGATAGCACTGGGGTTGAAATAGCTCCAAACCCAGAGGTTTTGTGCTCTAACTAGTACTGAAGACTGGTATCTTGTACCAAAGAAGGCGAAAAACAAAGTGATGCAACTGGGCAAAGACAGATAATTCCTGAAATTCAGCATCTGGTTGCTGCTGTGGCAGTTCAGTTTTATGAGAAGGGAAATGCAGTTAGCATAATCAGATCAAGCCATCGCTAACAAGTAACCTCATCTACGGGAGTCTGCATGGTTAGCTAAAACCAACCAGCCCCTGGATTAGCATTTCACTAGGCAGCATTTATCTTGCTAGCAAAAGCCAGTGGTCTCAGGTGAATTTTTTTTTTTGTCACTATCATTTCTGTCTTTGCCATCCCATAACATATCTCTTTGAGCGGTTGCCTTACGCTTTTTTCATTCACTTAAGCTTCTATTTTTTGTGAGAGGTAATATAGCACTGTCTGCCTATGCCTCACCCTGCCACAGAGCACATTTCTACCTCTGATAGATGTCACTTCGTAGTAAAACCAAAACCTCGTGCTCAGCTGCATCTTCACAGAACTCTGTATGTGACAAGTTAGAGGAAAGGATGCAGACAGAAATAGATGTATAATGCAAATCAACTTCTGGCTTCACGCCTGGTGCCGTTGTGAGGGTTTTGGCCTTTATGACAATGGGACATTCTTCAATGACTATAGCTTGCTAGGGAGGGATGGGATCCACCTGTCTATAAGAGACAAGGGAATCTTTGGCAGCAGGTTGTCCAGCTTGGTGAGGTGGGCCTTAAACTGAAGGACTCAGGGAGAAGGATCCAAAGTGGCAACACTCATGCTATTGCAACCAACTGAGGAATAAGCCAGGCCAACCAGAGGAGTGACAAATGTTCCTCAACTGCCTCCCAAGACGAGAACTGGAAGACCAACCACCTCAAGCATATATATACAAAAGAATGCAGCCTGGGGAACAAACAGGAGGAACTGGAGCTCTGCACCCAGTCAGAAAGTTATGATACCATAAGAATAACTGAAACATGGTGGGACAACTCACATGACTGGAGGATTGCAATGGATGGCTATAGGCTGTTTCGTAAAGACAAGCAGGGAAGAAGAGGAAGAGGAAGAAGGGTCGCACTGTATGGTATGGAGAACCTTGAAGATATAGAAGTCAACTACAGCAACTGTAGAAGCCCTATCGAATGCCTCTGGGTCAAGATCAGAGGGGTCGTCTCCAAGGAGGATCTTACAGTAGGCATCTGCTACCAACCTTCACACCAAGACGGTAAGGCCAACAAAGCAATATTTGGGTCACTTAAACAAGCTTTGGGTCAACAGAGCCTGGTTCTTGTGGGTGACTTCAACTACCCAGACATTTCTTGGAAGAACATCTCCATCTCACATCATCCATCAAGATCACAGAATGCATAAAGGACTGCTTCCTCATACAAATGTTAGACCTGCCAACCAGGACCAAGGGACTGCTGGACTTGTTACTCACAAACTAAGAAAACCTGCTTTGTAATATCTTGGTTAGTGATAGCCTTGGCTGCAGTGATCACAATATTGTCGAATTTGGGATCCTGCTGAGCATGCTGAAGGTTAGTATTGAGACAAAGGTTTTAGATTTTAGAAGAGCAAACTTCAGCTCGCTCAGAGCTCAGCTGGGAGGGATTCCATAGGAAGCTTCCATGGAGGATAAAGGACCTAGTGAGTAGTGGGAGTTTTTCAAGAACGCTATCCTGGAAGCACAAAGCCAGTCATCCCCTTTAAAGGTAAGGGAAGTAGGTGGAGTAAAAGACCCCCTTGGCTTAACTGTGAGCTTCTGAGTCTGCTCAAAACCAAAAGAGAAGTGCACCAGAGATGGAAAAGTGGATGAATACCCATTGAGAACTACAAGGCCATTGCCAGGGTGTGCAGAGTGCAGTAAGAAAAGCAAAACCTCAGCTCGAATTGAAATTGGACAGAGATGTCAAAAACTACAAGAAAGGGCTCTTCAGGTGCATAAACAACAAGCAGTAACAGAAGGAAAATATTGGCCCTCTGTTAAACATGAGAGATTAATTAGTCGCCAACAACACTGAAAAGGCAAAGGTTCTCAACATTTTTTTCACCTCAGTCTTTACCAGCACTGTTGAGCCCCAAACCTTGGAAGCAAAAATCCAGGTTGATGCAAATACAGACCCACCACTAGTGAAGGAAGAGCTGGTATGCAAACTATTACAGGTGTAATTGTCATTGATTACAAATCGACAGGCCCTGATAATAGCCACCCAAGGGTGTTGTGATAGCTGACTGACATCATTGCTAGGACGCTCTCCCTAATCTTCGAAAATTCACGGAGATCAAGGAACATGCCAGAAGAGTGGAAGAAGGTTAATGTCATCCCCATCTACAAGAAGGGATTAACGGAAGATCCAGGAAGTTATAGGCCCATCAATCTTACTTCAGTCCCTGGGAAAGTTATGGAACAAATCCTGCTGGGGGCCATCACAAGTCAAATGAAGCATGTGACTGAGAAAAGCGAGCACAGATTCACCAAAGGCAAATCGCGCTTGACAAACTTGATGGCCTTCTATGACAAAGTAACCTGCTCAGCTGATGTGAGGTGAGCAGTGGACATAGTCTACCTGGATTTCTCCAAGGTTTTCGATATGGTTCCCCAGAGCTTCCTCCTACAGAAACCGATGCATTACAGTTTAGACAAGTGGTCTGTGCAGTGGGTGGGGAACTGGCTGACAGGCCACACCCAGAAGGTGTTGGTAAATAGCTCCTTTTCAAATTGGCAACCTGTCACGACCTGGGTCCCCCAGGGATCGATACTGAGCCCAATGCTATTTAATGTCTTCGTAAGTAATCTGGATGATGGGATCAGGTGTACCCTGATGAAGTTCACTGATGACACCAAACTGCGTGGGGACGTGGACACTTCAGAAGGGAGAACCACCCTGCAGGAAGACCTGGACAGGCTGGAAGAGTGGGCTAACAAGAACCTTATGAAGTTCAAAAAGGACAAGTGTAAGGTCTTGCACCTGGGAAAACATAATCCAGGAGTGCAGCACAGGCTGGGATCTTCCCAGCTGGGGAGCAGACCCATGGAAAGGGATCTGGGGGTCCTGGTGGACAACAAGCTCAATATGAATGAACAATGTGCTGCTGTGGCAAAGCAAGCCAACAGAATGCTGGGTTGCATCAACAAAGGCATCACCAGCAGAGATAAAGAAGTCATTATCCCACTCTACTCAGTGCTTGTCAGGCCACACCTGGAATACTGTGTGCAGTTTTCGTCCCTGATGTACAAAAAAGATGTGGACAGCCTGGAGAGGGTCCAGAGAAGGGTTGCAAAGATGATCAAAGGACTGGGAAACCTGCCATATGAAGAAAGGCTGAGAGAACTGGCTTTGTTCAACCTTGAGAAAAGGAGGCTTAGGGGAGACCTTATCACCAAGGTCCAGTATTTAAAGAGTGGCTAAAAGAAGATGGAGACTCCCTTTTTACAAGGGGTCACATGGAAAAGACAAGGGGTAATGTCTACAAATTACTCCTTGGGAGATTCCAACTGGACACAAGGGGAAATTTTTCACAATGAGAACAATCAACCATTGGAATAATCTCCCCAGGTAAGCGGTGGATTCCTCAACATTGGACACGTAAGATTTGGCTGGACAGAGTGCTGGGCAATCTTGTCTAGACTGTGCTTTTGCCAAGAAAAGTCAGACCAGATGATCATTGAGGTCCCTTCTGACCTGGTATTCTATGATTCTATGATTCTAAGTCAGGCTGGAGACAGCGCTCATCAAAAAGTCAAGCAAATGGAGCAGATACTTATGCCCAACAGCAGTGTGTAATGCTATTTTCCCTAGATAAGTCAGATTCCTCCTTGCATACCTATGGAAACCACCACTGTGCCTTGCACATACTGGCACTGATTTCCAAGGTGCCCTGAAATCGCAACAAAGGCTGGAGCAGGGATTTTAAGCACTCTCTACTACTACAGTATTACTGCTACAGTGCAATACAGTCAACAGAGCAACGCACTGAAAGACTTCACTGTTTGTGATGATAAAGAACACAGATTCAGTTCCCAGGAACTAGTGTTAACTAGTGTTAACTATTATTTCCAAATAGTGACCACTAGGTGTAGTCTCTATTTCTCATTGTAAATTGGTTTTATTAAAGAATTCATTCTAAACAAGGAGAAATCTCCCATAGGTAGACTATATAAACCAAGATCAAGTCACTGTCTGGTAGGTAAGGCTTGGATCAAACTCTTAAGGAACTTATCTTTCCCAATGGTAGTTATTAAAAAGAAGCACAAAGGAATGAGCATTAACTAGAAGAATGTATGGTAGCATACAACAGGTCATTGCCAACAATATTTTTTTTTTAAATTCGCTTTTTCTGTGGGTGCAAAGCCTATTTCTTTAAAGAATATTAATAATTAACAATGGAAACATGGTATACATATAAAAAATATTCATAAAATAAGTGAAACTCATAGGTACTTTCTTGCACAAAAGTTTAATATGAATGTCTGAAGTAATGACAGCCATTTTGAAAATTGAGATGAAGCACCTGAAAAGAAATTCAACCACAAGGGTGTAATGAAATAAATGTGAGCTGCCTTACATATCTTCATGGTCATAGCTTTAAAACTTACGTACTACTCTTAGGCAGTTAGTTGCATTTGTTAATGTAAGAAGCACAAATTACTAGATGTTTTGGAATTTGTGAAATCAACCCCTTGAATGAATTGTTCCAGAGACTTAGGTGTTCATAAGATAATTAATTAGCAATTATGTCTGGCTTTAATGTCATTTAGACATCCCAGCAATACTTATTATTTATAGAAGTATCATGATTGACTATTTTCTCCATAAATGAGATGACATTGTGGGAAATGATGTCTTAAAAATAGTTACTTTAAGAAGAATGATTTATTCTTCTTAGTGACAGAGATTAAACACTTCTTTCAGGACCACGCTTTTCCTTTCGGGCAATCTCTAGTGTAGTCACCAGTCTCTCTCCTTGCTCCCCCTAAGCTTAAGTAATACAAATGTGCAACTCGAGGCATATTTCTAACCACAAATGATTATGGCATTAGAGGCTCCCCTGAGACAAAAGTGGGGAGTGTGAATTCTGCTGCCTGATGGAGAGAGGTTGAGATCACCAGTTAGGACACTTCAGTAAAAATTCTGGATTCCCTTGTAAATTTAAATCAGCTGGCAAAACTCTGATGCTTTTGAAGACAAGACGGGGTCCTCAAGATGTTTTTAAGGATAGTAAAATCCTTATGCCAGTTAAAGTCTAACCCCAAAGGTTGCTCAGAATTTGGCTTCTCATTTTATTAACATTCTGCAATAAATGTCCAAGGAAGTGTTTATATTTGTCTAAGGTTCACTTTATTTGGAATCCTCTCTCATACCAGATTTGACCTTCACAGATTCTGTTCCATAAGGGGTGACCTTTAGATTAGCCTCCTGTGTAAAGAAGTGATTATGTTATCTGATGCTTTTCATTCTGCAAGTTACTAAACCAAAAATATATGAATAATTTTAAATATCTGTTATAAATATCCCATTTTGTTAATGTATTCCAAACAAAATAACATCTTTTCTAATATGTTCAAGGTCCCAAGGGTATTTTTCATTGTTTATTTCTTAATAACCTCAAAAAACTTAAAACTTTTTCTTATACACAGAATTTTTCCTGTGTTTACCAGAAATATGAGCACATTTGGAGTGAAGAGTTTCATGAACATAAATTCAACTTTAGTATTTTTCTGTTCCATTAAAATGTTAATCATTTAATAGAATTTCATTACAAACATATTCAGATGCCGAAGAAACCAGAAAAAAAATTTAGTCTGAGAAATGTGCACATGTTGCTGTTGAGTCAAATGCTGGCAATAAAAGCACAATGACATATTCAGAGTGTGTTCTTTAAAAAATATCACTTTAGAAATATTACAGTTCTGAAATATGAAAAATTAACAGAGATGAGTTGAACAAAAGTGGTTCAGAGTTGATACAGGGAAAAAAAATTTCACCTTGTGGACAATGATGCATTGGACGTGGTTGCCCACCACAGGCCATGCAGTCTCCATCCTTTTCAAGATTCTCAAGACCCAGCTGGACAAAGCCCCAGACAACCTTGTCTGACCCCATAGCTGACCCTGCTTTGAGCAGAAGGTTGGATGAGAGGCCTCCTGAGGTCCCTACCAGGCTGAGTTACCCTTTGATTCTAAGAAAATTGTTCCTATTACCCAGTTTGTCTACTAGTGAAAAACCATTATCAAGTATAAAGATTCAGTTTCGACCTTTACTTAGATGAGCTCCACATTCTTATTAGATATCATCGGTTTAGAAAAAAGGATGGAAACTGCATTGTGTGTTTGAGCATGAATACGTTAAGTTTTTCAGAATGTATATGTTTGAGACTGAAACACCATGAGCGGATAGTTTCTCCACAAGAAGTCACTGTTAAAGTACTGTAACCGAAGGTCAGAGAACTAGAAACATGAGGAAGAAGAAATAATTATATTGGGTGAACCACAAAGGTTATTATTCTGTAATTGGACTCAGACAGTGAACAACAGTTCACTCTGGTCTTTATTTTACATATATTTTGTTAATTTATGTTATAGTCATGGACCATGGCCACTATATGAACTAAAAATAAATATTCATTGATTCTTAAGTATATATAGATAATATGTAGCTTCCTTGTTTCGTACGGATGAATATCAAGAGTTATTTCTATGTATAACATAATTTCAGTCTTACCACTGCAATATGAACATTAACTTCTTTATTTTGATATATATAGTAAGTGTAAAATATCTAACCTTTTCTGTTCAAGAACCTTAAGACGACAAGAACAAGTTTACCACTGTAAGTGCTTATTCATCCTACGATGTCTTTATACCTCAGCCACCTGAGGTCATCAGTTCTAGGGCAGCATGAGTCTCAGACTGAAGCCTTCTGAGGGGCTAAAGTAACAGGAAGCAATCTCATTCCTTTTGTCAGATACATCCAAAATAATTTCGAGGTAATACTGTGTTAAGCCCTGTCACTTTCATACTGTACTTTGGATTTGATTTTTTCTTTATTTTTTTTTATTTGTTCTCTTTTTATTTTCTTTGCTCTCTTTTTCTTTCTTGTTTTCCTGTCTTTTTTCCCTTTGTCTCATTTCTGGTATCTTCTTTGTCTCGTTACAAGCTAACAACAATATCCAAGACATTTCACTCAAAGGACAAAAATATTCATGTGTCAACCCCTTGAAAACATGTCACTCACAGAGAACAAGATGTCAAAGTTTGTGTTCAGACTTTTTTGTCTATAGAAAGATTTTACCTCTTAATATCATCTTAAAATTGCTGAGAATACCTGATACCAATGACATGCCATAAGCAAAACACTAGAGCAAATGTAGTCCTTCCCAAGGAAGCTTGACAGATACAAGCATTTTTACTGTTTGCCTTTTTGACACATATTTCAATGTCTCTCTGAATTTTTTTTCCATCTTTTGGCTTTGTAAGACTTTGTTCATTCTGCTGAAGAGACCAATGGTCAATGGCAAACAACAGCTCTTTAGTACCAATAAATCATTATTGTAATTTTGCTGTCACAATTCCATAAATCAACTTCAAAGAATGCATGTGAAGACACAGATAATTCAGTGTACCTTACAGTAATACATATATTGGATTTGTATTTATTATAAATAAAAAAATATATTAGGTGTATTAGAATTAATAAATAGAAAAGTATATCATTATTGATATATTTGGTTACTTGATAATGCTACTAATACTCAATTTAATTAGCTTTTAGCAATTTCTAAAATATACTTTCCTGCCCACAAAATACCACAGAAAGTTATTACTTCAAATTTTGTCTGAAAACATGTTTTGGGCAGCAGTCCTACTAAGAGCTAGATATGTTGAAAATCTCTAAACCTCAATCTGAGCAAGTTTTTTTTACTAATAGGAAAAGTATCAAATGTTTAGTTCTGTTTAAAGAAGAAAAAGTATGAACTTCTGTTATCATTCTTTTTCTCCTCCACCCGCCCCCAGCCCTTTCATAGACTTAGTATTTCAGCACTGTGGATATTTTTTGCTTTTGAGAATAACCAGTTGCAACTAAATTAATCTTCCTATTCAGCTGCTGCTGTCTCATCTCCCATCACACCTTTAATTAAAAATTCCAGAAAGAATGTTAAGTGTCATTAACATACTGTTCAGAATATTAAGCAAATCTATAAAGGAATTATTTTACAAAATATGAGGGGGTTTTTTTGTTTAATATGAATAACTGTAACTATTCCTGTTTGGACAAACTCTGGTATTAAGGTTGACAAAGATGTTTAACAAATACAATAGCAGAACTCCTTTTATATTTATACTAAATTATAATAAGGAAGTGTAGTATATCCAGCTTTTCTGAAAAAATACTCGAAAAGATATATTTTTTTCTTGGTATATGCATATGGAGAAACATCAGTGCTATGGGTGTTAATATCAAGGAAATGGTTTGGTTTCTCATGGTGCTTTGGGAGGATACTAAGCCTTTCAGAACTTTGTATAATTTTTCAGAGCAGAATGAGTTAATGAAGAGATTTTTGAATGGTGGTCCAGCAAACGTGGATATTCTACAAAACACCTATGTATAGCTAGAGCGTATCCTAGTCTTGCTGCTTCTCCTTGCTTTAAGGTAAATTATGAGCAAAGAAAATAAAATGTACTAAAGACGTTTTGAGCATCAGCATTTCATGCATCAGTTGCTATGATTGCCAGAGGACTCTGTGAGATGGTAAAATGACCAGAAAAGGTAGCTAAGGCAAGAGAATCTCTCTCTTAGGATGTGGTTTCAACATCCTGAGAGCTCAGAAAATTCTTTTAACTGTTGAAACAAACCTCTGCCTACTCCCACATTAATGGAGAGCTTTGGCTTTGCACTTGTCAAAAACAATTAGACCATAAAAAAAGTCAGAAACTTTAAAAATAATATATTTCTCTAAAATTATGTCAAATCTCTGACGCTACTTAGAGACAATTTATCGTGTTCCTTTACTATATGGTATAAGGGTAAATGATGATTGTTGCTTAGCATATGAACTTTCTGCCTTGTTATGATCTTTCAGCAAGACAGCCCTCTGGGCTTGTTTTAAATTCCAAAGAGAATTCCCCAGACAGGTGAAATCAACTGAAGAAAATAAATTGAAACCTACATTGTAGAAATACCTTGGGGTTTGACTTGGGTAATGAAGTGAAATATAAAGCTGCTGTGTTCTTCTTGCAAGTGTACCTGAACTGTAAAGAAAGGTGTGATGTATATCTGAAACACCAATCTAGATAGAAATCCATATAGAAATGCTAATGACAACGTTCAAGTCAAGGCTTCTTTCTCCACCAGTATTCCATTGGCTTGTACAACAGATACTGAAGTTAATGCCACAGCTTCTTCACTTACATTTCAAAAACATTAGCTTCATGAGGCACACCACCACATCATTAGAAATGTGCAAGTAGTCCTTGAATCACAAAGATTTAAATTTAATTTCTGTAGGCATAGTTTAAATCTGGGGACATAGGACTTTTGACATTTTACATTCATTAAGAAATGATAAAAAAAATGTGAAGCAAGGTGAGGTGTGGTGAAGTGAACAAGTTTCTTTGGTCTAATTTTTAGTTTAGGCTTTCAAATAACATCTAAAAGTCCATCCAAATACAGCAAAATCTGCAGATTCAGTATATGCTTCTATTTATGTGACTTGTATTCATTTCAGAAGACTTTAGCACTGATTCCACTCAAGTTTATCATAGATGTGTACCAGTGATCATCTGTTTACACAGGAATGAAAGAATGTGAACTATTATTTTTATAAATAGAATAAAGAAGAAACTGCAACAATTTCTGCATCTCTGGATGCATATTTGAACCTAACAGAATATTTAAGAATATTTTTTATTATATATGTATGGACTAGTTTGTGTGTAATGTGCAAAATGAAGAAATCAAAATCTGCTTTGACTCTAGCCTGATCTGGTTTCAACTCATTCATTACAATTATGTTAGCAGTGACAATAGCAATAGTAAAGAATAGCAAAACATTTCAACATCATCTATAATTTCTGCAGCAAAATATTAAATTATAAGGCACAGTATGGACAGTGTTCAAATACATTGTTTTTTTGTCATGGGAAGCAGCCTCGATCAGAGCTGAACAGTGAAAAAGCAAATCTGTTTTGTGGAAGGTTTTGATATTTCAAAACTTGGTTTCATTCCCATACAGACCAAACTATTATAATTTTGAAATTCTTCGTGAAAGGTAACACAATATTGGCTATGATGTGGATGACACCTGGATAACTTTAGAAGCCCTGGGATGTAGAAACCTAGACTTTCTAGCCACTGACTAAGTAAATCAGTTTGCAGGTAACTCCAAACACTGTTTGACATTCATGCAAATTTTATTGAAACAGAAAAAACACCTGAATTTTGTCAATGTATGTCCAGGCCTATTCATAAAACAAGTGATTGCTACTACAATATTCTACCAGAGTATACTGAGAAAATGTGTGATCTTCTGCAAGGCAGAGTCACCAGTCTGTGACAGCATTGCCTGTATCATTTACCTTTACATGACTTAAGAGTGTCAGGTGTCTTCAGCTCTGTACGCAACTCAAGGACTAGTGCTAAGATTGAAAGTAAAACAAGTCTGTACAACTTCCATTCACTGCAGGCTTGGAATATCACATAAGTAAAACTATAAGAGCACTGAAGTATGAATGTTCTAGTTCTCATAACCTAAAATATTCAGACCATATTTACTCTTGAAGTGTGGGGTGCTTAAGCTTTCTAAGAGAAGAATTTACTAACAATTCTAATAAACTTATGGTTTTGATGTGTAAGAGGAGATTGTAAGTATTGACAATAATGACAAAAAAGGCGGATTTATTTATTGACATATACAAAAATAAAATAGATTTGAAAATGGCAAAGAATATTTTTCGCACCAATGAAGTCCAAAGGAAACATCTCTAAAAGAAAAAAATCAACCTAATAATTACATAGAGCTATTTCAACGTTATTTATTCTTCTTGTCCCAACTAGGGATTCCCCATGCGTGGCCTTGCAGACTAAGATATAGCTCTGCTTCCCTGAGTGTAAAAAAAGTTTTCAGACTCTGTGAAAATAAATAACATTTGAGAGAAAGACTGATGGAAGAAAAAACCATTAGGAGGGCTTTTTCTTTATTCATTATTTTCTTCAACATTTCTTCTTCAAAAAAAAAATTGTGTGTGTGTGTGTGTGTGCGCATTGTGGGGGGGTATATCAACAAAAAGATATGAACACCAGCTTCATAAATAGTTACTGATTTCCTCTTTAAAGTGTAGTTGCCAACGACGTTTACTGTACTGTCTAACACATATAGTTTCTTGCCAATACCGAATGCCTCCTTACTGCATGAATAGGTACTGCTGCCTTTTTGCCTGTGCTATTTTCTCTTTTTCTGTGATGTAAACAAGTGAATGTCATAGCAGTTTTGAATGCTGAACATTAATAAAATCAACCTCATGTTTCCTTTCACTATGACATCCAGTTCAGAAGAAATGTATTCTTGTTTTGAAATGCCAATGTTTTACTAACAGCATCTGTGCAGACACACTAAAAAACTGTATCACAAGTAGATCAAATGATCATACTGCTCTAAGTTAATAATCCCACTACACTGCATACGGTTGTTTTTACACCACTATTAAGATTCTGAACCTTGGCTTGATTGTTTGAAGATTTGTGTTTATTTACTGTAAAACTCTGTTTAAGAGAATTCACTTATGATGATCTTTGTTGATTACAATTAATCCATCAATCTGTAAGCCACAGTTTTTGTCTTTGACAGTCATTTTTATCACCATTTTCTCTTATAGGAGAACATGTGTTCAGCTATGACTTACTGTGCTGAAAACTGGTGATATAAGATACAGAGCTCTGTATCAAACCAACTGTCTCTGTTCCACCTGTGGGACCTACTACAATCATTTTAGGTACCGGTTTAAATACATCTGGATTTCAGACTTTTCTGCTCCGAAGTTTTGCTTGTACTACTCATTTAAATGGTATTCACTCCACCGGTTTGAGGTATTTTCAACCTCAGATGTAAGACAGACTTGATCAATTTATTTTTCATTCTCCATTCCCCATGACATTTGGCTACCTGAAAAGAAAAGAAGCATAATCTTACAATAAGAGTTATACCTTATTGCCTAGAGTAGTGAATTATCTAAGCCTAAATTTGAGAGAGAAATATAAAATAATACTTCTCAAAGAGCAGCAAGTTACAAACAAAGCAACTATTTGTACTATAGACTCTCAGGAAAATCAGATGGATTTCTAGAGGTACAGCCACCAGATTCAAAGCTGCACAAGTTGGAATGTGGAAAATAAGGAAAATTTTCTTCCCATGAGAGTGGTCAATAATTGGAACACGTTGTGGAATCTCCACCTTTGAGATGATAAAAATTGAGAAACTTGATTTGATGAGGCCTGTTTTGAGCAGGGGACTGTGCTAGATGATCTCTGGAGATCCCTTCCAACCTAAATTATTCTTGATTCTGTAACACAAAAAGCATTTCTTATCATAAATAGACTAGAAATATATCATCATTGCAAACAAGAAAAAAGTTGCTTTTGAAAAATGAAAGAAAGAAAATAATTTTATTCTTCTGCATCACATGTCATGAGCACTTTATGAGAGTCAGGCCCCAAAATCATCCTGTGAAAAAATAAAAAATATTAACATTTTTCTTCCAAACTACATTTGTCCACTACCAAACTCAGACAGTTCAACCATTACATATTTTTTGTCTTCCTTTTAGTCTCTGAGCTTTGAGAGTTGTCAGCCTCTCTTGTAGAGCTGTCAGGAATCAAAAATTTGTTTTTCAATACCAGTTGCCGTTTAAAAATTCCATATACTCAGCTGTTGGTAGGAGCTCTTTTTTATTGGCTTGAGTTTCTCCGCCCTCTGATGGACTCCCTCCAGTGAGGGGCCCAAAACTGAGCATAGCATGTCAGATATGGTTTCACGTATGCTAGGTATTTCTGTCCAGCTGGGCATGTGCTTACTAACACAGCCCAGTACGCACTTACGGTTCATCACCACAACAGCACACCGCTCACTCGGGTTCAACCTGCTCACTGATACCTGTATCTTTTTGTGCAGAGCTGCCATCTAGCACATGAATGTCCAGCTTCTATTGCTTCTTTACGTCATTCTGAGCCACATGCAATGTTTTACTCTTGTCCCTGTTGGTCTTTATGAGATTCCTGTTGGCCTGTTCCTTCAGCTTTTTATTACCACACTGTTGAAAAACCTAATAGCATGTTCAATGACAACAAAGACCATTTTACATTAGTTTCCAAAACTCGATCAAAGGTTTACGTGAAGCTGGAAAAAGCCATTTTCCCTGTAACTAAGTTTCCCATAACTGATTTATGATTTCTAGGTGTGGGGGTTTGGGGGTTTTGTTGGTTTTGGGGTTTTTTTGTCCTTCAAGAAGAGTTTTGTTTTGTTTTTAAAGCAATGTGTGCTTAGTTTAGGACATCAAGGCAGTATAACATTGTAACATTTTATGATTTTCCTACCAAATAATGGTAGGCTTACAGCATTCAGGTGTTTGGAACGTTAATTAAATCCCATGGAGATGGAATATAGGCCTCCGTTGATGCTAATCAAAAGTATACATAAGAATTTCAGTCAATCACATGTTATAACATGATTCCACAAATTATCAGTTCTGTGTCTGTTATTAATATCTAAATACATATGCTGAAATTGAAGACAAAGTTTTCCTACACACTCTTGAGGATAGTAGAGAGCTTTTTCTGTTATCCCTGAAATCTTTCTTTTGAGAGGTTTTGAAGAAGTTCAAGACGATATATTGCTGCTTACATTTCAGTGTATTAAACATTCTCTTTAACCCTCATTAACTGAAAAAAAGTCATGTTTGGGAAGCTTGAGAAATAATGAAAAGATTACTGATACTATAAAAATGTTGAGTATTTTTAAGGACAATGGCAATTTAAAAAATTTCACTCAAATAAGAGAGGAGGTGTTTTCCTAACTGCACACATTCAGATTAGACTTTGGAAAATCTACCAGTATCAATAGAAATTGCTTCATTTATAAACAATATTTTGTATTGATGTAGAAATCAGAAGGTAGATTTACAGTTTCGGAACAGAGAATCTCAAAACACGTACAGTAGGGAAAATAGTATAAGAGGAGGCAGAATGGACCACTGGCTTCCCACATTCTGAAAAAAAAAGGAAAAAAAGCTTGGGGTTACATTGGTACTCTGGTAATGTAATGTTGGACAGGCATTTAATTAAGACACAGGTCTCTTATCAGCACAAGTAATTTATTATTTACATCCTCCTCTACTACAACCGTACAGTGACCAGAGCTGATATGGGTGTAGAAAGCAAAAGCCACCTTAAGGCTGGCTGCCTTCTCAAGGTGATCTACCCAGGAGCTTTGAAGCTACTGTTTTATAAAGAATTCATCACTTTCTCCAAGCTGGCAGATGTATCCACAAAGAGTTTTTTGGAAACCAAAATAGTTTAATTTCACAGTTCTGGTAAACCGGAGGAAATGCTATATTGTCTAAACGAGAGGTGAGTCTTCTCTTTCATTCACTCCCTATCAAGTCATTGAGTTTATCCAAGTTTACTGCTGTTTAAAGGGCTCTAGCCCTTTGTTCATTGTTCATAAACAGCAGATTCCAGTTTTTGCATTAAATATCTCCCTTTTAAACCACTTGAAACAATAAAATACTATGCAAGTCACCAGGTTCCTCTGTGTCTTTTCTTTAATGTGAGGCTGTATTTTCTTCTTCCTTTTTAGAATATGATTCAGAACACATCTTAGATCTTTATATATTATGTTCAACCTGCAAGTAGCATTTTATGGATTCAGACAATGTGATGTGCTTTTCGCTACAGGGATCTTAGGCACCATTTACTGCTGCACTGTGCACAATAAATATATAAATAATTTACTTACTTTAGTCTATATAAATGATTTGTTTGCTTAATGTGTTGGAAATAATTTGATGTATTACAGTTGCTGTTGTTGTTGTCACCACATTACTACAAGAAGGAAGATCTATATCTCATTTGGTCTTCTGGAAACAATTTTTAAGTAAATGCAGATGTTTGCCTCTTTATTTTAACGTTATTTTTACAAGTTCTATGCTAATAAATACACAGTTGCATTATGCCATGAGAAACAAAGACTTCAGAAGGAGGCATTTTTGATTAATCAGTCTCATTCTCATTTAAACCATTATTTTCGGTGCAATATCATTCATACTCTCAGTAACATACAGCATATGAGAAAAAAAAAGTCATCCATGCAAAATGAGTAAAAAACGATAGCAAAAAACCCCATCTGACCTCAGAACAATATAACAGAATTTTTACATGATCTCTCCATTGTCATCTTCATGCATCCAAGTCAGCAACTCTAAAATATCAGAAGAGTTTGCCTATCTTGCTTCTTATGAGCAGTATGACAGAATTTTCTTTCTTTCCTGCTAAGAATCCGAGACTCATTTCCATATTAAAAGTATGGAGACGCGGAGATTTCTCTCATAATTATGAATAGTCTATTGACCTAACACTCGTTAAGTCAGGAAGATAAGAGAGCACCTTTTGTGTGCACAGTAGCTATTTCAGATAAAAATAATTTTCAAGGCTACTAGAAAGCAGACTATATAAAGTCTATAATTCACCTGCTACTATTCTTTATCCTCTTGCAAGATGATGTTTAACTCTTTATTTTCTCCCTTTCTCCCCAGCGTGTGCCTCCTGGCCTTACTATGGCGCTATTTCAACTCTTCTCCGAGTTAGAATTACTCATTTCTGCATCGCTTTTCTGTGTAATCATTAACAGAATAAAGTGATAAGAAACATTTTCATGCTTTCATACCCTATGAGAGGACAGTGTGGCGCTACCTCGCCTCTCTGTGGGAAGCTAAGAATCAGGGAGACAAATTTCACAACTGGTATTAACAAAACTTCTCACACCAACAAGCAAGATGGGTTTGGAAGCCCATGTCCAAATCTTTTATGTCTTTGTCATTTGTCAGAAAGTAACTTAATTGACAGTCAAGCAAGAAGTTTATTTTTACTCATATACTTTTTCAAGAAGGTAACTTTTAGTGAAATTCTGGAATGCATTTAGATTTTATTCTTGGTCCTGTAGTCAGGAGCACCTCTTTCACAGCAAAATCTCTGGCAATTTTCTGCCCTATTTTCAAAATCACAAAGTACACCAAATAGACACTACGTCCAAATTTCTGACTTTCTGTGGTATTTGGAAGCAAGCAGGAAAAGCAAAACAAACCAAAAAAATTGTTGTGTTTCCTGAAGAATGAGAAAGCATTTTGTTCATCTCTGACATGTCTGCACTTTATTTTTAAAGATATCAAAAGAAAGGACATTGCTGTCAAAAGAAAGGCTATTGCTGAAGCATAATTGGTTTTGAATTCATTTTGTCTCTTCACCTAGCATATTTTTTCCTATGAAAAGAAGCATCATTAGCAATATTTGGGCTTACTCAGCTGTTTTCTTGGTGGAAAATCTTAGCATATGTGTTACTACACTACACGAATTTACACTGTTACCTAAATTTACCAGATGAACGCAATTCGTATCTTTAAAGGTATGTCAGAAGTTTGTGAAACTGTACAGCTGCTCAGTTTTAAGTTCACGTGCAGCAAGTCCCACAACGAACTTTTCCTATTTTTCACTTATATTGGGTGCAGGTGCCTCGGTACCAGCAGCAGCGGCGGGTGCTGCGGGGCGGCCCCTGTGTTGCCGGGCCGGGGCTGCCCCGTGCCGGACACAGCCGGTTCCAGCCGGCTCCAACGGCCCCAGCGCAGGGCACAGCTGAGCCCCTCAGCCACGGGCGGGCGCCGCGGGGAAAGCCTGGCTCAGAAAGGGCAAAACGCTGCCCGGCAGCCAGGGCTGAGGGAAATTAATTTTCCCCAAGTCGAGACTGTTTTGCCCATGATGGTAATTGGTCAGGGATCTCCCTGTCTTTGTCTCAAGCCACAGGCTTTTCCATCTTATTTTCCCTCCTGTCCTGTTGAGGAAGGGGGATTCAGAGAGCGGCTGGGTGAGCACGCAGCAGCCAGCCAAGGTCAACCCAGCACAACACCTCTCTCTGAACAGTATCCGTTAATTTTATGTCATTATTTTGAGACTACTTGAAAACCAGAGTACAGAGTATCGCTTGTCTTTTTTTGTTGTTGTTCAAATCATAGCTGCTGTTCTGTTCAGCAGCCATTGCAAGTTTTCAGCACTAAAGCAAGAATGAAAGATGACTTTAGGTTCTCAACGTAGTCATCCATAAAAAAAAAGAGGAACATATAACCATGATCACCTATTAAAAAACATGTCTTGGTGGATTTTTCTCTGTGGCAATGCAATTTTCCAAAGATATTTTCTGATATAGCACACTTTTTCTTTTCCTGCAATTCGGCGCCTCATTAAGGACCCATCTTTCAAACTGGATAACAGTTAAAGTACTAATGGCAGACAATCTACAGCTTCCCAAGCAAATGATTGTCTGTGGGTGCGTATATGAATTAATTTGTCACCAATAGTAAGTAACGGGTTATTGAAGCTCTGAAATTTTAAAAGAAATTTTTGACTAATTGTAAAACCTCTGGTATTCTACTTTTCTAAGGCACGACATAAAGGTTTAACATTGGTAAAAGATCCAAAGGAGACTGAGAGTACCCAGATATGAAGTTAATTCATATAAACAGTACTCCTTAATTAAAATACACTAGCAAAGAACAAAAGGGAGTAGCATCTTGCAAGTCCATTTTCTATTTGTTACAGCTTCCCTGACTCAAAATTTCGCATTAGAATTTCTTTTATGTTCCCGATTCACAAAGCTCAACATTGCAGAAGTATGTGAAGCCACATATTAACATATCAACAGTTACAAGCATTGTTTTTTTGGAGCAAAGGGTGATGTTTTCTTTTTTCCTTCTTAACAGAAGTTTAGGTTCAGACATAATTCCTTTTTATCTGTTCTAGGAGAACAGGACTAACACTGGGCTATAATAACTTATTTAATCAAACCTATAGCCTTACTATTTCATTGTTATATTATAAATTTATCTTCTGTCACATCCTCTTTCAGTTTGTCTGGATTTTTGGCAGTAAATAACTTGGATTTTCAATGTGAAGCCTGCATGCCAACTGTATTTTAGAAAGCTTTCATCTAATCTTCAAATATCAATCAATTCTGCGTACAGAACACATGAGCAGGGAGACAGGGAGGCTGAGCAGATTTTCTTCCACTCCACAGAAGTGGACAGTTCTGTGTCTCAGCAAGTTAAGTGCAGGTAAGAGCACTGGAGAAATAAGTTCTTGATGAGTTCAACACAGGGACAAAGATAGCTAGAAGATAGTATGGGCAGAGGAGTGAATCATCCCAGAAGGGATTCTTAATCTGTGTTTCCAGCTGCTGAGTTCGGTGAGCACCCCTGCTTTTTCTCCATGCCCACCCTTCTCTTTTCATGATTGGTCCTCAAAATCTTTGTTCTCACGCAGAGCTCGGTGGTCAGCAGCAGAAAGGGACGGAGACGGAAAAGAGGAGTAGGAAGTGACTGCTGCGTTCTGCAAACAGAAGGACAGAGCACTGGTTGCTAGTGGCTCGGGGATCAGCTACCACCCGAAACACTCATTCTGCTGAATGATGCTGAGCTGCTTTCAGCCTTGCCTATCACCCTCCTTAAATGACTTCAAGGCAGAATGTGTTTCAAGACAACTTCGACTCCATGTGGATTTTGAAGCATCTGGAACATTTCTCGTCTTTAAACAAAATTATCTCAGTCATAAAAGAACTAGAGCTCTACTATGATAAACTAAACCAGCCATGTCTAATTCAAGTAATTTTCACATGATGTCCTCCTACTTTCTAGTAACAGCATAAGAACAGCCACACAGGGACAGAATAAATGTTCACATTGCTCAGTATCCTGTGGAGAACTATCCTTCCAGGGGAGGAGAAAACAGTGCTTTAGGAGGCATAAAAAATGGGCAATCATAAAAGAATAGTGTCCCTACCACCTCCTTAGTACTCTCCAAACTTCGGCTGTTTCCAGCTCAGGGGACTTTTTGAGCAGAACATAGTTCCATATATGTCACTGCTTCTATAGATTTGTCTTCCATTTACTTGACCTGTCTCTGCTTGAATCCTAATGGACTGTGAACTGGTGTCTGCTTGTGTATTAAAAATAGATTTTGGCCTATTATTTTCTTCTGGGTGCACACACACTTCAGCAGCATTATAAGTGCATCTTGTCTCTCTTAGCAAAACTCAAAGTGAAAATGCTCTTGTTTTCAAGCGTGTAGCATTGGGAGTGTGACGCTCATAAAAAGACAAATTTTAAGACGATGTACTGTTGAAATGCAGATACATCTGCAGCTGCTTTGTAGAGTTAGATTAATATCTGTAAGGAACTTCTCCTGTGGACTTTCAAACAGAAGTGTAAACAGTATGGGGAATTGCAAAAATAGACCCTGATTGGCTATGGTGACAAAATATCTACCATTTCTCTCTTATTCAGTCCAAAATTCAGAAGTATGGAAAGTATTTATTGATTGAAGATGTATTGTACAAAAAGGAGTCTTCATCCAAATTAAATGTAGACATATTGTAAATCTATTTTTCTTATGGTCCCTGCTTAAACATTGACTACTGGACAGAATACTGAAGCAAATGAACCTGAACATATTAACATTTTCTGATATTGTTTCAACTACCGTCATTATCTAGGGAAGCTTTCAGCAGGAGGCAGGGCAAGATGACCCCCAGATGTCCCTTTATACCTGAATTATTCTACAATCCTACATGCGTAAGTAGAAAAAAACCCAAACAAACAAACAACAACAACAACAAAACAACCAAAACCAAAACTCAGTCAATTTATAAAGAGTTTTAAAAATGCTGATAATTGTTAAGACACTATCTCGTATTTTAAACTGCCAGATTTTATTCAAACTAGCTAGTCTTGACATTAAGTTATGAAATTGAATATGCAGACAATGTAGAGGAAAAGTTTTATTTTGAAGTCCTTATTAATCTAATTAAATGAGACGTGTAAGTAGTTGTAGTGTAAGCAGGGCAGACAGTGATGAACTGAATTAATCAAGTGTTCAAAAGTAGAATCCATAAACAGAATACGAGACAGTGCTTCAAACAATATTTCAAGTTGAATTTCTCAGAAGACGAGAGGATGCAGATATCAGTGGAACTTCTAATAGATGATGTGAACTCCCAGATTAGGGATGACTGATTTTTAGAATACAGGTTTATTTATTTTCTTCTCCATAGAAAAGAAATTGAAATTTTAGATGTTGGATTGCATGGAAAAGCCACAACAAATTTAATAAAGAAAGAGAGAAAAGTGAACTGATGTAAAATGCAAAAAACTAGGATAGGTTTATCAAATGTATCTGCAGCTTTATTTGCAAATTTCTCCTGGTTTGTGAAAACATACTCAGTATAACATTCAACAACTAGCCTTCATGGATACTGCAATTATTGAGCACCAATTTTTATTAAATATGTGTGTAGTTTGTTACAGGACATTCTGTTGCTCCTCCAAATTGGCTAAGCATATTGGAAAAGAGCAATGGATGAATAATCAGTAAAAGTGGTATTAACTACCAGGTAGAAAAGTATCTGCAGTACAGATTTTAAGTATTTCAGACTTGCAAGTATTTTGTGAATACTGTCAGTTGTCCAAATATTATTTGTTAGAATGAAACTGACCCAGCTCTGTTATGTACCCCCCGTCTCCAAGCTAAACCTTTCCTTTGAAGGATTATAGGCAATTTAAATGGCGCACAAACTTCGTGTTTGCTGTTGAAAAAGATGTGAATTGCACGGGTAGCAAATACTGTTCTTAAACACTGTTACATCATTCAGTTACTACTTGAATTACTTACCTTGTTCTTCTTCCTTTTCACTCATTTCTTTACTGCTTTTGTACCACTGCTGCTGAAATAAGGGGTTTTTATGTAAGAAACACAGGTCCTTGCTGGACACTTGTTTGTTTGAAACCCCTTCTCTGGCATTTAGTTTTCTTCAGCTTTAGTTTACCTCAAAATCTCAACTTCATTTAGTAGGGTTAATTTATACAATTGATCAGGTTACTACTGTATATCTCCAGAGTCCTTTTAATAGTTTTGTTCCTTTATTCAGTTATTTACTGCAGTGAACCTCACTGTGAGTGATAGGTTTTTGGATGTTACTTGCTATATAGAGAAAAACAGCTATTTATGTAATTTTTCACAAAGATTTGTTGATTTTACTTGCTTGCCACCTGAACGAATATGGCTTTAGGGTTCTTTACCCTTAGACCACTTTGCCATGCATGCGTAAGTCAAAAAATCACTCAAGGAATTTCACATGATATTTACTTATGTTAATCTGCGTGTAATAAATAAACAATATGTACGTTTTTATAGTGTTAATCACAGATAAAGAGCATAAAAACCCTGGAGTAATTCTCACATCTTGTTATATTATGTAAGCTTATTTTCTTCTTCACATGTTTTTTCCATAATATCTGCAAGGAAAGATGGGATGAATACTGAGATTTATAATTTGGAATGAATTAAATTTTGTGAAAGGGATGAATATCCAAATGAAATTTACCAACAAAAAAAAAAAATTTCTCTGAGCCCATTTACTTTTTTCAAAAGTTGCTTTTGCAAGTAAAAGACATTATCCGTAATTCTGAAACTAGGAGTCCTGGAAGTGATGCTAATACTTTATCTTTTGTTTGTTTGTTTGTTTTAATTTTAACTGCAAAAGTAAATGAACTCTGCTTGTTCTATGATACTTACCTTGTAAATTTCTGTGACTATGAGCCCAGTTTGTAATTCTCTTATTTGATTTATACTATACTTATTCCAAGCCACTCTTATTCAAATTACTTTTGATAGATTTTTATAAAGAGATTTCACATTACTTTTTTATTAGTTGTTAGAACTTACAAAAGTTTTTCCTAGAGCAGCTGATCTGTAGCTTAGAGCAGCAAGTTCTTGTAATGTCTTATGCAATATTTTACGAGTGAGTCAGCTATAGCTAACAGAGATGGCACCTACTGTCATATTTCACTTTCCAGCTATCCTAGCACAAAAAAGTACATATGAGCTGTGAAAAACTAATTCAAAGCTACTACTGAATAAAGCTTAAAACTTAGATTTTTTTATATAAAATTTAACGAAACAAACCTCCAACCAAAGGAAGTTGTGCTATTGCTTGTGCAATATAAGATTTCAAGAATACTTTTACTGAAAAGTGTGTTCATAAAACTTCATTACATTTTACACCCACCTTGAATGGTAAAGCAGCATGTTGCAAACTCACAGCCTTTATGCTGTAATTTACTTCACATACATAGGAGTTTCTGACTAAATGCAGTGTAATGGCCCTGAGGGCACTGCTAGCCCTGACTGTCCCTGTCCATCCCTCTGGGATTCCCCCTACCCTGCCCATGGCACAGGACGCCATTTATGGTCACTGGGGTCTGTCAGCCCCTGCCCCAGCTGTGCCCCAGCAGGGCCAGTATCCGTCTCCCACAGCCCTGCCCAGCTGGGCCCTGCTGAACCGGGCCTGCCCACTGACCCGCATCCCAGCCTGGCCTCAGCCCATCCCCATCCCCAGTGGGGTATCCAATGCCTGGGGCCAGGACTGCCCTGGTGTTGATGGAGGGTGGTGGGAGAGACCCCGGCTGTAAATGGTGCTGTCTCTCTGTAAGTTTAGCGTCCATTCATGGAAGTTAAAAAAAAAGTCTCTAAGAAAAAGTCTTACGTGACCCATCCCTTTATATCGAAGTGAAAAGGATCCCTTGAACATAAAAAGGATCCCTTGAACATAAACTCTAACTTGTTGCACCCAAGTGGAAATAATGTAATTCCAGTACAATTCATTATTTTGAATTAGTTTAGGGAGGAAAAAAACCCAAAACAACCAAATCCTTAATGCTCAAGCAGTCTATTTTTGTATCCGCATTGAAACATCTATGAACATATTTTTTTAAAAGCTTGTATTTTCATTAGTATGTGAACTTTGCCTGGCTTATCACTTAAAATATAATTTCTGAAATCACAATCCAGATACCTTGAATGTGTAGAATTAGTATGAAGTTTAAAAGTTATGCTTATATAAACATGTATAATTTATTTAAAAAAAAAAAAAAACCAAAAAACTTTTTAACAGGCACAGCTCAAGACAGCATGTACTTTATTTTCTTTAAGAGTTCTACAGGCTGATCCTCTTTGTTATGCATAAAATTTCACTCAGAACACTAATTTTTCTTCTACTTTTTTTGTACTTTAGAAAGGAAGAGCAATCCTTCCTGATTTAAAAGTTCAGTTTTGTTTTGTTTTGTTTAAAACTATTCTGGCAACTGGCATTAATACTTTATTCATTATATAATAACTTATAGTTGTTATTAAAAAGGATATTATCAGTTGGGGATATTTTGATGAAAGATTTTTGCTAAGAAAATATAGATTCATCAAAATGTATGAGTATGACAAATCAGAGAACTAGTGGTTTTTTGTGAGAAAAGACCGAAGATTCAGAATGTGTTTCTGTTCAAACTATGTGGAAGGAAGTGATTCAAGATGTTGGAATATATATTAATCTCAAAATATTCAAGACCTTATTCTTTAGAGAATTTCCTGCATATGAAAACTATGGCTTAGGTGTCTACCAGTTGGAATTGAGAACTGGAATATAAATAATACAAATCAAATTCATTTGTAATGTGTAAAGCAATATAAAAAACCTTTTTGGTCTTGCAGAGATGAAAAAGTAATCATTTTCTTATGTTTCCGTTGCTACATGATCAAAATAAGTGAACTTTGAATATAAAATTAGCAAAAAGGTAATGCAACAAAAAAGAGATTCTCACTGAAACACAACATAATTGTCAAAATTGTAAGAATACATTAGCAGTGTGAATTTGGAACATCAAACAATAAATACAAATAATACACTATAATATTTTGAAACTTAAATTAAGGTATTGTCAATGGGTGTAATAAGGAGAAAAGGAACAACATGAAAAAGGTGAAAATTCATAATTACTTTAAAATGAGAATAGACAAGACGATAACAAAAAATTCTGGAAAGTCACTAATTCCACATCTCTGTCATAGGGCAATTCCATAAATGGATATTAATGGATATATTTTCAAAGTTATATTTTTAAAGTTCTCCTCTGTACGTGCAATAGTTTTATTCACGTGGATATGGAAATTATATTACATGTAATTTTATTTGTAAAAGTTGCAGCTGTATTGCCATTTTAGTTTGGCTTAGAAGCATGCTTTCAAAGCAACCATTACCTTTACTGGCTTTGGTCTCATCATAGACTTAAATTGGAGCATACGAACTGGATCTTCTCGAAATGAACTAATACAGAAGACAAACCAGGAACACACCTAGTGCACACCAAACACTCACAGCCATTCAGTCTGTTCATCCAGGCTGGATCTAGTCCAGATGACAACCCTTCAAAATGATCATAGTGGGGACACTGGGTTCTCAGTACCAATGGTGCAGCCAATAGCTCCACTCTCATTGCCCTGCAATACTTTCAAGTGTATACACACTCAAAGGGTGGTAAGCAGCTGGTTGCTCACTTAATAAAATCAGAATTCTGCTTAGATGTTCTAATATAAGTTTTCATGCTCAGAACTTGCAGTACAGCAGGCTGGCTTTGCAATCTTGTGATTTTTTTAGCACTCAAAGGAAAATTTATAATTTCCAGAAATTAAACGTGAGTTAAAATGCACTTGAATCATCTTTTATTATTATTTGAAATTAAGAACATATTTAGAGAAGAAGCAGTTATTATTCTTCATGCAGAAAATTAGATTCATTTTTTCAAGTACATTTAAGGTCTGCTTTAAACTTGGACGAATAAAAATGTATAGAAAGAAAATTTAGAGTAAAATATTGCTACCTACAGTGACGGAAACACATCAAATGATGCAAATACTGAGAAAATTTTACAGGTTTTGTCCATGTGAGCTTCCAGATAACAACATTAACTTATACTTGAAAATAAAATGAATGAGATCAATTTGGGGGGGGGGGAGGAAAAAGATTGAAGAGGAAAATAACGAGGAAAATACAGTATTGGTGTCATGATGTTTTATAAGTTTTGCATTAGTGATGATGCAATATGCTACAAATGCTATGGGGAAACGTTTCCTTCACATTTTGCCAATGAAATACCTCAAAAACCAAAACAGTTGTTGCTTTTGAAAGCTGTACAATATTTTCCTTAGTAATATTTAGCAATTCATAAATTACAGGGTGGCAGCCATTACAGCTATGATAATCAGGAAAAATGTAGGAAGTGGTTGTCAGTAACTAATGAAGCAGTCACACTTCATGAGTATGTTTTTCTGATAATAGGTTTGCTCTAGATGGTGACTGTTGCCCCACTCATATTAAAATTACAATAAAACCATGCTGGAATATCTGTGAGAGCCTGAATACGTTCAATGAATGAAGTCAGTAAAATATGATTTCAGAAAGGATTGCAATGAAAGTAAATGATTAAAAATCATACCATTAGACAAACAAAACAAGGAATTAGCTTGAAAAACCTTCTACTAAATGAAGCCCTTATCATTCTATTGCTTAGGGAGTAGCTGTTTTATCGGTATTTTTATGAGCTCTTCTGCTTCAGTGGTATCCTTTAACTAAAAGGAGGTGACGTGATTTGCCACCACTGTATTTTTGGCTGCTTTTAATGTATAAATCCCCATAGAAAGTTTAATTCATAGTCCAAATCCATGAAGATTGACCTGTTTTTCTTGTGTCCTACTATGGAATGTCCCAGCGATCCAGACCCAAATTCTCCCTGGAATGCATGAATATATGATGCAATTCAGCTCTGGATGCATATACGATATCATGATTGATTCCAAGTGAGGTGTAAAATTCTGGGCCTCCAAGCTCTGACACTCATTACTATTACCGAGTAGACAGGCTACTTGAGATGACAAAGATCAGCAATTATAGCAATTTACTAGTTGTATAATTACAATAATATATTAATATATCATCAAGCACCATATTCTTCATTTGGGAATTCAGGAATTAGAAGGGTTTACCACAGTGCTCAGGTTCCAGAAATGGCAATTAATTATTACTGTAAGTCAGGAAATTTGTCCTTTTGTCAGTGGACCAGGCTGTGACCTGAAGGGATAGATTGTACCTGGCAGTTAAAGTACAATTTTTTCAAAATATTTTCATTTTAAAAATAGCTAATGTAAAGTTACCTTTCTGAAATAGATATGATTCCCAATGCCTAGGGAGTTATTACCACAAGTGCCTGCTTCTCACTAGGATTATTTTGACAACAGCGTCCAGAAGTTCCATCTTTGAGACAGGTAAGCAAAGTGTTTATTTTGAACTCAGCTATCACAGACAGTATGTTAGTGTCCCTCCTACCTTAGCCTCCTACAGAACTTAATATAGTAACTTGATGCTTAAAAAGAAGATAACTAAGAAAAAAAAAAAGGATAAACTAAGCCTAATTAGTTTCTTTTAAAATATATGTATGTACATTTTGCAGTGAGCTCAAAATTCTGATTGCTGTTCTGAGTTAACATCACTGTATTCTCAATAACTTTTGTAACCAAGATAAAAGAATTATATTTCTTCGTGAGACCAAGTTAAAAAAAAAAAACACAACACGTTGTTTTATTTAGGTAATATCAAATTAAATATGAATCAAATGTAAATAAAATATAAAATATTAAATGTAATATCGAGTACTAGAGAGAAGTCTACACTGACAGGCTTGGGGCATCGACCGCCTCTCTAGCAAGCCTGTTCCAGTGCTTGACCACCCTCTTGGTCAAGCTTCCTAATGTCCAGTCTAAACCTCCCCTGGTACAGCTTTGAACCATTCCCATGCGTCCTATCACTGGATACCAGGGAGAAGAGATCAGCACCTCATTCTCCACTTCCCCTCTACAGGAAGCCGTAGAGAGCAATGAGGTCGCCCCTCAGCCTCCTTTTCTCCAAACTAGACAAGCCCAAAACCACTCCTCATAGAAAATTCTTTCCAGCCCTTTCACCAGCTTTGCTGCCCTGCTCTGGACGCATTTAAGGACCTTCACATCTTTCTTAAACTGTGGGGCCCAGAACTGTACACAGCATTCAAGGTGAGGCTGCACCAATGTTGAATATAGTGGGATAATCACCTCTTTTGACTGGCTGGTTTTACTGTGTTTGATGCACCCCAGGATGTGGTTTGCCCTCGTCTGCCAGGGCACACTGCTGACTTACACTGAGCCTGCTGTTGACCACCACCGCCAGATCCCATTCTGCAGGGCTGGTCTCCAGCCACTCCTCTCCCAGTTTATATTTGTGCCCAGTGTAACTCTTTCCTAGGTGCAGAATCCAGCATTTGGACTTGTTAAATTTCATCCAATTAATCATAGCCCAATGCTCCAATCTATCTAGAACCCTCCGCAAGGCCTCCTGTCCCTCAAGAGAGTCAACAACACTTCCCACCAGCAAACTTGCTAATGGTGCATTCAGCTCCTGCACCCAGATCACTGATAAATATATTGAACAGAACTGGCCCTAGAATTGAATCCTGAGGAGCACTGCTTGTGACTTGTCGCCAGACAGATGTAGTACCATTCACTAAAACACTTTGAGCTCTGCCCTTCAGTCAGTTGTTCACACAGCGCACCGTGAACCCCCTCATTCTACAGTTGGCCTTGCTAAAATCCAGAAAAAATACATCCACCAGCTTCCCTTCATCCACTAGGCGGGTGATCTTATCATAGAAAGATATGATATTAGTTAAACGTGACTTTTCTGTTGTAAGCTTATGTTGACTGTGCCTGAAGATTGCATTATTCTTTAAATGCCTTTCAACAGTACCCAGTGTAATCTTCACCATAATTTTTTCCAGGAATGGAGGTTAGACTAACAGGTCTGTAGTTCCCTGGGCCTTCCTTCATGCTTTTTTGTAGATTGGAATAACAATTGAATTGTTATTGGAAAGTCACTGTTTCTACACTCATGGTCCCCTGGCTGAGGGGACTGGTCAGCCCAAGGTCTATCAGTATTAAGACTGAGGCAAAAAAGCATTGAATGCCTCCCCTTTTTCTTCATCCCTATTAATCATATGCCCATCTTCAACAAGTATCATTCCAATCCCTTTTTCTTCATCCCTATTAGTCAGATGATCGTCTTCAACAAGTATCGGTCCAATGTTTTCTTTAGACTTCCTCTTTCTATTAACGTACTTAAAAAGCCCTTCTTATTAGCTGAAACAATACTGGCCAGTTTCAACTCTAATTGAGGTTTGGCCTTTCGTGTCTTCTTCCTGAATAAAAAAACCACAGCTCTGTACTCTTCCTGCGCAGCATGACCTCACTTCCAGAGATCATACAGTTTCTTTTTCCTCTTGAGCTCCATGA
Organism: Larus michahellis; assembly: GCF_964199755.1. Classification (NCBI taxonomy): domain Eukaryota; kingdom Metazoa; phylum Chordata; class Aves; order Charadriiformes; family Laridae; genus Larus; species Larus michahellis. The sequence continues at coordinate 84,193,243 of NC_133897.1, forward strand.
GGAATTCCCTGTTCAGCCAAGCTGGTCTTCTGCCCCACTTGCTTGACTTACAACACAGTGGAATTGCCTGCTCCTGTGCTTCTCAAAGGTGATTCTTAAAGACTGACCAGAATCACAGAATGATAGGGGTTGGAAGGGATCTCTATAGATCATCTAGTCCAACCCCCCTGCCAGAGCAGTTTCACCTAAAGTAGGTTGCACAGGAATGTGTCCAGGCAGGTTTTGAGTATCTCCAGAGAAGGAGACCCCATGACCTCTCTGGGCAGCCTGTTCCAGTGCTCTGTCACCCTCAAAATAAAGAAATTTTTCCGTATGTTCAGATGGAACTTCCTGTGTTCCAGTTTGTGCTCTTTGTGCTCATTGGCCCTTGTCCTGTTGCTGGGAACCACTGAAAAGAGTCTGGCCCCATCCTCTTGACACCCACCCTTTAGATATTTATAAGCATTGATGAGATTCCCTCTCAGTCTTCTCTTCTCCAGGCTAAACAGACCCAGGTCTCTCAGCCTTTCCTCATAGGAGAGATGCTCCTGTCCCCTGATCATCTTTGTAGTCCTCTGTTGGGCTGTCTCCAGTAGTTCCTTGTTTTTCTTGAACTGGGGAGCCCAGAACTGGACATAGTACTCCAGCTGTGGCCTCACCTCAAAGTAGTGGGGGAGGATAACCTTCCTCAACCTGCTGGCCACACTCTTTTTAACGCAACCCAGGATGTCATTGGCCTTCTTGGCCACAAGGGCACATTGCTGACTTATGGTCAACTTGTTGTCCAACAGGACTCCCAGGTCCTTCTCTGCAGAGCTACTTTCCAGCAGGTCAACCCTAACCTGTACCGATGCATGGGGTTATTCCTCCCTAGGTGCAGGACCCTGCACTTGACTTTGTTGAACTTCATTACGTTCCTCTCTGCCCAACTCTCTAGCCTGTCTAGGTCTCGCTGAATGGCAGCACAGCCTTCTGGTGTATCAGCCACTCATCCTAGTTTTGTATCATCGGCAAACTTGCTGAGGGTACACTCTGTCCCCTCATCCAGGTTGTTGATGAGTATGTTGAACAAGACCAGACCCAGTACTGACCCCTGGGGAATACCGCTAGCTACAAGGCCTCTAACTAGAATCTACACCGCTATTCACAACCCTCAGAGCTCTGCCAGTCAGCCAGTTCTCAATCCACCTCACTGTCCACTCATCTAACCCACACTTCCTAAGCTTATCTATGAGGATTTTAAAGGAAACAGTGTCAAAATCTTGTTAAAGTTGAGATGAACAACATCCACTGCTCTCTCCTCATCTACCCAGCCAGTCATGCCATCATAGAAAGCTATCAGATTGGTCAAGCATGATTTCCCCTTGGTGAATCCATGTTGACCATTCCCCAGCTACCCATGTTGAGCACTTGTAGATTTCTAAGCCCTCAAAAGCAGATTCCTAGGTTAGTCTGCTAAATAGCTCCCTGAAAAGCTTGAAGTTTGCTCTCCTGAAGCCCTTCTTCTGAAGGGTAAAAAATCTGCTATCCTTTTTTTTTTTCATTACACTGAAAATTTTAAATGCAATCATTTCACGATCACTGTGGCCAAGACATACACCTACCATCACATTCCCTCACGAGTCCCTCTGTATTCACAAATAGCAAGTCTAGGAGGGCATCTTTCCTAGTTGACGCACTGAGTACCTGTGACAAGAAGTTATCTCCTACAAACTTCAAGAATTTCCAAGACCTGCTTGTCTTAGCAGTATGATATTCCCTGTTGATGTCTGCGAAGTTGAAATCTCCCATACGGACAATGGCTACTGATCCCCAAATTTCTCCTAATTGCCTATAGAATAACTCATCAGTGCTTATATCCTGGCTGGTTGATCAGTAGTAGACACCCATTACAGCATCTCCTTTGTTTTTCATCCCCCTAATCCTTACCCAGAGGCTCTCCACCACATCATCACTAACTGTAAGTGCTGTGCAATCAAACCTCTCCCTTATGTACAGTGCAACACCTCCACCTCTCCTGCTCTGCCTATTCCTCCTGAACAGCCTGTAGCCCTCCATCCCAGCATTCCAGTTGTGGGACTTGTTCCACCAGGTTTTGCTAATACCAATAATATTGTAACTTTGGGAGCTGGCCAACACTTCCGCTTCACCCTGTTGGTTTTTCACACTGCGTGTGTTTGTGTACCAGCTTTTCAGATATGCTCCTGAGACCTCCATGCTCCCAAGAGCAGTGTGCTCTCTTTATTTAGTCATATTTTAGTCATCTTCTCTCCCAAACATCCGTCATCAAGTTATAAAAAATTTTCATAACATTAACACATTATGGGTAGAAATCTGATGTAGAGAAACAATAATCAGATACCTAGTAATAGATATATCAGCCTCATAATTATGATCATTATTCTTATCTGGTCTTTTTACTCGTGTCATATGAAAAAAATGAAAAAGAAAAAAGAGGAAGGCAGGTTCCTAAAACAGGTTATCAATATATGTACATCATTACATTTATACAGTAAAAAGAAATTAAATCAATGTTCAGCTCTACCCAGAGATATTTGCATGTGCCCAGCTTGCAAGCAGGTGATCACATGTGTAAACTGAGAAAAACTTCAAGGTTTACTAAATTTATCCTGATTTCTGAGGCTTCAGATCAGTGTTTCACTGATTTGATTCTATAACCTATAGGAGATTCATTCAAACTTAAAATAAGAGGCTAAAGTACTAAAGTAGTATTTAACATGCAAGGAGTTAATTAAAAGTGAATCATATTGCCTTACATATATAGTATAATCCCTGCATAGAATACGTAGTGGAGAAAGGAGGTCAAGTGGATTATCACTCCAGTCAGAGTTTTGTTCTGATGACCCTAGTCAGATATTCCATTCCTTTGTCTTAAAATGATTAACTATTAATTTTGCAGAATTCGTCTGTGAATACTCATTACACCTTTTTTTTTTTTTTCCTGTGGAAAGACAGCTTGAGATATACTGTTTAGGGGAATAGTTCTGCCTGTAAATTTACTCATCTACGAAACAATGGGAAGAGAGCAGCCAAAATAAACTCAAAAACTCAAACAATTGTCTGTAGGCTCATATGCAAAGCTTCACTGGCTTGAAATAATTTGAAGGAAAAGATTACTCCCCCCTTTCCTCAGTACTTCTAGCATTACGCTACAATCTCTAGATTATCAACATTTTGGTTTATATTTTTTATGTCATATTTTCATTGTCATGAATGAAACCTAGTAGCCTCTGCTAATCTTTTTCTTGCACATACTGTTCTGAAGTTAGAGGTGAATGAGAACTCATACTGCCATAGAAGGAGTTTTTAATCAATTAATATCATCGAATAATATTATAATCCCAAATATGTGAAACTTTAATGTAATAAATCTATTAAGCTATCCATGAGAAAATATACTCTTCCGTAGCTCAGAAAAAACCAGCTATCAAAGCCCTTTGCATATTCAGAATCCAGATAACCTGTAAACCTACATAATTCAGATAAAATACCTTCAATAAAGCTGATGAGACAGCCATAAAAGATTCAAGAAGCTTCCATACTTGCTTGCTGCTCCCTGTTTTCTGTTACAAATAAAGATTTCTATTAAGAAACACTTCCATTAAAAATGAAATGTGACCATAGCAAAGCTAGGAAGATTGGGAAACAAATGGGGATAAAGGATAAGCTTAGATTTATTTCTGAATAATTTTTCATGAAGGTTAACAATGTTGGTATCAAGCCAGTGCACTTCATTTTTTCTGGTAAATATTTGTACAAGGGTCAACATTCACCACCACAACTATGAAATCCTTCGCTACTGAAGGATACGTGTTAATAGAAAATTCACACTGTAAAAGTAAGAGCTAGAATTCTAACCTTGAACGCATACATAAAATGCATTCATTGAACTTATTTGAACTCTAAATTGATTTTTACTAAACATCACTCAAGGCTAAGTGAATTTTAGTTAAAAAGTTACAGTGGCATCATCTGTCCCTCTAACAAGGATGTCAAAAATAGCCTCTGGTCTACTTCCAACCGAGCTCTTCTTATCTTTTGCAGAAACCCATCTGCTGTAACATCAATGAAGATAGATTTTTTCCTGAGTATTTTTCAAATGCATTGACATTTATTTTAGGTACTGTAATATGTATGTGTATTAAATTCACTTATTACTTTACATTTGTAAGTGAATTATAGACAACAAATATAATTTTTTTTGTTACGGTCCATGGAATTCATTTAAGGAAGATTTGTAAAACAAAGTAGTTTTAAGCGTTTCTTTCCTTTGGTATCTGGATTTCTTAATAGAGTAGTCACTCTATTAAGAAATGTTCTCTAGTGTAGATTATAAGGGAGGAAGATTCTCCTGGAGACACTGGATCAAATTTAGACCAGCTATAAGAAAATACAACCTCATTGTGAATTATGTGCGCTTTCATTACAACTGAAATTAATTGATATTTGTGATATTTACTCTAGGTTTGTAAACAGAACAAGAAAGTTCTGCCCAGAGGCAATGGGCACAAACTGAAACACAGGAGGTTCCTTCAGAACATAGGGGAAAACTTCTTTACTGTGAGGGTCCAGAGAGGTTATGGAGATATTCAAAAACCATCTGGACATGGTCCCAGGCAACTGGCTCTAGGTGGCCTTGCTTGAGCAGGGGGAGGTTGAACAAGATGACCTTGAGAGGTCTCTTCCAGCATCAACCTTTCTGTGATTTTGTGAATGAAGAGATAAGTTAAGAGGTTCAGGTAAAGTAAGGTAAAGTAAAAATGGAAGGAGATTACAGCATACCTTTCAGCTACTTTGTTGGACTGGAAGATCAGCAATGTAGGGATTAATTTCGCTTTTTTCCCAGCTTCATGAGTATTTTTTTTTGGTGATGAAATCTGTTCCTCTGCTATTCAGAATTCTCATCTGTAAAATAGACTATTTGTCTGCCTTACTGGCATGTTGATTAATTCATACACCTGGAGGTATTTTATAGAAGCAGCTAGAGAACTACTATCATTATTAATAATAAAATGAATACAATGTAGTGGTAGTTAAACTGAAATAGAAATAAAAACAAGGGAGTAGCAGTGGGAGCAAAAGATTGTTTGGACGGTTTGGCTGCACAGCTGAAGATTTGGTTTTTTCTGCACTACTCATCTGAAGTACAACATAAACATTCCTTTTCTGCCATTGTATCCACATAATAAATAAAAATAGAATCGGTAAGAGAAGTTAATTTTTATTTCAGGATGAAGCACGTGTACATATAGCCATAGCATTCAAAAAATAATGCATTATATGTGTTACTCTTAGTTAGGAGGCTGGGCGTAACCATTTCACCTTCAAGAAAGACCTGACAACCGGTTGTCTGTCTGTCTGGGCAATACAATATCTAATTAAAAACCCAATTATCCTATTGATCAGCAGATCACCAAATTAGATGTCTGATCCATCTGTAGTATCCTCCTTTATACAATTCAGGCAAATCCTAAGATCCCACCTTGTGTTTGTTTATAATCCTTACTGCAAAATGGAAACACAGACTTACCTTTAACCGTTTGTTGATCCCTGGCCTAATTTTTAATTTTATTAACAATATAAGTTTAGGCCTAAGCTGTACATATTTAATCAGAAAACTAAAGGAACACAAAATCCCCCTCCTTCATCATTAAATATGTTATTTCATGTTAAGGGGGAAAAAAAAGCAACGTCTACACCACTTCTCCAATGTAATTTTTTTGCAAGCTTTTTCAATATCAGAAGTTCAATAGCTAAAACAGACATTAGAGACGAAGATTTGTACCTGAAGTGATCCATGGCAACTGCCCATTAGTCATGGAAAACATAATGTAATTCAAATTAGCTTAGTCTGTCTCTCGCTGAGGGAACCTTGAGCTAGCAATTGAGGAAAATGGGACTGCACAGCCAAGAAAATAGACCCGAAATGATACATGAAGGGAAAGAAAGCCATTCTAAAGCAGCAACAGCATTACACAAAAAAAATATTTTCTCAGTTTAAGATGAGAAGCCCCAGTGGGACACTTCACTGGGGTGAGGGACAGGAACACAGGTGGGGCTGAATTCTTAGAAGCAAAGGGAATCTGTGACGCAGCAGCTGCAGATGTTTATTTAAGCCACTGGTATCAAGAAAAAGAACGGTCCTGGCAAGTCACTTAGCTTTCCTGTTTGTTAAATGTGGATGATTACTTCGTCACTTACCAAAATAGTAAGCGTTCATCTAAGAATAATCCATCGGCACTTATCTCTAGAACAGGCACCCTGCTCCATCCCTCCCCCAACAACCTACCTTTGAATCTGGGAGAAACCTGGCAAAAAGGATTGCCATAGTGAGGTGAATTTTCCTTCATAGAGAGTAATAAAAAGCTGATCTCTGCATGTTTTACAAACATGCCCTTATTATTTTGATTTTATGAATTATTCAAAAAATACAGAAGGTAAATCCTGCCCTAAGTTTCAAATGAAACAATTCAGAAAGTATTCCTAACCAAAAAAAAGTAAGAAATAAGCTGAGTAGCAGCAACTTGCCTGTCAATATGTTTTAATCACTATTGCATTCAAAAATGTAATCTTAATTGTATGAGTAATATAATACAGCAGGGCCAGACTGCTAGGGACAAAATGCAACGTGATGATGAAAATTTAAACAATTTGTCCTTCCTTTCTATGGCTCTGTAAATATTCTACATACTTACCACAGTCTATGCATTCAAGTTAAGCCTCACACTCTGAGGAAACACTTCTCTTCCAGTGCCCAGTCATCTGTTTTACAATGGAAAAAGGCAATCTTGAATAATGGATTACTCCAGCTGCATAGGTATTAATGAGCCATGTTTGCTTTATGTTCATACACACAGATTTCATAGTATGACATCAGTAAGAATTTGGCTTTATATCATTGAAATTGCAACCGTGTACAGGAATATAAAGTAAAACTCATGAACTAGGGATAAGGGAATCATAATGACGAATTTCAATACCTCCACGCATGTAAACTCACAGACCTTGCAAACTACAGATATACCTACAGAACACTCCTATCATATTTTTAATAACTCAAGAGATTGAACGGTACAAGGTTTTACAGCCCCGGTTTGTGGGAACTGTATAACTTAGTGGAAAAAAAAGAAGAAATACATAAAACGTATAAACTTATAAGTGATGGGCTTTATATTGTAAGAGCGAATACATTTTTTTTTGAGGGCTGTAATCTATATATCTCTCTAGTAGCTGCTGTTTTCAGTAACTACATTTGTGAATGACCCTCTCTGTCACTATTACTACAGGAAGAAATAGAATCGCAGTAGCACACAACTTCTGTGGTGTAACAATGAAAAAGGTGTCATAAAATCTGGATTTTAAGACTTGCACTTAGTAAGATTATGGAGACATATTTTGTGAAGAGGTTGAGTGGTACTTTTTCATTAATACATGGTGGAGAATATTTGTATTTTGGTGCATAGGAAAAGTAAACATACAAATCGACAAAAGTAATGAAAGATGAGCATTTCTGTCATGCTGGAAGTTGGATTGGATTTTATTTGCCCAGTGCAACAAAGCTTTCCAAACATCTTTGTAGAAAGCAGAATTGTGCTCTTATTTGCTTTCTGCTCAAAGCTTAACAGTACGGCTTGCGCTTCTTGAATATAAATGCTATTAAGAATAATTTATTAACTGTGTTGGCTGTATCACACTTTTTCTCAGGTAATTACCAAATTTTCAGGCTACAAAACTGTACAGACCTGCCATCATGCAATTGTATTGCACAAGGCAGGGTGATGTTACTATGTTCCATAAATGTATTTTTTTTAAGAATAAAGAGAATATTTAAAAATATTTTGCAACTACTCAGAAGTTTGTGGGGTTTTTTTCAAAAAACTACTGTTTTTTTCATCTGTCATTTTGATAAAAAGTACTTAAGCATACACAAGTAATTATGAAAATTCTTTAAAAAAATCATGAGCAAACAGCTGTCATGTACAGCATTTTCTGACAGTGACACTAGGGGCTACTTAGTACTCACAAGTGGAAAAACTGTAACAGCTGGAATGATTAAGTGATTACAAGAGAAAATGCATCATTAACACCGCATACAGCTCTTCCTCTGACTTCTCTTCAGTTATAGCCTTTTTATGTATTAAATTTTTTTTAAATTTTAAAAACTCTGTGTTGATGTATTTTCACAAGGCGCTTCAAATAGAAATAATTGTGATCACTACCTTTCCCTAAATTTTACAGTACCCTCTTTCATGAATTAGAACTACCTTAGTTATCTGACTTCAAAGAATTCTGTGCTCAGTCCTTCAGGGTGTTCTTAAAATTGGGCTAGTCAGTGTTTATGTTACTGTGTTTAGCTTCTGTCTGTCCTAATAATCTGTCCTTTTATCAACTCCTTAAATAACCATTCACACATTCTGGTTTTGATGTTGAAGTTACATTTTTCTAAAAGAATTCCAGTGTTTTGTTGGTGTTTTTTAAGCTGACACACTTTGATTGTTGAGCAGATATGACTGGAAGTTGTCACACAGTCCCGTGTGCTTGGTCATTATAAAAAAGAAAATTAATATTAACTGTCAAAACTTATATTTGTTAAAAGTGCTTAAGTGCTTGCTTTTTCTTTTTTTTTTCCAAAAAAAGTGTCAAGAGAAAAATACACAGGTCCCCCCTTTTTTTTTTTTCGGAGGAACCTGAAAATACCAAGTTATCTTATTAACAAAGAATTCTTAAGTAGCAAATCTTTTTATTTAATCCCCCCCCCCCCCCCCCATTTAGTAAGCTGCCTACAATAGCTACCTCTTTAAAAACATGCAGTTGACTGGACAATGACAAACCACGAAACTTAATGAAGGGATAATAATACTCTTTATAGTTCTATTTACGGCTCCTGTGGTTCAGTTTTCACAGGAATTACACTCACTTCTCCATCAAAACTCCTGAAAAGCAAAACTGGGTTCCTCATTGCACCCTAGTGAGTTCTGAATTCAATTCAACTGGTTGTTGAAGCTAAAAGCAGAATTTAGCAATGTTCTAATGCCAATGGGGAATGTCAGTATTTTTTCTCATATTCCCAGAGGTATGGTTTCTGTCTCTTCTTGTAGCATTGCAGCTGCAAGAGTCATCTCAATTAAGGTACAACTCTAACACCGCGGTGTAATCCTTCCCCTCATATTTTATCTCTCTTGAGTTGTGTTTTGTGTGGAATGCTTAGCACAGACAAACTCTACTCCTGATTGTGCTATCAGAATTATTAATAGGGAAACAAAATACCACTACATTAAGCAGCACTCCATGATAATAACTAATATGTTAATGTAAATAAATGCAGTAAAGCCTGCACCCTACTGTGATTAATCTCTTGGACATTGACTACTACTGGCAGAAGAATTACAAGGATTCTATAAAAATGTAAGACACCTGTTTTTTGTTTTTAAATAATTGTCTTCCCAACTTTCATAGCCTGTATTGTCAAAGTAATTCTTTCAGGCTGGACTAGCCTGTATATGTGCGCAGATGTAGAAATTTTAAATATTTCATGATGTAGTTAGATGACAGCTATTTAATATATTAAGATCTTACCTTTCTGACATTTTCCATTGCTTGAATTAGCTTTGCATGCTGTTGTATATTCTTTACCTTTTACAAAACAGATTATAAATGAAAGAAGGCTTTCTCCTCTTTCTGTCTCTCCCATTAAAAATCAGATTCAAAGTGGAACTACCTTCTTACCTTCAATTAAGAGGGTAGTCTCACCCTCAGAAATATTTTGAAGGTGAGATTAATTTGCAGATTGCAGCCTCTTGCTTTTCCTATATCAGACAAAGTCTTCTTTTAATCACTAGACAGCAGTGTTATTGAGTAACAAAAGAAAGGCACCCCTGAAAAAAACGCAGTCTTCTAGATTAGAATGGCTATTGAAATCTCAGAGAGGAGGACAGCAAATGATCTGCAGTGATCACCTACCCCACCCTGAAAACAAAAGTAGAAACAATTCATTCAACATTCCTGTCTGACTCCTCTCTACATCAGTGTTAAAGTCTTCCAGATGATGGCAATTCTTCAGTCATCCTAGACAAATTATTCCAGTGCTTCGTTATTCTAACTGCTCTAATCATTTACTTCACAACACTTTTCTTCCAGAATTTTAAATCTATTCTTGTCCAGTACACAGTCAACATGAGGAAATATTTCATCTGTCACTCACCTGAAAAGAAGTATTCTGTCTTATTTTTATCCTGATGAACAAATCCTCACAGTTTTCCTTGAAAGTTAAACTTTCTAGGCTTCTGAATATTCTCACTGCACTTCTCGGGATTTTCTTCATTAGAAGGATGTTCTTGAACAGTAGTAGGCATTGTACACTAGTATCTGAGTAGTATCTGTATCTGATATCACAGACCTCTCCTATAAAACCAGTTATATGCTCAGATTACTTTTCTAGCAGATTCTTCTGTTCTGGAAGTCTTAAATACAGTAACACTGATGGAAACGATGATGCCATGGTATAGAGGCAACTGGTATAGAGGCAATCTCCGGAAAGATAGTCATTCTCCCACAGGTACACTTATGCATTTCCTTTAGACAACTGGTCTGAAGGCATATCATGTTTGCTGAGCATCAGTTCATTTTACACATGACATATTTCGTGCATACATTTCAGTTTACCCTCTAAGCCGTGGTAGTTAGCTGATTGCCTACTTACTATTGTCGTACTGATATTTGCTTATATGGAAGTGACACAGTGGAAAATTAAGTGTAAAATAACTCCTCAGGAATAGGGTCCACAGCTTCTGAAGAACAGGAGATTGCACAGAAAAGTGGATATAGGTGTTTGTAGGAGCACGATGCAGCCAGCTGCTGGCAGAGAATAGAGGAAGCCTGTGAGGAGTTAACAGGCCTTTCACTCGCCTCTGAGGCTTTAATCTCCAACTCCTCATAAACCTTCTTTCTTCAGTAGGGAACCAAAAATTAAGAAGTCTCCACTGAGGTACACTACTGTCAAATTGCCAGTGAAATTCCTGATAAAGACCCTTCAGTTACACAAAACTGTACCAGAAAGCCCAGCAATCAAGACATTCCAGCTGAGCTTTGTCAAAATCCTTTTGCATAACGTGGTATTTGTGATTCTTGAGAGCCCCATATCTAGCTTTGAAAACAGGCTGCTTGGTCATCAATAAATTAGACTTTAAAGCCCCTTTTCATGTAGTCTTTGGATGTAACTTTTTAAGTGTTCTTGTCTAAGTAGAGGGAATATTTTTGCAAGGACAAGAAAAAGATGTAAATTAAGGCATCTTGGATGATCCTTTGGACATCACTGGGGCTGCATAATTTTTATGCATCTTTCATTCTATTTCAAGTTAAACGTTATAGCATTACTTTGTAAAAATGCTTAGTTTAATTTTGAATCTGTTGTTTTCTATTTGGTCAGCATTGTGTTCCTTTCTGGGATTTAACATAAAAGCACCTGAAAAAATAACGAAGCCTTTTCTTGAATCTCTAATTGTAACAATGCTGAGCAAAGTGGGACAGCGATAAAATTAGTGTTCTTTTACTTTACACAACAACAAGGAGGTTTGAAAAAACAAAACAGGAAACCTTAGTATTGCTAAGTGGAAAAGCCTACTTGTTGATAACATAAAGGTATGCATTAAAGACTGGGTATACTACAAGGCACAAGGCAAAAATCTGTTTTTACATCCCTCCAACTACTCACCATGAGATTTAGTATGAAACTGCAGAGAATAAAGTGGCGATTTTAAACAAAAAAATCAAGACATTATAAATGTAAAAGTTAAAAGACTCTGAGGGCAAATTTTGAAAGGCTAGTGCTATCCTACGTGGACAAATTGAAATGCTAGCAAACACAGGCAAATAGTGTCATTTTCATCTCTGCAGAGAGGCTGAATGAAAATGTTTTGTTTTGTTACAAACATGATTTCCTGTCAAAATTGGGTTTAGTGGAAAATTTTCATCTCATTTTACTTACAACTAGTGCTTGGTCTCACTCCTGCAGGTGCAGAAGTATTGACATTGCACTTCTAAACACTAAACAGCAGATGTGAAGAAAGAAGGAGTTTTCATGTTCAGAGGGGAAATCTGGAAAAGAGCAGCATTATGTTTTAGCTCTCATCTCAAAAGAATTGAAATAGTTCAACTCTCCAGACCATGACCATTTTCCTGTCCTTAAATTTCTTCAGTCCAGAAATACTGCTAATATTTCTGAACGTGGTGAGATCCCATTGTCCTAAGCTTCACCAGAGAATAACCTATGTCACGCTGTCTGAAAGGTAGCTTTCTCCTTTATTATCAAATATAACTTTACCTCTTATAGCAAATTAGTTTGTGGGTCTTTTAATAGAGAAAAGACATTCAGTTAAGGGAACTGTGACGCTACGAGCTTCTATTACCTAAGCTGGAATGCTTATTAAAACTTCCCTCTTTTTATTAATAGATTTTAAGTTTCAATATTTCATTTAGAATTGTCAGTGTTTATAGGAAAATAAAGAAGTAATTATGTGTTTGTATGAAAATAATAAAAGTACTAGGCATAAATAATAAAATGGAAGATGAAAGCAGTATATTTCAGTATTGTATTAAAAAAATTTTCACAGTGTGTTGTACATTATGTTACTGGCATAATATGTTATCTTCATTTCTCAGGTTTCTTTCTGCCTTAAAAATAAGTGTAAATTGCTGTCTAACCTCTTACCTACCTCAAAAATGTTGAGACATTTAGCATTAGTAATTTTTGTGGGGAGAATGTTTTCCATTTCTGATTATTTAGTGTTATAAAGTTATCCTGATTTTGGTTTCATATAGTTGTTAATAGCATTTACTCACAGGTACAGATAACAGTGGCAACACAGTATGGATAATATTGACTGCAATCTTTATCCATGCAATCTTTCTGATCTTTTAATTTTTAATATTTTCTGTATTAATGAAGTTGGAATAGGCCAATCAGATTTTCTTCCAATTTTGCTTGGCATACTTTTCGAACAGAATAATTGAATGTAAAATGAACAACATATTTTCTGCCTGAATTTTGTCTTAATACCATTCCACAATAAGTTTTAGATCTCAGGTTTGTATGTGTAATATTTTTACCAAATTCAGAGCACTCAACAGTGCAGATCTGAATGACAGCATCAAATCAATTCATAACAGAAACACGCAAACCTTGAGACTGAAGAGCAGTCAGACTCCCTAACTACAGTCTGATATATCACCCAGACCTCCTAAGAAGCAGCTACAAATTTACAAATTTTCTGATCCAATATTCTTCACAGGCCTTAGAAGATCACAGCTCATGATGCCCACCATAATCATCATAATTCTAACAAAAAATGTCTTAGAGGTAATTTTTTTTTTTATATAGTTCTCTCATTGGTGATTATTATAAAACTGATTAGTTTAGCGATTCCAATCCTAAACTTATTAATAAATTTTTATCTCTTTTTTTCTTTTTTTTTTTTCTTGTTCCTCTACTGCTCTTTGGCTCTTCTCCATTTGAACTCTCTATTATCCTTTCAATATTGTTATACTCTGAATAGCTCCATGTCTGCCTCAGTTTCAAAACACCTTTCTAGAAATGAGTAGCCAGAGTTTTATTAAATAGTCCAGACAGGATTTCATTAGGCTTTTGTATAGTCACTAATTCTACCTGTTTCAGTTGGAAATATTCATACTGATGCATTGCTTTTTTCACAGCTGAATCAAATTGTTATTTTGTAATTTTCCAATGATCAATTCATCCATTTGGGGTCTTTTCCGAGCGTATAGCCAAAACTGTTAGGTTTACTCCCCAAACCCATGATCTTGATTTATTTTTTTTTTACATGGCTTCCTCTATTACTCTTATGATAGGTTACTTTTGTAACCTCTCTCCAGAATTTTTCTAATTTCGGTAATACTTGTTGCCATCTCCTTACTTAGCTTACAATTCACTGTTATTCATCCATTTCCTCTGTTAAAATAACAACTTCTTGTGTAGAACCATATCAAGGACTATCCCCGTTTTGTTTTCTTAGAAAGTAGATTATCCTGTTAAGTTTTTCTGACATAAACTTTGCCTTTAGTGATGAATTTTATCCCATTTTCAATTCACTTCCACCACCTCTATTTTGTGCTTTCCTCTAAGATCTCTTAATTGAGGTGAAACAATTGTCTACTGTTGAACAGATCTGTTCCACCTAGTCTTTTTTAAATGCAGGTACTATATTTGTTATTAATCATTCCTATGGCTTGATGTTTGACTTGATGGATGTATGCACATTCTCAAGAGACCTGCAATTTCATGTGCCAGTTCCTTCTGTCACAGAGATGATATAATCATCCCAATTTGAGTGCATTAAGGCAAAGACAGGTACATCCTCAGGGTGAATGAATGTCCTTGAGCACTTTCCCACCACATCCCTGTCCTTCACATTCTTCCCTTGTTAGGTTATGTGATAAAGACAGACTTATTGCACTTAACCCTGATTAGGCAAAAGTGCACAAGCTGTGGGACACGGTTGTATAGGGGCTGAAACTGCGTCTGAAGATGAAGCTCCCTGAATGTTTCATCCACTTCAAACATGGAAATTTCCGTGCTCATGCTTTCATTTCCATTCTGCACTTTGCCTTTGCTCACACAGAAAGTTTCAGAGTCCTTAACAGAGACTCGCGTAAAACATTTATCTCGCTTTGGACACAAAACTAGGTTCTTGTTATTTCCGTTTCTATTAGAATAACCCCTATTTCTCTTACCTTGTCTGTTTGGTTGGGGTTTTTTTCAATGTTATTTTTGTAGTTAATGCCTTCTTGACAACTTTTAATATGTTTTGCAAATTTTAATTCATTATAACTAGCAATTCCTATTTCACCTATATCTTTGACTTTAAAGATTTACGTGTTTGTTTTCTTCATTCCTTAAGGCCTATATTCAGCTTATTTGGCAACAGACTTTCACAAAACTGTCATACAACTGCTCAGTTTTTGCTGTATAAAAGATTCCAGCCTGCACAAAAACTTTCCTATATGTAAAGTCCACAAAATGATAGGTGATTCTGTGAAACAATTCATACATTACTAACACTTCAAGCGTTTAGTTGCGAAGTTTTCTATATATTAAGAATGTTGGGAGCTAGACTTGTTTTATGCATCTGGAAATGCAGAATTTCTGTATCTAACATTCAATTCTTACATGTGTCTCACAATCTTGTAAGGATCTTGTCTTAGAGTTATCAAGAATTTTATCTGTGAGAGCAATGACAAATATTTGAAATGGCTACCAAGTAACTACCAAATAGTAGCTGTGGTTCTTCAGGGAACTGCCATCACTTCCAAATTCCCAACAAGTTTTGAAATCATCAATTAATAATACAAATTTCTATTACGAGGTATGTGTAAGAGGTCCTGGATATACGACTTCTTGTCTCTTGTATGCACAACCTTAACCTCCTGCAAATGAGAAGTGCACACATATAGATGAATACACAGGGAGAGTAACACGTTCAAGAAATACTTTTCTTTCATAAGCAACTGTTCTTTAAGGATTTTCAAAGCATCACTCTGAAATTTTTGAAAATCGTATTTAGAAATGGATTAAGATTCTTTTCTTTTAGGTAGTCATTTATTTATCTGAAAGTTATATTGGGTTGATACCGACCAGCAGGTAAACACCCAACCTGCCTCTCACTCCCTGCCCTCTCCCACAGGATGTGGAGAAAACAGGAGGAAGAGAAGATTTGTGAGTTGAGATAAAGGAAGTTTAATAGGGAAAGCAAAAACTGCATGCATAAGCAAAGCAGAAAGAAGAATTCATTCACTACTTCCCACCACCAGGCCAAGAAGAATTCATTCACTACTTCCCACCACCAGGCCACCACCACTACTTCCAGCCACTCCCTGGGAAGCAGTTGCTTTGGAAGACAAATATTGTCTATGGACGTCCTTCTTTCCTCCCTCTTTCCCTGAGCTTTTATTGCTGAGCAGGACATCATATGTTATGGAATATCCTTTTGGTCAATTTGGGTAATCTGTCCCAGCTACAGCCCCTCTCAGCCTCTGGCTCACCCACAGCCTATTCGGTCTGAGGGCAGAGTGGGGAGAAGGCCTTGATGCTGTGCAAGAACTGTTCAGTAACAGCCAAAACACTGGTGTGTTATCAATGCTGTTTTAAACACAAATGCAAAGCACAGCGCCATATGGGCTGCTATGAAGGAAGTTAACTCCATCCCAGGCAGACCCAGTACAAGAGTGGAGAATATTAATGTTTATTAAGATGTCAACTCCTTTCAAGCAAGAAAGGTTCAGACCAAGGTATCCCATCAAATGAGAAGAAAATAGCTACATATAACTGAACATATACCTTTATCCCACTACAATATCCCTTAAGCTTGTTTATAAATTATACAAAAACGAGCAATGCTAGACTGGATTTTGAACTGCATCTAAAGACAGTGGCTAATTCCCATGAATGTAAAGAGTTATGGAATCCTGTCCCGGTTTCAGGTAAAACAGAACCAATTTTCTGTTTTGTAATTTTACTTTGCAGCTAAGCCTCTTCTAACTAACTGAACTCTCTGAAATTAACAGCATATTGTTCAGACACTGTTTGTTCCCAGAGAGATAAGACCTGACTGTTTCTAATTTATGGCAAGGACTGGTATGCAAAGAGGGTCTTGCTTATACTTATTGCTATAACAACCGAGGTCAGCTAATTTGCTATTTGGCCCATTGGATGTTTGGAAGCAGAAGAGCGTAGAAGGGTCATACCTGTGGGGAGGAGCGGACAGAACAGGTGACTCAAAACTGACCAACAGGGCATTCCATCCCATCTGCCCCACGCAAAGTGTAAAAGCTGAGGGATCAAAGGGTCAGCCCTCTTTCTTCAATGGCCAGTGTCTGAGGAGGACTCTGTCTGTTCGTCTGCCTTTGATGCCAATCTGTGCATAGAATCATAGAATCATTCAGGTTGGAAAAGACCCTTGGGATCACCAAGTCCAACCATCAACCCCACTCTACAAAGTTCTCCCCTACACCGTATCCCCCAACACCACATCTAAACAACTCAAACACATTCAGGGATGGTGACTCCACCACCTCCCTGTGCAGCCTATTCCAGTGTCTGACCACTCTTTCTGTGAAAAATCCAGTCTAAACCTACCCTGTTGCGGCTTGAAGCCATTCCCTCTTGTTCTACCTGAATTCAGATCTGGAATCAAGTTCCCATCAATTTCTGAGCTCAGTCTGGGACTTTCCCAGTGCCTGCCAGTGACATGATCATCATCCTGGGAGCTTGATACTGGTTTTGTATATATTTAATTATTTTATTTTTATTTTATTATTAATATTTCATTAAAGTAGCTTAGTTTTTTTCTAAACTCATAACTCTCTCTCTCTCTCTTCCCCCTCCCCCTTCCAGGAGAGGTAGGGGAGAGCACCTGTTGTTCATTTCACTGGCCAGTCTGGCCCAAACCACAACAGATTTATTGGCATCCAACAGATTTATTAAGGGGCACAGGCGGGGCTCAACCAGGGCTCTGATAGATTGCCTGAATAGTTTGATTTCCAGCTTGCTCAGAAATTAAAACAGACAGACATCACGTCGTTCTTAAGTGAAATGCTATATCATGCCTTTAGAGAGCTTTGTTTAAAGGTAGTTGATGCAATGCTGCTTAGCCTGACAAATGCGTTGTATGGTTTATTTGCTCTTTGTGTTTATACGTGGTGGTTTAGCTCCCTTTATAAAAAATATAGCATGTGTGATTCTGTAACAAAAACACAATACAATAGCATGTACCACAGAGAGTTTTTTTTTTATATATATACACACATACATATATATATACACATACATATGTGTACATATATATATACACACATATGTGTGTATATATATATATATAAAACCGTACCTAGTTATTCTTTCAAAAATCTCTTATCTGTGGCATCTGTACAATAGTGCAACTGCTTATGGTTTTCCACTGTGAAGCTGTGAAGTTGCAAATCAGTGAATTTGCATGTATCGCTTCATTGACTAGACAAATGATGTTTGCATATTAAATTTAGCTGGATTACCTGAAAGATTGCATGGTTTATCTCATGATGTTGCAACAGTCTCAGTAAGTTTATAGGAAAATTCGTAGAAAGCTGGGTTACACAATTTGAGGAAAACTATAACTTCAATTTCATTGTTTCTTTTCAGTCCCATGGCCTCTTCAGATGTGATTTTATTGATTCATCTGTGTGTCTTCATTGTGTTGCAGTTTCATTTAGGAAAACTCTTTTTGTACCAGTCTGATCTGTACCAAAAAATGGTACTGTACGACAAACATGGCTGCAGAGTAAACTTAAAACCCAACAAAACCTCAAGATTTGTTCCACATTGTTAAGTAAGGATAACCAGTCTTCTTTTAATCAAAATACAAAAAGTTCTAAGGCATCATAAAATTGTGTGCTTGCTCACAATGTGAACTGTTCTAAGAAACCATTTTAAAAATTGTTATTAAAGAAAAGATAGAATATTATAAAAATAAGTCCACAAATACCCCTCTCTCTGTCTCCCTTTCCCCTTCCTTATCACACAAGTGGATTTATCAGAGCAACAGCAAAAGATCTACGTGATGTTTTATCATTTTCTACAGGGCTTTGATGAACATTAATGTATAAAAGCCTTTCCCAGCTGGATACGAGATTTAGCTTCCCCATGAGTGATTAATAGCAATTACATCCAATGTGTAAAAAATTCCAAGAGACACTAACAAAACAGGTCCATTTTTTTCCTCCAAGTTTTTCTTTTTTCCCTCAAGCATTCTATTTTTTGCTGCTCACTAAAGAGACAAAATGATATGACAATGATATGACATGAGAAAGTTGTGTAAATATTTATTCATATGGTGTGAAAATGCCCATTATAAGCATAATTTAAACAAATTTTTAAACATTAATTATATATTTGATAAAAAACCTGACATTAATCTCACAGAGTGGCACAGTGATTTCTTGCTGAAGCTGTCTATAAAAAGTTGAAAGAATATTAATAACTTAAAAGCATGATACCTGATTTCTGTCATCATTATTCCTTTTTTCAGTGTTGCAGTTGAACTAACTTGGAGCAAATTTGTGGAAATATGGACTGAACAGTGGACTACAAGGTTAGTGAAAAAGAGATTGGACCATCAGGTCCAAACAGTAGTGACCAAGACCTCAAAATGTGAATAGCTGTCACCTTGGGTACAGTCCTATTGCCACTGGGGCAGATATTGTTTAAAGACTCTGACAACAACCTGGAAGAAAGGACAAAGCAAGATCACCAGACAGACATGAGCCTTCACTGTCCTGGCAGCTGCAAAGCCTTGGAAAGCTGAACTAAGGCTATGAAGGCTTCAGGTGGCCTTTTACTATTTTCATGCTTAGCATGATTTTCCCCACAGCTACACACCTTTTGACTTGAAAGACGGAGTCCAATTCTTTAAGTACCCAAGCCAAGTCAACCTGCATCAAAAAGCAGTAAAAGTCAGGTATCTGAAAGAGATAATACTAAAAAGAAGTACCTAAATTTTGGAATATCTAAATTTGGAATGGGGACAAGATAATCTAAAATAAAATGACTAACACATGGTATTGCATAGTGCATGTTCATAGAGTTTTTCAGTGTCTCAGCTTTCCTAACCCACAAGTTTTGGAAGTATTCATTGGGATACCCAACAGTTCAGATAATACAAGGTTTCACCGACAATGACTGTTTTCTTTAACAGCAAAGCTATATTCCTGCATTTAGCTGTTTCTGCAAACTGATTGTATAATTTTTCTGTTTGAAATAATATATTTCTAGTCCATTTTTCTAACGAAATAAGCATTTGCATTATGCCTTTTTCTGTTAGTTTCTGTTTGCTGCCTTTATGTCCTTTCATTGCTTAATGCAGTCCAGGGATTTCAATCCAGCATGGGGGTACTGGAACCGGTCTCCCTATACAGTACAGGACAGCGATGTCAGAAATATTGATCCCAAGAAAAGATGGTTTTAAATAGGATGCTACATCTGTCTTAGCTTTCCCAAGCAAATGCTGTGATAACACTCATTCCATTTTCACAACAAGCTCATTCGTAAGAGGGCTCAAATGTATCTGCATTTTACTTTCCAAGGATGCCCTTACGCTTTAGAGATTGAAAAAAAAAAAGGCTATTGCAGTTAAATCCCATCTAAATCTAGCCATAAGTTTTATGACCAAATTATAAAACTGTGGAAACGAATAATATATTAATGCAGTAGTTGTATATCTCATGCAAAAAGGAGTATGTGACAATTAGATACGTTAAATATCCTTTCTGAAAATATTTTATCAGAAACCGAAAGTTCCCTATCTCAAGCTTTTATAAGGACTAAAAGAGACTTCCAAAACTAATATTTTCAGTCCCCTGATCTCATGGGCAGCATTTTCATAGCCCTCCTCTAATAAATTTTAATAGACTCCTGATCTTTTCTGAAGAATATAATTTTATATCTTTTGCTTATTTGTGACCGGTTTATACTTATTGGTTCTTGTGGCAATATTGTCTTTCTACGCTTCTGCTCCTCCAGCATCTATGGACTCCATGAAGTGAGAGTGCTGAGAGTGCACAATAATCTTCCTGCCCTTCTCACAAACTTCGTTCACTTTTACAATTCAAGCTAAAATTTCGGTTATGGTAGTTATAGTAAACTCCTGTATTGCATGAAAGATGACAGAATGGCCAGCTAAGAGGAAGAAAGATGTGCTGAGCTTTGGCAGTGAGATAAGCAACATCCCTCTCTCCCACTGTGGTTGCTCTCACACTTCGTGACCTTACCTCTCACCTCCCACCGACTCTTACGTGTCTGCTCTTTTTGCCATTTATAATATTTTCTTGTCTACAAGGGCATTTATTAAGTTTAAGAATATGAGTTGGCACCCGAAAACACTCTGCAATAGAACAAATGCAACTCAGACTTACACCAGCAATCAAGAGCTGCAGGTCACGTCTTGTCTGTTTATAATATGAGGCAAGTTTTAGAGATCAACCACACATAGGTAAGAAATGTAGATGACACTGGTTCAAGGTTGTACCTCAGCCTTGTTTTCATTGGCACAGGCATGGTAACACTGGTGTTTATGTACCAGCTCCTTTTGCAAACACCTGCAGGCAACAGAGCAGAAGGTAGGAAGTGCTTTAATTCTAGCTCATCTGTAGAGAAAAGCTGTTCACTTAATTTGTATCTCTGTGAAGTGAAGTTTAAATTTAGCAGTAGCTCGGGTCAATCATGGGTAATTATGTTTTACATTTGCCCCCACATGCATGTGTCTGAACTGTCATTTTCAAAGTTTGCTTGTTTTCAGGTGATAGAGTAGGTGTTTAAAAACACAAGTTTTCAGAAAATTTTAAACCAGTCAGCCCAGTTTAATTCACACATAGTGGTAAGTCCAGCATCTACATTTGATAATTGACAAACGGATTCTTGATTTTTCTCTATACTGAAAGGCCAAAATTTCCTTAAATAAATATTTTACTTGAAGCCAACGTGACGAGTCATTAAAACAAAACTGGTTTATTGATTTTTTCATTTAAAAATTATGAAAATAATGGTAAGAAATTATAGACTCAACAGGAAATATTTGTAGAGTTTTAACCTTCACTTATTATCATATATCTCAGTGATGTTCTTTAAAAATACTGCTTCATTTTCAGAATGTCCTCTATTGGAAAATTTAATTGCCCTTTATGAGTTCTCACCAGTTTATTTTACATAGCTTTTCCTGATTGCAGCAGGTATACTCTGCTGAAGACAAACTTCTTTTAATGATTAAACAAAATACTTACAATGTTCTTGACAAAAATAAACATATAAATATACACCTGAATAGAATTTGCTCATGCGCCCACAAGGATTTGTCTAATTTCTGAAGATTTGGTGACAGGAAGAGGAAGGAAGTGGAAAGAGAAATTTCTAACCAGGTGAAGAATGTAACCCCCTCTTGTGACAATAGTGGAATTTAAGCTACATACAGTGAAAAAAACCACAAACTCTAAAATGAGATTAAATCTATTTTTTTTCCATTGGTAGTAAGGAAAATCACTGTAATTAATTGTGGGAAAAAATAATGTATTATTAAATTTTTAACATTTCAAAGATTATTTTTTTTCCCATACAAATTTATATGGCAAAATACTGGAAGTCCATCTACATGCATAATTATCTCTGTATTGTGTTGTCCTTCCTCATCTTTCTTATTAATGTGTATCTTACACTGTCTTCCTCTAAAAATTGTCTTGTAAGGTGAGGTCCCTGTTACATGATTTGAACCTTTATAGAACAATAGAATAAAACAAAACTTTTATACCAGTTAGAATAAACAGTTTGTCTGTTGGTACTCAGAATATATTCTCCTTTTCCCTTCATTTCCCCCAAACCAGTACCAGATATCAAACCCATGCAACACAATCAGAGGTACCACTTTCACTCTTTTGACAGTGCATTTGTAAGATAAAATCCTTTTAATATTTATGTTTTGAGGCTTTATTTTTAAATGGCCTGAAGAAGTGAGTCCTTGCATGAAAAGAGAAGTCATATTCAATAAACAAATAACATATTTCAAAAGGAAAAGACAAATAACCGAGTTACCAAAAAAAGAGAGCAAGGGTGAGGGCAATTTAGATACATCTGCAATTGACAAACAGATTTCTTTGCTATCAATTTGTAATTGTGAATGAAGATATTCAGCTCCAAGATGATAAAGGAATTCCAGTGAAGTGATATCAACAGGAAAATTACAATCCTGACTTATACAGAGTTACAGTTCTTTCCAGTGCATGTATACATAATTTTCTTACTGAGAAAGCTTTAAAACATACTTGGATTAAATAGCTAAAATAACTGAGCATTCCATCTATAGAAAAAATCTGAGCCTTGCACTTATAGAAAAAATTGTGTGTACTGAGTCTCATAAACTCCCATGAATGGGAGAGTTTTTGTAATTATAATCTTCTGCGAGCACAGAGTCTCAAATCTAAAAATATCAAGTTTAATATTGTATTGGGCTTAGTAATTTCATTTGATCACAAAAAAGAATTTTTTAAACAATTAATTTATAAGTATTCATTACCAGTTTCTCAATATATATGGAAAGCTTTGTTTGTTTTTCAGTATTATATTATTCCTATAGATTAATTCAATAAGATGTTATCCACATATCAATATCTGTACACCTGAATAGTTGTTTCATTAGGGTACAAGTCAAGTAAAAATGTTAAAACCTGTTGGAACTAAAAAAAATCCTTCAACTATCTTCTCCTGTATAAATAAATTCAAGTGAGAACACCTTTAACTTTTTTTCTTCCTATACAGCAACATTCTTGTCGGTCTCGAATACCAGCAAAGGTTCATAAACAGCAAATGAACATTAGAATAGAATTTTTAAAATAAATAAATAAATAAAAAAGGAATAGTGAATTTTCATTGACTTTGTCATTTTTAGGCTAACAATACAGAAATTAATGTTTCATGTCTAACTTTGGATGGCATACGGAAGTGTTGATCCAAATTTTATTTTTCTGTTTCCTACAGACTTGTAATGTAATTCCCCGTATATTACTGTCTTATTCACCAAACTGTTTATTTTACGTTGCTTCTTAGTTTCAGTTTTAGGTACACGAGCTCAAATAGCACTGTCACTCTCAGGTTAGGAGTAACAACATTTATGTACCACAGATTCCTCTCCTTTTGTTCATATTCTAATGTTTCTTTTCTGCCACTGTTGTTAAAAACAAATAAGAGAAACTGATTAAGTGACTAAATTTATAAGGAAAATGGTGCATTTATCTGTAGATAAAATTATATTGACTGCAAAATGGGGATAAAGTAAGAGCAATTAAATTTATATTTAAACCCCTTTTAGTAATAGTATTCTTAAACACTATTTGGAAGAATAGAAAATATATTGAAATATTTGTTACTTCTTCAGTCTAAGCATCCCTTTAAACATGCCTTATTTATCATAATTGTAGTCTACCAAAGTTTTGGGGCAGAAAAACAATTTACACATATCTGTATGGAACTTCACAATAGTCTTCCATAGAGCTAGGAAAACAAGCCCCTTTTTTTTTACTCTCCAGGTAAAGAAATAAGAGGCTAAAGTTTGTGTTCCAAAAAATTGAAATAGATAAGAAACAAAATCCCTTCAAAATGAGAGAAAGTATGGAGGATCTCTGTCGCTAAAATAAGAAACAAAACAAACAGCTGCACAAGATTCACAGATAACTTACATAAAAGAGACCCAAACCAAAAAAAATAGATTTTTTTCTTGTTCAACACAATGGGAGAAAACCAAAAATTCCCTTTCTCCATTTCATAAAACAGTAATAGTGTGTGGGGGAGAAAAAACAAACAAACAAACAAAAAAACAAAAACCAAAAAAACCCCAAAACCCACCAAAAAAACCAAACAAAAAAACCCATAACACAAATAAAACCAACAACAAAACCCAAACTGACAGTGAAGAACAGTTATCAACAATGTGCCACTCCCTGTGAACGTGAAGCTTCAGGAAAAAAAAAAAAAAAGTTAAAACCCAAGACATTGTATCAGCTTATCCTGGCTGTAATATCAACATAGTTGAAGACAGGAATATGATGGATACATGTACCAAATAGAACAGAAGCAAGAATTAAACCTCAGTACTGCCTGAGGGTCAAGGGAAAAATGTTTTTTTGTTCTCATTGAATCGAAATGGGGAATAATAAAAACACTTCTAGTGCCTCCTCCGCTCTACCACCCACTCCCCACCATCCAGTGCTCCAAGCTGGCAAGTTACTACTTCTCTAAAGGCATAACATATCCCAGCACATCCTAACAACACATCTCAACAACCAGAGGTATAAATATGACATATTTCAAAGGAGCTATGCAAATATTACAGGCACAAAGTTCTCTCCTCGTAGACAGCAGACGCAAATATAACAGCATTTGTGGACTATGGTAATAGGCATCTCCCTGAATACATACTTAGTGTCAGAAGGCATTGTTTGAACTAGCCCTATGTGTTTGGTTATATGAAATGACATATGTCTGAACCCAGAAGGCTGTACAGCAAACAATGCCCTGTCATATGATATGACATATGTATGCACGCAGGCTATGGAGCCGCCACATTAATAAGGGCTTTTCTGACTTAACAGATGAGCTCTCTATTTATATGATACCTTTAAAAGAACATTTTCTGCTTCTTTAAGCTTACTCGTAATAGGGAAGCAGCAAAAAACTGAAAGAGTAGAAAATAAGCTTTTTCTTACTGTTGCCTTTTTCTTCCATTCTGTACTTTTTTAAAGTCTATCAGCATAAGAAAATGTATGTGATACTTAACATGTCTGAATTTAATTCAACAACTCTGTAATTATGGTTTCCTAAGAGATGCCATTTATATGATACTCTGCCATTTTCTGAAGTGATGCAGTTAAAAAGTTAAGTATCTTGCAGAAACTTCTGATAACACAGGAGCTGTGTGAGCTAATCTGATGCAATTCTATCACTCCCATGGAAAAACATAGCAGAATAACTAAAATGCTATTAAAGCATTGCAGAGAATATTTATTCAGCGAGCAATGACTCAAAGAAAAGCAAAGGTCCTGGGTATGTATACATTCTTCCATCTCTCTTTGAAATAAACAGTAAACCAAACAAGTATATTTCTTAACAATGAACAATATAATATAAAAATTAACATAATCATGGGAAACAACTTGTAGCTGTTATGGGGAACTGCAAACCTTAATGAGCGTGTACAGCTTCCAGCTGCAAAGTACTTAACACACCCATAAACCAATGTTCCTACACAATTATTCAGTTTTCACCTTACTAATGAGTTATTCTGAAAAGAGCAGAAAAGCATCCGTTGGTACGCCTACTCCATAGTATCATTTTACTACTTAATTTATCAAGGATTCACAGTATCTGCTGCGGCTGGACAGGAAATGTTCTCTCCCACTCACTGGCCATCCTTGCAGCCCTTGCAGTCTATGGGATCATCTTCAAGGACAGTTCTGTTAGTCAAGGAAGTCTTCGTGGTGTACTGGCCAGGCACATGTTTTGGACACACAAATGTGTGTGATGCACCCACGAGTGCTGAGAGAGCTGGCAGATGTTATTGCTTGGCCACTCTCCATCATCTTTGAAAGGTCATGGAGGACAGGAGAGGTGCCTGAGGACTGGAGGAAGGCCAATATCGCTCCAGTCTTCAAAAAGGGCAGGAAGGAGGACCCAGGGAACTACAGACCGGTTAGTCTCTCCTCCGTCCCTGGGAAGGTAATGGAGCGACTTGTTCTGGATGTCATATCCAAGCACATTCAAGAGCAGGAAGTTGTTGGAAGTGGTCAACATGGATTTACCAAGGGTAAATCATGCTTCACAAATCTCATAGCCTTCTATGATTTTATAACTGGTTGGCTAGATGAGGGCAGAGCATCAGATGTCAACTACCTTGACTTCAGCAAAGCTTTTGACCCTGTCTCTCATAACATCCTCCTTAGGAAACTGAGGAAGTGTGGACTAGGCGAGGGGACAGTGA
This sequence comes from Larus michahellis, assembly GCF_964199755.1. Taxonomy (NCBI): domain Eukaryota; kingdom Metazoa; phylum Chordata; class Aves; order Charadriiformes; family Laridae; genus Larus; species Larus michahellis. The sequence goes on from NC_133897.1 coordinate 84,219,801, forward strand.
GGTGGATTGAGAGCTGGCTGTGTGACAGGTCTCAGAGGGTTGTGATTAATGGAGCAGGGTCGAGTTGGAGGCCTGTGACCAGTGGTGTCCCTCAGGGGTCAATACCTGGACCAGTATTGTTTAACGTATTCATCAACAACCTGGACGAGGGGACAGAGTGTATGCTCAGCAGGTTCGCTGATGATACCAAACTGGGTGGGGTGGCTGACACCCCAGAGGGCCGTGCTGCCATCCAGCGTGACCTGGACAGGCTGGAGAGCTGGGCAGAGAAGAACCTAATGAGGTTCAACAAGGACTAGTGTAGGGTCCTGCGCCTGGGGAGGAAGAATGTCAGGCACCAGTATAGGTTAGGGGTGGACCTGCTGGGAAGCAGCTCTGAAGAAAAGGATCTGGGGGTCTTGGTAGACAGTAAATTATCCATGAGCCAGCAACATGCCCTTGTCGCCAAGGCGGCCAATGGAATTCTGGGCTGCATAGGGAAGAGTGTGGCCAGCAGGCCAAGGGAGGTCATTCTCCCCCTCTACTCTGCACTGGTGAGGCCACAACTGGAATACTGTGTCCAGCTCTGGGCTCCCCAGTTCAAGAGAGACAGGGAACTACTGGAGAGAGTCCAGCGTAGGGCAACCAAGATGATTATGGGACTGGAGCACCTCCCTTATGAGGAAAGGCTGAGAGAGCTGGGACTCTTTAGCCTGGAGAAGAGAAGGCTGAGGGGAGACCTTATTAATGTTTACAAGTATCTAAAGGGTGGGTTTAAGGAGGATGGAGCCAGACTCTTTTCAGTGGTTCCCGGTAACAGGACGAGGGGCAACGGGCACAGGCTGGAACACAGGAAGTTCCCACCAAATATGAGAAAAAACTTCTTTACGGTGAGGGTGACAGAGCACTGGAACAGGCTGCCCAGGGGGGTTGTAGAGTCCCCTTCTCTGGAGACTTTCAAGACCCGCCTGGATGCAGTCCGGAGTAATGTGCTCTAGGCAATCCTGCTTTGGCAGGGGAGTTGGACTAGATGATCTCTAGAGGTCCCTTCCAACTCTGAAAAATTCCATGAAATTCCGTGAAGTGGATGTTGTGCCTCTGATGTCATAGAGACATCAAGGCGGTGTCAAAGTTTGTTATTGTTAAATGTCTTACTAAATAGTTTTTAAAAGAATCACAAAATAGATTTCTCATGACAGTCTTATAAATGTCAAATAAAATGCATCTCTGGGGTGTGGATGAAGTAGTATAAGAAGAATACATGGGAGAAGAAGAAAAGGAGAATGCAGCAGACAATGGGAAAAGAAGAAATAAAATGAGTGTAAAGCTAATGCTGCTTGGGCTTAGATTTCTTTTTTTTTTATCTATAATTTTTGCTATGTATTTTTTCATGCTCACACTTAGAAAGTACAAGTGGTCAATTTTTCTAAAACCAGGTTTCAACAGCTATGGTAAACTAACTTCAGCAAGGCATTAGAATTTGAACGTGCTAAAATTAAGATATTCATTGTCCTATGTATCCTATGAGTAGCCAAGACTTTTTCCAGAACAACTTTATTGATTCAAAACACATTATTCAACACTGTAAATTGTTCCAGTTGGTTAATTATTGTCACTTTATTATATCAATTATTGTCACATACAGAAGTGTGTGCTGTAACTCCATTTTAACATATGCAGCTCAGAGGAGTCCAGTTATCACACCTTCTTGCATCTTTGCACAATAAGGGACACAGACAACTGGGACTGTTCAGGAGAAGAGAGGGCTCATGAGAATCTTATTGATGTCTATAAGTACCTGATGGGAAGGGATGAAAACAAGAGAGCCAGAGTCTTTTCAGTGGTGTCCAGTGACAGGACAAGGCAATGGGCACAAATTGAACATGAAATTCCACCTGAACACTAAAACCCACTTTTTTACTGTGAGAGCATGAGAGTGGTCTGGGCACAGGTTGTCCAGAGGGTTTGGGGAGACTCCATCCTTAGATACATCCAAAACCCAACTGAACACGGTCCTTGACGATCTGCTGTAGCTGACCCTGCTCAAGTAGGAAAATGATGGACTAGATGATCTCAAGAGGTCCCTTTCAACCTAAACAATTCTGTGATTCTATGAAACAGTTTAGTGGAAGTCAGTAATAAAAACAACCATGACTACTCTGTTTAGATACCCGATAGCAGGAATTTCCTAGTCTCTGCTATTCTAGTTACATTGTTGTAGAAAAGGAGGAAAAAGAGGAAACAGAGAGAAAAGATAAAAAAGGAGAAAAAAAATAAACTGAGGGGTGGGGGGCTGGGGTGGAACTAGGGAAAAAATATAGGCGTGGAGAGAAGGAGACAATAAGAAGCCATGAAGAAACTCCAAGCAAGGAGGCATTGAATTGTACTGTCTGATGCTTAAACAAGAGGGTAATAAGAAAGTAATAAGAAAAAGCAGAGTGGAAACTGAGCGTTTGGGAAAACAGACCACAAACTTTTTGACACTTACTCCTCAGGTCCCAGAACAGACTGTTAGAAACCCTTATGCTTGTAGCCCCTGCAGAGAGATAAACTTCATTCGTATTACTAACAGTGATTTGTTCTCTACATGAAGAAACCCAGATGGCACCACCCTCTGTCTTCAGAACTAAGGGCAGGATACAAAGCTGACAGCCATCCTCAGAAAAGAAAAGGCCACCTTCCCTCTCTATGCCGATTCACATAGCCAAGAAAAGCAATTAGGGAGAGAAAATAAGAGGGATACTGGAAGCAGATATCATCACTGACATTATCTACATTCTCTTTCAGTATTTGTCAGTACCTCTAATTCACATAGTTTAAGAGCAAAAATTTAAAAAGCATATTAAAGAATAATAATTTCTGTGATGTATCACTGACTGTCTTTAGACTAAATATGAGAGTAAAAATATACAACTACCAACACAGAATAAAGGTGATCAGAAGCTGTGGGTCTTCATTAAAGGTGAGAGTCTGCCTGGTTTCTTCTTGGTATGCTGTGGAAGGAATTCTGCTTTTTTGCCAGCACATTTTAAAATTCTACTTAAATGGTAGGACTCAGCTTTCATAGATCCTGAAGCTCATTTGTTTGGTTAATGAGACATGAAGATAATCCTTTATCCCTTATTTTTTCCCCTTCCCCTCCTTATTTTATTGGTGATTTTATCACTAAATTTGAAATCAAAAAGATTTATTATGTATGCTGTTTAATACTAAGCTCTTACTAAAACCTTATTGCTGTTTTCATGCAGATGAATAGCTATATTTGTTGTCAATAGATATGTTAAGCTAACCATGAGTTTCAAGGAGCCATACTACTAGTAACTTGCTACCAAAGGTCTATCTTACACAATGGGAAGGAAAATAATATAAATACTTGAGTTAGTAAATAAATTTTATCTTCATATTTTTTGAGTCAAGAATAGTTAATTTATGCATAAGCTAAATTTTGAATAGTAGCATGTATTCAAGGTTAGCTACAGATACCTGTATGTCATAATCGAATAAGCCACAAGGCATATCTTGACTGCAGATTTGCTGAATATTTTATTTGTAATCTCCTGATAACTACAAGTTAAACGAAAATATAAAATGTTACATAAAAATCAATTTACATTAATATATTCACAGTAGCATTCTTTTCTCTGTTTTTGTCAGGTTGGACTTTGTTCTTTGTCATTAAAGAGAGAAGAACATGCTATTAAGTTGAAAGCTGAGGTACATTTGATGAAGGGCAAAGCTCCGGTGTACTGTGAACAACACCTCAGTAAACAAAACTCTTGATGAAAGAATTCTGGAAGTCACAGGCTAGAATATGAAAAAATTGGTCCATCTACAGAGTGAGTATCTCAACATAGCTTGAATATGTTCTGAATATCTTATTTAAATTATATATGTTTTTTCAGTTTAAGAGAATGTGCTTGAAAAACCAAAAATGATACAAAGAGAACACAAAAAAAACCTCCTTTCAAGTTAATTTTTAGGAAATATCTTTAAAAAATTGGCTATTCTAAAATGGTTTTGCTGATATTTCTTTAATATTTTTTCGGATTCCTCAACAGCAAAAATGAAGCCATATAATGTATTAATTAAAAAACCCACTTAATTTGTTGTTCATCAAACAACTCAACTCAGATATATTCCCATATGTAGGAGTTGAATGTCAGAGGACTGCTGTATAGATACATTAATTAGATGAAACTGATCTCAATAGTCCAATAGATATAATACTGAAAGTTATTACCTAGTGAGAACTCAAGTAGAAATTTCTTAAATCATAGCATATTCTATGTTACAGTAGAGTCTTACTTTAAAGGTTACTTCCTAGCTAGAAAATATATAATTGCTCCATCTGCCAACCCTACAGCAGTACTGTCAAAAGTGCCATATGTGGAAAAGTCAGACTGTTGGCCTGTTTATCTAATATATATATTCTGTAGAACCTGTGAAATCAAGTGGTAACATCTCTCAACAGATCTCAAAGTACATCAGGAATGTTTGTTTTTCTTTTTCCCTTTTAAATAAGTGTAGGTGATGTGGAATAGTTAGAATGAGCTCATCAACTTTATTATTGTATCCTAGGAAGACTAGTTAATTCTGCTCACCACTGTAGACCTGAGTTTTCTGAAGAGATCCACACACTGGAGAAACATAATTGTAAGTTTATATTTTTAAAGCACCATGAGTTTTGGCCAAAATAATTTGTGCAACTTCCGGTCTTTTTATTTCTGTCTTGTAAGCATCTGGGTGCAAAAGTTGCAATTCATGAAGTTAATACTGTAAACTAGCAATCAAGACTGTTAGTCTGAAAAGTCTGGACTAAAAGGAAATGCTAACATTTACTTATTCTTCGGTAACAAATGATAGACCAAGAGCCTAGTTACTAGAACAAAATAGTATTTGTAAAAAGGAGTTCTGTTTCCAGCCTTTACCCTGGGAAAAAAACAAAACAAAACAAAACAGATTTGATAAAGTTTCCAGATCTTCTACTCTAAGTAGGTGCTTTTCTGAGATTACGGTGACTCTCCTCAAATACAACCATTACAGAAACATGATGTCATTTATTGACAGCCTGTAATGGTGCATTATAAGTTATAATTCAATAAAGCTATTCACTCTACACAAATATTATCTTCCTTTAAAAGATGGCTTATAACCTAAGGCAGCAAGTTAATACGTATTTGCCCTGCTAATATATTTACAAGCCATTTCAACTACTTTGTTCATGGATGAGAGAGTCATCTGAATATTAACTTTGTTTAGAATGACATTATGAAAAATGCTCAGTTGGAATCAAAGCACTTTTAAAAGACACTGAAAACAGAATCATCTCTAAACTTGCACAAGACTGTCTCCAAAGCAGGCAAAAACAAGCGTGCAGGTGTTCAAAGCTCCCTTTCTTTCTTCCGTTAATTCATTCCTTTCAATCTTTATAAACTGGTGTGACTAGTTATGAATCAAAAGCTGATATATCAGCATGAATGAAAGCCCACCACTCCCCTATAATTCCTAGACACCATCCCAAAATGGCCATCTGCAGTCCATGCTAGTGGATTATCCCCTGGGTCTTCTGAGAAACCAAAGTAAGGACAGCCGATTTTGTGCTCGTTGTTCATTCTTGGGTGAAGTTTTTCTGGTGGACACCTATTGCATGGCTGTTGCACTTGCCAAATGACTCCAACTAGGAATGTATGACTGTATTATATGGTGCTAAATCAAGAGATGCAAGAAACAAAGCAACAAGACTTGCGTGATTTGTTTACCATTTTTTACATCTATTGTAAAAGTACTCTTGCGTACCCAGTGAAGAAATACTGCATTCCACACTGACTTAAGTACTTGTGAGAAATTTTCATGGACTGAAAATTTACATGAAAACTCTCTATTACAAATGCATATATGCACCCACATATAGGCAGGATCAATCTTAATTCTTTGCCAGTAGAGGGAAAAATTTTTCCACTCTCTAGTTCTTGGATGGTATGCCCCCACTTGTGCTTCTTCATCCATCTCTCCATTTTCTCTGTAGTACAGAACCACTCTTTCAGTAGGTTTTAGAACTGAGGGTGATTTGAGTTGTATGCTTATGAAAAACAAGCAAGCATTTTGAGAACACTCACAGTGTTAATGGTGTTCATAGCTTATTTTTTTGTTTCAGGTAGCATTTATTAAAGGGCAGAAAGACTGATTTTCTTATTTTTTCTTCTTCCAAGCATCATGAGAATCATGAGTTATTGTCACTCACAGTTTAGGAAAAATAAAGCTCAAAGACATGAAGGGAATCAGCTCCATCCCCTCACCTATTTTGTGATCACCTCCATAATTCCTCACCAGTGTAGCCAATAGAAATATATTTTTCAATGTGCAACTAATATACCTCCCATACAAAATGTGTGATTTAGAGCAAAGATTTTATTCTGAAGTCAGATAAGAAAACAGGAACCTTTGACATAAACAGGAACCTTTGAGTAACACTTTTGAAGTGACCCAATGTCGCTGTAGAAATAGAAAAAAAAAAACATCAACTATTCAAATATTTTGCTTTGTACCAATCAGATGAAAATAAACAGTGAGGTAAACAGTGATGGCAAAATTGCTACAAAATAATAAAAAACTCTGTCACTTAAATAAAAAAAAATTAAAGAGAGAGCTTTGGATGACATTAAAACAGTCTTTTTACCACCTTTCCTTGATTCCTACTGGGTCATACATTATAATCTTCTTTGCTCTTTTTTCTCTCAAATGAAAATATCTGGTGCCTTTTGTTTCTTTCTACATCATTTACTTTCCTTTGGGTTGTGACTTTTTATATTGTCATCTCTCCTGATATCTCTTTCCTTCCAGTCTAGATTTTGATAAAATATCCAAATAAGATAAAGGAAAAAAAAGACATGGAGGAAAACTTGGGGAATATGATAAAGAGAAAACTACTGTTGCTCACTCCACAGTTTTATAAGACCTCTTATATGATGAACATGAGCAGAATGTTAGAGACTCATAAAAAGCAGCTAAAATGAAACATTTCTCCCTCATGCTCAGAGGAGTCTTACCAAATTAGGATCCGAAACAGCACAGTGGCAGGAACCGGTACAAACCTGTTCTTCAGCTTGCACAGCTGGGATGACCCAGAGTGCTAGCCAGAATTTACACATGGTTCATCCATCTGGCTAAGCTCATATTCTTCCTGACTGGTTCTGTTTGTTTCTCCAGAACAAAGCTTTCTTACTGTCAAACCTCGTAAGTGTCTCAGCTGCTAAATTTTCTATGAGCGTCAGTTCCCTCCTCCTTCTGTTGTGTGAACTTTCAGGCAAATTCTTCTAGGCAAGAGAGAAGGAATTAAGAGAACTTAATTTACCAGTTTTGTCACTGCTACCTTTTTCTATTGAAGTGAGGCCTTGAAGATGGAGCTGTGAGACTTTTAGTTTGGTTGATTGGTTTACAAGAACAATGTGCAAGGAGAAATAGGCTGCACATATTGCTCTTTTCCCCATCTTCTCGCCTTTGTCATGAGAAAAGGAGAAGAAACAAGACAATCAGGCCCACAGACATTGGGCTGTTTCCAAACTACAGGAGAAGTTGTTTTCCTGTCTCCCTGCAAATGTGTGCAAATCCTACCTGTTCTTTTGGTTGTCCTCGACATATACTTCCCACCTAATCCAGAAATAAGACCAATAAATAAGCCGTTTCTCTTTCTTTGCTGTTCAGAAAAAGAGAGGGAAGCAGCAGCTCTCATCAGCTTTAGATTTCTGCATAAATGTTAGTGAGCAAAACAGATGCCAACTGTGGAGCAAGAGTATTACTACGTGCTTCTAACTATACTGTAGATGTGGTCCTGTCTTAATTGTGTAAAGATTTGGCCTCAAAGTGCCACACCAGGCACCAGGACCCCTCATCTCCTGAAACCAAAGCACAGATACAACCCTTCTTCCTCAGACCAATCCAGAAAGTCCTGTCAGAGTTAGAAATCATTTATCCTTCCAAGTAGCCTGGGGAAGGATAATTCTCATACTTCCTCTGTCAAAGAGATTCACTTTCTTACCATAGTAACAGGATCATTCAAATGCATTTTAAGTCATTAAGATAAAACATCAGTATCCAGAAGAACACAGGTATTACCTTTATGGTCCAGTGACAGCAGGCTGCATCACAAACTTGCAGGGGAAAGGTTGCCATACCAAATGGGACTTTTCGCTCAGCTTTCAACTTAAACTCTCCTCATTCTCCTGCTAGACACAAGGCAATATTGCTTTCAGAAATAAAGTAAACTTAAGTAATTGAAAGAAGACCTATTCTGAAGAACAGGTCTCAAAACTACCTTCTTTCAGGATGCATATTGTTTTAAAGATGCATATTGTTTTAAAGATTCAAAGCATTTCTCCTGTATTTTCAAGTCAAAATATTTTCCTAAAATTTTTTTTCAATAAAAGTTTATACTTTTTTGAAAAACAATATTAGTTTAATACTAAAATAAGGCCAAAGAAGCTTAACACTAACAAAGTAAAAAGGAGAACAATGAGATCAGCAGCAGATAAGTGTAAAATGGCTACTTTAACCTTGCGCTTTTTTCCCTAACTTTAATTTGAATGACTTTCTGTCCTCTTCTTCTCTCTGAAGAAAAAATGATATGCTGGCAATCGTGAACTTGTAATAAAGTCTTGATAATGTAAATATTCACTGACCTTTCTTCAGAAGAAGTAAATATATAAAGGAGCTAGTTTAATATATGTAGTTTACCATATTACCTAGTACTCCCTCCCACCAAGATTTTATTACACTATATCAAGTCATCATGAAGTCAAAAACGTTCACAAATTAGGGAATGCTAGAATATGGATTGTCTGCAAAGCAATAGTTTAATCGCACCGTGTGTATGATTATGATAATTCTTTAGATATACAATTACACAGTACTTTATTCCATATTATCATACATCGTTCGTGCAAAGGAAGGGCTGCGCTTGGTTAATGAACAGCTAGTCACATTCAGCCCCATTTTTAGGTGCAGGATCAGTTACTGCACAGTATTCAACCCCTGCTCTGAACGCAGAATTATTAGCTTCTTCATGAACTTTTCTACAAGGATCATCAATATAGTAGAAGTGCATTTAATAAATTTAAATTTGTAACACCATTGTTAATTGTCAGTAGCGTATTAGGGTGATAATACAGACAAGGGACAGAGATTATAAAATCAAAGAATTTACTATATTCACATAGCAAATATAAGAGATACAGAATCTAACTTTCCAGATGGCTTTGCATTTTTTAGCTTCATGTGTTTAAAATGCATTAATTTCTGTTGCGGTTACCAATTCCTCCAAACTGAGCAACCAGCAAATAAGAAATACACAACTAATAATTGCCTTTGTGTGATTGAATGTCACAGAGAGTCTTTGAAAGTGGTGTAGACAGAATTCCAGATCCTTGAAGTAGGAATGAGCTACCTTAACTAAGCAGTCTTTTTCTCCCTAGCCACGCTTGCCTCTGTGAAAGGCTGTTACCCACCTGAGCTCCCTCTGAACTCTGAGATGAGGAGATATGGGACTGTGCTGCCCAGGATTGCTTAGCTCCCCGCCGAGCCCAGGGAAAAGCAGCTTTCCCACTATCACTCACTGGGAATGGGAGCTAGGGCTGACGGGCACTAGTAATCTACTTTACACCCCAGGATACTTATGGCTAGGGATGGCAAAGCTGCTCCTAAAACAGTGGAAGCAATCTGAATTTCTTTAAAACAAAATTATATTCAACTGCTTTTTCTCTCGTGGAAAGCTAGTTTAGCCACCATGATCCCAATATTGCTTGCGAATGGTCTGCACCTAATAAACTTGCCACAGTGAGTTTTCAAATAAGGCAAATCCCAGCACAAGTAATGTTAAATTCCAAAAGGAAGTTATTTGATAAAAGGACAGTATAAAACCAAGCAGCAAGAAAGGATTAAATACCCTCTGGCTTGGAATAGTCCTTGTATCAGTTTTGATAATGCTTCTTTGAAGCTGGAATAAAGACTAAGCTTGACAACAAATTCAGATTAAAGTAATTCATATAGAGAAAATAGGTCATCAGAATCTCTGAGTTGCAGTGATTGAATTACAACACAATTTATTTAAAATGGAAATTCAAATTTCTGAATACTTCCTTTTAAATTTCATTGTAATGGAAGATTTTATTAAACAAAAAATGGGAGCAATTATTACTTCTAACTGAACCGAAACAATTTTTCCTCAAATTGGAACTGAACTGGAACAATCATTTTGAAGTATATATTGAAACCTGGCAGCAAGCAAAAGATTAGATTATTTTCTCATTACTCATTCAGAATACAGGTTTAACTAAAACATTACTTGTTCTCTTAGGGATCCATTCAGCACATGGATCATTTGCAGCTGCTAAGGACTTCAGGACAGCAACAAATAGCAGTCGTATCCCCTGTCTTCTTTTGCTATCTTTACTTTGCAACATGAATCAGCACATACAATGCACATTCATGCTTCAGCATCATGACTGTTGTACGCTGCTCTGCTGATTGGAGCATGGTCCTGTTTGGAACTGCAAATGCCTGATATCAGCACTAGCTAAATAGCTACACAGCTCAGCAGATACGAAAAGGAGGGGGGTGCCCGTATCTTTCAGGTTTGTATCTCCACAGTAAACTAGCTGTTGCTGTAGTGGTGATCTTCCCACGGGTTTACATCCCTGTGTATATGTATAGGTGCTGCTATATCTCTGTCTCTGTTATGTGCGGAATTACTAGAAGGGGAATGGAGAATATTTCTCATTAGTCCCACAACTTCAGCTGCACCAAGGACATTTTTATTGCCAGGGAAGCACAGCACTGCAGCCTCCTTCCACCTTCTTATCTGCACATGACAGCACTAGGGTACTTAGACAGAAATGGAAATGACATGCTAGAAATGCAAATGATGTGTAAGCTCTTACGTGGCAACAAAAATGGATATTAAATCCTTTCACCAGCTGCCCCATACTGTCAGATGACCCTTCCCATTATAAAATGGGGGCTTTTTCAAATTTGTTGAAGAAGTGGTGCTGGCTGAACCAAATCATTTTGATCTGTAACAGAACTAAAAATATGTTGGCATGGTTCTCCGATTTATACAGATCATTATTCTGGTCACTCCTTTTCCTGTAGGAATTATCAATGTAAAACTGATAAAAGATTATTCCATACTGTACTCGTAATAAAATAGGGCACATTTTCTCCACTGAAAGCTAAAGCAAAGCTGAACATTAAAAACAAACAAAAAACTGTCTATTATCCACTTTGGAGAGAATGCTTTAAGCAATTGTATTTCATTGTATTTCAGTAACATGCCCAATCCTAAATCTGCAACTAGAGAAAACAAAAACACTCCTGGACGTGTACAGTTTTGTCGTTCCTGTGATGTTTCCATTTTACTGATTTGGTGACTGATAGGGGAGAGTGCACTCACAGACTAAAAATTTTTGTTCATATGTTGATACGAGAGGAAAAGATAGACAATGACAGACAAATGACTTCCTATTACAGCTCCTGAAGTGTACACATCACAGTCTTAGTTCCTGATATGATGACATGAAATGACTTCCATCTAGTCACTCCTACTCATTTTTCCATTATATTTTTTAAAAACAATGCAGGAATATTTAATGTTACTCAGACCTTTACCGTGCAGGATACTCTCTTCATCTAGATTGGTTGTATCACTGTATGTAGTGGTGGTCCTCCATAGCAATTACGTGTATAAATACACAAAAGCCTGAAGAAAATAATTATTCTTAAAAAATTAGGGCAAAAGTGAAAGTCAAGGAAATAATTTCTCTTTTGCACTGTGAAATGTATAATACTAGTCTATCAGAATCTTAAACTGAAGGTACAAAGATTTTCCACAATCCCATCAGATAAAAATAAAATATATGCAATACAACGCACATATGTATAATAGTAGGAACAGGATGTAGCATATTTCCGTATTTGTGCTGAACTATTTAGCAAAAAAACCCAAACCAAACCAAAACAAACTAAAACATGGTATTATATTTCAGAAGAACATTTGTTTTGATAAGTAATAAACCATGGTGATTTGTTTGTTCGTTGGTGGTTTTTTTTGGTTTTCGTGTTTCGGGTTTGCTTGTGGTTTTTTTTAATGAATTTATAGGAAAGTCTCACTTAGGTCTTTGACATTATTCTGCATATTTGTAAAAACTATTTCATAGTTCACTTAACAGGAGAAATTTTAAAATCCATTAAAGTCCATTAAACAGCACTGAATGTCAGATGAAGGTTTTGAAGTGCTTGAACAGTCCCTTGATTTAGAGATGGGATTTTCAATATTGCAAGTGAATTAGAAACACAAGCTTTCATTAATGTATTTTTAAAACTCAACACAAGTCTCTGCTCCTTATGAAAAATGCTATTAAAGTTTTTCAAGCCTACAGAACAGAAAACTGGTCCAAAGTGGCTTGTACAAAGTCAGAGTCATCATCAAAATCATGTGCAAAATCTTGTATCTTGCTACAGGCAAAAGGGAGCAGAACATACAGTTGAACATAGGAACGTATTGTTAATCCAAATAAAATTTTAAGTCTAATAGAGCAAAACAGAGAAGCCTTGCTAATAAAACAGTTAAAATTGTCATGGCAAAAACCTCCTCACTGTCCTACTGTTGCCCCTCTTCCCTAGTATTAATGCTCACCCCTTGGGCATCCCTCTGGGCATTCAGGTGGACAGTTTCACTCTCCCTCAGGAGAGGAAGAGGATGAAAAGGTTTCAGCATCCTGAGGGCTTCACTGCAAGGAATCCGATACTCATGAACGGGGTCCCTTCCTCCTCAGTTTTGTGCCCATTTCAGTTTATTTTCATACCTTTCCTCAGCATGGCCCACACCACCAATGGTATCTCACAGCCATACTGCACCCTGTGGGGATGAGAACCTCTCACCCCCAGGCAGCCAGGTCAGCCAGTGCCAGGACAAGGGCAGCTGCCCAGGGCCCAAACTCTGCTCCCCCTGGGCTCCATGGGGCTGTAGGGCTTCTGTTAATAGTGGCAAAAATCACATTTACTGGGATACACACCTAGTACAAGAATGAGGGAATGTCAGGTGAAATTGGTTGAAGTTTCAAAATAAATAAAAAGTAGGTTGCTCTTCAGAGGACACAATTTCTGGGAGACATTGTGGATACTAAAAATTCATAAGGGTTCTAAAAGTGATTAGCTCCATGATTCAAATTTATGAGAATAAAAGCAAACCGCTTATCCTAGAAATAAAAGGCACCATTTGGAAATCAGAAATTCAATGAGCTATAAATTAATGGAAGCTGGGACAGTGGCTGTTTATTTGTACCCTGTGCTGCTGTTCTCTTACTCTTAACTAAGCACCTGCTGCAGACAGCATCTGGCAGACACAAGGTAGTTGGTTTGGCAGAACATGGATCTGACCTATACCACTCTTTGTTCAGTCTTAAATTTGGAGGGACAAGAATTTAACATGTTCTGTAATAAAACTGCTAGTATCATAATAAGCATCACAAAATAACTGGAAATGCATTCAAAATACATTTCTAATAGGCACTCTTCATAGTCTTTGCCTTTGCATGTCTGGATGTACAGAATTATGTAAAATATTTTTTTCCCAAACTCTGAGTGTCCAGGCTAATACAGCGGTCAAATAACTAATGAGACAAAACCATTGGGAGCAATATGATGTCAAACTATGTGGTCTACAATAAGCTTAACAGAATAGAAGAATTCTGTGTAAAATGAATCATTATCCTACTTACCCTAGATTTGCACATTAAATTTCTATTAACTAATGGAGAAGAACAATGAAGTCCATATACTTTAAATGTTGGGGACAACAAGCAAAAAGTTTTCTCAATTTACACCACTGAAATCAATATTATATTGGTAAGAATTCAGCAAAAGTAGGACCAGAGTTGGGACAAATATTTTAATGTTACTCTGAGCCTCCAAAAGGGAATTTATGTTAGATTAAGTCTATTCCCATTACAGAATATGCAGCTTGTGTGAATATTAATTGATCTATATTATTTCAGATTTATGAAGACTTCTACTTGTCCTAGACATGCAGAGAAAAAGACAAGATAAAAGGATTGTGGTTTAATTAGGTTTCAGTGTATTAATTATTCTGAGAGCTATCTGGCAATAACTCATACAGTGCAGGTCGTGCCTCATTTTTGTTTCTATCTGGCCAAGAGATTGTCATCAGTTGCCTTTGTCCACCTGCCTACCAATCAAGTAACCTTTTTGTATGTCATTAGAAGGCACTTCCAGATTGCTAGTCTTTTACCTAACAGTCCAATGGATTTTGTTGTTAACAGTTTCCCTAATAACATGGGCAAAAATACATTCACTTCCTAATAAAAAATCAAAAATGCACACCCATTAGTCCTTGGAAAATTCAGATAACGGTTGTGTTATTTCAACACAAACTGATTTTGCCTTTAGTCTCCAATTTATGCACCTTTTGGGTTTTCAACGCCCCCAAAAATTAATGGCTTCCCATCTTACTATTTGCTGCAGCATTTCAGAGCACCTTACCCTGGGATAATTATTCCTATCTCCCTTTAATCCCTTTGTCCTGTAATGATTACAGGAATGTTATGTGGTGTGTTCAAAGCAGGCCTATTGCGTGCACAAAACAGATACATACTAAGCAAGATACAAAACAGATACCATAGATACAAAACTAATATTTGCTATCTTGAACCCAGACAGAAGTGCACAAAATTGGTGACAGTGTGTAAGTATTTTATAACATTTTAACACCAACAATAGCATTTTGTAACACAGCTGAGCCATAACTGCAGAGGCCAACAGAGACTTACCGTACAGTTGAACAAATGGGGGGAAGGAAAATACGCTCAAGATATAAAATCTGCAAGCAGGAAAGATGGCTTGGGAAACTAACATAATTCTGCAGAACAAGCAGGAAGGGTGTACAGTAGTATTAGAACAACCCTGCAGAAAAAGCATGAAAGACTATAGAACCCTACAGTCACAGAAAAGTCTAGCTTGGAAGGGATCTCTGGACACCATCTGATTCAACCTGCTGTTGAAGGTAGGGTCTTAGATTAGTTTATTGAGGACCTGTAAAGCTAAGTGTTAAACATTTCCAGCAGGAATGGTAACACCACTTTTCTGGGCAACCATTGTTTAACTCCGCTCACAGCGAAGATTTTTTTTTCTTATATTCAGGGAGAATTTCCCCTGAAGCAGCTTGTGCCCATATCCTCTTGTCCTGTCAACTCATCCTGGTGAAGGGAACACATCCATCTTCTCTATGTCTACCTTTTAAGTACTGGAAGGCAGTGACAACTGCCCCCACATATACACTTCTCTTCTCTAGGCTGAACAAATCTAATTCCTTTAACTTTCCCTTATATTTAAATTCTGCAACCCTTCCGCCATCTTGATGGTGCCCTTGGTGGTTCCTGAACCCCCTCCTGTTTTTTAATGTCTCTTGGACTGTGGGGACGAAAACTAGACACAGTGTCCCAGCTGTGGCCAGAAAGTATCAAGGAGAGTAATCACATGCCTTGATCTAGTGGCTATAGTCTTAATGCAACCCAGGATATAGTTTGCCTTCATTGCTGCAAGCGTGCTTTCATAGCACACATTCAACTTCTTGTCCACCAGGATCCCCAGGTCTTTTTCTGCAGGCGCACCACAGCCCGTCAGACCACGGCCTTTACTGCTGCTTGGGATTCCTCCATCCTTGTTAAACTTCATGCAACTCTTGCTGACCTAATCTTCCAGTCTGTCTAGGTCTCTTTGAATAGTGATTTTTCCTTCTAATATATCTATACTATCTCCCAGTTTGCTGTCATTAACATGGCTGACATGAGCGGGGTCCTGCACATGGGTCACAACAACCCCACGCAATGCTACAGGCTTGGGGAAGAGTGGCTGGGAAGCTGCCTGGAGGAAAAGGACCTGAGGGTATTTGTCAACAGCTGGCTGAATAGGAGCTGGCAGTGTGCCCAGGTGGCCAAGAAGGTCAATAGCATCCTGGCTGGTACCAGAAAGAGTGTGGCCAGCAAGACTAGGGAAGTGATTGTCCCACTATACTCGGCACTGGTGAGGGTGGACCTATCACTACAAGAAAGACACTGAGGTGCTGGAGCTGGTGAAGGGTCTAGAGAACAAGTCTTATGAGGAGTGGCTGAGGGAACTGGGGTTGTTCAGTCTGGAGAAAAGGAGGCTGCGGAGAGACCTGAAAGGAGGTTGTAGCAAGGTGGGTGTCAGTCTCTTTTGCCAAGTAACAAGTGATAGGATGAGAGGAAATGTTCTGAAGTTGCACCAAGGGCAGTTTAGATTAGATATTAGGAAAAATTTATTCACCAACAGATTTATCAAACATTGCAACAGGCTGCCCAGGGAACTGGTGAAATCACCATCCCTGGACGTATTTAAAAGAGGTGTAGATATGGTGCTTAGGGTTATGGTTTGGCGGTGGACTTAGTCATGTTAGGTTTACAGTTGGCCTCGATGTTCTTAAGGGTCTTTTCCAATTTAAATGATTCTATGATTCTGTAATTTTCTTTTGGGGATAGGGCTGGCACAATGATGACAGAGGAATGATAGCAGAAAAAGGAGAAGGCCTGTTTCAATGCTGGCTTTCCTTATCAACACACTCTCAAGCCTGATCAGCCTGACCATGAAGGACCACAGCCATCAGTTCTAACTATACTTCCTACGTTACACGGCACTGCATGCTAACAGATAATTTAGACTAAGTTTGTAAAGACTAATTGTTTTGTAGATGATGTGATGACTGATAGCTATTAAGAACTGAACACTGACAACATGTATCCAATCCAGTGAAGAGTTGCTTTGAAGTTTGAAACTGGCCTGATTTGTTAGTCTTTAAATGCTTTCATCACAGTGGTATCTAATTTCCTAGCAGATATGCAGATCTATGTATTCATTTACAACGGTGGTCAAACACAACTGTGCAGTGTAGTTATACTGGAGGGGAACTGAAAGACGCAGCCCTTTTTAGCAGAGTAATTTCCAAGCAGCTCAAAAAGCAGATCTGTGTTATTTTTCTATTTAATTGCAATAGGGATAGAAATGCTATATTGCTCTTTGCAGACAAAGTCCCATACTGTCCCTGAGACAATTTGCACATTATTCCCAGACAGTTTATAACCATTCGACATCCTTTTTGTCACACAGAGATTTTCCTCCCCAATGAGAACCAAACATAAACCCATTAAATCTTGGTCTACCTCCCTGAGTAACCATTGCCTGCAGGCTAAAATAGTATTTACAGGAAAATTCTCTTTAGGTCTTTATTTATCTGTCCTTGTAACACATTCCTTCAACTGTGCTTAGTCAGAAGTGTGTCACCATAAAAATATGGGTAAAATGCATAATATTGTGTCTGTACATGCGTTCACCCATTCCTACAGTCCTATTCATTTTCATTATGCTGAAGGGAATGAAAAACAAAAATATATATGAACTTTAATATGTATAAAATAATGAAAGAAAAGACGAGTAGAGATTTCCCTACCCTTTATGAATTTGGATGCTAATGTCAATAGATATTGCTGTTTAGAATTCTATTTTAGGGGGTAGTGTGGTTGTAATTAAACTGAACCTGAACAAATAAGATCCCACTTCACCAACACACCTTCAACAGTACATGTTCTTCTTTGACTCTAATTTCAGTTTTAATTTCATTTCCCTTCCCTATTTAAAAGAGTGAACTAGTAGTACCTGCAGCCTCAGCATATCACTAAACCAATTGGTACTGGCTTGATCAGACAAATATTAACATCTTCATCAGCTTCTCAGACAGTGCTCCTTTGGCCATCTCTCAGTGGCTTTAATATTTAAATATCAGTTCTCCTCCAATTATCACAAATTCCTGCATTCCAAGACAAATGTATCTCAGCAAAGCTGAATTTACAGTGCATCAGATGTTTTGTGTTAATCCCAGGCATATTGCAACACAGGTCTCAAAGTACCAGAGTACACAGTAGCAGCCTATCCATCACAGAAAGCTCAAAGAAGAGGTGAGCCAGATCATATTTATTCTGAGATGCTGTGAGGTGGGTGCATGCATACATGGATGCATGCAGAATTTATGGAGAAGTTAATGCACAGAAAAGTCATACTACAGTTTAATATTCAACAACATGTATTTTTACCTGCTAACATCCCGCTGCAAGATGCAAATCCTAAGAGCTCCCCCCACAGCAGGTTGAAGAGGATTGAACACAGAATTGGTATAAATTGTCTTTCACTAGACATTTATTCATCACAAGTAGTTGTCTTCTCTGTTAATACTCCGATGAGCATCTTTCACTACACATTTATTCATCACAAGTAGTTAATTGTCTTCTCTGTTAATGGCTTGATGTGCTTGCATGAGAGTGTGTGCATGTCTGTGTATTGGTGAACTCTCCAGGTATCACTGTCCAAAGGTAATTTATCATATAAGCAGATATACAATGCAACCACAAGTTTGTATTACCCCTTGAGCTCACCTATGGTATGATAGATAGTTAACCAACATGCATTCCCAGGCTTCTAACTGAGGGAAACGGAGAAGGTATAAAAGACGGGAAAGAAAAGTATCACAGAGAAGATGGAGGAAAAACAGAAAAGAACAATATTAATGATGCCAAAAGAAGCAGTGTTCTAATACAAGGGAAAGTAAAATTGAGAGTCTTGATCTTGTAGCACTCCAAAGAAGGAAAGGGAAGGGAAAAAAACCAAATCAATGCCAACCTTTTTCCTAATCCACATTTAAATAACTTTTCATTTTTGTAAAATCCTCCATTTAGTTAGAAGTCCCGGCATTTATTGAGATACTGTAATTTGACTTTTTTTTGTTCTTAAACATAAACACATAATCTATATCCAATAAGGAACATAAGGATTTCTTGCAGGGATTCACATCTCTCCAGACAAATGTAGCATGAAACACCAGATACGGGAGAAGGAGAAGAAATGCTACTTTATGATTCTCCTCTAAAACTGAAATTTTAAGCTATGTGAGGACATACACCAGACAGATTGAGACAGATGAAAGTCTGTAATGCAGCAGCCCACCTAGAGACTCTGTAAGGGGATATACTTTGATTTAAATCAGAAGCAAAACTTGCAAGACAACCCATTTTCCAGCCTGTCCACACTATTGAGTTTCTCCAAAACCTTAAACCTGGTATGCAGCCTATATGCTTCTGTCCCTGCTAACCACCAAATGAGAGATGTGCTGCCATCTGCTTCTAATTCACTTGCACGTTCCAAATCAGCAAGATGCTTGAGCTGACACTATAAGTGCCTAAGTCATCCCATTGATTTTAGCACTCATGCTCAAATGTAGGCTTGTTTTTAAGTACCTTGTTGAATTGGGACCTTAAAGTGCATTTAAGGAACTCATAAACCCAGTTAGTAGTGAAAGCTATTATTAAATACATCAATAAATGGTAAAAGATCAGATTGTTCTTTAATATCACATTACAGAGCAAAATATTTCTGTAAGTTAACTTGGCTTTCAGAAGGGGTGGACTGAAAGAAAATTATGTTGAATAGCAAAAAATTATATACAATTGAATTCACTCTGGGAATCTGCCCTGTCAGACATGTGTTCCTTGAGTAAAATGGGTGTATTTTTATTGAGACTAACGTTTAAAATATTGCTCACTAATGTGGTTTCATTGCTCATGCAGAATCCAATTTCTATTTATTCTGCATGGAGGTTACAAGAGGCGTCTATTTACTGAGGCCAGTTCAATAACTGAATGCAGAAATGTGTATATTTACATTTACTCACTGTAATCTATCATTTAGCTGCTTGTACTGCACAGAGCCCTGTTATTGAAATATATTGCTTTTTCTGTATATAATTTTCTCCTGCCTTGTTTCATGCAGACTTTCTATTACGTTTGTCATACCAGTCACCTCCACCCCCTAACTGCTTCTCTTTCTAACAAACTCAGTGTTTAAAACTCAGTAGACTCTTTTTCACAAAGATCTGCTGAGAGGTTCCGCTTTTGCTCTTCACTCTGTCAAAAACCATAGACAAGAATGACAAGAAAAACAAGGATGACATAGCTGACACAAGAAATAAAATAATAAAGAAGAAGTGCATGTAATGTTTAGAGCAATGTTTTGTACCAGTGGAAGGTTATTACATGAGCTCTTCGCTCACTTGGGTCAGGATCCAGCAAGTACCAAAACAGAATCTCACCAGGCAGGTTTTAATTCTCCCTGGAGTGCTCGACTGCCCACAGAAGACAGGAGGAAATCGGAGTTATCAGGCTACAGTCATAAAAGTAACCACTTAAATCCTGGTCTGCACACATTTGTCTTGGGACTTGAGGGGACAAGGGAAAAAAAAGGCTTTCTAGAAGAGTAACCAAACACTCACTACCTTAAGTGCTGACTAAAGAGAAGGATGTTACTAGGTGTGAACATAATACACTTTTACAAAATTTTCTACTCTTTTTAAACGCTACCACAGCAGTATCTTAAAGCCAGTATAAACTATTATCACCATGCATACCCAAAAGTTACACATCTAAGAAAAAATGTTGCATTAAGTGTTTAAATTTATCTTCTGATAATACTCAAACTTTTTCATATAGAACCATATGTATGTAATATATTGTTTCCCAGCTGCTGCTCTTTTATTTAAAAAAAAAGTATTTATTATGTTTGCAAGCACATAAAGGTAGGGTACTCTCACAAGTGCTGTTTTTTATTGTGATTCAGTCACTTGATAATGTGAAATGAAATGCTCAAGTGATCCAAACAGACAACAAATGGGATAAAGAAATTGAATTTACTTCTGAAGTCATAATGTAAATATTAAATTCTGCAGCTGATTAAAAGCAGAAATTCCTTTTAACCTTCATTTTATATGTTTGATCATTTCCTTTGCTGGCTTCTATTGTTCTGTTAAACTTTTGCCGTTTTTGTTGTATCTTGTTTCAACAATGATCAATGGAATTAATAGGAATCTACGTAAAACAACAAATAGCATTCAACTTGTACTTTTCCTGCATATTGGAACAAGTTTTGCTACTTGTGGAGCTACCTATATTTACAAAGGGGAAATCCACCTTTGCCTGGGAAGGGAAAGCATCTAGTTGCATAACCATAATTTATATGGATTAACATGGTACCCAGTTCATACAATTATGATGCAATCAAAGCAGACCTGGGTGTTTGACCTTCTTGTCTACGATAAGGGAAAGAACTAAGGGAAATGTTGAACTCTGTGACATTTTTCTATGACTTCTCCTTTTTACTTTTATCCAAAACACACTTGACTTCATCCTTTATTAAACTGGTGTAAATTACGGAAAATTCCATATAATGGAGGTACATTGACATAGAATCACCTAATCCCAAGGTTCTTTAAGGCTAAAATGTTGTTATTTAACATTTCTAAACCAAACTTCACAAAAAGGCATGAAAAAATATCTAGAAATATAAAGCAAAGATTCAGACTACAATTTATTTGAAATGTTTCTAGCTGGTGATTGACATTTTGATCTTTTTAACAGTTTGGGGTTTTTTCATAAATTTATCATATAGATTCCAAACAAATGGGTGTTTTACTGACACAAAATGCTAGCAGAGTAATAAACTGTCAGGCTGCTCTTAACGTATTCCCATTTGACTTGCCTTTAGCTATTAAATTAACTAATCATTTTCTTCTACGATGGGTTTCTAGCTTTGAGTATGTGTTGATTAAAGATCAGCATGCATAGTAGTCCATCACCTGCTTTGTAATTACATCTCTATGGCTTCTTACTTGAATGAGCGGAGTTTGCTTCTGAATATTGCAAGAGCTTTTTTCTTTTCCTCATTGGTATATGACTCTCAAGAATTGAACTGACATCCAGAGCCAGATGTAGTTTGCTTCTGGCAACAAAGAGTGGAGGAGCTGTTTTGGCAAGAAGCAAACTCTATGGACAGGCAAATTATTCTCAAAAAAATAGTAAATAGAGGGACTTATATCTCCCAGGTGATGTTATAGCATGTCTTACACTCCTTGCACAACTGTCTGATGAAAGCTACAGGTTATAATGATAGGTTCTAATCTTTTTTCCTACCATCTGCATAACTTTGCGAATTTGCAAGTCCCTTTCTACGCTGAAGCTGCTTTTCTCCCCAGTCGTCAAAGTGTCAGCATGCTTATTTTACCAAATCTACTGTCATGAATACTTAGAAAAGCACAAGCTTGTACGATTTTTTCTTTCTAAAATTTCAATTATTCTTTATGCAATTCTGCAGTGAATTCTACATATATTAGAAACACAGGAGACTGGAATCTTTGTGAACAGTGTCGTTCATCCAAGTTTAATTTGTGCTCTGTACACCAGCTGGCAGTCACTAGCCAAAGGTATAAAGGGGAGAACAGACAACTGCCTATTAACATATCATTATTCATTCTGCTTAAAATCAATACCCCAGGAACTTCTTCCTCTTAGTGCAGGCTTTAACTTTTGGCTTTTTTTGTTGCTTAAAGAGAGTTCATGAGTTCGTGTTCTTTGTGATCTATTATTTGTAAGGTGCAAATAAAGCAACTAGTATCTGAAGTTGTGAGGTTGTAGACAGTTCATCAAAAAGTTAATAATCTACTGAAGAAACTTGGAATTCCATTGTTATTTCCAAAGAAAATTAAAGCAAAATCTACTCCTACTGCCACTGGAGGCACAAAATC
This sequence comes from Larus michahellis, assembly GCF_964199755.1. Taxonomy (NCBI): domain Eukaryota; kingdom Metazoa; phylum Chordata; class Aves; order Charadriiformes; family Laridae; genus Larus; species Larus michahellis. Next base: position 84,242,482 of record NC_133897.1, read on the forward strand.
TGTATGGAAGGCCTCAATAAGACAGGACAAGTTCCTTACCAGTCTGAAACTCAACAGTCAACTCCAGGTTCACTTTAAAATAGAAGTCAAGAGAGGTGTTAGGCTTCCAGCATCGAGGGCTTCTTAAACATCCATGACAGTTTGCCAGATTTTGCTTACGTTCCATGAACTGCTGGCTGAAATCAGCATAACTACCAGGCAGATATCATTGTCATAATTATTCATAAAAATTCATATTTTTAAATGAACAGAAACTGAAACTAAAAAATACATATTCTAATTTATAGAAAAAATATTTAGAGTAAAATTCATAACAAAATAGAAGAGTTTCAATTCACTCAGCAGGATAGTGCTATTTGCGTACTATTTGTGTCAAGGTGGAGTGAAGGCCACCTGCTCCCCAAAGGAGGGCAAACTCATCTGAATACCACTATGGCCAACTCTGTTATATGACCACAGGGACCTCATAAGTTATAATTAAAAAAATACCGGGATTTCATTCAATGCAATTTGCCCTAAGCAGGAAATCAATGTGTGGGGGACCAGTAAATAGTAGTGTTTGTCAGAAGGAAAACATAAATATTTTTATTGACTCTGCTGTAACCCCAAAAGATAAAGATACCTGAAAATTAGTCATTACATCTACATTATGATAAAACAAAAATATATAATCCACACGGTCATCTCTACAAGATGTTAAAAGAGTGAATTTTTTTAAACTTTGCCTCTCAAGTTGTGTATGAGTTGCTTGTTTTCAGAAAAATATATCCTTTCTTCTTCTGGCATTTACATATTTGATGATAACCTAAGAAAATGAAGGTGAACTTTCCACATAATTTGAGTCAGTAACTGAAAATGGCATATAAACTTTTAAAAAAAGCTTTAAAATGATAATTTCTCTATTTTACAGTCTTTTTCTTATCACTTACTATGTACTAAATATATGACAAGGAAATAAATATATTAAATGTCATCAGTTTCTGTTTAGTGTCAACTACTTTGGCACTGTAGGCTTTAGGTGTATCTCCATTAATTTTGTAGACAGAATTAAAATTTGCAATATTATTTGCAATATTTGCAATATTATTTGCAATATTTGCAATATACTAAGCTGCTTATGAAGAATTAAGAAAACAAATATGATCTGAAAGTTACTGAAAAGCTGATTTTTCTCCCAAAGTGATCATGTCTCCTACGCAGTCAAGGCATCTCCTTTATCAACTAATGGGAAATAATGAAATGATGCCCTGAAGACAGTGGCTGTTTGTTGAAAATTTCAAGTTCAGATTTCAATGTGCAAGTGTTTTCATCAGTTAGCCAGCTTGTAGCCTCTCTTATGGCTGTCAGCTGAGAGATCCAAGTATATGACAAAGTGACAAAAAAATTTAGCATCCCCATTAGGTACCAGATAAGACCAAAACAAACTGACCAGTAAAATGGTGAACCTGTCTCTAGCTATCAGCTCATGGCAATCAGATAGCTTAAGGGTATACAATTTGCAAAAAATTCACAAAATTTAATTCTTAAAAATGTAATTGCATTGATTTAAATGTGTATTAGATTATATCCTATGATGCAGTGATCTCTTTTGGGGCACATAAACCTGAAGAAGCTCAAATTTGCCCTGTCCTGACATTGTCTCACTCATATGAATAAATATTATTTTTTACGCTACAAATCATGCAGGTAGCAAGGGACTCTCTATTTACTGATGTATGTTTAACTGCATTATGGACTTTATCAGAATATTAAAAATAAAAAAAAGCTATATTTGGAAATTTCTAAAATTATAATTCTATTCAAATCTGACAAATTTAAGACATACTTTCAAATGCCAGAGGTGAGAAAACATATTAAATCCTTTCCTTTCAGGAGTGGGTTTTACTCTGATAAAGTCAGCAATACACATAGAGTCTAATTTCAAGACAATAGTAGAATTAAAGTACGGAAACTAAAAGAAAATGCTGTGTGGAGAAAGATTAGCCATGGTATCTAGAATCCAAAGTACCTGGGGAAAAACCCAATATGAAGTAATACTGTTCTGTAACTATTACATGGGAAAAGATGTCTGAGAACAGTAAATATTTGAAGAAATATCGAGGTTACCACAATATTTTTCATTTTTATTGTAATAATATAATAAACACTGGAAAAGGTTGGAAGAAACTTCCTTAAAGCACCATAAAAAGTTGTCCTATCTCGACTGATTTACAATGCAGCATAAGTAATATAAATTCTGTGAAACAACTGTTGTTTCAGATGTGGCAGAAAAATTTCCAATCTGGATTTCTAAATTTCCAGAGAACATCAGTGTATCAGAATCCCTGATAAAATGCTTCACTCGTCCACACTCTTTAAGAATTCACATTTCATTAATAGTTAAAATTTTCCAAGCTGTAATATGCACTATAATACCCCTGTGTGTAGAGATATTATCGTTAGTGTAGGTTTACTGACTTCAACGGTATTGCAGGAGTGAATCTGGCTTTATTACAATGTGGTATACTGTTTTTATGTATTAGAAGTTATTTCCTTTCTCCTTAATTAATTGTGCTGTTTCTTTTCAGTTTACATTTCATCTGGATGTCATATGCAAATTGTTAATAATTTCCATTACATTTTATATTATATTCAGTATATATTCTATACATTTAATTCTATAGATTATATTATTGTATTGTACAATTTCATTTATAGATACGTATGGAATCTTAATTTAAAGCATACATTTGAATTATTGAGATTGGGAAGAAGAGCTCCAAACATGTTAAAAGTGGTTTTGCACATACAAGACTTTGGTTTTGGGAACTGCCATGGCCATGGCACATCAGCCAATTCCTAGCCAGTTTGGTACATCAACTTCAGCTCCAATATAGGCGATATTAGCAGCAGTCCTTCTGTGCTTGATTTTTTGAACAGATAAGGAATGCACAGTGATCTCTGATTATTCCTGATTCAGAAATGGAATATCATCACTACCACTAAGTATAATTCAGTTAAGGTGATTTAGTGATTCAGAATATTCTCTTCAGAATATTCTCTCATATACTGCCATGCCTCATATTCTGCTATTGTTTGATAAATCAGCTCACTTCTGTGACACCATGAGGAAGGAACCAGAACTCTTTTAATTAAGATTTAAAGCCTCTTGAGTGCTGTGGGAAAATCTCATCAAACCATATGCCAACAGGCAAGACAGAGTGCAATCTTCATGTGATCACTGGAGCTGGAGACTAAAGCCTAAGTTCCTTCTCTCTAATTAGCTAGATTTTTGATTTTAATTCATTTGGGCTACTGGTGATTACCTGGCAACTATTTAAGCAAAAAAAAAAAAAAAAAAAAAGGTGATTTACATACCCGGCTATGATTGGCTGATAGTTCCATTCACAAGTTTAAAATGGGAGAGTCACACCTTCGTGGCTGGCTGTCCATCAGTGCTGAAAAGATGGACTATTGGACAAGGCATGATCCATAATATATGCTTCTCTGTGTGACATCATAAAAAACAACAGGCAAGGGAGGAACTTGCTGGCTTTAACTCTGTTCCATTTCAGCTTCTTTTATCTCTTCTGCTTTTCAGACACTTAAAGAATAAGTCAATCCTCAGATGTAATGATGCTTAGATAACATAAGTACCCATGCTTGATAAACACTAAGAATGTCCAGTGTACTAATGAAATCAGCAAGGTTCAGTAGTTTTTTGCTATATAGGATGAAAACTTCCTCCTTGAGATGTAACCTATGCAGAGTGTCCAATTATCTGTTGGCAAAGGTATATTACCTTTCAAAATTTCATTTCACTTACAGTGCTACATAACCTGTTGCCTGAGTTTCTGCGAGATCTACCATGGAAGTAATTCACATCAAGATCAGGTCCTAAATTTTACTAAATAGAAAACAAGCATTTTTCCACTCTATTAAATTGTCAATGTAAACAGTATTTTGGCAGCAGGTTATCACAAAGTTTCAAAGTACTTTTTCTGCAATCCATGCTGAAATTTAAAGTGACATGCAAGTAATGATTCTTAGCCACACAGAAAAAAAAAAGAAGCTACAGATTTTCTTACCATATGAGATGTAGTACACTTGTGGGTTCACAGATGGCCAATGAATATTTCTAAATAAATTTAATAGACCATACCAAGAAAGTTTGAAACCTGACTGCCTGAAGTTAGGATTCTGTATTGATATTTACATCTACAAACCACTAAATACATCTTCTTATACCAAACTGCTGAGCATGTGATTATTTGAATTGAAGAAAAATGAGTTATAAGTGCTGAGCACTTTGAAAAACCAGACTTAAAATATCCTTTTCAGTAAGTAGGCACAACACATAGTGCAGTACAATTAAATATGTATGAGCCTAACTTTAAGCACATACTTTAAAATCTTTGGCTGACATTTACTATCAAAAATATATGATTTGCATATTTAACATTCTTCAGATTAAAGTGAAAATGAGGAGATAACATTTACATTAAACTTGTTCTCAAATATGATTATTTCTAATGGCCTCATGCCTTATATTAGTTGGCTGTTATACTTTAAACCTTAGTACAAATATTGATAAACTAGTGTCTTGCAATAGGTGCACAGAGAAGAAAATCTTTTTGGGATTAGATTCTTATGGATATCATAGGATGGAACTGATATGATTCACTGAAGAGAAAGGACAAGAAAATCACAGAAAAATGGGGTTTATATATTTGGTTTGTGAAAACTATTTCCCTGATCTAGTATTGAATCCCTGACTGAAGACAGTGACACATGTTATTTGGATCAAGGATTGATGTTGATTAATTAAATTATATTTACTGAGGATCACAAGCCATTTATGCAAAATGTTGCATAAATACCAATACACTATCTCCAGAGTATTCTGTTTATGCTTCCTCTCCTACTCATGCATATAATTTTTCCTGGACATGTATTCTTTAATGCCTATTTTCATAAGGATTAGTGTTTCACAAAAACCAGCTGTATCCAGCTTTGTGAAATCTGGTCACATGTACAAGGTGGCACTCTTTTGCAGGCTTGGCCAATTAAAAGGCAAAGTTCAGCTAAGGACGTGAGCTCAGCTGAATATGACAGCTCATGAGAAGGCGGCACAGGATGCTGACAACTAATACAGGGGCTAAGGATATGGCACGAAGAGCAAGAAGAGCAAGGCAGAAGTGAGAGTGACAGGACGAAGCCACAGCAGTTCTTGGAGGCTGTGCAATTAAGCTGGAGAGAAGGTTCTGCCTAGGATTGTATTATTTGTGACAAGACAGAGACTGAGGGAAGTCATTTACATTGTTTCTCAAACTTTCATTTTCATCCCACCTTGCTCATGTAATCCAAGGCAAACTGCTATGATCCTCTGAGCAGGTTGGTGCCCTGTGGCACAGAAAACAAGATTTCTGGACGCCAGGCGGTTCTCTCCTAGGCTCCTCTTATCTCCTTAGTCTGTGTCCTCCATCACAACGGCCATCAGACCATGAGACACATCTGGAAGCTCAAAATCCATGGGAATGAATTTAGATATAAGTCCTACAGAGCACTTGTCAGGAATCACACCTGCCTAGCATAGCCTCTGCTCTGCTGTTGATTAAAACATTTTCGCTGGAGGAGAAAGGTGAGATACCATAGAATATGGAGGTAATGAAAGTGGATTATCAGGAAGTTTTTACTCAACTGGACTCCACAGAGAAGTAGCATAAACAGGGAGCTAAGCAACGGAACAGTAGGAAGGTGGGAGTTTTGATGTGAAGGTCTGATTCTCTGGAGTAAGTAGTACACACGATGGATTGGACTGAGAGAAGATCTTCAGCAGGATGACTGGGGACTGGTGGTTTGGGATTGTTATGAACGCTGAATCGGAGACTTAGTTTAGGTATCACCATTATAGACCCCTCTACTTGGACGCAAGAGAACTTCCAGTGGTAGATTAGGATTAAGGGAGAGATTATATGCAAGAACTCAAATCTATCCATATTCATGGGCCAGATGGGGTACATCCCAGGGCATTGAGAGAGCAGGCAGGTGTCTTAGCAAGTCTGCTGTCTGCTTTCTATCATCTTTGAAAGTTCATGGAGATGTGGATGGTGCCCCTAATGTTTGAAGAAAGGCAAACGTTGTAACATCTTCAAAAATCCAGGGAACTACATGCCATTCAGCCCCACTTCGACCCCTGGGAAAATCATGGAACAAGTCCTCTGGGAACACATTTCTGAACACAAAGAGGACAATAGCGTAACTGGGTACAGTCAGCATGGATTTACCAAAGGTAAACCGTGACTGACCAATGTGATTGCCTTCTGTGACGATACCGCAGACTAATGGCCCTAGGGGTGCTGAAATGGGGTCCTTTGCCAGGCAGCAACAGCAACAGCTAACAATTCCCTCAAGGCCCTGACACCTTCTTTCTCTCAGTCTGCTCTGTGCACCAAGATGAAATATTATTCTGTATCTGTGCTTTATTGTCTCTTTGATTTCACAATAAAGTTCTAATTTCTGCTCATTTACTTAATCTTTTGTCTTGTTTCTGACATACATGACTAAACTCCTAAAATCCTCTATGTGTTAGCATTTGCAAATAATGACTCAAAATCAAGTCACTCACCAATTAAATTTTAGTCCAAGAGATAACAGTGATGTAGTTCCACGTTGCTTATCCACTACTAATGAAGAACGCACCTCTGTAGCGTAGTCTATGGGAGAGTTCTCTTCGGATCTTTTCCATTAGCGAAACTGAATGCAACTTTGGAGGAAAGAGATCTTTACAAATATTTGTTTTTTCCATTTATGTTCAAACCACTACTAACTAAATTCGATTAACTTTATGTGGGACAGGTTTTTATTTTTGGTTTATATCATATTTTAGCTGTACATTTTTATTCTAGTTACTCATCATTTGTTCTTCAGCTTCTCTGTGATGCTGTCGAAAGGGGAGTATCGTAGTTTAAGTGAATGCAAAAAATGCAACACAGAAACGAAACACCGTTTAAGAAAAGTAATTGTGTCCTTTTGGACAAGAGCAAAAAAATGTGCTGGAAACAGGGCCTATGTTGCGTGCATGAAAAAACATTTTGCCAGCTGGAACAATGAAAATGTTTACAGTATGTTCACAATATGATTTATTGGAGTTTACACCTCTGGGATGGGTACATTCTCTAAGGTACTAGATTGCCTGGAGCCTACACATTTCTCCATGTTCTTAAATCATTTCCAAAATACTTTTAAAGTATATTAGATATATTTGCTAAGCCTTCATGTTCTCTGACAGCCAGAACCACAAGCACAATCTGTGGAATCTACGTGAACAGATGGATGTTAAAAAAAAAAACAGAAAAAAACCCAAACTTGCCCATGTGAATTCACCCCAAATGAATGACCAATGACTTGTAGATACCACTTCTACAATAAGTGGCAACATGTTAACACTTTGATATTACTGGGAGTAATGCCTACCTGAGAGATTATTTTTTTTATATGCACAATATGTCCAAAAATAGTAGATTTATTTTGGTGAAGAGGCAGTGTTTTCAAAGGCTGATTAAGTGACTAAGAGGTTTCTGTTGTGAAGGACAGCCTAGATGCAGAATAAATCAAAGTGCACACATAACACAATTTTTGCCCTAAAAAAATCTACCTTCCATAAGCAGCATGGGTGGGGCACATTCTAAAACGCATTTTACAGCATTTACATCATTTGCAGCATTGAACTTCTACAGCATTTTAAAACAAAGTTCTGAGGTCACGTGTACACAGGAGGGGGTAGACAGATAGGAATTTGAAGCAAGATTTATTATTTGCGCAAAATAATGCACTAGTGCAAATACAGTTTTGAAAACAAGCGTTTGAAATGTTGGTGTTCAATCATGAGACTTTTTGCAAGTCTGCTCACCTTAGTGTAATGGGGATATGACACTTAGTCCACTCACTAATGCACATGAATAGATATAAATGTATAATGTACCTTATTAATGGCCATAACATTTCTGTAATCTGAGAATAAGTCATTCCAAAACATGAAAAAATACTTGACTAATTACAAACAAACATAAAAATGGTAGTTGCAAATAATTTGGAATGTATGATGGGTTTGTTATACTTGCTTTTCTCTTTTCTGCTGTGTAACATCCAATATTCTGGATAAAATATGGTTCTATTTATCCCTAATCATATTACTAACGTTGCAATATATATACCTAGCATATAGAATCATAGAATCAGTTAAGCTGGAAAAGACCTTTAAGAACATCGAGTCCAACTGTAAACCTAACATGACCGAGTCCACCACTAAACCATGTCCCTAAACACCACACCTACACATCTTTTAAATCCCTCCAGGGACGGTGACTCAACCACTTCCCTGGGCAGCGTGTCCAATCCTTGATAACCCTTTCTCTGAATAAATTTTTCCCAATATTCAATCTAAACCTCCCTTGGTGCAACTTGAGAACATTTCCTCTCATCCTATCACTTGCTTCTTGTGAAAAGAGACCAACACCCACCTTGCTACAACCTCCTTTCAGGTAGTTGTAGAGAATGATGAGGTCTCCCCTCAGCCTCCTTTTCTCCCAGTTCCCTCAGACGCTCCTTGTAAAACTTGTGCTCTAGACTCTTCACCAGGTTCGTTGCCCTTCTTTGGATATGCTCCAGCACCTCAATGTCTTTCATGTAGTGAGGGGCCCAAAACTTAACACAGTATTTGAGCTGCAGCCGAATACAGGGGGACAATCACTTCCCTAGTCCTGCTGGCCGCACTATTTCTGGTACAAGCCAGGATGCTCTTGGCCTTCTTGGCCACCCGTGTACACTGCTGGCTCATATTCAGCCAGATGTTGATCGGTACCCCCAGGTCCTTTTCCTCCAGGCAGTTTTCCAGCCATTCTTCCCCAAGCCTGTAGCGCTGCATTGGGTTGTTGTGACCCACGTGCAGGACCCAGCACTTGGCCTTGATGCACCTCATACAATTGGCCTCAGGCCATCAATCCAGCCTGTCCAGATCCCGCTGTAGAGCATTCCTACCCTCAACCAGATTCAACACTCCCGCCCAACTATGTGTCATCTGCAACCTTACTGAGGGTGCACTTGATCCCCTTGTCCAGGTCGTTGATAAAGATATTAAAACCCTGTGGAACACAGCTTGTGACCAGCTGTGTACTGGATTTACCTCCATTCACCACAACCCTTTGGGGCCAGCCCTCCAGACAGTTTTTTACCAGCAAAGAGTATGCTCGTCCAGGCCATGAGCAGCCAGTTTCTCCAGAAGAGATGCTGTGGGAAACTGTGTCAAAGTCTTTACTAAAGTCCAGATAAACATGCACAGCCTTTTCCTCATCCACTAATCATAGAAGGCGATCAGGTTAGGATCCTCCTAGACTGTTTTCTCTTCGCTGTATTATATTTCCAGCAGACGTCTGGTAAGTTGAAATCCTCCATGAGACCAAGAGGTAGCAATTGTGAGATTTCTCCCAGCTGCTTACAGAATATTTCATCTGCCTCTTCATCCTAGTTGGATGGTCTATAACAGACTCCCACCATGGTATCTGCCTTGTTGGACTTCCCCTTGATTCTTACCTATAAACACTCAAACATATAGTCACCACCTTTAAGATCTAGACAATCATAACACCTGCTAGCGTACAGGGCTACCCCACCGCCTGTCCTTCCTTGCAGATCCCTTCTGAAGAGTTTATAGCCATCCATTGAGGCACTCCAGTTGTGTGAGTCATCCCACCATGTCTCCATGATGGCAACTACTTCATAGTTCTCCTGCTGCACAATGGCTTCCAGCTCCTCCTGTTTGTTGCCCATGCTGCCACATACACAATATGGCATATACGCATTGTGTATGTGGTAGCATGGGCATATATATATTGTGTATATGCCATATACAAAATAAAATAATAACTTTATATATTTATTTTGTTAGGAAAGCCTTCTAATTAGCCTTTTTTTAAAGCAAAGCAGTAACTGATGCCCTTTTATCTTCCACAAGGGAATTCTTTCAGAAACCGAAGAGGTACTATCATGCAAAGGAAGTTAATAAAATTAGTATTGTGACAGATAAAATGCTTATAACAGTGATTAAAAATAGTGAATTCTGAGTTTATGGCCAAAGACTACACAACCCTAAACCTTGAGACCCTGAGCCCACTCAAGAAATAAAGGATAAGTCCTTCTCTTTCCCTGAGACTAATGAGAATGGTAAAGACCAGGTGATCTAGTTATCTTAGAGATAAATAGGGTACCACTACTGTATGGTCTCTCTTCTTCTCAGGGAAGGAGACAAGCAAACAGAGTATAAGTATCAGGATTTCTGAACAGTGATGAAACAAGGGAGTAGCAAAATAATTTTCAATGGCTTTTGTTTGGCTCTAGAAAACCAGTACTATAAATTGATAACAGCTTATCAAGACATGTATTCCTATCATTTGTGTACACTTATGTTGATATATATATTTATGTTTATACACTTTCTGGAAAAGGTAATGTTGCTTTCATCTTCCTAATACAGAAACATCCTTATGCATTTTTGTTTCCATGGACATTCTTGGAGTTCCCAGGAATCCTTTGATGGAAGCTAGTAACTTTTGTTTAGAAAAGGCATACAATTTTAATTAAAACATTAATAGACAGCGCATTTCCCTTCACGCGTTCCTTTGTCCAGGGTTTATCCCACTCTTGGTGAAAAAGACACATGATATTTCACTTGGTTTTAGGTTCAAGCCACTGGTTCCTGTTATACCTTTTTCTGATAAATTAAATACCCCAGTACTCCCAAGTACACTTTCTTCATAGATATGTTTGTATACTGCAACTAAGCTTTTCTTTAAAAGCTAAATACACTGTTTTCTGTCTATGCTTCAATGGAAAGTGTATTCAGCTAGAGACTAATTTGCATGGCTCTCTTATGCATCCCCTTTTTCCAACACCCTCTTAAAATGAAAAGTATATACAGAAAAGTATAATGTTCCAAATCCATTCAAACAATGCATGTGTGTGGGTCATTGGTAAGTCAGTACTCCCCTATTCATAAAGCTAACTTTTACATAACTTTTTTATATCACACTATCATACAACATCTTTACTATATTATATTCAGGTTTGTCCATTAAGACCTCTACGTTCTTTTCAGAACTGTTGTCACTGCATGCCCAAGCACTGTAATATTACTCTGTACTTTAAACCCAGGATGAGTTATACTAAGGTTTCTTACAGAAATTTGCTAATAGCCAAAGGTCTTCCTACTAAAGCAGCTCATAAAAAAATAATGACAAAGAAGTCAGAAACAGGCTCTTTGCACAGATACTAAGACTGTCCACAAAGTAAGTGTGTAAATTAGATGTAAGCCTCCTTGTCATGAGTGACAAATATCACACGAGATAAAGTAAGGAAAGAAATGCATGGCCACTAAAATGATTACAAACACAACAAGTATAAATGTGGTTTACATGTTCTAGCATGCACTGAGCTTGTTCTAGTCCATGCTGCTGTTCCAGCCTCTAATAGATCATGATTTAGTATTACATTAATGTAACATTTTACTCTGCAGATGGGCTACAGGGTAATAAACTCACTAAGCTACATCAACCAGTTTTCCAAAACCTTCTAAGAAAACAAATACTCCATATAAGAAACAGTCATTCATTGAGTAGGTATGGCTTGAATTCCTTGTTTCTAGGTTTATATTTGTATATATGGTAAATCTTCCCAGTGATGACTTTCATATTTATTTCCAGATCACCAATTAAAAATATTAAATGGCACTAGTTCAGGCCCTGTGGAACCTGTTTGAAATACTCTCATTTGATTATCATTTTCTTCAGCTGACAGTTGTAGAGATTTGAAAATTACCAGTTTTTAATTAATTTAGCGATGACCAATACATTCTCTAGTTGTTGGCATCCACAAAAGTTATTCTAGATGCACTTTAAAAAAATGCCATGTTCCCTTTTTTGTTATAGGTGAAATTGGACCCATTCTTACACAAATCAATTTATAGTTTACTGTAATGCTTCTTCATATATGTTTACAATTTGAAGCAGTCTACGCTTCATAATGCACAACATCTGAAACAATGTGTAGTAAAAAACCAGAGCATGCAAGTCTTACACACTAGTCATTATTACAACCACTTTGCTATAAAGATGTAGTCTTTAGCTATGAGAGTAATCTGGGTCTCAGTGGTGTCTGAATTCTCTAAGAGCACCGGTATTTTTACTCTTCTCCTTCCCTGTCGTCTGAGAAGCTGAAGTTATATCACAGTAGCTTGAAAAGCAATTATAAATAAAGATTTACAGAATTGGGTTTTTCATTATTTCTCATGAGTTGTATTTGCTCTACAGTAATTGGTAACTGTGATCTAAGTAATCGTGTTCTATGACATTTCATTTAAACGCTGTAAGTCAACATATCTGAGTAACTGAAGGATAAGGCATATTTCTAATGTATTAATAAATTTGTTTCACTTTCAGTTCCTGTGTCCAGTTTTATTTCTTAGAACTGTGTCATAATCACACAGCTATACAGACATTTGCAGTTATGGTGAAATGGTTGTTTCAAAAAAGTTCTGATAACCCATTCAGCATTTAGGTCTGAGTGGTACTAAGGAATTCAAATATTTAGTTCCTGATTTTCGAAGAGACATATGCATTTTATAGGACTAACATCTATTTATTCTTATTTTTTAATTCTTTAAGCAAGTGAGTATAGCATGAATAAATTCAAGGTTCTAGGAATTTCTATATGTATTTACATTTTTACCTCTGTCAGCTGCAGTAAGTCAAAGAGGCCGACATTTTCCTCAAGCAGAGAATTTATGTGAAAGCCAACTCGTGACTCTACTGGACACCAAGGCTGGTTAAATCTTCATATACTTCACATATTCTGTTTTTTCTCCAAGAGAAGCTACCTTTCCTCTGTATGCAGAATAGAGTAGAATGAGAAGGTTACCTTTGGAAACATGGATAACAGAGTCAGAGCGCCTGTTGGTTCTGCATTTGTAGTGGGTTCTGTGTTACCAGTGCCAGGAGATGCCTTTAAGTATAAAGATCAGGCTGACCATAAGGGATTCCTGACCACTTCAAATCTGAAGTTATATTTCCTAAATAAAAATTACTGTTTTCCTACCAGCTTGTATGTAATTGTTTTTGGCTGTTGGTTTTGTTTGTTGTGGTTTTTTTCAGTATTGCCTAGTGGTTTAGTCTACTGTTACATCATTAATACAAAGAGGGCATGTCTTTCCCTTGAAAATTTAGAAGCAACAGTTACAATTTTTCCCCAGAAGTTTGCTAAAATGCAACTGAAGTAGATTTTCTTAGTATGCATGATAAATGAAAATCAAGGTGTTTTTACTGAAGAGCAGGAGTCTGGATTTAACTTTAGGAAAGCAGTGATCAATAATTGATACATCTGAAGCACACACTGCCATCTCAAAAATTTGATTTCAAGTGTATCTAAGTGGCACTGTACTGTAAATGCTGCAACACTTAAAATAATTATTAAATATTGGAAAACATTGTAATCCATGATAAATTATTCCTATACTGGGTACATAAGATTCCTGTTTGAATGTAATACTTCTTGACATCTGAGCGATTTAGATGGATCACTATGCTGTTTATGAAACCGCTGTCTTGTAGTTCATGAGCACCTATTATCTGTTATAATAAATCCCATAATTTTTTCTATTTATTTCATCAGTCTTCACAAAAACAAAAGTACAGCCATTGTCTTTTCTAACTTCCTTACCTGCATCCATCCAAAATACCATGAAAACCAAAGACAGTTTGGGGCCATTCAATCCTTCCCCTGCCACAGGTTTCATCCCACACTTACAACATGGGGCTGGAGAGAAACCCCCGCCTCAGCGGGGTCTCTGCCGGGGCCGCGGGGGCATCTCCGCGGGGGCGCCCGGAGCCCCTCCTCCCCTCCTCCCGCTCTCCCCTCGGGGCTCGCAGGGCTGTTTCTCACCCGGTTTCCCTCAGCCCTGGCTGCCGGGCAGCGTTTTGCCCTTTCTGAGCCAGGCTTTCCCCGCGGCGCCCGCCCGTGGCTGAGGGGCTCAGCTGTGCCCTGCGCTGGGGCCGTTGGAGCCGGCTGGAACCGGCTGTGTCCGGCACGGGGCAGCCCCGGCCCGGCGACACAGGGGCCGCCCCGCAGCACCCACCGCTGCTGCCAGCACCGGGGCACCAACAACGGGTACAAAAAGTTACAAGAAGACCAATATATACCAATGTGTAAGTTTAACACTGTGCGATAATGAATGCCAAGCTGCAGTTTCAAATTTCAAAGGGAAATATAGTCCTACAAAAAATCAGCTAAACAATATAAATCCTGAATCCCTGTGGACCAAATTCTCACTTGTCCCTTCTTTCTGTTCCTCTTTCCACATTCCTCTCCTTTTTTTTTAATTTTATTTTTCTTCTTTTCCTCATTTATGACATTGTTCAAAATAGCATTAAAATATATTGGTTGAGAGTGGAAGCAGGGACAGGTGTCCTGGGAAGAGTACAGAGACACTGCCCGGTTGTGTAGGGATGGGGTCAGAAAGGCCAAGGCGCAGCTGGAGTTGTACTTGGCAAGGGAAACAGAGAATAAGAAGGGTTTCTACAGGTATGCGAGCCAGAAAAGGAAGGTCAAAGAAAGTGTAACTCCCCTGATGAACACGACAGGCAAACTGATAACAACATAAGAGGAGGAGGCTGAGGTACCCAACAAATTTTTGCCTCAGTTGTCACTGGCAATCTCTCTCCCCACACCACTCGAGTGGATGGACGGCAAGACGGGAACTAGAGAAACAAAGTCCCTCCCACTGTAAGAGAAGATGAGGTTTGTGACCACCTGGGGAACATACACAGAAGTCCATGGGACCTGACGAGATGCATCCTAGAGTCCTGAGGGAATTGGCTGATGTAGTTGCCAAGCCACTCTCCATCATAGCTGAAAAGTCATGGCAGTCAGGTGAAGTCCACAGTGACTGGAAAAAGGGAAACATTGCACCCGTTTTTAAAAAAGGTAGAAAGAAGGACCCTGGGAACTACCGACTTGTCAGCCCCACCTCTGTGCCTGGGAAGATCATGGAACGGATCCTCCTAGAAGCTATGCTAAGGCACATGGAGGACAGGGAGGTGATTCAAGACAGTCAGCATGGCTTCACCAAGGGCAAGTCCTGCCTGACCAACCTAGTGGCCTTCTATGATGGAGTGACAACTTCAGCGGACAAGGGAAGGGCTACGGATGTCACCTATCTGGACTTCTGTAAGGCCTTTGACAGAGTCTCCCACAATATCTTTCTCTATAGATGGGAGAGATACAGATTTGATGGATAGAGTGTTTGATGGATAAGGAATTGGCTGATTGGCTGCATCCAACATCATGGTCAACGGCTCAATGTCCAGGTGGAGATCAGTAACAAATGGTGTCTCTCGGGGGTCCATATTGCAACAAGTACTACCTAATATCTATCCCATGAGGAAAGGCTGAGAGAGTTGGGGTTGTTTGTCCTGGAGAAGAGAAGGCTCCGTGGAGACCTTATTGCTTAAAGGGGGCTTATAAGAAAGCTTGCGACAAACATTTTAGCAGGGCCTGTAGCAATAGGACAATGGTTTTATGCAAAAAGAGGGTAGACTCAGACTAGGTATAAGGAAGAAATTTTTTACAGTGAAGGTGGTGAAACAATGGAGCAGGTTTCCCAGGGAGTAGTTAGATGCCCCATCCCTGGAAACATTCCAGGTCAGATTGGATGAGGCTCTGAGTGACCTGATCTGCTGGAAGATGTCCCTGCTCATGGCAGCGGGGTTGGACTAGGCGACCTTTAAAGTTCCCTTCCAACCCAAACTGTTCCATGATTCTATGATTCTATGATACATGTTGTTTTGATAGATATTTTGTTATTTAATAAAATTTAGCTCTCTTTATGGTTACTTTATTTTATCTCCGAGCTAAGAAAAGAAAAAAAAACCAAAACACTTTCTTTGAACATAGAAAGATTCCTATTAAATACTATTCCAGGATGGCTTTAGAAAATCTTTACATTTTAAATCTTTTTGACAGCCTCTTAAAATAATCTGGTTATTGGTAGGGTATAATTATATCAGTCTTCCATCAATTTTCACTTACACTGCTGCAGTTCACCAGAATTAAATGGATTATATGTGATCATTAAGAACTGCTAAATTTAATGCCATATTGGGAAGTAAATTACCTTAGTCATATTTTAAACCTCAGTGAGAGCTTTAGAAATGGCGTAACTTGAACTATGAAACTCTTCAAACTCAGCATTGGAGATAGCTCAGTGTTTTCACCTGTAAATATTACTGGCTCATTTGAATTCTCTTTGTGCCTCTGAACTGCCTGTGAAAGTTTCCAGACTCTTGTTCTTTTGGTTTATTAACCTATTTTAATGCTCTCTTATGAATTCCCACCCCCACTCCCCTTTTTTTTTTTCCCAGCTGCTTCTGGTATATTTTGAATTTGATTTGATGAGAAAGTTGAAAAGGCATATCATAGGGGAAGGTGTTCCAATGCTTTTCTTTAGTGTTTTCAGATCGGACATATTAATCTGTATTAGTAAGGATGGTCGTCCCAGTATAGTAGCTGTTGTCATCTGATTTCAGACAGAAATTGTATTTCATTCAAACTGTGTGTTCTTTGGGAAAGAGGTGGCGCTTTCTACACCTTCTGCTTCAGAAAACAGCACTTTCTGTGGATTTTTTGCTGGGGAAAAAAAAAAATCTCAGCTTGTCTTGATTTTACAGTTCTTTTGTTAGATTAAACCTATCACAGTGAATCTGCGAGCATAAATGATTATGAACAGAAGATTTGTCTTTGCACAGACATGCTGTTACAAAAATATGATTAATTACATCTTTCTTGTGCATTTCAGTAGCTTTGTAAAATCCTTGAACCTACCTACGGAAATTAAATGAGTAGAAAGACTAGAAAAATGTAAACCTCAAAACCTAAAAAACATTTAAATTTAAAAAAGATAGTGAGAGTAAATAACAAGTCATTTTTGGAAGGAAGATCTATTTAGGGAAATCTACCAGCATTTTTTAGATTTGAATTCTAAAAGTCTGCCTATATTACCTGCATTTTCATCTTAGACTTGCATTCTTGTATCAATAAGATTCAGAATAACAAGTCAGCCCTACAAATTGGAAGGCAGACTTAAATATCACTGGTTTGCTGATAGGAACCCTATTCGTTTTACATTTGACCTTAACCTTCTTTCTAGAAGGATTCTTTCATTGAATTAAGTTAAACAGAGAGTGGTACTAATAGACTATATTGTATTTGGAAAGTGCTTGTTGATATATTATTCTAACATGCGGACATTAGAAAAATCAGAATATCTTTGAGTTGGTTTGTAACTGGTCGTGTCTTAATGTTAGCAGCGCTTTTAGGCTGTTTTCCAGTACTCTTCAATACTCATACTGAATAAGCACCTTTGATGAAGTATAATGAATACTTGCGCTGGATATTAAATAAATTTAGTGACTTTAATTATTGATTTTATAGCATATGATTCAATGTAATATACTTAAAGTTAGTCATCTAATTCAGCTGGGAATACTGAAATAAATGATGAAATACTATGTAGACTTCAAAAAACAAGAAAGATGATCTGGCTTGTAGTGCTCTCTGAAACAAAATTGGAGAATTATTTGCTAATTACAAGCTAAACAAGATGTCAAAAATGTTCCTGAAGTATTCCTAAATTATACTATATATTTTATTATTTTTAATTTAAATGTAACTTGTATTTCAGTTTAAGAACTGAATTGGGAATGTCTTGTCCCTTTAAGGTTTTGAATTATGTTGGAAAAATGGAAAGGGCATAGATGCACTGAGAAGACTGCACAGTAAGTGATCAAACCTAGGAACATTGCCTGGAAGTGGCACTTTGTATATGCTTCTCACACGTTTAAACAGAAGTTTAAATAAAATTTCTAGTTTAACACACCGTCCTGTCTGAGATCATAGTCGATGCCATTTGTAATATCTTATTCCAATACTGCACAGAAACAGAAGACACCTTTGCTGGATCAAGGAGGGGAAACATTTCCAGAAATGGAAGTGGTTCTGATCGTGTGGGCTCTAGGTGTCACCACTCAGAAACGAGACCTACTTTTCAGAGCACAGAAAGCACATCTATGTGAAAGCACAGTGATGTTATGTAACTTCAGTTTGACCTATATCACCTTGTGAACCCTCTTTGTGATCTTTTAATATTGCCACTATTGATTATCGTCCGTAAAATGCACTCTGGTTACTTCACATGACTGCTTGTTTAATAGCTAAATAATTTATATACATTTCATGCCCTTTATACTTCAGCCCCGGAGAGAGCTGTGAGTTTAAACCAGCCTGTTTCCCATCAACACTGTTAATCCTTAAAACTGGACGTGAGTGCCCTTTAACAGCCCTCCAAAACCCTTAATGTTGGCAATGGGACAGAGATCTGACACAGGTCTTTCTGCAGCAGGCCCAGCCGCCAGCATGAAAGCCATAGCCTAAGGCTAGGCTGTTTTAGAACACCTTGCTTTCTGGACAAGCCACTACCACTGAAAATTTACCTTGCTTTCTTTTATGTTCGCCTGGGATAAAAGGGATTTCTTCAACTTTGCCAATGTTTTTCTTCCATTTTGCAAATTGTTAAATGGCTTCTCAGGCTGCAAAATTCCTGCAAGAGTTAAAGTAATATATTATTTTAAGTTTTAGTAAATACTTGGTAGGCAGATTAAAATTTGCAGCAGTGCATCAGTCAACATCTCTCCAGAGGATTTTAGTAAACACACCTTCACTGATTGCTAGGACACTTTTACAATATAGAACAGGGAAGAGTAGCAGTAATCTGTAAAAAGTACCCAATTGCTATTTGTGAAAATTCCAGTGTACACAATGTAATTTGAAATCCTGTTTTTACCCCTTTGTTGGCTACAAGTTTGCTAGTACTCCCCATCTCTTTCTGTATAGCCTCTGAACTTCAGAAATCATCAGCAATCTGTTAGCATGGCAACTAGCATAAGACCAAAATCAGTGGGTGAAAAACAGCTGTTACTTGTAGGGGGAATTATCCTGTAGCTTTTATTTCTAGAAAAATCTTCCACAAACTTTTAATGTACCTCCACATGGGATTTTAGTGTCATTTCAGAAAGCTGACTTGGAATGTCAGAGGCCAAGGCTGTGACCCGTGATAACATCCCATCATGAGCAGGCCAGGAGTGAACTGTTAATGATATTACTGTCCACACCGAGGTCAAAATTGAACGATACAGATGGGTTTTCAGCTTTGTGCTAGATTTTTTTGTTGTTGTTGAAGGCTTGCTGAAATTCAGAAATGTTCGTGCTTTCAATTTTTCTGCATGATTTGAGCTTCTATATGTCCATAGACAAGAACTCTAAGGGCCTGACACTTTTACTTATGCAGTTACTTCAAAATTGTTTAATGATGCTGAGGGGAAATACTGGCAAAGAGGACAGCTTGTTTATTTATTCATAACAAAATTATTCACATGCTTTGAAATTGGGTATATTGCACTTTTCTGTGATAGCTTACTGTTTACTCTAACAAATGTCTGTTTTTTTCCCATTTCATCTTATATTTTGAAAATGTACTAAAATGTTTTCTGAAATTAATGTCTCATTAGAACCTTGGCAGGTAAAAAAGTAAAGCGTTGCTACAGTTCTGTTCTAAAAGCATAATGCAAAGTATTGCTGTAGGTCAGAAAAAATTGGTCAGTTTAATCCACCGGTATGATGATTCTAAAGTGGCAGATTTTGAAATGTTCTAATTATCTTGCCCATATGTTTAAATGTTCCTTGGCTTTAGGCCAGAACAAAATACATCGCAGCTGAAATACTGCTAAATAGAATGAACTGAATATTCTCCGTATAAAACCTGAACCACTGATAGTGATAATTTAAATTCCATTTTTGTCAACTGACAGTCCATCAAAATTATTTAGGGGTAGAGTCTGTCTGCCTCTGTGTGGAACTGAAGTATATATAGGGATTAAGAAAAAAAAAATAAAGACTGGGCTTTCCCTACCACTTGAGCAGTCAGTATTAAGTCTAGAAAGACCCGCGGTTCCTAGAATCAGGAATCTCCCATACTACTATTATTACATAAATTTCCCCATAGCTGCCGCTAAGTTTAAATAATAGAAAAATGCAGGCAAAGACTGATTTGATCTTTGTTATGCAAGGGGAGGAAACATGCTGTATTCTTTCAGCATGCAGAAGCATAAAAGCATGTAAATTAACATATGAATATTCAGGAATGTTTTAGAAACACAATGTTGTTTAACCAAACATTTAAAAATAGAATTACAACTCAGTTATGAAGTCTAATGTTCTATATTTGTAAGAAACCTTTTTGCAACTATTTCTTTCTTGTTTGTGTTTTGTTATTACGATGTAAATCAATTTTATTGAAATGCAAATAAGATTTTCTTAGGAAACAATATAAAAAAAAGTTTAAGTCAGTAGCAGTGTTATTTCTTTTGTTTGAAAGTGTACTAACTAGACCTCATGAGGATTGGAATTTTTTAGATTGTGTTACTTGTGCACTTTTTCCTCCAGCAATACCCATTACTGCAAGAATGAGATTTTTAATTCAACAAACACTGTGTAAAAAGCGAACACCATAGTGCTGCTTTGACCTTTTCAGTGTTCTTTGTTTTAATGGGTGCTCATGTTCCCTGCTTCCATAGCTCTTACAGCCTCTGAGGATAAAAGAGAAGATGGTCAACACATTGCATTTCAAAAGTTAGAGTGCATATGAAGGTTTTATGGGGTATTCATCTTTTAGATATTAACTTTAAAGAAAATGGAAAATTGCACAAACTCTCACTAAAAAGGCTGCTCAGGTTTTTGTTGGAAAAGGTTCCTTGCAAATAATTTGCAAATTAAGACATACTTTCTGCAAGAAACATATTCGTTACAATGAAAATACAAACGTGATGCATTTGGTTGAAGAAGAAATGTGTACGGAGAAGCAGCGAAAAAGAAATGTTGAAGGTTACAAAACATGAAATGACAAAGTCACTCTCAAAAGCTTGATGTCATGGTGATTAAAAAAGCCCTTTTAAGAGTGGCCTTTCTGTAAGCTTGAAATACAATTAAAGCTTACCTTGTATTTATGGCATTACTCTGTTCCTACAAACTAAGGAAGAACACTTTATTACTATATATCACTTGTTAAATGCCCTCTTTAAAAAAAATAACATATTAGTAACAGAACAAGCACTAATTTGAGAATGAGTTTCATTTCATCCTAAGGCAGACACGTAAAATAAATCAGATTAAATATATTTTAGTTATAAATTTAGTTCTCGTAATTGCCATTTTGAAACAATGCTGGAGTGCCACGATCTTTTCACACTGAAGGCTCTTATGGTCATCTGCAATATTTACTTTGTACCAAGAGACTGTTTTTCCTCATGGGAATTTAAACTTCTCTTGATTAAATGCATTGACCTGCCTTTAGAACCACTGTCAAAATGATCCTTATCTAAAGTGTTTCTGGTGACATTACCTGAGTCCTGTTATAATTTGAAAAGAATCAAATCAAACCTTTACACATAACACTGCTATAATTATATAGATACTATTATAGATAGAAGTATATTTTACGTGTTTTTTTACCATTACTAACATGACTTTCTGATGATCCTAGAACAGTATGTATGCCATGCAGGACGAAAATATGCTGTGGTCATCAAAAAGTCATATATGGTAAAACTTATTAAGCAACCATGTCCCCAAGGATACCAAATGAACAATCACATGATTATTGCAGAAGCCCTGAAAGTGCAGGCTCAGCGTGAAACCTGATGTCCTTGGGCTAGAAACAGCCATTATGACCAGCTGACCAACCCAGATGCAAACAGGAGAGGAACAGGCTTTAGAACTGGTGTGTAAGCTATGTGTGTTTATTATGATTTACAGCAACGGTAATTTTAGCATTTGGAGAAGAATTTATTGTCCGTGTTTAGTCAGTCTTTGAGGAGGGGCTATTAAAACTGGCTGCAATGGATCAACTCTGTGGCAGTTCAAGACTGCCAGTGAATTAGTTATTTACCGTGCTACTTTCCTGCTCCTCAGAATTCAGAACTGAGAGAAAAATTGTGTATCCAACATGCAGCCAAGAGTTTACTGTATTTCTTGAAATAAGATCCAGCTTTTGTTTGAATGTCCTTTCATTATGTCCTACCATCCTATGGGAATAATGCTGCAGCCCAGTAAATACGATACTGCCATCCCTAGCAGAAGCCCCCTGGCTCTGCACTGCCCTGGGGTTGCAGGGCCTGGGCCTGGCCCTGGTCTAGTTGGCACCAGCTGCCCTGGTTGCCTGAGAGTGGGTGACTCTCACCTCTCCGGCGTGCACTGAGGCTGGGCAATACCATTAGCGGTGCAGCCCATGCTGGGGAAACATACAGAAATAAAACTAATTGGGCACAAGGCTCAGAAGGAAGAAAGTTCCTCCATGAGCATCAGATTCCTCACAGCGAAGCTCTGAGGATGCTGAAAGCTTATAATCCTCCTCCTCTCCTGAAGGAGAGTGAAGCTGTCCACCTGAGGACCCAGAGGGATGCCCGGGCGTGAGAATAACACCTGGGCAAAGGGATAGATGTTAGTAAAGTGTCTGGTTTAATAATTTTAAGGCTACTATTATCTCATTTCTGTATTAGTTTGGGCTGTGATTATTAGTTATTGCAACTAGACTGCTGATAACTGGTTATTAGATTTTGATTAGATTGATTATATTTTCTAACAAATATATATATGTTCTGATTTTGCTCACGCTAAGCTAAGTGTAACAATACTACTCATTTGTGAGTCACACACACCTATCAGAATAAGAAAAGTCAGCCTTCACCAGCTATATTTCTTCCAGGTAGTGCAGCTACTGACTGTCTCCCACCCATCACATGCCCTTTTTGGAGTGTTCAGCTGCCGTTGATTGAAATCATCAGGAAACCATGAAAAGATCTTATCTCTTCTCTTAACAACTTCAGTTGTAACCACAGGTAACATGGGAGAAATACATAGCCTTAAGGAAAAATATTTTAAGTATTGTGTGTGTGAGATGCATATGCATGTATTATTGTATCTATCAAAGAGCTACAGTTACATTACAGCTAATAACCACTATCACCTTGAGAATCTGTCTCATATGTAAGGGGCAAAAAAAATAATAAGAGTTTATTCTGGATGTAGGCCATGAATAAAATAAAATAAAATAAAATAAAATAAAATAAAATAAAATAGCATAACATCACATAGAATATGATACAATACAACACAATACAATAGAAATTAGTGTACTCAGCTACTGGAGTTGCAGCTTTTGCTTAATACGAATGTTAGCTTCAGTTTGTATAATATGATGAAATTTCAAAAAAGTATAGTACTCTTATTAATCATCTGAAGATGCTTAATACCTTCAGTAGCCTCAAACACACACGATGTTGTCTTATATGCTCAGAAAAGATGGAGAAGATGAAATAAAATAAAATAAAAAAAAAACAAACCAGAAAACATTTCTTATGTTTGGTCTTCTTAGGAAAAAACTAATTAATGTTGCAAAACATCACAACATTAAAAAGGTATTTTACAACTGTGTTATAGTGCATGAGCTGCTTAGTCTAAAGCCAGGCTGGACTGCTACACTTTTAATGGAATATGAGGTCAGCTAACTTTTTTATTCAATACCAAGTAGAAATCCTGCTTTCTTGTTTCTCTCCTTTATCTTAAAGTGAATGTAGCACAGATCAAAGCTCTCTTGAAAGATCAGTGCAATTCCCTGAAAGAAGAAGTAAAAAGGACCATCTGCTCAAATCCCTATTTTCCTTCTGAAATTCATTAGCAATTACTAATATCATAAGTTCTTTGAATCAAGCTTTAGACTAGGGCTTGATTTTTGAAATTTACCTCTGTTTTTCTCACCACAATACTTTATGTCAAAGTAACTCACAGATGGTGCAGCAATGCTTTTACATTCCTGTAGTGTCAACTTAGAGCCAAAACCAGCCTTAAGAAAAGTTATAGACCCACACTTGAAACTTATTAGAACTGAAATTCTTTGCCAGCTCCTTTAAGTTCTTTAAATCATGTCCATAATTAAAGTCAAAGTAATGTCTACACACACCTTTGGGGACCACTAGTTATTTCTCTGCCTGTGAGTCAGTGGTTACAATATAGATTTGTGCTGTTCAGAATTATTGCATTAAAGGTGGTCATGTATCTATTGACTTTATGTCTCAATGGAAGAACTGAAGGCTATTACACTTTAATAAGTGCAGTGGAAGAAATGAAAGCAGTTTGACTGGTCTTTCACAGAACTTATGCATGTGTAATCTTGTCACCTTTAGCAAAGTATATCCTGAGAATGTAAAGCATCTCTCAGCTGGGTTATAACTATTATTGGCAGCCTTCACAAATTACATACAAGAACTAAATAGAAGAGGGACGTCGTCCTGTTACATGTTCTGCGACTTTGGCTTTGTCTTCTACATTTATGCTTTAAATACCTAGATTTAATATAATGATTTATTTTAGATTGCTCAGAGAGCAGAGAAATAAAACCCACCTACTATGTTTGTTAAACACTGAAGCTTTAATACTTACTTTTAAATAATTTAAATAAATAATTTTAATAAATAAGTAATTCAAAATATTTTTCAGACACAATAGTGTTTTGAGTAGCCAGATACCAAATGACAGACAAACTTTCAGCATTTGAAACCATGGCTGTAGTTGTGCCTACTGACGATAAAAGCTCGGTGAATGTGTTACAGCTAGCAGCGTAGTTGTCTAACATATATTACAATGACAGCATGAGTTTGGCCGTGATCACTGTTGTTGAGATGAGTCTGCATGGTTTTGTTTCTAGGCGGGATATTAGCCAGTTTTGTCTTTTACAGTTACAGCTGAACTTCAAGAATGAGAAGCCTAGGTATGCCGATAAAACCAAGCTGTTTTGGGGTTTTAGTTTTATTTTTATGCAGGTTTGAAAGGAAATAGTGGAGACTTGGTCTATTTTTTTATATATGATATATAATGAGATATATATAATATTTTCTTTGAAAATGGTAACTTTTAAGTAGCTTGACATATGTTGATATATGTTTACGACAGTGAATATGATTTTCATCTTTTTCTAGAGTGTCAGATACATTTGATTACTACTTAATTTTTAACTTGATTATGCTCTTGCACAAGCAGGGTTAAATTAATGACATCCCATCAAAATAAGCCATCAGAGCATGTTTGATGATGTCTGTCTCCTTTTCTGAGTAAAAGAAGGTTTGTTAGTCGATTGCAATAGTGTCTCTAACACGTAATTTAGAAATTATCCTTTTAATAGTTGATATGGGATAAACACCATGATAAAACCCGGTGAAGTGACTTTCAAAACTGTATTCATTCTAATGTGCAGAAGGAAAAGAGAACCTGAAAACGATACATTGAATCACGTTTAGACCTTAACATACTCTAAAATCTTTCCTCTCCCTTCCCTCCCTCTGCCACTCCACAGTGCATTTCATTAGCACTCTTGATCAAAAAGGACAGGTTTAGGACAGAGATAATTATTTTTGGAACATTAATTCTTTATTGATTGTTTAGCAAAGATAAAGGTGTAACTGAGAGAGTATTAGTACCAACTTTCCTGCGTGAGTGACCCACTTCATGGATGCTCAGTAACAGCCTAAACAAAAAAATCTAGTGCTTCTTGCATACAGTGTTTTTAAGAGTCTTTATTATCACAGAATCACAGAATGGCTGAAGTTGGAAGGAACTGCTGGAGGCCATCTTGTCCAACTGTGGTTATAGCATTTCAGCAATGATATGTATGTTAATCTAGACTTAGATTCATCATCAAATATTGCATTTTTCCACCCAAATTAAGATTATTTTATCTGTAAATCCATACCCTCCAATGGCTTAGATTTACTTCTAAGTTATAGTAGTTTAAATTCTTCAAACTTTCCATTACATTCCTAAAAAATTGAAATTATTTTATGCTTTTTATTAATTTCAGCTACTAACTTATTAATCCATAATTAAAATGAATAAATTATCAGTAGAAACTAATGAAAAGTGATACATTATCTACAGGATTTTAAAAATAGCTCTGAGAATTTAAATACTCTATAACTCTACGTAATATTATGGAATGACTTTAAAAGGCTGTCCTGTTCTGTTAAATTGTGTGTTTGATTTTTAAAATAAATACGTCACATCAGCAAATGTATTTCCAATAAAGGCCTTTTCAAGTCAAAGCTCAGAGGAGAAAGTATCTGATTCTCCAGAATAATCATAATCTAGAATTATATGTATTTACTATAGAGTTGTTAGTGGCTAACTCAGGCCTCTGAAAGTAATTTTCGAACAATTCACCACCCATTTTTTCTTTTGTTGCAGAATGAAGATTAACTGCTTAAGAAAACTGTGGAAGAAATTGCTTTAAATGCCTAATTTCCATTATTAGCGTGCTTCATCACAAAATAGCATATTGTTGGAGGAAGGACAGGACGGTTATCTGATGTAGCATTGATATAATCAGTGGTTCAACAAAGTTTCTGGGTGGGCCAGAAATATTGATCCTGTACCTTGTAAGAATTAAGATGGACTTGAGTTGAAAAAGCTGAAGTTCTCACCTTGCTTTAAAAGATAAGGTTGAAAGGTCTGAATAGCTTCCTGTGATTAGTCTGAAACTAGGAAAGAAGTATAAATAACTTCCGTAAAGATTGTGTCATATACTGGGTGAATACCTTTCTAATATTTGGATCATGTTGCTAGTTCAATATTCCTGGAAAAATAATCTTTTTCTTGGTATGTTCAGTTTGTAATTCCCTAAAATAATCTTTGGCCTCATAATATAAATATTTTTCAGAACCTAGCATCTTTCTGCCAAAACTGAGAATCAATTTGAGAGGATAGGATGCTTTACTTGAAAACCTTTGCAAAAACTGTATCTCCAAAACCTGGTTCTTTTAAAGATCGTATGATCATGTGAGACTATCAACATTATTATTATTAGACCTTGGATTCCCATCCAAAAATAGTAATACATTGTAGGCTTCTTGGTTTAAATGGGATAAATATCAATTTTGCAAACAATTAAAACCTTCCTTATCTATAAAATAAGGAACTACTTCTGTCCTCCTTTCATTGCTTTTTTTATGATACAATGTGATATAAACAATAAAATAATTGTTTTTCATGCTAATTGGGTTTCCTGATTGGATTGATACCCTGTATGCCTTATCATGCATAATTGGAATAGCAAAGAGGGCTAGCAGTTAGGCTGCTAAAGTCTATCAAAACTATGCAAAAAGTACCACTTGCACTTCTTAACTTCCCAGCATGGCCATGAGATGACTGCAAAAATGAATGCTGCAATCTCTTCATGCAAATGTGAAGACTCTGTTTGCCCAGGAGAAAAGAGGACTCATAGAGTAATAATTCTGGTGGTTTTGGTGTTGGTATTTGGTGTTTGGTATTGGTTGCCTAAATCTCATGGCTGTTCTGCTAAACAAATGTTTTTTTGAAAGATGACTGTAGTTCGGTTGTTCTTGAAACTGGAAGTTTCATATCAGTACTTCCCATTGGTAGGTAACAATACAATGCAAATAAATGTTGTGACACTCTAGCCATCATGAAAGAACAGGGCTTTTCGTGTCAACTATCAACATTTCTTTAGTGCAAATCAAAGATGTGATCAATGGCTTTGATGGAAGTAACACTTCTTAAAGATAGGCAATTATCAAAGCTTTCCTTCTTAGCTGAAAAGTAACTATGATAAATGTGAAGAAAAAATATGTTATTACACAAGCAAATCTAACATAGGATTTTGAACTGACATACCATTTTAAGTAGTTTTAGTTTGCATGAAGAGATATCCTTTTGGTTTTCCAACAACATTTTTTTTAGGTGCAAAAAAAAAGCATCAAATCATCTAATTAAATTCCTTGAGAAAAAATCTATTGATTTGTTTAAAGTTGTTAATAAGAACATAGTAACTGCCACACCAGGCTATCTGTCAGATCCAGAAATGTTAAATTTAATGTATCCTATATTTCTTGTAGGATTGCAAACTGAGATACAGTATATCTTGATTTCTGATGCCAGTCTGAATTAGTTTATTGATCTGTACTTCAGTTCATTTTAGAACTCTATTTCTGTTTGTTCCCTGGAGGGTCAAATGTTTTCATCTAGAATCTAAAAAGTATTAATGTTAAAGGGCATTACGATCTGTTTTACTACATCAATATGTATTTGGTATGTCCTACCCATATCCTGTGTAAGAGGCAGTCACCTCTATGTAACAAAATATTAGTACAATTATATAATAACATCGAAATACTTTCAGTTAAGCAATAATGTGAACCAATTATTGTTTTGAAATTCATATAGAGTTATTTCATGTATTTTACATCCAATGCTATATAGAATATGATACGAAGTATCTACTTGATTAATGTTTCTTGAGGACATTATTTCTAATGATGGTCAAAGTTTTAATGAATTAATTTGACCATCATTATGGGTAATGTGCTGGAGACACATTAATCTAAGTGATATCTTATCATATCCTATGCAGAAGTAATTCATCTGAATGGGAATTTGGCAAATTAATTCTGGTTCCAATATGGGAAAGGGATTGATGCCCAGTTTTGAATCAAACAATGAATACAGTGTGGCATACATTTTTCTGTTAAGAGTTTATGAATTTGGGGGGATATTTCTCACAGATAATATAGTTATGTTCTTGCAAGTATACAAGTGTGAGGAAATGTATGAGGCTATGAATGTTAATGTGTAATAAATTATTCTTTCTCTAGGACTTAAAAAAAATATCTGCAGATTACAAAAGATAATCATGTCTCTAATTATGTAGCAATTTCTAAATCATAAATAATGCTGCATGTGTGGTATTCAAATCAGAAAGTAATAACCTGATTTAGAAGTGTCTCCTGAATTAATGGTCTAGCACAAAGTTCTGCTTCTGTTCTCTCCAGCAGATTGAGATGTTTCACCTATTAGCTAGCTAACTGTATGTTAGATTTCCCAAGTTCTCAATCATCATGGGCTTTCAGCTCGGAGGTTTCCAATGAAGTAGAGCTTGTGATGGACAGAAAAAGAGCATCTTACCAGATACTTCTACATTTTTCTGCATTTGTTTTTTCAATGTTTTGTGGTGCATTTTAGCATGCAACTAATGTGCAGCCCTCCAAACCATGGAGAACTAATGAGATATGTAGGGAAATTAGCCTGAGTTTCACAGATTCCTTAGACATAAGTGAAAATACTAAAAAAGATTACTAACTATATACAACAGTAGCTTTTATCTAAAAAACTGCACAAAATTACAATTGATTTACACTATATTCCAGTTTGCTTTGCTTTTGTTTATGAAATAAAGTATAAGGCATACCTCCATTACAAAACGTAACTGTACGATAGGATTATGTTATTATTATTGGTTTAGTTTATACAAAATAATACTCTAATAATGGAGATCTCAGAACACATATGATAGGATCAAGAAACTATCAGGAGTTTTGAACATATTTTTGCATGGTTGTGAGCCTGGGCAATCTATAACAGCCATTGGAGAAGGCTGCATGTTTTCCAGCTTCTTGCTCCTTGCCAAGCTCCATACGTAGAGCATGAAATGGAAAATTAAAGTTCATTGTGACAAAGGAGGGAAAACCTTCCTATTCAAATAATTTTTGAACTCCAATAACTCTGTTGACTCCATCACAATCAATTCCAAACTGTTTTTTAATGGAGTCATTCTCCCATATGGAAAATTAGCAGCAGCTCGAAGATCCAGTTTCAGAGAAGCTTGTTAGAAGGACATAAGAAGTGTCGTGGTTTAGCCTCAGATGGCAACAAAGAACCACGTGCCGCTCGCACGTGCCTTCCTAATACAGGAAGGATCGTAAGAAAAAGCAAGACTCTTGGGTTGAGAGAAAGGCAGTTTAACAGAACAGCGAAGGGAACAGGCAAACAACAACAACACGGACAGGGGAATATACAAACGCGATTACGGAACCGCCGCTCCCCGCCGCTCGCCGACCGGCCGGAGCCGGGACGCCCCAGCCCGCTTTTAAGCAGCAACTGCCTGCCCCCTCCCCCGGCAGCTCAGGGTGGGCGTGGCTCACATGGCATGGAATACCAGGAAAAGTTAACCCTATCCCCACCGGAACCAGGACAGAAGCCAGACAGGATGATCAAGAAAGAAGGAAATAGAAGACCAATAGACTTGCCAGATCTCAAAAGCCTTTGTGCTTCTGTTTCATTTTCTGGTCCTGTGTTTTCCTGCTGCACCACCAGTAATAAGAGCTACTGCTCTAAAATTGGGACTTAGCAGTTTGTACACCCAAGCCCTGAGAGCACCTCCAGTCTGACTATGCCTGCAGAGTTCCTGGGGCTCCCCCCACCCTTCCCATGGCGCAGGACCTGAAGTCAGCACCCTGAGGCCTTTAGTCCTTGCCTTGACAATGCCACAGCTGTGTGAGTCCCCAGCTCCCCTAGGATTTCTAGATAATGTTTAGAAATTTTAAACCTCCCCGAAGAATCTGGCATGCAACACTCTTCGTTTCAGTACAGGTGGACTACATCCTGTCTGTCAAGGCCAGGACTTTTTCAGCAGAATACGTGAGACTTGTGCAACCAGATAACCAACCACATGATAACCACCTCAATCAGCACCTTCTTCGGTGTGATTGCTGACCCTTTGTTGAGTGATTGTGAATTACAGAGTTCTTTTCTTTCAGGCTACTTATTATTGTACTTCATGCAAATCTCTCTGTTTGTACAACTGTATTTATTACTCTTACTAACTACTTGACACGTATGACAGTCTCTTTAAAAATTTGTTTACTGATCTCTTGAGCTTGTTTTTAAGTTAGCAAAAAGATGATTCTACATATGCTGTAGTAATCTAACAAAAAAACTTGAACAACACAAATGGGAAAGTCCTTATTTCACATTCTGGCACAGTAATAGAATGCTTTTCCATTTAAAGTGTACGTAATATTAAAAAAAATTTCATTTCCAAAAAGCTTCTTTACACTGGAAGTTGGATAGCTAATACAGAACGTTTTTCCTGATCATTTGCCACAATAATTTTGACCTGAAGCTCATGGAAGTAACCTTGTTTGCAAACAGAATTAAAAAATAATAATAGGGAGGGATTGTTAATAAATATTAACTAAAGGGGAAAATGTTGCTTAAAAAATAATTATGTTCAAGAGCAGCAGTGTGTCTTTGTAGATAGTTGTATTTCAGAGCATCATAGCTTTCAACTTTTTGAAACGTACACTCAAGTATCATTGTCACCACGTTTACTAATTACTTCTACCTAATAAGGCTACAGCAGCTGGGGGTACTCAAAAATGAGAAACTTTATCATAGATTCCCAGTGCTTTCACTTGTGTGTTTCAGATTTTGAGATTAGAGTTTTATCACTTCACACCTCAAATGCCTTTATTTTGATATGTTTTATTAGAGCTACATTATTTTCAGGAAATTTTATTGTGTGATTATGACATATTGTTCTTCTGCTATTATTCATATCTGTATGCTAACGTATGCAACGTATGTTGAATCAAATCAGCCAAGATTCTGCTAACTGCATGACAAACCTGATCTCCTTCTATGATAAGGTGACCCGCTTAGTGGATGAGGGAAAAGCTGTGGATGTTGTTTACTTGGACTTTAGTAAAGCCTTTGACACTGTTTTCCACAGCATCCTCCTGGAGAAACTGGCTGCTCATTGATTGGATGGATATATGCTTCACTGGGTAAAAAACTGTCTGGATGGGCTGGCCCAAAAAGTGGTGCTGAATGGAGTTAAATCCAGTTGGCTGTAGGTCACAAGCCATGTTCCCCAGGGCTCAGTACTGGGGCCTGTTCTGTTTAATATCTTTAGCAATGATCTGGACAAGGGGATCAAGTGCACCCTCAGTAAGGTTGCAGATGACATAAAGTTCGGTGGGAATGATCTGCTTGAGGGTAGGAAGGCTCTACAGAGGGATCTGGACAGGCTGGATCAATGGGCTGAGGTCAGTGGTATAAGGTTCAACAAGGCCAAGTGCCAGGAGGTCCTTCACTTGGGTCACAACAAGCT
Source organism: Larus michahellis (assembly GCF_964199755.1). Classification (NCBI taxonomy): domain Eukaryota; kingdom Metazoa; phylum Chordata; class Aves; order Charadriiformes; family Laridae; genus Larus; species Larus michahellis. The sequence goes on from NC_133897.1 coordinate 84,274,628, forward strand.
TGTGAAATACTACAGACCTGGGGAAGAGTGGCTGGAAAGCTGCCTGGAGGAAAAGGACCTGGGGGGTATTGGTCGACAGCCAGCTGAATATGAGCCAGCAGTGCGCCCAGATGGCCAAGAAGTCCAATGGCATCCTAGCTTGTACCAGAAATAGTGTGGCCAGCAGGACTAGGGAAGCAATTGTCTGTATCTTGGTGATTGTCTGTATACTTAGCACTGCTGAGGCTGCAGCTCAAATACTGTGTTAAGTTTTGGGCCTCTCACTACATGAAAGACATTGAGGTGCTGGACCATGTCCAGAGAAGGGCAACAAAGCTGGTGAAGGGTCTAGAGCACAAGCCTTATGAGGAGCAGTTGAGGGAGCTGGGATTGTTTAGCCTGGAGAAAAGGAGGCTGATGGGAGACCTTATCATTCTCTACAGCTACCTGAAAGGAAGTTGTAGGGAGGTGGGTGTCGGTCTCTTTTGCCAAGTCACAAGTGATAGTATGAGAGGAAATGGCCTCAAGTTGCACCAGGGGAGGCTTAGGATGGAAATTAGTAAAAATTTATTCAGAGAAAGGGTTGTCAAGCGTTGGAACAGGCTGCCCAGGGAAGTGGTTGAGTCACCATCCCTGGAGGTATTTAAAAGATGTGTAGGTGTGGTGCTTAGGGACATGGTTTAGTGGTGGACTTCCAACCAAAGGTCCCTTCCAACCTTTATGATTCAAGGAGTCTACCTGAAAGTGATTTACCAAATCCCCAGAATATTTTCATCAATTAAAGTATATTATATTCAGTTACACCAAACATTTTAGCTTTTGTATTTTGCCTTGTTCTATATTGCACTATTGATACAGAATAGCTCTTTACTTAAAGAATCTTGTGGTTTTGTATCAGAAGATATGTAGACAAAATCAAATTTGAATAGTTAAAAATACAAACAATAGTAAATTTCAGCTCTCAAACACATTCATGGTAGATGGTGTTGGACTTACTTAAAAATTACACTATAATCTGTCCCACCAAATCCCTTTTTATTTGTCTCGTCAGGCATATAGCATAATAATCAGAAATTGTAATGATTCACAGAGAAGACAAATGTTGAAAATATCTTTCTTAAAATGTATTTTTGAAAATAAAATTATTATTACTGACGTTAGTATTATTTAGATATGGATTTCTGTAAAAACAAATTTTAAGGAAAGGTAATTTTTTAAAATATCAAAATTTGGAGGAAAGGGCATCCTTGTTCTTTAGCACATTTTTTTTAAAGTCTTTGCATATGCACACATTAATTCATAACGTTTCCTTAATCTATTAATACTAGAAATAATTGAAATGAAACTTGAAGCATAACTTGTGTATTCAAATATTTTTAAAATATGAAACAAAATAATTGAAATATATTTGTTTCATTTTCTCTTAGCTTGAAATCAACATTAGCACAATGTCAAATAGCTTTATTACCAGACAAAATGGAGAAACTTTAACCTAGGTGGTTTAAACCAATGTTAAATAAAGTAGCATTTACAATATCTTTTCAAATTATGTAACATTTTTAAGACTACATTACATTACCTTTTGGGATCTAGTACAGATGATAGTGCATAAAGTAAGAGTACAGTGTAATGACCAGGAAAAAATAATATAAAATCCTTTGAACTTTAAAAAAAGCCTTTAATTAAAAAGAAAATAAATTAAGAAGACATAGCTTTTATTTGGAGTCATGAAATAAGAGTCTGAAAATCTAAAATATATGTTTTAAAATGTAAGTTCTTTACAATTGTTGGCTTAAGAAAGTATTTAAAAATTCCTTCTATTTTTCTGAACAAAAAAGAAAGCTATTTGTCGCAGTTTTGGCTGGGTTAGCCAATGACAAGGTGACAGGTGCTCTCTCCCACCTCTCACTCCAAGGAGAGGAAGAAGAGAAAGCAAGTTGTGAGTTTAGAAAAAACTGAACTACTTTAATGAAATATTAAACATTCAAAAAGGGAAATAATGAAATAGATACAATATATACAAATCTACACAAAACAGTATCAAGCTCCCAGGGAGATGTCACTGACAGACACTGTGAAAGTTACAGACTGGACTCAGTGACAAATGGGAACTGGAAGACACTGACCAGGATCAACAGGCAGTCGAGCTGATGGGGGTCCTCCTCAGACATCAGTCATTGAAGAAAGAGCAATTGGAGAAGAGCCAAAGAAGAAGACCCCTTTGATCCCTCAGCTTTTATACTGAGCATGGCAGATGGGATGGAATACCTTATTGGTCAGTTTGGGTCACCTGACTATATTAATCTTCATATAAAGTGAGAACATATATTTCATTTCCACACAAATTAAGAAAAATACTAGTTCAAGAAAAAGCTGTGTGAGGAGAAGAGTATATAAACAATAGTACAATATATGTATAATTCAATTATTAAGAACATATGAGAAAGTAAACAGATAAGGTTACAAGTAATTCTTTTTATATTTTAAAATAACTAATTTTCTACTTGGGTGGGACTAAATTAGCTGTTTTGGAATGCATCCTTATCAGTTGTTCATACTCTGGAGCACATACCAACACAAATAAACTGCCAGAGAAATATTTTGTGTAATAAAACCTTCGGCAGATGAATATTACTGTGATTGGAAGAGCACACAAAAATCTGTGTAATAGGCAGCAGAGATGGAGAAAAGGACATGAGCAGGAATTCAATTAAGCCAACTTGCAACAACTAAGAAAAGCAAGGCTTTTCTAAACTACAGATGCAGGGAGAACTCTAAAAAAAAGGCTGCAGGTTGTAAACTGATACAACGTGGATTTTGGAGTTTGGAATGAACCATTCTTTTAACCTATTCAACTTAAACTTCCAAAGATAACAAATTTACATGTCAACATTATGAAACTCTTAAAAGATTGGGAAGCCTTCCAGAGAGAGTAGTGAGCATGTTATCAAATCCTACACAGACATCTCAACTTGTCTTGTTTTACTGTCATTAGAGAGCAGAACATGGGATAATACTCAACTCATTTCCTCTCAAACTCTGACCAATGAACTTTAATTAAAATGCTTAGCAATTAAAAGGAACTAATAACTTGAAAAAAATGTTTTTTGCTTTTTGTTAGGAATTAAAGTAGACTTAAATTTAAAGGGAAACTTAGAATTCCATCAATAAAGTGCTTTTGCTCCAATGGGTGTGGACTATAAACATTGCATTTGTCAAAAAATGCTGGGCAATGAACCACAACTTCTAAAGCAGAAACATGTATAAAAGGGCATTTTCCTTTTTGTTTGAAGTCTAACTCAATTTTATTCTGTCAGATTGTGATGTCCACTGTTACTGAGCACTTGATTTCCTAGAAGTTTGTACGATCATACAGCTTTAATGTAAGCATCAACATCCACTGAAATTCTCAGTTCATAAACTTTATCCTTTTTTCTCTACGTGTTAATTCATGATTCATCCATTTATAAGTGATATCAACGTCCTAAAACCACGTAAGAATCCTCATTATCGCTCTGAAGACCTTTTTCTTTAACAAAACTTTTTGAACTCTACATACGTAAAGAGATATTTAAGATTTAGTCAAATTTGATGTATTTTGCTATGTATATGTTTTTATATTTGTATACAGACATACATATATTTATATTTGTTTGTTTGTGTACAGACAGTAGTTTGTGTCTTGGTCTTGTGTTTATCTGCTAGCATTTTCAAGCTTTCCATCACACACTGCTGCTAAATGTACTTTCCTTGCAGAGGCTGAACAACTGATGTATAATCTGGCTGGATTGTAAACTCATTTGTTCAATTCAGCATCCCCTTTTCATAAATACTTCCAATAAACACAATAAAAGTGAATGGTTTGTCTAGAAACTGCTTCTTCCAGTCCTTCTATCAATAAATGATCAAAATGAAACTTACAATCATAGGCTCAAGAGATCTACTGTTTAGGATAAAGTGTCCATTTAGCAGCTTTCAAGCTGTGATTCCTCAGAGGAGCTAAGAAATAAATATTCAGGCAGTGTGTGCTGACTAACAAATAAAAGCTTATCTCATGCTTGTAAACAGGTAGCATTTGCAGCCTGACCTGCTTGTCTGTACTCAGGAGGGTCTTCCTTCTCCTGTGGATATACCGTTCTCAGCAAAGAGCCAAAAGTCTGAGACTGCAGATGATCAGGGAGAAGAGAGAAATGAGACTGTGCCTCCCCATTTAGGAAAGCTCGAATATCCCAAATTAATGGGTTTTGCCTTTTTTTTTCTGTTGTTGTTGTTGGGTTGTGGGTTTTTTATTACTATCATAGGCAGCAATCAGAGTGCAGCATTCTAAGAGGTCTCTTAAGTATCTTTAAAGAAGTTAACCTAGGTAGGGGAAATAACCTACTGCAGAAACAGCGTGAAACTTCGTTGACGCTAATCTACATTGCTTTTCAGTAAGGTGCAGAAAAACTGAAGAACTCATTCGGTAGATTAGTACCAGGTACCAAGGAAAAGGGGGGAAATTCCAAATACTTTTTTAAAATTGAGAACTTGTTATAAAGAGAATAATTGACCTTCTTTTGGAAGTATAACCAATGCTTAGACAAACTTGGCTTTATTGTACTCTAGTATGTCTTGCTTGTTTAGATTTCAACAAAATTCAAATTTCCTAGTAGTGTGTCTGAGTAGCGTAATCAAACAGATGACAACACATGTTTGCTTAGACAATTAATAAGAACTAAAAAATACATTTACATCTCCTCACAGCCTTTTGCAAAAGGCCTTATTCTCTTTTGCTATTGGTTATTATTTACTTCTTCCAAGCAGATACCTGATATAATGACTGGTTTATAGAAAATCAATATTTTGGCTAAATCTCCTTTACATTACCCTCATGAACGTATATAGAAGTTTACAATCTAGAAACAGTGACTTGTTGTCATTTGTCATTTTTCTCTCATATATATTCTTGTGATTTCCTCTCATATTTTCATACTTATCACTAAAAAGGAACAATTTTGAGACACATATTTTCCTTCTGCTGAAAACTCATGAAAATTAATATCTTTACCTTCCTTCACCAGCCTCTATACTTCTTGGTAATGTGTGGAATCTGCTGGTCCCAGAAGAAAAAACCCATGGTAGTTCTGAAAAACTTCTATGTTTGTAACTCTCTCTTTAAGTTTGCTTTTATTTTTTCTAGTTTTCATCTAGTCTCTGTATATTTATGGTCTCATTCTAGGGATTTTGCTTAGCCTAGATATTAATTTAAAAAAGGACGTAGACTTGGATGCATACAATAGTTTGTCCTCTTCCGTGTTGCATTTAACATCCTTTTCTATGTTGCCTTTTTACTCCTTATATTTAGAATACTACTTAAATATATTATGGGCTCATGTGGAGTGTAAATTTTTAGGTTTCTGACAATTGCTGTACAAGTTCACTGCTAATATTTCTTCTGAGTCTTAATAAAATAAAGGAGGATTGGATCAACACTGGAAGCTTAATAGTATGTGTAATTATTACTATTTCCTTATCTATTTAGGAACTGATTAGCTTTTATCTAAAAAATGAAAGACAGAAGCATATCATACATATGTACTTATGTATGTGTACATATAGAATCTCTGAGGCAGCTTGTTCAGTACATTTAAAGCTGTTTAGAAATTATACTATGAAATATGTCCTACAATATAAAGAAAAAATATTTCAATGAAATTGGCTGCCATAAAGTTTCAAAAATATGTTTGATGCTCTTTTCTGTTGTAAATCATTAAATTTCAAACAAATATTATATTGATTTATGTATTTATAATGATCACATTTCTATTTTTGACTATTTTAAGTGAAGTAATAAGTATTAACATTCTTCTACAGAAGAAGGAATTTGCTTGTGTGCATAAGCCTTTACTGTACATGAAATATTATGGTGCTGGAGAGCTAAATGATGGATTTTGTTCTCAACAGAGAAAAGCTTATCTTAGTTTGCAAAAATTTTGAACGTACAGACATACTACTGATAGACTACCTTTTTCATCGTAAATTTTTAACCCGGCTGTATATATAATGTGCTTTCAGAAATACTCAGAAATACTGAATATGCTTTCAACTGCATAAGTATCATTTTCACCATGCAGAAATATAAATATTACACATCTTGCTATACACATATAGAAAATTAAGACAACGATAGCTATTTTTATCTATCTCCTAATTCCACAAATAAGAAAGGATTTTTAGTCACTTATTACTAATCCAGGAGCTCCTAACCATCCTCAGTGTCCTACCTGCAGTGATCCAATCTTCTGCCATTCTTAATACAGTACATAAAGTACATAAATTGCTTACATCAGCTATTGGATTGTATGAAATAAATTTATTACATACTGTTAATTAATGGCACTTCCTACACCTGTCTTCACAGTGTGATAGTGTGACAATGTTATACCATGAAGATTGTGTAGATTCAATCGCTTTTCCAAATAAAAGGTATGATCCCATAGGTTATAACTTTACTGTCCATTTCTCAGAACACAGGATATTAATATACCAAGAAGAATAAGATTTTTTGAAAAGGTCCTGAAATTTCTTTCCCCAGGGATCAACAAAAAAAAATTATGGGGCTAGATTTTTTTTTTCAGTCTGGTTATAACAAATTCCATCCTCGTAATAAGGAGAAAAGGGTATTAAAATCTTAAACTGAACTGGTATGCACCCAAGTAACTTAAAGAACTGTCATGGAGTTAGACCCAAATCATACCAACACTAAGAATTTAGTGCATGGCTTATCTGTTATTTCTATTATGCTAACTTGTGTGTGAGTGTGCTAATTGGCTGTAAGGCCTTAAGTTGCTGACATTAGACTTTTAGTGAGAATGTCACATTTTCATCTACAGTTGCTCTGTAGTTCAAATTACATGGAAAAGAAAAAGAATTCATGTAATACTAAACACATTGTTCAGCAAAACATTTCCACTAGCCAAAGACAACATGCTTTGGATAACATTTCATTTAAAGAAAAAATCATAAGCATTACACGGAAGTTAGAATATCTAGTAAAGCCATGAAAGGTGCCTTATCCATCATGTCTTCACACACTATGAATTACAGTTTCATGAAACACAAGATACCTGTCTCAAGAAAGACAATACTGCTGTATTTTGTAATGTATGTAATATAAACTTATTTTTGTAGCTTTTGGTCAGAAAGGGATATATTCCTAAGAACTGAACATGCTGAAGAGAGTTGAACAGACCAAGGGTATCACGTCAACAGTTGCTGTTTACTCTGTTCTTGATTACAAGCTTGCAGTGTTCTGAACATTTGGATTTCTTTGTGTCATAGGTGTTCATTTTCCCCTTTCATATTTTTCTGTTGTTGCAAAAAAGACACAATCTCTTAGTTTAGAAAAACAACATATATTTGTGTAAAAAAAAGAATTAAAAATTTTCAGATAAAATTGCAGAGCTACTTCATGATATTTTCTCAATAAAAAACCAGCTGCCAGTGTCTCCAAAGGCCTATTACATACCACTGAATCTTTTGCACAAAACCCAACCACTTGGAGTCACCAGCATTGGAAGATGTCACTGCATTGTAATGTAAGGAAATTATATTGTATCAAATTAGTCAAGATACTTCTGATTTTTCTGGGAGACATTGTTTGCCTCAGTCAATTGCTTTTATACTTCTGTGGTAGTACAAAAGGAATAAAACTAATTTGCAAGCCTCCCCTCAGTATGGAGAATTACTAACCAAATATACCACTGCTTCTTATATCTCCATAGCACCCTGCACAGGGAAAGCATGAAGAACAAATTTTAGGGGACAGTATAATAACTTGAGCTCAGGCTAATGTCAGCTGCAGGAGAACCCAGTTCAGCTGGGGAGACACCAGTCAGCTGATACAAATTAATGTATGATCCAGAGTCTGGATTGCGCTACAGCACTTAGTTAATGAGCTGTTAAAGGAGGACGGAGATAAGGGAAGGTAGTGAGGGGTGTTAATTTCAAGCAATTTAACTCTACCTTTGGAAAGGAGAATGATATCAGCTATTTGTTTGGTGGACTTCCACATGAACAGCTCATAATTAAAAAAAAAAAAATCATGTTTCAAACCCATTTTTTTGCTGACTTTTTATATCTTCATTTTTGTTCTCTGATTTTAAGTGTTGATCCAGAAGGATGGAATTCAACCACTGGTCTAAAGTTTTAAAAAAGCTGGAAACTTACTTCATAGTTTCCAAAGTGGTTTAAGGCACTCAATGAAGTTCAGAAGTAGCCTTGGTTGACCCTGTTGTTTGACATGGGGATCATAGCTGTTTCAGTATGACTAGAGGAGGAACTAGCTGTCCACTTCTGTATAGAGGTGGTTTTGTTAGCATCAATAGGAAAGTTCTAAGTGAGTTTAGCAACATCTAAAATTCATACAGAAATATTTTTTCTGGAGTATTCTTCAATTCTATGCCACAGAAGCCAGAAAGCCTTGCAGTAGATATTCTTGTACTACTAAAATTGAATAATTTATCATAACATATTAATGCAGTTGTTATTCTCTTGGTTTTTATACCAGTAGCAAAGCTGTTAATTTCACAGGAGTTGGGCATTGCTTATATGGGTATAAATGAGACTAGAATCAGTCCTTGTATATGCAAAGCATAATTAAGAAATTAATCCACATTAGCTTAGTAAACATCTAAGAGCTGTAGATATGTGAAAAACACAGTAATATTAAAATACCAAGTAAATCTAGCATCATTCTATGCTCCCTTGTGTCAAGCATGCAGAATTGTGGAACATGTGATCTCACAGGAATTCAAACACATTAATTACTAAATAAATACAACGGAAAATAGGTCGCAATAGCTTCTTTTTTCCTAAAAATCACACATTCTTTTCTATATGCAGTTAGAAGTACCATTCTTGTTTATTACAATTCATTGCCATGTGCTGTATATCATACATAATTCTGGGCTATTAAATTCCTGGAGCATACAATACAACGAACTTAATAGATTTTATGCAAATCATTATATAACAAAATAAGAGCAGATGGTCCTCATCACATCAGAATCTTTCCATAACAGTTTCATATTTTGTTTAAATTAAACAAAACATAAAGGTACCTCTGTGGCACCTAACTTATTTTAATTTATTCTACCCTACTGCTTTTCTTGCAGTTTTCCTATTCGTTTTTATAGCATTAAAGTAAAATATCTGTGCTAATGTTCCTTAGATATTTAGTTGTTTACTATTTCTGAATTGTTCTGTGAACCTGTACAGATATTTGTTTATTCCTATTTTTCCATCAGAAGGAAATCTATTGCTATCAATAGAGTATATAATTCATCTCACAGAATTGCCTAGAGGAGGCAAAGCAAGTTTTACATTGGGAGTCTTAAACAAGTATCTTTTAAGCTCTGTTGCTATACAACTCTATGACATGTTTCCCTTAAAACTCACTCATTTTACATTCTCCCTGCCACCAGCAGTGTCAAAAGATGAATGACAGAACAAATCAAGCTAAAAGAAGTTATGAAAATGAAAGAAAAGTTATCAGAAATAAGGAACTGGGAAAAATTAAAGCAATATGACTTGCTTCTGTCCTGAGAGACTTTAACAGCATATGTCAGGGTGGTCTCTCCTGTTGCCATGTAAAATAAATATCTTATGATCTTTTATACCTATTGCAGCAAATATTTCAAAACCATGTCTGATACATATCCATGATTTCGAAGTTGCTCAATAACTAATTAGTCTGTAATAAGCAATGAATGAAGTAGGAAACAGGCTATCCAAAGCTATTGCAAAAACATTATTCTCAGTCCTATTTTAAATAAAGATGCATAATATTATAGGTTAATCTTTTGGGTGTCTATTGATTTATACTGTCACACACTGCAACATTTTTCACGAAAAAAAAGTAAGTCTTCCTTTCACTGTATTTATCAGTTCTAGAAATTCCTATTTTTATGAGACTCACTGTAAACTTACTTGCTCTATCAGTTTTTCTCAAAAAGGAATAATGTCATTTAGAGAACTAAAATACTGGGCAGCATGCTCCACTGGAAGTGGTTCAACAAGTGCAAGGGCTATAATGAACATAGATGAAATTCAGTAACTTTCACCTCTTTCCCTCTTTTCTCCATCTCTCCTTTCTTTTTTTTCTTCTAATTCTCTAAACCCCGTAGCTAAGGAGAATACTATTCCAAGGTATATGATCATATAATAACTAGGGAGAGGAGAAAGCCATATTCCCAGCTTTGATTCCAGCCAGTTAATGGTCTTGCCACCTAAACAAAAATTCAATTATTTTGTAACACTTTGATGCAAGTACTGGAGTCAGTTTTTATTTTATTAGGATTTTGACTGGACTGCCTCTGTGTATATACACAGGTATATACAGAGGTACAATAACGGTTGTATTTTTTCTCCATTGCACCATAATTCAAGAATATTTTCCTGGAAGCTATATATTAGCATCTCAGGTTTTCTAAATCCCGCTAGAAAGTGGGAAAAGTCATCACTAACAGAGTTAATCAGCACAAGGTACAGAATTTAAATTCTGTTGTTTTCAGGCAAAATAATTACTCTCTGATTTTCTTAATATAAGGGAATAATTATGAACAAGTTCAGGGAAATCAGTAATCCCGAGAACTAATCTGCTGTAAATTCTTATGAGATTGCACCCTATTTACTCTGCCTTGGTCCCACTAGAGATACTACAGTCCTATTCCAAGGGTACGTTCACCGTTAACAGCAAATTGAATTATTAATCAACACAAAACAAACCGTATTGGTAGTAACAGAACAGCAGGGTCTGAAATGTAGAAAACCCCAGTACCAAATGGATTTCCTCTTCAACAGCAGGATAACTCTACCCCTCAAAGTAGGAAGAAGAGGGAAAAAAAAACACTTAGTCTATCTGGATATCAAAATTCCTTATGAATTTTCTTCTTCTAAATTCCAGAAAGCTCTCAAATCAGAGCTCAATGTAGATGCCAGAAGCTGTCCTCTCATTTGGCTGAAATAATACTTCTTCCATCCATCTGTCCCTCCCGCCATCCCTCTGTGCATTCATTATTAGTGCCAAATTTTCCAACTTCCCCTTAACAATTGTGTGAGTTCAATTGATAGTACCCTACTGTAAAACAAACCAAAATTTCTGTGTAGTATAAAATACAATAGGAAGGTATCCAAAACAGTATATATTATGTAGAAGTTCAATGAGTACTTTTATGTTTTGGACACAAGTGATACTTTTAATTAATTAGAATCCCACAAACTTTACATACTGTAAAGAATAAGCAATGATGTATAAATGGTGCTATTTCTTTTTCCTGTCAAAACCATGTAATTTTTAATGTCATCAAGATGTTTTGAGCTGTAACAGAAAAATGGGTGCAGCTCAGATTGAGAAATGCTATACCGAAGGTGGGGACAAGTTTTGCTGAAGCTCATAGAAATAAAATCTGACATCCATATAGACAAAAGAGAGGAATAGCCTTATGTCCTCCTGTTTGAACGTAGTTGGACATAACATCTCAAAACTCACCTGTATGAAAGATAAGAACCTATCAGATCAACTATGCTAATTAAGTAATTTAAATGTTAGTTAGATGAAAACATAGTTGTAGACACTGACTTGGTTCCAACATATTTCCTGTACATGTGAGAAAAGGACAGGAGGACAGGCACTTCCTTAAAGTGTGCTAGCTAAAATGAACAAAACCACCAAAATGTAAAAAAAAAAGCAGAAGTGAATTGTTGATGCCTGAAAAACATGTATTGCAACTGTAGGCAAATAAAGTACAGGTATACCATTTAATCCTTGATCTCTGAAGTCAAAGAGAAACAGAAATTGGCCGAAAAAATCCTAATTCCATTACGAATTTGATTAACTTGAACAAAGAAGTAATAGTATTAAAGCTTCCTTTTCAGGTAGACTGCTAAATCCAAGTTTGAAGAACAAAGCAGAAAACAAACAAGCAAAAGCCTGATAGAACTCAAAACATTTATAGTTATATATAACTTGACAAAGTAAGTATTTTTGCAATGGATACAGTACATACATTTGAAGGTTGATTTTCTCTAGAGGAGAAGGGGTGTTCATATTCAGAAGCTAACATTCCTCTTCACTACTGAAGATGAAACACAGTATTTTCCTTTACGTTTCAGAGATGGCGATAAACTCTTCTTTACTTCAGCATATGTAGAGCAAGACTGTGAGTACTTCTGAAGATACCACCTCAATTCTTTTCATTCTACAATAATGATTTTACATTTTCTCTTGAGTATCTGAAATACTGTCCTCAAAATTAAGTATTTAAAAGCAAATTGGATTTTATGATGTTGCCTCTCAATTTGACTGCGTCTTTTTCTTTCCTTTTGCTACTGATTAGCATCTATTGTTCTTATAGCAATCAAGTTTTAATACTTTAAAATATGTACATAAGAAAGAAAGAGAACAGTCAAGATATGTGTATAATAACAAGCAGGTCACATAATAGACAGGTAGAAATCTTGCTTTATACTGTTCATTCATTTTTCACTGGTTGTTAGATCCTGCCTTTTGATTTAAGAATCTGTCTTTTTTTTTATCTACACTGTCACACTTCTGTGTTTTTTACTCACAGATTTCTGGGACATTTTCCAAGTAATTAATAAAAGCGTACATATCATGCAGGCTTGCATATAAGAAATAATTTTTCTTATTCTGAGATTTCGTATTTTCTGGCCAATTTTTTTTTTTTTTTGAAACAGTAAAGACAGATTAAAAGCTTTAAAATTGATGGTCAAAGCCCTAAGATATTATGGTGGTTTTGCTTCAGGTATCTTAATCAAACCAACTCAGTCTCTTGGGTTTACAGGATTTCTCATGTTCGTGTAGTTAGCTCCACAATGCCACAAGAACTGCATTTCTTGTGGTATCTTTTTGTATACGCTTTGGGAAGTACACAGATTTATGGAAATTAAAGCATATTAAATTTTTTTTGTAACTCCAGAAATTGAGAAATTGATGAGTTATTGGTTTCCTGTTCAGTTAACTTCTATTTTTTTTTTACCTGGACCAGTTTTAGCATAGGGTAATTTAAGGATATGAACAGCTGCTGTAATTTCTAACAATGGTTAGCATAATCCACCACAAAATTTATGAGAAAATATATTAGAAAGGAAACTTAAATACTGAGACAGGAAGCTTAAGAAAAAAAGAATATTTGGAAAATCAAGTCCTCAATACTGGGATTATAACAGCTTTTATTTTTCCTTTTTTTTTTTCCACTTGAATTTATGCATATATACTCTTGTAGCTGGCAAACTCTCCTAGTGACAATATCTATTTCTGTCTTCAATTCCCTGGGCTCTAACAAATATGTTTCCTTTATTTTGGATGGCAAGATGATTAAATGTACAATGTGTGTTTTGTAGAATATTTTTTTCACAAAAAACACCGAGGATTTTTACACCAGTCAATGTTACATGACTATGTTGAGACTGGCCTTTTCAGGGTTGAGGTGAATCCTAAACAGAAGTTTCAATAAATAATATTTCTGTTTTCCTCCTCAGATTTTTTTGCAGTTATATCTTTTGCTTTCAAACCAGGAATATATATATATATTTAATTTATGTCAAATTTATGTAATGTGTTTTGAAAATATTCAGGAAAACACACGTTTCTTAAAGGACAGTCTGGGTTTCCTTTAATTTTTGTAAATCCATTTGGTAGTATTTTATGCAGCCTTTAAGACATTCAAGCAGTAATGCTTCTATTATGTACAGGGAGGTTTTTTTAATTTGCTGGTTGCAGACAAGTGATCCTGAAAAAAGAGTGGTAAATGCTGAGTATGCTAGATTACTATAAAAACCTCTTTCTATTTTCCCAATTTAAAATGTCATGCACAAATACAGAGACGCTTATATTTTCCTTTTACTCGTAATTTTAACCTGTATATCCACTCAAGTTTTCAAATACACAAAGATTGCCATGACGTTAAGGTAATGGTGAGGACACAGAGGGGAGACAGACAAACTAACCTATCTTTGGACTGAAACCAATAAAATATGCTTGTTCCGATGCTTAGACTGTCCTATGGAGTCACAACAACTCAGGATAAAAATTTGAGATTGATTAGTTGCGCATTTCCATACCTCAATTTGGCCAAGCTACATTAAATGAATTCTTTACCAGCCTGCTCTTGGGTTTAATCATATATTCTCTATAATTGGTTTTTATTCTTAGTTTATGTCCTCTACCTTGATTTAATTTTAATATATCTTGACTTCATTTTAATATATGCTTTTAAGGAATATAGGTCAGTTTGTGTGTGCATATGTTTGTGTTAGTAGATACATACACAAGACATACATGAAGATACACAACCTCCAAATTTTTTGAACAATAGATATAATGGTCATTATATTTTACAGCCCTAAATCTTTGAAAGTAATCAAGGGATCCACAGCAGTGCCATGCTAGAAAAAATTCTTTCATTGTTTTGCATTGTCGTGCCATTCAATTTCATTCAGCTCCCTCCATGGTTCTTTACATATTTTGTTCACATGTTAAAACTTTTTCAGAGTCTCAGCTTATTAAGTCGCTAAGAACACTAACTTCGAACATTTAAAGGTTACTGTTTCAAAAAATAACAAACTAGTACTTCTTATGAGTCTCAGTCAAAGGTGGTATACAGTATTCCTGTAAGCTAGAAAGAAAAAAAGTGTAGATTTCTCTAAAATCTTTTTTATTAATTTCTTTTGTCAAGGCTTTGGCTCGCTAATGTCGTGATATGTATATATGTTATTGTAACTCAAGAGTTCTGCAGGAATTTCAATTAAAAAAAAAGTCTGCAGCAGTTTTCTATTTTGATTCAGCCTTCTACAACAAACATAAATCTGTTCCTCTTTGATTCTGTATACATATTCCTATACATAAGTGAAGGTAGTCTCAGTGAGGAGGATACAACTAGCTCTGTGCTGTCAGTCTCCTAGCTTTTCTATCCAGCTGCATTACAAACTGAAGTTGCCATGTAAGTCATGCTCTGCCTTTGCAGGTTTTAAAAGAATAACTCTCAGTCATTCTGCAACACTGGCATGTGTCGACTATCTGTCATACGGAGGCTTGCACAAAAGAAATGACTTTACTAAAAAGGTAGCCTCTTAAGTCTTAATTTGTGTGCCACCTGTTCAGCATACGTGGACTGCGATGGTTCAAAGTTTTATAATTCAGATAAATGTTTACACTTCCAGTAGACAATTAAGAATTCAGCGAACAGTACATATGACTTCTCATCTGCCAAATCCTTGCTTCAGAGAGATCTTCTTAAAAATTAATTAGTTGCAGGCCAATTATATTGTACTACTAGTTATAATGTTACGGACTACAGAACTATGTTTGTGGAAACACATCATGTGCTTCCTGTCCACATACTTACTGGTAATAGTAACACACATTCATACTAGAGACAACACGGAACATTTGTCAAGTAAAATTTCAGTCTATATAACTACCATTTGGCATGCTTATAGTAACTAAAAAGAAGCTGTTTCCATGAAAAACATCAGACCACCTTAAATAGTGATGATATTAACAAAATCTGTAATGATGAAATTACAGATGTTTGTACGACAAATAGAAAAGCAAGAGATAATTGAAACTAAAAAAAGAGTTAGAAAACAAAGAAAACAGAAGAGTTGATTCACAATGCAGTTTTCAAAAGCCTGAACAGATTATCATAAACAAAGAATAACTAGATTGAAATAAAAATTAAACTAAAACCAGGGAGAAATGAAAACAAATAAAATACAATAGCAAAGAAAACCAAAATAACAAAGGGGCTACTGAAAGAACTCAGCATTAAACAAGATAAAATGTAAAAATGGAATGACAGACAATAAATAGCAAAACCCAACCATATATTGGACCCAGTAAGAGGGAATACAAAAGATGAAAAGATTTCCTCTTGATAATTTTTAAACTATATAATACTTTAATTTTTTATTTTTTATTTTTTTTTGAGTCAGGAGACCAAGACAGATAAAATCTTTGAAGGAGAGCTACTGTGGCTTTAAGTGACCATACCAAAGACAGCAAAAGTTTACAATATTCTAAATTATGTTTAATTACAACACAAGATAGAAATTGCTACACGTCAAATTTTTAAGGAGATTTGCTGTGATAAAATATAAAAAGTTTTGAAACAGATTTCTGCTCTGCCCATTATGTCCTCACATAAGCTGAAACTATTCCTGTGATTCTACCTTTCTACACTGAATTTTAGTTGTTTCCCATGTTGCCAGCTCCCCAAAAAAACAAAAAAAAACCCCAAACCAAAATACCCTAAAAACCCCACCAACAAACCTTTCAATTCTTAGGGTGTTTACCATTCCAAGGTATGGCTTTTTCTGATGCCTGTTGGCTGAAACTTCCCTGTTAGTCTCAGGAATCTAAGCTGGGACACATAATACTGGATTAGGGTGCACTGAAATCAATCCAGTTTTTCTCAGAGAAGGAGCATGCCCTTTATCCCTCCTTCCAGAAGATTGCCTCTGCTTGGTAATGCAGTAGCAAAGACAAGGTGAACAGTCACTTTTTTTTAAACAGAAGATCAGTCACAATGAAAACACATGGTAAACTGTGAACAAGCCAGTAAGTCTCCTGTCATACATTTCTACAAGCCTGAACTCGTTTTAGTGTGGGAGTTACAGCAAAACAAAAATCCTAATAACACCATCAGCTTGTCAGGGAAGGACCCATTGTGCCCTGAGTAAACTCTATTGAAGGAGAAGAAATGCGTACATATAAAAAGGAGCTCTCTGCTGCCTAGAATTGAAGTTAAATGCAACTGCTTACCTGATTCTTGGGGCGGTTATGTCTCACTACTTACTGAGTCTGGTTTTGTGTTTTGGGATGTACCTCTCTGCTGTAATAATACAGCATTAGGCCTATGAGGGCCAATGTATGGACTCTGTTAATAAAACCATTAATTAATTTAGTTTTCATGCAATGTCTGCTAGGGTACATTCTTTATAAGCGGTGGTCCTTCGTCACAGCATTTCACTTGTGTTCTACCAAATGGTTCATTGTGTCCTAATTATGCACGTAAAATTTCCACCTTATGGGTTTATCCTGACCTATTTTCATCCTCTCTTTCCTCATTTAACCTTATTGAGTACAGCACAATGCTTGCTATAAGGAACAGAAATTCTTTAAGATTTTTTAAGAAAGAGGAGAAGCAATTAACAATCAAACACCAAATGTGAAAAAGATGGTTGAATAGAAACAGAAACAGAAAAGTAGACAAGACTCAAACTTAATAGCTTATGGGAAGGAATTGTATTTCCTACAGTAGCTGACACCTTTCAGAACTTTTGAAATCTTTCAAGACGTTTTACTCAGTGTAAAAGCTGTTAAATTTCTGAATAAATAGTTCAAGGCATTGATTTTTTTTTTCAAAGCTGTGGTTAGAGGCACTTTTTTTTTTCTTTTTATTGTAATCACTCTGATTAGGTTTAATTCTGAATGCAAAGTCTTTTCCTGCTCATTGTAACCATGCAACCCTGTAGGACAATATTGTGATTGCTAGTAGCTGGCTATAAGCTTTGTATGCATTTGCAAGGCCTCAAGATCAAGGTGCCTTCTTCACCTTCGTGCAGCTTTATTTTCCTTGGTTTAGCTGTGACAGTAATTTTTCTAATTGACCAGATATCTAAGGGTAATTTGTTTTGCTTTTGTTTGTCTTTGTGTGATACAACTGTAGTTTTATACAGATAGCTGTAACAAGCAGGTAGTCTATGTAGAATGGCACATTCGTGACTCTAAAATAATTATGAAGTATAGAGAAATACAGGCCTGGTAAAATAGCAAAAACTTTGAGAATAGACACACAAAGAGGGGCAGAGGAGCACAGACATGGGTAGAGATAGGGCAAACAGTCAGCAATGGAGACCCCACGGCAATAAACAACACTTCAGTGGTCAGTTAAAGAAATGCAGACCTGGATCTAGACAAAACTGGTCTTAAGGGTAACAAAGAGAACTATGAAATTGTATATAATATACGTAAAAGGCATTTGGATATAACATGGAGCTGCAAACCAATGAAGAATGAGAAAGGTGTAAAAGCATGCCAGGAAACATAAAAATGATTCCAAGTAGATCCTATAACGAGGAAGAAGAAACCATAACATGAAGAACATGTTCCTCCTGGAGAAGGACTCCCGATGCCAACAACTCACCCAACACTGCCCAACCACCACCACCATTGCAGTAAGACTGCTGACCACCCAGAGCAATAGAGGAAGGAGACCACAACATAAGGAAAAAGTATAGAAACCATGGTATGTGCATAATTTTAACTGCACTACTTTTCTTTCTTTTTCTCTAGCAATATTTCAGTTAAGCTAACAATACTTTATTGGCTTTACTTATATATAAGGTCTGCTTCCTCTTTGCCCATGAAAAATATTTGCAATATTTTGAATGCAACATCTTCAGCGTACATTGTGGTTGGGATTCTCCAAAGAAAGGGCCTACGTGTATGCTATCTGTAATGTTGCAGAAGCCTTGATATAAATAAAACAAATTGTACTAAATAGCAGACTCCATCTTTTTTTTTTTTTATTTTTCTCTCGTCTTAGCACAGAGTCAATGTATAAGTCACCAACATTTGCTCCCACTTCAACATTGTTATGACTAGCTAGGACAGACATATACCAGTCGAATTAGTAATGCTGTAAATTAAAATGGACATAAAGATTCCCAGATTTTTACTTGGCTGTCTACTGAAGGGGTTGCTGAGATACCATGAATATTAAAACTCATGACTTGAGTTGCCAAACTTCTTGAAACCAGAATATCTGTTCCAGGAAAGAGACAGTCTAGAATTCTGAAATAATTTACTGACATTTTGGAATGAAAAATGAGATTTTAAAAATTTTCTGCAGAAGAGAAATGAAAAAAAGTAAAAGAGATAGTTTAAAAATAAAAATGAGGTTGAAAATACAGACTCTGAATTCACAGCTCAGACATAAGCCCCAGGGTTTCTGGTCCCATGGAACAGCAATATGAAGGCAAATGAGAAACGAGGTGGAAGCCCAGAAATCTGGGAGGGTTAGGAGCCAAGGCTCCAATGTAGGCTGGCAGGAACCCCAACTGCCTCTGTCTCATCAGAAGTTCAGCATGAATAATGCATTCTCACTCTTCTCTCACTGCTCCAAAATCATATAATCGTTTTCTGAATGCAACCTGTGAGACTCAAAAACTTCGATCCAACCCTACTATGTTGGAAACCGGAATGGTACTGAGTAATACCGTGGTTGCCTTACAGTATTCTCTTGTTTTTCACAAATGGAAACTTTCCCCTGGCTATTAAGGAGATTTTATTGCTGTCAGTTTGTCTATTTTAAGTTTCATAAAATATCACTTTGCGTTGTTATCAGATTAATAATGCTGAACTAGCAACTGCCAGATGTACTTGCAGATGTATATAGGATGTATGCAGTCTTAAACTTAGCATCAAAGTTGGTTTAACACTTCTGTTCTCTAGGAAAATCTTCTTACTTGTGATTGAGAGTATTTGTTAAACCCTGATCTAAGGAAGGATTGTCACTAGTTTTGAAGGATAATAGGGATTTTGATGTACTACGGGATCAAAGGGAGTAATAGAAAGGAAATAACCTGGTTTATGGACAGTGTGTTCTGCTAACAATAATAAACTAATAGCAGTCTTCTGTGTTTTGCCCTCAATTAAGTATTTTAGCTACTATATATCTACATTTTTCTTCACATTTTACAATATACTTATTACCAGACTGCCTCAAAAGGATATGAATAGACTAACTCAGGGAGAAGGCAAGGTTATACCAGTTGCACATGTCATGTTAGATTGTCTGACCAAGTTTAATAAAGCAACCCCATGGAATTGCTAAGGAAACACATTGCACAAAACAAAACATAAGCAACATTTCTTTTACAATATGATGTTTTTTATGAGTCCAGATGGAGACAGTGTAGGAATTCCCAACATAAACCACCGGAAAATAAGAGGATTTTGTGACTGACACTGCATTTTGTATCTTCAACATGGGAGGGCACAACTTTGAATCAAAAGTAGGAAAAGGAGAGAGAAAATAATTTGTTAAGTAATCAGATTATGGGATTTGGGATTATACCTTCAGGCCCACCTGGAAAGTTCCAAACAGAAATATAGGCATTTTCACTACATAACCCATACATAATGCCTCTGAAGTTTCCCAGAAATTACATGCAGTGACTCTGTCATGTCCAGAACACACAGTTCTTCCTGCAGCTGTGCAGACCTCCTGTGTGGCACATGCACAATAGCAAGCAGAAAATGTTTTGCACTGGGATTGCTAATGAGGATTGGTAACTATTGCCACACTGGAAAATCTCTGCTTGTTGCAAAAAAAATTTCCACATGTTGAGACAGAATTACACGGGAATGAGAGAATCCCCTAAAGCAGATAGGCTATTTTGTTTGGGTTTAAATGGCTTAAAACCAGAATCCTAGTATCTTTTCATTTTTAGGAGTGACCAGGCTTTGCAGAATGTGTGCAACCAACACCAGCAGAAGAGGGCAGTTTCTATATTCTAACAGACATGAGGTTTGTGTCTTGGACCCTTGTGTGTAAGGGAAGGAGAAAGGCCTCCTTAAACCTTTCTTTACACCTCCTCGATGGTGGGGACAATCTGACCTTCTGAATTTATCACCCATTGTTAAAAATAGAAAATAAAGAGAGAAGCAAGGCAAGGGATGCAGTGTGAGCATAAAGCAAACTTGACATTAGCCACCACTTTGGGAAAAGTCTGTAAGGCATAACAAAATGAGAAATAAAAAGTTAAAAATTGGGTATTTGAATGTTAGGAGGAAACATGATAAGGTCACTAAATAAGCATCCATGCCTGGAGTAAATTTTGATATAACTGAAAAATCATAAACTGAGAAGAAAGATATGGCAATAGAAATTGTTATAGGTTAAATTAGATAAAAGTGCAGTACTTTCAATAGCCATATAGAACTTAACTTTATTACAGTCATACTATTCTTCAACTAAGGACTCGCTATTGTGAATCATCTAAACAAGCATTTACTAAACAAACATTTGGTTAACTGGTGGCATTATGAGTTCTTTTTCCCCTCACTATTTTGTTGAAAATACAACAAATATTATATGAAGCTAGTATAAGAATTAAATTTCTTATGTGTATGTGTATATATGTGTATCTCAGATCCATCATGATATGTATGAAATTTCCAACCTTATTCTCTCCTTTACCATTTCTATATTTTTACTTATTAGTGGTTATTCTACCCCAGTGATGCATACAGCTCAAGTTCATTACCTGTTATTTCTCAAAAATGCCAACTAAAAAAAAAAAAAAAGTACTACAGATATATATTCTATTAGTGAGGTTTCTATACTGGGGCACTTTCCTAAATTATATACATGGTAAAAACTCAGGAATTTCACAGTTCCTTTTTCTTTTTTTTTTTTTCCCAATGCAAAGACTAAGGTCATTGCATTGCCATTCTGTAACTACTTAAATGTATGTCTTCAAGTGGCTGATGTTTAATAAATATTATAGCATTTTTGGCTGCTAGAAACAAACAAAACCAAACAAAATATCAAGTTGTGTTTTGATTAAGTGTTTTAAATGCAATTAGTGTGACAGCATCTATCACAGAGTTATCTGTGACCTGTCCGTGAGCCTTTTCAGCTGGTTGCTTTCCCCTTTCTTTGCTTTCCGCCACCATGTCTGCAGCTGTGGGACGGGCACTTTGGGGAGCACCAGGCCACGCAGCAGGACCACAGCTGGTACTCCCTGTGCTGTCAGTGGCATGTCAGACCCAACACCTGCCAAGGAGAGAGTGCAGCCTGGAGACTTGTTCCCAGCTTGTGCCCCTGTCTGGTGGGTCAGCATGTCACAGAGCAAATCAGTGGGTGGTTTGCAAACTTGGGGTCTTGGACATGAGAGTATTTGACCTACAAAGAGCCATGGGAGAGCAGAGTGAAGGAGACCGGCATTCCTCTAAGTAGTTAACACAATGAGAATTAATATCCTCCTTCTCCTGATGCATTTAGACTCAATGTTCAAAAACTTTAATCAAATTTTATATACTTCTGATGGTTTTTACTATATAAGGAGTTATAATAATGGCATATGTTTTCACACTGTAGAGCAAGAATATCTCACTGTGTTAATTCCAGGGTCATATCCAAATTCTCTGCTTGTATCTGATGGCTTTAAACCTCTGCTACACAGACCCCGAAGCAACTGCAAAGTTTTACCTGGCATTTTTCTTATTTGTTAAAAACAATACATTTCAATAACATGATAACAATGCAATGTGTAATATATATTTACTGTGGTCTACATTTAGAGAGTGTAAACATTATGTTGTTTGTAGAAAAAGTAAATGACAATGAGCGTTAATGGCCAAACCTATATGCTGAGTGCATTATGGGGCACTGGATGTTAAAGTTTCAACCTGGGATGCTCTGGTTGTTTTAATAAAACAAAATCTCCAGTCTTTGCAGAGTTTATTATAGTGGTGTTGTTTTGGTTTGTTTGGTTTGTTTTTTTTTACAACAGACAATAGGGATGTAATTTCTGATGTTCTGCTAACAATTGTTTGTTTCTTGGGTTACTGTAAACAAACCTTCTTCATTTTATAGATTTTCCCACAGCTATCTTATATTTTAAACTTAAAACTCAGTGGGTCTTTGATTGAAATGAAATAAAGCCAAAATGAAATTTTATTTGGTGAACAGTGTGATTTTCTTCCTTTAAACCTGTTAATACTTTCCATGATGAGTCATTGACTAGTCCTTTCATACTTGGAGGTGAAGAGAAATTTGTTAAATGGTGTTGTTGACAAGCCAAGAAATTTGGTTAAATACACTCTGCTTCTCTAATTTATACTGTATGTATGTTTCAACTGCAGCAATATATTTATATCACATGTATTTTTATGTTTATGTTGCATTCTAATTGATTTAATTTGAGCCTCTTATTCAGTGCTAGGGCAGTTTTTTGTTTTCCTTTTTGTAACACTAGCTATAAAGTGGATACATATTCTGAGATAAAAGTACATTCAGTGTTTCTCCCTAATAGTTATGTAATATCTCACCGGGAAGACATTAGGTTAAACTCTCTGGATTTTGTAAAGTGGGTACATGTGGTGATGACCTCTGCAGAAAAATCCCACAAAAATCAGTAAATGGTAATGGCAGTGTCTCCTTAGGTGATTTAATAATTCACATGGTAATTTTAAGGAGCCTATACTGCTGATTCATAAGATTTCTGAAGATGTAATGATAGAAATTCACTTATGGAAGTAGGATGTCTGAAAATTAGGTACTACAATGTCTAACAAGGCCCTTTTTTTTTGGATCTGGGCCTGTTTTTCTAAGGAAATCATGGGACCTGAGAATGTGACTTATCCAGCTGAAGGAACGTATTAATGACATGCACTTTGCCCTTATCTTTTTGTCATTAAGAATAGTACAGAATAGTACATAGTGTTCAGAAGTGACACTGAATCAGTATGAGATGGCTGGGGAATGTGAACTGTGAAATAATATTGAGGAATTCTGCTAAATACTTTCCATGAAGTATCAGAATGGGATACATTGTACTTCCTTCAGATAAGTTCACGGTTTGGATTTTACAAAAGGCCATACTTTCTTTTATCCTTACATAACAAGTCCATCTGTAATTAATCTAAAATAAGTACTGCTTCATTTACATTAGAATAAATACTATCGCACTTTCACAAATATTACCTGAGGAGCTCTGTCAGAAATCTTTAATTCTATAGAATTACTGGTGACAGCCATATGTCTGTAAACAGTCTTTCCTCACTTCTGCTTTTTCCTTCTTTCACTGGTTCTGAGGTATTTCACTCACACAGATGATGTGAGTATATGATTGTCTAGTACTTTTATTCAAGCAACAATGTTTTAGAAGTGTTGATTATCTAAGACAGTTTGTAGATATGATAATGAAGCATCATTCTCATTTGCAGTTGATTAAACTGCAGAACAGAGAAATTAAATTACAATGTTCAATATCCTAACTTGAATGTGTGGCAGAAACAGGAATCGTAGTATCATAGAATCACAGAATCATAGAATAATTTGAGTTGGAAGGGAACTTTAAAGGTCACCTAGTCCAACCTCTCTGCAATAAGCAGGGGCATCTTCCACTAGATCAGGTTGTTCAGAGCCCCGTCCAACCTGAACTGGAATATTTCCAGAGACGGGACATCTACCACCTCTCTGCGCAACATGTTCCAGTGTTTCACCAGTCTCATTGTAAAAAATTTCCTCCTTGTATCTAGTCTATATCTAACCTCCTTTAGTTTAAAATCGTTACCCCTTGTCCTATCACTATAGGCCCTACTGAAAAATCTGTCCCCATCTTTCTGAAAGGCCTCAATAAGGTCTCCCCGGAACCTTCTCTTCTCCCTCTCTTTACCCTTCTTCACAGGCGGGATGTTCCATCCCTCTGATCATTTTTGTGGCCCTCCTCTGGACCAGCTCCAGCAGGTCCTGTGCTGAGCACTCCAGAGCTGGATGCAGTACTCCAAGTGAGGTTTCACCAGAGTGGCATAAAGGGGTAGAATCAGCTCCCTCGATCTGCTGGCCATGCTTCTTTTGGTATGGTTGGCTTTCTCGTCTGTGAGCTCACATTGCTGGCTCATTTCCATCTTTTCTTCCACCAGTACCAGGGGTTGCCCCAACCCACATGCAGGACCTTGCACTTAGCCTTGTTGAGCTTCATGAGGTTCATATGGGCCCACTTCTTGAGCTTGTCCAGGTCCCTCTGGATGGCATCTCATTCCTCAGGAGTGACAACCATACCACTCAGCTTCATGTTGTCAAAAAACTTGCTGAGGGTGCACTTGATCCCCCTATCTTTGTCATTGATGAAGATATTAAAGAGTACTCATCCCAGTACAGACCCTTGAGGGACATCACTTGTCACCGATCTCCATCCGGACATTGAGCCATTGACCACTACCTTCTGGATGTGACCATGCAACCAATTCCTCATCCACTGAACAGTCCACCCATCAAATCCATATCTCTCCCATTTAGAGAGAAGGATGTTGTGGGGGACCTTGTCAAAGGCCTTACAGAAGTCCAGATAGGTGACATCCGTAGCCCTTCCCTTGTCCGCTGAAGTTGTCACTCCATCATAGAAGGCCACTAGGTTGGTCAGGCAGGACTTGCCCTTGGTGAAGCCATGCTGACTGTCTTGAATCACCTCCCTGTCCTCCATGTGCCTTAGCATAGCTTCTAGGAGGATCCGTTCCATGATCTTCCCAGGCACAGAGGTGGGGCTGACAAGTCGGTAGTTCCCAGGGTCCTTCTTTCTACCTTTTTTAAAAACGGGTGCAATGTTTCCCTTTTTCCAGTCACTGTGGACTTCACCTGATGCCATGACTTTTCAGCTATGATGGAGAGTGGCTTGGCAACTACATCAGCCAATTCGTCACTTGCTGAGGAGACCAGCTCCAGTGCAGGTAAGCCTGTACTGGGGAAGGGAATCACAGCAAAAAAGGCCGGCAAAGGGGCTCGTTTTTGAGGCTTTTTCAAGCCAGGAAAAGCGGCCAGCCCGGGCCGGTACCCGGTGCTTCCAGGGGGCGGAGGCAGCTGGGGAGCCGAGGGCGGAGCCATCACCCCCGGTGGCAGCTGTGAACGAGCTGGGGGCGGGACCACTCTCCCCTGTCATAAAAGAAGCCCTCCGGGAGCAAACAAGCGGTGAGTGGGTGTTGCCTGTGTGTCACCTGTGGAACCACCCAGGAGCAGCAGAGGAGGGTGTACATCGGTGAGGTGACAGCAGCGGCGGGCAGACACCACAGAGTGCAGCACGGGACGGGTGACCGCGAGGGGAGGAACAAGAAGAGAGCAAGCAGGAAGGCGGGCTAGGTAGACCGCAAAGAAAACATGGTCTCCACTCGCTCTGTAGCCAAAGCCAAAAGGAATAAAGCGACACAAATGGACCTGACAGAGAGACATGCAGGCATCCAAGCAACAGGCTGCATGGAATGTCTGTCACTCTGGCAGGAGGACAGCAAAGACAGTGCCTGTGTGCGCACAGGTAAATGGTCTGCTCAGCCTAGTGGCTGAGCTTAAGGAGGAAGTGGAAAGACTGAGGAGCATTTGGGAGTGCGAAAGGGAGATTGATTGGTGGAGCCACACCCTGCCATCCTTAGGGAAAAAGCATCTGCTGGAGGCTCCACGAAATATAGAGGATCCCCTGCCCTTTTGTCACCAGGCAAAAGGAGGGGAACTAGGAGAGGATGGGGGGGAATGGAAGCAGGTACCTGCTCGGGGTATTATTATTACCCTCTTTTGATCTTACAGGCAGACAGTGAGGATCTGGAGAGTACAAGTCTGAGGGCAATGAAGAAAGATTTCAGGGCCTTGGGATGGCTTGTCAAGGGTTCGGGAGCACAAATTGTGTTCTCCTCTGCCTTTCCAGTTTTGGGGACTGTCGAATGGGTGAACAAGAAAATTGGACATATCAACACCTGGCTCCAAAACTGGTGCTACGAGCAGGGCTTTGGCTTCTGTGATCATAGTTTGATCTGCAGGACACCGGCCTGCTTGCTAAGAATGGGAAAACCCTATTCCAAAATTGGAAAAGGGTACTAGGCCAAGAGTTAACAAGGCTCATGGACAGGGCTTTAAACTAGAATCGAAGGAGGAAGGGGATAAAACCAGGCCCACTAGTAATGAGCCTAGGGATAAAGGGCCAAGGATGGGGGTGAAATTGGTAGCCCAGCTCAAGTGCATCTACACTAATGCACGTAGCATGGGCAACAAATGGGATGAGCTGGAAGCCATTGTGCAGCAGGACAGCTATGATGTAGTCGCCATCAAGGAGACGTGGTGGGATGACTGTCATGACTGGAATGCTGCGATGAATGGCTATAAGTTCTTCCATAGGCAAGGAAGGAGAGGCGGGCATGTGGCTCTGTACATTAGGGAATGTTTTGATTGTATAGAGCTAGATTCCAGTGATGATAAAGTCAAGTGTTTATGGGTAAGGGTGAAGGGGAAGGCAAATAAGGGAGATCTTGTGCTGGGAGTATGCTATAGACCACCCAACCAGGATGAGGCAACAGATGAAGTATTCTATAAGTGGCTGGCTGAAGTCTCGCAATCGCCAGCCCTTGTTCTGGTTGGGGACTTCAACCTGCTGTATATCTGCTGGAAATACAACACAGCAGAGAGCAGACAGGCTAGGAGGTTCCTTGAGTGCATGGAAGATAACTTCCTGACGCAACTGGTAGGTGAGCCTACCAGGAGAAATGCCTTGCTAGACCTACTGTTCACAAACAGTGAAGGACTAGTGGGAGATGTGGTGTTCGGAGGTCGTCTTGGGTTTAGTGATCATGAAATGGTCAAGTTTTCAATTTGTAGCAATGTAAGGAGGGGGGTTAGCAAAACCTCCACCTTGGACTTCCAGAGGGAGGACTTTGGCCTGTTCAGAACACTGGTTGAGAGAGTCCCTTGGGAGACAGTCCTGAAGGGCAAAGGGCTCCAGGAAGGCTGGACGCTCTTCAAGAAGGAAATCTTAAAGGCCCAGGAGCAGGCTGTTCCCAAGTGTCGCAAGTCTAAAGGGTGGGGAAAATGGCCAGTCTGGATGAATAAGTAACTTCTGATGGGACTTACGAATAAAAGGAGGGTTTACCACCTTTGGAAGAAGGGACAGGCAACTCAGGAGGAATACAGAGATCTTGTTAGGTTATACAGAGAGAAAATTAGAAAGGCAAAAGCCCAGCTGGAGTTCAACTTGACCACTAACATTAACGACAACAAAAAAGTTTTTATAAATACATCAACAAAAAGAGAGCCAGGGAGAATCTCCATCCCTTACTGGATGGGGGGGGAAAGTTGCAACCAAGGACGAAGAGGAGGCTGAGATACTTAATGCCTTCTTTGCCTCCATCTTCAATAGTCAGACCAGCTATCCCCAGGGTGTTCAGCTTCTTGGGCTGGAAGATAAGGATGGAGAGCAGAACAACCCACCCATAATCCAGGAGGAAGTAGTCAATGATCTGCTTCTGCGCCTAGACGCACATGTCTATGGGGCTGGATGAGATTCACCCAAGAGTACTCAGGGAGCTGGCGGGAGAGCTCACCAAGCCTCTCTCCATCATTTATCAACAATCCTGGTCAACAGGGCAGGTGCCAGATGACTGGAGGGTGGCTAATGTGATGCCCATCTACAAGAAGGGTTGGAAGGAAGATCCAGGGAACTACAGGCCTGTCAGCCTGACCTCAGTACCAGGAAAGATCATAGAGAGGATCATTTCTAGTGAGCTCTCACGGCAAGTGCAGGGCAGCCAAGGGATCAGGGCCAGCCAGCATGGGTTTAGGAAAGGGAGGTCCTGCCTAACCAACCTGATCTCTTTCTATGACCATGTGACCCACCTTCTGGACCCAGGAAAGGCTGTGGACGATGTGTATCTGGACTTTGGTAAGGCCTTTGACACCGTCCCCCACAGCATTCTCCTGGAGAAACTGGCGAATCATGGCATAGAGAAGTGTACTCTTTGCTGGGTTAAAAACTGGCTGGATGGCCGTGCCCAGAGAGTTGTGATTAATGGGGTGAAATACTCTTGGCAGCCGATCACCAGTGGTGTTCCTCAGGGCTCAGTTTTGTGGCCAGTTTTGTTTAATACCTTTATCAATGATCTGGATGAGGGGATTGAGCGCACTCTCAGTAAATTTGCAGATGACACCAAACTAGGTAGGAGTGTTGATCTGCTTGAGGGTAGGAAGGCTCTACAGAGGGACCTGGACAGGCTGGATCGATGGGCCAAGGCCAACTCTATAAGGTTTAATAAGGCCAAGTGCCAGGTCCTGCATTTTGGCCACAACAACCCCAAGCAACAATACAGGCTTGGGGAAGAGTGGCTGGAAAGCTGCCCAGCAGAAAAGGACCTGGGGGTGCTGGTGGACGGCCAGCTTAACATGAGCCAGCAGTGTGCCCAGGTGGCCAAGAGGGCCAACAGCATTCTGGCTTGTATCAGGAATAGCGTGGCCAGCAGGAGTAGGGAAGCGATCGTGCCTCTGTACTCAGCACTGGTGAGGCCTCACCTCGAGTACTGCGTTCAGTTCTGGGCCCCTCTGTACAAGAGGGACATTGAAGTGCTGGAGTGTGTCCAGAGGAGAGCTACCAGGCTGCTGAGGGGTCTGGAGAGTAAGTCCTATGAGGAGAGGCTGAGGGAGCTGGGCATGTTTAGCTTGGAGAAGAGGAGGCTGAGGGGAGACCTCATTGCCCTCCACAACTACCTGAAAGAAGGCTGTAGAGAGGTGGGTGTTGGCCTGTTCTCCCAAGTGAATAATGACAGGACCAGAGGAAGTGGTCTGAAATTGTGGCAGGGGAGGTTTAGATTAGATATTAGGAAGAATTGCTTTACTGAAAGAGTGGTGAGGCACTGGAACAGCCTGCCCAGGGAGGTGGTTGAATCACCATCCCTAGAGGTATTTAAGAAATGTCTATATTTGGCACTTCAGGGCATGCTCTAGTGTCAGAGATTGTAGGGGTTTGGGGTTTTTGTGTGTGTGTGTCGTTGGACTTGATGATCTCAAAGGTCCTTTCCAACCATGAAGATTCTATGATTCTATGATTCCCTCAGGACTCTGCGATGCATCTTGTCAGGTCCCATAGACTTCTGTGTGTTTAGGTTCCTCAGGTGGTCACAAACCTGATCTTCTCTTACAGCAGGAGAAGAACATGCCATTACTGTCTTATTGTTGGTGAAACACATACCCTTCATGGGTTATGCTTCCCAGTAATTTTGATTTGATTGTCCTGAAAATGCTACTATTGGGTAGAATCTTAGTCTACAAAGTAACATAATGAAATATATTAAACAAACATATATGTGCTAAAGAATGATGGATACTCACATTCAGAAAAAAATAATAATGTATCATTAAGTAGTTGTCTCCCCAGTTACTACAAAATTGAAAGAATGACCTGTGGCTGTGCCAAAGTCAATCTGGCTTCATCAAAAAAATGGATGTGACTAGTGTGCATTCCTTGACACGCCTAGGTAATATGAGATACATATTTCATGAATGGACAAAAAAAATCATTGGTTTTGACAGTTATGTATTTCATGCAGTTTATTTTTTCTTTTACTGTGCCACACCTCACTTGTAACCTCAAATAGCCTGTTTGGCATTTTACTTAAAAGAATTTCTGTTACCACATTAATTTCAGCACTTTCTTCTGCTTGAAACTTATTATAATGTTACATAAAAATACCTTGAGTTATATGCTTGTTGGTTGTTTCAGCACCTGATGCTGCAGAACAACAGAAAAAGCATTTGAATATATTACTGTACTTAATTTTAGCATCACTACAATCTCTGAGGTCAATTGCTGTTCTGCTGTGATTGAATCAAATTCTAAGGGAAAACTGTAGAGTCCAGGGATTATCTTTGTTGAATGAACATGTTCAGATACAGTTCTGAAATCAATGAACTGGAAAGATGTCTGCTCATGCTGGGAACACAACTTAGCTGTATGGTAATAAACACACAGGGAAGGTGTCATGCAAACAAAGCCATAGCCTGCAGCAGCAAATGACAGTTCTCTGACTTAGTACCCTTGTCCTTGAGCTTGAATTTGGATATGCTTCAAATATTTCTGATAAAATGCTTGATGCTGCACTGTGAAGTTAGCAGATTAATGCCTCTCTGGTTTTGCTGGATCAAAATGACAAGAAGTGCTATGAAACAAAAAGTGGGGGGAAATAAATGTTCACTCTACTCATTTTTTTCCCTTTGGAAACAAAAATATTGCAAAAGTTATGGTATTCCATAGAAATGTCAGCACTGCAATCTGTCTGCAGAAGTCTGCATAATTGGGAGAACTTTCACTAAACACAATGTAGAAGCAGAACCAAGTAAAAGGTCATGTGTTATTATTCACTGCGTAGTGCAAGAGGGAAGAGCAATTAAAAAAGCCAGAGGGAAAGGCAAAAGCAGCAGCAGTGCACCTAACGCTCTTAGCTAAATTTTATAAGTGGCAGAGTGGGAGGATACCATATGTATTGGTCCCTGAGGCTAGCATCTTTAATTTCTGGATGAGAAGAATCAAGGTAAAAACAAGAGTCACAGCCTAAGCTATCAGCAAAAGTAACAATGAATTAATTAGGAAAAATGCTATTATTGAACAAAAATACAGTAGAAGAATAATAAGATATAATAAACCATTTAACCCACCTCCCAACACACCACCCCCACCACATACAAGCCCTGCTATATTACTGTTATGGACAGGAGAAATCTTTTTTGACAAATGAGAGTGCATCTGGCCAGATTCAACAGTATTTATGTGTTTTGTGAATTCCTGGATTACAGTTATTTTCAGTTTTTAAATACAATTTAAGAAGCTGGGTATGCAGATTACTGGGTTTTTTTTATCCCTATGCTCACTTTTGCTTCATTCACAGTAGTTAGTTTTTAATCCTGGGTCAAAGTAATCCATTGCTAAAACCTGTTGTGAACAGGGACATATCTGACTGTTTGTGTAAACTCATTTTCTATTCTCCCTGTTCCCTATCTTTTTTACCCAGTGAGACAAAGGTGGGAACACTTGAAAGACATTTTTTTTTTAATGATCATTAAGACATGTAGCGACTAGCTAATGTATCGGAAAGATTAGTTCAGTTTTCTGAAGTTCACTTTATCTGGGGTTTCACTAATGTGCTGTAACTATTTTGGAGGTGCAGGACTGTTATGTACAAAATCTTTTTGTAGGCAAAAAGGAAACACACTTTATAAGTAAAGTCAATAACGTATTGCTGGTATGAAGAAATCTTAATCTAATCAATGAATTCTTTTTAGCTGAGATCTAATTGTTAAAAAAAAAAAAAGAAAGTATCCTACTGTTACAGGTCTCAGTCTTAATAGTATAGTTAGAATAGACATACATGCACTTCCTAGTATATATCTCTTTTTCTGATGCTATGTTCAACTTTCTACAGCCCTTCTGGGTCCTTGGGTTGATAGCTTCAGTTTGGTTGTGGTGTACAGCACCAGCAGGAGGGGTATGATGCTGGTGATTTCTTCTTCCTCACCCCAAGGATTCAGTTGGGGTCACTTTTGTGTATTTCCTAATGTACTTTTGCAGGTCCATACTACATCTGAATTTACAGTGCATGGTAAATTTTACATATCTTACATATTTGTCTTCTCTTACCCCAAGACTGGTTAGTCTTAGCTCTAGGTCTGCTTTTCTTTTACTGACATTTGTTGGGTTTTTATAGCCCCAGGGTCTGCAATGCCTGCAATTGCCTCTGCTCTTTGCACCCTATGCCGGCACTTTTACATGGAACCCTGTGTTCCGACGTTAGAGGCCCCCACTATTATAGCAGGGTAGTATTCCTCTACACTATACCACTATATTGCAGTTGTATGTATTTCATTCTGCTCAGAATAAGTTCTTGGTACTACTATTTGTATAAAAGCATTGTTATATCACATGAAGATAAGCAAAAATAAAACAAACAATAAACCACATCAGAAGTAGCTACCTCGTCATTAGAAAACAAAACAAAAAAATTCTTAGAGCTAAGCAAAGTAAAACTAAAGCTCCAGGAGGGTCAACACAAGTTGAGACAAACCAAGCCTGACAAACCTCAGTTTTGCAAACTCAGTGCAAAGGCTGCTGCTTGTTACTAGCAAAGTTAATATCATATGTACTGGGCTCAGTTCACTTTGTGCCTTTGACTCAGTTTCACCCACATTCTGGGTGGTCTATAGGAAGGGTATAGCAATAATTATGTCAGTTCACCATGCGTACCCTTTGTGTTAGAGTCAATTCTATAGCAAGTCAGTAGATTTTTAAATAGACTATGAATGGCTCTTAAGCAGGACATGAAAGGATGAAAAGTTCTTATTCTCTTCTAGTTGTCTGCCAGATTGGCCAGAGATCAGGCGTACGCTGTGACCAGAAGCAGAATGTGAAATGATCAGGTTTCAGTTCCCATGAAAGAAATTAAAAGTATGACAAGTGTAATCCATCAGATTTAGACTTTTTATGCATGCATATATAATATATAGGCTAATATTGAAATATGCAAGAATTTACTGTGCTGTAGTTAGTCTAAAAATTTAATTTAAGACTTTATAGCTTTAATGGAAAAATTCCACAGAACGTGAACTATTTTTTCATTAGCTTGAATGTTAGTCCCAGTAGCTGCAATTAGAGCATGTTTTCTTTAATTGTTTATTCACGTATCTGTTAGGTTGCAGTTAAATGATACAAACACAATGAATGAATGCTTAAAAAAATCATTATAGATCCTTACAAAAACTTTTCCACTGCCTTTTCATTAATAGCGTATATGGGTGGTAAGATAGTTTAAATTACAATAGGTTCGGCATTTTTCTTGTTGGTTTTGGTTTGTTGCTTTGTTTTTTTTCACTGCAATAAAATATCCTGTTAAAATATTTAATTGGTTAATAAAATCCAAAATAACCTTTTGGGTAAGTATATGGCTGCAATATTGCACTTAGTTTTCCTTTTTCCATTAGCTTTAGAAAATCTTAATGAAATACTATTAAAAAAAGGAAATCAAAAATAAATTGCAATGAACAAGAAAATGATTTTTTTTTTCAGTGACATATCATATTTGAAATGTGAGAATGACTTTTTTTTATAGTTTTTAGTAAGTTGGGTTGCATTGATGAATATTCCTTACTGCTCCTTGTAGCGTTATCTATGGTGTGATGAGATCTGCTGCCTACTACAGTGACTCCTTTGTGCTACAGTACTTGACTCTTAATATCTTTCAATTCATTTTATTGCCTGTTTTGGGTTTGTTTGTTTGGGTTTTTTTATTTACCCAGTGGCAAGGTGGGCATATACTCTTTGGTTATCTCATTTTTTTATGTATAAAACACTTTCCAAATAAATAACATCATATATTTTAAACTCTGCAGAAGCCAAAATGGTAAAAGTAAAGCTTAAACAATCAGGACCAAAGGAAGATGATATGTGTGTCATAGTGAAGTTCATTGTAATTACTAAATCAATTATTATACTTGAATATTAATTGACAGTGAATTACAAAATCAATAAAATAGGAGGGTAAATACTACTACATAGAAATTCCATGTATAGGCTTCAATGACAGTGTATCAGGCTATAGTAATTACAAAACTAATTTTTCTTCTATTATCATTTTAGTCATAAATATTTCCTTAGGAAAAGGCTGGTGCAAATCTCGGTGAAAGAACAACTAAAAACCAAACACGAATTCATGAAGAAAAATAACAAAATGTAAAACTATTATTAGTGGATAAAATGTCTATCTGCTTTTCCCTTTCTGAAAATCTTTCAATGATCTGATGTAATTTTTTGTACTAATCCTAAATTGTCCCCAGTTGAGAAGTATTTTCTTCCAGAAGGCAATATAATTATGTATTTTTAGGTCTTTGTGTTCCTATGTTAAAAATATTGGTAATGCATGTTCCAAACATCCTTAACTCCAGAGTAATATTTAAAAGAAGCCGAAATCCTTTAGTGAAATCATGGTAAAATAGGTAAAAATTGATAGTTAATGATGTTGATATCCTAGTTGGATAAAAGGAGAAGTTCCAAAAACAGATTACAGGAACACAGGCAAGAGATGTAAGAGAAAATAGAAAGAGTTACAATATTTTTGTGGTTTGAAGTAAGGAATGAGCATGTCAGAAGAGGCATTGTGATACTGAGTAACGATAGGAGACAGGTGATCACATGGTTGGGTTGCACAGATGACTAGATATCATATTTACTGATTTAATTATACTTCCATAATTTACTTGTATATATCTACACATTGTGCCCCTACCTACTCACACTGAGACTGCAACAATCTGCAAAAATCTGTCTGGTTTTCAAAGAGTTCAATATAAGTTCACGTGCAGCACTGAACATAAAACAACAGACAACTTTATGTTCGTGTAACTACTAAATTAGGACCTTTGGGCTTTATAGTAATTTTACCTTTCCCTTGAATCTCAAAAGTCCTTGTATTGAATTGATCCTGGCTTGTAATACTATATAATAATAGAGCACAACTAGGTGCAATTGCAAATTCATTATGAATTCATATCATTCTTCATATTATGCATTACACTAACACTACCAATGAATAGAGATTGATAACCTAATCTCCCGGCTTCTGCTAAAATTGAATGTCCTATGGGCCTGGTTTATTAAAACAATAAAAATAAAAATCTTAAAGAAGCCCAGATCTATAAAAAATAATATAACAGATTCCTAATACCTAATAGAACATTCTGAAAGTCTGGTTAATTTATGTAAGGTTACATTTCGTGTTCCAAGCCTACTTAAGGACTATGAATTTTAAGCACTGTATTTTTTCTTCCTTTTAGTTCAATTAGGATTTGGCTGAAGTTCAGTCTTTAATTTTGTTTTCCTTAAAAATGTGCCTTTAACTCTAAAAAGAGCTAACAAAATAGAAATGGACCTTTAAAACCATTGACATACTGTAGGAAAGGGAATTTTACAAACTCCTTCCATTTTATATGATTTCTGTTTTATGATAAATAAATCTACTCTGTACCAGTATGTAAATCAGATGCAGCAACTTAATTCTTGCCCTTCCCTTCAGAGGAAACCAAGAGCTGCAGTTTATCAGGATCATTAAGTATGTAATGAACTCTTCAAACACAAAAGGAATGAGCCAGATTATTGTAATATACTAGTTAATGATGACTTCATATTAGCAACTGCCAGAGACCATGTCTTTTTGATTGATATAAATAAGAAAATTACAGACCTAAACAATAAAATGCATTACTGATATAAAATACCAAATATATTGTAAATATAAATTGCGTAGCACATAATGTTTGCCACCTCTCTACTCTACTCAGTGGTTTACCTATTGACATTAGTACTCCAATATACGGATCATTGTCAAAATTGCTGACACATTTTTGTGTTT
This sequence comes from Larus michahellis, assembly GCF_964199755.1. Lineage (NCBI taxonomy): Eukaryota > Metazoa > Chordata > Aves > Charadriiformes > Laridae > Larus > Larus michahellis. Next base: position 84,310,599 of record NC_133897.1, read on the forward strand.
ATATTATGAGATGATTCATATGATTAATTAATTTATTCTCTTCCCCCCTCCCCCCTACTTAATCCACATACTATGTCACTAATCCAAAATTCATTAAAAGGCAAAACTGGTCTTTAGAAGCAGATTTGGGATGCTCGTGTGTCTTACAGCTTTACAAAACCAGGAGCAGGAGTTTTCTGTCATTAGAACAATTTCCAACAAGACACGCAGCATTTCCTGTTATAGATCTCATGTCATCATAAAATCTTTCTCTGAATCCTGTATAATCACAATATAAGAGCAAAGCTAGGCATCTGTTTCACATATGACATCAGTGCTATATAAGCCTCTTCATAGCAGTAAGCAATCTGTCTTAGCCAGGTCACTTAGTGGAAAAAAAAAATAATTAAAATGGCAACAAACACTAAAATATTTCTAGAATATTTTTTTCTGTGACATAGGGACTAGGGGACTAGGGGGGTTATAGACATATCTGTGCATTTGATCTGAGATTCTTGTTTTGTTGTACAGAGACAATATTACCAGAAAATGATTTTATTTTTTTTTCTCTAAAATGACCATCATAAAGCAAAATGGTGAAGAATTAATCAAGTGGAGTGAAGGAAGGCAGTATGCTCTGAGAACTTTATGAGCATTTATTTGAAGATAGCACATTACAGTGCACTGAATACTGAAGTTATCTATATGAATACCAATGAAAAATTCACATACCATCATGTGTTTTAGTACTGGAGCATATACATTATTTATTGGAATTCTTTTTTTTTTTCTTTTGCTTTTAAAGTCAGATACAATGAAAGAAAAAGGAATGAAAGGAATAAAATATAGACTAAGATTAAAACCTTATTTTAGAAAATACTTTTCATTTATTGAAAATACTATTATATTAAAGTACATTAACCTTCCAACTGTAAAAGTTCACTCTATCTCATTGAATGTTGAGGATATCTCAGATGACTCAATGTTATACAAAGATGCCTCTTTTTTTTCCTTTTTTGCATCAAGTTAATAGTTCAATATTTTTTGCTCTTGTTCATATTATGAAGATTAGTTGAGAGTAATTTAAATTACATTAAAAATTTTAAATTGACACAGAATATATGTTGTCAAGTCATTCTTATGGCCTTGTATGTAAAAGAAGTGTGATTTTAGAGTTACTAAAAATTACAGCTGAACAGTTGCGCATTTTTTGTGGCAAAGTTTAGATTTGGGTAAAAATTTTGGGATGGCAATTTCTTAAAAGTTGGTTACAGTTTGTGGAATAGGAGTAAAGTTTTTAAAAAAACACTTTTTGTTGACTTATGAGCATCTTTGATACGTATAATTTTGATTCCAAAACAAAAAAAGCAATGTTACTATCTCTAGAGGAAACCATACACTAGCAGTTCACTGTGCTGTCCCTTCTTGTTTTCATATCTGCAAGACCAATCCAGATAAAATATTCTCAATTTAAAGAAAAAAAAAAACAACTTCACAGACATTATTTTGTACCATAAATAATAAGTGACTGTGTTTGTATGTAAAGCAGAAAAGCACAGGATATTTATGGCAGAACTGAGAATTATGTCAAATCTCTCTGCCTAAGATGTAAAAATGTGTGTATTATTACTTTGTTTATGTTGGTAAAATATCTTATTATAGGAAACATGTAAGTATAATGAATTATAAACTTTAAAAGTATGATATTTGAGGGATTGCCGGAGACAAAGAAAAAAGTCTTGCTACTGGTACATCATTACTGGACAGTTTCTGATTAACGACTATCAGTTTTTTTAAAAATTTAAAAGAAGAAATAATAATTACAAGCAGCAAAAGGGAAAAAAACTAATCTATGAAGAACACTTGAAGTACAGTGCTATGGAAAAGACTCGGGGTTTTTATTCATGTAGTTGGTATTGTATTATATTATAATCCTTTCCCTGATGTAGTTTTGGGAGCTATCTGCCAGTCATAATAGCTTAAAGACTAAATAGTTGTGTGCTGTAGCCAAGAGGTTTATGCAAGCATTTCAGATGGTTGTATCACCCACTTACTGCACAGAGTTAAGGTTATCCCAAGCAATAGCTAGCATAAGTTTAAACTACAATACACAGAGCTTATTTTGTGTAAGCCACAAAAAATTAGAGTTATCTATACAGGGAAGCTAGTTTACGGTTCACAGGACTTATGGTTCATTTATCAGGACTACCTTTTTGTACAATTCAGCAATACAAATCCAGACAGCTCCATGGCATTCCAACTATAAATTGTTCAGAAAGTGACAAACATTCTTAAAAAGAAAGGAAGATTACTTAGACAGTACCATGGTTTAAGATCTTCTAAAGAGCAGAGACTCTCCCCTGGTTTTTCAGTTAATTTCAATGTGTTTGTGACAGGCATATATAGGCTAAATATAGGTAGATAAAAAAAGCATTCAGAAATGAGTAGAATAAGCAAAACTTTAGAAAATTTTAATAATATTGCCCATGGTGGTAACTTTAGGTGCCTTAGGAATACAAGTCACTCCTACAATACTAAGAACATTTGGAAAATACACTGTATGGTAAAATATTAGTTTTGTCTTAAATAAAACAAAAAAAAGAGGGGAATTATAAAGGTGCTGAACATACTCTAGAGGAAAGGAGTTGCGTATCCTTTCTTTTCCCGTTTTAATATTAGATTTGAAATATTCAGGAATATCGTTTGAGGAAATCATATTGCATGAACATTTATTGAGGAAAATAAATAAAAACAAAGTGTATTTTTAATATTCTCAGCACAGAGAGGAATATCAGAATAAAATCCATCGTGAAAAGTAAATATTTTTTGTATTTAAAATGAAATTTCCTTACAAGAGTTATCTGGCAACGCTCATGTCAGTTCAGATGCTCTGATGCAAGTCAGGGTTGCAGTATAATGAAGACTTAGAACATGATGAAGAACAATCAGACTCTTGAACACTTGATGTATACTAAGCTCAATGAAAGTTAAAAGAGCAGAATGAAAGTCATAGGTAGAGCTGAGGCACTTAAGTCAAAAAATACAACCACACAGCCCTTTTCAGAATTGTTTTTCGGTCTCACTACGTAATGTTATAATTTACTTCCAAGCTCTCAGGAAACAAGTTTGTCTGATGAGTACAGCCAGGAATGCCAGACTCTTTTTCTGATTTGTGACTAACCCAGAATCCAGGAACTAAGCATTTTTCATGAAAATCTTTAGAGAATCTTGATCTAACAGACAAGCATAAAGCTTGAGAAACCCAGTCTGGCAGTCAGTTGCAGAATTTTCTTTTTAAACAGAAATAAATAAGGAGCCATTATGGGTACCAGTGTTTCTTTTTTTATATTTTTTTTTTTTTTTTTTGGTCTCTTGTGACTAGTTTAATAATTGAAAAAGCAAATTTTAGATTTCACTTTGTCTGGAAAAAAAGCACTTTTTTGAGTGGGTGTTAACAACTGTGATACAGGATACTAGATACAAATACCTACATATGTATACATTAATTTGTTCTTTCTGTCTCTTCCTTTTGCTTAAGGAAATTATATTTTTTTCTGTACCACTGTATAAACAAAGATGGAAAGTGATTTCATTTTGAACAAGCTAAATTACCTACTAAGGAAGACAATTTTGGGGAATGGAATTTGAATTGCTTCATTTTAACAGAGAAATTAGAAGATGTCTGCTTGAGGATGCTAACGACTAAGCACAGAAATATCAGCTTCTTCCTGCAATTGTGTTCTGCTAGACAACAGTCTTCCACAGTTCTTTGAAAGAGCTGTTACAGGAGAAGCTTCCAAATCCTTGGTAGAGTTGCTTAAGCCTCAGAGAAAATCTCCATCAGACAAGCTGATACAGCTTTATGTTTACAGTGTTCCTTTTACCTCCTTTAAGTGGCTTGCTGTTCAACCTAAGGATTTCTAGAGCTGCCATTTTAAAGCACATCATAACTCTCTACAGAGACTGTGCAGAACTTAAGGAACTTTACTTATGAGAGACCTTATGACATTAAGTAAAACACAGTAACTCTTAAACCTTTTTTTGTATGTTCCCGTACTAAGCATGTTACACTTACACATACAGGGAAACTGGTTAACTTAGTAGGATTTACAACAGAAAATGCCTGGCTTCCAATCAATGACTCTTGTGCTATATAGGTGCACTTGCTATTGTTTCTATTGTCACTATTTAATTATCGCAGTCAGTTGTAACGCAGAATTAGGTCCAGCTGAGGTAGGTGTAGGTACAGACGACTGCTGTGCAGTAGCTCATGGGCTCATTTCTTGGTTCAAGATAATAGTTCCTATTCTGATTGAACAATTTTTCTTATCATTAGATGAAGGCAATGTGTTTCTACTTGATTTGAGGGTGTTACTTTTATTGGTATATCGAGCTTTTCCTTTTAAGTTAAGCTGATTACAAAGGTGCTAAACCATTTGATTGACTTTTGTTTACTTCTGAAATAAAGAAAGAATATATGATGTCCTGCATGCTTTCTTCCTTTAAAAAAAGAATGATTTTTCCCCCCCTTTTTTTTTTTTTTTCTTCCTCACATGTCAGTGTTTGGTGTGCCAAGGGATTAAAATCAGAGTACCATCATGGATTTGTGGCTTACTTCTATTCCCATTGAAGTCAACAGAAAAAACTCCTGTGGGACTTCAAAGACAAAAGAATTAAGTTATCTTAAGGAAAAAAAAGCCGTTGTGTCTGTTTCCATCATTTTTGTAATCTAAATGATTACTTAATAAAAATGTAAGAGGGCGTATTAATAAATCCTAGAGTATGTTGTTTCCTTAAGGCCATTTTCCAGATATTAGAAAATAAACAACAGAGGGAAAGCAGGTAGGCAAGCTCCTCTGTCACAATCTGTAAAAGATTGATTCTTACCTACTTGCCTGTTTTTTTTTCTAATTTTTCTAAGAACCCAAGTTTGCTGAAATATTCCATTGAAACTTTTTTGCCGTGAAAAGATATATCTAACAGCTGAACAAAGGAGGGTAGTTAAGATGTAATTTCCTTTTTCTTCCCCCTTCTCCAATTCCTTCTCATTTCTGACGATTCATGGATCTGGGTTCTCCTCGCTAAATGTGTTCCATTGAACTATTTTTCTGTGAGTTTTGTATATTTTTTTGTATGTGTGTGTAGCAGTTAATAAGGCTATCACAGAGTGAGTGAGCTTGTTGCAGTAATTTTTGGAGAGATGGCTGTGAGATATAAGGTCACTAACACCTAACCAGTTACTGTAGGTTAGGTATTATTTGGTCATTCTTTTAGGGCATAATGTCACAACTATTGGTTTCAATTGCAGCGTCTATTTGTGCACCACAGCCATGTGTTCCCATCACTAGGTTGGTTGTGTCAGTACAACTCTTGTAAAGTCCCCATGGTGAAGTAGATCTGTGAGCTGATGAGAGTTCACCATGCAGCGGTGGGTGCATAGAATTTGGAGTGGTGCTAAGACAAAATCAGCAGATGTGTGAACCAGCAGCGTTACTGGGGAGGAGGTAAAGAGAAAGTTTGTGAAAATTAAGGTGTAGTAACAGCTAGTTGTGCTGATTAGGCTCTCCCATAGTCTTCAGTTCCTTTGCTCTGTTGTCTTCGCTTGTTTGGGCTATATGAGGACTACTAGTAGTTCTATACCTGTAAAGATTCCAAATGGTTTCATTTCTTTTTAAGTAAAATTACTTGGGGGAATACTTTGGGGAATTTGGAGACATGTTTATATCCCTCCTTCAAACACAGGACACAGGAAAAACATGAAGTGGAGTTAGTATCAGATTTTAAAACGAATTGAGAAGGAAGCAGGATACGGTGTCAAGGAAAGTAAAAATAAATAACGTGTGGTTTCTTCTTAGCTACTTTTGGGGTTTATTTTTGAATTATTAATTCTGTTAGCTCTGTACTGAATGAAAGAAAATATGTGAGAGCGGAGAAATAGAAATGTTTTTAAAAAAATACAATCCAGGGATATATAACTTCAGTTTCAGCCAAGTTATAGAGGCAGTCTTGTAGTACTAAATCTCTAATTCTCAGTTCAGCTACCCATCATTTTCTACTTATATAACAAGACTCGTTCCAAATAAAGAGGTCCCATTTACTTTAGGAAGAGCTAGGGTGAACTGGGCGGTTGCACTGTGTAAGACAGACTCCTACAATAAAAGAACTTGGGTTGTCACTTCTTCTACTTTTGACAAAACTGATGAAAAACGTACATTTTTTAAAATTCTGTCTCCTAATGTGCATGGGCCATAAAAATATGATTTTGAGCTTTTCTTTAATTTCAGTAAAGCAATAATGTTACATAATCTAAATATCAGTAATTACATCTCAACGAAAAGAAGAGAAAATCCCAGGTTTTCTTCTGTTTTGTGTTGTTTATGTACATTGAACTGAAGGGCTGTGTTTCATCTTCTGAAGCATCTGTCATTTTCCACTGTCAAAGGCTGAAGTTATTATCAATATTATACAGCTAAGTCAGTGTTCAGTTTGAAAGTAGAGGGGAAAAAATCTGTTTACGCTTTCTTTTAAAGTTTAAAACTGTAGTTCTAAACAAATTTTATTTGTTGTGTGTTTCATTTGTGCGACCAATGGATTTAACTGGCATAAAACTCAAATTGGAGTTTGGCTGGAGTACTGAAACAAGCATTCTGTAACTTCTCATAATTAGCATTTCCACCGCAATCTTTTTATATTTGGGTGTTCAGTGTTATTTTCTTGCACATTTGATATCTTCAAGATGTTTCTCCAGGGTTTTCATCAAAGAAAATATTTTGATGAATTTTGTCTGGATGAATATACTGTGTCTTTAGTGGATGCTTGCATGAGAGTTTGTGATACTTCACCCTCCTAATTGATCTGGTGTTTGCAAACCATAGAAGATGCCTCAAAGGAAAATATAATAGAGAAACAATCTTGAACACTGTCTTAATTTGTCTGTTTATGAGTGAGATTTTGAACATCTGTTTTCATTTCAACTGGTCCTTACAAGTATTTTGAAGTTGCACAATAGCACAGTTGATCAAAGTACGTTAGGGGCTAACACACAGGAAATGAGAACAAAGCAGGAAAGAGAGAGAATAAAAATGGGAAACACAGTTATGTGAAAGGTGACAACAGAAGAAAAATGAGAGGGAAATAAGACTGTAGAGTTTCCTTTTTCCAATATTGGTTTTATTGGTGCTCAATAGACTCTTCATGTAATAAGAATATAAAATTATCAGAGAAACACCAAATGTTACTTATATGCCTAGTACAGTATGACCTGCCCCACAGACAGATCATCCAGATGTCATGAAAATAAAAGTCTGGTGGAAGTGGGATAAGCTACATTTCTCTGCTTTGTGATGTCTTCAAGTTTTGTGATACTTCTCTTCAATATTTTTTCATTCTAATTATTCATCTAGGTTCAATTCCAGAAGTTCCTGTATGTATTACAACAGCAATAAATCCCACAAAATATTTTTCATTTTAACTGATTGGAAGTAAAAAAAAGAAAACAGCAGCTAAAGCTTCATAATATCCTTCCAACATAGTAAGGGTGAGTCTTTAATAGCCTTTGTAGCAAAGGGCTACAAAGATGATTAGGGGAGTGGAACATCTCTCTTATGAAGAAAGGCTGAGGGATTTGGGTTTTTTAATCTGAAAGAAAAGACGGCTGAGGGGGGATCTTATCAATGCTTATAAATACTTAAAGGGTGGGTGTCAGGAGGATGGGGCCAGGCTCTTTTCAGTGGTGCCCGGTGACAGGACAAGAGGTAATGGGCACAAATTTGAACATAGGAAGTTCCACCTAAACATGAGGAGGAACTTCTTTACCCTGAGGGTGGCAGAGCACTGGCACAGGCTGCCCAGAGAGGTGTTGGAGTCTCCGTCTCTGGAGACATTCAAAACCCACCTGGACGCATTCCTGTGCAACCTGCTCTAGGTGAACCTGCTTTGGCAGGGGGGTTGGACTAGATGATCTCCAGAGGTCCCTTCCAACCCCTATCATTCTGTGATTCTGTGATTCTGTAATACAGAAGAGAGTACAAATTATTAACACAATACAACTTGGTAGGTATGGAGAAGAAAGCATTTGATTTTGTTCTGCTGTAAATAAAGTTAAATGTGCTGTATTTATACTTACATAAAATAAATGTCTGTCTGTGCTGAGGTGTCCTTGACATATCTGTAAAATGTCCGTATCTCCTCACACAGCAGCCACTCTACCTGACTAATAACAATCAACAGAATACTATAATTCATGACAGAGACTTACTATGATCATGAGGTCATTTTTGAGGGAAAAATCTCAGGCTGATAGTTCAGAACACATACTTTATGCAACCAGATCAGTCATATTTAAGTATTGTTGTAAAGCAAAGGAAAACAGATTTGAGTATGTAGTTAAAAGTAAAAGTTAAGTTTGCACATTTAGGTTTGACTTGTGTTGTATGCTAGTTTTCAAGTAGTATTTTCTTTTTCTTTGTCAACTTAAAGGACTGTAGCTGGAACAAGTCAAATCATTCTCTGCTAAGTAATGCTACAGGGGATTGGTAGCTCACAGTTACATGTGTAGGTCTTTATAATAGTTTCATGTGTTCATGAATAGGTGTACATGGTTGATCTGCAGTGGACAAGCAGGGGATAATGGAAAACTGCATAATCTCTGGGGAAGTGAGTTATTGATAAACCTTAGCAACTTGTGTATAAAATGGCATGGAAAATCTGGGTAATCTATCAATGTCTGTTTTGGCCCAGATCACAGACTATTCTAGGCTTCTGCTTTTTTGAAGTTATAAATTTTATAGACTACTTTATAAGAAGGAAATGTTATTTCTTCCTGATTCAAGAAGAAGATAAATCAGGCAGCTTTAGCAGGTCAAATATGATTTGAAATTCTTAGTAAAAAATGTGAAACTTATATGAGAAAATTCAATATACTTCCTAAAATACAAAATTACTATTTCTTCCATTTAACTGTCAGGTTTTTGAAATATTATGTGAACTATGTAACATACTTGACATTTTTTCCCCTCTTTTGTCATTGTTCATGTGCAAAATCTGTTAATTTAAGATCTGAATTTAAGATAAGAATTCAAAATCTATTAATCTAATAAAAGACCATAAAAAAAGGTCTGCCAATGCATGAATTCTTGCAGATGCAAAAAGTGAAGTGAATTTTCTCCCTGTCAAATTTGCTACTGCAAAATTTTCATGATGGCGTAGTCAGATCTAAGTCACTGTCTGATGGCAGTAGCTAACTGTATTAACCCAATTTAATTTTCATTGGCACACACAACTGCTGTCCTTCCTAAATATTTATTATTACTTATAATATTTATTCATAGAATGAAAATAGCTTTTTTTTTTTTTTTGCATGTGGTCCAAGTTGGAGAGAAAGAGTGTTTTTTCATGCAAACCTGCACTGAAAATATTTGGTTAAGTGATACAATAAGTGTCCCTTTGGGCACGTACTCTAGTGTTTTTATATCTGTGAAGAAATATTTGATAGGTAATGTTAAGTGGTGCCGTGTCTACAATTTGCTTTACACTCTTGGAAATGTTATATCATCTTCTAATATATGAAAAGACTAACTGGGAAGAGCAAAATTAGCTATACAATAAAGATTTTTAAGTGATCAGGCAACTGAGTTATATAAGAGAAAAATCCGATTTGTTAATAGGCACTAGAATGGACTTTATACTAGCAAAATAACTTATTTAGTTCAGTGAAGGCATATGTCAATCACATATGTAATGTTCTGAGACAGTGATAGTACTGTCTCTAGCTCATAAGTCATCCTCTTTCATCAAAGCGAAATCCGAATTCTTCTTTAAATCAGAATTGTTGAAACAAGCCAGAATACTAATGAATGTTTAAAGCAGCAAAAACCTTACTGTATAATCCTGTTAGGTGATTTTTATCATGTTCTAATGTTTATATATAATCAGGTAAGATAGTTTTACTCCCAAGAATACAGGCACTTGAAGGAAGATGCTGTGGTGGCAAACAGTGTAACATACTGCTGCCCTCTTGCCAGAATAATGGAAAGATATTTTTTAAATGTAGACTTGAGATAAAAATAGAAATGGAAAATTGAGTCTTTTTCATAGTGCAAATTATTTGTTAATAGTTATCTATTTATAAAGAATGCAGACAAGATCTTTCCTCAGAAAAACGGTAGGCTTGATACAAACCAGACTGCCTCAATTTCTGTGTCAGTGCTTGGATCCCAAGAGAACTCTGGGCTCATCGAGAAGTCAAGACTTACCACTGCTAGTCCTACTATTCTTACTTTCTCGTTTGAGATGCACACAGCTTCCCAAACACGGCTCTTGAGCATTACTTTCTGCAATCAGTCCCTCAGAAAACCTTTCAGACCGTGTAGGTTGGCTATGGTCAGGCTGTCCTCATGATCTAGTACAATGGTAGTACATGGTAGAAAAGACTTCAAGGTGGGAGAGTCTAGCTGACCCTGCAAGGAGGATTAACAGAAGCAAGCCAGCTGTCTCCCTCTTTGCTGATTGAATCCTTTTAACAGAACAGAATGTAAAACTATGAGCAAAGAAAACACATATTGTCCATCAAATACAGAAGTCTTGAGTGGCAATCATTAACTCTCATAATTAATAGTATATTTGGACAATTAGGTACTAATGTATTTAGAAAGATAATCACACTTAAATCTCCAGCAGCTTCTGTGTATAATTTAAACTAAGACTGGATGCAGCCTCACTAGGCAAAAGAATATTTAAATTGTCCAAATTGCAACTTCCAGTAGCAAGAAGAAGGCATGTGATAGCACATTTCCCAGACGCACCGTTCCTGTAAGTGCTCCATAATTAATTCCAGGCAAAATCAGCCAGATTGGTTTAAATAGTTTACAGAGAAATTTTGAGTACTGGGATGAACTGCATTGTCATCAGGATGGCAGGGGTGCTTGCTTCCATGTCATGTTGGTGGTGTATAATGCACAAGGACACCTAAAGGAAAACAAGATGATGTCTGCAGATGTCACTAAACTAAAGGCCTAACATAATACTGAACCTCTCAGCATATGAAATAAACTTTCTGCAACACTGTGGCCCATAGTTAAACCTTGTCATTTGAAAGGTTATATTAAAAACCATGTTAGTTTACAGGAGCAAATAAGACAAATGTGTAAAGTGAGAAGGTTCGTTGCTGATGGTAAAGTATACATCAGTCATTCAACAACAAAATCAGAAAACTTAAGTTTTATTGTTTAGGATGTTCTGCTCTGTTACCCTTTTAAAAATAAATCATTGAAAGTCTCTGCCTCCATTTCACACCTGGAAAACGAGGATTGCATCAAAGTCCTTTGAAGTTCTGATATATTTGTATGAAAAAAGTCCTTAAATGCATAATTATTATGCATAGAGAAGACAAGGTATGTGTTTCCCTTAGGATCTAAGGCAAAGTAGAACTGTAAAGGTAATTTTTTTGATCTTTGTTTTGTTTTCATAAACTGTTATTGTATTTCTCCCACTGCCATGTACACACCCCCCAGGGGACGTGTAAGGAAATCTGGAATATTTGATAATGACCTGTATGTCCTTGGAAAGACTATGGCTCCATTAAAATTCTGGTGTCTCCCTTGAAGACATTATCTGTATTGTTTCTCTTTGGAACACTGTATGGGCAACTCCCTACAATATCTTTCTGTGACACACCATATCTTTCTCCTCTGACTTATTCATGCTGTCACTCTTATCCTTCACGTTGTAAAGGATGATAGTGTGAGAACAGGATGTGAGGTGGCGAAATGTACTCAACTTCTCTAAAGGGCTTTCTGCCAGCGTCTAAGCTGGCTAAGGCATAATGTGATTCATCAAGCAAGAATTTGAGTGTGGATTGGATTAGGAATGATTTCTTAAGTGATAAACTGGGCTGAGTAAAAGGCTGTCTTTTCCTCATTCTGAATAGAGTAAAATGTTGTGAACTCCTTTGATTTAATTGAAAATTTGGTGATTTTCCTAGATAGCAGCTCCTAGAGTCGTGCATTTTCATGGAAAGCTCAAGGTTTTTCTTATCTACTGCTGTGTACTTAAAAGTTCATGAGTATTACTTAGATCATATTTATCATCATCTTTTTTTTCTTGATGATGAAATATAATGGAATGAGACAACTGGACAAATTACTGAGATATAGAAGGAAATAATTTGGAAACATGATAATTTCAATACTTTTATTCTTTATATTTTTATTTTTATTACTCTTGTTTTATAAGAAAACAAAATGTTACTCTCATTCCTTATAAAAGCCCCAGGAGCCCAGAACAAGTTTCACAGAGAAACCTGAAGTTGTAGGGGTCACTAGCCAAGTGTAAAGTTTTAATTTAACTTGGCCAGTCCTGGTTAGATAATTTTAACTGAGCCCAGAGGAATCATGGAATGTGAAAGTAGTCTTAAAATACATTAATTTCTATACATGAGCATCTAATCATGGAAAGTATTTTAATGGTATTTTCCAATTTAGTTCCTTTTTTTTGTCGTTATTTTATTTCTAATCAATTATTTACATAACAAATATTTAAATTGATTTTTCTTCCTAACAAAACTGCCTTACATATTAATATAACAATTAACTCTTCTGATTAGTTAGTCTGTACAAGTACCTTCTTTCCAACAAATAAAGTGAAAGATAAAAGGCCATAGAAATAGCAAGCAAAACCACACAACACCCTCTCAGTTTATCAACATACTGATATTTTTATTGATCTTTCTTCACCTCTTTAAGTAGGAATGGAGTTTGGAGAAAGAAACGGAAACATTTTGTTATCTCATATTGTGTTGCCTACTTTCATAAGGTACTGAAGTGAGCTGTAGATGCTGGTGATATTCTCTTTCCTGTGTTTTAGAACTACTATATGATAAATCTTAAGTCAAATTGAGACAAATTTAGAAATATGTTGTATTACTGACACCGAAGCATACACCCTTGTGATTTTGTTGATATTTTGATTTTATATTTAGAATTATTTTCTTTCTTTCTCCTCTTGTATTGCAGTGCATATGTACATATATTACATACTTAAGTGAAATGGAGGAAGGAAACTGACATTACGTAAAATAAAAGAAATGGAAGGGGATAATACCTATTGCCCCTCCCCTAAAGGAGTAATAGACACTAGCTATCCTAGATTTCTTTGCAGAATTATTTTCAGTCCAATACAGATGAACATGATGACCTCTGCTTCTTTACATCTGGTTCCCTTATTCTAAATCAGGCCTAGTTTATTGCACCTCTATGTTTTTGCTCTAAATCTTTTCCTCAGGAGATCAGCATAACAGAAATCTTCATGTCACATAAAAACAAGTTTGGAAAATAGTTAATTTTCTATTGTCGGCTTCAGAAATAAAAGGTAAGCATAGAAGAATTAATTTAATTTTATTTTCTAAAGCCAGTTACCACTGACTATTAGTTACATGTGTTTATAGAAAAAAAAAAAACAAACAACAAAATATGCAGGCTAAGTATAGATTGCATAAATTAATCACATGGATCTATAGTAGTATCTGTGCACTTTCATCATTCATTTAGTTGAATACAGAAAGAAATGTAGTTTTAAAATCTGAGATTAGACTCTTTATATATCTGTGATATTATATTCCAATTTAAATGTCTTAAAGCCTATAACACCGCTTTGCATTCAACAGCATGCAACACTTCTGCGGACTCAATTGCAAAATATATCTGCAGTGTGAATTGGTAATGGGGCATTCAATCAGCCTAAAACAAATTCTTTCTACACAAAATATATTACGAGGTGGAAAAGAACTCAGAAGTCTAATTTCAGCTGCAGCTTTTTTCTTCCAGTCTGTTTTGAACTATGCTTACTGCAACAGTTTATGTACTGGCTTACGTAGTTGGTAAAGATAACTGGAACTGCCTAGAACTTTTATAGAATTTATTAATACAGAAGGGAAAACCAAATCAAATTCTGATTCTCGATTTGAGAGGTCACTTGAGGATAATCATGTCAATGTTTGAGGTCTATTTATTTATTACTAAAGATACTCTTTTTTAAAGTATTTTTATTGTAGATTTGCTGTATGTTGCAGTTTCCCTCATTCCCTCCCACCTCCAAAAATTTATAAATTTAGGACAGACTAGTAGCATACTTCATGCTGAAAATGTGTGGTAGGGCAGTGTGGTGGCTACATTTATATCAGCTAGCTAAGTGGCTATTCTATTTCTCTGAATACGAAAGGTCCATTCCATCTTCTGACTGAAGAGATCTGATCCTGTGACTATGTCTAAACTGAACAGACTGTAACATAACAAGGTATTACCATTTGCCTTTCCTTTTATTAAAACCGTATGAAAAACTCCCACCCCCTCTCTAGAGGGTTCTATGAGATATTTGTTGTAGCCCAGACTAAATTATTTTCTTACCCTCACAAGTATTTTTCATACTGTCTTCACAAAAAACCTGAAAATAAAAATAAATCTATATTAATGTATAGTCATTCTTGATGTTTAAAAAACTGTTTTTAAGAAAAAAGTGTTCTTCTGTGAATTCTTAAAATGTAGATAAGTTAAAATGCTGCAAGTATAAATGTCTGCTGAGGAATTTAATGAATTTGTGTTCAAACGATGTACAGTTGGAGATGTGATGCATGATGCAGGAAACAGGGGATCATCCAAAATTATATTAATGAAAGATTAGAGCAGCTATTTACACTGGAAAATGAGCTAGAAAGGAAGGAAATGCATATGAAAAAAAAATCCTCAAGATTTGATGTGTGTAAATGTCATGGATCTTTATAGTTTGCTTTGACTTTGCATTGCAGAAGAGGAAGCACTTAAAGCTCCAAACTTAGTGTAGTTATATAGTACTAAATTATAGTCTAAGACAAAAAGTAGGCTTAAGGTTTGTACTGTTTGTGCTACCAATGGAGCTTAGGGTCCATTGCTTTAAACAGAAGGGTGACCTCTCTTCCCTCAGACACTACGATAATGATTCTCTTCTATGTGTGTTTCTGTGTTAGTGCCTGCTATTATCTCTCAGGCGTGTAAGATCTACACAGCCACACACTGGTGCAGTCAAAAACTGGCAATTGCAGGAGCTGCATTGGTGCTCCTGTCACTGTTTCCTTCATTTATGCACCTACCCATCGGGCATGAGCACTTGCCATCTTCCTTTTCCTTGGCATTAGCAGCAGACTGTGTGTCTCTCCTTTGTGCAATAGGGAAAGAGAGGAGCAAGTTTCCGGACACTGCAGAAGTTCAGAGATGTGGCCGGTGTGGCACTAGCCACTGGTCTGTCCTCTCAGCAGCAGCAACATACTGTCATTGCCAGGCTATGAGTAGCTACTAAGTAAACAGGTATTCCTCATCTCTTTCAGGGAAAAGGCAGCAGGCCAGATTGTAGTGGGTTTCCAGGGTATCGCTTGAACTGTGCAGGACTAAACTGTGTCTTATTAATCAGTATGATTTTTCCTCGTTATCAGAATGCATTCATCTCCCACAGAACACTTTAACATCTAGATAGCCTGGTTTATGCATTATTTGGCATGCTAATACAAGAGACTGTTTAAGCTGCACAGTTAGAAACTCAGAATTCAAAGCAATTCCAATTGCACCCTTAATTGAGTTAAGCACATATTCTTTTATTTGTCAAAGAAGCTGTAGGATGCAGAGGGACTAAGACAAGAAGATGACACATGAATGCTGTCTTTAAGAAATGGCTCCTCTTTTATTTCTGCTTCAGAGGAAGTAATGCAGACACTCAGTAAAAAAAATAAATAATAAATTACTGTTTATAAAGGGACTGAATGACCAGTGAAGAAGGACATCATTCAAACTTAATTTATTTTTTCTGTTCAGTGTATTATCTATTCATTGAAAGAAGCAGTTTCTGTAGAAAGTTTGATCGTGTCACTTAAAAACTATCCCATGGTTTGCCAGCGTGTAAGAAGCTTAACTGGATGTACATTGTGTTGATGTGGGTATCTCTAGCTTTTGAAGGCTTTCTTTTGCAAACTATGATAGTCTTTTCGTATGAAAAGCAAATTACAGATTCCTATTTTATTATTAATTAATCTTTCAACTTTGAACTACTTGAGTCACTACTTTGCAACATAAAAGGATTTTATGAGGGTAAGGACCATTGTCTTGCAAACATTTTATGTGCATCAAGTATACACAAATGAATGTTGGAGGGAAATTTGTAAAACAAGCAGGCTATATATCATATTTATCATAATAGAAAAAAAAGAGGAAACCTTTTTTCTTTCTGCCTGATACACCAAATCTGCTACTCCAATATGAAAGTATTTTTTCCAGAGTACATATTTCAATTCTATTAATTTTGATAAATCTTCATATGGATTAGAAATAATGGAGTTATACAATTTATTCAAATCAAATAAACAGAGCATAACACTTTTCATAGGAAGAAATCCTAGAAAATCCCAATAAGCAAATAATTCAGCATCTGAATCACCTGAAATGTCTGAGAAAGCTAACTTTTTTTAAATCATTCTCAAATTACTCAGAATTTTCCTGCAAGTCATAAGACTATTTGAGAAATACTATTTTGGTAATTTACAAGTGTGTGGTATTCCCCATAATGATATTCACATTTCAAATGATGAGTAGAAGTTTCTTTTCCGCCAGTTATCAGGCAATGTCAGAATCTATGCTGTCATATGAAATACAGGTACTAATGTGCAAGTTAGAGAAATACTTCTATATATGCATATGTATGTGTGTTAAAGGAAATCAAGTCAAGTTTCAAGGTTTTATTTCTGTATGTGATCAGAAACAGATGTTAAGTCCTATCTGAGATTTAATAATTTTCTAAGGCTAGTTATATAAGACTTACTTGTTAGCTTTACATTTCCTTTTTTAGCAAGACCATTAATAGTCAATATCTATTCAGAAAGACATCTCTTTTCTTTTACCACAATATTTATAATGTATAAATTGATAGTGCTGGATAACATAGAACAGTCACATAAATTACTCATATTTATGTTGAGCTTTAGTTAGAAGAAAAAGACTGATTAATATTATCTCTCTCATACTTCCATATCTATGCCCAAGTTAACAAGATCTTATACTTTTGGTGTCCAATGAAAGATGACCTTTCAACAACTTTATTTCAGACAACAGTTGCAAATGTTCTATGCTCACGAACTTAAAAAAATTCTGGCTGTTGTGGATGATTTGTGACCCTGACAATTGTGACCCTGACAAGTCAAATAATAAAAGTACTGTGAAATGGAGAAACTAAATATATACTGGACCAAAACTTAAACATTAGTTCCATAATTTCTTAGTCCAGAATTTGAGTCTTCGTGAAGTTACTATGTATGTTCAGTGGACTTCTACTCTCACCAAAAAAGAAAAAAAAAGTTACATTATAATACATTCCATGTGTCCTGTTTTAGTAACATTGTGCATATCTCACAGTCTGGAAGGTAAACATGAACTCACTTCACGTGACTCATCTGAAAATTGGGACACCTGCATGCTGCTGCTATCAATCAAAAACCAAAGTGGTTACTCACTCTAGTTCCTACTACTGGTAATTTTATACTCTTTAAATATCTTCACCAAAACCTAGTCAACAAGCTTTTTTTTTTTTTTTTTAATTTTCACTGTCTTCCAAATATACAGATGCTTACTTATCTCAGTAAATTCCCATAAGTAAATAAACAAACAAATAAATAAATAAATCAGAAATTCACCTCCAGAAAAGACATTTTTGGCAATGTGTAGGATAAAGGTAGTAGTCAGTGGTTTAACTGAAGAAACCAATTAGTGACTTGCTCCTTTTTCATCATTCAATATGTAATAGAAGAGTAGTTAAGTTTCCATACTATCTATGCTAAAACTATTTCAAAAGCCTGACAGCTATTATTTTAGGCTTATTGTGAACATGGTAAGATATCACTGCATTAGCTTACTACTGTGCACAAAAGATGACTCAGGCATAAGGGCTGAAATTATTAGTGTGGTAAAAGTCTCATAGTGAAACCTCTACTTGCACATGAGAACTGGTATACCTCCAGAGGGAAAAAACTCTCAAACATGAAATGATAACACATGGTAAATGGAACCACTCAATTTTTACATTTATTCAATGGAAAAAGTAATCAGCAGTTTTTCTCCCAAGCCCTTTGTCTTGGATCACTTCTATCACATGTCCAGGGGTCATTTATCATTGCAGCCAAGAATTCTGAAAATGTGCAATATAATTCGAGACAAAATGATGACCAGTGAAGTCAGGTGTTCTGTACTGGGCTTTTCTAATTGTTCTAACTTTGTAAGTATGTATTTTCATTGTAAAAATGGTAAAAAAAAAATTGAATTAAGTAATACAGACAGCATTTAGAAGAGTTCATCTTTTACCCTTGTATTGCAAGAGTAATAGGTTTTAAATATCCTTTTCTTCCCCTCTAAAGTTGCGTTCCTTGTGTTGATTGTTGTTTTCAAGGTCTTCTCCACTGCAAACACTCACAAGCCTATTCCAAAGGGAAGGTTTTCTTCTTAAGCAGGATTTCACTCCCTGCCTGGAAACTACAAAAATAATTCAATCAAAATATTTCAAAAAATATTTTTTTTGTATCATATAGAATAGAGAAATACTGATAGTAAGAAAAAAATCAGTTCAGGAATCTGGCTAACTTATAACCTGTTATTCTTTAATTCTCTTAGTCACACAGAGAACAGAATATTTATTGCATTGTCGGAGTGATATTAGTAAGTTGAGTGATAAACAGTAAATGTTTATACCAAAGTCAGTTTTCAGGAGGATTTTTCTGATACTGCAAACTCCTTAAAGCTTTTTAATCAGAACATAAGCCTGCCCTGCAGAGGATTGCCTCTCTTAGGTTATAAAGCCAGCATAATTTGCTTGAAATTCAGAAACCTTATTTAGAAAGAATTTTCCTCTTCTTGCCTCTTTTCTCTGTTACAATTGCAAGAAATAGTAGCTGTTATACTAGCAATTATTACAGGCAATTGTAAAAATAAAGCAGAATTAAGAGGCAAAGGCTTTAGTGTTACATTTGAGTTAGTTTTTGTACAAAATCGGAGATGAGTTCTGCAGGGATGGCATGAATGGAGGCTGCTTGACAGCGTGAACAAAATGGAACTTCATTGCTCCAGGGTGATATGCCAGAGTCTTATTACCTTATGCACAAGAAATCATGGGAGAAGAATGGAGAGTGATGGGAATCCCTGTTTCTGTTACTGCAGATAAAATGGACGTGGCAAGTACTAATGTTATAAATTATCACCTCTGCTCATGAGTGGCCATCACCAGACAGGCTTGTCTTTGTCTTTTAGCGGAGGCAAGAGTTTGCAACCATTCTGAGTCTCCAGGATACAGCATGGGCAAAGTAAGCACCGGTGTAAGGTTATTTTATTGCCCCAGGTGACTGGCTACATTTTTTATGTTAAGGTCCATCTCATGTCTAAACACGTCCATTCTTCAAAAACACCCATATTAACTCATTAATTAAATCTGTTGGTGTGTCTTCATGGGCCACCAGAGAATATTTTAGCAGATAACTTGTGGATTTTCAGCTAGTACATTTAGGAAATGTAAAGGGTAAAGCTATAGCAGTTTCTCACAATTTGGAAATAGTATTTTGATCATCACAGTAAGGAAGTACTTTCATGAACTATAGTCATAACATGCTTTCAAAGTGCCACCCACAGATTTCAAATATTCCCAGCTTGTGCACCATTGCCATATATCTAGGACATGTTTTGAAAAAAGCACAGAAGCATAGATTTCTTTTTAAATCTCCTAAGTATCATTGAAAAACTTTATTATAATAGTAGGTGAACATGCCTGAGTCATTAAGATTAATTAGAGTTTCGAAAGATATTGTCAACAGAAGTTTTTTCCTTTTCAAGAAACCATTACTAAACTCAGAGGGTTGCTGCTATACCTTTTTTTTGTTAAAACATTTAATATAAACTTAATTACAAACCACTTGATTATTTAATATAATTGTGAACCATCTCCTCCACAACAGTTTACAGAGATTCACTCAGTACTGGTCTCTTCCTGTATTGTGTCACTAGTGAAAGAGCCCACTGTTTTACATTTAATGTTGCTTAACACAGTTTTCTCTTTGTCTTTGCCTTAGATTAATTTAGAAAAAAAATAAACTGATTTTTTTTTTTAATCCCTGGCCAGGACTTCTGAATATAAAGGGACTAAAAATTAAATGAAACTTCTTGTTTCGTTTTGTTTTGTTTTTAATTAAGTGTTGTGGGTGGATCTGTCTTAAAAGAGAATAACATTAATGAGTATTTCAGAAAAGGCAGTGTCAAAGCATTAATATTGGCAGAGTTGCAAGTATGCTCGTAGATAATTTTGGAGAAAAAGATTTCAGGTGTGTTAATTGTACATTGACAGTCTGCACTGGATACATATGAAAGATCCTAGCCAAAATAGGCAGAAGCATGGGAATTGTCTGAATAAGTACTGCCTGTTCCATGGAAGTACTAACAGTTTCAGATATTGCATCATAAAAATGTCATTAATTACATTAAAAGACCTTGAGGTTAAAAAAATCTGAAATGCTTTGTGAGGAAAATCATCACTATAAAAGTACAAAAAATAACTGCAGTTTGAAACTGTTTTTAACTTCAGTTCTTGAAGAGGGGGGAAAGGAGTCAGACTACTGAGAATTGAACTTTCTGGGCTGTCAAGAAGAAAACATGGCCTGAAACAAAGAGCAGCCTAATCAGATGGGACAGAAATGTGACAAGAGAAAATTGAAAGTATCTATGAGGTGAGCCAAGAGGAAGCTGTTTTTTTCAGAACTGTGGAAACTTAAGGTAAGATAGAAAAACCATAAAAAAGGTGTGAGAAGATTTTTTTTCTTTCACTGGATGAGATGAGGAAGGACTCGTGATTTAAAAGAAATGGGAAGGAAAAAGGACTAATAAGAAGGAAATCATGAGGGAAATACTGAGAGACAATGGAGGTAGCGTTATTTTACAGGGGGAGAAGCATTTAAAAGGGGAGGGAAGTTAATTTCTTTATGCTGGCAGCAGAAAAACTATCTTACCAATAAAGACCTTTAATATCTTTGTGAAGGGGATGAGGACTGATAACACTTTGGAAGAGAGAAATTAGACTTTACAACTCCCTAAAACTAAAATGTCACTAGAATACTTAATAATTATTAGAACCTGACAAGCATAAGTTCCCTCAATGTTCAGGTAATTCCCTCTCTTAACATTTTCAACGGGTTTGATCCTTTAACTTTTCTCCTTTAAAACTAACATTCAGTAAGGTAGTTGGGCAACAAGATCAATATTACCAATGTCACTGTGACATTTGATTAACTAAAGTCTTGCCTGGCTTATCATGAGAAAATTCTAGGTTCTCATTGACAGAATTTAATTAATTCCCATCTTTCTAATTTGATTACCTTTGCAAATTCAACTTGCATTTTGATTCAGAGTAGTGTTTCAGAAGCTAAATACTGCCAAGATTGTCAAAACCATTGAGATTTATACAGTTTAGTCTTATATTCACAATGTGTGCTTGTAAGCGGGGTCTTTTTTTTCTTTTTCTCTTTTCCTTTCACATGTGTAACATATTGTGTGATGTAAAATCTGATTTCTGTTAGGGCTTGAAGGCTAAACAAGTTAGTTAGATAGTGACATTGCAGTTTTATTTTGTTATTTTTCTGCTATGAAATAACATGGAGAAACTTAGCTTTATTTTCAGGCTTCTTTTCCATGGCATAATCACAATTGCCATGTTATCTTGTCTAGTTACCTTATCTAACCAGTTAAAATGTACATTTTGGGTTTTCAGTTTTATTTCTGGTGTGGGGTGTTTGCAGGGTTTTTTTGCAAGCTACAGTTAAAACATAAAATTATATTATATTCTTAATTATGAAGGGTTTTCTTTTTGCTATGAACAGAGAGAGGTATTGTATTTTGTCTCTGCATAGTTCTTTCAGAAATCAACGCAATAGCTCTTAGTTTAGAAAGAAGTGCCTAAGTGAAACATTCTCATGGAAAAGTGCGTGTCAGTAGGGAGGCTATGTCTGAGACCATAGAATGAATTGACGGCCATTACCCACAACAATATATTTTGGTCTTATTATTACCTGAAGTTTTGGATTTATGCGACCAAAATTAATGAAGCTTAATGAGACTTTGAGTGCTTCAATGTTAATCTTTATATTGCACCATGGGTATCACAATTCATATAGATTCAAACCAGGAGGTGCTATTGTGTCTGTTGCTTGACTGATAGCAGTTTTCAGTTCACCTTTGTGCTATACAGGATTTTAAAGCTGTAATTCATCAGCATGATTCATACTACTATTACAAAAAACCCCACTGTTCATTATTGTTAAAAAAGGAATGTTGTTACTTTAGAATGCAACTTGTGGTTTAATAAACAGTGCCACTTGAAGCTGCTGTTGCAGGGAAAGTATCAAACCATTTCACCTTTTTTTCAGACTGATGAAGGTTTAAGGCAGTTCAAAGAAAGTGTAGATAGATCAGCACTAGTAACAGTGAGATTTTCCTGCAGGACATGTCTAACCTAAACAAGGAAGGTGATAGACTCCATCTCTTCTGAAAATTCACTTAGTTGTACAGCTAAAAAAGACTTGATTTTCATTTTGGCCAGACTCTTAAGGTGTCACTGACTGACATGTCCCTAAACAATGATCTACCACAGAAAACTGTGTTCCAGAAGTGCACTTAAGCATCTCTTGTAAATGGAAACACTGTCAATGAAGTTAGTAATACTGCTGGGAAAATTTGAAAGTTGTGCTGAAGCAATTTGAGCCAAAAGTTCATAAGGAACCTCAAATATATCTGGAAAACAGACTAGGAAGCTAAAGCTCTCTCCTCCAGGGCTCCTAAGCTTTAGGGTTTCTTGAAACGTCACTGATCTTGAGACCAGTAATGCATTCATTAGTATTTTATTATATTCCATTTTACAGAAAAATGAAATTATTGATGTAGAATCTATCATGTATATTTCCTACAGATACTTCAGCATGAGTTTTGCATCTACAAAGAAGAGAAGAATTTTGGGTCCTTTAAAAACCTCAGTGGTACTTGACGTTGTTCCCACACCCTGAGTTTGCCAGAGGTCAGAAGTGTGCTGACTGTCCGATGATTCATTTCATATAATCACTTCTAGCATTGTTAACTGCTCCAAGCAGGCATTCCACAACTGGTGTCTATAACTTGCAAATAAATACGTTGACCTGAAATTTGTTTGTTTGCAAAACCTCCAGAGCTCTACCAAGCCAGTCTGTGCTCACAGCAGGAGCAACTAGATCAGATTGCGCAGAGCCACAGCCACATGGGCTTTAAGAGATGGAAGCTTCAGAGCTGGGTTTACAGACAACGTGTGGCCTGCAGGGTGGGCCCCTGTGTTGCCGGGCCGGGGCTGCCCCGTGCCGGACACAGCCGGTTCCAGCCGGCTCCAACGGCCCCAGCGCAGGGCACAGCTGAGCCCCTCAGCCACGGGCGGGCGCCGCGGGGAAAGCCTGGCTCAGAAAGGGCAAAACGCTGCCCGGCAGCCAGGGCTGAGGGAAACCGGGTGAGAAACAGCCCTGCGAGCCCCGAGGGGAGAGCGGGAGGAGGGGAGGAGGGGCTCCGGGCGCCCCCGCGGAGATGCCCCCGCGGCCCCGGCAGAGACCCCGCTGGGGCGGGGGTTTCCCTGCAGCCCCTGGGAAGGGCCCGGGCTGGAGCAGGGAAACGCGTGAGGAGGCGGGAGCGGCAGAGAGGAGCTGCCGTGGGCTGACCGCAGACCCCCATTCCCCATCCCCCTGTGCCACTCAGAGAGGAAGATGTGGAGGAGTTGGGGATGAAGGGTTGAAGTTCAGCCTGGGAAAGAAGCAGATGGAGGGAGCAAGCAAAGGTGGTGTGTGAATCTTTGGTTTTGTTTCACGCTACTCAAATCTATTTTAATTGACAATAATTTACATTAGTTTTCCCCCTGTGATTGTAAGCAGTGTGATGTCCCTGTCTTTATGTCAACACAGGAGCCTTTTCATGCTTTTTTCTCTGCCTGTCCTGTTGAAAAGGGGGAATGAGAGAGTGGCTGGGTGGGCATCTGGCGATTAGTCAAGGTGAATTCATTGCATCTCCCTTCAAGGTAGATGTAGACAGCAATTACATGCCCCTTACACTTCCTCTTCTTAAGGCCAAACAAGTCTTCTCCTCACCCGTGTGGCCCTCTGCTGGAATCACTCCAGTGCATTGTCTCTCTTGTACTGGGGAATTTGAAACTGGATACAGTTTCCAGAAGTGGTCTGGTAAGTCCCTGTTGTTGCTGAACCACTTCTGTTAACATTGTATCTCTACTGACTTTATAAACCAACATCATCATTTTTTTTGAAAAACTTTAACGTTTGAATGTTCTCTGTCACAGAAAATGTAGATGGAGAAAATTCAAAACAGCACTTACATTTGGGTAGACAGGGAAAAACTTATATTTATATATATATAAAGACATAGAATAAGAAATTAATAAATTATGAAGGTCACAAGTGACCACTGTGATTAGCTAATATAATAGCATAGGAGAACTTCACTTCTGTCTTTAGGCTTTAATAAACTTTAAACTATTAAATTATTTTTTTAAAAGGCATCCAAAGTGAATACAAAATATGAAGTATAGAGACCTTACCATTGTCCTTGGTAGATTTTGTATTGCCTAACTAAATTGACCACTTAAAAAAAAAAAATAAATTAAAAAATCCATACCATGTGCACATCCAGCTAAGCTAGAATTTTTTTAATCTCTGGCATTACTGTCACCTGTTGGATTTTGTTTTTCTTGTTGTAGAAAAACTAATCTTGAAGCAATACACGTAAAGACACGCTAGAAGCAAGTTTGCAGCAAATTCGTATGTAACAGTGTCCGCATAACTTTTTCTTAACTGAAGAGTGCTGGTTGAGTGAGACTCTTGGTCATTTCATGAAAACTGCTAAATGATGACCAGACAGAAAAAGCATTGCTATGTTTTTATTATGTTAAACTGTACCAATTTCTTAAGAGTATTGCATCTGTTGGAGGAAAAAAAAAAAAAAAAAAAGAAAAAAGAGATCAACAGCGAAGTGCAAATGTGTATCTCATAGCAACAAAAACTCAGAAGAGCTGTCAGAAGAGTTTAGAGGAAATAATATACATTTTCAAAGGGATTTTATTGTTAACTGCTCACAGTATTTTACATGCCCATAGTGGACCAGTAGATCAGTTTCTCTGGACCCTTTCCTTATGTAATTTTATATATATGTATCTAGAATATATATAGTCTTATATATGTTCTTATCCATAATGGAAGTTAGATAAGGAATAGCAGAAGAGGGAAATTTCCCCCTTAGACAGTGAATTATTAGTAGGATTATCTAGTAGTATTAGCATTACTTACTTCCTTACAGGAGAAGGAGGCTTCTCTCTAAAGAGCAAAATTTCCAGCTTCATTAAGGAAGTGAAATATTCCTGTAGACAATTTTTCCGTTTTCCAAATTGAAAATGGTTTCTGAAAGATATATTGGCAAGAACTGGAGATTTTTAATAATGATTCTAAAAATTATTACTGTTGATGTAAACTTAGAGCTATTTAAACTGTTTCTTTTAAGTCTCCTCTCTTTCTGTCATCTCTCTCCAGGTTATCTGCTGAACACTTCTGGTTTTCAATTTATTGCATCATAATAGTGAACAAATATGTCATTAGTGTTTTTTACTTAAATGGTTTCCATACAAATCCTTGCCTCAGATACTTAGAACTATCTGAAATGCTTATGTTTCTTTTCCATACTTTAGATTAGGTTTATTCAAAGCTAGAAATACTGAACAATGTAATGCATTTAGTTAGCTAGTAAAATATCACAGTTCAAATTAGAAACCGTAACTTTAAATTATCCTTATAAAATGGTTTGAGATAACTACATTAGGTACTTAATTTTGGAGTTTCAATATACAGTTTAAAAAAATTTAAAAAAAATAAAAATCACAGGATTTCTCCTACTTGTTAAGGTTCCTTCCTTAACTTGCCAGTAATTACTTTTCACTTTCAGCAGTTTTTAGTTCTCCCAGGTTGTTTTTTTCCCTTCTGCCTAGTGTTATTTAACTTTTGCATTCCTGTGAAGGACGGCATTTGCTTGTTCAGCAGTTACAGTAGACATGCAGCTACATTGCATTGTGCCGAAATGAGAGCTAGAGTCTCAAGGTCTGTTTTCTAAACCTTTTATTTACCTCATTCAGCAGAGTTGAATCCTCTCTGCTTAAACAAGTTCCACTATTCCAGGTTATATTTCAATAAAACAGCACAAAGGATTGAAAGTCCTTAGGAATCTCTGGATATTTTCATTTAAGGAAGAGATACAGGGAGGTCTGCCTCAGATCCATGTGTGACATGGATTGCCATTGCGAGTCCTTATCTGTGCCTGTGTGTCAGTAAGATCATTGTTGTGTTGCATCAGCATAACATTTGGGACTGTGAATTCTAAAAGAAATTTTGGGTTGTTCTTTGAATTTCCAGTAAAACTATATCCATCATTAGAAAAACGAATGCCTGATTGAAAGGGCTTGAATAATTGATCAACACTGTGTAAGTGGTTAGATGATTTTCTTCCTGTATTCA
Organism: Larus michahellis; assembly: GCF_964199755.1. NCBI lineage: Eukaryota > Metazoa > Chordata > Aves > Charadriiformes > Laridae > Larus > Larus michahellis. Next base: position 84,337,189 of record NC_133897.1, read on the forward strand.
TAGTATATGTCTTCCAAATTTTTGCAAGTTTCATCCAAAGCAGATTTCCACTTGTTTTAAGAATCATAGAATTGCCTAGGTTGGAAGGCACCTTTCAGATCATCTAGTTCAACCATCAACCTAACACTGACAAAAACCATCACTAAACCATATCTCTAAGCCCTATGTCTACCCATCTTTTAAATACCTCTAGAGATGATGATTCCACCACTTCCCTGGGCAGCCTGTTCCAACACTTGATAGCCCTTTCAGTGTAGAATTTTTTCTTAATATCTAATCTAAATTCCCCCTGGTACAACTTGAGGCCATTTCCTCTTGTGCTATTGCTTGTTACTTGGGAGAAGAGACCGACCCTCACCTCTCTACAGCCTGCTTTCAGGTAGTTGTAGAGAGTGAGAAGGTCTCCCCTCAGCCTCCTTTTCTCTATGTTAAACAACACCAGTTCCCTCAGTCACTCTTCATAAGACTTGCTCTCCAGTCTCTCCTCACCAGCTTCGTTACCCTTCTCTGGACTCACTCCGGAAACTCAATGTCTTTTTTGTAGTGAGGGGCCCAAAACTGGACACAGCACTCAAGGTGGGGCCTCACCAGTGCCGAGTACAGAGGGACAATCACTTCCCTAGTCCTACTCACCACAGTATTGCTGATACAGGCCAGGATGCTGTTGGCCTTCTTGGCCACCTGGGCACACAGCTGGCTCACATAGGCAGCAGATGACCAACACTCCCAGGTCCTTTTGCTTCAGGCAGCTTCCCAGCCACTCTTCCCCAAGACTGTAGTGTTGCATTGGGTTGTTGTGACCCAAATGTAGGACATGGCACTTGGCCTTGTTGAACCTCATACCATTGGCCTTGGTCCATTGATCCAGCCTGTCCAGATCCCTCTTTCCTTTCAAAAGAAAATAAACATTTTTATTTAATTTTTTCGTGTGCTATTACCCATTTGGATTACTTTCCTCTTTTTGCTTTCTAATATTTGATTAGATTTTTTTTGATATTGACTTTTATATAAATAAAAAAAAAGTCTGTGGAACACTGCCTTGCATTTGTATATGTTGCTCTGGATTTTTTTTTCTTTTATCCTGAGATTAAAACAAATCTTTCATATCTGAACAAGGTTTTCTTTGTAACTGGAGATATAGAGGCAAAGATTTTGAAAATTAACTCATCAAAATTAAACAAATTCAACAAAACTTTAAAAATCTGGACATTATTTTCAGAAATTCAGTCAAACTAAATATAGTCAAACAACTTGGTAGAATCATAAGTCATTTTGTTAGCACAGGATTTTCTCTTCCTTGGCCTTTGTAGATGACTCGGCACTTCTACAATAGTTTCAGTATTACTGTGATCTTGTATTTTCCTTATGAGCATACTATGTAAAGTTTAAGCAATTTTTTGATAACTCTGTGTAAGAGGAAAATCTTCAATTTCTAAAAAATGTACATATGTGCTAGATGATTAAATTGTTTTGTTTACAATATTGAACAGGCATTTCAGTTGAGCTGTGTAGATCATGCAGATGTAAAGTGCGAGGTGTCATATTCTTGCAAAGAGTTGCTTTGGAAAAGAAGAGACAAACACTGATGCTATTGCAATGTTTCTTGTAATAATTTTCTCCAGTGTATTATATACGATCTTTATGTGGTGCGCTGTATAAAAGTGTAGTTGTTAAATAGCATTGTTTAATGTCCCTTTCCAAAGGCAGAAGGTTAACTAGACAATTCAACACTTTTATAATGCTTTTCCAAGTTAAGTTAGGTAAGGAATTAACTACATTGTATAGCCCTCTAACTTAATTCAGAAGCAAGTTAATGAATTTTTTTTTTTTTTTTACAATAGCTAATACTGAAATTTATTCTAATTTTCATTAATGAAGAATTTACAAGTTTCTAGGAAGAACTGTTTCACTAAATAAAGTAAGTCTGGGAGCGTATAAACCAAAAGATGATGGAGTGATAACGGAAGAAACTCAAGTGATATAAATGTATGCATGTCTGTGTTGTGAATAAATTTACAAAAGAAGGTATGAGGTGATAAAATATGTAGGAAAGTTAGAGACTAGATGTATAGGAGACCAAGAGGATCACTTGGAAGCTTAAAGTATTAAAATGATGAGAAACTTGTGTGTCTGTAGGGAGGAGGAAGATGAAGTGGGGCCGGAAACGAGAATTTCTCACTTCAGTTTCCTCTTGGAAAAGGTCAGATGTTTAGTCAGAGAAAGGAGAGTAGGAGATTTGTGAAAGGAGTCATAGAGACTTTAAGGGTAGCGTTCACTTTAACTAGAGAAGTAGAGCTCAGTCAATGGACAAGGAAAGAGAAAAACCTAAGTTATAAAAAGCATTCTGACCTTGGGGTATCCACACATGCAGTGGCAGTCAGTAGCTGACTTTGGGGGTGGCAGGCAATAGCTGACAGTGTAAGGGTATGGAGAAGGAACTCAAAGTGGAGTGAACCTTGAAGAGATTGAAGTGCTCTGGTCTATTTCCTTCCTACTTAATGCCAGCTCCAATCAGCCCTGCCAGAGCATCTCTTTGGGGTGGTTAGTATAATTCAGAAAGTTGCTTTACCTTCTGCAACGCAGAACAGTACAATTAGTGTTGAGAAATCAATTTTAGGAAGCTATACAGCTATTCTGGGTTGGTAATTCTTTCTCTTTGAGTCTTCTGTTGCCAGATTGGGGCAATAATGGAGATGACATACAGCTACTTAGGTATCTGACAGAATAATGGAACGTCAAGCAGGCCAAGAGTCAAAGCAGGAAAAGAAATGAAAATATAGTTATCCAACAGGCTTATTTACCCTCTGACAACTATCTGATAACCTTGGGTTTGGTGGGTATTGACTTCCCATTGTGACACATTTTCCTTTTCTTCTTATTTTTAGCAATTTACAGTAGCTCTGATGTGCCCAGATATTTCTAGTTTGAAAAAAGAAGAATGAGGGAAGAGAAGGTGCCAGTAGCAATGTAACTATTTTCCCTTTTGGTTACAGGATGAGAGGTTCTGCGTTATTAAATATATGAATATCTTGCTGGTATCAGTTTTATTTCAGACTTGTAGTTTTTTCTCTAAGTTTTAGAATATGTGTCTCAAGGGACTTTAAATACCCTAGAGTCCAATGATAGTTTGAAAAAGAAGCTGAACGCTGTCAGCAGCTTTTCCAGGCAGCTTCAAATATAGGAACCATTGACTTGTCCAAATAGACTATAAACAACTATGTACCATGGATACAGAAGATAGTCACCAATTAAACAACAGACAGCTGAGTATTCTTATTCCATGTCACTAGTAAATATTCTCAGAAAAAAAAAAAAAATCAGATGGTTATTAAGATGTGTAGTATTGGACTTCTGGGGAGCAGGCCTCTAAGCAACAAGAATTTAAATGAAGAGATCATACTGAAATTGCATATATCGATATTTTAAATTGAGTAATTTTGTAATTCAGAAACAAATAAACAAACAAACAAAAAAAAAACCCACAACCAAGAAACCCACAGCAGAACAGAGTGAAAAAATTCTTGCTGGCCTAGTGAAAAGTTACTGTTTCCACAGATAGGGACTCGTGACGGATTATGTCCCACTTAAAAAAACTTTGCCTTTGACTAAATTAAACCAAGTTTTGCCTGTGGGAGAGGTGAAATATCCTTTTGATTTTTTAGTAGTGTAACCAAGGTTCAAATATCATCTTTCTCTGATTGTACATGATCATTAATGCCACTTTAATATCAATACCCTGTCTACTGTGAATGGTAACCTAACACTAAGTTGTACAAATCCAGGCAATGGTTAGTGACAAGTAACGGCTGGTCGTGTATACCAGCATCATAACATCTTCAGATTTTATTTAACTATTATATTACTATTATGTATTTGCTAAAAATTCAACTTGAAAAATAAATTTTGATGTTGGTATTATCAGTTTGAAGATGTTTGCTGGGCAGCCAAATAATTGAATTTTTTTCAGTCATTAGTGAATGACTACCCTAATTGCCTCCTGTCAATTGTGTTTAGTAGATTTTATTTTTTTTCCTCCAGACAAAGTGCTACATTTCTTTCTGGAATAAGTATTCTTTGAAATTATGAAACCGAATTGACAAACAATATAGATGCCACCTCCCTGCTTCATCTCAGTTGCTGTAATAGCATTAAAGCTTTTCGTAACTAATGGCTCAGTCTGCTAAAGTAGACTGAGATAAATATTCAAGATGTCTTGACTTGTTAATGCTCCTTAATTAAAGTTGTGCGTCTGTCAAGGGAGAGAATACAATTCTTTCTTTCAGTCATTCATTCCATTTGGAATTTAACCCCAGAGATGACACAAAATAAGATCATGGGCTAAGAATGATATATGATTAGCAGGAAAACTTGGTTTCAGAGAGTCAATAAACTGAAGACCTAGATGTTACACTGACATAAGAAAATAAGAAATTATATTTGTAAGGGTCAAGTAAACAAAACAAACCAAAACACGTTGTTTTTTTCTACTTTTAAAGAAATAGTTTTCTGAATTGGTGGAAGATTTATGAGTTTGTAGGTGGCTAATTTCCAGTGCATTTATTTCTTCTTGTTGGTTGACTTCTTAAGCTAAATTATGCTAAAGATTTTGTGTGCGCTTACCCTTCATTAGATACAAGAAAATGCTCATTCAGGGGTGACGATACGAATGTCTGAACACCAAGAACAGTTGTGGTCAGCATCTCTTATGGCACAAAGGTATAAACTCCCACTGCCATTGGCTGCTAGGTGGCTCAGTCTCCCCTTAATTTTTTTATGCATAGGCATTCTTTTTACTGGAAAAAGAATGATTCAGTATTAATAACCTTTTGCAGAACCTGTGTATCTCTAATTCCTGTAACGATTTGTCTGTTTATTTTAACCTGACATACAGATCATACAGCTTCCCACTCCTCCATCCCAAAATCTGCTGATTAGTAGGGATGTTTTATTTTATGTGTAATAATGTAGCATTTTTCTCCATGAAATTTCATAGTTCACGTGTATGTGCATGTATATAATCATCTTACTTTATGCACATAATTTTAATGTATTGTGTAACCTTTGTAAGAGCTTGTGCATTACTATGATTTCTTCTGTGAACTGCCAAAATGATACATAGCACAAAATGTGATGTGTGCATGTGTATCTAAATGATTTGAAAAGAGTAGAGAAATACCTTGAAAAATGATGGCAAACTTCCTCTGAACATTCTAAGACAAATTGTATATGCAGCTAGCCATGTGTTCTTTGATTTAAAAAAGTGTAGCTTATTCAGAAACTTTATTTTACCTTCCACTTTGTCACTTACCTAAAATGTTTACTTTAGTCAAATGTCTTTTTGGTTGTTGAAAAGCTGTGAGTATTTTCATCTCAAGATGAGAGTGTATCTCAAGATGAAGTATAGTGTGTACTTACCTTCAGTTCCTTGGTTTCGTTCAGTTTTTAAACTAGAAATTAGTTTCTGCTGCATACGCAATCATGCTGATGCAATATTTTTTTAATTCCTCACTCTTTCAGTTCACTGGTAAGATAAGGATAAGAAAAAAAACTAATAAGACTCAAAAAAAAACCCCAAACCGTAATCACTCTCACATACACTTGCTTCCTCTTTCATCCTTGAGAAAAAAACCCCCACACTATACATCCTCTTAACCAGAAAATAAGCGATATAGTGTCTGTATCCATTTTCTGTAGAATGTGCTGGTGTAAAAAATACTTAGCCATATTAAAAGACTTTTTTCACCTTATGAAACAGAAGAGGCTTTGAGGCATATGTAACCTAGCCCTAACCTATTGTATGTGCCTGCGGGTATCCTGTATGGCTGACTAGTAACTTGGGGGTCTGGGAATAGTAATTAGGGAATTATTGTTATAGAAAATGTCACAACTATAATAGTTTAACCCAAATAATTTTATAAGTTCTTTTCCCATATGGAAGCTCCCTTGATTGTGATTCACGTGAAAAAGTAACAACAACTAAAATTAGAAACACTGGGACGTTGTCCTGAATGGTTCATTCACTCACACACAAGAAATAAACCTGTGTTCCCTGGTTATTTATTGATTTGCTTATATGTTGCTTGGGAGAGATGGAATGATTTCTGCACACCTGCTCAGACTAGAAATGCTCTATTTTATTTTTTTTTAATTCAGTGTATGATTTAAATGAAGACATTCCCTAAATTTGGTTACTATGTCAAAGTTTGACCCTCCCCTGTTTTAGCAAATACATCTATTGGAATGTAGTTTCTCTTCTTATCCCTCTTTGCTCTTCTTTTCCACAGGTAAATACAAATCCAGCAGAAGTTTTGAAGTGAAGACTGGATGCTGGTTCTTCAGAAATGAACTAATCTATGGAATAGAGCTGCTCATACTCAAGGCAAGTAGGTAATGAAATAGCATTTTTTAAGGATTAGCTTGCAGATGGTTTTGTGAAGCCCTATTCAAAGACAAAGAATGTTAAATGCTGATTTCTAGCTTGAAAATAAAGCCAGATGCCAACTTCAGAGTTTACAAATAAGTCTGAGATCAATACATTTTGAAGTAATTAAATTATACTACATACATTACTGTTAAAATTAAGCACTGTTTAATTTTGCTTTCCATCACAGTATGTTCAAGGTTCCTTTTTGAAGTCTTCCAAGAAAAGTAAAGGGGTTTATTTTTTAAAATATACCATATTAGGAATGCACAGAAAACAATTGAACAAAGTATAACTTGATATTGTTATTCACTTGTATGTATGTTCTCAGCATATCAGAAGGAAAGTCAGTAGTTACATGACCTAAATGTAATACCTCTGTCATATGACAGAGATTAGCCTACAAGGCTAACTCTGTTGCAATACCTGTCATCTTTTAATAAAACACAATGTTCTTGCATCTCTCAGTTGTTATTTTCTCAGAATCTGAAGGGACATTTCTAATTTACAACTTGAAAGTAAAAAATACTGATTCTAAAAGGACGTAAACTTCAGAAGATGACTGTAATCTAAGAATGTTGCTTTTGATATTCTGGGTATTTTAACAAGATTAATTTCTGTCTTTTATATCTACAAAGACTTAAAGTGAGAAATAGGGATTTAAATCCAAAATGCCTTTGAAATATAGCATGCTGTTATGAAATAACGTAATTGTACCTTGCCTGTATGAAGTGAAAGTTAGACCAACAAGGCATATTGTTTTCTCTGCAAAAACTGACTCTTTGTTAGCCTGACCCAGAAAGAATGCCATTTTGAGAAAAACAGCATGTCTCTAATGAACACAACAGTCGTCTTATTTTGGATTTCTTTTTGCCTTTCTGGTGATCCATAGCAGGTTTGTCTAATCCTAACATTGCAGCGACCTCAACTCCATCAGCTAGAATGTTTGAAATTTATTTTTTTTTTCTTTTGGCCAGTAGTTCCTACCTATACGTTTCTTGACACAATGAAAAGTCAACTGCTGCTCCCTACAGGCACTGTTTCCATCTCTCTCTGTATAGGTTCGTAATGTGGACTAAAAGATTGTTCTGGAAACATTCCTAGGCTGTAGAGAAAATCTTTTGATATTTCAATAGGAGTGGTGACCTTTCAAATTTGTTAAATTTACTACAGACCTTAGAATTGTTCTTCCAGCTCCAAATAAAACAAAATTCTCAAAACATTCTTGTAAAAATATTATGCGTTTTAATACATGATATAGAAAGCATATACTCATCGTAAATCATTATTGTTTATTGCTATTATTGTTAACATCCAATTTCTTTCTAATAACATGGTACATTTCTTACAGTTTTGGGGAAAGCCAATGAATAAAATGTAAATAAAAAAAATTGTCATTTGGTATTATTTACTGAAGTTTTTTCATCTTCTTTAATAACAACTGAGGCATTATTTCCCATTATATTTCTGCCAATATTTTGTGGAAGGTAATTAGGAATTTGAGGATATGTGTGGCTGGTAACAAAAGTAAGCTAGACTTACCCAATTAGGAGAAAAAACACAGTATCATATATGCTTCCAGACAAAATTAGCCAGCATTGCATGAGTTTCAGTGGAAAAAAATTTGTCAGCTGAGAAGCTGAATGATTAATTATGCAGAAGAAATGCAAGGAAACTGTGAGCTTTGCATGAGCAATTTGCAAATTGAAGATGAAATATATTCATTCTGTAATTAATATCTCCATCCTAGTGATGAACACAGATAAGTGACTGGCCAAAAATCATAAAAGGCATTGATGATAGAGATGGAATAGAGGTGATTATCTCTAGAAATTGCCATGTGTAGGTGCTGTTAGACTAGACAGCTTTTACAGTTTACAAGCTATTTTATAATACCTACAGAAGGAATTTTCTGTTGTTACCAGCTTCTTCCTACTCATATATTTTTCCTGTAGCAAACCCATTAATAGCGAGTGATATCTGATGCATCATCTTATAGCTTTCACGGTTTAATGTTAAATTTCACATTTTTTGACTCATTTGAGTTATGCCGATTTTTGCATAGTCCAGGAGTATTTTTTTCTTCACAATTAAACCTAGGAAATTATCATGGTAGTCTTCTTGAGTGTATTGTGTTTTCTACTCAACTTAACTGAGATATTTGAAGAAATTGCCATAGTATATTAAAAATTTTGTACAATGATGTTCTGTTTTTCAGGGTTCTGTTCTTTTGTCTCCATCTCTTAATTACTAATTCTACATATGGCATTTATTACAAAACTAATATTAAAAACTATTTGCTAGGCCCTAAAAAAACTGTGCTAATAGTCTCCTGTAGGCCTTCATTATACCTTATAACTTCATGTTATACTGCACAGAAATGTAATTAAAAAATGACAGAACCTGGAACTCTTGAATGCTTGCTTCCTTGGGGATGAGAATGTAGCACAATAAACGACCTAACGAAAGAGTGCACCCAAGCTTCTTGGCTGATGTTCAGTTTGAAGATAGGCTACAAAAGGCTGTTGGCTGTTTTGGGTCTTCCTGGTTTAAGTTGAGGGGTGTGTGTGTTTGTTTGGGTTTTTTGTTTGTTTGTTTGTTTTGGTTTTTTTTTTGTAATGCTAGTGTCTTGAGGCTAAAATTTTATGGTCTTTTAAGAAGCTCTGTGCAACATTCATTTTATGCTATGTTGTGTGACATTTTTTAGTGAAAAGAGAAAGCATTAAATGACTGAAGTGCGAATCACTGTTTAGAAGTTTATGTTACTATTCTTGCCACAAAGGCCATATTGTGACAAATTGGTGAAGATTCAGAGCCTGAAGGTAAATTCTCTTCCAATAACTTCTAGGTCACTTTCTGATTCCTGCATAAAAATATATTATTGAAGAAAAATATATTTCCAGAAAGGTATATATTTAATTTATTCAGCATTTCCTTTTATGTATCAGTGTGTTTTTCAAAGGGTAAGAAATAGTTAGAAATATCATTGTGGTAAAAAAAAATGTATATAAAGCCTAGAAAAGTTTTATATCTACTTTTGGAATAATATCAAAGTAACGATTCCTAAGCTTTAAGTAGTAATGAAAAGAAAACAATTCACATCTGTTGTTATCAAAATATCTAACAAAACACAAAAATAACACTCATTTTTGCTTATACCTGAAAGTGTACAATTTTATAGAAAAAATCATAAAGCTGTACACAAAGGTAATATACAGTGATCTTAAAGAATAAGTTCAACTGTGTCTTCTTATATTTTTTGCAAGAATTTTTCCTTGTCTTATCCTGACTAAGCCGTGCAAACCAGCAAGGAAGTAACACACTGTGTGTATTAGCTTTCATTCTATTTAGGGAAAACCAAAGGTAACAGATTATTTATTTATAAATTTTAAACTCATCTGATTTCATAGGCAGTTTTCTGTGCCAGCGTTTGTTCATCCATTTTTATTTTGGCATCAGATGTTATGCTATCACCTAAGCAAATCTCCTTTCCTTTTCTGTTGAGTCTGCCAACAAGATTGCTACTCTAATTAGTACTGATAACGATTTTTATGTGTGCATATTTATGATGTGGGTACTTACTCATTGGGCAGTTGTCCAAGGCAATAAAGGGATTTTATGTAAACTACTAACTGGACATTAAATGATGAAGACTTCTCATATTAACTGCAGACCAAATTTTAGCATAAGGTACCTGCACAGTCATGGCCTTGGTTATATATTTTGCCTATTCTGGTGACGTCCATTTCTAAAATGAGACTTGCCTGTAGCTATCATGTGATTTTGAATTGCTATTTAATAAATTGTTATTTGTCTAAAAGTTGTCTTTTGACAATTAACATGTTTCTTTTTCATAAAGCTTAATAATGAAAGTTCTCCACACAACGTAGATGCTGATCTTTTAGCCGGAATCGGTAAAAGAGTGATTTCAAAATGAGACATTCTTTTGGTGGCACTTAGGTAGGATTTTTCTCTCAGTACAGAAAGCACAGATTTCAAGGCTTGAGGAGGGGAAATTGTGTCATCCAAACATGGATGGGAACATTGTTGACGTCAGGTAATTTGCCCCTAGTGACAGAGAGCACATACCTGCGCTCTGAAGTCTTTCCTGCCAGGTGAGGACAGTTGTTCTTCTGCAGCCTGGAGTTCTGTGTCTCTTTTGCATCACACTGAAATATTAAGAGCATGAACTCTAATCTAGCATGCAATTTCATACCTAAATCCCTGCAAGTTACCTGGATGATCTGTCTCTTGTCTTGTATTTAGAATAGGAGAGCTGATGATTTAACTGAATTTTACAGAAGAGTAAAGAAAAAAAAAAGAAGATTATGTAAAACAGGTGAATACAGAGGTTAGAAAACCTCTGTAGATGTAGATGTTAGAAAACCTCGCAGATGTAGATGATGGCTTTACAAACTATAATGGGTGGTTTGACTTTGTCTTTTTCTCCCTTCCTCAGAAATAAATATTGTTATTCCTGTAGCAAAGATGTTTGATAACCTGAGGAATTTTAAGACATGCTACTATTGGGCGGGGGGGAAGAAAAAGATGCTGCGTGCAACAGCAGCTACATTGTTTTAGCACAGAGGCAGAATTTCAGTGAATTATCTGGCAATTTTTTTTTTAAAGTGTAATTCTTCTATTTTATGGGAGCTGTTGTTGGGCTTTTTTCCTTAATACTGAGTAAATCATACAGATGAGAGATTTGGCTTTGTGATTGGGAACTTAGGGTGAACTTCAGTGTTAACAAAGGGTGCTCATATTTTTACTCTGGTGCCTTGTTTCCTTTACTATAAGAATGCTACAGCTGCCTTCTGCTGCTTGGTACATGTCTTTTAACATCCACCTGTACAAGATATAATTTTTTGTTTTAGAGTGGAACTTTTAACTTTTCCTCCCCTTTTGTTTTCCTTTACTTCTACCCTAAAATATATCAGTAACACTGTATATTACTCTTCTCTTTCCACTGTTCACAAGTCTCCCAAGTTTTCTGCCTTTATGATGCTTATTTATATTTTATTAATGGTTTTATTTATTTTTATTTATTCTGAGGTATTATCTTCAAATCTTTATTTAGAAACATTATTAACTTGTCTCTATTGCAAGCATAACTTCTCTAGGATTATTTATCCTATTAATATAAGTGCAGAGAGAACTGGAGAGAGGCATATATAAAGAGGACTGCTCCAGCAGTCTGATGGGGCTGATAAGACTCTTCCTGATACTGTCATGTTCTAACCTAAGTGGCAGAGGGCAGAGCACTCAATATCTCTTGATGTTTCAGTTTCTTGAGAGCCAGCACGGACAGTAATGGCCTTAAGGATATCCTTCTGAGGAGAAATTCATCATTACCTGTGAAAAAGTCAGATCACCTGACAGTCCAAGCAGAAAGGAAGAAGGCAATTGAGGAAGTCATTGTATTGCCAAAGTACACCAGCCTAGGCAACATAAAATTTACATTTTATTCACAGTTCTAACATGGATCAGTTTTACATTATTTCTTTTTCGCCCATTGTCTGTCTTGTTTCGTTGCAGACAATCTGATTATATTTAGGGTCTCACACAATAGCGTACTAACTTCTTGACGTCACAGTCAAAGTATAAGCAACTTGAAAGCTTCTGATGATGAAGTGAGTAAACACTGAAGATATTGTCCTGGGTGGGAAAGGCATTGTATTAAGACAGAATGGGAACATTTGGTGGGATGGAGATGGAAGATCTGCTCCTAGAATTCTAATAAGGGACTGCTACAAGATCAGACCAAGAAATAGTTTTCAATATGGCAGGATGTTGGAGTTTAATGGAGTTAAAGATATAAAACCTGAATTTGTCTTGCAGTAGGAGAAGAGAAACACATTTACAATATACGTACATTAGCTTGTTTGGTTTTGACGTAATTAAAACATAAGAAATGAATTGTTGCTGATACTTTCTGCCTCCCAGATAAATGCTTTAAGCACAGAGATAAAAGAACTCTAGTAATAATTATGCATTTAATTGAAAACTGCTATTACTGAACATCCTGCCTGCTTCCACATTCTCAACATCACATATCTCAGTTAGAATCTGATTTTGCACTGAAGAAAAAAAATTCATCTTCAACATGCTGCAGTCCTTCTTCCTCCTCTTTAACCCTTTTGTTTATGCAGTGGATCAGATCCCATGAGATCCGGGAGAATTCTGACACTGGCAATAAGACTACGTGTGCACAATTACTACTGTCATATTGTGCTTGAAGAGATGCGCATGTCATTTTCATGTACTTGAGTAAAATAATTTTTAAAAGATAAATTCCTCAAAGTTCTACAACATCACAATTTCATTTATACTTGATATATGTGCAAATTCTTTTTGCTTGGATTTTTGCAAAATTTTGGCTTTATATCTGGCATTTCTGTAATTCATGCTAATCCCGTTGCTCACATAGAATATGTGAGTCTTGAAATATAAAATTGAACCCTCAATAACCATGTTAATAATTGAAAGGATTCAACTTTTGCTTCCCAAAATTACAAAAAAAAATATCGTATTTTCTGTTCATACCAATAGTCTAGCTAAGGTTAAGGTTTTATCTATTTCTACTTTTGTCTATCTAGATTTAACAGGAAGTGAAGTTAAACAGATGAATTTACTACCAATCTCTCAGTCCTTATATCTGGATATAGGACTATGTTTTGGTCGGGTTGTATACACAAAGTATTTTGTATACACAGTTAAGTTATGGATTTGTGTGTGATGCCCTAAAAAACTTGCATGAAATAGCTATAACTGGAATCTGAAAGTATTTTTTTTGCATTTTGTTCATCGAATTTGCTTTTTGGTAAAGATGCTAAGTTTGGCCTTATTGCTTCTACAGTATTTAAATGTATTTTAAGTGTATGATCTGAAACTCATTATTTTCTCTTTGAGATATGCTACTGAGTAAAAACTTCTACAGTGAAGTCCCCCCCCATCTATTGTCAGAAGTAGCATGAATTATTGCCCAGATTATCTGGAATAGATAGAAATATTGCCTGAATTATTTGGAAAGAGAGCCCAAGTTGATCCTCTACCCTTCAACAGGGGATTTATTACTGTTGTTTTCTGTAGCATATGGAACATTAAATGCCATATCACTTTTCTGTTATTAGACAACTTTCCTCTCTCTAACTGTTAAATTTATCCTTGTGCAATTATAGATACCAAAGAAGACACTGAAAATGCTTATGCTTGCAAAGCAAGAACTGATACCTGAATCAGTGCTAATAAAAAAAAAAAGAAAAAATATTTTGCAGCCTCTACTGTTCTATAGTTTTGTACTCTGTCAGAACGTGAATTATCATACAGTCCCTAGTCTAAGCTCTTCTAAGGAGGTATTTCAAAATAAAGGGGGAGTACAAGCACAGGGCTGATTCCTATTAGGAGAAAACTTAAAACGAATAGAAAAGACTATTAATGGGACTTCCAGACCTGCTGGTTGCAGCTGTACTTGCTAACTACAAATAATTTAAGATCTGTTAGGAAAGAATTGGAGGGGTTTTTGATGTTTTGTTTTGTTTTTTCTTCATATGGCTTGTGCCCTGTTAATGTCACTCTCTGTGAGAGATGTTAACTGGAAAAAAATCCCCACATTTTCTGAAGTGTACTGCTTTGCACATTGGAAGCTTGACTCATATCGGGGGCAGCATAAGAAAGCATAGGTCCTTTCTTTATTTCACTTCTCTTCTACTGTCATAACTTTAAGGAGTACCTCTTGACAAATAAGAAGGTAGCACAAAAGTAGCAGTTTTCATAATCTGTTAAAGCTGAAAAGAGAGTCAATGTGCACCCTGCTAATTGCATATGAACACTTCAATGAATAAGGAGCTTAAAATGTCCCTAAGTCTCTCTGAATCCAAATGTGATATAGCTACAATGTTATTCACATGTTGAAATGTAGCATTTCTTTGTATTTCTGCCTTTTTTTATGAGCTGGGTTATGCTTTGCTGTCTACATTTGTCTACCAATGTAATTCCTGGTATTATTTAGACTGAAAAAGTAAGCTTAATTTGATTTTGTTCTCTGCAGAAATATTGCTTCTTTCAAGTGTGAGCAGTTGATGTAAAGCTGTTTAGCAGTTTAGCTGTTCTTAACATATCACCATCAGAGTTGCCAAATGCAAAATTGATACATTTAATCTGTGTTCTTCCAGATATGTTATCAAGGGAGGAGGGATTTCTTGTGTATTTGTTCATTTATTTGCAATTGCATACACAAGCACATTCTTATTTAAGTGTAATGTGTTGGCACTAAACCTGACAAACCTTCAGAGACAGACATACGTATAACAGCATTGGTATACGATAGTAGAATTAGAACCACGCAGCTAAAGCAAGCATTTGGATAAACACAATGTATAAAAATATTATTTACTTGTGACTGCAGAGAAACATATTAATGTTAGATGGGAATCAAACAACAAGTTGTTGGAATTGTTTGTAACATTTCTGGTGCAGTTGTCACTGAATGGAAACTAAGAAATGGAAAGACCAAGGAAAAGAGAAATCTGGTAACTTTCACATTACTATTGCTAAGGTTATCTTGCAAAGCAGTGTTGTGTTTACACAATGTAATGACTTATACCTGCAAGTAAACCTTAGTAATGTTTAAGGCAGTACTAACAGAAAAATAACAAATAACTGACTGACTTGAAAAGAGGAAATCCACAGAAAAATTCTAGTGAAGTCAAGTGAATATATTTTCTGTTATATTTATTTTCATAGTATTATACAGAAATAATACCTTTGTACAAATCAGGGGATATCTGTTCTATAAAAAGGCTTTTGCTTGGTTGTAGTAATACAGCATTATTTCCAAAAAAAAGCACCTTGTCTGTTCATGCTGCTAAAAACATGATAGCTGATTTGAAGAATGCTACCAATAACCCATAAAGATTTGTCTTTATGGTTGTGTTAAATTTTTTCATAATCGTTAGTTAAACCATAGACAAGTTTGTTTTATACAATATAGATGCTTTGTTGACATCCTTCTTTGTAATTTAATCTTTTGTATGTATAGTCTTTTGTATGAATTATGTTCCATTTACACCATGTTTATGGACATTTTCTAGGTAACTATAAACTTTTTCAGTTTACTGTACTAAAATTCACTTGAAGCATCAGAACATTTGAATGCTCAGATACAGGAGTAGGAGGGCAGATGATTGAGAAAAACAGAAGAGTTTTAGCAGATACCAGGATGTGTGTGCTCCAGAATAACTGCAATGAATGAAGGAATGGGTAGTTGATCCTTTGGAGACAGCTATGTACTTAGGGCTTGCAATAGTTGCAAAAAAATACGTGTCTTGGTTAAAATGAGATGCCAGAGACGCAAAGAACTCAAACAACTTTCTTGGCTTTTTTTTCCATCATGATATATCAACGATTTTTCTTTTTTTTTTTTTTTTTCACTTACCCACCTTCTTATGTTGTGTTGTCCATCCTTTCATGTCTTCTTTTGGGAAAAAATACCTCTGTGTGGGATCTGTTATTCTATTTTTGGTTTTGTGGTCTCACAGAATCACAGAATGGCTGTGGTTGTAAGAGACCTCTGGAGGTCATCTTGTCCAACCCATGCATGCTCAAGTAGGGCCAGCTAAAGCCAGTTGTTGAGAACCATGTCTAGACAGCTTTTGAATGTCTCTAAGGATGGAGACTCCGCAACCTCTCTGCGCGACCTGTGCCAGTGCTCAGTCACCCTCATAGGACAAAAGTGTTCCCTGATTTTCAGAGGAACCTCCTGCATTTCAGTTTGTGCCCATTGCCTCTTGTTGTTGGGTGCTGCTGAAAAAAGCCTGGCTCTGTCCTCTTTGCACCCTCCCTTCAGGTATGTATATGCATTAACAAGATCTCCCCCGACCTTTCTCTCCTCTAGGGTAAAGAGTTCCAGCTCTCTCAGCCTCTCCTCATATGTGAGGTGCTGCAGTCCCTTATCATCCTTATGGCCCTTTGCTGGACTCTCTCCAGTATGTCCATGTCCCTCTTGTGCTGGGGAACGGGACACAGCACTCCAGGCGTGGCGTCAACAGTGCTGAGTAGAGGGGAAGGATCACCTCCCTTGACCTGCTGGCAATACTTTGCCTAGTGCAGCAAGGGCACATTGCTGTCTCATGTTCAGCCTGGTGTCCAGCAGAACCATCAGGTCCTATTCTGCCAAGCTGCTTTCCAGCTGGCCAGCCCCCAGCATATACTGGTGCATGGGGTTGTTCCTCCCCAGGTGCAGGACTTTGCACTTGACCTTGTTGAACTTCATGAGGTTCCTGTCAGCCCATTTCTCCAGCCTGTTGAGGTCCCCCTGGATGGCAGCATGACCCATCAGCCACTCATCCCAATTTGGTGTCAGCTGCAAACTGGCTGAGGATACACTCTGGTCCATCATCCAGATCATTAAGGAAGATGTGAAATAGAACTGACCCCTGGGATGTACCACTAGCTAGTGGTCTCCAACTAGACTTTGTACCTAGGTACCCAGTACCTTCATGGTCACTTAATGAATAAATATTAAAAATTTCAAATACTAATGTACATGCAGTCCTTGTAAAAGAACACTACTAAGATTTCAGATTTAAGCTTGCAGAGCTTAGGAAATGTTAAAATTATTTGCTTATCCTGCAGCTAACATGTTGTGGTGTAAAAGAATCATGATATTTTGCTCTATTATTGTATTGAAGGCCTATATTTTTTTTAATTAACAACAATTCTTCAATGTTGTCATTATTCAGCGTAGTTTATGGCTTTGTTTGAGGCACACTTTTCAAATCCTCCTTTTGTATAACTTTCTTAAGGACTTCTATAGTGCTTAACATTATAATAGTTGAATGTTTTCCAAACATTAGCTTATCCTCTCAGTAAATGTCTGACGTGGGGCAATGGTGTTTACCCTTTTCCACAAAACAGAATTTGAGGCATAGATAGGGAGACCATCATCAGAAGTACAAGCTGAATTAATGCAGAGGCACACAGCACAAGATCCCATTTTTACAATTTTTTCTCTTATAATAGCACAGTGTGTGCTGAAACTGACAGTGTTCAGCACCTCTTCATATCAGACCCAGCTCTTCAGTCGGAAACTTGGAAATAATAGGACATAACAGGAAAACACCCATGAAAGAAATCTGGTTCAAGTGGCATGCTCGGCATCACACAGGCATAGGTGGCTGAGGTTTAGATATGGTATAGTTCAAAGGAGAATGTTTTCATTGTTAAAACTTCTATTTTCCCCTCCATTCAGCTTCATTCACTAAAAATTTTCTGGCTTCTACACCAAAAAAGACAATCTTTTCTGGACAACTTTTGCCATGCTTTGACTTATCCATTTACCAGTCCATCTTGTGCAATAAGGAAGGTACTTTTGCAATTGTATGAATGATGATGGAAATTAATTAGGAGATGTGTGTAATAAATTGGCTTCTTTTCATATATGCACTATATTTATTATTTTTTTTTTTTTTTTAGTTTGCATTATACATAGATAAACAATTCTGGCCTTTGTTAATTTTAGAGTACTTGGGTTTTATTGTTAGGTTTCTGTGTACAGTTTTACAGAGGTTAAAAATATATCAAATATGGAATAAAACCAAGGAGAAATGGGATCCTGAGGTTCCATACAGCTCATTACTAGGTTTGGAATCTTTAAAAACACCTCATTGATAACTATTTCATAAGCTCATGAAGCAACTAAAGTGCTCTCTTATTCTGTGTGGGCCAACACTGGATGGAGACAATTCCAGTAGATTTGACAGACATTTGCTGATAGTAATACTTAGGAAAATGGGGTCTAATTCCAGATTTTTTCTTTCACTTCCTTCTTACACCTCATCGTCTTCCTACAAATGCAACTGTTGGCTTCTGGGATCTCTGCCAAGTTTGTAACCAGAAATAAAAGAAAGGAAAAGTATTTCCACTATAGTCTGAGTAGGTATCATACTAGACCTATCATTTCAAGGATAATGCTCCCTACCTTGAAGACAGAGACAGCAAAAAGCAATCCCACAGTCCCTTGTAAAGTCTGTATCTCACTTTCTGACTTTTTATCATCTTCAGTTCCTCTTTTAAATTTTTTTTTTTCTTTTTCTCCCCCCCCCCCAGGTTTCCTTGTTCAGTCTCTGAATTTATGTCCTTACCTCTACTCTGCCACTGTTTCTTCCTTCTTGCTTCTTTATCAGAAATATGTCTTTTTATATTTTGCTGTCCAAGAAGAATACATCCTCCAGCCTCCACTCATTCTGCTCCTACAACTCTGCTTTTATTTTAATGCTCCTTGACCTAATCTGTCCCCATTGGTAAGCTTCTCTGACTCAAAGGCCAGTTGTACCCTGTGGAGTTTCACATTCTGCCTTCAAAGCATGAAGGTTTTTTTACTCCTGTGAGAAAATTCCAGCTGTATAATTTTTCCTCATTCTCTGAAATCTTGGTATTATTTTGGCTGAAATGTTTTTAAATGATTTCTGCCTGAGGCTGACTATCAGCGTAGAAAATTTAATCCTAAATAATTTGTTTGGTAAATTTATAAGCAACTATAGAAGGACTCTTCTAATGGGAAGTATTAGGCAGTGTTAAAAATAGGTTATGATGCCACCTTGTTTTAAAGTTACTGTCATGTGTATGAATAAGTATATGGTTGAATAACTATTTTGCCTTAGATATCCATATGCTATCAGTATAAATAAATGCTGGCTTTTAAATAGTTGACCACGCTAACAGAAACAGGAGCTAGCGACAAAATATGGCTTTTCTAGAGTTAAATCTTACTCCTGAAGTTATTCCAGTTTAAAGATGCAAGTGTGACGTGCAGTAACTATGCCTGAATAAATTAATATCTCTCTCGGATAATATTGGTTCATTCTATCTGAATAAAACCCTAGAAGACATATACCACAATACTTTGCAGAAAAGGCAGTAAGCACACGTTCAGTGACTCTGAAGTTCTTGTTCCTGAATAATTCCACTAGGTCATTTACTTTCTTTGACTTAAGAATTTGGTGTAGCTCTGTACATGTGCGTGTGTGTGTGTGCGTGTCTGTGCGCATGCATAGAATAAACTTTTGTTTATATACACAAATTGTCATTTATTTCCTACTTCATGGTTGCAACTGAAATCATAGAATACAAAATGTTAAAAAGAACTGAAGTTTTTAACTTTATTTTCAACACTCAATATTTTGTTCATCATCCAAAAGGCACTCCAGCTTTAAAGCTACTTCCCAGCCATGTGTATACATTCTCACATAGTTGTGTCTCCTTTCACTATAATTTAATTGCTCTGTATTACCAAATTGAAAGTTCAACTTTTATTCTAAGGCAATCTTTAGCTTTCTACTATAGGATCCAAGCCTAGATCTAATATTTTAGGAGGTCAAAGCATAGTTGGTACAGGCAGAAAAGAAAGTTCCATGAACTTTATCTCCATAGAAATGTGAGAGAATTTGCCCAAAAGTAAGAGAATCTTATGCTTCCAGTTTTGCACAGATAAATGGGTAAACTGGGAAGACAGCACAGATGTCTCAATATTGTCAGTTCCACATGGATCACTGGGAACTGTGAATGTATCTTTACATAGTATAACATCAAACGGTGGCAGAGATTAGGAAGCCTGAGTCAGATTCTGCAGTCTCCTCTTTTCCTGTGAAAGGACTAAGAATGAAGGTCTTTGGAAACCAGGAGCAGATGGACATAGGGCAATTCTAATTTTTAGATTGATACAACAATTGGAAAGGGAGAAGGAAAGAAATGGAAATTTTTTACAGATGTTTTATGCATTGCACTGTGTATTTATGTGCCAAAGTACAGCCAAAGCCAATGAACTTCATTGTCTTTCCTTGAAAAATTAAAAATCTATCATGATATATAAATTTTTCAAAACCAAATCATTTCATATATGGTAGTAAAAAGAGATTTCCCCACCACCCCATCCCCTGGCATTTTGCTGCTTTGCTTCTTTCCATCTCCAGATGATGCGTTCACATCCCAGTGTAGCATGTTGCTTAAACGTTGACTTGCTCATCTGCCAAAAGGTTGTACTTAGGTGGTGGGTCATTTCTTCCTTCCAATGGGTACAGATCTGAGGAACTGGCAGCAGTTGGTTACATTAGGAAGTGATACCAGGCACGGTAAGGATTTTGCTTTCCTTTTTTAATTGTCTTTTTGCCCAATAGTTAGCAGCTGAAAACCAGCAAAATAGTTACCACTGAGCAGCCTAACAGCAGCCAGTGATCTACCTACCCCTGTATTAGATTTTCTAATAATGAAATAGTTTTCATTGTTACTTTGTTCCTCGCTCCCAAATACAACGTTTTTCAGCTCCTTTTTCAAGAGAATTTGGCTTTTTTTTTTTTTAGGAAGATTTTTACAACCAGAGAAAGTCCCTTATGACACTTTTTAGACAGAGCAATACTGACATCCATTGGTTTAATCTTACGTGACTATTTGTTAAATCTCTCCTAACTAATGTACACATAACCCTCTGCAGTATCACAAAGGATTGGACTTGATATGATCCAAGGAGGATTGTGCTAAGTCCAATTTGCTGTATTAGAAACATGAAACCACTGCAGATTAACGTGATGAAAAGGTACACATAGCAAAATGTGAAATCCAAATGCAGTGACTGAAATAAAATAAAAACAGGAAACACAAGTATCAACTAGGGAAAAATATTAATAGGGGATTAGTAGCGACACTCCCATTTTTTTCGGATAACCTCTGGAAATGAGAAAATACCTAATATTATATGAACCTGTCTTGTTTTATATTCATCATAAAACTGGTGAGGCACGAGGAAAAATGTTTCTAATCTAACAGCATAAGCAGTTCAATGAAGAAAATAACTACTCTCTGTGGTTTCATCTGAGCCCTCTGAGGCTGTAATTTAACTTGGCACTGTGCTATTTAAAAAAAAAAAAAAAGAAAAAATATATAAACATTGCTGTAAGATCACTGGTGGTATAGGGAAGTAATTCTATTTAATCAAGAAAAATAAACCACAAAAAAGCGGTGGTATTTTCAGTATTTATTATTACGACAAGCTAAGCAGATGAGGCTGATTACCTTAGACTTCAAAAACAGAGAACCATTCTGTCAGCGAAGGGAGGGCGACAGGCTTTAACAAAAAAGCTCTCCGTTCGCTGTGCCCTCCCACCGCATTCACTTGCAAATCACTGTGTGTGCTTGGAAAAAGCCTGCGCTTCCCTCCTCTCCAACCTTCCCCGGGTAAGTGCTGCGGCTCCATCGGCAGCGCCTCTCTCTCCCGCTCTCGTCCTCGGAGGGAGAGTGAGTGTGTGCGTGTCTCTGCGTGTGTGCGCTGGTAATGGTCTGTGTCTCTCCTTTTTTTTTTTTTTTTTTTTTTTTTTTTAATCAGGAGCTCTGAATGAAAGCCAGTCAGTGGGAGAGCTCCCCCTTAGCTTTGGTTCCCGGCTGTCCAGAGTTAAGTGATGCTGGGAGAAAAAGCCTGAGTTAGATCCAAGTAGGATCAGTCTTAGAAAATAATAGGAGAAAACAAACAACAACAAAAAAAGGACTCTAACAGCTCGTTTTTCAGTCTGGTTGGGGTGAACACTACTCCACTTTCTCAGAAGCAGAATAAAAGGTAGGAGCCTTCCTTATTTTTAATTCCTTATGCTCTTTGTAGTTGTTGTTATTATTATAGAATGAACAGTGTGGTGTTTAACGCAATGCATAGAATTGTTCTACTGTATACAACTTTTTACATTTTATAAATATGCTTTAGGAGTAATGAGACAAGGGATAAGAAATAACTGCTGTGTATTCTCTCTTCAGAGTAAATCGATGTCATATTTATTCAAGATTGAAACACTAAGCTTTTTATAATATTTATTTTTTTCCTCCTAGTAAGCAGGCTATCTTTTGAGTAGCAATTTCTATCTGTATTCAGTTCTTGCAAATTCAGTGGGGGGGAAAAATACTAGTTGAATTAAAAAAACCACAATGTTTCACAGTGTAACTGTTATGAACATAGCATGGAACATACACATATGTGCCCTCACTTTCTGTATACCAGTGCAAGTCTGTTAGAGCTTTCACTGCTATTCATTCTGCCCTGAATTGAATTTCAGAATAATTATACACACTCAGAGCAAATGCTTCTTATGAAGGAAATCCCTGTGGAGAGGGATAGCAGGGTGGATAAAGCCAATCTTTCAAATATCTGTACAGAGCTATATGCACACAAATGGGGAAAATACTGCCAGGTTTGACATTTCAGTAAGGGGAGGGGTGGGGGGAGAAGAGAAAAGGTGGAGGGAGGAAAAATTTAGTCTGCACCTGTGTAAGCATTTATTGTCACTGCTGCAATAAAATCCATATTTGATGTGGTGTTAAATTAATGCAGCACAATGCAAGTCTAAATCCATGTTCCCAACTACTAACTATTGATGGTATTGTCAGCTGCATTAGAAATTTGCAATAGGCTAATACTGTACATGATCCTAGTTGCAGATGTAAAAATCTAACAGTCCTTCAGCTTCAGGGAGTGCATCTGCACGTGCAATCAGTGACAAATAGCAACCAGCATTTTAAAACTGACCTATCATCTCTGTTGCTTCCACACAAATGGAGCTGTTGCCTGTAATCTTCATGTTTCATTTCAGTAAAAGCCTCTGTATTACGCCAACTGCACACTCATTGCTTTTAAGGTATTTTTTGAATTATACAACTTGTTGTGTGTGCATTTGCATATGCATGTGTGAGTGTGTACATGGTGTGAGGAAGCAGGTTTGTAAAAAATTGTGAAAATTGTGTCTTTTTTTTTTTTTTTTCTAAGCTAGTAGGCTTTAAATTTACATGGTGATATTACTGGAGAGGGAAAGCAGGGAGTGGAAGACTGGAACATATTTCTGAATCCCTAAATCCTTTTTAAATATGCTATTTACTAAGGATATTATGAGTCTAGTACACGCGTTTCTTGAGATTTTCCAGTCACAAACTTTTATATTAATTAGTTACTTTTTTAATGTAATAGTAGTCAGTGCTCTTTTTGAGGAGGAGATGAAAGAATAAACTTAGGGAACTGGGAAAGGCAAGTACAAAAGACAAGCTATCTTTCTCAAGAGTTGAAAAACAGCTTTTTAGAGTTAATATGGGTTTACATCAAGAGAGGAATACCTCTTGGATTATAAAGTGGTAATCTAGTTTGTGCCTGAGGGAGTCTTTTCAGATTTTTATACACTTTGTTAAATAAAAGAGAGAATGAAGAGGTCATTCCTGTAGCAGTTTCTGTTAATTTTAGTTTAGCTTTACGTCCATGTTTTCTCTGTGTGGTGTCAAGATGACTTTGTACACTTAAATAGGAACTTTGTAATGTATTAGGAGTGTTGATTATAACACATATTTAAACTTGAAACTGCTGCTGATGATTTGATTTTTCGTTACTTTGGGTACCATTGGAAAATATGTCTTGATTGCTTGTTTTGCCAACAGTTTTTATTTAGAATGCGTTGTAACAGTTCATGGAAAAGAAAATAGCAAAATACATCTTAAAGGGACTGTACGTAGGACTTTATATATTCTTAAATGCTTTGCATTAGAGTAAATGAGTATAGATATACTAAAACTTTGTACTTGCATGTTCTCAATAGACAAAGGATCTGTGAAGAAACTGATGAAATACTGAAATGTGCTCACAGTAGACACTGTGGTTACTGTTCTTTTCTCTGCCTAGCTGTACTTGAAAAATCCATTAAAATAATGTTATATGTCAAAGCAAATGAGCTCATCATTAATTAAATGTAGAAAGATATTAATAAGATACACATCTATACATGCACACCAGTATACAAATTTCAGCTAAATAATATAAATTATTTTTTCCTTGTTAAATAATTAAATGTAATAGGCAGAAAATGTTAATTTGAAAATAATAATAATCTACCTCTGATTCTGAGAAAGTAATTTCCTCATCTCAATGTGATTTCCCAAGGAAACAAGTGAATGAAACAGAGCCTGTTTCATCTGGATAATTCTGTGCAGGTGACTTAATTTCTATGTCTGTTAACCATATTTACAGCCAGGTTGCAGGTCGAAGTAGTATAATTTTATACCTTATCACACCACTAGGTTGCAGCACTAGTGCAGGGGGTCAAATTAAGATTGAAATATTGTTGAATGGTAACAATGGGGTGAAGTTTCTGACTGTTACCACAATATTATTTTTAATTCATTCATTACTATTGCTTGAAATCTTGAAACACTTATACAAGTCTGAAAACACCAAGGCATCTTAATTAGACTTCACAATAAGTCCTTGTTCATAGATTTGAAAAATGTACTGTACAGTTAGTTCTTTGAAATTACATGATAGATAGAAATGGAAGGGAAAAAATGATTATTTAGGCAAGTAAATAGGCAGAATATAAGGGTTTAAGAAACATTTTGTGAGTGCCTTAAGTGAACCACCTAAATATATATTCTATATTACCATTGTATTTGCTATGGGCTTTTTAATAACTTACTAATTGATGTACCATTTATTATACAGGAGGAAAACTGAAATTCAGAAATAAAACTTCTTTTCTTATGAGCAGTTTAAATATGTCAAAGTAAAACATTATGAAGGGTGACTTCACTGCACATAAGGAAGCCATACCAGAGCACATTTTCAATTGCTCTGAACAGTATGCGACTATCAATGAAAGCTCACGCACACTAACGGTACAGTTCACTGAAACCTTGGTTGACTTTACAACACACACACTGCACAACAAACCTACTAATGTCAACAGTTGCTTCTTGAAAAAAACCATACTTCTTTTACTGTCCAACTTTTGGAAAAACTTGAAGAAACAATGAAGGAACAATGGTATTCTGAATACTGCCTTCCCCAAATCTCTCTTGAGGCCCAGAGGAACTCCTATGTTGAATGTTCCTTCCTCCTTTCCTCTCTGGATTTACAGCTCCAGCTTTGAGTTCTTGGCATGCGACTTCCCTAACTTGCCTGTTTCTGTGGGTTAGCAGCTCTACAACAGAGCAGTAGAAAATAATCTCATCTCTGGGGAGCTGAGTGTGTTACAGTTATCAGGCTGTACTACTACACACTGAAAAAATCAACTAGGCCTCAGCACTGTCTTTTTTTTTTTCTTTGTTCTCTTTCCATCTGGGGGGAAGTCAGAACACCACCCAACCAAAGAGCTATTGAGCTCATACGTTCTGTTTACTGGCTTATCAGTCTAATTTTTAGTATGTGGAGGATCTGCCAAAAAACTGCCAGTTGAAGGTTTATACATATTTCTTTGTACATTCAGTCTTCCTGATTATTAAACGTCAGAGCCAGTTACCTCAAGTGAGTGTGTGTGTCTGTACAGTAGAGGCAAAACAGTGAAAACCTTTGTCTTGTACAGGGACTGCATTCTAGCAAGCAGAATACTGTACAATTTCACTCTTAATTTATATCATCAGCTGTTTATTACTTTTTTCTGTAAGTTCCTATTAACATTTCTTGCCTCTACTAATTTAGATGAAATAGATAATGTTTATCACTTTTTTGATAAAGAAGCATGTCCGGCAGGAGGCATAAAGCTCTAGCAGTATCTCAGACGTACTCCCCAGCTTGTACTGTCACGGGGCACCTGAGCTAGGATATAAACTCAAGTCTGCTGGTTAGAAGTGTGTAGTACTACGTGTCTACCAACAGGCTGCGTCTGGGGAGTACAAAGATTTAGGAAGTTAACTGGATAAAATGAAAAGCAACACGGCAGGTGTCCTTTCTATTATTGTTCCCAAATGCACATCATTCTTCACACAACGTTTTTTGCCAAAGTGAACTTTGAATCATATTTCAAACAGAAGGAAATCACGTAAAGAAGAGAACATGGGTGTGAGTTTATGTAAAGGTAACGATTCAAAAAATGAATTGAAAATAGATGATTCCAGAATTCTGTTGCTCAAAAGCTAGAACTGTGTTCCTCTGTCTTTTACAAAAATAAAAAACGTCTCCAAAATATCTTCTCATTAAGAACTATCCCTTATGTGATACATATGTTTATGTATATGTATGTTTTATCATTTTACTGTTAATATTCCATCTCCTGCCACACTACAGATTTGATTTATTTTATTATCCTATTTCAGTGCTTTGCATTACAACATAAAGAACATGACATACCATCACTTAACCTGATCAGATCACGAACCTTAAAAATGAATGCAATCCTCACGATTTATACAATGCTATAATATCCATATTTTTAAGACATAAAGGATAGATACCAACATAATTTACAGGACTAGGAACAAGACTCAAAATACAACGTCCAACAGGACTGGTAATTTATTTTCCCCAAAATAGCATAAAATAAAAACGCGTGTAACTGAACTGTTATCGTATGCTTGTGTCTACCACACTTCAGTAGTTCACATGATGTTTACACCTCTTTAATGAATGAAAAGATTATATTGCTAATTGTTATGCTAACCTAATAGTAAGCACAAATAAAACAGAAATACGTCTGTGTCTAGGAAGCTCAGATGCTGTGCATTCTGTCATTGGTTCCTCTAAGTGTCACAAGTGTACAGCGGATTTTTACTTCCACAGAAATCAAGAGAGTTTTGTATGTAGATTTTCTTCAATATGTTTCATAACTTACACATAAGACAAAACACATGGACAAAATCATTGTGTATTTTAATGAGGGTGAGGAAAGAGATAGGAATCCAGAGTATTTGTAATTATTTAGAGGTACTATACAGGACAGAGGGAGGATGGTTAAGTTTATCCTGCTTCTAAGATATCTAAGAAAAATTATCCCTTAAATGTGTAAATTCCTTTTGCTTACGAATAGTCATCTGCCATTTTCCTGATGTCTTTTCTATGGTGAGTGGAACTGGGACCGTGAATGTGTGTGACGTCTAAGGTGCAAGACTCCGTCAATAATGGTAATGTTGCTGTGCGTACAGTGTTAGTGTCCTTGCCTCTGTCCCCTGTCCTGGGGCAGTGGAATCTCCAGGGCCAAGGCTCCTGTAACCCTGAAAAGGTCTTTGTAGTGGTATTGTTACCACAGGTGAAGTCTTCTAAACAGGGATCTGGACACCCTTTTCAAAATAAGTGATGAAAGATGGGGAAAAACGAGACCCCTTCCTCTCTCATTATGCTGAGATTTTCCTGACTCTGTCCACGTGGTTTAATAGGTATAATATAATATTTTTTTTTACTTGTATGATTATCACTCTCATAATGTACTTTTAACAATACTGTCCCTCACTAGACCTAAAAATGCTGTCAGATATGGCCTTGAGAGGCGTATGGGCTTCAATTATGAATTGGGACTGTAGTGTGTTTTATATACAAGTTCATATTTTTTGAGGGATGGACTGTCATCTTTTCTCCATGTATCTTTTGACACCTTTGGCAGAGAGAAAAAGGGGAGAAACTTGTACCTAACCTTCTTGTAGTCTTGACTGAAAACTGTGCATAGTATTACTGTACTTAATTTGAAATTCATAAAATGACTTCTTTCAGTCCTCAGGTTGTTTTCTCTATTTTTTTAAAATACATGTCCTTATAATCATATTTTCATATTACATTCTTTGTTAGAGAAACGTCTGAGCCTAAATATATCAGACAAGGTGTGAATCTAAAAGTTTCTATATGGGTCCCTCTCTGTTTTATGGTGCATAAGAAGATTCCTAGAAGATCTATACATCCATTTTATCTGTGTGTCATCAGCAAATTAGTTAAAAGTAGACTTAAATGTCATTGATTTCTCTATATCATGAAAATTCTATGTAATGCATTCACTAGAAGTGCACATGTGCTAATTAGATGAATAAGATTTAGTTCTTAAAATAATATGGGGTGTTTGCTTGGTTTTTTTCAATGTTGAGGCTACTCAGAATGTGGCCTCAATTTTAAGTAGCAGACTGTCAATTGCAAAACAAACCTCAAGAAAATTAGAAAGGATACCAAAAAAATACAAAGCAGACTGTGTTTAAAACAAAAAATCCCAAACCATGATGAATCAAAGCAGGAGAATGACAATATTTCAGCTGTTATTTTCTTTCCACCTGTTAGAATAAATTTTAATAACAAATTATTCAAATAACCTTCCACAAAAATTTTGCATCATGTTATAGATAATATTTTCATTATCAGTATAGATGTCTTCTAATTTATTTTTTATTTCCTTTAGTAGGGAGAAGATTTTTATGTGTCAGTACTGTTGTATGGTTTGTTGTTGTTTTTTTCATTATAATCTTGGTGCTGCAAAGCCAGCTATGTAGAGCTACTAGCCTGCCCTCATGACTTTCTGCTACAAAATAAAAACAAAACTAGTTATGCAAGCTAACTAACCCTTGGGTCATCTAGTAGCGAATTATAGTTAAATACACAGTTTAAAACAACAAGAAATCAGAATCTACAAAATCATTGCCATAGAACAAGGAGATTTTCAGCAGAGATAACAGCTTTCAGCCATTTAATCAGCAGTCTTTAATTGGCAAGTAATAGTGTAGACCTCAATTTATGAATGAGTTGCTTGGGTATATCCAGTCATTTTGCATGTTACATCTAAGCTCCCTAAATATGCTACTGCTTCCCCTTCGCAAGACCAAGATCTAAATAGTATTTTGTCTCCTGTTTCCCTTTGGGATAGTTTCCACAGGCTTTTGGCAGAAAACTGTAGTGTCCATAAAAGACTAGGACATAGAACATGATCATGAGTACCATTTTAGGGAAGCGTGCTTTTTTTTCCCCTCTGTTGGACGAAGATTTTCTGTCATTAATGCACTGGGATGTGCTCTTTCCCTTGAGTTAGAGCATGGTGCTCATGGTCAAGATACCACTGAAGCTGATATCTTGATTAAAATGGGTGAACTGGACCACAGGCATATTAGATACATGACTTAATACTTGAGGGCTTTTTATCGACAGTTTGTGATTAAAAACTTAAAAGCTTATGTGTTATGTATTACTAGATGTACTTTTTTTCTGGTACTTATATCTGAATGGCAGATATACAGACACAGATAGATGGATTTTCATCAATGGCATCATTTTTTAATATTTTTTTTTTCCTTGGTTATGCATTTTCTTCAAATTTCTTTTCTTAAGTGGTTTCAAATGAAGTAGTACCCTGATTTGACTAATAAATTTAAGAATATCTTTCTTAAGGTGGAAATGCATTAGTTTTTAATTTATTTGTATTATTTAGACAGTCTTTAATCTTTCTGATGACCAGAAGAAACTGATCTGCTTTGTAAAATTTAAGTATGTGGGGGGAATATGTGTACAGAATGGAAAATAAGGACAAAATCATACATTTCTTCTTCTTATTATCCTTGATTAGCAAGGCATCTGAACCCACTCCAAAATACATGTGCTATTTCTGAATATATCCTAATTGTGGCTTGGTTTCCTCTAGCTTTTTATTTGAGGTCAGAGAATTAGAAAAGAATGATGAACTGAGACATAGTGTATTATAGTAATAATCCCCTTAAAGTTATGATGAGCAAAAATCTTCAAGAGAATTTAGGAATCTATAATGTGAATAAGAAAGGTCACTGGTTTAAGCTATTCTAAATTGCATGCCCAAAAATCTGTGACAAAGAAGGAGAAATCAATTATTTAAGTTCTGAAATACAAAGATTTTTTTAAAAACTGTGTAATTACAATTCATTACGTTCAGGGGTTTAAATTATACTTGTTATGTTAGTCTTTTAGAACAGAATTTACACATAGCCAACTACAAATGAGGTTTTGAGGTTTTTACTTTTAGCAACACCCACTTAGCTGGAGTTAAACACAAATGGTAAAGCTCAAAGGAGTTCAGCCTTCTAAATTACAAGACCAAAACCCACTGCGTTAACATAGCAGGAACTTCTTGCTAAATTTTGCATTATGTACATTCAAGGGAGGAAATACCCACCTTTACTTTCCTCCATGGCTGCAGCCATCAAGATCCAACCAGAAAGTGCTCATGTACATAGGGTCTGAGGTGTTTTTCCACTTGGACAGCCTGAGAAAGTCAGGTCTAATAGGGAAAAGCAGCCTACGTGGATCAGTGCCACAGCTGCCAGTCAAACGCTACCAGCTCATTTTCTGGAAAAGCACCCAGACACTCTTGTCTTACAGGTATACATGACTCTGGGGTCATTTTTGTGATTTAACTGGTTCGTCATTACTCTAGGTATTCTGGCTAGGGTCCATTAGTAGCTCTAGCGTATTAAAATCCTTTTCACTAAAAAAGTGCACACAAGTAAAATCATGATACCTCAGCACTAAAAAAATGGATTTCTGAACTGCTTTAGAAGCTATTTTGTTGCTATTAAAACTGGCAATTACTGGATTAAAACTGGACTATTGGTTATTGGAAGAATAACATAAAAAAAATGTGGTGTCATAATGCCATGATGACTGAAAAAAAATATTTTAAAGAACTAAATTCAATTCTATTTAAGTAAACAGAATTAATCTCAATGATTCTAATGTATAATGAAGCACTGACTTCTCAAGGGTAACCCATTAGTGCTCTAAAATATATGAGCTGAAATTAAGTGATGCACAGAAAAAATATTTTGAAGGTAACTTAATATGTTTCTGCACAATCAGAAATACTGGTAATGAAGATCAGGATAATACTGAGGCAAAAACAATTCTTTTATAATCTTGACATTGTTCAGGGCCTTTTTTCTTTAAAGGGAACAATTATAGTGATTTAAAGAATTTTGCTGGTGAATTAGTAGTTTTATGTTCTGAGATGCTTTGTTTCTTTCTGGCTGAAGGCTGTGAACACTTTTTTAATCGTTGTTTTGTTGGTGTTTTTTTTTTTTTTTAACAGACAAATGAAATATACTACATGAAACAATTGCCAGTGAAGTAATTATGATTTGAAATTCCCCCACCCCCCCACCCCCCCAAGACTTTGAGGTTTGTTTTTGGTTTGGTTTGATGGAGTTAGTGCACTCTGACCTGTTCTTATCATATAATACTATTCTTTGTGAAGGATGAGGTTTTGCAATGGGAATAGAAAATAATTCATTTGACAATGAGATATCCTGTAAGCTAGAAATATTGCTTCTTCAGTATTTCTCAATTTATGTAACACACAGCTTTTTTAAGAGTTCAGTAAATGTGAGATCAACTCTTTTTTGTTTGTTTGTCTGTTTTTAATAATTGCAATTGGGAGGGAAAACTGAGTGAGGTAAAAGAAAAATTCTTAAAGTATAAGTTGTTGAACTTTACTTTGATAAAATTTCCTTTAGGGGAGACTGTAAATTGTTGATGGGTTTGGAGTTGTTTGGGGTTTTTTTCTGTGTCTGTTTAGTTTGCATTCATACATTTGCATATGTTCTTACTTCCTTGTCCTAGAAAGGCAATATATCATGCTAAATGTTCACTGCCTGTTTCTTGCAATTTGTCAGAAACTTAGTAAAACTTTTTTTTTCCTCCATATTCATTAACTCTGCAGTAAGTCTCCACATTTCAGCAGTTTGTCAAAGTAAGCAGAATGATGTTCATAACTTGCTAATCAAATCGAAAGTCAAATGTTGATGCCATTTCTTGTGCAAGTCCCTGAAAAGTTTGTTCACTTTTTCAGATGGGAACCTTAGGAATGCAGATATTTTTAATCTTTTGGTGCCATCTTGTGGCAAGAGGGTAATTATATGAAACCAGGAGGCACTCTATTTTCTAGCTCACAGTTTCTATGCCTACCAGCAAAATATCTTGCTTTGGTGATAGAAAGATATATATGTATGAATTTTTATAGGGACTGTAAAACAGCAAACTGAGTCATGCACAGGACAAAGTTCTCTTTGGTTGCTTCTATTTTTTGGATCTTTTCAAGTGCATTACTAGAAATACTGGTTTGAGAAGTCTTACAAAAATTGAATATAATTACCACATGGAAATAGATTTTTAGTCTGTAATGCATTAGATCTCTGTAGAATACTTAAATACTTAACTAGTTCAAGGTAATTGTCGATAGATTTTTATTGTATTAGTGTATCAAATCTCTGTAGAATACTTTAATACTTAGCTGGCTCAAGGCAATATTCACTTCAGCATCCTGTAATGTTTAACAGAAAGCCAAGGTCTGTCCTAGCATTCTTGGTTTTTATTTTATTTTCTGGTTTTGGCTTTGGAAAATTCATACCAGCCTACATCCAAAAAAGCAATAACAGCATGGGAATGATGTTTATTTTCCTGATATTTTCACTGGGATTCAGCAAGATGAGTGGCTTTGGTTCTGTGCTAGTTTAATACCTGTTTTTTTGAAGATAATGCTTGTAGATGTCTGCAATCAGTACAGATAACATCCTTGCTCAATTTCCTAAGGAGCTTTCTTTGTGATAGTCCATATTTGCTTACTTATTTATCTCTGACTTCCAATCATGCTGAAAGTTTCTAGATGCAAAAATATTGCTCCCTGTCAATAGCCGGAAAGAAAATGTCTTGTCCTGCTTTTACTTAAGCCAGTGGTTCTCTTTCTTTCAGAAGTAAGGGTGACTTTATTCTTTCTTGGTGTTTTTGAAAAACATTTATTATATTCTGGTCCAAATAACATCTGAATGTCTTGTAGTCATTGAAGATCAATTGCAAATTATAACTTTGCGAGTTATTATAATACCTGTTTTTCAGACAAGAAGTATGAAAGCATATAAAGATTAAAAGTTCTTGTACCTCAGGGATAGAAAACAGACTGTTATTTTGAATTTCAGTCCACTACTATAGCCAGAAAAGACCAAAAAAAAAAAAAAAGGAAAAAAAAATACAGCATTTTGATACATTTTCATAGTATATCCTCTGAGATGAAGGAGGAAATACTGTCAGTCAAAATTAGTACTAAATGAGAACACTGTTTAAGATTCACCTTCCATTCACAAACGAAAGTAGTATTCCAAGTGAATATTCTTGCAATGTCAAATACTTCCACCGCTTTCCCTACACATGGCCAATAATGCCTCATTGTGTATTATAAGCTTTCTAAATTTAGATAGAAAATAAAAATATGATAAGGCTGTTAATACAAGACTTTTTTTCTAGAAATTATATGGTGTATACTAAAATGTTAGTCACTAGAATGTGATTTTTTTTAATAATCAATCACTAGCTGAGGTACATTGATATGCTGTGCCAACTCGTGACCGAGATAAATCAGTCAATAGCTGAAGGGTTCCTTTTGGATGGTTAGGGACTGTGTGATTTCTCTGATTAGGGTTAGCTGGGTTAGCTAGAGATAAAACTCCATTGCCTATCAGCAGGAATGGAGAGAAGAATCACAACGTTAATGTAATAAGATATAGAATTTCAACAGTTTTGTACGCGTATGTGAAGATGTGTTTGTGAGTATTTTTCCTCCTGATCCCAGTAAAAATCTCTTGACAATTAATCCACTTGAATGCTTCTCTGTCTTTCTGTATCTTTTGGTGCCTTCTACAGTATACTTTGCCTGCAAGATTGAAGTGGTATGTGATGAAACTAAAGAAAGAATTGCAATTGCTCATTGCAGTGAATTCACATGATGTGAATTCCCTTACAAGCAAGGCAAACCTAAATATGTGTCACAGTCTTTCTGATAGAAAGTTGTGAAGTTTAAGGCATGATTCTAAATAATATTTGTATGAATAAAGTTATGATATTATGACATATTATATACGCTAATAATAATTACACTGAAATACAAAATGTAACTTGTATCTTTTGCAATTCATATAAAATCAGTTTCTATATTATTCTGTGATTTGCTTTCTAGGCCTAATAGAGACATTTTCTATACCTACAATTTCTAGGCTTGGTAGAGCTTACATTTTCTTACATGGGAAAAATATAGTCAGTATTTCATCATTAAACAGTGTTTTCTGCCATTTCAATGTAACATGTGAATGGTCTCTAAAAATAAAATCTTAAAAGACTTTCTAGAAAGTTTTTTACCAAAATTGCATCTTCTTCAGATCTTATTCTGGATAAATACACATTTGTGTATGCACGGAGCTGTAATTTTCATGTGGCTACATTTAATAAAAACTGAGTACTGAATATTTTAAAGAATATTCAAGAGGGAAAAGTAGAATTCTGTTAATATATATTAAAGGGTTTTTTTTAATTGTATTTACTTATAAAAGCTGCAGGTAAGGCAGGTAGCATGCTTCAGCAGAAACATGCAGCGAGACAGGCAACAAATGAAGCACAGATACAGAAAGATGACGTAGCATCTCACAAGTTACCAAAGAGAAAGTTTCCAATGAGAAGCAGTTGTGTTTGTGCAGTGCAAAAAGCAGAAATGTAATAGTGATAAGTCAGTGGATGTTGTGGAGGAACAGACAGAGAATTTCTTGGATTGATTGATATGCATTCCTGAAGCATTTCAGGAAATTAAGGGAATGCTTCTTTGAACGGAACAGTTTTGAAATTTGGAGAGAAAGTGTTGTAAAGCCTGCATCTCAATTCACATGAGAATGCACTGCACCAGCCCTTAAAAAATGAAGGAAGAGACCACATGCAAAAGAAGCATGATATTCAATAACAGAAGAAATACTGGTTTGTACAAGGATTTGAGCAGAAATAATGTTTGTGTGAGATTAAGAGAATTTACAGACAGTGCTATGCAGATAAGAGGGATGTAAAATAAATTTAAGAGGGGAAAAGACAATGTAGATAGTTAGGAAAGTGTCTTGGAAAGAAGAAATAACCCAAAGTATCAATGTCTCCATTGAAGTTAGAGAGGGAAGAGAAAACATGGTCAGTTAAAGTTATTATTCCTATTTGTGGAGCTTCTGGAGGTGAAAAGAAAACAGTAGTAGTTAATGATTTTATAATTATAGTCAGGAATGCCTGGAAATCTGTATAAAGTAATTTCAGAATATGTTTTTGAAACAAGTGGAATTGCTAGAATTTCTTCGTCTAAGTTGCCAGTTCCCTTGTATGCCCTCTTTGCAAATTATACCTGTTGAATAGTAGATTTTTTCTTTTTCAATCCCAGTGTGCTTAATTTAGTTACAATTTTAGGTAGGTGAGTAAATACATTATTTATGCTGGAAACTGTTAGATCCTGTATATAAAGGGAAGACTGAAAAGTGTCTGTCACAGAACTTGTCTAGATGATCAAAAGGAAAAAATGTTTTTTAAAAATGTTTCTGGGGTTAGTCTGTCAGATAAGATTGATTACTGATCTGTGGAACTTGTATATTTAGTGTGTTCTTCTCCTGACTGTCAAAATTATTTATGTCTGGTGTGACTACCTGCTAGTCTATGCAACATGTACCTAGGCTGTGGCAGTGAAAGAAGAAAATTCATTCTGCTGTACAACTGCAATAATACATAACTGACAAGTTTTAGGGCCTGAATGCCTAGAGAAATTCTAAACAGGATATGAAGGTCACAAAAGCACAGGATCCCAACAACCATGGGTGCTGTTCTTACACACAAGACATAGGTGTACCATCTTTTCAGGCGCCTGCAGTCTGAATTAGTTTGTTGCTATGACTTTGTCCTATGGAGATTACAGTATTTAGGGCAAATCAGGAAGTGCTGTTTAAATTGAAAAGAGAACTGCTAAAATAGTAGTGACGCTGGTATTTCAGGTTATGTACTTGTTGGCATTAGGGTAAAAGATCTTTCCTTTGCCAAAGTGAACTTGGTTGTTTTCTCATGAAGATGAATAGAGAAGCGTGCGTATACATTAGCTGCAAATGAAGCACTTTTTTCCTTCCCTACATTTTACAGTGTAGAAGTAACTTAAGCTGCTTTTGAGGTGTGTATATATATGTACACGCCCATACACAAATAAGACAAAAATTAAAATTATATTTTATTGGACTGATGTAATTAACTCTATGTGCTTCAGAAATAAAACTGTATTTTACTGCAATGGATTTATATCCATGTCTGTTGATGCAGACTAAATTGTGAAACACTGACATGGAGGTAGCTTCAACTTTTGAGTATTGTAAAGAGAATTCAGGAAATGAAAGACAAAGAAATTGTAGTTCCTTAAAAATGGGAGCAAAAAGTCCTTCCTTAAAAAATTTTAAGACATTATTTTTTCCCCTGATTTAAAAATAATTTGGCAATAGCCTACTTGTGTAGGAAATAAAAAATTTCAGGGAAACTAAAACCTTGTGTGTCTAAAACTGTGCGTTTCCAACAGCGGTCAACCAAGTTCTCCTCAGCCAAAGGAAAAAAATAAAAAATCTCCAGATATTCCAGTGGTTTTCTGGTAGTCTTAGACCAGACTGACGCTCTTTTCTAGCTGATTTACGCAAGAAAGGAATGGTAACAGCGATCAGCTCTCCCGCTTTTGATTTGTTGGTCCACATTGCTATCCACAAGAACCCTACGGTTTTTGTGCTTTGGAAAGACCATACTAGAGTCTTTCTTGCTTCTCATTTAAAAAAAAAAAATCTTGAAGGAGAGTAAATAAGAGTTAATTTACACTGCCTCTTTCTGTGTGTTTTGGTACTTTCTCTGAAAGGCATTTTGGTTAACAGCAGCAGTCAGGTGCTCTTGTCAATTAGGCCATGCTTGAAATATTGTGTACTTGTTCATGTGTAAAAGCCATGCATTTGAGGAACCAGAAGATGCAGGGCTGCACAGCACTGCAGAAACTCCTCATTGTCACTGGATTTCTAATGCCCTCTTCCTAATTAGAGAGAAAGAGTTTGCCTGCAGGGAAGATGAAAAGCCACCTCCTACTTGCGGTCTTGGAGGATGTACTAAACTGCAGAAGTCTGAGGGCCACAGTATGTTGTTAAACTAACGTGCTTCTTGTGCACAGAAGACCCCAGCATTTTGCAAATGACTTAAGCTTGTGTTTAGCTTCCATTTCCATTGACTGTATTTGATCATATAGATAAATTTAAGCACATTTAAATTGTTTTTAATGCTATCCAGATATGTACACACTCATGTGCTTTGGCCAACTTACTTGTAATCAAACTCATGCCTTGTTCTGAGACTTTAATTTCCTAGCAGAAAATAAGAATAAAATGGCTTTGTGTTTCTGAGATTAACTGGATGATAACCATCACCCTTATCTGCCTTTGTCTCAGTTTGTGCTTAGCAGTACAGTGTTCAGGACTTCTAATTTTTTTCAGACATTTTATTGATTTCCACCTAGATTTTAATAAAAGGGCAATTTTCATCCCTCATGTAATTCTTAGAAGGCAGTGATTTTTTTCATAACCTTTTAATGATCTCCAGTAAGTATTTGTCAGGTAGTTGATTTAATTGATTTCAAGACCAAGATGAGCATTCTGCTTTAATAATGAAATGCAGAGGACAGTTGGAATGAATGAATTATATATAGAATACATGTGATAAGAGCTTGTCCTGAAGAGAAGCGCAAAATGAGAACCTACACTGAGCTGATCATTCTTATTATTTAGGAAGAGTTTAATTGCACTTTTGCTTCAGGGTGCATTAAGCAGAAACTTTCACATCCAAAGCAATATATAGAATTATACATTTAATAAAATATCAACATGTTATCTCACTAAAAAGGCTACAGTGTTGCAAGACAAACTGCTAAATATTTTAGAATTATTAAATCTTCAACATAAGACTATGACATAAAATTATAAGGGAAATCAAATTATGAAATTTCATTCCTGTTCTTTTTTCATACACATATTTTACTCCTAAAATTTTAATGTTTGTTGTGTTATCTGTTCATAAACTTTCCAAAATTGTAAGTATTATTTTTGTAATGTTTCTTACATCCTAATGTTGCCCAGCTGTTACTCAGAACTTGATCGTCTGCATTCTTTCTGTGCTATGCAGGTGCTGGTATTTCAGTGTCCCTATTATGTGTCATGTTGTTTATTTAGGACATACTTCTTATGTTCTTTGCTTCTCACTTTATATTTCCTGCCAACCACGAATGTTCGACTTTAAACCATACGATGTAATATAGCAAAACAGAAGTTGAATACTTTGAAATCCTCATTCTTGTGAACAAGACTGGGGTTCCCTGTGACAGTCTAAAAGATACTGAAGTCCTCTGTGAGAAATTTTATTATGTAGCTGAAACATTAAACTCTGCCTAGGCATATAAAATTTCTGTTCCAGTGGGTGGCTAAGTACTGCCTCATACCTCTTCCGGGTATGTTCTTCCTGGGCTGTATCACCAGGACCCACAAAATTCGGTTAAACTTTGGGAGACCTAACTTAAGTAGCAATGCCCCAAAGAAACGTGCCACGTAAGAGACAATGTGGCACACTAGCAAGGAGAAACATTAAAAAATTGTTCCAACATAAATACTCATGTGATAAACCCCTTAACATCTGTCCATAAAAAAAGACTATCTCTAGGTATCAGTACGCACATCCAGATACTTCTTGGATACTCTATGTTACTTTGCTTATCCTTACAAATAGTTATTTTCCTGTGTTTTTTCAGTCTTTTACTCATTTTTAAACATGAATTTGACAGTATGCTTTGGAGCTTTTAATAATATTCAATGGTATCAACAGTATTCATGCTGTACAGCTGTAGTTCCTGGATAACTGGATAATGTAGTTTCAGTATATAATGGATGTTATTTATTGAGATTTAATTAATGATAAAGAAAAGTCAGTTTTTATCATGTATCACTTATTAGCTATTAATAGGTATGTGAAGTACTGCGGTTTTTTTGAGTTGCAACTGTGTTTGTGCTTAGGCACTGCCATCTTATCTATTTGTGCGCTGCCTGCTTGTTCGCAGAACAGCAAGGACTTCAGAGTCACTGAAGGGCTTTAGGCCTCCTTTGTGTCCGTATAATACATTATTATTAATGAACACAAAAAAACCCACAAACTATATCCACTCTACTTATTTTGTAGTCCTATTAACTCCTAGAATTTTTCTGAATTATGCAGATGGTTGGGCAGCATACAAAGATTACTTAGTAAAATATAAAATAACTCATAATTCCATAACTGATGTTCTTTGCTTTGAATCCAAACTGAACTAACAATCAGTATTTAATCTAGAGAGGTAGCACTGCTGTTACCATTGTAAGCCAAGTAAAACTTAAAATCAAGTTTTTCTTGATTATCAAATAATGTATAATACAGTTGTGAGGGTATAGATGCCAAGACCAGCAGTCTACCTCAGTTTTTTCTGAGTTTTTTCTATCTCAATTTTTCCTACTAATTGAGCTGCTTTACATATAATCACTGGGGCCTTTTCTTTGTAAAGACATCATGATTGGACTTCGTTATCCTGTTCAAAAACCTTCCATCTACATTGAAGTCCTGTGCCACGATACTTGATTGTGGAAGGACTGCAAAAAAAGTGTTTATGGGGGAGAAAAGAACTAGTAAGTCTGAGCTACTTACTGGGAGATGAAATACATAACCCAGGGTGCATATAATGTGTACAGGGGCACATGGTTCTCTAAAGATGTGTGGCTTTACCCATTTAACACTACATGGGAGTGAAAAGCAAACAAAAACATCTTACTGTAGTGTGCTGGGGCTTCCAGCATTAAGTAAGACTTGAGTAAACTGTTTAGTCTATCTGCTTGAATTTTCTTTCTCTTTTGGAAGTATTTGTATGGAACTATTTCTCTGGAAATATCGTGGCCTGTTAGAGACCGTCACAGATATAAGACATTTATAAACTAAATAGGCAAGACTGGAAAAGGCTAGGGCATGGGCAATAGCTCACTGAGGTTTGAAATAACTTGTCCTAACTCACACTTCACATGGCTTAAAGATTTAGGAATAGAAACTCTTTCTCTCAGGTTCATCTCTGTCCACTGGCTACGTATCATATTAATATGCTGAAGCAAAAAAGCCCATGAAAATATATAATAAAATAAATGTGGGGACAGGAAGATAACTTCCTGGGACCTTTCAAGGCTGATTGGTTACCAATTTAACTAAATGTTGGTTTTGGTTTTATTATTACATTATTATTATTTTTTAGATTTTTTCTCTAAATTAAAAAATATTGATTCATTTCTTTTGCTTCTTCCCACCACAGTCTCTTTGGAAACCTAATGTTTTATGTTTGATGATAAATGACATATCACATTAAAGCTAAGTGTGATTTGAAATGGCTGAAATATCTAAAAGAATCAAACATTATATTGGAGACAGGTCATCCTTAATCGTGATGTGATTACAGTTTTCATACTATTTTTCCTCTTTCAGACAGCATTTCTTCTGCATATTTGGAATCATTCCATCTTCCTTTCCTTGAAGACACAGCGGGTATATAAGCATTAACCATTGTGTGTTCAGCCCCTTGGGCTATGTTTCCTGTTTCCAGTGATGTTAAAAGGTACTTCTGAAAATCAAGTAGTCTGAAGTG
The DNA here is from genome assembly GCF_964199755.1 of Larus michahellis. Classification (NCBI taxonomy): domain Eukaryota; kingdom Metazoa; phylum Chordata; class Aves; order Charadriiformes; family Laridae; genus Larus; species Larus michahellis. The sequence goes on from NC_133897.1 coordinate 84,377,872, forward strand.
ACAACTCTAAAAAAGCAAATGTAGGGTGAGCTACTACTAAACAAAATATGAGCAGGCATTTAGTTTTTCAAATTATGTTTAATCCCTAGAGGGCTGTGGAAGCCAGCCTGTAAATACTACTTATTTTATGTTGAATCTAGGTTAGCAGACCTTTTTATTTTTTTTATTTTTTTTTTCACAGAACAGGGTCTGTATGATCAAGATTGGCTCAAAAAATTTGGTTGTCCTACTTTGTTCAGTACTGTGTGGAAATGAAAGATATTTGAAAGTATATCTTATACATTTTTTATTACTTTTATTACTTTTTTTCAGCGTAAATAAAATAACGTTCAGGGTTGGTCTTCTGGGTATAACACTTACAAGATTAAGGATGGGTAGAGGTGGAAAAGGAAGTTAATCTCCAAGACAGTCTTAAGAGACAAATTGTACTATGTAAATGTGTGCTAGTTCTGTCTGTAGATGTAATTATCATTAAAGTTACAAAAAAAATCATTCGCTGGGCTGGGTTTTCTGTGGTTTTTCCCGGCTGCAAATCATCTCAACCATTACTTCTTGTCATGTTCAGTAAATACGGATAACAGATTATCCCCTGTCTCTTTTACAGAAGTCTTACATATTTGAATGTTTTATATTGTTCTCCCTCTCACACGCTTTTCTGTTATAACCTAGTGGCGCCAGTTTCTTCACTTGTGCCAGGATAGTCATGACAATTCCTCTTTTATCCTGACTTCATACCTCTCTTAAGGTGTGGTGTTCAAAAATGGATTTATTGTTTTAGCTGAGTCCCTCCCATTTTTTCCTGAGTAGAGAAGATATACTTTATTTTTCTTACAGGTACTAGTCCTCCCTATGTATCAGTTTCTTTTTTGGATCCAGATGATGCTGTTAAATCATACTGTGATCTGTTTGCCTCACTAGAATTAAGATGGTTGACATTTACTGATTTTTCTCTGTCCACAAGGCATGATAATTAGTCAATTATTGAAAGAATTTGGAGTGGAATTGGAGTGGAAAATATATTTTTAAATATAGGAATGACTAATTATTCTGAAACTGCTTCAGCCAATTCGTGTTCTGTACTAATAATAGATTAATTAGGCCCAGTGGTTTAAAAACCTATAATTTGCAATGAACAGTATGTGGTCCTTGAGCATGCTTGATTCCTATGCTGAGGTGGTTTTATTTTATCAACACATGAATGTGCTCTACCAGGTTGCTGAGTTTTCTGAATGTCTCGTCACTGAAAGAGGGGTCCCGTAACTTAACATAACTGGGTTGCCTTGCTTGTAGCTGCACACCTTGTCCAGTGTCGTTCCATCCCCTTCAGGAGGAGTTCACATCACTTTCCCATGTAGGAATTTTTTATGGATTTCTCCAATGTCTTATGGCTCTTTGTTGCAAACCCAGTTTGTTGCACAGCTAAAAGGATTGCAAAGGCTGGACGTTCTCATCTAAGTTCTTCAGTTCATCTTTATCCTGACTCCTTCCTGTTTAATGTTGATATCATAACATCTTGCTGCCAATATTAATTGTGTTAGCTACCTGCCCTAAATTTACTTTTAGAAACAGTGCTGCTAAGAAAAGACACTACATTCTCTGACTTCATTCTACCTGTAAAAGCACTGTTTCTCCATTGATTATTGAACCAAAGTTTTTAATCTTGTTCCTGTAGCTAATGCTCTTACAGAATTATCCTAGATTTCTGACTTCTGATTTTGTGCCTCAACTTTGTCCATTTTACCTGTTTTTTTGCCTGATATTCCTTTATACTCGTATTTAGCAATACGATATATTTATATTTTTGACATGCTTGCTTCGCTAGGTTCTGAAATGACAGTGGCTTAGCCAAAGCCTGTTCTTTACTGCATTTTCTATCCACATTTGCACTAGAAAAGCTTTTGTTTGTGCCTTATAGTTTCTTCCAAAAACTGCCTCCTCCTTTGGTCTTCCTGTCTTTCCTGCACATAATATTACCATAATCTTCCAGTCCTATGGGATACTTCAACAGCTCTCTATTATGCTAATTATATGATTTTCAAATTTTAAAACAAAAGACTTCAAGACTTCCTAGGTTTTCTCACTGTGCTTTTTGTGTTAACGTACAGATGTCAAAGATGTTTGACAGATGACTAATGCAGTACCTTCTTCATCCTTTCTGACTTGCTGTCACCTGTTCTTTTTATCCTCCTTGCCCTTAGACTGGTTTCCAGGTATTTTCTGTTTATACCTAAGTTACATGTTTATGATAGCGTACCCATGTTTTATCCTACTTTAAAATCCATTTTACTAAGTTAGTAACTGAATATTCCTTCCCTATTTCCCTCCAGGTCCCATAAGAAAGAATTCATCTTTATGTAATAGCACAATCAAAAATGTCCCCTAAGTGAGGAAGCCAAAGCAGTCCAGGTGACACCATCAGTCATTAATTTATTTCCAGAATATTATTCTAGAGAATTGATGTTTCCTTCCTAATGAGAAGGCTCTCTAAAAGATGATGAATAAAAGGAGCTTGCTAAAGAGTAAGAGGTTGTTACAGATGTTGATACTGGCAACAAAACTTGCATACCTTGGCATGGATGAGCATTTGTAACAGACCTCAGCAAGCTGCATAAATGGAACTTTTGGGGGAAAAAGTTTCCAAATTAATTGGAAAAGGTTGTGGAACAGGATTTGGAAAAGTACTGGGGTACAGAGGCTTTGAAGAGGCTGCTCCCCAATTGCAGACCAGAAGAAAGGACACACGTGCAGCATCTGTCAGGGCTGAGGATGGAAATGACAGCAGCAGTGCTGCTGCTGTGATCTAGTTACTCTGTGACATGACTTCTTGCTGACCTCATTGCCTGTTAGGTGGTGTTCGATGTCTTACCTCACAAGTTGCCAGAAAGGTGTAAAACTTCCAACGGTGTGAAACTGACTTCATATCATATTCAGTGTATGGACATTTTTTAAACACCTGTCTGTCTTCTAGAGCTGCTGTATTCATTGTGGTTTTGGTTGTGTTGTGTGGTTTTTTTTCTTCATTATCACACAGCTGTCTGTCTTAAACAGTTGCGCTGAGTAATGTGATGAATATACTGCAAATTGGAAGGTTTGTTCATAGGCACAGGAAAAATTTACACTTGAATTCTTTGATCTTCGCTCATATAACAGTTATTAGAGATTATATATACATTTTACTTTATAATAGTGTTTAAAGGAGAGGGAGGAAATAATTGCTTGACATGTTCTCTAAGTTTTGCTAATGCGTATATATATACGTAATAGCATTGTAGTTCTGTGCTTCTCATCACTTAGGAAAAAATCCCCATAATTTCTTTAAATATGGTAATATACAATTTAAATATATGTCACATTGTGCTCTGAGTGACACCAGTGAGTATCTTCAGCAAGTACACTTCAGTCACTGAAGTAGCTGGCTTTTTGTTGCTAAAACCGAGAACAGATCCTTGACATTCTTGTAGTAACGTAAATATAACACTTTCATTGATGTTAGATTCTTATGCTAGCCTGCCAAGCAAGTGTTTGGAAGAGGACTAGAAGAAACACCAGGGATAAAATGAAAATGTTAGGAAAAGAAGGGATACTTGTCAACATACCAATGAAAATCCATGTTCAAAATATATGGTAGAGCAAATAACTCATGAATAACATTGGATGGAAATTGCAAAAGTGATCAGGAGGAGTCATAAGAAAAAAAAACAGTCAATGGGATGTGTTACCACTTAATTTATGTGACGTTTACAGCCTGCTAAGAATCATTTTTACTTCCAGTTTGGAACCATTGTTCTTTTGGACCTTAATGATTAGATGTAGGACCTCAAGTAACCTTCCTCCTATGTTTGTCTAAAGCTCTAAACTTCTTGTAATTGCTTTCTTTGCTGTAAAGCAATCTATGAACAAGGATAAGAAGATTTAAATGTTTAGCATTCCTTCTTCCCATGCTGGCAGTAGGATTGGGTCCATACATGTTTCTTCCAGGTGCAACGAATAATGTTTGTATTAGTATGACAGAGATTCAGCCTGACAGAAGCCTTCCAGAAGTGAGAAGCTGGATACCGTTCTGTGAAAATATCAAGGCAGATTGGATAAAACAGTAATTCTTTAGCTACTAGTGAAGTCACGGTATGCTTTAGACAGAAATTGATTTGCTTCCCCAGGAGTGATTTTGATCACAGATGGTCAACATTTCCTATATTGACAGTTCCCAGAATATTTTTTTGCAGAAGGTATCTGAGGATACTGTATCTGTATCTTTGTGGATTTATTTTCTAGACAGTTTTTAGACAATAGTGCTAGTAAAAGATGTGAGATTCAGATTTTCCTGATGGCATTGCAACCCAAGAATAGTAAGGACAGTCTATCAAAAATAGTTCTGTGATCTTCTATAGTGTTTCCCTTTCTGCAAGTGATTTGAAGGAATCTGTTGGTAAAAATGTACAGGTCACCTGGTGCTGGTATCCTGAAATATTACCTTTATTTAAGACAGCTTTCTCTGAGGAAAAAAATGGATGGATGTTTTGGGTTAACCCTGGCAGACAGCTAGGCACCACCACACAGCTGCTCCCTCACTCCCCCTGCAAATGCCATGAAGGAGAGAAAGGGAAGAATAAAAGTGAGAAAAGTCATAAACACATCTTAACAGGGAAAGCAAAAGCTGCACTCACAAACAAAACAAAATGAGGAATTCATTCACTGCTTCTTATGGGCAGGCAGATGTTTACCCATTTCCCAGGGCCCATGGAAATGGTTACTTGGAAAGAGAAATGCCATAACTCTGAATGTTTCCCGTTCCTCCTTTCCCTCAGCTTTCCCCTAGCTTTTCTTGATGAGCACAGCATCATATGACGTGGGATACCCCTCTGGTCAGTTGGGGTCAGCTGTCCCAGCTGTGTCAGCTCCCAGCTTCTTGTGCACCCCCAGCCTACCTACCCACTGGTGGCCAGTATGAGAAACAGAAAAGGCCTTGACGTTGTGTACGCACTGCTCAGCAATGGGTAAAAGATCTCTGTGTTATCAACACTGTTTTAGTCACAAATCCACAACACAGCACCATATGAACTACTGCGAAGAAAATTAACTCTATTCCAGCTAAAAGCAGTACAATGGGGAAGTGAATTGAGGCGTTATAGTTTATTATTGTTACGCATCTAGTGGGATTAAGTGGTAAGATTTATTTGCTTTTTGCCACAGCTGAGTGAATATTTTGAAGTATTAATTGTTTTACAGAAGTGTTTTGTGTCTGTCCAAGCTATTAGTTTATAGTGTCAAGAAATTCAATGTAAAATATCTTAGTTATATGCCACGTATATCTATATATATTTTGCATATGCAGATTTGAAGGGGTTTGCTTTTAAATATGGGAAAGCTAGCAAATTCCTGCTGTCCTAAGAATAACACCTATGCTCAAGGCAGTTTTCTCAGGGAACTAGTTGGTATTTACATCATTATTTTTTCAGTTATAAGGATAGGATGGGATGGAAGTCTGTTTATCACTGAGTAGACACTTCGTTTGAGTACATTGTTGACTCTTGGAATTAGACATATTTTTTTTCTGCAGTCTGCTCATGGTTACCTATTTGTGATCTTTACGCGAGAGATTTCTCTTCACTTCCTGTTCTAGACCTTTGGGAAGTTTACAGAAGAGTATTCTGTAGAGAAAAATGTGTACGTATTGCCTAAGACTGCATCACTCATCCAGAAATTATATTAAAATGTCTCATATAATACAGCACAAGGTAGGAATAAGCCCCTATAAAAACGCTTTATAACTTTTTGTAGAAAAAATTGTTTTGTAGGCTGTAAGCTTCGAAGATCAATACATCATTCATCACTGATAAGATGTTGTTGGTTTGAAAAAAGAGACAGTTGGTTTGAAAAAACCCTTAAGTTAATTTATTAGCTGTGCATATTGTGATGCATTCACTAATTCTAAAAAGAAACAAAACACAGAGACTAGATAATAATTGACAGATGTAAAGAATCCCAATAAACTAAGTCTTGTATTTCTCTTGTACAATTATTATTCAGTCACATTAAATACAAATAAACAGCATTTTTCACACAGAAGTATGTTTTGACTCCTAATTGACTTCCAGTTATAATTGAACTATAAACATTTAGTTTCCAATTATAATAGTAATTTATTCATTTAGATTCAAAATAAAATAATAAAAAAGAGAGATAATTGGAAAATTTTACTGATACTGCATGCATCATAAAATAATTACTTATGTAAAACCACAGAATTCACAGTATATCAGGTACATTGATATAAACCGCAGAGTTTTACAGGGGTAAATGTAATCCTACACCTGAATCAGTCAGGAAAATTATTGATTTTCTAGCTAACTGTATTTGTGGAAATACATAATTTATATAAAATTATTTGTTGTTTAACAGAAGAAGGAATTGGATAAACCTATAACACATGAATCCATTTTCACTTAACCGTGACATTTACCTTGATATTGTGATACAGTATCCTTAAGTCATCTTGCAGCCTGTTTTAGTTGTTTGCTTGCTAGCTAAATATTACAACATATACAAGTGGTTGCATTTTGGTTTTTGCCTGTTGCGGATGCAGTTGGAGAATCATTTGAGCAAAATAGCAAGACTCATTGTCACTTCGAATGTGGTGTGGACAAGCAAAGACGCTACCTAGTAGAGGTCCTTGCAACTTTGTATTTTCAGTTTGGACTAAAGAGAGCTGTTAGGTAAAAGGTAATCTCACTGGATGTGACACAAAGGCCATGGAGGGCTGGTCATTATTGGTTGAATAGTTAATATTAGTTGCTATTTTATGAACGCCCAACAGCCATGTAAAAGGAATCTGTGACTACAGTGATACAGAAGAAGAAAAAATAATAATAATTAAAAAAAGAACCAGAAGAACAAATGAAGCGCAGTTAATCAGAGGGGACTTAGAGAAACAGAATAGAAGTGGGTTTACTTGAGACAGGCTATTGAACAGAATTAATAATAAAATATAAAATAAAAAGGAAAACAAAATCTTGAATACTTTTTGTTTTCTCTTAGTTTCCCTTCAGAACAGATATTTTTCTATCTTTATATAATATTCCCACTATTATATACTTTGCTGAATAAGTATCCCTATATCTGCAAAGTTTATACCTGCACACATACATACATAGAAACAAAACAAAGAAGTAACTGCACCCAGAACTGGATAACTCAAAACTTTGTTAGCCATCCAACCACCTCTCAAATAGCACTTGTGATAAAGCCATTACTGTCTGAAGAGCTTCAGTTTTGTAATCCTGACTCCAAAGACTTTCATGAAATTAAGATTATCTCACAGAATTCAGACGAGAAAGAAACCAGCGTAACACTAAAATCTATCAAAAAAAATCTATTTTTTTTTAATTTTAAAATCTATCTGTACTACTCCTGCTTTTTTTCATGTTGACTTTTTTATGTTATTTGTAGTTCCTGATGATTTAAAAAAATAATTACAGACCATTGCTTTGCTTATACAAGTATTTTATTACTTTCCTTCAATCTTATTTTTTTTCCAAAAGGAGAATTTCTCCTTTCTTTTGAGTGAAAAGGATGAAAACTGTCCCGTAGATGCTAGTTTTAAATAATACACTGATAGGTACTGCAGCTGATGTGTATTACCAGTTGCCAATTCACTGTATTCCAGTGTTGCAACTTGGAACTCTGGTTGGCCAAAAACTGTTGTAAGAACATAAAGGTAACATCTGTCACTGAAGTAATACTTACGTAAGTTCTCACCATCCAATCATGATTTTATAAATACCAAAAGGCCACAGTGAAAGAAAATTCCTTTTAATGTCTGAATTGTCTCTAGTAAAGAAATTGTATATGAAATCTCTTGAGTTATCTGCAAATGATACTGAAATCTCATTCTTTTTACTACAGAATGTTATAAAATAAAGTTAATTTACTGTGCAGATAGTACTCGATGCCATTCTGTCACAAAAAAACCAACCAAACAAACAAAAACCGAAACCAACCCAAAAAGAATATAAATGCAGTTTATATTCTGTTAGGTACTGTCAAACAGTTTAATACAGTCTGTTGGATGATTTCTTCAGAGAGATATTAGTGGGGAGGGGGAAAAGAAGGAGGACAATCTCTTCTGTCAGAAGGATTATGACCAACCTGTTCAGATGTCCACAAGTTTAGAGGACTTCAGTTTTCAAGTCCCTAGATAGAACGAGGTTAGCATGAAATTCATGGGTAATTGGAGCTTTTTGTGATTGTTACATGAAAAATTAGGTATTGCAAGTCTCAAAATACCTTTTCAAAACATGTTAGCACTGTGGAAATTACTGATGAAAGCACTGTTTTATTCAGGTTTTTTGTCTGCTTCCTAGAGATACTAATTGGTGTTGCAAGCAGAAGGCAAGAGCAGTGAGAGATTGCCAGAATGCAAATTAGAAACAACTATAATATAATATTCTGCCTGGCTTTGATTTTTCTTCCTCTGAGGCCTTCTTGAATGGCATGACTACTGGGCAGCTGTCATTCTCTCTTACCTTTTTTTCTATGTTTCATCAACTCTGAAAAAGTCTACAGTGTTGGAATAATTTCAGTGAGAGGGGCTGTGAGAGATCCTAAGACATGGTGATCAGAACAGTCTTCTGGAGAGGAATGGCCTTGGTTAACATCTCTGCCTGATTAGCTGCCATCTGTACTGAATTTGTGAATGATTTTGGAGTTAATGAAGGCACACTTTGGAGAGAAAATATGCCAGGGAAAAAAAAAAACAACACCAAACCCCCCCACCTGTTAAACAAATCCTTCTTTCTTGTGTTAAAAATCTATAAAGTTTGTATTTTACAATGTTTAACCTACACATAGCACCTAATGGGCTTAATGCCATGATGTAAGACAAACTTCTTCATTTGGGTCACCTGTACATAGGAAGCATTTATTATTTCAGTGATTTCAGTTTTCAGCAACTTCTTTCTGGAGAACAATGTCTCTCCTGTATATATCTTTAACAGTTCCTTATACATTGTATGATTCATTCTCCTATTATTTACCAGTCCTTGCCATTTACATTTTAAGAGGTTACCCACTTCATCTTCTTATATGTTGTCTCACAAACTTTAATGACAGCCAGCACCAAGTTTTAAATTAATTTTACTCATATTTGAAATTGACATATGGACACTTCTTGATCTGCACATTGCATAATAGTATAGATAACTTCTGTAAAACATTGTTAGCCTTCCTACAGACTAAGAAGATTCTGCTTGTTATTCCATTTTCTAGTTGCTCATCAGTCCACACTCAGTTATGTCAATGCTCTATTATTTGAGTTATACAGCTATAATAATTTCAGTGTATTTATAGCTGTCCAGAGCACAGCTTTATCCGATAGGTTGGAGCTTACTATTTTTTTCTTGCCTACCATACCCCACACACCCCCACTGGCCAACTGAATGACTTCACTTGACTAATGTTACTATTAGTCCATTATTATTCATAAACTTAATGACCTCATCAAACAGGCTTGAAACAGGGTACGTAAGTACAGGATGCAGAAGAGAAGCCTATCAGAAGAGGATAAATGAAACACCACTCAGTATTGTACCTTGAGACTTCAAAAGATGCAGTTGTCTCCTTGCCTGTCACATACTTGCTCTGTAATCTCAGGTGATCACTTTGGTTTTGCCTGAGTTTCTTATCTATATCATCTAGAATAACAGAATAGAATAATAGAATGATATTTTATTATTGTGTTCTGTAGAGTAATAGAAAAATGTATATTCCTTCTCTGTATCTTGGGTGAAGCTGTAATGAATGCCATAAAGAGTACTAGTGTTGCTGTAACTGTACCGATCCAAGAACTTACAGATTAGATATAGCTTTTTTAATAATGTTAAAATATTTTACTAGCCTGTCTGGCTGTATTTGGAAAAAAAAAAAAAATACATTCTTTCAGGCATAGAGGCTCTTTTTAGATCTGACGTAGAAAAACTGGACTTAAAGACTAAACAAAAATTGAGGACAATTTCTCTAATTTTAATTAAATAGCTATCAGCTACATGAACTCTATAAAGAAATATATATATATATAAATATTTGCCACCAATTAAATAGATTGGTATGAGAAGGGTGCTGAAGAGAAAAAAAAGAGATTTTTAGCTCTCAAAGGAAAGAGAGAGTTAGGTAGTTTATAACCTGCAGACATACAGAGGTTAGAAAGGAAGGGAGAGAGATTATAAAGTTCAATAAAACCAGAAACTCATTTGACTCCATTGTTTTTGGCTTCCAGCTGATTTTTGAAGTTCTGTTCCAGGTTTATCTTTGAAAGGTGTTTTGTTGGTTTCCCTTGGAAATCGGGAGTGAAAGATCAGAGATGGAATGACTGTTTTGAAAAAAACATGTCTCCCGTGGCAGCTGGGTGTAGTTCTTCACTAAATACCTGTGCAAGTTCATTCCGGTGCAAAGTGGTTGCTGATTTCTACCCATGTATCTATCAGAAAAACATACAGCACAGTGTGTGGAATGTGTTACGTGATGGGGAAAAACCACACGTAGAATTCAGTGATCTGTTTCTTCAGAGGAGTGGGCAGAGTTCCTCTTCACGATATTGAGGTGGGTATTACAAGTGGTCTTCAGCACATAGGTTTTTTTTTTCCTGAAATAATGGTTTTTAAGTATTTGTTTTGTCAAGCAGTGTTCACATAGATGACATCTGGATGGAAAAAGCAGGCACTTCTTTATAGGCTTTCACCACAAATTCAGCAACTGTCTTCAGACTATCTCTGTAATAGTCCTGTATTATTACCATTTTCTCAGATGGTCAATATAAAAAAACCAAAACACATTAAATAACCACTAAACTACACTACATCAAAAAAACAGCAAATCAACATATGCATCCCTGTATAACCAGCAAACATGAAAGACATGTCAAAAAATGTACTATACAAACATGTTCTTAAATATCATCAGATTTGCTCAGATACTATTTCCGAAATCCACAAGTTTATCTGACTTTTCCAGCTAAGCTTGCTAGTCCAATAGAATCTATTGCGTTGGCCTAATCTCTCTTACCTTGAAGACTGAGACAGTAACAGAGATTGTATAAAGCATAGAACTATACAGATATTGTAGGAGGCATTCAGAACAGTCTTGATGCAAGTGTGGAGCCCAGGGCCAGAATATGCATAATTTCATTTATCTGTTGAATGTCTTACCTCTATGTTCTTATACAGCAGTGCCAGTATATGTATAAAGGATGCTTATGAAGTGTGAAGAGCGCTCTGAATGTCAGTATAGTTACAGTGATGGTGGAGTTTTACAGTACACAGAAGCATTCTTAAGAGAAAATTTCCTTACCTCCAAAATTTCTAATTGACCCCTGTCTACCTGCAGCTTATCATGCCCATATGTGATGCCTTACTGTAAGGGTGTTGTGCTAATTAAGAGCAGATATCTCTTTTCAAAAGTAGCCAAGACATATCCTTTTCTTTACTGAGCTATGCAGGAAAGAATTTTTATTATGTGAATTGCAAGTGTTTATAGTTAATCCTGGTGTAAAATTAATTTTGAAAAGATGTCAGTTGCAGCCTGCTGTGTACTGTTTTAAAGGAGGGACCATTTGGGAAAAAGCAGGATGTGATCTAATTACCTCTTATCATCATGCATACATCATACAACTGACAGTTCCACATTGCACAGGCAATATCAAATATTATGCTGTCTAAACTGAATACTTGATGTACAGCACTTCATCTTGTTGCAGTGCGCTATTGATTGTATAATGTTATGCAAAAAAGGCTACAGATTACTACTATACATATATTTGGTATATTCTTAAGAGGTTTCTTGTCATGGTTTAACATTTAAAACAGCTTTGTAATTCTGACTCACTAATAGTGAAGAAATTATAATCCTTTTATCCAACCATAGCAAACCAGTATAATAAATTATATTACCACTTTTTTTTTTTTTTTCATAATTTCAGCTCACCCTGGCCCAATAAACTGCAGTCACCCCATAAAGGGACTTTTATTTTGCTGTATAAACTGAGAACAATACAAAAAGCCATAGCAGGACTATTTAATATGCTAAAATAATTATAAAGGAATTGAACACAAGGTGAAAATCCAAGCATTTTAAGAAATATTTATATTAATAAATTTCAAATGCATTGCAAATATACCTTCTTGTAATTCAAGATTTATTTTTTAACGCCAAATATAACATTTATGGGATTTGTGAATAATAAAGTGCATTTTTCAATACTTACACTTTTATTCTAATAAATGAGAGAAAGGCAATCATATGCTTTAACAAACTTTCTTAAAATACATTCCTCTGCTACACATCAACCGTGAGGTTCCATGAGAAATGGTTACTTCCATTTCTTCCTGTCTGCTAAGAAAGAATGTAATTCTTCTGCTGTCATCTAATTAGCAGGAATGGGACTATCCATGCTGCAGGCACAGGCACTACCACAAGTTTGAGGAGCCACTGTGTAGACATCAATGAACACTTTATTAAATTACACAGTTTTCTAAGCAGGCACGGTCTCTCAATGCCCCAATTCTTTATGCTTTAGTGAACTGCCTCTGCTCTCTGAGGCTGTAAGATTTCAGCCTGAGCTGAAGATATAAACTCCTGATGAGATTATGGTGAGTTTTTAGATATTTGGCACACTTCTGTGCTTATTCTGTTTCTCTAATAAGGCTTAGAGTTTGCTGGCAGGTGAAAGCATTGGATAGCAAAGACTAGGAGATTTAAAATTCCACCTGCCCTGAAGGAAAAGAATGTCTTTTTTGTAACCATTCAGCATTCTTCATTACAATTCACCCTGTTCAGGAAAACCCTTCAGTACAGGGAGAAAGAATATGAAGTCCCCAGGTCTAGATATTCAATGATCTCTCACTTTTGGCTCTTGGCAACATCCAGACAGAATTTTCCGATCTTTTCATTTACAGAAAAATCATGATCTGTCAAAGATGGAATGTAATTAATAACAAAAATGAAAATGGGATGTTAACAAAATATCTTTAGCATATGCTCTTGTGTCTAAATTACAATATTATACAGATGCAAATAGATTTACTTTCTTTGGTAAATCACTATTTTCCTCCTGTTCCATACTGGAACTTTTCCGTTCTGGATCTTTTTTTTTTGACGCTTCCTATCCGAACCCGTCACTGTCCTCTTCACCACCACCACTCCCTTCCCCCTTCCCCCATCATGAATGTTCGGTATCAGAACAGATTTATTTTTAAAATCGTGAGAGGTGGTTTTTGGTTGGTTTTGTTTGTTTGTTTTCTTTTTTAATTAAATAAACCAAGAAAGAAATAAAGGAAAAAGAAAGTATAATCAAAAGCTTTAACTGGTTTGTGGTTTGAGGTTTTTTTTGGTTTGGTTTATTTTTTATTTTTTTAATAGATGAAGTAGAGAACTACCTTCTTTATAACAGAAAAAATCTGCTAATAATCGAACATGGATGTTTTAGAAAGCTGTGTGGCCATGGGCTAAACACAAAGGGGATAATCATTTAGGAAGGAGTACATGGGATGAATTCAGGGTTGAGAAGGAAAGAGCTTGATTCATTCTCTATCTGGGATAATGAGCAGACAATTGATGGGATAAACGCAACTCCAAAATCTTACGGAGGAAGACTCAGAGGACTGGCACAGGCCTTATCTAAATGGGAGGGAACTGTGTGGCTAGGACTGTGTCATTTAACGTGGAAAAGCATGCTAGCCTGTCTGGCAAGCAGGAGAATTGAAGTTGCTTTCAATCCACAACAGTAAATCTACAGCTGCTTTTGAGATGAAATCAGATAAATGGAAAAGTATGGGGTTGAGCTGGAATGAATAGTACATATTCTTCATATATAGGAGAATAGGGTGGCCACTGGTAAGAGTGACACCAGACATAGAAAGACGTAATGAGGTGAAATAATGACATGGAAAAATATGGGATAGAGTTCTGTAGGAGAGAGTTTGAAAAGATCTTGAGAAATGCTCTGGTCACACCAGCTGCAGGCAGTCCATTTCTGAAAGCAATTCAGTCCAACTGTTCTTCCATACCTTCAGTCACATCTCATTTCATCTGCTGACTACCCCGCAAATATTTAGGAATTTTTTCTTAATGCTTAACCTGAGTCATCATTGTTGTGATTTAAGTCAATTGCTTGTACCATCTGTGTTGTGCATTGAGAATAATTTCTGATTTTCAAAAGTTTCTGAAAACTATGTTCTTACCACATTCTTCATCAATTTTTCTTCCTGTAGACTAGGCAAATAGGTATTGTTGGTTTTTTCTTCAAAAAATCACTCTTTTTTCCTAAATATTTTGTCACTAGCTTAATTTCTGATTATTTACATGTTGGTACTGTGATGTTCAAACCTGGACACAGACTCTGAAATGAGGCTGAGTGGAGAAGAAGGATTATTTCATACTTTTTAAGAATAATATTCGTGTTGACATATCTCCTCCCCCCCCCCCCACTTTTTAAAGATGATTGATAAAAAAATTCACCATATTGAGACTGCTCAAAATTATTATACTTCTATTCTTCAATTATTTTCTCCAGTACTGTGTCTAGGTAGTTTATTCTTGTGTTGTGCAACCTATTATGATCTTTACACTTCCTTTTTTTTTTTTTTTTTAATCATATCCTGCACATTTCAGATTTCTTTAATTTTTGGGGAATACTTTAAATTTTAATTCTGGGGTGTATTAATTTGGGGAAGTGGGGGCTATGTGCCCTATGAACTTAATACATTATTTTTCTATTTTTTTACCCAAATTATGCAGAAAAATACTGGGTAGCTAACAAGACCTGTGGAAGTTTGCTTAGTATATATAATCAGTTAAGAAAGAGTCATCTAGAAGGTAGAACAGGATGCAGCAAGGAATGAAATGCTATGTGGACATCACAGGGTACAGAAATTATAAAGATTGTAAATAACTTCTGCATGTCCACAAGTCACCTACCACTTTGTCACTGCTGCTTGCATAACTTCTCTGACAAAACTTTAGGGACAAAGGTAAATTTAAGGGTCTAAGCAGAGAATTACCATAATAGTGTGCTACTCTCAATCTCTTGCTGTGAGAAAAAGTGAATTCACCATATACAGAGAGCTAAGAATTATTTTTAGGTATCCAATAATCTAGTTAATACAGAAAAGCTTCATTAATAAACAGTCAAAATTGTTATGCAAGATAACTTATTAATATCTTCTGCCTTTTCTCTGACATTCTGCTCATCCTTTCAATTTCTTGCTATATCTTAAGACCAATTTCAGTCTTTCTTAAGAAGAAGAGGGAAGGGTTAAGGTGAGACATCCAGAGATCTTTACAGGGAAGAGGACAATGTTCCCCACATCAAGGGAGCTGGGAGGACTGAAGTGTTAAGGCATTCTTCCTCTTCAGTTTAATGTCCACTTGGCGTTATTTTATCCATTTTTTGGATATCACATTTACTGAACTACCAGTGGAAGCAGACTGAATCTTTAAACTTTAAAATCAGTATAGTGCATGTCAACTTGTTTTTTTTTTAATAACAATTAGGATTTATACTATATAAATATACTTAAAAATAAGACATAAGATATGTTTCTATGTAATCTCTCTGTTGTCTAAAATAATACTTAACTTTTGTAGCAAAAGTTATATGCTCGGGATTTTCTTTTCCTTTGTTTCCTCTGCTTGTTTTTCAGTGTTTCTCCCTATGAACAATTAAAATAATATGAAAAATTCTCATTTGAGTGAAGTAGTTTTGACGATTGGGAAATATGATTAGTATTACTAATTAAAATATATTATTCCTGAAATGTTAGTTCCTTTTTTTAGTTTAGCATCAAACTATGCATGCTCAGTTCAAATTCCTAAGTGGATCAAGGCTTGCAGGACTTCATAAAGAGGACTGAGTTCTAAAGTTCAAAAGTATTGCTGACTACTTTGCAAATTCATGTTATAATTTAATAATTTGAAGTGTGGTCACTGCAGTGTGCAAGTGTTCCACTGGAGGCTACGAAATAAGCAGCTTATTGACAATTTAACAATTATCTCCTCAGTTCAGAACTAGGCAATTAATTTATGAACAGCTTTAGGCAACTTCATTGGGATATAATAGATAAAGCAAGGAACATAAATCTATAATACAAGGAATGATGAGATTAGAATCCATTAAGAATTGATAATTTGAAAGAGCTCATTTGTTTCTTTCAAGTACTCTTAAAAACTTTGTAAAAGTATTGTCTCCTTTTCCCCTTAAGGGATAACTTACACCTATAAGTTATACTTCCAGAGGAAAATATTGTTACGTTTTGAATAAGTCTCTTGCAAAGGTATCCATTTAAAGTACTTGTTTCATTATACTGTGCTCTAAAGCATTAGAACTTTATTCCTGGTTTTGATAAAGAGATGGCAAATAAGTTAAAACAGCTAAATTAGCTGAGCTAGAGGGTGTTTTGAGGCTCACTGAAAATGTAGCTTTTTCTGCACTTAGCTGCTTTCCTACTTCCATTTTTACTAGCTTGTAAAATGGTTCCTATTATTTCAAAACCTACCCAGAATTTTGAATTTCATTTATGACATCATAAGCCAAGAGTCAGAGTTGAAATGAAACAGAAAGGCACCTTACCAAGTTACCTACTTCGAGGAGGAAACCAAAATGGTAACAATTGTGTCTCATGGCTGATGGCTGTAGCTACTTTGAAAGAAGATCTGCAGCCTGTGGTGGAAGCTCTATACAGGTGGCTGGAGGGAGACCGAAGATTTGAAGAAATGAGGCAGAAAATAAGTAAAGTTTCTCATTATGTTTGTATATAAGAATAGCTCTATTGGTGTCAACTCTGCAGAGCAAGAACAAAACAAGAACAAAATATGCTCCAATGTTTTCCATTGTAATAAAATTAAAGATTGTTCTCATAAAATTCCAATGTATTTTAAACTAATTTGTCACGAAGCATCTTTGGCTCCAAAAATATCTTTCTTTTGTACAAAAATAGCAAAAAAGAAATGAAATACAAGATTAGATAAGTGAATAGACAGTGGCTCCCAACTGAAACAGAAATGGTGAAAACAGACATGGAATTGTACGAATATCTTTCTTTAAAAAAGCTTTTTGAAATGTTACACAATTAAAATCCAGTTCAAGTTTGACCGAGGTTAAATATGGAACAAAAATCATAAATGTCAGTAAAATTTTTTGCTCTTCAAATTTGCTTTTTACAAGTGAGATAGTTTACTAATTTTTTTTTATTAACAAAAAGAAATAGGTGATCTTTTGATCTATATTACATTTTTTATTTTAAATTTATTTCTGCTAAGTTCCAAAAGCAGACATACATTACTGCAGAAAGACAGACAAAAAGAGGAAATTGTTTACTAAAGAAAGAACATCTCAGCTGGAAAAGACCAACGTCCGGTAGCAACCAGTAAATGGAAGTCTGAGAAGTGCATCAGGTAAAGGTATTCATGGTCCATCTTATATGTTTGTTAAATCTCATGCATTTCAATTGGTAGGAAGTATTTTTTAGTATTTTTAGGGGGTTGCATGACTGAGCAAACAAAATATATTTTCCAAATTTTGAAAAAAATATATTTGAAATCCCATGAATACAGTTGGAGTTGCATTAAAACATTTTTATCTAAGTTCTGAGTGATATAGAAGTGATTAAACTGTGGAAAGTGAGAACTGCCTAATTGTTTTTAAATTGTTAGCTGAAAGCTAATGGTGAAATGATTAATAGCTTCAGTGATGATTGATCCATCTCCTCCATACTAGAGATTGTTCCAAGAAAACTCATTAAAAATCATTCCAAAATAAAAACCTGTATAAACAAGGGCAGAGTTGGGCGCAATGCTCCTCTGTAGTAAGGTTAATGCAATTTAGAAGGATATTACGCATAAATATGGAAACTTGCACATATTAAATAGTTTTTAGAAAGCTTCAATTTTTGTTTATTTTTAATTTTATTATTGTTATTGTTATTGTTGTTGTTGCTGTTGATGTTTATTATTATTATTATTATTATTTTATTTTATTTTCTATTGTGGGAAGAAGTTGAGAAGTGACCTTCTGGAAGAAGATGTAGAGATTGATTTCAGGAGAGAGACTGTTGAAATAGTTTCATTTAAAACTATTTAGAATTATTTAAAACTACTTCAGTTCTTAAAAAAAAAACACTTACTTGAAGCCGGTAAAACTATTACAGTTCTGCTGAGTTCTCAGACCCTCTTCTAAGATAAAATTTTCACCAAAGTTTAGACATTTTCCAATTACTTTTCTAAGGAATTAAAAAAAAAAAAAACAGACGATAAATTTATCTTCATCCATTGACTGTTCCAGCTCTGGCAGGGAAGCACAGAACCCAAATATGCAATGTATTACAGGGACTTCTGTCTATTTTCTGTACTTACATATTAAAAGTTTTCCTTCATCTAATTCTCATCAAACGTCCTTTATTTCAGTGCTTTTTATTTCATTTTTATTAGTTCAGTCTGTTTTTTCTTGTTTGCTAGCTTATTTTTAAAGGTAAGTGTTGTTGCTTTAGTATAGATTACTATCAAACTCATTACATTTTAAGCAGGAAGCTGAACTACAACAGGAGTCTCAAAGGAGGGAAAAGACCTTGCTGTTACGTACATCCATTAAGCAGCCATGCTTGCAAAGTCCATGTGCATTAGCTGCTTTTGTAACTTTAACAAATTTCATCTGAGCTTTCATTCTGCTGACCTAATTTAACAAGAAGAAAATTCAATAACAACCCCTAATATTGAAGCATTATTTCCCAAGAGGAATTTAACAACACTTCTACATCAAATAATAATGTGTGAATAATGGAATATATATACTGATGGCAACAAGAAAGTGAAAAAAGACCAAAAAAACCCCACAACTAAAAAAGAGAATATATTATGTCTCCTTTTCAAAAAACCCTATTAACTTTCCAGTTGTTAGGGAAACTAATAATAACCTGAAAAGCTAATTTCAAGTTTGAAATTCCTATGGTCTTTGAGAAGAAACATTTCTAAGTATCTGAGAATAAATCATAGCCTTCCTCTCTCAGTCAGTATACCTTTGTTTCAAAAGAACATAAATATGAGCTGTGATAAATAATTTCCAAGGTGGAGGATCACCTCTCCGGTTTATACATGCTGATATAATTCAGCATATGTTATCAGTGGTTTATATTAGAACAGATTGTTCTGGGTAGTATTCGCAGTTTACAAATCAAGTAAATGTCAAAATTTTAGGAGAAAAGAAGAAGGCGTAAAGGAAATGATACATAACCTGGTGTTTGTTTAGACAAATGGAAATGAACGTCTGTGAGTTACTGCAAACGGTCTTGGGGCTTGGGGCTAAAGTCCTTGAAAGCAGTGGCTTTGAGAAGTTCTTCAGTTTTCCAAATGTTGGAGAAGAGGGGAAAAATTCTCCTGAGAGAATTTAACTCTGAAGACAAAAGCTGGTTCTTGAGCTGAATCTGTTCAGTTATTAACACACACACATGCATGCACACACTGAGAGCTTTTTAACTGTAGGAATTCACTACATTTCATAGGCTTTCCGCTCTAAACCCCTGACGTTTTATTGAAAAACTCTTCTAATCAACACAGGCTTACTGGAAATATCTTAAATAGCACATCACTATCAAACTGAAACACAGAAAGAATTCTGAAAGCTTTACATAGCTCTCCTTTGAAAAATAAAAAGTACTTAGATGATAGAGAGTTATAGTGTAATACTATAGAAATCAGAGGACACATGATTTCTGTGTGCAATGTTACTTATCTGTGAAAATGAGAAAAGAGGAGAAAAAGCAACCCACGCTCTTTATCGCTTCAGTTTTGTGCCACATGTGGAAGAATATAAAAGAAGCTTCAACCACTATCCATGCATTTTATTTCCTGTGGGCATGCGGAAAAAACCCCAAACTACGCTGACTAAAATTTGCAGAAACTATGCCCTATCAAGATGACAAATCATAGGTTTTCATAATTTACTGAAGCAAAACATTACCAGATGATCTCACTAGCAGAAAATGTTATTCTTCAAATGCTGGGATGGAAGTAAAGTGAAGAGAACCTGGCTAAACTTGTCTTGCTGAAATAACATCTCATGGCTCTGTCAGAAGAAGGAAAAACTAAAGAAAAACAAAGCAAAACAAAACAAGAAATGCAGACAAAACAAAGACAGAGACACTTGCCTTCTCTCTGCGATATCACTTCCCACAAGATTAATTTCAGTACTTTCCAAAATTAGTTATGTAGGATACTTGCAAAACAGGCCATCATTTTTTAAATACTTCCTACATTTTAAGGCTAAGTTTGCATCACTCCATATTGCAAGATCATCTCAAGAACTTTTTCTATTTAAAAGTTTGCTTCTAGTCATGTTGTATTTCTTCTGATGCATATGATGTTCTCTTTTGCCATTTAAAATACCCTGGAGAACTGGTGTTTTACCATTTCGTCGTTTCTAAAACTACTTTGTGTTGGCTTTTCAGTTCTCTTGATAGTAAGATTAATAAAACACTGGAATTCTTGTAAATCAAATCGGGTGGAAAACGTTTGAAGCAAAGGCAGCAGCATTTAATGTGTAAGTTTCAGCAATATTAATCCCCCAGTCTATATAAAGAACACTCTTAGAAGTTTCTAAATTGAAAGGTTTTAATGGGGAAATAGTTGATCATCTCAGCGCACTCTTACTCTTTCTTAGGAAGTGTTTTGACAGCAGCTACCAAACATATTCACAGTGTTCTCTCTATCCAGATAACCTTTATATTCCTAACCAGGTTGCTTTCTATGTCATAATGTTTCGTACCTGCAGGGTACAGCAGCAGGGACATTAGACTCTAGGCAGTGAATGCATTTCAACTTATATTGTCTCTTCTCTGTTTACTTTCAGGGTTTGCTTGCTATGTACAGTTCAGAGATGAGTTGCGGGAAGCTGCTTGCCTGCATCAGCAACTAGAGACATAAAGAGCAAGTCAAGAAAAACAAAACTGTAGACTCCATTGCTGACCAGCTTGAAGAGCATCAGCAGTGGAGAACTATGACAATACAGCAAGTCCTATTGCTTCTGCTGCTCTGGATGTGGTTGCCGCATCCCTGCCATACAGAAATGCTGTTCAGAAGGACTCCTGATCTCAGACCCAAAAGCTTTGGAGGACGTGCATCAGGGAATGATGGAAAAGCAATTCACCGCCAGAAGCGAGGCTGGATGTGGAACCAGTTTTTCCTTTTAGAGGAATACACAGGATCTGATTATCAGTATGTAGGCAAGGTAGGTTTCTCAGAAATTAAGTTTTCTGCATAATTGTCAAGTTTACTTATCTTTCTAAAGAGCCCTAGTTTTCATGTTTTATTCTAATGCATAAGAAATGTATTTCCAGGCAATATATATGTTATTTGTCCTGCTAGAATCACTAAATTAATGTTGCTAGTTATTCAAAACTATTTGCATGAAAAAAATTGAGACATTTTTGACAGATTTGTTTGCTTTAGCACATCATTCCTACCAGCAGCACACTATCTCTTCTGTATCAAAACATAATATTTTCTAATTAATTATAAAATTATTTTTCAACTTTCTCTTAGAATATTTCATGTTTCATAATAAGATAATGCATTTTTTTTCTGTGCTTACATTTGAAGAATGTAACCTATTTTGAAGAAAAAATATTCTTCCTCTTTAATTCTCCCTGAATTTCAATAAACTGCAGTGAGTAAAATTCATTATCAAATATGTGATAGAAATGAGGTGGTTAGGAAGTGAACTACAATAGATGTCAGCAGAACTGCACATATGACTGTGTAGCATATAGGATGCATACATAGAGGTTCTTTAAATTATTTTAATTTGATGCTTATGTTTCTCCATGTGATTTATTGAAAAATATAATGCCACAATAATATTCAAACAGGTACATGGAATTAATTCAAAACGGTAGGTTGCTTGAAAGTGGAAGTTAGTGTCAGCAGTACTGGGTACAAGTTAGCACCAATGGTTGGTGATAAACACAGAAATTTCATTTTCTATAATCAAATATTTTTTTTTTTACATGGTTTTGAACTTGTAAAATACTGCAGAGAAATACTGGCTTGTTGAAAATCGCTTGAAAATAGCTGAGGTTGTAAGGCCCCTCTGGAGATCATCTAGCCCAGCCCCCTTGCTCAAAGCAAGGTTAGCCAGAGCTTGCTCAGGACTATGTCCAGTCAGATTTTAAATACCTCCAAAGCTGGAGAATCTAGAATCTCTCTGGGCAACCTGTTCAAGTGTTTGACCACCTACTCAGTAAAAGTTTGTTTCTATATTTACAAGAAATTTCCTGTATTTCAGTTTGTGCCTATTGCCTCTTGTCCTGTCACTAGGCACCACTGAAAAGAGACTGGGTCTGTCTCCCTCAGTCCTTCCCGTAAGGTATTTATGTACATTCATAAGGTCCCTGCTGAACCTTCTCATCTCTGGGCTGAACAGTCTCAGCTCCCTCAGCCTCCCCTCACATGAAAAATGCTCCAGTCTCTTAATCAGCTTAGTGTCCTTTTGATGAACTCTCTACAATAGATCCATATCTCTCTTCTACTGGGGAGCCCAGAACTGGACACAGCACTCCAGATGTGTCTCACAAGGACAGAGCAGAGAGGAAGGATCATCTCTCTTGATCTCCTGGTGATGCGTTTCCTAATGGAGCCCAGGGTGCTATTGACCTTCTTTGCTGCAAGGGCACATTGCTGGCTCATGGTCAGCTTGTTGTCCACAAGGACCCCAAGGTCCCTCTGCAAATCTGCTTTCCAGCCCATTGGTCCCCCAGCACCTACAGGTGCAAGGGATTCTAAAATGTTTCTTGTAAGGAGTAAGAATGCTGGGGTGTTTGAGACAGGAAATGCTTATTAAAATTTAGGAAATGTAAATACTAAGTAAAAATTTAAGAGTGCGAGCTTATGAATGAGTAAACTGCCTTTTTGTTTCCACTTTTTATTTGTTGCTCTGAGTCTGTAATTTTAGCACTAGTATTTGAATGATACAGCCATTTCCAAAGCATGTTGAAAGCCTTGTAAATAGTTCTTATATTTATTTCATACACTTATCAAGTGTAAAGTCATGCCTTCCAAGTGTTCCAAACTATCTAGGCCAGTTCCTCAGTCCAGGCCAGGCTGATAGCTAATGAAAATTGGCCTTGCCTACAAAATAAGAAGTGTCACTGTATCACAACACTGTGTTATTTTATTTAGAAATGTATTGCTGCCAGAAGTCCTGGGAAATAAATAGCTTTGCAGGGCACCCTGACTTTAAAATTATTTAGGGTCCTTCAGAAACCTGCTTATTACTGTTTTATTGCATTATTTTTTAATATTTCTGATCCCAAATCATAAAGTGTGAGTGGTGTTACTTAATCATTTTTTTCCAGTCATGATGAGTGAAGAAAGACTCTTTAGAAGGAAAAGCAATAACAATTTTATAGGTTAACTGTTCTGCGTTACAGAGAGAGAGATGTTGATAAACCGAACTACTTTGGCTGAGAGAAAACAAGTGTTTGCAAATGGGAAGTGACAAGTAAAGATAAGTAAAATGGCAAATAAAGAGTACAGAACTGAGAAGAAACTTGAGAAGCAGTTAAGACTGCACTTTCACCTTTTTTTGCTCTGCTTAGAGCAAAAAAGTTGTTAATTTGAGCAAGCAAATTTAAAATTAACCTGAGTATACAAAGTTGTCTTAGAAAATGCATGCAAAATGAAGAGTATTGTGGCATTGTATTTGCACAGATAGAGTTTTACACAAAAGAAACAAAAGGAAACAGACATTATATGTGGATCTGAAAACTGGTTGTTAATAGTCCAAGTTCTGAAATTGTTAGGAAAAAAGTGATTAATGATCAAAATCATAGTAAATAAACTTTATAGTAGCTATCTCTTTTCCCTGATGTTGCACTCACCTCTCCAGAAGCCATCTGGGTTGTACAGTCACACCATTTCTGGATGTTTCCTTTTAGCTGATTTTATCCAAAGACAAAATGATTTGGATAGGTGGATGACATAAAATGCCACCTTCCTGTTAATTTCTCTGCTACATGTTTGGAGGTGGTGTTTGGAAATTATGTGAAATAGTAAGAGCACAAGTTAAAACTCAATGATTTGTGCTCAATGACTAGGAGAGAATGTTTGTCATGGAGAGGTTTCGGTCAAAAATAAGTATTAAGTGTGACTTTTAAAATTTACAATAATAATTAGATGACCAACATGCCATTGAATATATCAGCAGAAATTGCAAAACTGAGGCTAACAGATTCATCTGGATTTGTGATTTACATCTGCTTGCTTTGTGAGCTCATGATTGATATGTTTCTTGTTTCTTACCCTGCATCTACATATCTGTCAAGGGAGCTAGAAAACTGTTGAATATCACATTACTCTTGAAACTAGTGTCTACAATTCACAATGCAATTTATGCATTCATTTATTCACTGCTTAAGTCATCTTGAGAATGTTCTACTGGAATAGTACTCTATGAGTTCCTCAGGGGTCAGTATGGGGAGTGGCACTGTTTAATATCCTTGTTGGTGACAGGGACAGTGGGATCGAGTGCACTCTCAGCAAGTTTGCCAATGACACCAAGCTGTGTGGTGCAGTCGACATGCTGGAGGGAAGGGATGCCATTCAGAGGGAACTGGGAAGGCTTGAGAGGTGAGCCTGTATGAACCTCATGAAGTTCAACCAGGCCAAGTGCAAGGTCCTGCACCTGGGTCATGGCAATCTCAGGCACAAATACAGGTTGGGCGGAGAATGGCTTGAGAGCGGCCCTGAAGAGAAGGACTTGGGGTTGTTGGTGGTGAGAAGCTCAACATAAACAGGCAATGCGCCCTTGCAGACCAGAAAGCCAATGGTATCCTGGGCTGCATCAAAATAAGTGTGGCCAGCAGGTCAAGGGAGGTGATTCTGTGCATGTACTCTGTTCCTGTGAAACTCCACCTGGAGTATGGCATCCAGCTCTGGGGCCCCCAACATCAGAAGAACATGGACCTGTCAGAGCTGGTCCAGAGGAGGGCCACAAAGATGATCAGAGGGCTGGAGCATCTCTCCTATGAAGACAGGCTGAGAGAGTTGGGGTTGTTCAGCCTGGAGAAGAGGCGGCTCCAGGGAGACCTTATAGCAGCCTTCTAATATCTAAAAGGGGCCTACAGGAAGGATGGGGAGGGACTCTTTATCAGGGAGTGTAGTAATAGGATGAGGGGTAACGGTTTTAAACTGAAAGAGGGGAGATTTAGGCTAGTTATAAGGAAGAAATTCTTTACTGTGAGGGTGGTGAGGCACTGGAACAGGTTGCCCAGGGAAGTTGTGGATGCCCCATCCCTGGAAGTGTCCAAGGTCAGGTCGGATGGGACTTTGAGCAACCTGATCTAGTGGGAGGTGTCCCTGCCCACAGCAGGGGGACTGGAACTAGATGATCCTTAAGGTCCCTCCCAAACCAAGCCATTCTACAATATTATGATTCTATAATAATGGGATGGAAAGGATGTTTAATGATTGAATGGGATACATAATGCAGTAACAGCTGAACAGTTCCATGTTTAATTCAACCATGCTTGTGAAAAGTTGGCAAAGTACATATTGACTGGTTATGGACAGTCACTGGTTGCTTCAGGTCAGTATTTATTGTTATAAGAAAGGAGGAGGTCATCTTTTCCTTCATGCAATACACAGCACCCTGAGGGTAGAAATCAAAATGATATAAATGAATTTTCTATATATGCAGAACCTCAAATAATAATTACAACTGTACTTTCTAGTAAAGGCTGAAGCCATAAAAAAGAGCAGCGTAGGAAAACAGACCTATGTATGTACTACACAATTTATCTTTGAGCTATCTTTGCAAAAATATACTAAAAGACACTAATTCTGAGGAAAGGTACTTCTCCCACTTTCAGAGAAACAATGCAGGGATGTTCAAAAAGAAGGTTAAATCTCATATCCAAAAAGCCATTTTATTCATGTTTGGGGTTAGAGTTATGGATAATACTTCCTTTATGTCTTTCTGTGCAGAAAGTCTACATATGCTCTACCGTTCTATACAGAAAGCTGATTAATATCTTTTATTTCTTTTTGTTAGTATATAGTTTCAAGGACCATTTCTTATTTTTCAAATGAAGTGGTGCAATTACAAAGTATTATACATTTTCAAACTTGTTCTGGAAAACTTTGATTTGTTTTGAGTATGTACAGAAAAAAAAAATTTTCTTTTAAATATAAAAATTTTACTCTTTGATTTGTCACCTAAAGGAAGCACTACTGTGTGCCAAAAGTGTCTTAATCCACACTCATTCAAAAATGAATTTAGAAATAAATTCTTCATCCACATTAAAGTTTATCTTCCTTCCTCATTATTTCACCAGATCTTGACATTTATTTTATTCTTGCAGATAATTTTCCCACTTTGCTTTCTGAGACAGTGACTTTTCTCAGCAATTTTCATCACAGTAGTTTTATTGCATAAAGGATCAACTGACATGAATTTTTTAGTACTTTGAGAGACTGAAGTCCGTCGTTACACTGCAGTGCTTTTAGTATCTCAAAAGATAATTTATTATATATTTGCACATAAATTTATGTATAATTTGGTGTGTGCCATAGTAGAACTTTTACCAGAAATGATTATTCTGGCAGTATTCATAATTGCATGCTTCTAAGGGCACCCATTATTTTTGATGGTGTACAGAGCAGAACATGTTGACCTCACTTAGTTCATCTCAGTTCTAGAACTCCAACACCGACAGGATTCTGAGGAAATTGGAGTATTAGCAACATATGCATACAATACAAAGTTTCAAGAATAACAGTTACTGGTTCATAGCCTATCTTTTCCTGTTAGTAACTATCTGTGTCTATTGACACTGTGGATGACATACCACAGAACAGGTACTTGAAGGAGCATCCCACATCCTTAACTCCATAAAGGCTAAAAGATAGCTATCCCAAAAAGCGGCATGAGTGTATGTATTACACTCAGCAGGAGTGTAATATGTAACAAAAGTATGAACAGAACCCAGGACAGCTTACCACCCAGTCATAAAGATGTAAACTATGGAAGCCTCAGATGTCGTTTATACTGTAGTTAAATGTATATGTATTGCAATTAAATATACTGGTTTAAGTTACTATTACTAGTATTCCTTCATATTGCTTAATATTGTTAATATTGCTTAGTATTGCTTCATATAGTCCATAATCCAATGAGAAATATTTCACATAGAATTTGGCAACATCAGAGGTAAAAAGATGTTTTTTCCTAAAAGTCCATGTTCTGTCCCCCTGGACAAGGGGATCTAGTGCACCCTCAGTAAGTTTACAGCTGACACCAAGTTAGGTGGAAGTGTTGACCTGCTTGAGGGTAGAAAGGCTTCGCAGAGGGATCTGGACAGCCTGGATCAGGATCAATGGGCTGAGGTCAATGGTATGAAGTTCAAGATCAAGTGCCGGGTCCTGCACTTGGGTCACAACAACTCCATGCAGCGTTACGAGCTTAGGGGAGAGTGGCTGGAGAGCTTCCTGACAGAAAAGGACCTGGGGATATTGGTTGGCTGCTGGCTGAATATGAGCCAGCAGTGTGCCCAGGTGGCCAAGAAGGCCAACAGCATCCTGCCCTGTATCAGCAATAGTGTGGTGAGTAGGACTAGGGCAGTGATTGTTGCCCTGTACTCGGCACTGGTGAGGCCCCACCTCAAGTACTGTGTCCAGTTTTGGGCCCCTCACTACAAAAAAGACATTGAGGTGCTAGAGCAGGTCCACAGAAGGGCAAGCAGCTGGTGAGGGGTTGAGAGATCAAGTCTTATGAGGAGCGGCTGAGGGAGCTAGGGTTGTTTAGCCTGGAGAAAATGAGGCTTCTCACTCTCTACAACTACCTGAAAGGAGGTTGTAGTGAGGTGGGGGTCTGTGTCTTCTCCCAAGTAACAGGCAATAGGACAAGAAGAAATGGCCTCAAGTTGCACCAGGGGAGGTTTAGATTGAATATTAGGAATATTTTTTTTACACTGAAAGGATTATCAAGTGTTGGAACAGGCTGCCCAGAGAAGCAGTTGAGTCACTATCCCTAGAGGTATTTAAAAGATGGGTAGACATAGTGCTTAGAGATATGATTTAGTGATAATTTTTGTCAGTGTTAGGTTGATGGTTGGACTAGACGATCTGAAACGTCCCTTCCAACCTAGGCGATTCTATGATTCTATGATTCAATAGGACTGTTCATCCAAGCAGAACCACCTAGCACTGCAAGAGACATATTTCGTAAAACCAGTAGGGCTTCATCAGATGCTGGTAGCTCAAACTGTCAAGTGAAGCATTAGAGCGGATACAACACACACTGGAAAGAAAGAGAGAAAGAGAGAGAGAGAGAAAGAAAGAGAGAAAGAAAGAAAAATAGAAAGAGAGGAAGGAACGCAGGCAGGAAGGAGGGAAGGAAGAAGGAAGGATAGGCAAGGATAGCAAAATGAGACCCAAAAAAACCCGAAAAAGATGAAAAAGTAGACTAAGTAACAGTGGTGTCATTCAAATTTAGCTTAGCAGAGAAGATCTGGTTTGACAGAACTGAAAGGCAGCTTGTCCGATATTTTTATTACTGTATGACTGTATGAGTTGGACAAAAGGGAAAGAGCTCAGAGCATGCCAATGCCTGTATGGGTGCTGCTAGGGAAAAATCTGTCTGGCTAAGGTGCTAATCTTCTTGTAATCAAATGGATGTATCTTCTTTACCAATGGGTATGGTGAAAAGAGGGAGATCCAGGCTTGTATCTGCATGAGATCTTCACTGGCAATGAAGTCTGTGCAGGTTCCAGGCTCACATGATGTATTCATGCATAGCTAATTGCCTGAGGACCTTGAGTCACATGGCAGGTGATGTTAACCATGTTCCTAAGAAGACAGAAACTGCTCTCTGAGACTGCAAGACTCCAAATAGAGAAGCAAGGCAAACCGCGTAAGAAAGAACTGTAAGATAATAAATTGCTTAGGTATACATACTTATGTCTTAGGTAGACACGTGCAAATGTGCTTATAGACAATAGCTTGAAGTTAAACACTAAGCTTGGTCCAGGATCTTTTTCACTTCTATGGATACAGTTTTACACATACTTTGCATAATTTTAAAAGTCACGGTAACTGGAAGAGCTGTAGTGAATGAAGTGGGATATCTTCTCTAAAAGTTACATTTGATCAGCTTTCAAGCAAACACTAATTTGATAGTCTATTCTTATTTCTCCTTGGCCTCTATAGGCCATAGAAATAAATAGTATTATATTTAAAAGTTTGACACTGTTAATGGGCTTTAATTGAAATTCAAAGCATGGAGGCTGCAATAGATCCTGAAAAACATGAGGTGGTTTTAATAATTATTTTTTCCCCTTAAGGAAAACAAGCTAAAACTGCATGCCATTTCTTGTAGGAGCTGCAAAGCAGAGGAAACTGCTCACTGAAATAGACCTTAAATTTCGCTGAACACATTTACTAATCAATTGAAAATTAAATGAATTTCCTAGTTGTCCTTGACCAAAATGACTCTTCACAGGTATTTAAAAGCTTTCTATTTCAAGCACAGCTTTTACATACTGCTACGGGTATGTTTAACTTCTGAGGTAAAGCACTAAAAATGTATTTTCTTTGCTATCATGTGTCACGGGCAGCGTTTTGCCCTTTCTGAGCCAGGCTTTCCCCGCGGCGCCCGCCCGTGGCTGAGGGGCTCAGCTGTGCCCTGCGCTGGGGCCGTTGGAGCCGGCTGGAACCGGCTGTGTCCGGCACGGGGCAGCCCCGGCCCGGCGACACAGGGGCCGCCCCGCAGCACCCGCCGCCGGCACCGGGGCACCCGCACCCTACATGATAACGTACTTAGCTTAATGTATTTTAAAACTTTTTTGTTGTTGTTGTTATTTCCTTTTCCACGTGTCACTAGATCTCTGTATTGTAGAATCATAAGCTACGCTCATACTTTATTTTAATCTGCTGTGAGCGCTTCACAAATGACACTTTCAAAACAGTACGGGGGTTTCACTTCATGATTTTCTACATCCGTGTAATCGCTTTCATGTGATTACGCCTTATGTAAATACTTTTCAAGTCTACTCAGAAACTAATGTAAATATGAGTAGGGTCTAGTAGCTGAATATTGTTTCCTCTTCTTCTGTCAAGCAACTGGAAGCTACATCTAATGGTGTTCAGTGCTACAAGGTAAATGCAAGCCAGTGGGAATGTATGAATGGCTTAATGAAAATCTGCTAGTTTTGATACAAGAGGGAAAAAGATTATTTGACTTCTCCATTTTACTTCTTTTACACACTGATGCTTGAGCGCAAGCCATTTATCAATTTGATGACAAGTAAAGTGATGGTGAGACTGAGTGGTCACTATGGTCCTACTGGTCATTGTGTAGGTTTCCTGCCACTGCCTTTCTCAGTCTCTGAGAATACTGTTTTAAAATGCTTGACGACGACTTTTTTTTTTTTTTTCTTAATAATGCCAATGGCAGTGACCTGCCATTTTGAAACTAATTTCTAAAACACGGTTGTACTCTGAGCAAGCACAAAATGCAATATTGTCGATCAGTTGTTTGGAAGATTTAGAGGGACGATAGTCTAAGTTATGGGCGTCCTTTCAGTAGGTGTAAAATCACCAGTAAGATGCTTTTTGCTGCCTTCACAGAGAAGAGGTATAGCTCTTTCGGGTGGTTCCCAAACGCGGAGTTTGTATCTGATTATGGATTACACTTAAAATGGCATCAAGCTTCAAAACGGTATAAGAAACAGAGAAGCAGTTTACTCTGAACTCTCCAGTTCCTTCCAGTTCATTTTTTCTTTCAAATTTAAAATTGTATCTGCTTGTCACAGAAAGATATTCCAAAAAAGCAAGAACTGATAAAAATTAAATTATTTATATTCAAAGCCATAGCTCAGGAGAAGTAGAGTCCACTTCATCACAATACATTCATTCACTCAAGGAATTAAAAAAACCCCATAATATAAAAGCTTTAAAAATATTTGAACTACAAGTTGTATGAAATGATAAGAGTATAAAAAGCCAATAGCTTCAACAGCAATTCAAAGGCTGATGCTTTAGGGGCTTTCTTTTGTCCCTCGCGTTTTTTATTTTTTTAAAAATCAGATGCAGATGACCTTTTAAATATCCTATACATACAGATAGCAAGGAAGAGCCAGGAGTAGTACTGAGGGAAAATTGGTGACTTGCAACAAAATACCCATGAGGGAGAGAGTTCTAAGAAGTTAAAAGTTGATGTTTACCCTTTTAAAATGCCTTTCTGCTGATTTTTCTTATAAGAGTGTTTTTGTCTTTGGTGATAATTAAATATAAGCTGAACCAAAAAGTCTGTAAAGGCCAGTTCGTTCAAACCCTTTAGTGCCTTCTGTTTCGAGGCGGTAGGTGGATATACAGTCAATGTATCTGAAGACCCAGGCAGACAGAATAAGACTTGTGTGCAGGAGTAAACAGACATCATTGTCCATCTCATCAGTGTTACTTCCTCAAATTAAATTATTTCTATTTCCTGAGTCTTTTAAAAGCTATTACTTGAGAGCGTTAAAGGAGAATTGCACCAGTTAGGGAAAAGAATGCCCTCTAATTTGACAATATATTGTGGTCTGTGGCAATTTTAAATGTGCAACCATAGATGAGTTCATACACTCTTCAAGTCTGAGAAGAGAAGCTGTCTTGTTTTCATTTCAAGGTTCCAATTCACAGAGTATCCAGTTGCCTGACATCAGGTGCAAGGTACCTTGCATGTCTGAACACACCTAACAACCTAGAAAAGCATTAATGAATAATTAGGAGGCTTGGCATGCTAAAAGGCATATGCAAACAGACCCTATGGAAGCATCTGGATAGAAATGATCATGGAACAGAACCTCCTAGAAGCTATGCTAAGCCACATGGAGGACAGGGAGGTGATTCAAGACAGCCAGTATGGTTTACCAGGGCCAAGTCCTGCCTGACCAGTCTAGTGGCTTTCCATGGAGTGACTGCATCAGTGGACAAGGGAAGAGCTACAGATGTCTCCTATCTGGACTTCTGTAAGGCCTTTGACACGGTTCCCCACAACATCCCTGTCTGTACATTGCAAAGATATGGATTTAATGGGTGGACTGTTTGGTGGATGAGGATTGGTTGGATGGTCACCCTTTATTGGGGAATGTAGTGACAGAACAAGGGTAATGGCTTTAAACTGAAAGAGGAGAGATTTAAGCTAGATATAAGGAAGAATTTGTTTACAATGAGGGTGGTAAGACACTGGAACAGATTACCCAGAGAGGTGGGAGATGCTCCATCCCTGGAAACATTCAATGTTAGGTAGGATGGTTCTCTGAACAACCTGATCTAGTTGAAGATGTCCCTGTTCATTGCAGGGGAAGTTGGACTAGATGACCTTTAAAGGTCCCTTCCAACCCAAACTATTCTATGATTCTATGAAAAATTTAAGTACAAGTTGAAAGAAGTATGATATGATACTGTATATTTGAAAACTATAGTAGTGAAGATTACTGCCTGCACTGTAAGTTGCAGGTGGCTCAGCACACAAAGTTTCTATGGGAAATAATTCTGGATACTTCCAAGAAAATGTAAAAATTGAAGAAAACCTCTGTGCTCAATTGCATCTCTTCTGTTCTCCTAGTGGTAGAAAAGCTGTGCTCCTTCATATTGGCTTACACCGGTACTCTGTGCCTTTCTTCTGTTTCCTACATCTGTGGTCTTCATTTCAGTCCACCTGGATTTTGCATTATTGTTTTACATGCAATCCAGACCCACACTGAATTAACTTTTCTTGGGTCATTTTTATTTAGGCAAAACTGTAGATTCTCTCTCTGCTTCTAAACTTTTATTCCTTTGAGCCTGCCTTTCCTTTCAACTTGCCTACATACATATCTCAAAACAGTGGTGGGAAGACATGAACATATTAATTTTCCTCTTGATATGAAGATGGAGTAATCATACTGTCATTCATTAACCATATATTTTTGTGACTTCTGATTTATTTTTGTTCCCCAAAGAATGGTTGTCCTTTCTTAATAATTCTCAAGCAAATTACATTTGTTAAGACAACAAGGTTGGAAATAGATGTTGGACTTTATGATTTGAAATAATTTCGGGTGAAACTGTGGTGGCAAAGAAAAACCCAAAACCAAAAAACCTACTTTGTAGAAGAATTCTGAAGATTACCATTCTGAGTATTTTGTAAAGTGGCTGCATGATACAGTAGAGAGGATCATGCAGAATACTTTTGTCTCTTCCTCATCCAAAAACAGCTGAGTAAAGAAGCAACCTCTCTTTCCTCCCATTTAATTTAGAAAGTGGTTTATGCTATGAAAATATTTTCTGGGTTTTCTTCCTAAAAAGTTTTAATAGTTTTTTGTAATTATATATAATTTAGAGGTACATATGCTACAATATACTGATTAGTAGAATAAATTACACTTGATATGCAGAGATATGAAGTAGTAATAAAGATTTCTTCCTTCTATATTAAGAACCCCATCTTCCAATGAGAACTTTTGCATACCCTTTTTTGAGGTATGGTATTTGATGTAAAATATGCATAAATGAAATATTCTGAGTCTTCACGTTTATGATTGCTAATTCCACTACAAATGGGATCTTCAGGAAGTAGGAATATTTAAGAAGTTTTATTTTGGTGTGAATAGAATAATTAACAACTGCTACTACCTAGGCAATCATGATTATAAATTATCTAGCTTACTACTAAATAATAAAAATTATATTGATATTTTAAATTTTGACAGTGAGAAAAATGACTAATGCAATTGTGTAAGAGATGAAGTAAAGGGAGAAAAAATGAGGGATCTATATAAATTTTATGCTTTAAAGAAATGTCATGAAACAATCTATTTTGTGGAAGGAAAGAGAAAAGATAGATAGGGTAATGCAGTGTTCCAGGCCATGTTACTAAAATTTAGGAAAACTTTTAATCAAGTGGAAGTTACTTCCACTCAAATGCTAAATTAATGTGATAAATAGAATATATGAGCTTCAGAAGAAGCTAAATGGATATAGCCAAATAGCAAATAAATACATCTATGAAGGGACAGAGCCAGGAAAGACACAGGACTTTTGTAAATTATTGCTATTTTTTTTACTTGCAAGATTTCACAGAACTCTCTAGTCCTTTTGTAATATAAAAATAACTGTCACTTGTTAAGAGCCACTGTGCAGGAATATGGCCACATTCTTACACAGTGATACTCCTGAGGATGCCAGCTCCACAGAGGATTCCTCAGAGGACTTAGAAACACCTTTAGCAATCATCAGGATCTCTTAGGTCATTCAAAAAGGATAATGACTTTGCTATATAAATAATACAGTTGGAAGATAAGGAAACTGATTGCTTAATTATCTCTTTAGTTAGGTCAGGTTATGTGACAGACCATGCTCTATATGTCAGGAGTCGTATGTTGTCTAGTAAAAGTACATCTAGTAAAATAGATGTAATAGCTAGAGGACTACTGAGTGATGTGACACTGAAAAGAGCTGCACGTGATTAATCAAGGCTTATCATTTAAGAATAACGGTAGAGATTTCAGTGGTACTGATGTATTTGCTAGGAAGGGATAATGACATGCTGTATAAAACAAAGTCATTGAAGGAGCACGGAGTACTATTTCAAGTCCATGTAAAACTGTGTACAATTAAAGAGAACTAGGAAGTTTTCTAGGAATAGCGTAGAATTCTTTTTACTGCCAAAAGAAGAAAGTAGGAGCTAATAGTTCACAAGGCAAAAACTAAAGCTTCATGAAACTAGCTTAATTCTGGAAACAAAAAAAGAGAATGCAAAAGCTCTCTGTGGTTCTATATGAAAACCAAAAAGAACAGAGGGGTTTGGCATAAACGATAAAGCAGTAATTTATGCTACAGCAAGGAGATTAAAAAAAAAAACAACAAAACAACAAAGAAAACTGAAACACCAACATCGTAACCAATATAATAAATTTTATTGGACATTAAGAAAAGTGGTATTAGGTAAAGAGTGCTTCTGAATGTCTTACAAATACCAAGAAATGTCATAGAAGCTCTATGGAAATCTTAACTGGGCCTATCATCTGATACCAGAGTTCACACAAGTTAAAAACAATTTTTCATTAGTGATGTAGTACACAGAACACATTTTTGAAAACAGTAATTAACATTGCAAGGGAAAGTAATTACTATGGAGTACAGTTCTTAATTTGTAGCAGTAAAGATCAGGATGGGCTTTCTGTCTTCAGTAAAAGTAGTTGAGGAATACAGTTCACTGGGTTGACGATGCTGTCTTGTATTTGTACACATGTAACGTGTAATGATCGGTATGATTTGTACCAAGATTTATATCCAAATCTGGTGAATTTGGTATTTTACAGTCTGGTAGAGGAATAAAATATGCTGCTTTGGTAGGAGAAGTTGTAATTTAAATTTCAATTGTAACTACCTCCCCAGTCTTAATCAAACACAATTAAATTAATTTAAATTTCACTATGTAATTGTAATTCCATATGTAACTGAGATGCTCACAAAGTATCTACAAGGCACCATTGTGGATAAATCCCCCAAACAATCTCCAGGAACTCAACATGCTGGGATTCCCCTCTTAAACGTCTCTATACTAATGCATGTGATATGAGGAATAAATACCATGAGTTAGAGTTTTTCACGCAGTTGCAGGGCTCTGTTCTTGTTGGGATTATGGAGATGTGGGGGGATTGGGGTGTGGCAATGGAGGGATACAGGCTCTTTAGGGAGGATAGAAAGGGAAGACTCCCTTTATGTGAGAGAGCAGCTACAGTGCATGGAGCTCTGCTGGGGAGCCAACGGAGAGTTTATGGATTAGGATAAAAGAGAAGACAGGCAAAGGTGACATTATAGTGGGTCAATATTATAGGCCATGTGACCAGGAAAATCAAGTGGATAATGCCTTCTGAAGACAGATAAGAATAGTCTCACATTCACAGGCTCTGTTCCTCATGGGGGATTTCAAACACCCTGATATCTGTTGGAGAAACTACACAGCAGTGCATAAGCAATTCAGGAGGTTTCTGGAGTGTATTGATGATAACTTCTTCCTCCAAGTGACTGAGCAGCCAACAAGGAGAGGTGCTCTGCTGGACCTCATACTCACCAAAAAGGAGGGCTTCATAAAGGACGTGAAGGTCAAAGGCAGTCTTGGCTGCAGTGACTACGAGATGATGGAGTTCAGCATCTTGATGGGAGGGAGCAGGGTGAAAAGCAAGCCCACAGCCCTGGACTTCAGGAGAGCAGATTTTGGCTTCTTCAAAGATCTACTCAGAAGAGTCTTATGGGAAAAGGCCCTAGAGGGAAAAGAAGCCCGCAAAAGCTGGTTAATACTCAAGAATCACGAAGGATACTCCAAGCTCAAGAGAGCTCCATCCCAATGAATAAGAAGTCACACAAAAATGCCAGGATGTCTGTGTAGATGAACAGCAAGCTCCTGGACAAACTCAAACACAAAAAGGAAGCATACAGAGGGAGGAAGCAAGGACAGGTAACCTGGGAGGAATACAGAAACATTGTCCAAGCATCCAGGGATGAAGTTAGGAAAGCTAAAGCCCCAGTGGAATTGAATCTGGACAGTGATGTCAGACAAAAGAAGGGCTTCTATAAGTAAATAGGAGACAAAAGAAAGACTAGGGGTAATGTGGGCCCATTGCTCAATGAAACAGAGGACCTGGCTACACAGGAGATGGAAAAGATGGAAGTACTGAATATCGCCTTTGCCTCAGTCTTTACTAGCAAAACCAGCCTTCAGGAATCCCAGTCCCAGAGACCAGGAGGAAAGGTTGGAGCAGGCAATATGTATTCTTGGTGGAAGAGGATAAAGCTAGGGAATACTTAAGGAAGCTGGACCTTAATAAGCCCATGGCCCCTAATGGGATGCACCCATGAATGCTGAGGGAGCTGCCAGATTCATTGCAAAGCCACCCTCAATAATCTTTGACTCATCATGGTGACTGGAAGAAGTACACGAAGATTGAAGGAAAAAACATGTCACCCCCATCTTCAAGGATAGCGAGGAGGACCTAGGAAACTACAGGCCAGTCAGCCTCACCTTGATCCTTAGGCAAGTGATGGAGCACCTAATCTAGAAAACCATTTCCAGACACATTAAGGACAAGAAAATTATCAAGAGTAGTCAGCGTTGCTTCACCAAAGAGAAGTCATGCATGACGAACTTGATAACCTTCTGTGATAAAGTGACTGGCCTGGAAGATAAAGGAAGAGCAGTGGATATTGTTTACCTGGACTTCAGTAAGGTCTTTGATACTGTCTCCCATAGGCTCCTCATAGAGAAGCTGGATGAGCAGACTGTGAGGTGAACTGAAAACTAGCTAAATGGCCAGGTCCAGAGGGTGCTGATCAGTGGCACAAAGTCTAGTTGGAGGCCAGTAGCTAGTGGTATATCCCAAGGACTAATATTGGGTACAGTTCTGTTTCATGTCTTCATTAATGAGCTGGATGATGGACCAGAGTGTACCCTCAGCCAGTTTGCAGCTGACACCAAATTGGGATGAGTGGCTGATGGGTCATGCTGCCATCCAGGGGGACCTCAATGGGCTGACAGGAACCTCATGAAGTTCAACAAGGTCAAGTGCAAAGTCCTGCACCTGGGGAGGAACAACCCCATGCACCAGTATATGCTGGGGGCTGGCCAGCTGGAAAGCAGCTTGGCAGAATAGGACCTGATGGTTCTGCTGGACACCAGGCTGAACATGAGACAGCAAGGTGCCCTTGCTGCACTAGGCAAAGTATTGCCAGCAGGTCAAGGGAGGTGATCCTTCCCCTCTACTCAGCACTGTTGACGCCACGCCTGGAGTGCTGTGTCCCGTTCCCCAGCACAAGAGGGACATGGACATACTGGAGAGAGTCCAGCAAAGGGCCATAAGGATGATTAAGGGACTGCAGCACCTCACATATGAGGAGAGGCTGAGAGAGCTGGAACTCTTTACCCTAGAGGAGAGAAAGGTCAGGGGAGATCTTGTTAATGCATATACATACCTGAAGGGAGGGTGCAAAGAGGACAGAGCCAGGCTCTTTTCAGCAGCACCCAACAACAAGAGGCAATGGGCACAAACTGAAATGCAGGAGGTTCCTCTGAAAATCAGGGAACACTTTTGTCCTATGAGGGTGACTGAGCACTGGCACAGGTCGCGCAGAGAGGTTGCGGAGTCTCCATCCTTAGAGACATTCAAAAGCCGTCTAGACATGGTTCTCAACAACTGGCTTTAGCTGGCCCTGCTTGAGCATGCGTGGGTTGGACAAGATGACCTCCAGAGGTCTCTTACAACCACAGCCATTCTGTAATGTAATTGTATATAATGATTTAAACTATATCTTTCTTACTTAGTAATTGGTATTTAGATAGGATTTTTCTTGAGAATACTGTTCCCTGGAATAATGGATTTCATAATTTACTTAATTTACGTAATTAATTTAATTTAGTTTTTTAAAAGGAGGGGCAAAATTGGTGGGCAAATAAAAATGTGAGTTGCATTTAAGGGTTTATACATATTCCACATCTCTTCTCTCACAGATCTAACTTTAATACCATGACTACGCCTGTAGAGTCATAAGATCAATACATCTTTCCTGGACTATGCATCTATCACATGGATAGCCCCACTGATCTCATTGTGTTATA
This sequence comes from Larus michahellis, assembly GCF_964199755.1. Taxonomy (NCBI): domain Eukaryota; kingdom Metazoa; phylum Chordata; class Aves; order Charadriiformes; family Laridae; genus Larus; species Larus michahellis. The sequence goes on from NC_133897.1 coordinate 84,416,540, forward strand.
AATGAAGCCAGGATTGATCCAAGACATTTTCGTCCCTCATTGTTTGAAATCTTATAATATTAGATATAGCATCAGTTCAGATTCATCAGTAGTTTCCCAAGACATACGAAAAATATGTCTACTCTCTCTCTTTCCCTGTCTTCTCTTCCTCAGGATTAAATTTAACAATACTACTGTATTATCATGGATATCACTGTTTTGGAGATTATTAAAATATTACCTTAATGCTTTTTATTCCTTAATTCTGATAAATACCCTCCACCTTATCTGACATTTCTAACCTCCTGGATTGACAGACATTGTCATTCAGTTCTCTGTAATATATGTGTTGCTACTCCTAAGTATACCTCTTCCAGAGATACACATACTTTAGAAAATTCGTGAGGACAAAATGGACACTTAATAAAGGTAGCAAATCTTCACAGCTCTTACCAATTTACATGCTACAGTGATTTCAGACAGAAACAAAGACAATCTTGTTTAATGTGTTTTCAGATGGCCTCCATCAGTAGACAGAATGAACTAAGTATCAATATTCTAATACTGTTCTGCATTTATTTAAAAAAATGCAATGCTTGTAGTGTATAGTGTACATTAGGATATACAAGAAATTAATGTTGTTTTAATGGTTATTTTCTTAATAACTAGGCTACTTTAGGAAAACATATGTTAGGAAAACATAAGCTATAATAAAAAAAAATCCTGTTAACAGAAAAAAAATTACCTATAATTGCTTCTTAATCACCTCTTTGTTGTCATTAATGCAGAAAGCATGAGGATTAGTGGTGATTTCTCCTTTAAAAAACCCCAAAACTAAACCTACAAACCCCAAAGCTTTCAAATACATAAAAGCTATTCTGAATTCATTAAGTCAAAGATAACGTGCTGTTTTGCTATATTAGAGTCCCTAGGCCATTTCTTGGTGTAATAGAAAGATTGTTCTGGAAACTACTTGATCCTTTATACAATATTTAGTACAGAATTTTATTTCTGTACTAAAATCAGCCAAACTACATAAAGCATAAACAATATGTATGTTAAAAAACAAACAAGCAAAAAAAAAAACCACAAGAAACCAAGTCTGAGGAAAATCTTATCAGACATATTTCCATCCTGAGACCATAGGTTAGCATACAGAGACTACTCATGGAAGTAAGAATATAGGTTTGTGCCACAACAAGCTGAGTAGGAGGGGGAGCAAAGAATGATTCTTCCTTTAGTCCACTTCTTTAATGAATGGGAAGCTGAACAGCAGACACAGTTCAGGATTTTTTTCTTTCTTTTTAACACAAGAATACCCTTCCGCTTATTCATACCCAGTCATCTACAGGAGGTATTAGGCCAAACTGCCAGAAAGTAAGGGCACTTCTGTTTCACTGCCAGTTCTCTACTTCCTATCTTCACCTGATTTATGGACTATATTTATTACATTAAAATTGGAAGAGAACATGCATATTGGCACATGCAATGACTCTTTGGTGTATGAAATTCAATTAGTCTCCAGTTCATGTTAGTTCAATGCTTGCGTGTCTTCTGGAGTGGAAGTTGCAACAGTCTAATGAAGCCGAAACTTTTGTGTTCCAGCTCTCTGAACACCAGCTAAAGACCTTGGCTTGAGGAAGTTTGGTTATTGACACATTGACTCATTGCATCTATATAAGACTCTCTGCTGCTCATATGCTGTGCCGTAAAAAAATAAACTGCCTTTCTCAGATGAAATCCTAGAAGATTTTGTCAGTGACAGGACCATCTACCTTCTCCAGATTGTGAATCCTCCCTTTAGAATAAGCTACAATAATGAGGAAAAGATGCAAATCTAGTGATGAAAAAGTACCTTTGCCGTATGATTAGTTTGTGGAAATTTAGAATCTTGCAGATGATATCACTTGGCAGTGAAGACTGTAGGAAGCTGGGTAAATAATATTTCTAATCCTCTGATAGACGTTGCTTCACCAGAGATGTGTAAATGAATCCTAAAAATATTACTAATTTTAACTTATCTCTTATAATTTTAAAACATTAGTAGGAACAAGGAACTACTGTAATCTTTCTCAATAGAAATGGTAACAATGATTTTTATCTTTCCTTTGGATAATGAACTAATTTAAAGGAAACTAATATAATCTGAAAATGCACCACAGACTGGAGTTTTTCATTCCTGTTTTTGCTTCTTTTCAGCAAGCAAAAGAATTTCAGAGCGCTCCTCATCTTGCAGTGCTTGTTATGCTTCCATTTTAGTCTGCTCTCCTATCTCACAAAATTTTCTTTTTGAAATGTACCTTCTCCCTTTCACCTGTCTCCTCTTTTAAATTGCACACAATATCACAGGACTGGCAAACTGACAATCTGAGTGAGAAAATTAAATGTGTGACATGTCTCATTACAACTTAGTGCAAATTCTTGCATCACTGAAGACAGTTGCTTTAAATGTTACCTTAAGGAAAATTTGAAATAAGTGAATCCCTTTGGTGAGTAAAATCTGGCTGAAAGCCATGACAGTTAAATCTGGCAACTAAGAGAATACTGCACAGGACATGAGCTAGACTGAAAATCTATTAGAATAAGCGCAGCTAATGTTAAACAACTGCATCATTTAATAGTTCAGTTCATGATGCTTAAAATAAATATCTCCATTGTGGGAATTCTATATCAATTATTCTCTACCGATTTCAGGTCAAATCTGCCCACTGTTGTGATTATTTTAGAGACACTATCATTATTATTCTACAAAGTATCCAGTGGAGGTGCTAACGTTATATGTGCTCTAGAAAACTTAGAATGAAATCGTGAATGCTTCCACAGGTGTATTTTGGCATCACATGGCTAACATGATTACTTAGAAAAGAGCTAATAGGTTACAATTTGCCCTGAAATTTGTCCTCAGAATTAGGAGAAATTCAGGACTTATTTGAATAAGATCTAAAAAAGTAATTCAGGAGTGTACTGAGGTCTCATTGTTACTGTGATACTTGGATTAAATAGAAATGTTGGCAAACATATTGCAGAAGAAAGTAGAAAAAAACATTTTCTAGATTGTAAAAATAAAAATTACTATTATAAAGCAGGAGAGTAAAAGTGTGTTTAGTGAGGTAATACTGGAATAATCTGTCATTTGGGTAAAGACTACAAAAAAATGTAAACTGTATTGGAAAGTCTCCTATACACTATAGCATAGTAAATTAAGATAAAAAAACAACCTGAACTATATTAATGCCTACAGTAAGAATTTAAACTAAAGGCTGTTTTTTTAATACAGTCATTTTCTGGTCTCTAGTTATCTGAATACTAATCATTGAAAATTCATAGAGGGACTTCTGAATCTGAAATACGAATAGAAACAGGTGTGAAAAATTTTAAGTCTTTATCTGGCATTGCCATAAATCATTTCAAATCCCAGAAGTAGTTTGTATGATAAAATTGGACTGACTAACCTAAGCTGCTCACTGATTTTCACAGTAGCGTCTTCTGGCTTTTTGGTGAAAATAAGATTAACACTTTATATGCCATTAGAAAAAAGTCCACAGCCTTTATATTCAATTAGGAGAGTGCAGACTTGGGCAGAATTCAGATGGATGGGGGAAGAAATCCCACACTGCTGTAATTGGCAGGTTTGATTTGGATCATTGGAAGTCGACGAAAACAGGATTCACACATTGTACTTTTCATGTAATTTTTAAAGCAGAATTGTTGTTATTCATCTAAAGTCTCCTGAAAGATGTGTTACAAAGATGTTTTACACATCAAAGAAGATACTGAGCTGAATTTGATTGTGTCACCTTTTCAGTAACTTATTTTATTCAAGGTTGTATTTACATTGAAGAGCAAGGTAATAATCATAGAATCATAGAATCAGAATCATAGATTCATAGATTCATAGATTCATAATTAGTTTGGGTGGGAAGGGACCTTTAAAGGACATCTAGTCCAGCCTCCCCTGCAATGAACAGGGACATCTTCAACTAGACCAGGTCGCTTAGAGACCCAGCCAAACTGCCACTGAATGTTTCCAGGGACGGAGCATCTCCCACCTCTCTGGGTAATGTGTTCCAGAGTCTCACCACCTTCATTGTAAAAAAATTCTTCCTTATACCTAGCCTAAATCTACTCTCTTTCAATTTAAGGTCATTACCCCTTCTCCTGTCACTACACTCCCTGATAGAGTCCCTCCCCATCTTTCCCCTTTAGATACTAGAAGGCTGCTATAAGGTCTCCTCGGAGCCTTCTCTTCTCCAGGCTGAATAACACCAACTCTCTCAGTCTGTCTTCATAGAAGAGGTGCTCCAGCCCTCTGATCATCTTTGTGGCCCTCCTCTGGACTCGCTCCAATGGGTCCATGTCCTTCTTGTGCTGAGGATTCCAGAGCTGGACGCAGTACTCCAGCTGGGGGTTCACCAGCGTGAAGTAGAGGAAGAGAATCACCTTCCTCAACTTGCTAGCCACTCTTGATGCAGCCCAGGATAAGGTTGGCCTTCAGGGCTGCAAGCACACAGTGTTGGCTCATGTCCAGCTTTTCATCCACCAGTACCCCCAAGTCCTTCTCCTCAGGGCGGCTCTTAATCCCTTCATCCCCCAGCCCTTATTGATACCAGGTGTTGTCCTGACCCAGGTGTAGGACCCTGCACTTGGCCTTGTTGAGTTTCATGAGGTTCACTTTGTGAGCTTGCCCAGGTCCCTCTGGATGGCATCCCTTCCCTCCAGCATGGCAGCTGCACCACACAGCTTGGTGTCATCCACAAACTTGCTGAGTGTGCACTCGATGCCGCTGTTTATATCATTGATGAAGATATTAAACAGTACTGGTCCCAGTATGGATCTCCATCTGGACATTGAGCCATTGACCACTACTTTCTAGATGCAACCATCCAACCAATTCCTCATCCACCGAACAGTCCACCTGTCAACTCCATATCTTTGCAATGTAGAGAGAAGAATGTTGTAGGGAACTGGGTCAAAGGCCTTACAGAAATCCAGATAGGCAACATCTGTAGCTCTTTCCTTGTCCAATGATGTAGTCACTCCATTATAGAAGGCCACTAGATTGGTCAGGCAGGACTTGCCCTTAGTGAAGGGCAGTCTCAAATCACCTTCCGGTCCTCCATGTGGCTTAGCATAACTCCTAGGAGGATTGGTTCCATGATCTTCCCAGGCAGATGTGAGGCTGACAGGTCGGTAGATCCCAGGGTCCTCCTTTCTACCCTTTTTAAAAATGGGTGCAACGTTTCCTTTTTTCCAGTCACCGGGGACTTCACCCAACTGCCATGACTTTTAAAATCACATGGAGAGTGGCTTGACAACTACTTCAGCCATTTCCCTCAGGACTCTGGGTTGCATCTCATCAGGTCCCATAGACTTTTGTATGCTCAGGTTCCTCAGGTGCTCACGAACCTGATCTTCTCTTACAGTGGGAGGTACTGGCTCTTCCAGTCCCCATGTTGTGGTCCATCTACTAGAGAGGTGTGGGAAGAGAGATTGCCAGTGAATACTGAGGCAAAAATGTTGTTGAGTACCTCAGCCTTCTCCTTATCTGTTTTTACCAGTTTGCCAGTCTTGCTCACCAGGGAGGTGCGCTTTATTTGACCTTCCTTTTCTGGGTGACATACCTGTAGAAGACCTTCTTATTATTCTTAGTATCCCTTGCCAAGTTCAGCTCCAGCTGTGCCTTGGCCTTCCTGACCTCATCCCCACATAACCAGGCAGCCTCCCTATACTCTTCCCAGGATACCTGATCCTGCTTGAACTGCCTGTGCATTTCCTTCTTGCCTTCTAGTTTGAACAGTAGGTCTTGACTCAGCCATGCCCATCTCTTGCCTTCCTTTCCTGATTTCTTACACCTGGGAATCAAGAGCTCTAGCACTCTTTGGAAAGTATCCTTAAAGATCTGCCAGCTCTGTTCTGCTCCTTTGTACATGAGGTCAGTTTCCCAAGGGTCCTATTGAGTAACCTTGAAGAGCTGGGAGTGTGCTTTCCTAAAATTCAGGGTCCTGACATTATTCTTTACCTGACCCATATCCCTCAGGACTGCGAACTCCACTAGTACATGATCACTGCAGTCCAGGCTGCCTCCAATCTTGATGTCACCAATTAGCTCACTTGCATTGGTGCCCATCCGGTCCAGTATCACATTCCCTACGGTGGGGCTGTCCATTACCTGGCTTAAGAAGTTATCCTCAATTCCAAGAGTCTCCTGGATTGCCTACAGCTCACCGTGCTACTTTTCCAGCAGATGTTGTGGTTGTTGAAGTCCCCCAGCAGGACTAGAGCCTGCCAGTGTGATGCCTCCTGTATCTGGAGTAAGAAGGCTTTGTCAATAGGGTCCCTTTGATCAGGTGGCCTGTAGTAGACACCAACCAGAAGGTTTCCTTTGTTGCCTCCTTCTCTAGTTCTTACCCATAAGCTTTCAACCCGTTTGTGGCAATTCTTCAGAGGCAACTCTTCACATTGTGTCCATATTAATTAACTCTGGTTTTATTGTAATTGAAGAAAAAAGAATCCATCTTTTAAAACCTGTTTTTCTCTCCATCTTGGATTGGTAACTCAGTTTCTTTTTTAAGTATTCACATAATACTCCATTTTGTTACCCTCTCTAAATATTAATTATCTTCAGTTTAACAGTACCTTCCTTTTTCATTTATATGAAATCCTTCTAAATTTAAAAGTTTGTTCAACCAGTTTAGATAGATGACCAAATATGCAAAATTGTCTTTCACAGAAATTGGAATTACTGTACGATGAAACAGGGGTATATAACATAAAGCCAGCAGATATTCTGATTTTCTATACAGTGAGAAAAGTTATATATAAAGTATGTATACCACTGACAGCTGGAAAGGGAAGTTTTTCTGTGTAAGAACAGCAAGAAATTCACTGAAACAAGAGTTTGTAAAATATCAGTGACAAATATGAAAACAAAACCACATCTTCACAGCTGATCATTTTGTACAATAAAATTGCTAAATGAAACAGATGTGTCTGCATTTCTCAGCTTGGCTGACATGAATCACAGATGCCCATTAGCCAGACTAACTGTAGGAAACACTGTATACTAAATGTAGCAGAGAAATATTTTGCAGAACTTTTTCAATACTAGAGTAAAATGATAAAACTTTGCAGTGCTAATTGACATACTGCTCCTGCAGTTCTGAGCTGGGTAAAGATTCAGTGTTCAAGGTTTTCAAGCACATTGGGAGGTTTGTAGCCATGTTTAATGTTAGATTCCTCTAATAACATCTGTATTGAATGAAGAGCTAAGAAAATGAAATGAGGTATTTTCTTTCCTTGCTTATATATAATACATATTTTCATTCCTTTATTTATGTCTACAAGTTTTGTTCATTGTATCTATAGCTTTATGTTTCCTGATCACCCTAGAAGACCTTCTGAAATGTCATTCTGAATTTGAAGTCTTTCTACAATAACTGTGGACTGTTTTGTGTATACATTAATTTTTATATGGATTACCAATCCAAAGTGAAATTATTAGCATATTTTAGAAAATGCAAAGTGTTAGATCTTAAAGTGTTCTTCTGAACTATGCAGGTTGGTATTCCTTATAAATATGTTACTCTAGAGTGCAACTGTCAGCTCCCTAAAAGCCTTTTTGTGGATGTCTCAAAATCTTATATTCAGCTCCGTCTCCAGTCTTTTTGGCTAATATAGGTGGGGAAAAAACATATAAAGTTTGAATTTGGCAGAGGTAAGAGGTTAATGATTTTGTGAGTGGTATAAAAAGAATATTTTTCACTTCCAAATCAGCTTAGTAAGAATTTTTGACACACACATAGCTACAGAACAAGCAATTCAGAACATCAACATATCAACATTGATAGTATCTTGCATATTAGACAAGTAAGTATGTTAAAAGATCTTTACATCCTGAATTGGATCTAAATAAAGTTGTTCAAAATCTTCATAATTTGTAGTGTAGGGGTTTTCTTCATTTTCTGATTTAGTTCTGTTTACTACACTGTGTTTGTGCTTCTAGTGCCAAGCAACATTCTCAGGCACCAGAATGCAGTTATTGGGATTGCTAAATTATTTTACAAGTTCCTGGCTTGCTTTTGCTACATATTACTCTCCAAAATAATTTCCATGCATGATTTGTGAGTTAAATTTGGCCAGATACCATTCCTGGGAACTGTTAGCATGAGGTTATGCTATTTTGTAGATAGACAATTTATTAGAATGGATTTTGCCAGATCCTGCTAACTGATTTCTGAGTTAAAGAACAGGCACTGCAGCCACAATGTACTATTGTCAACTTTTTTAAGAATTTATAATACCAGATCTGACTTTTTAAAGCATATTGGAAAACTGCAATTTGCCCATTTAAATATTTTTTCCTCTCCCATCTTCCTTGTTCACATGGGCCTTTATTTTGTATTTCTGGTCCATGTGTCTAAGGAATAGCAGCCTTCTATAACTACTCTTCATCACTCTGCTGTGAAAATATTGTATCTAGTGGTCTTGGACCACCAGTGAGCTCTTAGGACCATAACGTTTTTGAAAATAAGGTGGCATCCTAGGAAGACCTGGAGAAGAAAACACTTAAAAGGTTTATGAGGACTAGTTACACTAAATGACATTATAAAAGGGGCCACAGCCTGTAAGATAATGTCCAGTCCCCCCAAAAGAATGTCACTTAGAAGGGTGAAAGGTCACAACTTTAATGGGCCATCAAGAGAGGAACACGAGGGATTCAAGTTCACAGTAAAAATTCATTCCCCAAAAGACAAGTGAGAATGGCTTGAAACCTTCAATTTGAAGTCAGGAAGAGAAATGAAAGGAAAAGGAAGAATAGGATTTATTTGCAAAAGGTTTCTCTTAATATCTACTTTCCTACTCTTCACATTTGGTGGAGCTTCCTATTTCGTTATTTATTATAGAATGAAATAAAGATATTAGTAAGAAAATGTGTATTTTTTAAAGTAAACATACACATATGTAATGTAAGTGAAGTTTAATTTGTCATTCTTCGATAAATATTTACAGTGTTTCTCAAGGTTTATTTCTGAACTGAAAGAAAATAGGGAAACGTTTATATAGAAAATCAAAGTTCAGAACAATGATAGTTTTCTAAATTTCTACCGTAAAGGCTTAGATCCAAGATTCCACATGAGCTCCTTCTGTTCCACATATTGCAAGTGTGTGGGAAACATTCAGTGTTTGAAAATGTTTCACGACAGAGAAGTTTACTGTTTGACTTCAGCTTACCCCACCAGTCCACTGCGTATGTTTGGTTTCAGCACAAAAGACAAGGAAAGCCACATTCAAAACCCTAATAGTTGGATATTCTACCTCTGATAATGATTTAAAATGGATGCTATGGAAGACAATATGAGGGCACCATAGGCAAAAAAGAGAAATACTTCCATGGCTACATTACAAGGGGGATATTTATACTAAGCTACACATATAATGTTTTTCATGATCTGAAATGTCAGCTAAATAAACAAAAACCCTTCACATGACTAAATATGATCTTACTTCAGTTCTAATTGATGCTGTTAATGTGTGTTCAAATAACCATTTTTAGAAAAGAAAAAAAATGTACTGGTTCTGTCTTAAACTTTTTGGTACATTCTGATATTTTTGATTGCGAAAAGTCTTTATATTTGCACTTCATTTTTGTAATCAGAACTCCTACTTGATTTGATCATTCTGCGAAACCCAAAAATAAATAAAAAAAAACAACCTACACGTGTCTTGGCAAAAATAAATCTGAATGCCAGATTGTTTCAGCTAATTGTGAAATCAATGAGACTGGAAAGAAATTTCCAAAAAGTGATGAGAAAAACTACGGTAAGTGTATCCAAAATATCAAACGAGCCAACCACATTACTCTACCAAACAGCAGCGTAATTGAATAATTTTTTGTTATGAGTGTACTAAAGTCAGTCAGTACTACAGGTCATTAATAGATGAAGTTAAGATTTATATTATTTACATAATAGGTGTTAAATCGGTACTGAATAAGTAATAATTTGTTTCTTTTAGGCTATTTACATTAGTTGATGGAGTGAAAACGACGATGACTTAAAATGAAATGTTCTCCAATTTAGGAGAAATATAAAGAATATGAAAAATAATAAAAAAAAAAAGTAGTCTGACATGGAACCAGTTGTTCTATTTTCCTTAATTGTCATGTATTCTGCCATGTTCTTTATCTGCTTAGTGAATTTACAACTAGCACAGCAGGTTGTGAATTTTTAATAGGATCTCTTCAAGGAAGGAAAAGGTCAGTATTAACATAAAAATCTTCTTCAAGAATTGTGGTGCAAAGGTTTCTTAACAGAGAACAGGTGTTTCTGCAAAACTAAAATCTGCCACAGGAGTCAAGTTAAAAGATTCTTGGAGATAAGTTAGGGAACAAATGCCTCAGTATGACACCATGACTGCCAGTCAATGGTGACTGAAAAATACTTTGTTTTGCTGGTATTAAACATGTTTGTTGCACACAGAATGATCTAATATATAGTAATTATTAAAAAAAAAAAAAACAAAAAAAAACAAAAAAACACATACACACAACAAAACAACAAAAAAAAAACCAAACCCAAACCCTTTTTGTTACTTCTAAATAAAGTGTTCTTATTTTTGTTTTCTTTTCAGCTTCATTCTGACCAGGACAAGGGAGATGGATCCCTCAAATACATTTTGTCAGGAGACGGGGCTGGTACTCTTTTTATAATTGATGAGAAAACAGGTGACATTCATGCTACTCGGAGAATTGACAGGGAAGAGAAAGCCTTTTACACGCTGCGTGCCCAAGCTATTAATAGAAGAACTCTGAGACCAGTGGAACCTGAATCTGAGTTTGTCATCAAAATCCATGACATCAATGACAATGAACCAACGTTTCCAGAAGAAATTTACACTGCTAGTGTTCCTGAAATGTCAGTAGTGGGTGAGTGCTTTATACTGAGGCACAAATGCCTGTTCTATGTTACTTGATGAATAATTTCCCCATCCTCTGAAAATTCAGTCATGTTCGGAATTCTACCTGACAGGTTAAGTATCTCCTGATGAGTTAAGTATCTTTCATTTGGGTTTGTTTGTTCAAACATTGGTATTGCATTCAGAAACAGATTTTTGTGATTTGAGATCTCTTTCTACTTAGAATATTCAAATTATTAATTTACAGTAATTTTTAATATAATTATAAATAGAAAGCAGTTAATGGTGAATCACCCTTCTCCTTAAGAACTGTTAGAATAAGATCACTAAGTTAGCCTGTTGAAAGCTCAATGAATTGTTTCTTTCATTTTCACTGGAGGTCCCCAGTGGTGATAAGCACTGAATGGAGAGCTGTCTCCACTTTCACTCTTTCTGTGGCTGAGTTATATGTTTACTTATGTGCTGTTGATGCACTGCCTGAAGATAGACACACTCATTCTCTTTGCTTTCAGTTTTTCAATGTATGGACGAATCCTCTTGTGCTTTCAGTTCCTCCCTTAACACTCATGAATGGCAGCTTCAAGAATCTTAAACAGCTGTTTGAGTTAATCTTTCTTCTGTTTGCAACGTATTTTCAGTTCCTATCTTACTTACAAAGTTGTGACCTGGATCATGCGAGCTGATTAGATTCATAAACAATAACATTTTGGAATATGAGCTATTATTATGTCCAAACAATTCTTTAGGAAGAATTTTGAAAAGCTTAAAAATATATAGAGTCTCTTTGAAAATTAATATTCACTTATTCATTGTATAACTGTAGACATAACACTAACCTCTAAATATTCAGAAAACACACAATAACTTCGATATCTCTTTTGGCTATTATTACCATTTTAACTACTACCATTGCCTGAACTAGATCAAACAGTGTTTTGTGATTTTTTTATATACACAGGTCTTGAAGTTTTAGTGCTTGCTTTCCCGGGCTTCAGAAAATGTTAAAAGAGCAAGAAAATACATAATTTTTGAAAGAGAATGGCCTCAGCAAAGCTGTGCAGCAATGTGTGCATAATACTAATAATTTCCTATTCCTAATAATATATTTCAATCTTCTTTTAGTTTGCAATTGAATAATTTTTAACAATCCCAACATTCAGCAAGCAGTTTTTAGCATAAATGAAAATAAAAAAGAAAGAGGAAGAAATCTGTCAGATGATTGCATAGGGCTGTACTGGAATCCCATCAAACTAGTACACATAAAGAGGAGAACTGAAAAGTCTTCTTTCTTTACTGTTCCAAAATAGAACAAAATGTAATACTGATTTATTAATTTACTGATCAGTTCTCTAGAATCATACATTTCAGTGAATGATGAGTGATGAGATGTGCATATTAACTCCATATGCACTTACCTGAATAACAGAAAGAAGATAGACATGGTAGCATATCATACTAGGCAAGTTTACTCATATGCCTCATAGCTTTCAGAGCTACACTGGATAATGTACATATCAACTAAAGTTCAGGGCTATTTGGTTTCGCTTCATGCATTTTAACTTTTCAGCAAGATTGCATATATCATTCATTTAATCAGTATACAACCGTATTTCTGTTACTTAATAACTGAGTAAATTGGTAAATTTCTAATCACTAGTATTTCTTTACTAATTAGTAAGTGAAGACTGCTATTGCCTAGTGTCCTGCTTTCTTCGCTAAAAGTATCAAAAGAAGCGCACAAGTAGCAAAAACATGCAAGAGCATCAGCTTGAAATAATTGAAATCTACGCATTCCCTGGAGTGCAGGGTTTGCTCCATGCTAAAATATCCTGTACTATAAGGTACTACAAAGGGGTCCAGCAGGTAAGAAAAATATTATTTAGTCTTAATCTACTCCATCTGTGCCATCCTTAAGGTATCAAATCATGATGCAGCCATACACCAGCCTCTTTCAGACCAGAAACAACAGTTTTGATTTCTTCCTCAGGTAGTGGTATTAGCCAGATGGATACCTGAGAATGTGGCTATTTCTATTATCAAATTCAGTGTCTTGACAAAGGTCCATAAATTCTTTGTTGTCTTTCTTCTGCTGAACATTAATCACAGTAAAGGCAGAGATAAATGGGCCAACTTCAGGATCCTGCAGTTGGGTCAGTATCCTAGAAGACATCTTGTTCTCCTGAAATCTTTGTAATGATTACCCGATATTTTCTCTTCTTTCACTTTTTTTTGTTTTCTTACGTTCAATGTTTATGACTCAGAATATTCTTATGGTTTTGATGACAATCTTCTGCTCTGTCCCTCATATTCTTCATCTATATCTCCCTCTCTGCTCATTTGGAAGTTTCTTTTCAGAACTGCAGATGAGTCTATTTTCCTCTTTATAGACTTCCCTCTGGATTTTGACTAGTGGTATCTTTTAGACAAGCTTTCAGAACTTTCTGCTATTTAGACCTTTCTTTTTTTTTTTTATCATTACATCCTTTCTTTTATTTCATAGAATCATAGAACAGTTCAGGTTGGAAGGGACCTTAAAGTTCATTTAGTTCCAACCCCCCTGCCATGGGCACAGACACCTCCCACTAGGCCAGGCTGCTCAAAGCCCCGTCCAGCCTGGCCTTGAACACCTCCAGGGATGGGGCATCCACAGCTTCTCTGGGCAGCCTGTTCCAGTGCCTCACCACCCTCACAGTAAAGAATTTCTTCCCAATACCCTATCTAAATCTACCCTCTTTCAGTTTGAAAACGTTACCCCTCCTCCTATCATTACACTCCCTGATAAAGAGTCCCTCCCCATCTTTCCTATAGGCCCCCTTTAGGTACTGGAAGGCTGCTATAAGGTCTCCTCAGAGCCTTCTCTTCTCCAGGCTGAACAACCCCAACTCTCTCAGCCTGTCCTCATAACATAGGTGTTCCAGCCCTCTGATCATCTTCATGGCTCTCTGCTGGTCCTGTTCCAACAGGTCCCTGTCCTTCTTGTGCTGAGGATTCCAGAGCTGGATGCAGTACTCCAGGTGGGTTCTCACCAGAGTGGAGTAGAGGGGCAGAATCACCTCCCTTGACTGTTGTCCATACTTCTTTTGATGCAGCCCAGGATACAGTTGCCTTTCTGGGCTGCAAGCAAACTGCTGGCTCATGCTGAGCTTCTCGTCCACCAGCACCCCAAGTCCTTCTCTTCAGGGCTGCTCTGAAGCTATTCACCGCCCAGCCTGTATTTGTGCCTGGGATTGCCATGACCCAGGTGCACGACTTTGCACTTGGCCTGGTTGAGCTTCATGAGGTTTTTATGGGCCCACCTCTCAAGCCTGTCCAGGTCTCTCTGGATGGCATCCCTTCCCTCCAGTGTGTTGACCGTGCCGCACAGCTTGGTGTCATTGGCAAACTTGCTGAGGGTGCACTCAGTCCCACTGTTCATGTCGCCAACAAAGATGTTAAACAGCACTGGTCCCAGTACTGACCCTTGAGGAACGCCACTCATCACTGTTTTCCACTTGGATATTGAGTCGTTGACCGCAACACTTTGAGTGCGGCCATCTACCCAGTTCCTTATCAACATTTGTTGATGTTTCTCTATTCATCTGTTGTCGTCTATATATTCTCTAATCATTCCTTATCCTTATTCCATCCTGTATCTTCAGCACTGTTTCTACTGTCATGCTCACTAGCTGGTCGTTTCTGCTTCTGAATCTGGGATATTAATTCCCAGTGCTTAGTCCTCTCTGCCATAGCATTTATCTTATAACAAACACTTCCTTCTTGTTTCCTATTAACAAAGATTTTTTTTTAATTTTTTTTTTATAATTGTCTCATTAAACCCTTTTGCATCTTCTGAGTTATAATTTTATAATATAAAAAATGGCAGATTTTGAAAACCCAAATTATTATATTACATTATTAGATTTTTTACAAACTTCAATTTCACTCTGAACACAAATTCTGCCATAAGGAGAGGGGACAAAAAAGGAAAAAACCCCAAACTCCAAACCAAAAAATCCTACAAGATTCAACATTATTTTTCTTTAAAAGGAATGTCTTAAAAGAATTGGACATATCCACTGACGTGCTTGTTTCCAGCTTATTGTTTTACAAGTTACAGGAGTACCATGTAGCCAAAGACCTTTCTGACATCGACTTCTCTAAATATACAGCCCTTTCCAATTCTCTGTTATTCTGCTGCAATAAGTAGTTTATTTCATGGGAGAACATGTGTCTTTATTTCCTCTTTATTCCACTAGAAAGAGCAAAAAAATTCTATTAATTCAGCTTTTTATTTGTACTGAGAATTTACTAGGGAGGGTACTTGCTGTAGTTATGTATGACATAACTCAGGAGCAAGAAAAAGGAAATGTAAGTTTCAAATTCAGCTCTACGTGGATATTCTGTGGATTCTTTTTCCTAGCTAATTATCTTCAGTGATTCTTATCTAATACATTACATCATAAATGCATTGTGAGGTCAAAGTCATTAATAATTGTATGGTGTTTGAAGATGCTTGCAAAGAGCACATTAAAAAGGGCCAAATATATTAATTACTATTATAGTACCAGACTCTAGGGAGCTTCAAACATTATAATTAAAATTATGTTAAAAATATGCCTTCGGAGTACTACAATAATCTAACAAATGACTGTTAATTTCTGGGCCTAGCTCACCACCGTGTAATTCTCGTTTATCGTATAATAACATTGGCAAGTATACAAGGAGAAAATCACAGAATTCATACATCTCATTAATAGCATAGCTGGTGCCATATTCTCCAGTGCCTCCACTGTCTCCTTTTATGCCCTCCTATAGAGTTTAGATTAGGCTTTAGATCCTGCAGACCAAGGACTCTTACCAACTCCATCAGAAGCAATCTGTGCCTAGGTAAAAGACAGAGCAAGGCCCAGCCCAAGTAGTGCTGACTAAGTCACACTCACACGGTAGTCTTTAAACCCTGTCACAACTGATCATCTTCAGCGCCTTGGGATTTCTGGTCCAGGTTTCAGACCAGAGCAAGAAATATATTTGTAGTATTGACCATCAGTGGTCTTCAGTGGCTTTAGTGAACTGAAGCAAAGCAAAACAAGCCGATGGTTTGGCAGTTGATGTGTACAACATAACTGATATACTGATATACAGAACCGCCTCCTCCTGTTCACATCTTTGCTTGGTTTCTGTCAGGTTTTTCAGAGGAATCACTGATCCCTCGACGGAAGCCTAGAGAGCATGTCTCTCTTCCTCTTACAAGCAATGGCCAAGATCAAGGTGGTGACTTCTGCATCCTGAATGGCAGGCAGAAGTGTAGCAGTGCCCTTGCACTTTTCCCACCAGGCACTTGACCGGTGGCTGGCCAGCAACAGCCAAAGAGCTGAGGCAACATTGAAAAGTATAGTTCACCCATACTGCTTTTGGGTAACGAGATGTACATCACCTTGAGCACAACCCACTGAGTAAATCGCACTGTGTGATAGTGGTGAAACTAAGGAGCCCAAGTCTCTTCCTACAGACTTTAAAGGGAACAGGATCAAATTTACAGTTTTCAGAAGTGTCTGATAGATTTTATTGGGTGTATATGCAGCCATACTCATTGCAGCTAGAGAGAAGGACAGGTGATATGATTGGTTCTGTTTCATGTGTTTGTGTATTAAAATAGCAGTAATATTATGTATGCATTATGACAATCATAACTGAAGCAGCAGTAACTGACACATATTATTACATTGCAAATAGGTTTCTTTTTATTTTTTCAAATCTATTAAACACATTCTTCAGTTTTCTTCCAAATTATCCTTCAAAGTCGATTCTGCATGGTTTTTTTAAGCTAAAATGAAAAAAAACAACAACTCATACAATTGGCCTCTTAATAAATACTGCTAGTTTGAACATATGAAGGAAATGTGAAAATTAGAAACAAGAAATAATTCAGTTACTTGTAATAGAGACAAAATATCTCCTTTCATGGGTTTGCAATGTAGATTTTTCTCATTAATACATTGTGCTGTTCTGATGGATGCCTTGATGATGAATGTTCTCTGTTTTTATCGATATAAAATGGAGGATTTGTAAAATTTACTTGGATAATGCCGTGTTGATTGGTGTACTTGGTTGTTTGATTTTTGTTTTTTTTTACTTGCAGCATTTAAGTTACTGAACGTAATTTGTTTTTACCTTTCTTATACACAACACCTCTTTGCTATTTCAGAGCAAATCTTTTTTAGAAGAAAGTATACCTTCTAGCACTGAAGTTTGCTACATACTAGGATGGTCCAAAAAGTGCATTTCAGCATAAAGGCAAAGCTCTTCAGAACTTAAATATGTTCAACAAAAAAGGCCTCTGTATCCTTTAACAAAATAGTTATATAGACATGTATCTACAAATGGAGTTCAATGTGTCTGGAGATATAAGACATTGGTGAATTGGA
Source organism: Larus michahellis (assembly GCF_964199755.1). Lineage (NCBI taxonomy): Eukaryota > Metazoa > Chordata > Aves > Charadriiformes > Laridae > Larus > Larus michahellis. Next base: position 84,433,837 of record NC_133897.1, read on the forward strand.
AACAGATGAAGTTTTTATGACAGCTCTACCACCCCTACATTCTTATATTTTAAAGATGTTCAGATTTTCAGTTTCAGGCCTAATCTAGATGATCATTAAAGCAATCATTAGTACAGCGGAAAGTATTCATAATTTTTATCTTATTTTTTCATTATACTTGTGTAGAAGTATTTTTATATATTTATATTTACATATACTTATGTAGAAGATTTTTTAAATCTTCTTTTGTGTTTGAGGCTTTTTTCAGTTAAACCATTTATTCATTCCATTTTAATATCAGTAATAACATAACCAGGAATTTGCCTATTATGCCTTCTTTATGAGATGCAAGTTCTCTTAGGAACTCACTGAAGCAAGTGTTTCTGTTCTAAAACAGTTGAAAACTGAGTGTTTCTGATAACTCATCTCTGATTCAACAATTATGCACTTGCTCATTCCATTGATATTGGCACAATTGTTCACATGATTGAACAACTGACTTGTCAAAAGCAGATTTGTCATCGTCTTTTGAAATCCCAAACTGAGGAAGCATAGCATTTGCTTCTATTTGCCTTTCTATGTATGCTAAACTAAATATGCAATAGTCACACTATGAGAAGGAATAAATAGTTGTGCCAAGTGTCTCGGATTTACAGGTGCTTTGTTTCACAATCTTTGGCAGTATTTGGTGGAAGGCAAGGAGAAAAAGGGTTGAAAGTTCTCATCCTCAGAATAGCCCGTGGCTAAGTAGCCATACGCATATGATGATTTCTTTTTTTTTCTTTGGGTTTTTTTTTTTTCACTTCTTTCCTATATACTTAAAATGGTATCTGCACTTCATGGAGGTACAATAGGGGAGATCCTTGTTGATGCTTTATTTCTCTGGTGGAAGAGTTGAACAGGATGTAGAAATTATTTTGATTCAGCAAGAAATGGCAGAAGCAATTCTAAGCATTTCATGTTTTGAAGAACAGGTATATTCCACTAAAATTTAGAGATGGTCTTTAAGATTAGAAAGTTTTCTGGAGTCTAAATAACCAGCAGATTTCAAAGTTCATATAGCAGTCTTTCTTCTGGTGGTATCTATCTGTATTAACACTTAGAAGGTAGGGAGAGCAAATTACTAGTTTTTCCCAAGTTCCAACGACCTATTTAATCATCTTTTTCTGTCATGGACTTGCATGTGCAGTTTCATATTATGTAGACATCATTGGACAGAAATAAAAGGAAAAAAAAAATCTGTTCTAGGTAACGGAAAGCAGACATTTATTGTAATAAAAACAAATAAGTCTTCTGAAAAGAGGAAGTGAGTACATAAGTATGAAATTATTGTAGCTGAGCAAGGATAAGAATACAGTTCAACTATATAGCTATTGTTTGCCTTTGCTAATTAGATCTTAATCACGCACGTGGGATGAGGAAAGTTTAGATTCAGTTTATGTAGAATGAGATCCTGAAATAGGAAAGAATGTACCTGAAGTTGACTATAAGATCAAATATATTTGAAAAGTCCGATTGACATTAGCTGAAATTTTCTTTGGGATCTGCTCAAGTGCAAATTGATGTTCTGGGACCTCCACCTAGTTCACTAAGTTGACTTTGGCTGTTTCAGGTACTTCTGTGGTGCAAGTTACAGCTACTGATGCCGATGACCCTTCATACGGAAACAGTGCCAGAGTAATTTACAGCATACTTCAGGGACAGCCATATTTCTCTGTGGAACCAGAAACAGGTCAGGAAAATTGTCATTATTTCCATTTATCATAAACTGTAGATTTTTTTCCTTCATTTTATAAATCTTATATCACCTAAAAAAATACTTTTAAAAACTAACTGAAATGAAGTAATATTTCTTGATTTTTTCCCTCATAACTTAGAGTTCTTACAGCTGACAGTATGAAGCATAAGTAACTTTACAGTGGTACTATTGATAACTTAGGGATCTAAGTAACAACATGTCTGATAAAGGCAAGAATAAAGGTTTGTGTCCTAGAAAATGTTGTTTTTTTTTTTCTTAATGGACTAATAAAAGGCATTATTTCTAGGCATAAACCTTGTGTGTAAATATCTTGAATCATTTTTAACATGAAATGTAACCGGAAAGGGAGCTGTGATGTAGAACTAAGGTTTGTTCAACAAACAGCCTGTACTGAAGGCTATTTATAAAGCTTATGAACAGAAATTTGTACTTTAAAACATGAAATTAATACTTTAGAAATGTATTTCACAGACGAATACAAAAAAGATGCAACAGATTGCTGCACATCAAAAATAAGGAGGTTATTAACAATTTTTGTTTTTTCTTTATTTATTTAAGGCATCATCAGGACTGCTTTGCCAAACATGAACAGAGAGAACAGGGAGCAGTACCAAGTAGTTATCCAGGCAAAGGACATGGGAGGCCAGATGGGTGGATTATCAGGGACCACCACCGTGAACATCACTTTGACTGATGTCAATGACAATCCACCTCGATTCCCCCAGAGTAAGCTGCATTTAATAGTTGCCTTGCACTGTAAAAGCTTCAAACTAAAGAGTTAAGCAACGACCATCTGGTTTAATTTAGAGTAAATCTAGATTATGGGGCACACATGAACAAAAGGCTTATGTACTGATTTATTCACTATTATTAAGGCAGTATATTAAATGTTACAGCATTTGTTTGTTAGGAAACAACAGTTACATGGTCAAATATAACTGCAGCAAACCTGAAAGACTTTCCAGTACTATGGGAGGGGGTGGTAGGTGGACTCATAAGAGCATTAGAGCGATGTTTTTCTTTTCCCTTACCTATTGCTTAAATCCTACATGCTCCCCCACTGCAAATAAAACATGTAGCAATTCTGGATATACAGAAATGTTTGAATTGTAGTGTCTACTTAAATATTTAATCATAAAGAACGTGGAAAAGAAATTACTTGAAGGGAATCAAGCAGATTTATGCTTTTCCAGTTGTAGTGCTACAAAACCTAATAGAAAATTTCCCAAAGGAAAGTAAAAGGCATTCAACTTTTTTTATTTTTTTTTACAGCTTAAGTTTACCAAAGCGTTGTATAATGCTTTAACTTCCGATAGTACAGCTATCAGGACTTTGTATCCTTGAACTAAAATATAAAAAACATTCCTGGTCTCTATGTAATATGGAGATGTTAAATTATGTAACATCAAACTTGTTAAAGGTTAACCATTTTAAATACGTTTGAAGCCTTTTGCATGTACTGAAGTTGTAATAGTTGCAAGATGGTTTGGACACACTTAATAGCTAAAGGATTTAGAGTAACCTCACCACCCATTTTTTCTTCTGTATAACTCTACTGAATCCAGTAGTTACTGATGATCAGCCTTCACGCTCAAAATAACACAATCAGCTTCAAATGAGTCTGATTTTTACATGCTCTTTATGGTACAAATGGAGTACATAATTTTGTTCAATTTAATATTGTAGTTAACATATATGTGGTTAGCTAAGATGTTTATCAGCCTGTGATTTCACAGACACACTCAAAATAGAAAAAGCATAAACAATCGAGTACTTAAAATTTGTGCATTTCCACACATGCCCTATTCTGGACAGAATTTATTGTTAATTTGTCATTTTGTGTTCTTTGTATTTCCATAACTTTTTGATTTATTATTTTTCTTGTTTCCATTTGTATATAGAGGATTATGGTAATTCCAGTCCTGTGTAAGTAAGGAATGCTGTATGACTCCTCTCCGGACCTATTGAGGAAGACTATTTGAAGAGGTGTCATGTTCAAAGCTTTATGGGAAAGCTAATTTCAACAGTTAAATTTAAGACAGCACATAATCATCAAACATGCATATTTATGCCCTTCTTTTTTTTCCTCTTATTTTTTTAAAGTGCATTAAATTAATACTTAGAATGATGGAATCAACTTTCTAGAACATTTTTAAATTGCTTATCTGTCAGTCCAACATCATATTTGAGTCAGATGAAGATCTGATGTAGCATCTCAGAAATATCTCTGCATTTTTCTGTCAGTGTAAATCAGATGCGACCTTTGCTTTAAAGAAAATTTTAGTTTCACTTTCATGGGGTTTTTTTTGTTGTTGTTTTGTTTTGTTTTTCTCTATACATTCTCTCTGCTGACAGCTTTGCTAGACATAAATTTATCTAGCATTTATAAACTAATTAAAACTAACACATTTATAAAGCTGACTGATTTTACTAGATATATGAAAGTAAAAATAGCTATTGACTTTTTAAAAAATCTTTATATTCAATCTCAAAATGCAAATAGAAATTATAATGATTACTGATTTTAATAGAGTTCAATAAGACTACTGGAATTGATACTGATTAAGTTAAATTATTCTTATTCTGTGCCATTAATAAAAACCAGATGTTCATGTATTAGGTTCATGAAACAATCATATTTGCATCAGATTTATAAATTACCAGGAAAAATATTAAAAGGTCTGTTATATTTTCACAGAACTCAGCATATTACAACTACATGTTTCAATAAGATGTTTCGTAACAAATTAAACTTCTCCCAAAAGAAACTCAGAATTGTGAAAAACTTTACATATTTTATTTTATCATACTTTCTCAAAACAAAACAAAACAGAAGAGCTGTTAATTCCTCTCTCTTTTTTTTTTTATTCCTCTGTTTAGATTACAGAACAAGGACTTCTCAGAATATTTTTCTCTTTTTAAAGATCTCCTGAAAACCATATAGGTAGCAGTGTCTCTTCTTCTGAGGAAACACGATAAAATTTAAAATGTTATCAAGGTTCTGCACAAAAAGGCCATCAACTGCAATATTTCCAAGTGTTCTCAGAAGTGAGGAGATGGTGTTGACCAATGATAAATGGAAAAAGTGTTTTATGGACTTAGGAGCCTGAGTCTGACAGAAACTCAGTGCATCTGAGTTATGGCAGCCCACGTCTCCTGTGAGACTACAGCCTGTATTACTCTCTAAAAATATTTACCTCTACATTATGTGCCTATTCAAGAGTAAATGGGCAGAAGGGTAAACATGAATAAGATTGCTTTTTCATTTTTATGACTGAATGAAGTATTTCCAGACACAGGTGTGTAGATTTTAATCTTCCAGCTGATTTCCACTCTCCTTAGTATATGGAAAAGCTTTTCCTTTCCTTGATCCTCCCATTTTTATTCCTGACACACATAAACGAAAGAACATGACTCACTGGAGTAAATGCAAACAGTAAATCACTTTCCTTGAGGAAGAAGAGAAGTGAGAGAAAAAGGATAGACAGCAGAGTTTTACAAGAATAATTCTAGTGTGGTGCAGTTTGTGTTCTGATACAGTGTCTCAAGCTGCACTGCATCCCATACTTAGTCAATGCATTAAACGTCTTCAGTGACAAAAATAATAAAATGAAGTGTCTCATACCACGGTTGAGATTTCTATAAGTGGGTAGGTTAGACATAAAATTATTTTTCAGATGATAGGTTTCTGGTTATTATCGCTGTCTGTTTCCACTACCTTATTAGCAATTCAAGATATGAGCTCTTACCACTTTGTAGACTAAATTAATGAGTTGGGTATTGCAGTGGGAGTCAAAGTAGTGTCCACAAGGCATAACTTGGGGATGTAGTTTTAAACACTCCAGAAAAAAATGGGGGGGATAGTTGACACAGCATAGAACTAATTATAACATATAAATATTAATTGGGAAAAAAGTGGTCTTTGACCATAGTCTCACATAGTACCGAATAGATACTAAATGGGAGCAGTGGCTATTTTTGCTTCTGTTCTTTTTACCATTAGGCGATTACAGAGAGATTATACACTAACGTAGCAAAGTACACAGATTTAAGTATTAGAGAAAGGTAATGAAAATGTCAAACGCAAGATAAATCACTTGTTTGAAACACTAAAATGCAACAGAGCAAACACAAATTCATATCAGCAGAATGTGGAGTGTATATGGCCATCAAGTATTAATTCTGCTGCTCTATATCACTTTCATATCAAAAGCTACCTAAGTAAAATTGTATGAAGAAATTAAGAAATTCAATTTCAATATTTTTCATTCAACGTTTTATTATAAACGATATGTGAATGTGTGTATTTTTTTGAATTTTTGCTTTTTTTTTCTTTTCTTTTCGGTTTGGTAAACTGTAATTTAACAGAACAGAAAAAACCTAGTTCTGTAGAATGAAAGAAAGTCTCAAATGTCCCAATGAATAATAAGGTTTTTTTTTTCAGTTAGTGTTCCCAAAACCAAAACCAGTTCCTTTGTCACTCTGTAGCTGGCTTGTAATATACTCTATTAAGAGACGCTGATAATCCTCACATGACTCACCTGTGCTTTCCTGACGATATGATAAAATCAATGTGCCAGTGGCCTTCCCGTACTGCGTTACCACTGCTCTGTCCCCATGATTCTTCCTGATCACACAAAACTAATAACCCCCTTTATGGACTTTTCTGTACTTCTTATTTGTAACAAGATATGTATGTGCTGCCTTTGGGGGAGCCTATTTCACTTTTTCCTGTTGTGGTTGCTGGCCTTTACCACTTCCGTTTTTGTGGTGCTGTTAACTGCACTCTCTTTCTAACTCACTTTACTTACCTTAGGAAGTCTCGAAGTAAAATGTCAAATCTTGGAACACTTAACTAAGGCCAGAGAAGAAAATGTTTTTCAGTAGAGCTTTGATGACTTAACTTTCATCTTTGGAATGACAGCTGTATCTGCATTCATTTTAAAATCTTCTTCTGAGAATTCTTCACAGTGCGTTATGTGCCCCACATGTTTTTCTACCCTATGTTCTGAAAGATGGGACCAGAGATCTCAACCCTTTTTTTCAGTTTTCACAGTAAAGCTAGGATATAGAATACTAAAATGTATGGTAAGATATTTATTTCAGTTTATTGCAGTATGTCTGAATGATGACAGTTTTATTCCTATGGGTTTTTATCAGCTGTATGACACCACAATAAAGGGATACAACTGAGAGTAGCACAAAACCAAAAACTGCAATGTTCATAAGCCCTATTTAAGTATAAATTAACTGCTTTAACAAGTATAGGCACACCTTCTGTTTGTGGATTTTCAAAACCCTATCCTTGCATTAAGATGTCATTCAATTTTATTTAACACTGTATCTGACGATCTAATTTTGAAAGCTGAAATTGCTTAGAATTGTCCAGCAAAGTCAGGGAGTTCTGTTCTTTGTTCTTTGTATTGCTTCCATGATAAAATAGATGTAAAATGTATATCAGAAGATTCACCTTAGATATTAAGGGGAAAAAAGCAGAATGAAGCCTGAAAAGAGCACAGAACTGTTTTTCCAGATGATGTTTCAGGAATGTCATCAACAAGAAAAGTACAGACATGGTTGATTCTTCTTTGAGATAGAAGAATAAAGGTCTTTTTCAAGCCAATTTTTCTGTGATTTTGTTTTTTGATTATTTTGGTTTTCGATGATTTTGTTTTCAGTCTTCTACCTGAAGTTTTCCCCTGCATAGTTCTCTGCCTCACATTTTGCCTATCCTCCCAATATTAAACGGCAAGCTCTCTAAAATATAAAAGATACACAAAAATATGTAATCAGCTATTGTGTGACACAATGTTACTTAATGCATGTGTAATGGCTTATGGGGGTCCTGAGTGGCTCTTTGTCTCTTTGACAGGTACCATCCACCTCCGCATTCCTGAGTCCTCCCCAGTTGGGACAGCCATTGGCAGTGTCAAAGCCACAGATGCAGACACTGGAAAAAATGCAGAAGTAGAATACAGAATTATAGATGGCGATGGGACAGATATGTTTGATATTGTGACACAGAAGGACACACAGGAAGGCATCATAACTGTGCGAAAGGTGTCTATTAACAACATCCACTAAATGGTTTTGGTGTCAATGTTATGCCACAAATGTTCTTTGGAAAAAAGTGCTTAGGTCATATGGTATGTTCTGACTATTTAGCCCTTGCAAGCATCTCCCATCAGTGACTGAACAGTACTATTTCCTTTTAAGATGAACTGGAAATAACACGTGGTAACAACATCTGAGCTGCAGCATAGGTTTAAAGCATCATTGCTAGGAAAGTATGTAAAAAATGCACCATCCCCAATGTGCTAGTACTAATTGTCTATGTGATTTCAAATACAGACTTCTTTAGTAATTATGTAATCTCTATTTTCTTCAGCAAGCAATATGCAGTTCACTCACTACTGAGAGACATAGGTTTCCATTACCTAGGAGATTCTCATCAACACAGGTGACCAGCATATGCCAGAACGCAAACACACTCACGGAAACAGAGTCACAAGCTACATTGTTTTGTTCCTATTTCGAACACATCAGCCGGTTAACACATGAGCAGAGAATAATGACGGTGTCCCTGTTTCAGAGCTAGCTTTATTTCTGCCCTCTGCCTTCATGTCAGTGCACTTTCAGAAGCGTAAGGTCTCACTTTTAGAAGTGCCATTCTCCTGCTTCTCAGCAATTTCCCTTCCAGAAGTCCCTCAGTCCTTTTCTTTGGCATTTTCAGATGTGTTTCTAAAGAGTTCAAGCAGCATTTCTAACATAAAGCACTGTTTATATTAGCTTTTAAAACAAATCTCCTTAAGCAGAGAATAACAAATTAAACACTACCACAAAATATATCTCTGCATCTCTTGATAATCACAGCCAAGGAAAAGATAAGTTCTGCAAAGATCAGAGTGCGTTCCTTTTTAATCTCTATGTTCTATCCTCATAGTCAGCATTGTAGTTTATCTGGGAAGGACTGAAAATACAAAGTTTGGGGGCCAATATTTTTCCTTTTTCTAGAAGTTTGCGAAGGCTTCTCTTGAGATGCTCTTTTCTTGCTTGATTCGAGTTTTTCCCACAGACTGCTATTATACTAAATCAACACAGTCTTGAAAACACAGTCTAATAAATGGATCAAGCATAAAAAATTCTTAAGCTATAACACAGCAGCTCCAAAAATGTCACCAATAAATGCTAATGAACAAGAACTTCTCATTTTGTCATTAGCAATCTGACACATTTTGCTATTTTCAGGATGCTTTCTCATATTGATAAATAAGTAGCTTATATGGATAGCACAAACAGCAGCATTAATTAGCAAGGAAGAAGATATGCTCTGTTTGTTCATTTATGAAAATGTTCTTTTTTTTTTATTATTTAGACACATTGATTTCTGTTTTCAATGGTGAATAAGTACAAATAGCTGGCGTTCCTTTACTGAGCCCTTACGTTACTTAGTCTGAATTTAATATTTGCTGCAGAAGAACTTTTCCTATACAAGTTTTTCTATACAAGTTCTCACGGACAAAATAATTGCTTTGCCGCAATTTCATATATTTGGGCAACAACTTTGTGCATTACTGCTGATATGTTGGAATACTTGTATAATCCACGCATTTTATATCCATGTGTCGTAGCGTAGCCTGAAGAGATGTCCAAATGGACGTGAATGTACTAGAAGGAAGTTAACTACATCTGTGTGGTGCACCTTCTGGCAAATTAAGCCAGCTAATTAGAATAAAGCAGGACTAACATGGCTTCTTTGCTTCTAGGCTTGAAGCCAGCATCCCTTAACAGCAGCATGCTGCACTTAATAGACGCAGCGATAGTCTCAGATCTAGCTTAAATAGCAGCAGTGTTGCATTTCTCAATTATATTCATAGATATTCTCCCTTCTGCTCTAACCACTGTTTTAAAACAAGTTTGGGGCAGTGGGAAAACTCATTCTTTTACTGGACTGCATTTTTCTGCTCTTAAATAGAATATTTGAATTTCTGGCATCTTTCATGGGCATTAATTTATACTTAAAAGCAGTTAGGCAGAAAAAACAAGTCTTCTACCACCCATTTTAATGCATGAAAACCACGAGTTTGATATCTCCCTTAGATTTTGGGGGAGTTAAGGGAGTCTTTGTGTCAGAAAGGTAAATTCTCAGCTTGCTCATTTCCTCAATATCATTAATTAGCTAACACTTTTCTTCTATGACAGTTAGAAAAATTTGAAGGAATAGAGGTTCTTTTCTATCCAAAATCATTTCTAATTATAACCCTGAACATGTCCTCCTTCCATTTTAAAAAGGAACTGCTGACAAAAATGTCAAATCTATTTTGCAAAAAGAAAAAAAAAATCTCTGATGTTGGATTCATTAAATTAAATGAAAAGGAACAAGATTAATCTCTTACTATTTCACTAGATATAGAGAACTTCGACACACACCCCCTCCTTAAAAGAAACGTGAAACATTCCTGATACTTAAGGCCAGTTACACTTGTTTAATAATAAGGATACTCAGTCCATTTTGAGTATCCAAGAGTTTATAGTATTTCCTGAGAAATATTAGTATTAAGTACCTTCTTCTGAACTGTCAGTATTTCAAATCTGTATTTCAAGTATTTTAAATGACCATATGATTGTTTCAAATCAATATTCTTGTGAAACAGCTGCAAAAATCACAAAATAATTGGTAAAATTGCACTGAAAACCTTTTTGTCATTGGTGTTATGATAATTCAAATAATATTTAGGAAGAGAAACTTCCTCTAAAAACAATGGAAGTTTCTCACTAGAGAAAGTGATCCCTATGCTGTGGAAAATTTGAACTGTATTGTGGTTCCCCCAACCCAGGGCAAGATCTGACAAGGCTTTGAGTCCTCTTCACTTTCCATTATGTATATAGGTCAACATCTGTCAATATGTAATGTAATTTAATAAAGTATATCCTCATCTTAATTTTTAGCCACTGGACTATGAGACAAGACGACTTTATACCTTAAAAGTAGAAGCTGAGAATACCCATGTGGATCCACGCTTCTATTATCTTGGGCCTTTCAAAGATACAACTATTGTGAAGATCTCTGTAGAAGATGTAGATGAACCTCCTGTCTTCAGCAGATCTTCTTACCTTTTTGAGGTGCATGAAGATATTGAGTTGGGGACAATAATAGGAACAGTAATGGCACGGGATCCTGATTCAGCCTCAAGTCCAATAAGGTAGTACTCTACTCTGTAAATACATCATTTGCAAAAAAAAATTAAGAGAAACGGTAATACAACATGAATTTTCATGTAAACGTAGTGCACAGGAAAAAGATGCTAATGTTTTTTTCTGTTATTTGTTAGTGTCCCAGAGACAGACAGAATTGAGAATGATGCTATCCATCAGCCTCTGAACACCTCAGGGAACAGCCATTCACTTGCACACAAGAGATGTAGGAAATGTTTTCTAGTACTTCAAATCTCAGAAAATTTATAAAATTACACATTGATTTCAAGTAGGTTCCTAATGAGTACTTTTTGCTTCGCACTGTGAAAAAGCGTCAAACCTGTCTATCACCCAGGAAGGGCACAGAGCTTTCTAATTCTTCCTCTGGGCAGTCCTGGAAAGTATGCAGTCCGGATCTCACCTGCTCTGGTTGGTGCGTTCGGCTTTGTAGATTTGTCAGAGTGATTGCTATACAGGATAAAATTATCTTTGTGTGTGCTCAAACACCCCAAAGAATTAGACATGAAAAGATTAATATATTCAAAAATCTTTTTTATATATACTACTAGATGCTACATACTACAACGCATATAGCTGAATGCAGTAAACTATATTTTGGTGTGGGATTTTTTTGTTTGTTTTCCTATAACAAGCTTTAAGAAACAGGTAAGGCAATGCTGTCCAAGAGGGATATGTGTTGTCTGAAATACTGAACGAAGTACAAAAATCACATTCTGGCAAAAGAACCCTATTTACTGACCTTGAAGTCAATTGTCACATACTTCTTAATGAGGCCCAGGTGGTAAAGCTGGATTAGGAAATGAAACTGAATCTAATTTTCTCCTATGGTGATTTGTGTGTATGGAAAAGAGATGACACCAAGTCTCTAAAATTTAAGAATATATAAATAACTTAGCATTGCATCTTTTATCCACTCTAATTGCATAAGACAACTGACAATTTTAGAAGTTACATTTTCTTAATTGTGACTGGAAAAAGAACAAACAAATGAGCTTTGGTTCATTTTGTTTGTGACGCAACTTGGTGAACTGAAGAACTGTGGCAGGTATTTCCCTCATCACTATTTACACAGAGTAGCAACCTAGAGATTATTTTATATAATTTTTCTATGTCCTGTTGATTTTTCTTTCATTCTCTCATAGAAAATAATTTAGAAGAGGCAGGTGGAGCAAATCAATAGTAATAAGGACAAAGAAATTTCTAAAAACTTGAAAGGTACCATTGAACCTATATATTTGGTTCGCTTGAAGAAAAACATCAAAGATATATGTGAAAATGCTATTCATAGTACATTCATTTCTTTTAGCTTTCATTTAATGCTATCTAGTTGAAGACAAGAACTTTAAAACAATTTACATTGCATAGATTGAATTCTCTTTAGTATTTGCTTTGCTTCTCAACTTCCAAAGCAACCTTGTATATTCCTTCAAACAATAATTACTTAGGACAAGTTTTTACAAGCTTTTATTTCTTACAATATCAATATTAAATACAAAGTACTATGTCTATACCCCAGAAGTGAAAAGCTAACGTTTAAACAAAAGTATTTTGAAAGTTGTCATATTTTGAAATTAGGGCAGTTTGTAAACTATTTTAATACTACTATTAAAAAAAAATATTACAGCTGCAAGTTGTAGATCGATTCTTTTTTTTTTTCTGTTTAGGTGTTTATTTTAAAATATTCATTTCTCTTTATTAAAATTCTGTATGTTAGACTTCCTAGAAATTGAGTGCAAATAGCTTCCTGTTGCATTAATTTCTCTTTCTGTTCAATTAATATCTTTTGAAAATAATAAATTTGGTAACATTTTCAGGCCATCAGAAGTAATATGATATAGTAAAAGTATGTGATTATCTCATGGCTATTATGAAATAGTATGGAATTTTTACTAAAACAATGTAGAAGAGGTCTCATCAGCTGGCAAACGGATTATTGCCTATTGAAAACTTAGCTAGAGTGCTTTCGAAATAAGTTTTTTTCCTCACTAAAACTCCTTCCATGGATGAAGTAAAATCAAATGCTTACCATGTAAGCCCAATAGTCTTAAATATAATTTCTCGGGAAAATAGCAGGTTTTTGTTTAATTCTAACTACCAATTATTAATGTCAGCTAGTAGTAAAAAAAATAATTTGAGCAAGTCTTTCCTGCACTTTCAGAAGTCTTTTTTGTCTGTTCTAATTTCCTTTTGTTTTGTTCTTGTATTCATTTTGGTGCTGGCTTTTTTGTTGGGTTTTTTTTGTTTGTTTTACATATTTATGTTATTATGTGTGGTGGAGTGAGCAAACAAAACTCACCAAAATGTTACAGACATTATATTCATATTACAGCAGTTTTTCATTTGGCTCAATTTAGTTAAGTACTGTAAGTAAAAAGAGATACACTTGATGAATTGTTTAGATCACTCATAAAAGTTCACAGAAACATGAACAATTGTTTCTACTGCACTGTACAAGTGTACTAGCAGACCTTTTTTTTTTTTTTATTTGTCCCAATTCTGCCAGGTTGTTAGACAAATGTTCTGTGCTTCACAAAATCCTACACTTAATTCCACATCAAAGGTTTAATCATAACTTTGGACGCAGTGTTAAATATTATAAAAAATGGAGGAAAGAGCAATTTTCTGATTATAGTTTGACATTCTGCCATATTGTGTTAGTAGAAGTTTTGCCTGCAGAAGCATAGCAATTATAACAACATAGAAGGTCCTTTAACATCAGTATGTTCATGAAAGTGAAAGTTATGCATGTGAACTTATTTTTATAGAGATTTTTTTAACTTGATCTCTAGCAAATTAATATATCATAAAGTGTAGAAGCTGAGCTTATAAACATACTTTTGAAAAGCTCATAAATTAGCTGTCAGTCTCAGTCTGAAGGAACAGTACATCAAAAACAATTTTCCTTTCAGAATTAAAACAATTCTTTAACCCTATATTGAAATTCTGACTTATTTTTTATGATTCTTATATATGTCTATAAAAGCTCAGATGATCAAATATTACACTATTTTATCATATTTATGAAATTCTTGCAATTTTTATTCCTCACTCTATGGAACTAAACTTGAGAATTTTCATAAGTTTTTATAGAAACTGAATGCAAGTCTTCTCAAAATTAACCTTTGTAATGAAATGTATAGAACCCAAAAGCTTTATTGACTTGCTGTGAAACATGCTTTCTTCCATTTTCCATCATTTTGAGAATGCGTTTTCTTTCTCTATCATATTTAGGTTTTCTCTGGATCGTCATACTGACCTTGACAGGATATTTAATATCCATTCTGGAAACGGGTCCATCTATACTTCTAAGCCACTTGACCGTGAGATATCACAATGGCACAATCTTAGCGTTATAGCAGCTGAGATCAGTAAGCCAATTTGGTCTCTTTTTCCTTTCAGTTTTCCGTAACCTGCAAAGTTACAGCTGTGACTTCATGAGAAAAAGCCTCCCTTCCTTCCCCCCCTGCCCCATTCTATTAGATATTCTGGGAAAGTAAATTGGGGGTAGCTAAGCCCAGCTGTTTCCTCATAGCTTTTTTCCTCCCCAACTTACACCACTGATATTTAATGTCCCAGTTACTTCTGCTATGTTACCCAATCAAATAATGACACTGGAGTAATCCTGGTTTTTTCCTTTTCTTTGAGGACAATTGCATTATTTTGCTGTTAAAGTAGCAGAGTTCAGGATGGTAATCCATGTTTTTGTCTCTATCATTTTCTTCATTTCCTTAGAAATATTTTCACTATCTCTTCCTATGGTATCTACAGCTCTTGGAATCAATACATCTTACAAGTTAGGTTCAAACTGATCCCTAAACTGTAGCATTTCTTAGACTATTTACATCGGGTCTCTGTAGATATTTTCATGTTAAAAGTACAAAGAGTCTAAACTACTACAAGTCCTAAACCTTCCACAATATTGAGATTAACTCCAATCGCCCGACAGAAAATTTTCTGAGGGACAAAGGGCTGATCTTTGAAATCAGCTACTGAGGATCATTTGCTTTCAAAGACACTGTTTTTTCAGGGTTAATTCTGTATCAGTCAAAAAAAAAAGAAAACATTGCTGGTCAGCAGTGAGACATGGCTGGCAAGAACCACACTGCAGAGAAGTAAATGGAGCATTGCATCCAGCCAATTAACCACTCTTAGCCTGCCTGTCCCCATTTCTGTAGTCCAGGGTAACAGGCTGCTCGTACCGAGCACATCCATTAGCTGTACTTTTTTTTTTTTTACCTTTTTTTTTTTTAACCTTTTTTTTTTCCCTTGAGATG
This sequence comes from Larus michahellis, assembly GCF_964199755.1. Classification (NCBI taxonomy): domain Eukaryota; kingdom Metazoa; phylum Chordata; class Aves; order Charadriiformes; family Laridae; genus Larus; species Larus michahellis. Next base: position 84,449,065 of record NC_133897.1, read on the forward strand.
CATGGTCCTGAGCTTACAATCATTCACAGTGCTGTCCAGTGTTGTAAGAATACTTTTCAGAAGTATTTAAAAAATGAAAAACCTTAGTATCCTTGTATGCTTATATCATAGGGATAAACTTATTTCCCTCTCAGGACACTTTGAGGAAATTTGCATTCTGGACCTTGTAGGAGTAGCTAGCATTCTCCAAAGAGGTACATTAGTTTTGGAGAAAGAAGCGAAGAGGGAGATTTAAGTCTTCAAAACTTTAAAAATATTACCTGTGAAGCATGACTCAATGGGAAAGAAGTGTTAAGAATAGATCATATTTGGAAAGTCAGTACAAAAATGCAAAAGGCTATGAAAAACAGTGCCCTAAACCTGCCATTTTAAATAATTCAATATGTCAAAAAGGTCCACATCACACTCTGTAGCAAAGGTGTTATTAATAACAAGTGAACTTAATGCCAGCTACTCCTAAATTTCTACTGTTTTATTTGAAAAAGTTTAAAAGGAAAAGAAAACGAAATCAGTAGTTCTGAATCATCTCTATTGTTACTTATCCCATTCTACTGAAGTTAGAAAATCATATAGTATTTAGCTACCATCTAGCAGAATTCCAAGAAACTTGGAATTGGCTTCAATTTTTTACACCCAGTCATTATTTCAGATTCTTGGTACGGCAACTAGACCAGCAAGTGAGAAAAGGGACTCTTGTATTCCCAAATTAACCTATACTTATGCGAGGGCACTGCAAATAATACTAGGGTTATGGCATTGGAAAAGGGGGAGATTACTATTCTTCTTTCTTAACCTAAGGTCTGAAAATCTACACATATATTTTAAGGCAATTTAAACATAAAAACTCTAATAAATTTTTTACCAGATATTTTGGGGGATACTTTCATTGGCTTTGTTGGAATTCCTCCACACTTATTAAGGCATGAGAGAGAGAAAGTCAGGCTTCAAAAATTTTCAAAACAGCACAAAGTCAATAATGTATTTTCTGTGTAAAACAAAACAGATCACAAATAATTTAAAGAAAAAAAATCAAAACCTTACAGCAGAATAATACTCTTGAGCCCTCCCAATAATGAAATTTGTCATTAGAGTAGTGGGCATATTTTTCATATATTATATTTATATAGATTATTAACAGTTGCAGCCCCTATTTTTCGTGTAAAATCTTAATTGCTCACTAAATACCAATACTTTAATTTATTTTTCACTCTAAGTGAAATATCTCCGTATTTTTCAGGAGGCCAAATTCTTACCTGTTATCAGTTTGTACGTTAAATTTTGACCAGTTTCATACCTAATTTTGCATGTCTATTGCTCACAGAATTTGGAAGAAAGCAGAAAACTTTTAGTGGGAAAATAAACTCATTATTCTTCTCTCTTCTCCTGTCAGACAACCCCAAAGATACTACTCGTGTTCCTGTCTACGTAAGAATTTTGGATGTTAATGACAATGCCCCACAGTTTGCTGTATTCTATGATACTTTTGTCTGTGAAAATGCAAGAGCCGGCCAGGTATGCCTTGGATAAACACTTTCCACTATCCAGTTTTGCTACGGCACTCAACTGTAGACCATTCTTGCCTGTTGCTTGGGAGAAATCATGTCCGAAATAGCTTTTGAAAAGTTAAAAATGAAAGCAAAGTAGCTCTGTAGGTGAGGCTTAGAGTGAAATATCAGTGAAATATGTTACAACAGCATCAGTATTTAAATTACCATTTTTCTTTACCTAACTCTGTGGGACTGTTAAATCCTGACTAGGTATGTCCAAGAGACATGGTCATAATTAGTTTCACCATTATCTTCACAAAGTAAAATGTTATATGTAACTACTGAAAAGTTTTATCTATATTTTCAATAATTCTCAAATAACAATCCATGCAGACGGTGGCGATTATAGACATTTCCATCTGTCATACCTTTTTTAATTTTGTTGTTAGATTTATCTTTTATTATGGCACCAAAAAACTTTCTAAAAGAGAATACAAAGCATATATCTTTTGAACTGATAACATAATATTTTGGTTTGCCTCTCAGAGGCTACAGAATGTGTACTTCAGTTTAAGTGAAATGACGGGCTAATAGGCAGGTGCTTATTAGAACTGCTTAAAAATAATTTCCTATTACAGCACAGCATATTCCAGAGCATGGTCAGCCAATAATAAGTCCTTTAAAATGGTAGCAGTACTACCTCAGTGCAATCATTTTAGCACCTTTGAACAGAACATGGGAGAAGCTCTTGCTTGTCTTAACCGTTTTGAGTCCTGTAGGTATGGCATTCAGGTTGTATTACAAATTTCACATTCAGGTTGACATTCTTCTATCTCAAGTAACATCAGTTGGAAATTAGTACAGAGGATTTAAAGCCCAAAATTAAAATACATAAAATGTCTAACGGTACTGAGCAAGGGCATTTGTCTGCTACAAGAGTTATAAGATAATTGAAGCTGTTAGACAAATAGAAATCACTGGCTAAACATCCAGAATTTCTGACAGTTACAGTGTCTTCTATAAATGCTACAATAATATTTCAATCACTTTCAATATGAGATATGGATTAAGAATTGGAAAAGTAGAGCACTGAATTTTCCTCTTCCAGTTTCACAAAAAAAAGTCCTGGGTAAAAAAAAAAATCTAAACGCATTAATCCACAAATTTTACTCTGTTTCAGGTTTTAGAATCTGTTCTGTCCAGGTCACTAACTATGGAGGGTACAGGAAATGCTTAATAGAAGTTATATTTTCATGTAAACGTATTTTGAGGAACTCTGTTTTTCTGAGCTATCTAGAATATTGGTGTCAGTATAATTTAAAAGTAAATATGAAAGTTATTTCTGCATTGCACTGGTTTTCTGTTCACTTTCAGAAAAGGGTGCCAGATAAAAATGGAAAAACCCACACTAATCGTTTATAACTAATAAATGAGAAGCTAAATAAGTGTGTGTATCCATAAATGTTTATTTAAATTTTTGTAGAGCTCAGTAGTGTCTCCTTTATCAGAAAAAAAGTGACGTTTACTAAAAGGACCATAAGTATAAACATATTTTAAAAAAAAAATCTGAATTGCAAATGATTGTTTGAAGAAAACAATTCACAGGAAGAGAAAAAAATTCAATGCAGGATAACAAGAATAATCTATTTAAATGTAACTATGTTCTTCTTGATTACTGGTAGATCATAAATAAGACTTGTTATTTTGGAATTCAGTCCGTCCTGAGAGACTGAATATAATCAATCCATACTGAGCACGGTTCTCTAAGTTTGGTTCCTTCCACATTTATGCTATTTTTATTTTCTTTCAGGTTTTCATAATTACATTTGATCCATGAACAAATTTGAATCTTCCATTCTATCACTGAAACTATTAGGATACTTCATCACTCACAAATCCTGTGGTATTCACTTAAACTCTTCCTATCTCCTACTGAGAAACATTTTAATGAATATTAGAGTTCTCCAGTTCCTTTATTTCCCCTTAAAATTTCTATTTACTCGAGTCATATAATTTTTCTGTATATATATATACACACACACATAAACAGTATATGTATATGTGTGTGTATATATCTATATAGATATATACACACACATATATGTGTATATATAGCAAGAGAGGGAGGGACAGTATTTTTTATGAAATGTGGGTTTTGGAGTCTGAGTGACTCCAAAGGGCCTGTGAATCTTTTCCTGCTTGCTGCTACTGCTGATGTCAGATCATGCCATGACCTTCCAAACAATGGGAATACTCTGTTGCAAAAAGCTCAAGCTATTAAGAAGCAGCACCTGTCTGCTGCCTTTTTGATGGTTGTTGTTCCTTCAACCCCCCAAAATAAGGACAATCTTGGTGTGATGGCATAAAGAGGGCAGAGGCATTTGTGTGAGCTATACAAGGCTGACTCGGTAGGAGTCAAGTGGAAGAAAGGAGCAAAATGCTTGGGCTGCTGCAGCCCTGTACACAAAGAAGTTCAGCTGTCCTCCATACACAGGTGAAAAGAGCCAGGAAGGAGATGGACATCTGGGCAGATGGATTCCCACTGGTTTTGTCAGCTCCCAGCTGCCACACGTCTGGCAGCTCAGCAGCCAGCCTCCACAGATCCTCTGATGTAAATGACAGGAAACAGCACAAAAAAGAGACGTCAGTCCTGTTTCGGAGAGATTTTAAAAGGAAGATGAGTGCATTTTTTTTACGTAGTCACTTTTCCTATAGTGATGGTCAGAAGAGGAGCCCTTCCTCTCATGAGCCTCTGTCAAAAGAAAAGAAGGTGTGAGTTGACCTTGGACAGTAGGCAGGCGCTCACCCAGCTGCTCCCTCCCTCCTCAAGAGGACAGGGGGAGAAAATAAGAAAGAAAAGAAAATGGGTTGAGATGAAGGCTTACCAATTACCATCACTGGCAAGACAGACTCAACTTGGGGAAAATTAATTAAATTTACTGCCAGCTAAAAATAGGGTAGGATGGTGAGAAATAAAAGAATTGACACACCTTCCCTTCATCCCCTCTGATTCCCAGGTTCACCTTCATTCCTGACTCCTCTGCCTCCTCCTCTCTGCCGCTCCTGCCTCCTCACGCGTTTCCCTGCTCCAGGCCGGGCCCTTCCCAGGGGCTGCCGGGAAACCCCCGCCCCAGCGGGGTCTCTGCCGGGGCCGCGGGGGCATCTCCGCGGGGGCGCCCGGAGCCCCTCCTCCCCTCCTCCCGCTCTCCCCTCGGGGCTCGCAGGGCTGTTTCTCACCCGGTTTCCCTCAGCCCTGGCTGCCGGGCAGCGTTTTGCCCTTTCTGAGCCAGGCTTTCCCCGCGGCGCCCGCCCGTGGCTGAGGGGCTCAGCTGTGCCCTGCGCTGGGGCCGTTGGAGCCGGCTGGAACCGGCTGTGTCCGGCACGGGGCAGCCCCGGCCCGGCAACACAGGGGCCGCCCCGCAGCACCCGCCGCCGGCACCGGGGCACCCGCACCTGGCAAAAGTATATTGTGATGTTTAAATGGTAAAATGCTTAGGTCTTTTTTCCTTTGGATGTTCACCATCTTCTCCTACTCTGGTCATTATAATATATATAAACGTGTGTGTCTGGGGGGTTATATACATAAAATTTAAAAATATTGAGTAGCAAACATATATGAAATCACATAGGCTTTGTGTTAACAGACCTATCCTGTCACGGGTGTCCAGTGGTGTTCAGGGCCCTTGAAAGATCATGTCCTTTCTCTAAATGACTACCTGTCTGAGCCAGAGGTAGGAAGCAGGTAAACTGCATGGTTCCCTGCCGCTTTCAAAGCCTCAAAAGTAATGAGGAATTTTGTAATTTCATTTGTTTGCATCTCCAAGCATGCTTGTTATGATCTTGCTCTTATTAGCCTTCGTTTTACTAAACCTATACGTGTCCACTCCCTTTTTACGTGTCCCAATGTTACACGAATCAGTCTAGCTCATCATGGATTCTCTTTCAATGATGTTTTAAAATATGAATGATTTATTCTTTTTTGTATTTTTCCTATATCTTAATTCAGCACAGAGGTAATGGGCACAAACTAGAGCATAGGAAATTCCACCTAAACATGAGGAGGAACTTCTTTCCTTTGAGGGTGGCAGAGCACTGGCACAGGCTGCCCAGAGAGGTGGTGGAGTCTCCAGCTCTGGAGACATTCCAAACCCGCCTGGACGCATTCCTGTGCAACCTGGCATTGCTAGCAAGGAGAAGCAAGTTACTGTGGATGTAATAGGGGTATCCCATGGTTAATTGGTCTAAGAGGAAAACAACACTGTATGAAACCATGCGTAAAACAGGATATATCACATTAATATAGTTACCCATGTCATCAGCAGATAATGTGCAATATAATGTTTTCAACTTCTGTTTATTTGGGATTTTTTAATGTAAACCAAAAGCACTCCCCCTGACCTGTCCCATGGGAGTCAAAACAAAGAAGGACTAACACTAACTTATGCATTTGAACGCATTGCCTGGAGCAATGGAATGCTAACTAGCCTTGCCTCTTGTCAAAACTCCAACATTAAATAAGTTTCTGCAAGTATCATATACATATGTGTATATGTTACGTCACGTAAGAACCCCCTTAGATTATAACTACTGTTTTGTGTCAGAACAATTACCACTATAGCTGCTGTAGCTATAAAGGCTATGGGAAATAATTTTCTGATGGTTCCAGGGAAACAAAAGACTTCCCAGGTTTCTATTTTTGGAATAGTATTGATAACTTCTAAACTTCTTCAGACAACTAGCTATTTCCTGGTAGTCTATCAGTTTCCAGAAGTCTATTTTGTTAAATCATAGGAAGGCAGGGGAACAGTAGAAATTACTCATATTTACTTCCTTCTTCAAAAGGTCCCTTAACACTAAACAGGATTTTCTGATAAGACTTAAGTACTTTTTTCCTGGATAGTTGCTGCTGCTTGTTTAATTGCATTTTTTAAAAACAGTACAAAATGGTATAGACAAATTTAAGAAACTGAGGAATAAAACCGTTAATGATTAGTATTATTCAGTTTTAGTAAGAAATAACAAAAATGTACACTAAGAGTAGCAGATATGCTGCAATACCCATTGTCTATATTTACAACGTAACACTGGGTGGTAGATGACCTGTAAGGCAGAGTTTACTTTCTACCATTTCAGTTCCTCTCCATTGTAGGTTTATATTTGAAAGCCACCGAGAAAGGGAAAAGGCTGCTAATGCACATGTTGATTACAAATAAAGAGGTGTACCGAGTATGAAATGTTTCTTTTTTCTTCAATTGGATTTGCATCTATATAAGACACTCCAAGTAGTTACCCTGCTATGAGTTACTGACCAGAGGTTCAGAGTCGAGCAAGCAATGGCTAAAAACTAGTATACTGAATGCTTTATTGGTCCTTGAACCTTCAAGAATGAGTCCAGGTTTGCTAAAACACAGATAGTATTGCAAGTGGCTGTCTAGCAACTGCACAAAAGGAAAAGCTCGTGCAACACAGCTCCCATGGTTTGTTACAATCTTAATTAGTTCTGTCAGTTCTGTGCCCACAAACAACTGGATTATAACTGGATAAAAATTGTAGAGTCATTACATTTACCTGTCAGACAGTGGTACAGTCTGCTTAAAGTGGTGGGATTTGTGAAAATAATTAAAAATTTGAGCAAAGACCCACTTTCATGAGATCCATAAGGTGCCCCAAGATGGCTGAGACTGGAATGATGGAGGAACAAGACATGGAGAAGCAAGCACAATACACTGAAAGTCCATAAGATAATATAGCGTATCACTCTTAGGAAACACTTTCTGTGACGTTGCAATTGCTTGCACAAGGGAACAAAAGGAAGAGTCAAACACAAGGAACCATCCGATACAAATACTATGGGATGGAAAGGTCTAACTCCAACCCAAATCTTAATTAGACAAGTCTTGGAGAAGAGGCAGAACTGTTAGAGTCTAAATGGCTAGTCTGAAAAAATTGTGAAAGCAAAATTCCGTGTCACACTGGGATCCTTAGCGTTTGCTCACCTTCATTGTGATCACAACTGGTGAAATAGAGGAGAGTGGAGGGATAAAGTACAACAGAGCTATTTATTTTGACAAAAAAAAAAAAAAAAAGAGACAGCTGAGAGGGATTCCTACTTCTTATTTAGGACATCCAAACCTATGGTGTTGCTATAATTGACTTCAAGACAGATGAAGTAGGCAAGTAAAGAAATCACCAAAACAACATATATCGTTAACTATGGACTACATCTGTACTTTTATTGCTTCCCAGGAATGCAGGAGGAATCTGCTTTCCCCCTTGCTCATTTGTATGTTGTGTCCATGTATTGTCTGAAGCTTGCTTCACGTACAGGCCTTGAAAGAGCACAAGAAACCATGCAGTGTTTCAAACAGTTAACAGGAAGATGCTGCTCCTTCCAAAGGCCAAAGACCAAAGGCCAACTCTAAATAAACTTCATCCACACTGATCTCCCAATCTGGTGAAGAGCATGTTCCTTGGGATGACATACAGAAGGAACTTGAGTGCAGCAATGAGACTACAAGGAGAACTTTCCAGGCTCAGACAGGAGACGAAGAGTACTTGCTCTATTGGAATGCGTATGTGGCCTCATTTGAAAAGGAGGTAGTAAGGCACTTCCAGTGTGAATTTCCAGTAATATCCTCATTTACAGAAAAAATTTTATCAGTATTTTAAAAGCTTAGGTTCTAATAGAGAATAGCAAAGCAAATAATGTCTTTGTTTGTGAAGTATTTTACAATTAATTTAGAGGTGCTACAAATGTGACAATGTATCTAAAAGCATTAGTTCACTAAGATGATCCTTAAAACTTTGCCTTTTAAAGAAACTTACCAGCAAGTAATTTGAAACTGCATAGTATTTAGTCAGCCAGATGTTTGCTGCCATTTTTTAATTATCCCTACATTTTAATACCTAAATGATCCTTGCAACAGAAAAACACAGGCAAGTTGTTTTTTTTTTATTCCTAATGTAAGCAAATTAGCTAAATTTTCTTGCAAAATATATTATAAGGTTAAAAATTGTCAGTACTTGAACAGAGAAGTTCCCAGAGAACTTCGGTTGCCACAATAAATGATGAATGGGGGAATTAATAAAAGATATTTTCTTGTCGCCTGCTGTTCTGCTAGGGGACACTGGTCGATAGTGCCATAGTAGGTGAATAATCCTTCTAAGCCGTAAGAGATTTAGGCTATAAAAAATTATACATACTCCTTTTAAACTGAGTATGGACACTCAGAAGTGGAGGAGTTGATTTTCATCAGATTAACACCAACACCTGACTGCATTCACGGCCTCCAATTGTGAAGTAAAATGGGCTAGTGTTTTCTTGACTTAATTTTGCAAAAATATCTAAAGATTTATTTGCTAATTACTAAATAATTTAAAGTTTTGTTCTTTAAAAACAAATAATATTCTATGTTTGTATCATCCGTTTTGTTCATCTAGTAAGTTATTGGGGGTTTACGTGAGAAAACAAATGTAGAGAAAGACAAAACTCCAGTTGAGAAAGCAAGCAAGCTGTTGCATTAAAACAAATCCATTCCTTGTCTCACGAAGAAATTTTTTACTGTATTTTGGATGGACAAGAGAGAAGTTGGGAGTTAATCATGCATCTGTTAAGGCAAACAGGAGTACATTGCAATTGCTGATGTTAAAGATGATCAGTCCTGAAAAAAGCTGTGACATGAAGAGAAATGGCTGTATTTGGAAGAAATGGAAGAGGAAAACCAAACAGGGTTTAACAAGTATGCCACAGGGAAGGAGTAGTGTCAAAAATTAGATGTAATTCCATGCTTGAAAAAACACTGCAATTTAAAATGACGGATCAGAAATGAAGGATAGAAATGACATAGGCTAAAGATTAACCTATTTTTGGAAGTTAAACTTAAGAACCTAACTGAACATTCACACATGCATGCACAAAAATTCGGCCATAGGTACAGTATTTATTGCTATGGCATAAAAAAAAGCACTCTGAAATAAAGCAATAAAGATGTCCAAAATTGCATTATGTTTGGGAAATGACATTTTGCCACCCTGAGGTATAGAAACTTCAGTGAAAAAAATCCACGTATTCATTTACCTCACAGATAAACAGATGTTGATAAAGCGCTTGCCATTGCTTCCCAAAAAAATACCTAAACTTTTTTTGTAGGTATTGCAGAAAGCACTCAGTCCAAGTATTGAACTGATCTGATGCATCCTGCTCTGAGAATTGTGACACCAGATTCTCACCCCACTCTGAGGCGGTGCATCTGTAGAATATGCTACAATGTTTTGCAAGAGTTGTAATACATGTATTCAATCTAACTGGCATTTTTTTATCTCAGGAATCTTATTGGTGTATTTTGCTATGCTAATAAATAGAAAAATCACATTTTAGAAACTTATATTTTTATTTTTACATTTAATTTGAAACGGTAACTTCCCTTCACTGGGTAAAAAACTGGCTGGATGGCTGGGGCCAAAGAATTGTGGTGACTGAAGTTAAATCCAGTCGACGGCCAGTCACAAGTGGTGTTCCACAGGGTTCAGTGGGGCCTGTTGTGTTTAATATCTTTATCAATGATCTGGATGAGGGAATCAAGTGCACCCTCAGTAGGTGTACAGACGACACCAAGTTGGATGTGAGTGTTGATCTGCTTGAGGTAGGAAGGCTCTACAGAGGGACCTGGACAGACTGGATTGATGGGCTGAGGCCAATGGTATGAGGTTCAAGAAGGCCAAGTGCCAGGTCCTGCGCTTGGGTCACAACAACCCCATGCAATACTAAAGGCTTAGGGAAGTGTGGCTGGAAAGCTGCCCAGCAGAAAAGGACCTGGGGGTATTAGTCGATAACCAGCTGAATATGAGCCAGTAGTGTGCCCAGGTGGCCAAGAAAGCCAATAGCATCCTGGCTTGTTTCAGAAATAATGTGTCCAGTACGACTAGGGAAGTCCTCCCTAGTCCTCCTGTACTCATCACTGGTGAAGCCACATCTTGAATACTCTGTTCAGTTTTGGGTCCCTCGCCACAAAAAAGACATCAAGGTTCTGGAGCATGTCCAGAGAAGGGCAACAAAGCTGGTGAAGGGTCTGGAGCACAAGTCTTACGAGGAGCTGCTGAGGGAACTGGGTTTGTTTAGTCTGGAGAAAAGAAGGCTGAAGGAGATCTTATTGCTCTTTCCAACTACTTGAAAGGAGGTGGTAGCGAGGTGGGGGTCAGTCTCTTGTCCCAAATAAAAGGTGATAGGACAAGAGGAAACAGCCTCAAGTTGCACTGGGGGAGATTTAGACTGGATATTAGGAAAAATTTCTTCAGAGAAAGGATTATCAAGCATTGGAACAGGCTGCCCAGGGAAGTGGTTGAGTCACCATCAAGATATTTAAAAGACATATAGACGTAGTGCTGAGGGACATGGTTTAGTGGTAACTTGGCAGTGGTAGGTTATCGCTTAGACTTGATGATCTTAAAGGTCTCTTCCTACCAAAACTATTTAATGACGCTATGATTCTATCCTATCAGAAATATCTATTTGATTAAATACCATTTTTGTCACAAAAATATGAAACATCCTCTGAATTTCTGTCTTAGGCATTGATTTGAATTTAAAATGATGGATAAGAGATGAAGAATAAAACCAACCTAGGCTACAGATAAAATTATTTTTGACAAGTTTTGTCCTCTATGTAGTTACAGAAATATAAAAATAGGTATTAAAAAAAAGAAATAGAGGAAGACTAAGATAGAAGCTGTCCATTTTATATGTGTACGTGTGCCACCACATGAAACGTGTATGGATGCTCTTGCTGGAAAAACTTATATATATACTTGTTTAACATTTGTTCAGTTAATGTATTCTACAGTTTAAGTCAATATGTGTATAGTTTGAACATGGAGATGTCTTAACACTTCTAGTCGTCTTAAAGTAATCAGAGAGCTGTATCAAAAACCTAGGTGTATTTTGGTTTTTTGTTGTTTGTTTGCTTGCTTTTTTCCTGCAGCTTATTCAAACCATAAGTGCAGTAGACAAAGATGACCCTCTTGGTGGACAAAAATTTTTCTTCAGTTTAGCTGCTGTTAACCCTAACTTCACTGTTCAGGATAATGAAGGTAAAGTTCATGCCTGTTCCAGGGAAAGTGTTTTATCTTTGCTGTCTGGACTATATTTGCTTTTGGTGTCTATCAATAAGTAGAGAGGCCATTGAGGTTGCTGCTAGCAAGAAAAATAATTTTACCTGAATGTTTGTAGTTTAGGACTTCTACATTTTTATGTGTGTAAGGGAGGCAAAAATTAGGATGGCAAAAATGTGATAAAACAAATTGTAAAGAAAATCAGTCAAAGTGTTGGTTTGGGGTGAGTAGCCAGATGAAGTGCTTGACTGAAGGAGAAAAAAAGGTTTCAAAAATGGCTCTACCGATTAGTTCAGATTTTCCACTTTATCCTTCTGTCACATAGCTCTTTTTTCCTTGGTCTTCTGTTTTTTCTTCTTTCTGACCATTAATGAAAATAATAGTTCTGAGCACATAGCCACTTTGTCTTTTCTTTTAGTCCTTTGTCAATCTTTATCAGAGAAAATTTTCAGAAGATTCTGTTGGAGAAGGGGAACTATGCACCCATTTTGGCCCTCATTGTCTGTATGACTAACTGAGAGAGCTCTAGATTACAGAAGAAATAAATGAGGGGTACATGATACCAGCCTTCAAATGTATTAAAGGCATAAAGGCAATGGAAATAATCCTTTTTTCCTGATGAACATTGCAGGAAGTAATAGCCTGCAAACAACATGAAAAATTTTAGGTTAGATAGAGAAAAAAACAGTAGGGAAGGTGAAGAAATGAAATCAAATTGTTTGGGTACCTTATAAAATTCCCAGCAGCAGAGGTATTTAAAGATCCATCAGACACATAGTTTTTGATGTTGAATGAAAACAAATAGCATACAAATTCCCAAAACCAATGAAGGGATGCAATAAAGGAAAATTTTGTGTTTCACATCATGAAGGCTATGAAAAAAAAAATATTAATATTTTAAACAAGATTATATCCTGGTGACTAAGTCCTGAGTGTGTAGAGGTATAGACCTTGCTATTTTTTTTCTATCTGTAATTATTTTCTTTCTTTTTGCACATGGATTATTTGAATTCAGCCTGAAGCTGGCTGGCAAGATAGCTAACCACTTACCTCAAGAGGTCCACAATATGATGAAAATTTGATTTTTCCTTCTAATGGAGGCTAAATATGTATTTTCTCTCTTTTGGACCAAAAGGTTAGCAACATTAGTGTTGTCTCACACTCTAGTGTTGTGGCCCTAAAAATAGAAGAAATAGTCTCTCCCTGTTATTCATTACTTCCCTTCCCTCTGGCCACTCAGTGAACAGCTTTTCAAGCTGAAGTGTACCGCATACAACTAAGTGTACCGCATACAACTACCGCATACACATAATTTGTCTGCTACAAATACAGTTTAGTAAATTCACTTCTCAAAACTGCAGGAATACCGACCATCTTTCACATTTTCTGAATTCCTAGGACACTTTTTACCTACAAAATCTATTCCATGTGCTAAGGTACATAAATCATTGTTCTATGGTATGTTGAAAGTGTTTTGGTGTGGAAAATCTCATACCGAGTTTACAGATAGCAGTCCTGTGGGTGTTGTCACGGGAGAGCCATAGAAAGAATCTTTCAGAACAGCGTGCTTGTTGAACAGCGTGAAGCAGAAGTTTATTTTTTCTCAGTTGGCCACTTCATTTCAGGGCTTCAGCCCTGAACTGGAACTGTGTCACGCACTGCATGCATTAATCTATAAAACATTTTAAGCTTTGAGAAATTCTCATTTCAAATCACACTCGAAGGCAGTGCAGAGGCACAGAGGAATGGGCCGGATGTACATAAAAAATTATAATAGCTTTCTAATCAAATGGGAATGACATTAGAAAAAGAGAAGAGATCACTATGATATCAGGAACAGTTTAAAATGCAACCAGTGATGTAAAATGTGGTGGTTTGCGGCGTACTATAAATGATACATTTTATATTCATACACTCTACAATAGTGTATTTTAATCCATCTAGATAACACTGCCAGAATTTTGACAAGAAGGAATGGCTTCAGTCGACATGAAATAAGTACTTACCTTCTACCAGTGGTGATATCGGACAATGACTACCCAATCCAGAGCAGCACTGGCACGCTGACCATTCGAGTGTGTGCCTGCGACAGCCGGGGGAACATGCAGTCCTGCAACGCGGAGGCTTTGCTCCTCCCTGCTGGCCTCAGCACCGGGGCGCTGGTTGCCATTCTCCTCTGCATCATTATCCTGCTAGGTAAGAAAAAGAAATGTGTCTTTACCCCTGTGAACAAATGCTTCAGGCCTGGTTCATTTTACAAAATTCTGCAGGTTGGTAAAATTAATGATTTTGCAAGAAGAATTCAACTGCAACTTGATACAAAATTTAAAAAAAAAAAAGACAAAACCCATTTATCTGGGTACTGGACATTGTAAATAAGAATTCAAGTGCCAGACTGTTAAAACTATCAGTGTGCAACCAGAAGCTAATTTTTGTTATTCTGTTAAGCCGTCTGAAAAAGATCAGAGAGGAAGAATAGCATAATCAAAATTCACTTTCATGTCTTTCATTTTAAATTTTTTTGAGGGAATGTCTCTTTTTTATTTAAATAACTAACTAAAGTCAACATGCAGTATATATTTCACACAGAATATGCCAGTAAATAGTATTTTTGCTATATTAAAGCACTGCCTATCCAGAAGTTTCTGTGCTGTAATTTTAAAAAAGCGCATTTTGTAAAACCTCCATTTTGTGGTTTTCAGAATATCACTAATGACCTATAATTCACCTCAAATGCAGCATTTAACAATATACTTTGAGCTTGAAAAAGGGAAAAGATCTTCAGAATAGACCTAGCTATTTTAAAACTCATTAAAGTCACAGAAGGAGTATGTAGACAATCTCATGGTTCTATAAAGCAGAGCACGCAAAGTGTGTGCAAAATAGCACATTTTGATATAGATCTTACTGTGCTACCGTAATAAAAATACAGATATTTATCCGTTTATCAGAGAGAAATTAATTGCTAAAATGTAGCTGAAATAAAGCTCTTTTACTTGGTGGATTTACTGCTAAGAAATTGTTAAATAAAGATCTTTACCCATTCTTTGTTTCACTCTAAGTTATAGTGGTGCTGTTTGCTGCTCTAAAGAGGCAACGAAAGAAGGAGCCTTTGATCCTCTCTAAAGAGGACATCAGAGACAACATTGTGAGTTATAATGATGAAGGCGGTGGAGAGGAAGACACCCAAGCCTTTGATATTGGCACACTGAGGAATCCTGCAGCTATCGAAGATAAGAAGCTTCGACGAGACATTCTCCCTGAGACGTTATTTGTACCACGGAGGACTCCTTCAGCACCAGATAACACAGATGTCCGAGATTTCATTAACCAAAGGCTTAAAGAGCATGATACTGATCCTTCTGCACCACCGTATGACTCACTTGCAACCTATGCCTACGAAGGAAATGATTCAATAGCTGAATCCTTGAGCTCCTTAGAGTCGGGTACTACCGAAGGAGACCAAAACTATGATTACCTCCGAGAATGGGGCCCTCGGTTTAATAAGCTAGCTGAAATGTATGGTGGAGGAGAAAGTGACAAAGACACTTCTTGACCTACAGTAGGCTACATTTTTGTTTCCTTTGAGCGGAAGTAATTTTACAGACACCTTCTGCACTCAACAGTATTTAACATTCAGGAAAATTTTCCTGCCACTCAGCACAATGGTTTCCTTTTAAAAATTGTTTTTAATTTGTCCATTAATGTCATTCATTCTTTCTAGTAGGATACCACTTGGAATATATACAGCATTTTATTTAATCACCTTCCAAGAGCCAAAGCTATGGAAATTCAGTGTTGTCCATTTTAGTAAGTAAAATAAAAATACCTTACCTTCAGAAATTTGAACAGGGTGATAATCCCTTAAGCAACCTCATGTACAAGCCGCTTCTGTTAGGTACATGTCATATCCTTGCAAGTGCAGCTTTTAAGATGGCAAAGAAGAAAAAATCCAATATGTCCTGTTCTGTACATTAAAATTAAAACAAAATGTACACGTGGTGTTAATAAGTGTAATATGCAGCTGGTTTAAAAAAAAGTTTGTGCAACTCCATTTCATCAAATTCTATCTGCCAATGTTTTATATTTATATTTTTGTATTTATTTTTAAGAAATAAACCAGGTTTTACAACTATGTTGATGCTTCCCTGCCTGTTCTGGCCATCAGTTCCAGGCTTGAAGAGAACATGACATTTCTCCGATGACAGCACAGCCAACTGCTAGTACTTCTGTGCTGCAGTATTCTCCATACATTTAACACAATCTGAAGTGCTTGCGCTCACAGGGAGAGGATCAAGTTATAGACCTATTGGCTTGATCAAAAGTGCTATTTCCTACAGTTGTCATGTTTAAGAGAAATCTTGTGCTATTTTTGAGCTGAACTAATAATATTCTATTCTAGAAAGTTGAACTACTATATTGTCTCAACTTGAATTACCTTGTTTTAAAATCATGCTAGGACAACTAATCCGTCCAAACACAAAAAATTAGTTTCAAAAACTGAGTTTATTTGTTCTATAGTTCTCCATTTTGAATCACAATTACATCATCAGAGGTGATCTGTAACTGCGATGGATAAAGTGTAAAAAGATGTTTAAACAATCATTTTAAAGCAACATCCTTTTCCAAAGACAAATCATTTGATGACAAACCACTGTGTGTTGTATTGCAACCATCTGAGGGTAATCTAATCTCCTTTAAAGCTGTCAGTAAAAAAAGTGTCAGTAAAACTAGCACACCCACCATCTAATTTACTGACTTTTCTATAGCTTGGAAAAGTCGAGTAAAAAGAAACCTGCGCAACTAGCCAACTGCAACAGAAATTGTACTTTAGCTATCACAAAACGAAGTAGGTATCCCAAGACATTTTAAGATGTCTCTTTTTACTTTCAATCTTTAGATTACACAAATCTATTTAGTAAACAAGCACTGAGATTTCAAAACGTTGCTGAGATGAGATAATTTCAGAGCAAAAGCAGGATGTCGTAGGGTCTGTATTTACTTATTGATTGTAGAAAAAAGACATCTGAAGGATAATCCCTCCCCTGTCTCTCTTAACTTCTTACTGGCATAAAATCAAAGATATTGAAAATATATTAGTCCTTCGAAAAGTGCAATGCTGCATTCTTCTTTGATCAGACATTTCTTCTCCTTAATGGAGTGATTAAACCCAATGAAGTTGAAAGCTGAATACAGTGCCATTATGCAAGCTATTTCAGTGCAATGGAGACAAAATTTTTATTGACTTGATATCGAGTTAAACTATTTTATCTATTAAGAAACTGTGAAGATTATGGATTTTTCTTCATTTCACTCAATAATACTTTCATTAACTAAGGAATTTTTATATTCCTTTATAGAAAATAATTCTGAGAATATGAAGAAACATCTTAGATAACCAGCATTACAAAGCTTTGTAGAAGTCTTACAGGCCATAGGAACTGTTGATCTTCTTTATGATCATCTAGTGAAATGGATCTAATTTTTTTTTCCTTCTTAATCTCCATTTGTCCTTCAACGGCATGTAATAGGAAGAAACAAACAAAATTCATCCATTAAATCCATAAATAGACAAAAGGCACTCTCCCAATATTGTTTTCTGTCTGCAGCATCACTGAGAACAGTGACACACTATATATTTAACTGAATATGTATTTGGACAGAAGATAAAATGGGCTGTAATACAGCTGGTTTTTACCACTTTATTAAAAACAAGGTTTTGGTTAAACAGATCTAGCCAACACTTTTACATGTAACTCAGTAAGAATCTCTGTTTGTTTCCAGAAAGAAAAAACAAACACACACAGGTCCCTCCCTCCCTCCTTAAACATATCAGCAAATGTCAAATAAGACTCTATTATTTCGATTTGTGTTACAGTACTTATTTCTGAATAATAATTATGTGGAAATATTTGTTTATTGCTATGTTTAAGGAAGTTATTTTATAATTGTTCAGCATAATCTGAACCTAATGTCTAAAATTTAATCCTGTATGCATTATTAAATAAAATAGTAGTATACATTCTAGAAGTATATAACAATATATAAAAATGCTACTAAAATTATTATATAAATACTATAAATGAAAATTTGTTTTACCTCTTGCCATATCCTTGGAGTTTTACATCCCGGTACATTTTAGGAAAAGGAAAAGAGAAATCCATTTCAGCACTATAGATGTTACAGTGCAAATAGCATTTCATTGTACAAACATATACCATTTTATTGTACAAATATCCTAGCCTAGTGAAAGTGGGCATAGGAACATGCAGTAACCTGTGCAGACAAATCACAAAAAAAACCATTCCGGGATCATTTAAGCAATGGACTCTGGTCCTTAATATTACACGCAGTAACAGAATAGTCCACAAGCAATGTTCTCCGTGCTCTTACATGCCACAGATGAGTCATAACAGCTTAGTAAAATGTAAGGCCATACAGTAAAAGATAAAAGCCATGAGTATTAGATGTCAGGGAAAGGGAGAAGAAAAGCATCAAGGGCACTACCCCACTGTCTTTCTTACACCCTTACAATAATGGGGAACTGAAAAGTGAAACCCCCAGAGAATTCAAAGTGGAGAAAATGTAAAATGGATCCCTGCTTCCTAATTAGTACTTGCAAAGTCTAGCCACACGAAATTGTATGAGACTTAAAAAATGTAACACGTAGTAAACAAGACCCTTGTATTATTTACTCCAAATGAATTTTCTATACATCCTTATGACAAAAATGCCACAGAACCACACTAAACAAAAGGAAAATACATTAGTATTGCATTTCAGATGGAAATTACAAATGACTTATAAGGCAGACCTTATGAATGTTTAAAAATTCAGAAACATATCAAAACAATTGCAGCCACTGGATCCCAGGAAACAGTGAGTTCTTAGAGTCTATTGCAACAAATTGATTTTTTTTTTTTAAAGGCATTTTGTGAAAGAAGGGGTGTAGAAGATCTTATATTAACAACAACAACAAAAATAGTAATATTTCACAGAGCCTTTAGAGAAAAGATTGATGGAAAGAACTGTCTAAGCCGACTAAAAAAAGCCAACAGGAAATAAAACAAGCACCTAAATCAACAAAATCCTCACATCGCACATCATCAGGTCAATATCCACCATCTGCGAGCCCTGTACATGCAGATGCTTTTCACTCATTCATTGTTACAAGGTGTCACATTTCCACCATTTGTCCTTCAGCCGCATGTCATGCTATACCCAGGCCAAACTGCTTATCAATTACATTACTCTCTGCCAAGAGTCTACCCTTCATTCCTCTCACTCATTGTCCAGTGTGACTTTATTGCCATTGAATCAGATTTCCTACAACGATTTTTTTTTTCTTGTGCTACTTATCACACAAAGTTGGAAGAAAAAGAACAAAATTTGGTACATTATTCTCCTTCCAATCTCTTCTTATAATTTCCTCCTACTGGAGTAACTACAAAAATAACTGTTAAGGGCTACGGAGCTACTCATTATGCTAATCACAAATGGTGGAGACAATTAAATCCAATCATTGCTTCCGGTTGTTTGAGACTGGTTTGCCTTTATTCTAAAAGAAGTCAAATTATTTGACAGTGTTCCTCTAGGTTTATCCAACATTTGGGAAAAAGTCAATTCTTTGGGCACATCACTAACTACTCAAAAGAGAAATCAAGGAACTTCTTAGGAAGTTAGTTAGCAACATATACCCCATATAAGCATATCAACAAAAAAATTTAGGCTTCCTTACTTTTTATCAAATGAATCAACTAGCAATCTAACCATAAAAGTTATCAGAAGCCTTCAAAAACTGTATTATCATTATCAGACTCACTTGAACAGCACAGAAATCACCCAAGAGTAATCTGTTCACAGCAAGATGAGCAAATAGATGTTCAAGCTAAAACTATTTCACTTATTCATAACAGTGTTATCTACTATGTCCAAAACCATTATGTAAATAGTAAACATAAGGAGATAATAGCAAATATAAGGAGATGTGAATACAATTTCTTTCCCAACAAAACATCATGGGCTTCTCTACTGTCTCTCTAGTTTTTCAAAGGCTTATTCAAACTCTAGTCTAATATGGTTGAACTGGCTGAAAAGTCACTTTCCACATAACTGAAGGTGTAAAATATAGTAATAACAACATGGGAAGCAATAAGTAAAATAAGCCAGATAGATAGAATTAATTTTTTTAAAAATGTGGGGTTTTTTTCTCTTCTTTAAAGTTATTTTTGTTTTCATTTTAAAGGAATATAGTCAACTATGAAATCAAAATGACAGTTTTTAAACTAATGGGCTTTTTTCTGAATGTGAGTTTCTCTTTTAAAAAAAGAAATTCAAATGAAACTTTTAACTTTTGAGAAAACTTCATTGTCTTTAAGTTGATGTCAACCTCAATAAGCAATGAAAAATAAAAAACTCCTTGAAAAGAAATATGACAAATACTCTTTCTTTGATTTTTGGCTACAAACCAGAGATCAGATATATTTTGAACATATACTTGGCAAAATACTACTGAACTTTTCCATGAATGTTTGCAAAGCGGTATTTTGCTTATTGATTAAGCATTGGTAGGAAAACATTTCTAAGTATACTTGCCCATGTTTAGTTACTATGTGTGCGAACTCAGAAAGCTTCTCTTATATCTGCTTTTTTGAGGGAAACAGAACAAAGTCTAGTTATATAATATTCATTAAAATGCCAGAGGAAAGCCAACAGTTAAATCTAGAAAGTACCTTTTATGTCTAAACAGACTGAAAATTAGGGTGACTTGAAGCTGTACGGTCACAAAAAGTACAGCAAATTCAAGAAAGTAATTGATCAATGACTCCTGAAAAGTTTTGAAAGTCATGAAAGTGTTGACAAACTTTAATTTACAGAGGATGGTGCATGAAGAATGTGTCCATCATAATGCGTATCTCTAGTATGCATCTTCACTCATGAATTTCATCATTACAAAGAATTACAGAAGTAATGTACATTTGTGATTTGGTTTCCAGATAGTGTGGTAATCTCCTTGTTCATGAGGACAGAAAGTCACAAGATCTGATCACCTTCAGGAACTTAATTTTTCTGCTATGAATCAAGCCAGTCACAATTTTTACTTGCAGAGGAGGGATTTCATATTCTGTTTAGATATCCAAAAGGTGTTTGACAAGGTCTCTCATCAAAACTCCCATAGAAATTAAGCTGCCATAGTATAAAATGGAAAGTCCTCACCTGGGCAAAAGACAGAAAATCAGTGATATGAGTAAATATTCAATAATTTTAGGAAGGCCATAGGTGGAATCCTTCATGATCTGATCTTTTTGATCTGTAAAAGATGACGAATAATGAGGTAAGAGAGCTTATTTGTGATCATTATTAAGTTTAAGACCAGTAAATAAAGGGACCATCCTTAAAAATTAAGGGACATATTGCAACTGTAAAAGACTGGACAATAAATTAGTAGATAAAATTGCTATAGATTAATATGACGTGATGCAGTGATGGGACATGGTTATTCACAAACGAGATCTTGGAATTATAATAGCTGAATGTGGGAAAACCTTAGCTCAGTATTAAGAAAATAAAGGAAATAAAATACTAAGAATTATTAGGAAAAGAAGAAAAAAACTGTTATGCTACTGTCTTTCATGTCTTTGTATTGAATGTTTTATTGCGGTCCTTATCACATTCTCCCCCAGGCAAGATATTCTCAAACTAGATAAGATAAAGAAAAGGTTGAGCTGTGATCAAAGGCAGAAAATGGTTTCTCTGTGAGGAACAATGAGGTAGGTTAGGATTCTTCACCTGATAGTATATACGACAGTTGTCTATGAAAACATGAATGATGCAGAGGATCTACTATTCACTGTGTTTTTCAATAAAAGAAACAGGAATCATTTAATAAAATCAACAAATATCAGGTTCTAAAATAAGAAAAAGAGTTTTTTTTTTCTGACATAAAACACACCTAAAGCTGTGGAGTTCCTTGCTGCAAGATTTTGTAGATGCTAATAGTTTACATGGATTACAACATTGTTGAAGGAAATGTTTCAAAAGCTCCTCAATACAAGTTACGGTCATTCAAGAAGCCCTGGAATTTTACATTACCGGAGATCATAGAAGATCATTCTATGTGACAGTATAACTACATGCTAACTTCACAGTTTTGCTCTTCCCAACCATCCACAGCTGGCCACCATCAAAGACAGAGTCTATAGACCTTTGGATTTCTGGTACAATGATTCATATTTTCTCATTTTTATGACATTCGCTCTGCCCCCAAAACCAAATCCCACCCTATAATTCTGAATGCAAATGGATCATCAATAGTTGACATTCTTTTTTTATACCTGATGATGATGATGAATCCTCATGGGATAATTTTCCAGGAAATGTTTTAACAGTATCCAGAAGAAATGTAGACCAGGAAAATTGTAGGTGGTATTGACAGAAAAACTTTATTTTACCCATAGTCAGCTAAACTAAACTTTCCTTCACTACAGTTACACTTTAATATGAGTGGGCTCAAAATATGAATTTATTCGAAGAAAATTTAGTAGCGACATTTTCAAGACATTACTGGAATAATAACTAACAATCATTAAGTTTAACGTAACTATGTTTAAATTGCCATTTAAAATATTTCACTCTGCATGAACTTCCATCAGACACAGTAACGGATATTATAGCTAATTTAGCTGCCATAAGTAGCACTTTATTTAGTAACAAAAGCTGGTGATACTTGTTCCTAACTCAGAGGCTGATGAAAAATGCATTATTGGAAGGAAACTGTCCATCCTCTCACTCTCTTCCAAATAATTATTCCTGTTTGAGAAGGAATTGTTTTGCTTGCTTCCAGGCAGAATACAACATAAAACACTACTTCTAATGTCAATATTCCATATATAGGTACATGTATGTATGTATGTTCTAGATAAATATACATATACATGTACACAATACATATGCATGACATGGGAAAAGAACATATCTCATTCATATTAACAAGAGGCAATTTTGAAATTGTCACAGTAACCTTTCTAGATGACACTCCCAGCAGAGAAACTTTAGACAACTGCTATGCACAATTATGCCAAAGACACATAAACCTCCCTGTATCATCATGTCAAAACAGTGACCTGAGTAGCCTTGGTATAAATGAGGCTGGAAGACAGAAAAAAAAAAAAAAAAAAAAAAAAAAAGAAAAGTATGAAGATTCTCTTCTGACCTTTAATTATATCATCAGAAAAAATGTTTTTGTAAAAAAACCAGTCCTTCGTATCTAAGGGTTCAGTCTGGCCTTCTTCCATACTAGTGCACTGTTGAGAGAAAAAGGAAGAGACATTCTTCCTTATTGCAAATTTCCATATACTCCAAGTATTATGGTAGCTCCTACATTCTCTGCTATACTAGTTCAGGTTGCTCTGTTTTCCTCTGTTATGCACTGGGTAGTCTTGTTTTGGGAATGGTTTGATGCTGCTATATAAAGGCTATTCTGCATAGAGATTTGCCTTATTTGATACAGAGATTGGTATTTTGCAAAACAAATATTCCAACAAAAACTGCACTCTCCTCAGGGAAGCAATTTTCTATTTCTACTTCTATTACAGAGTCTAAAAATAAAATAAGTATCGGCAATCATAACCTATATAGTTTTGAACTTCTGAGCTCCAAACTGGTGGAAAAATATTCCTGGTATGCAAAACCATCTATCCTTAAGACCAATAACTCAGAGCTACATATCTCAGCTGGAAAGTATTTTCTTACTTTAGTAGATATTCCCCAGCTTCTTATTCATAAAATACATGTAAATTAGACCATGAGGATTTTTCTGATTAAATTAATTGTTTGTGAAGCAGAGAACTTTTATAGTGGTGAGCACCATTAGAATGACAGAAAAAAACATAATACTCGATAGCCCGCTCTGAGCAGAATGAAGCCAATGAAACGTATGGCTAGCCATTGGACAAGGACAATAGTTAATTACAAAGGGCATGCCAGCTTTCATTCAGTAAAGGAGAAACCTGAAAAAACCATCACATGTTTAAAGCTAATTTGTAACACATGTAAAATAAAGAAATAAGCACAAACAGCCTGTGGTGGGTTGACCCTGGCTGGACACCAGATGCCCATTAAAGCTGCTCTACCACTCCCCCTCCTCAGCTGGACAAGGAAGAAAAAATATAACAAAAGGCTCATGGGTCAAGATAAGGACAGGGAGCGATAATAAAGCAATTACTGTCATGGGCAAAACATAGTTATCACAGAGGCGCTTCCACCGTTGCTGATGGGCTCAGCCTTGGCCAACAGCAGGTCTCTCTTGCAACCAGCTGGTGTTGGCTCTATCAGACATAGGGGAAGCTTCTAGCAGTTTCTCAGAGAACCTACCCCTGTAGCCCCCCCGCTACCAAAACCTTGCCATGAAAACCCAATACACAACCTCAATAATGGCATTTCCTGAGTTGCCTTCGCAACCTTAATAACGTTAACTAATATATTTTTTGAGTATGATGTCAACTACTATGTGATAAAGTCATCAGACTTTTCCTTAGAAGTTCAAATTTTTCTGTCTTGTAGTGCGTAATAAACCATTTCATAGGTACAATTTTCAAACATGACTGGTCTAAGATTCCTTTGTAGTTTTAGCATTCTTAAAAAATAGAGTTTATTTCAAATGCAAGGAAAACTCATTTGTTTCTTTGTTTCCTGTAAATGAGCCTCTACCAGATTTTTGTTTTCTAAAAACCAGAATCTTCTATTAAACTTCCCAATAAAATTTCAGAATGCTTTGTGCCATATAACAGGATTAAAAAAATTACCCCAAACCTTCAAATAATAAAACATTTAAAAAGGAAAGCCCTGATATTAGCAGAGAAACAAAAGGAAATTCTACATATTTCCCTAAAGTTCCGGTGCACAGGGTAAAGACAAAATTGTATCATAAATTGTAAGTATTGTTAAAAGTAGATTTAACAATTTTGCTGTATTTATTCCTTTTTGCTAGCACATTGAGACACCCAAATAAGACTATGACATATTGTTGTCATTTTATTCACAAGCATGTCTTAATACCATAGGCCTTCCCTCTACTCTGTCAGAATAACATCAAATTTCTAATGTAACATTACTGACAAAAAGAGATGTAGCCTTCTACATTTGGTTCAGAACATTAAATTCTTGCAGGTATAAAACGTGCTTGCAAACTGAAAGGGGTTATTTTAGCTAAGACAGCAAGCAAACAATCCTCAAAGTACCGGCTTTCAAAGGTCAAATCTATGTAGTTCCAGAGTACAGCATCAAGTACAACATGTGTTACAAAACAAGCAAACCCATCAATTTCTCAAGTATGCATTATTGCTACTAACATGAATGGCAGTAAGCTTTATTGAAGATGCCTAAAAACTAGATTTGAGAGTAACTTCGAAGACCTGTAACAAGAAGATCAGGGGAAACCTTCCTCAAAGTTTTTTTGTAAGAAAAAACAAACCAACCCATGGAGCTAACAAGGAAATACACAGTCTGAATATTTAGGTTTCAACTTTGTAGCTATTTTTTGTCTCTGTCCGTTTCAATGAAAACATTTCTATGATTACATCCATTAATTTAATTAATATAAGTAAAAGCAATAGTAATCAACATTTATATGTGCAGATATTCTGTGTAAGCCCACTGAAAATAACTCCTTCTGGTCACTGTAAGCCATTTAAAATTTTCTAAGCCATTTAATGCACAAACAATTATCTTACATAAGGTATTTAGGGAAAAGCAATTCATGTTTAAAAGGAAAATGTCAGAGAGGAGAGGGGAGCACTCTAGTTTTTGCCTAGCACTCAAATGCCCTGAAATGAATGAACATCAGTTTGTGCTGCAACTGGAGTTTAAATATGAATTCATTCTTATTTATAACATGCAAGCTGAACAATGAGTTTCATTGATTTTTGTGCAGCGTTATTACAGGACAAAGCATTAAAATAATATAATAATAAAATATTGCCGTATGACTTGCAATGATAGCAGATGTTTCCTTTTATCATCGTTTTGGCTTTATTTCTTTGATGTTAACAGTGGATGTACCTCAAGCAGTTGATAGGTTCAGTTCCGTTCTGATAAGCACAAAAGAGTCATTTGCAGCCTAATTGAATGTTTTTAGGCCCCAGTCCCTCTTGGTGCCTTGATATTCCACTGATGATGTTAATGAAAGTAGAGCCCTAAGTCTGGTAGAGGAGTTTGATGTAACATGAGACAACTTTCATGTAATTTCAGCACCATACAATTTGAGTCAGTCAGTCAGGACCACCTACTTGATAATTTTGGAGTTTTTAATCTCTTTCACAACTATAGTGAGTTTTGTCATGCACAATCAAAGAAGTAGTGAGAGCATGCAAAGACAGAAACACATAAATAAATAAATAAAACATATTAAAATAGTTTGTTCCTGAGAAACATGTAGGTACAAGGTAAAAATCAATTTGTTTATTCATTCTGGAAGTCTACCATTCACTCATTTGTTCCTTAACACAAAAGAAGGGTCACGGAGCTATAAAAAAGAAAAATAGTGGTCTATGAAATTTTTATCTCTCTTCTTCAGCAGAGATAGTCATAAGCCAGTCTATGTTCTGGGCATGAGAAGGATTGAGTTTGAAAAGAAGTTGGAGTAGATAACAAATACAAAATTAACCGTTGAAAATTAATTCTCATCCCCAAGCGAGCAACTTGCCAATCATAACATTTTACTTCAGCACTGGGAAAAGAATGAGTTATATCAAGATCAGAAAAAATGTTTATATTAACTTATCCAAGCACCCTTATTATATATTTTTTCAACTTAGTGAGTTTTTGCTTTCACATAACAAATCAGGACATGGTGAAACATTTCTAGACTTTTTCAGTATAATTGATGTGCCAATTGATTAAACCAAGCAAAGAAAAGAAGTAAAATCGCAACATAATCTAATGCTATATTTGGAAATCAAGAGATCCTTTTTAAATGGGCTTCAAATCCTCCTATTTTGATTTGTGGGTCTTTCATCCCCCTTACCCCTCCAAACATTTCTATTTTTTTTGAACTGCACTGACATTTTAAGCAAAGGCATATTATGCAACAATGCTGCCAAACTGCTTTCACCTTAATGTTTTGTGCTCAATCACATAACGATGGCATTAATGGATTCCACATGAAAGATTAGATTGATGGAATAATTGTTGTTTCAACTGTGCTATTTTAAGTCTTTTATTTAAAGTCTACTCAAGTACTAGATGTCCTATACTAGCATTATCAATGCAATTAATAAAATACTAGGAAGAATTAGAAAAAGTACGAACTTTAGATGTTTGTTAAGTGATTTTATATACTAATGAAAAAACTAACTGTAAGAATTCTCATTTTAAAAAAAAATTTTTTTTTTAGTTCATATTAAAATAACATTATCTTCATAACAAAAGGTCTCATGTCCCACCCCTATACTGCATCTTATAGTGAAATTCTATTAAGAACGTCTCAATATATTTTTACATAGACTGTAAGTATAGCAAAAAAAAATGTGGCGCTCTCTAGCATGTCTCAGTATGGTTTTATCTCTTTTTCAGATGGTAATGGCATCCTGCTCAAGACTCTGAGAGACATTCAAATCCTCTGTCTGATGCCTGAGGCTCTAACTATTCACTCTTTCCACCATTGGGAAGGTTCACTTACTGTATAAAGGACCTGTATTGTTTTTTCAAATACCAAGATATGAAAATACAGTGGTGTTCAAAGCTTACCTGAAGTCTTATCCCTTTCCTCATTAAATGTGAACCATTCTTTAGTATGGCATTCACGGTCTTAAAAGAAGGTCATATAATTTCTCCAAGGAAGCTCAATCAGTTGTTGCAGAAGGCATATTTTTCAGGACAAGACAAAATGCAATTTTGTATAGCATCCCATCTTTCATAAAATGCTTTCTAAAACATGACCACAGAACACTTGATTTAGCCAATTCAGCTTCTGCCATTATAACATTTATAGCAGTGAAACCGATCTCATTTTCCTCCATGCAAATTTTGAGGGAGAGTAAATACAATGAAGTTATTTTGGATTTTAAGAGGAATGAATGAAAGAATGAAATCTTGGCATGCTTTTTTCAGATAAACACTTGAGATTTTTCTCTTTAAATATCCTTTGTTGTTAAAATTTTAAGTAGTAGAGGAAAAATAGCCAGGAGTTTTCTTTGAAAAGAAGAAATCCTTATTTCTTTTAACCCTTTTCAAAAGGTGTTTCACACCTTATTTCTGTGGATGTTATACCCTATGAACTGCTCCTTACTTTCATGTTAATTAGTTATCTCACACATTTTTCACAGTTCTTTTTCTCCTGGCAAGGTGTGAGGGTTTACACTATAAAGTGAATGGCATCATCTTGTGAGGGAGGAGTTCTTCTCTATTAAAGTCAAAACCTGAATTCTGACTTTCTCAAACACCCACTGCTATGCAAGCTGTTGTGCAAGGCTTGACTGTCCATAAACTGTTTTCCTTTTCTGTTGGTCATTTACTGGATATTGGCTCAGAACTGAACAGATATGATCAAATGCTGGAGGAATCTACTAACATGCAATGCTAGCATGGAGGAAAATGCAAAATATTAATACAAAATTTTTCTTCCAAACTTATTTTTGCCAAACCACAATAGTCTTGTGAGTAACTTGTGATTAAGCACAATGACACCCAAACAGGTAGACAAGAAACGTTGGTGATCAGACATGCACATCTGTCACTGGGTGGGGTTCAAGGGGTTTTGTTGCTGTTTTTCGAGGGGGGACAGGGAGAGGGAATGAGCGGGGGTGGGGGTGGAACAGCGTTTCCACAGAGGAATGTGAAAATTGGCTCATTATTATTTATGCATAAAATATATGTTTTAAGACACTAAACTGTAGACAGTTTGTTTTTTAATGTAAACCAAAGCAAACCAAATATATGTTTCAACATGGCCAGTTGCCAGTGTTTGGAATAGATGTTTGGAAGCCATTGCACTCTAGTTCAATGAAACTTCAGTTTTATTTACAACTGAAAATGCTCCATCTTTCTTGACTGCTCTTGGTTTTTTACTGAATATTTTATTGAATATAGAGTCATTGATCACTCTTGATACAAACACATCTGATAAAAGTATGAAACACAGGTAACTCAGCAATTAATTAAACTGACAAGTTCAACTTGGTTGTCTTCAAACTGTTCAGGTTCCAAGTGTGAGTCTTATCTCTCCAACCCTTGTTTTCACACCATCCTGCTTTTCCAAGTGTGAGCAACCTTTTAGCAGACAGGAATAAAACTGTACTTACCTGTTTAAGGCTAGAAGTAATGGATAATTGCCACATGGTGATGGTGTTCCTTTTAGATGTAGCAAGCTAGTGTGCATGTGCCAGTTCATGCATGCATTTTGCATAGATTGAAAGAAGTATGGTGATAATTTGCATCCTTCTTTAGTATGTCAGGGATCAGATCACAGAATTGTCTTATCTCATTTTCAGCTGACAACATCTTACTCAAGGCTCCTAGAAACCATCCTGACCAGTCATGCCCTATGAATTGTCTCAGCTCATTATACATTGCTTCTGTTGCTAACTTTCTCAGCTTTCCTGCTTACCTTTGGAAAATGCCTACCTCTTAATTTGTCCAGGCATGCAAACAGCCTACTCAAAATTGACCAAATGTCAACTTATGAACCTTAAAAATGTCTCTGGGAAGTATGAAATAAAGCATTAATAGCTGTTTTAAACTTGGCAATAATGTGCTGAAACAAAGCCACATGGATGATGATCATTGATATTTGACTGACTGCTGAGACTGCCTAAACTTTTATTAGCTACTTTCCTTCCACTTTCATCCACTTTCATATAGTCATCTCTGGCTAAAAAAATCACAATTTGGATTTAGTTGACTGTCTGTTAACAGCACAATTAAATAAATTGAAGCTAGCAAATATAACTGATTTTTGCACTAGACGACTGTAACAGGCAGTTGTACATGATTGGTGATGAACACAATTGTTTTGATATTTTCTTTGTCATATCTGTTTGTTTTATTTCTTTGTCATATTTGTTTGCTGGAACTGCAAATGAACAACTGGACCAAGAATGTCTTTGCTCCTTAAATTGGTGGGTTAGAGAGCACACAGCTCCAGGTCCCACATGCAGTCAAATTATTCTCTTAAACACGTTTCCACAGCTTTTGTTTAAACACTATTATTACCCAAGATTACCCAAGATCTGGAACCCTATGAGTATAGTCTTGTTAGATTTGTAATAGGACAGGCTTCTGCTCCTCTTTCTCCTTCAGTGCAGCCTCCATCAACATTTCTGCTTTTAGCCTCACTCTGGATGAGGTGGTCAGACGCAAATGGAAATCAGAATTCTGGAAGGAATGAAAATGAGTTTTGGTTTGTTGGGTGTTTTTTCTATATAGACCCCATAATTTGAAATACATTATGGTGCAATATCCTTGCACAGCTGGAGGTGAAAATGCTTATTTTTTGTGCTAAATGATTTCAAATGACTTTGTGGACACATTAACCTTTCAGGAGAATGACAGTGATAATGAGCTTAGGCAAAATGTCAATTTAAACATTTTCATATGTTATCAAGACAGAAAGGCAAAGTACTGAATTAGTTGGTGGGTGGATTTCTTTTGTCTGATGAAGTCAGAGGTGTATTTACAAGAGCCTGTTAAACTCACAGGTAGAACAAATAAGACACCTGAACCTTACCACAATTGTTTATTTATATTAAGGTATTGAAACCACTGCCTAGCAAACAGGGACATGACTAAACAATACAGATCAGTCAATTTAGTAGCTTGCTGCCACAAAAACCAGAGGTTTTATTCTTCACAAGATTCTCCTGAATTTCTGCAACATTTTGCCACCTGTTAGGTACCAACTCTGGCACTTCTTAAACTGACTGTTGAGGAACTGACCAAAAGATGAGTAAATTTGTCTCAGCAACCTAGCAGAAAACTGTTTGTTCTGGGTTTTTTTTGGTCTTCTTGTTTGTTTGTCTGTTTGTTTGTTTGTTTTGTTTGTGGTTTTTTTCATGTTGTTTTGTTTTTAATTGGATCAGAAAGAGATCACAGAATCAATAAAGCAATTGCAAAGGAAGAAACAGAAGCACATGCTTTGCTTCTGTTGGAAGGAATCTTTGGTAGTGGCAAGCTTGTATCTGAGAACAGTCATATTAAGATTACTCAGTTGAACTCAGGATCTACCTAGTAGTTCAGCATAAGATGTAATGCAATGCACAAATATCTAGCTAATGTTTGAGATATGTGTGATAGTCAGAATGTGACTCACGGGAGAAGCTGCCTTCTGAAGAAGAGTTCTGAATTGAGTCATGAGCTTGATGTATGTTTTTCATCATTCTGCATATTTCATTTTTCTCTCCAAATATAGATAGGACAAAAGTTTGCAGAAAATGTTTAAGCATGAAGAAACCAATTCTGAATTGGAATAACAACATAGAAGGCAGAAGACATGATTAGGATGCTTTGAATTCAAGGTCCACAAGAAGAAGCTGGAGAAGTTTTTGGATGACTAATGTGTCTGCATTAAACACTAGAAAACAGTCATTATCCCTTGTAAGTCTGGTAGGGACAACTCTAATTTTGATATGTAGAAAAATAGCGTATGTTAGCTTGGTACACAATTCATTTTAATTATCGTATAATGAACAGCTATACTTTATTTTTAAACTCTGTTTTTATATGTATGTATGCATAATAGATATACATCTTTTTATATATGTACATATATAAGAGAAGTTCAACTAGTCTTCTATATATAACATTTATGCCTTCTGCGTTGGTGGCACAATTCCTTTAGAGGCTACTTTTTCAGATCTAATACCCTTTCCTTTCTGCTCCACTGACTGCAGGTCTTCACTAAACCACAGCACTCCTTTCTGTGCAGTGTAGATCCAAGAACAGCCATAAGATTATTACATGGCAAAGAACCTTCAGCTTTTTACTTAAATCCAGCAGTTTAAAATTAGCAGCATCTAAATATTTCCTTAAAGCATTAATCTTAGTATGAACAATATATATAATTAGAACAGCCAGAAGAGCTTTGAATTTTCATCTGATTGATACACGTTAGTTGAGTGAGAATTAATTTTAATTTCCCTTTTAAATACATGAAGTCTTTGAGACTTCAGGTTCCAAATCTTTAATTGCTTGAAGGTAAGTGTGCCAGAGTACATCTTTATCAGGCTGTTCTTTGAAATGATATCTGAAGACTAAAGATGTGATTTTGTTTACCCTTACATTGTTGTAGATCAGGATTAATTCTGCTAAAGCTACTAAAAACAGTAGCATAAACCTGTTGCAAGAGAAATCAGCTACTTTGAATTCTTTCTGCTCGAGTTTCCTTCTAGTGAACTAGGTCCTGAATTTTGTTTTTCACCACGATTTTTCTGTCACTGTACAAAGCAATTTCTAGAACTTCAGAAAAAAATAGGAGATGCATAGGTTTGATTTATCAGTCTTTGGCAGTCTGAAGATCTCTGTTGACTCATAATTCACTGCAATATGTGGACGCTATTGTGACCAACAGAACAGAGAAATAAATAAGAAGAGGAGTGTTACAGAAGAAAGTAAAGTAGTTAAACTCAGTACTTGAAGTCTGATTTTCCAGCCCCCTTTAAAAGTACGAAGAATGTTAAAACCGAGCTCCAGACTGATCCATCTTCAGTTTTCCAATGGTATTGAAAATCGAAAAAATGCCAAATTTATTCAAATACATGCCTGTATGTGAAAAAACACATTTAGGCACAACAGATTATACTAGTAGAATAGAATATACGCATACAACCGTCACAACAGGTCAGAACACTTTTCTACCCCATGAAGATCACATTGCATATTTTGACAGAATCTAAATAGAATAAAATTGATCTAGAATGGATATGAAGAAGACCGCAGTTTTAATCTGGCAAAAGCTTAGGAAATACTACATACTTGCATGTTGTAATTGTGAATAATGATTAAGTGAAGCAAAGAGACAAGCAAGCCAAATACCAAAACACCACTAAAAATTCAGTTTTTACGTGCACTATTTCAAGTTAGGTTGTCCATTTTGACATACTGTGGTTCATGAGTGGATTCCATACACTTTTATTATTTTCTTATTTAATATATTATTCCATTTTATTATTCAATATATAGGAAGGAAAAGACTGTCAATATGAAATGCATTAAAGTACTAAATGGATCATCCAGGTAGTGAAAACCTTTTGCTATCAACCTTATAGAGCAAATGCCTGATGTTCACAAAAAGACATCAAGTGAGGAAACTAAAGATAACAATTAATTATGGAAGTAGCTTGACGATCATTTTTTTTTCACATTAAAAAATAAAAAGGAAAAGCACTAGTCTTTCATTTATGAGACAGGGTATAAATATGACAGTCCCAACACAGATGGAAGAGTTCTCCGTGTTTTTCCACCCTTCCAGAGACATTTGCATTTGAGTTAAGGTCATAATTTCTCCTCTTTTCCCACCTCTATTCTACACTCCCTACATCAGCTAGTAGAGAAGGAGCAAGCTCACAGAATTGATTAGTCTGCCACATGTTCATGGGGTAGCTCCAGGTGACATTATACACACTGTCGGAATGCAGATATCTTAAGGCAGTTCTGCACCAATTCTGTCACAATAAGATAAATGTAACAGTATTGCCCCTAGGGCTTGTACGTATTTCATGGTACCTGAATGATTAATATCAGTTGATTAGGTAGCACAAAGCGTTCTAAGTAAAATGTGAGAGAAAAAGTAGGCTAAGCTTGTACCGTACTTAGGATCATCTCACCATCTCTTTAAAATTAGATTCATTTTTTATCTTCTAAGGCAGTTTCTGCAACTCTCCATTCCCAGAATCCCTACTATACCTTGTCTGCCCAAAATATATTCCCTATGTCAGAATATTAGTATATATGAGTGGGAAGATTACAGTTTCTTTAGTATTATTAAAAAATTAATATTTTAGATCAAAAATAAAACATTCACCAACTCAGTCTCCCCAATACTATCAGGTAGCTCTCAATTACTTTTCAATACATCTTTATATTCTGTCAACCTGTAGAAGTATGAAATATGAAGTCAGGCCAAAATATTACTTCTCCTCTGTGTAGGAATAC
This sequence comes from Larus michahellis, assembly GCF_964199755.1. Classification (NCBI taxonomy): domain Eukaryota; kingdom Metazoa; phylum Chordata; class Aves; order Charadriiformes; family Laridae; genus Larus; species Larus michahellis. The sequence goes on from NC_133897.1 coordinate 84,482,802, forward strand.
TTCTCTATTTCTCATCTCTTCCCTGTAAGCTCCAAAATATTACGTGGAAAAGATCCTTTGAACTGACTGTCCATGTGCAAAAGCACCTGGCATTTCCTGTATAGCAGGTCTTGGATGTACGGTAGCTACTGAAGTTATGCTAGTTATGTGATATCTGAATACGTGCCAAAGTCTTCTCAGCAGCCATTGTCTAGAGAAAAAGCTGTCCAAGGCCAAAGTTACTTCTTCAAAAAGGTTACCTGTTATCTTGGGTCTTGTCTAACCAGCACTGGAAGGCTACCCAACTGGTAAACTATGGCACATGATCCATAAAAATTGCCACCAATACACAAACTTTGTGTCCAGTGAGAGTGCCCCTCTCTTGTAGAGACTTCGAACTTGTCTAGTTTGGAGAAAAGAAGGCTGAGGGGTGACCTCCTTGCTCTCTACAGCTTCCTGGGGAGGGGAAGTAGAGGTGGAGATGCCGACCCCTTCTCCCTGGTATCCAGTGAGATAGGACATGTGGGAATGGTTTAAAGCTGTGCCAGGGGAGGTTTAGATTGGATGTTAGGAAGCATTTCTTTATCAACAGGGTGGTCAAACACTGCACCAAACTTCCTAGGAAGGTAGTTGACGCCCCAAGTCTGTCAGTGTTTAACAGGCCTTTGGAAAATGCCCTTAATAACATGCTTTAATTTGGTCAAGCCTGAATTGTTCAGGCAGTTAGACTAGGTGATTGTTGTAGATCCCTTCCAACTGAAATATTATAGTCTAGTCTAGTCTAGTCTAATCATTGCATCTAAGTTAGAAGTTAAAAATATTAAAATGCGATATTATTTTATGAAGTATTTAAAAACACTTTAAAGAAGGATAAATGCCATACAATTTTCTTATTTTGAGATATTACTTGTAATAGTTTTCTGCTAGACTTGCACGTTTGGCATCGTCAATGAATATTACTTTTTTTTGGTGTCTTAGGTGTAAAACAATGTGCTATGAAAAGTTAATGTAAAAGTGAAATTCTGAGGGACCATATAAGTAAACATCTCTAATCACAGAGGCTAGGAGTTTATGTACTTATTGAAGTGAATTGGTAGTGACCTATTTCCAATCATGCAGTAATTACTTCCGATAATAGCTTCAGTCTATTGAAAATGCCACCTCTGTTCCAACTATTATTGTCTATAACATGGAGAGCTATTAAGTTACATATAACACTGTTGGGATCTTTAATATAATTACTGATTCTCACTATTCATTGCAAATTATCTGCCTTTTTTTTAAAGATGCATAATTTCCTTTGTAATTTATCTATAAATTAACACTATATTTTTGAAGAGCAGCAATGAAACAAACACTGCAGTATCTTTGCCAAAGATCAGTATTCAATAGTTCTCCATACAAATATATAGCCTTCATTGTCTAGAAAGAAATAAGATACATATTACTCAAGCAAAACAATTTATAGTAAAGATGATTCTGCACTGTAGTCTACAAAAAGTGAATTCAAAGTGGATTGTTTATTCCTAGTCAGATGGATCCCATAAAACTAAGGATACAATGTAAATAAAGACAAGATCCATATGTGAAAAATACAAGTTATTACTATCACTGATTTCTTCATTCTCATTGAGCAAACAATTTAATATCCCAGCACCAAAGATAGGTCACCAAATTAAATAGGTCATAGTACTGATATCTCTTAAGAAACATTAAAAGAAATTTGTTTTGAGGGGTATGGTTTTGCATTAGTGCTTTTTGGTTGGTTTGTTTTTTTTTGATTTTAAAGAAAAAGAATAGACAAAGCTGTTGAAAAAGAAATGTAGGATAAAAAAAACAAAGCGGGGGGGAAGAAAATATGATCAGCATGTTAACATTCCTATGCATAGAATTGCTTAAAATTTGAATTTTCATTTCAAGGACTCTGAAAACTCCAGTTAAGGGGAATTAAGAAATGTGTCAGGAAAAATAAAGAACATTGCTCTTGCTGAATTTTTTAAAATCTAAAATTCTTTCTGGAACTTATTTGCAAGTATTTAAGACATCTTAGGAAGTAAGAATTTTGTCTTTAAAATGTAGGGTTTAAACAATAATATTTTCGACATGTGCAAACAAACTTTAATTTTTAATGTTACCATAAAATTTGTAGCTTAATGTTTAAAAAATGTTCCAGTCTGCTAATTAACAAGGTACACCATGTACTGAAAATTGTCAAGCAAATAATTCCAATGCAACATTTATGCAGGCTGCAACTTCTCACCTTTCAGAAACTTAGGCAAGTGCTTAACTATGAAGGAATTAAGAGTCACTTGGAAAACAGATTATTTAGGTTACTCTTACTGGCCATAGCCTCATTTTGTAAGAAAACAGGGTGTTTGCATATGAACACACACATACAAACAGAAGCAAGGCTGTTGTGCGTAAATCCCTCACTAGTGACTTGCAAAACAGCTACCTGATTTCTACCTCATCTGCAGAATGCAAATTGTTTAAAAAAAAAATGGTTTCTACAGCCTTCATTAAACTAAATATCCAGGTAGAGAAGAAAAACACATATATACTTATTCACCAATCTGCAGAAAAGACATCAGTGAATCCAGAGAGCTCTATACCTTGAACACTTAAATCCACAAGAAAAATGCTTTCAGTAGTTCTACTGTTTGCAGAAATTTCCTATTTTAATTTCCAAGTTGAAAAGCAAAAGGGGTTTATGCCCTAGGTAGAAAGCATACATAAAATTGTAAAATTTTCATTAGCACAATATTGTCATAGACATACAAGGTCATAAAAATCACAATTTGTTAGGAAGGAGTGACCTTTTCCTACAAGATTTTCTTCCTACTCCCCTTATTTTTAAAAGAAAAATGTTTGTAGCTGCTCAAAGATTCTGAATGTTAATATAAGTTCCAGTTAAGAGGAATTAATAACAGGAATTATACAGCCTGGCAATTACAACTACAATCCATTAAATAGGTGCACAAGTGTTCTCACTGATTAAGCAATCTAGATGTGAAGTATATTTACCTAAGCATAGCATGCATCTTTATACAGCTTTTAATTTTTGTTGTGTAGTAACAATTCTTTCAAACTATTCTTCACATTACATAAAAATGTATGTCTGCTGTATTTATTGACCAATATTTTCTTTTTATTTTAACATTACAATAATTGTACTGTGTATATAAGATACTTGGGCTGTGTATTAAAATGACACCTTTATACACTTTTATTAATATTAAATAGTTTAATGATTATTGCTATATTAATAAGATATATAGATAATCTTCCTAATGGTTACTGTAATATTAATAAGATATATACATTTCTGCAATGGTTACTGCATTTTAACAAGATAAATAGAAGACTTTTATAAGATGGAAGAGTATTAAATACTTTCCTGACTATAGAATAAGCTGTTACAATGCACACTGTAAGGCACAATAGAGAGATGTCAGTGATTATGTATAATAAAGGAGAGCCATATAGCATCCTTACAGATGGTGAATATTTGTATTACAAGATAGCTGAGGTTATTAATTTTAAAATAATTTCCTTTAAAAGTATTCATGTTTTATTCAAAATAAAAATAACATACTGCAACATTTGGCCAGTCTCAAATACCTCACTAACTTATTTTCTATGAAGCAGTAATATGATAAAATACGTTTTGAGGGAAAAAAAAGGCAGGCATTCGAAAACAAGACTCGTGGAGAACAAATGAGAAGAAAATAAAAGCAACCAAAACTGCAATCCCACAAACTCTAGTTATCTAATGAGAGGAATCTAAAACAAAAATGTTGAGAAAAGTTTACCAGTTATAAAAATCCTATTATTTTCTTAAAGTTCCGGAATATTCAGACTCCAGCTTTACAAGAATGAAGTCAAAGTAGTTCTTTACTAGTTTGCTGTGTGTACTACGGCAGTTTTACAGAAGCTTTACAGTCAGATCTACAGAACTCATCAGGGAAATGGTTATGAAAAAGAGAGTATAGACAGAAAAAAATAGCTGGTGAATATGTAAGGTGGAAATCTTTAAACAAATTACTGTTTTTCAAGATGCTCGCAGTTGAATTTTGCAGACTCTTTGTTAGATCTTTCTGCCCAAAAGACTTAAATAACAAAGTCTACAAGCATACAAATGCAAGAATGTGGCAGAAAGGACAAGAAAGGCTTCACACAGCTTTAGTTTCAGTGCATTGTTTTTCAACGGGAAAGGCAAAATTAAACGCATAAATTAGGAGGTTGTTTGTCGAGAGAACAATACCCCTCTGGAAGACAGTTTAGAACTTTTCTATTGGCTCCTCCACCTTTCGATAGGAATCTAGAGAGTATCTGAAAGATCACAACAGACCTTGAATTTTTTTTTTTTATTTGACAACTCACACCTTGATTTCTTTCAGCATCATGAAAATGATACACCAAAAGATCAGATAGTGTCCAATGCAAAGGAATAGCACACCACATATACCCTTCATTTGGAAACCCCAAAATGAAGGATGTAATCTTCAGGAGCTGTAGGTCTTTAAATTCTTTTTCAGTGTTGACTGCCCCTGGCCTTGTGCAAATCCTTTAGGTCATGAATTAGCCAGTAGCCATTGCTCAGCCTCCTTAGGTAGCTATCTTTTTTTAAGGGCTGAGGCCCTTTCCATTCTACAGTACCAGACTTTGCCTGCTGTGATCTAGATGCCTTAATATTGCAAAAAATTTGAGACTAAAGTACTGGAGGCCTAAGGTTCATACCTATCCCAAAGTCCAGGCTTTGCTGGTTGATAGTGTGAGAGGCTGAAAAAGCCGGGTATGCATACAGCAATCCTGGCCTTCCCAGAAGGAATTCCTTTTGCAATATTTGTAAAAATTGGTAATACAGTGTCATACAGTGCGAGAGTCTCCCTGCTGACTTTATCATTCCTGAGTGGATGGGCAGGAACCTGTTTCCTGAGGCAAAATGGGTGACTGACTAGAGAGTACACAGTTATATGTGTTCTTGTTGAACAGTTTTCCACACATGCTTTCCTTTCTAAGGTTCCTCTTCTAAAGGAAAGAACAAAGGTAATAATATCCCTAAGAATAGCACATATCCTGCACCTGGGTTGGCCAAAACACTTACCTGATGAGTATTCAGGGTATAATCTTCCATTCAAAGCTATCCTCCAACGGAACCCTTTTATCCAGTAATTGTCTAGAAAACCAGCTTGCTGAGGAAAGTACATTTATTCTCATTCTATACATTCAGCAAATGTACAGCAATGACAGATAGAAATGAAATTACTTGAAAACTCAACCACAACCGTCAGAGTGGGAACAGAATTGAGATATTCAGAGCTTCCTTAAGTATCTCATTCATGAGCATGCCTTCTTCACCAAGATATATGAGGAATAGTTTGACTTCGTCATAATTATGACCAAAGACTATATAGCCAAGGAAAGCACAATCAGTCTAAGATTCTTACTCTTTTTTTGTCCATCTTCCTTCATGCCTATTCATACATTATTTTACTTCCCTCTGTATTAACCTTTGATTAAGTACACACAGAAATACAATATTGAATTATACAGAAAACATTGAAGTTCTCTGAGACCTTTTCATCACACTCAAAGAAACTAAGTAGGTGAGGACAGACCACAGTAGTATATTTTAGCAACCTACCACATTATTTATTGTCATAGCCACAGAAGTACTGCACTGGAAAACAGAAGGTTACTTCAGTACTTATAAGAACAAACTCCTAGTGTTTGTATTGCACTTCAATTAATAATGTAGTACTTTTGATACGGTTTTGGTTTCTTTCTTGATGAGATTTTTGAAAGGTATTACACAGCTTTATGGACTGATTATAATAAAGTGACTAGATATGACGACTCCATTGATGTTTTCAGTCCTTTGTTCTGTCCTCTTTCAGTCCTCTTCCGTTCCCATTTATATTGCAAACAGCACTTCAAAATTATGTCTTTTTCGTTTACGCTATTAAGTACTTAAACTGACACAATCTGAGAACTACTTAATTATTTATTGTTTTTATTAAAAATAAATATTCCGAAAGAAAATATTTTAAGGATAACTGTTAACTGTAGTTGTAGTATAATGTACAACAATCTTTCCTGGGAATAAGTAGCTAATTAAAGAATCTTAATTTCTAAACAAGACAATTGTAAAATGAACATAACAGCAGAACACGGTTCATTTGACGGTAACCACTCCTATAAATTGTCTCATGACAATAACTGAAAGGAAGATGCATCCTACCTGTAATCTCTCAGTTTTCTCTGTTCTGTTTCCTCTGACCTAACTTTATCTTGCTTCACCCAAAGAAAAAAAAGAATCTTTAATTTCAAAGGTTGTGTTTAGTACTTTCTGAAAATCAAGTATTTCTACAGCACGTAGTATTGGCTATTAACATAATCAAAATCATAACATCATTAATCACTGCTGAAACTTTTGGTTGGAGGCTCAGGATCGTAAAATAATTTACATGAAATAGAAGTTACCTGTCTTATTAAAGCTCCATTGTGACAGATTTCACATTTCAGAGCTGCTCTAGTATGTTAGGGTTTTTCCCTAACAATAAACAAGCTGTTCCAAGGACAAATGAAATAACGAAACTTAATTTCCTAGAGATTGCAAACGTACCTATAGTTCTCTTCCTCATTCTGCAGAGACCTTGTCCCTCCTGCTCCAGTTTCCCATATTTCTTCCACCTCCTTTTCCACTCACTTTTATCACAGTACCCATGTTTTCTTTTTGATAAAGAGACACCAAGTAACTGGCCAGGCATAGTTCTTAAGGTCACATACGGGTATCTCTCTTCTATTTGTTTTCAGTTTTCTGACTTACCTGAAGTTAATTCTAAGACTTTTACATCTTTGAGAAATTTGGTTATAACTGCTCAATGGGTTCAAAAGCTATCAATGAGAACTGAAAGGTAGAAGGCAGACACCAATCTCTTAATTCTCATTGCTTTAGGAAACCATCATAAATTTCTGATGATAGAGCTCTCCCACCAAAAGTTAATTTGAAACCATTCTAAACAGAGCTTAGAACTAATTGTCTATCTCTCTATTAAAAATATCCAATTTCTGTATCCAAGCTGCTCTGCTTATCTTTCAGAAACACAGGACCCATCCAACCAACTCATATCCTAATGATGATTTCTATCTTAACTAAACTGAGTATATTTCACAAACTGAATACTTCTACCTTATACAATTGTGGTGGGTAAACTCTGTCTGGACACCAGATGCCCATTAAAGCCGCTCTATCACTCCCCCTCCTCAGCTGAACAAGGAAGAGAAAATATAACTAAATGCTTGTGGGTCAATATAAGGTCAGGGAGAGATCATTAAGCAATTATCGTCATGGGCAAAACAGAATCGACTTGGGGAGAATTAATTTAATTTATTACCAATCAAAATCAGAATAGAGTAATGATAAACAAAACAAAATCTTAAAACACCTTTCCCCCTCCCCTCTCTCCTTTCTAAGCTCCAATTTCTCCACCTCCTCCCCTCAAATGCTGCATCGTGAATGGGAATGGGGGTTGTGGTCAGTTCATCACGCATTGCTCTGCTGCTTCTCCCTCCCCAGGGTGAGGACTCCTCACACTCTTCCGCTGCTCCAGCATGGAGTCCCTCCCATGGGAGGCGGTCCTCCATGAACTTCTCCAACGTGAGTCCTTCCCATGGGCTGCAGTCCTTATCAAACTGCTCCAGTATGGGTTTTTCTATGGGGTGCAGTTCTTCAGGATCAGACTGTGCCAGTGGACTCACAAGTCCTGCCTGGAGTCTGCTCCAGCATGGGCTTCCCACGAAGTCATGGCCTCCTTCTGGCACATTCACCTGCCCTGGTGTGGGGTCCTCCACAGCCTGCAAGTGGATATTTGCTCAACTGTTAACCTTCATGGGCTGCAAAGGCACAGCCTGCCTCACCATGGCCTTCAGCATGGGCTGCAGGGGAATCTCTGCTCTGGTGCCTGGAGCACCTCCTCCTCCTCCTCCTTCTGCACTGACTGTGGTGTCTGCAGAGTCGTTGCTTTCACATATTCTCACTCCTCTCTTTAGCTGAAGTTGCTGTTGCAGAGCAACCCTTTCCCCTTCTTAAATATGTTATCACAGAGGCGCTTCCACCATTGCTGATGGGCTCAGCCTTGGCCAACAGCAGGTCTGTCTTGGAACCAGCTGGCATTGGCTCTATCAGACATAGGGGAAGCTTCTAGCAGTTTCTCAGAGAACCTACCCCTGTAGCCCCCTCGCTACCAAAACCTTGCTACACAAACCCAATACAACAATATTTTAACAAATAAAAACTATGCTTTCATAAATAAAATATGACAAGAAAGTTACCTTTATCAAGAGAGCTGTTAATTTTGTGGTGAGTTCACCCAATTTTCATGACCCTTGATGATAGGCATTAATTTCCTAATTTCTCTCCTAAGAGAGCAAGAGGAAAAATCCCAAGTTTCTAGAGAACTTTGACAGTGTTCTTCATACTTCAGTGTATCTAGCAGTGAGACTCACAGAACTTAATCACTCCCTGGATTTACATGTATTTTGACTTCTGCATCCCACCTTCAGAGCTACCGTTTGAAAAAAGTTATTTAATTGTAGCAGTATCTGCATGACATTGCTTCCAGTGTACATTTCCCAATAGGAACAGTTGTGACAATCAAATTGGGGTTCATTTAGAGCATCCTTTTTTTCAAACTTTTCAGAGGAAAACTTATAAAAACCTCTGACCAAATAGAAATAGAAAGCAAGCAGTCATGTTCCTACTAAATGTAGAAATAAACTTAAGTCTTTAAAAAAATATTCGTTTTCTTTCCATTTATATATCTACAGCAGTAAAAGAAGTAACTTTTTTGAATCTGGTTATTATTGTTATCAATACCAATATAAACCATTAATTTTGTGTTGTCTGACTCTTTTGCCTCAGAACTAACTCTATACCAGATATTCCCCCAAAACTCTTGTAAATCTTCTGGGATGAGAACAAATGATGGAAATCCTACTGTTGTTCATCCAGTTGCGACAGATGTCTGGCTACTTGTAATGATTTCCCAAATGTTTTTATTTCCTTTACAGGGACAATGTAACAAGCTAAAATAAAAATTTTGTCATTCATATCTAGGAACAAATACATTCTTGAAATTAAAAACAGTGTTAACTGAAAAAGATATTAATATAAATAGTTTCAAGTAATGAGCACCCTTACAGAGAAGAATTTAATGTCACAGCAGAAATATGAAGTAATCCAAATGTAATGGAGCTGGACGAAAGTAGAAAAAAGATTCACACCTATCATATTCAAGTCCAGGCATAAATGCTTTGCAGAATAAGAACTCTGGCTAGCAATTTAGCTGCAAGAGTAATTCTTTAAATACTAAATGGCATTATAGTAATTATATTTTGAAAGGTAAAGAATGACAGAGAAAAAATAAAGTAAAATGAATTAACATACCAAAACCAAGTCTGTTATATACTCTGAAGCTTTAGTGTAGATCCACCGTGAAATATAATTTTAAAAAAGAAACGTAACCATATTTTACCAGTCTTCCAGAAGTACACATTTTTTCCTATGTTTTTTTTCCCCTTACAGACTAGTTTCACTGTACCAGACACAGAATCAAATAACTAAAAGGCATTCACAGATTATAGTGGGAGGTAAAAAGGGAAGGGGCAAAAGAAATAAGAATGAAAAAAGCAAGCAATGTTTCACACTCCTACAAAGATCTTTGACAGAGGCTTCATTGAAGAAATGAATCATGAACATGACAAACTAACATTAGTATCCTCGAAGTACACCGAATTACCACTTGAGATTATAAAACTACCCTGACTTCTCTATGAATGCTATTTAAAATAATTTTTTAAATAAAATTTTAAGAGTTAAGCAAAAGCCCATGAGCCTAAAAGTTCAAAAAGGAAGGAAAAGTCTCTCCATAGAAATAAGTGATATGTTAAAACAATGAATTAATTTTGCATAGCAAAATTTTACTTTCAAAACAAGGATGAGAGAACTGTTGATTGTTTCTTGTCTGTATCATTCTATCCTTCGCTCTCTAAATCTGAACATAGTGTTTGTAACTATGGAATAGTGCTATTCTATAGTTATAGTATTGCTAACCAAATATTCCTTAGAGAATTAATTCTGAAATATGCATGACACATAATGCTGTGCTTAAAATACCTACTGCGGAGAAAGAGGCAATCTCATTCTCACTTGAGTTGCATAGATAGCAATTCTTGTTGGTGAAAACCTTTGTTTTAATATCTTTCACATTTACCTTTAATTTCTGAGAGTTCAGACTTACCAGATCCTTTTAACATCCATTTTTAAACGTGTTTCAAAATACACTCAAAGTGTCTCGTCAGTATTTTTGTGTTGGCCAATGGCCGGAGACGGATGCTCTCCCCTACCTCCTGCACACGGAGAGGAGGAGGAGAGATAAAGAGATTTACGAGTTTAGAAGAAACTAAACTACTTTAATGATATATTAATAATAAAGTAAAAAGAAAATAATGAAACAGATACAATATGTACAAAACCGAATTAAGCTCCCAGGATGACATCACCAGCAAGCACTGGGAAAGTCCCAGACTGGACTCAGCAACAGGTGAGAACTGGATTCCAGAGCTGGAGTCAGGAACCCACGGATTGGGATCAAAGGCAGATGAAACAGACGGGGTCATCTTCTGTTCCTGTTGACCGTCAGGGTCAACCATTGAAGAAAAGAGACTGACCCTTTGACCCCTCAGCTTTTATACTGAGCATGGGACATATGGGATGGAATACCCTTATTGCTCAATTTTGGGTCACCTGTCCTGTCCAGCTCCTCCCTGCAGGTGAGACCCCTCTACGCTTTTCTGTTTCCAATCCTCCAACGGGGCAAGTAACAAAATTAGCTGACCTTGGTTGTTACAGCAATAAGTAAGAGCCTTTCTGCGTACCATTCCTTGGCATTAACTGTAAACATTGGTCTTATCACTCTGAGAACGAACCACTTTCTGCACAATATGCTGTTAAGTTCAGAGAGTTAGAAGAGGCCTAGCTAAGAAATAAAATTACTGAACAGAAAGTTGGTTCTGTTTTACCTCAAACAGTATTTATTTCAATGGTGATATATTGCATATTTTATTAATTTAGAGTACAAAAACCTTGGGAGGTTTTAAATGCTTTGACACATTTATAAAAACAAAAGTGAAACAAAGAACATGTCTATTCTTTTTTACGTTCTTAAAAGATTAAGTTTTTAGGGCTGAAAAATGTTTATCTTATTGTTCAAACCTATAAATCCAACCAACAAAAGAAGAAATCAGTTTCGTTTTATGTTAGTATTTACCTACAGATTTTCTTTGCAACATAAAAAGTTTTCATGAGTTAGCTGCACATTGCATCTTCAATTATTTTTTTTTCTTGCTAATATATTTTTTATTTGAAGTAGAATACCTAAAATCAACTCCTTATGTTCTCTCAGGGATTTCTTGGACACTTGGGAATGTATTCAGACTAAGTTGAATATCTGCTTTAAGAACCTATGATTTCTATACACAACAGATAGAAATTCTTACCTAAGTGCAAGAAATCAGATGCTCCACAGGCTACTATGAAGGCTACAGAGTAGCTACTACATTAAATGACTATAATTAAATTATGCAATTACACTGTCTGAAAACCTTTTTGATAAATTCTAGATTTTTTCACAAGATTTCAATATCCAAATGTTAAACAATACTACATATTAACTAAAATCTGACTGCACAGCTTTTCCTGCTGAACAAGGAGTAACATGAAGTGGCTTAGACAATAAATGTATTATATCAAACATAAGTGTCTATTTAGTCAAAATATTGCTTGTCTACCTTAAATAAAACAGTGAATAATTAAGCCTCAATTCTCTCTATTGCAGAGAAGTGACTACAAAATCAGTTTTAACCTCACTATGCACATTTCAGACTTACGTTAATGCAGACATATCTGCATTTCAGACTTTATGTTAATATCACTATTGCATGGCTGTGGAAATTATGGGTTTGTGCTCTATTATTTTGAGTCGCATTTAGGTAAAACAAGACAGGAGAATAATGTATGTGATAAAAAATTAATGACAATTAGTAAACCTGTTTGAGAAAGGGAATGTCAGAACAAAACCAAGATGTCATGGATTATCATCCTTAACTTGCAAGCATTTAAATGTAAATATCTCCATGCAACCAAAGATTTTATTATTATTTTTAATATGTCTTATTAACCATATGCCTTTTTGCAAGGCCAAGACCCAACCTCTAATCTAGAGCACTAATGTTTCATTTCTCATATGTGGACTCCAAAAAATTACTTCAGGATTTAAAATATATTGGTATATAGAGATAAAATATTACCAAAGATGTGAGTTCATATTGTTGTAAGACAGGAAAACATTATATTATTCAAATACATATTGTTTCTATTAAGCCATAAGGCTGTCACTGTAAAACAAAACTCCTCCCATAGCTAAAATAAGCAAAGATCTCTGAATTTCACAGGAGGATCTGATAAAGTAGAATAGCCATATTTTTTTTGCTATTTTTTTAAAACACAGTGCCAGAAATATCAATGCAGCTAAGAAAGGCTGAACTGCTAGTTCCTTTGTAGTCTTTGATTCTTAATCCCAGAAGAGCCAAAATGAGCTGGAATGCATTCTATAATTTCATGAAATTTAAAGTATGTCACTAAATAATATTTGGAACTGTTCTGTGCCAGTAACGTCCTAACATTAATCTCATATTTATCGAAGCGTGATGACATGCTAGCTTACATCAGCCATAGTAGTTCTGATGAGTTTCCCCAATTCAACCTCTCTACATTTTGAGGTGAAGAAAATAAAAATTCTCATTACATGTCTATAATGTGGCCAAAGAGTGTGGGAAGAAAAAAAACGGATAAAAGGCAAGACAAAAAAACAAGAATGAAAGTGCCATATTTGCGACAAATTTATACTGAGTAAAACCAGGAAACGGGTCACACGGGTACACTGATAATAAGAAAAGTTTACTGCATAGTCCTTTCTACATTAATAGGGCGCAGCCTCCAACCTTTCAGAGCAGCTGTCTTCCAACAAAACGCCTGTTGCCAATTGCCCAATTCTGCTCCAATGTTTGTGAGGGTTTTCTCATACTGTAGGTTATTCAAAAAGGGCTGTCAGACATATGTAAAAATGCTTATGTGTGAAAATAAGGTATTTTCATTCCATTTATCAGTACGATTCACCTTATATAGTCTACATGAATAATTAAAGTCTATTTCACAAGTACCTGTGTGTGAAATATGGAGGAGTATTCCTACTGTATCTCATTGCTTTCCAAGAAAATAAACAAAATATTCACATTTTTAAGTTCCCTTTTTTCAGTTTCTAAAACAAAATTACTTTCAATATGGCAGTACATTAAAAGGTCTAGGAAGGCATGCAGATTAAGCTTCGTGCTTTGCATTATTTCCTTTTTGGATCCATATGTTTATTTTGGAAACAGCCTGAGGACTGACCTGCTCCACAAGTGCATCCCAAGCTTGGTATTTACAGAAGCATTTCAGTCTCCCTGAGCAGGGTAGCATAGATATTGCCATAGGACTGGACAACATTTAGATACAATTGTTGAAATAAATTATTTGAAGCCTCAAAGACAAAATTCAGATGGTTTTTGAGCTTAAAGCAGAAATTTAATTCACTCCTGTTCTCTGCTATAAGGAAATTGCAATAGTATATCTTATAACTATAGCAAGTACTCAACACTGAGTGAATTTTCTCAAAATATATTTAAAAGTAAAGCCTTCATAAATGCAAAGCACAAAAAAATACTTCTTAAATGCAGAATGGAAAACTCACTTCAAAATAACAGGCCATGTTCCTATGTGTAAACTGGCCACCTCAAGAGATCTATTTAGCTGCCTAACCTAGGGATTGTGGTACTTAAACCACAGGCTTCACACATGCCTTCATCACGGTGGTTCAGATCTGTTAAACTAGGAGCCCCTATTTCCCTGCGTAGGCAATGGCAGGTACGTCTCTAAGGAGTGACTCATGTCTAATTGGAACATGTTTACCTTTCCTCACTGGCTATACAAAAACTTTTGTGCTCTCTAAGGCAAATTTAGTACTTCTACATTGTACTGTGATGCACTGTTGCCTACAAGGACTATCAGGCAAACAGATAAGCTTGAACAAAAGCCTAAGTCAAGCTTTCACAAGTAATCGCTGTATTCACATGGGATCTGGAACATCACATCAGCTTCTACAGTTGAGGAGGAGGAAGAGACAATTTTGTGTGATTGCAGTGCTTGCCTAGGAAATAAATAAGACCAGACTTGATTGGGTTTTGGAACAGTCAGAGACGAGATCCGTTCTCCTCCCTGCCTGGTGAAACTTGATCATAGTGCAGATAGACAAGTAAGATTTATATGGTTTGAAAAAAGGAATTTTAGTTTGTAACTCACTGCTGAAGATGCTCTCCTTGAGGGAAAGACCTAGATTTTAGTCCTGATCCTAGTGTTTTTATGTATTTTATCCAATAATTCCCAAATAAAAATGATAAGCACTTCTAATCTTCTGTGCTGATACCAAGGAGCCTTAAAATGACAGACCCAGATTAATTTCAGATATTTCCAACAAAAAGGACAAACTTCTGCAGGAAGTTCACATCAACATCTTAAACTAGAGAGGAAACTAAAAAAAATCTCAATTTTTAATTGATACTGAGTTCCGTTTTGAGAGCTTGTCCTCTGAAGATTTTGATCACCAGTCTTCCCTTACAGATTAAACATGAGCGTGAACAGGCATGCAAGTTATATTGCAGGAGTTTACCTGCGTGCATATGACAGAAATATTAAGAAAAGAACAGTAATATGAGGATAAGCACCTGTGAATGTGTTAAAAATCTAGGCAAATTTCAAGATGCATACTGCCTCTGACAAAATAAAGTTACTTTGAACTTAATTTAATGTGACAAGATGTTCTGTTAGGAGTAGTGTACTAATGCAGCCATTAAACTTAGTATTTCACACAAGTGAAATTAGCATAAGCTAAGATTTTCTTGAACTTTCTTAATTGTGTGTGGGACGGTTGTTAGTTCTTAAAAAATGAAGACATTCAGACTCAATCAATATAGTATAAACAGCAGAAACTTGGTATAAAACACTAGCACTGATACTTCACCTGGCATTGTAAACCTGGGAAATTAGAGATAAATTTCAAATAACAGAAAAGGAATACATTAAAAAAAGGTAAATGCAGAACACCCAATATCCGTAATTATATCTTAAGTAGCACCACAGAGAGAAAGAATATAACTAATATATATTTTAAAAAATAGCCTATTGTCTAAAACTTCCATAATCTCTGACATGCATTATTCACTATCAAACCCTTATTTTTGACATTATCACACATATAAGTTTATGTGATTAAATGAATGATAGAAAAAACAGACTGGAACTGTAACATTTTATATTAAAATGTTAACAAAAATTTGAAGGTAGATAGGTATCACAATATTTTCCTTAGTTCACATTTAAGACTGGCTCTATAGCTGTTGGTCATACAGTTGATAGTATTGGGTGAGCACCCATTCACCAGTATACAGAAATGAAAGAAACACTCTTGATAGAGCTCTTCATTTCATGCTTTACCCTTTCAACATATTCACATATATCCGAATATAAATGACAGAACCCACAATAGCTGAAAATGGTTCCACATGTAGGGTGCTTGTTTGTGTCTTAAAAGGACTGTAAAAATACTTGTCGTTTTAAGAAGTCAGATTAGTGTCTGTCATGGTTTAACACCAGCTGGTAACTAGGACCGCACAGCTGCTCTTCAATTGCTCCCCGGTGGGATGGGGGAGAGCATCGGAAGAGTAGAAGTGAGAAAACTCATGGGTTGAGATAAAGACAGTTTAACAAGTAAAGCAAAAGCCATGCACTCAAACAAAACAAACCAAGGAATCCATTCACTGCTTTCCATTGGCAGGCAGGTGTTCAGCCATCTCCAGGAAATCAGGGTTCCATCACGTGTAATGGTAACTTGGGAAGACAAAACACCATCACTCCGAACATCCCCCCCTTCCTTCTTCCTCCAGCTTTATATACTGAGTACGATGTCACTCGCTATGGAACAGCCTTTTGGTCAGCTGGGGTCAGCTACCCTGGCTGCACCCCCTCCCAATTTCTTGTGCAGTCCCAGCCTACTGGCTGGTGGGCTGTTATGAGGAGCAGAAAAGGTGTTGATTGCATAGCAACAACCAAAAAAACCAGTTTGCTACCAACGCTATTTCCCATCCCAAATCCAAAACATAGCACTATATCAGCTAATAGTAAGAAAGTCAACTTCATCCCAGCTGAAACCACAACAGTGTCAACAGACAAACAAACCGACCCAACTAAATTTTTTTGCAACAGAAAAAAACATTAAAGGAATTAATCAGGAAACCTTTCAGGGTCACTTTTCATGAAATAGAAGCACAGACCAATAAACTCATATTTTTGGATTTGGGTTTTTTTTCTCTTCCCAGACATAGCTAACACACTAATTTTTAGGTATATTGCTGGACATTGGCTTACAAAAGCATGAACGTGCCTAAAGTGTTATATGCCTGCTCCACTGTCTACCTTCTGCAATGGAATAATGGTTTTAGTACATGGGATTCTGCACCATTTAACAAAAATGAAATACATCAAATGATTTACATAGCTCTAACAAACCATAAGTCCATGCGGTCACTGATGCATGCAGTTTATTTTCAATATTCTCTGCAATTTAAATATTGTTGTTATTATCATTATTATGACCATTGCAACTTAAATGTTATGTCTGATTGCAGCTGGAAGCATAGGGACTTGTGGTTTCTTAATTTCAGAGAAGTTTACAGAGTACAGACCTCATACCTGTTTCCTCATAATGCGCATATCATATATCAGTCAGATGTAGAATCATAATGCTGCATTAATCTTCCATTTCAAGAGATAATCATGTTCTGCATCTTGTTACACGTACATATTAAAATTCAAGGTAGTGAAATATTCTATTAAAAGGATAAATTTCCAAAAAAAACCCCAACCGGTCACAATGTATAAGGTGTTTGACTTTTGCAATTTGGAATCCAAATCATTATTGATTGCTGATTTGTAAAATAACTAGTGATATTTTAAATCCCTTATAATCACAGTAGAAAACAGGGGCACTTCAGATACACAGTAGATACAGGGGCACTTCAGAATAAGTAGTCTATCATTATTTTCTTTCTTATTAAAATGGAGTAAGAACAGATTAAAAATTATTTATAAATAGAACAGCTGACATTGACCATAACAGATGTATTTTTAGAAATATATATAAAAAAAAAATATGGGAAAATAAAGCTAGAGAGAATTGGACTAAACCCAGTCAATTTTAAACTTTTTTAAAAATTTTAATGAAGATAAATAAAGTTTGTAAATAATCATGGGGCATATTTCTAAAACATATTATAGTCCAGTGTATGGGCATTCTGTAAAGATGCTGAGGTGAAGTTTTAGGGACTATGTTACTGTTGTGAGCATTTTGTCTGGCCTTCTGAACATCTTTCTTTCTGAAAGATATAAAAATATATTTTTTAAATTGTTTATGCCATTAAGTGGGAAGCATTGTAATTTTGCATTGTAAAATTGCACTATGCCAAAGTATAGTCTAATTTACATAAACTGAACTGAAATATAAAGACTAGGTTTTATTCACTGCACTTACCTAGGTAGCATCACAGAATGATAACAAATGCATTCACATGAACGGAACTCAAATTATTAGATACCTTAACAATGTACAGACACTGGGTTGTCTGCAGTTATATGTTTTCTGGTCTTCTAATTCTACATGTTCTTGCAAGTTATTAAGAATATTTATATATTAAGGGTTATATACATTCAGAAGCATATTCAGTATTTCTCAGGAAGCACTCAGAGATCATTATATAATGTCCTTCTATGATTCTTTTGAGAATCCTATGAAATTTGTATTCATTAACATTTGACCATGGGAGTACCACCAGCTAGTCCATTCATGCCTGGTATACTAAAAAAGATCATAATTAAGCTGTAAGACTTTCTTAATTGTCACATAAGAACTATGCATTACCCACCTCATAATAGATCCATACCATTCCAGTGCCTTTAAGTAGGATATCATTCTACATAAATATTTTTTTCTTCACAATAGAGGAGATTTTTAAACAGTGTATAACAGCTCTATATTAATTTATCAAAATCCTGTTAAAAATCCATTATTTAGAGAGGCTTATGAATGAAAGAAACATCCCCCCTCTCCAGCATAACACAATATCAAAATCTTTTTGATTCATTTAGGGTACAGAATTAGGAGGATATAGATTCCAGCTTGATATGGGGTATAAATCAACTCCTATGAATGTAAAGATTTTATAGCAACATTTGCAAACTATAAAGCCTGACATTTATACAATAATACATGCACAATTTCCCCCTAGTATGTCACATCCTTGAGATGAACGTAATTTTAAAAAACAAGGTCAGAGAAATATCTGCCAATGTCACTAAAAAAATAAAAGAAAAAGGCTAAGAACAATCATAGAAAGCAATTTAGCATTTTTTTTTGTATAACATCTGTATCTGTATAACAGCCTGTATAACATTTACTATCTAATATTCATTTTCACATAGAATCAGGAAAATAATTAACTATTCCTTCTATAAGATAGAGATAAATTCTAGGTAGAGAAACTTTTTCACTGATTTAATGACTGCCATTGCTCATTGGCCAACAAAACAGTTGGGAGTCACTCTTGCAGGACCACAGTATCTTCTATATTGGATAGATGGTACGACCAGAACAACCTCAGTCACAGCAGGAAAGACATTGAACAAATTGTCAGCATGATTTACATACAAGTTGTCAACAGCATCTGGGTTGCCTGGCAGAAGAATGATGGACAACAGATGTTTCTAGAAATGTTCCCATCTGCCCTATCTGAATATACATCCCTTGTGAAACAGTAGGTTTCAATAGCTACAAGAGATCATCCTGCTCTGATTTTTCAACTTTGATCCTCCTTCCTATAACATAAAATCTCTCCCAAAGTATAACATAACCAGCATACAATTACTTGCTGAGTTATTACTGAGTAATGTTCAGTCTTTCTACTAC
The DNA here is from genome assembly GCF_964199755.1 of Larus michahellis. Classification (NCBI taxonomy): domain Eukaryota; kingdom Metazoa; phylum Chordata; class Aves; order Charadriiformes; family Laridae; genus Larus; species Larus michahellis. Next base: position 84,501,956 of record NC_133897.1, read on the forward strand.
TACAGAAAACTTTAGAATATCCAAAGATGGTTGAACCAAAGTGGTAAGTAGTGACTATGGTACTTTCAGGGTTCTAAACCATATTTTCAAGTGTAAAAGTGCTTTTGACCTTTTAATCAAATCCTGCCTTAAACTAATAAATATGTAGCAAGTAGTGAATTAGTGTCCCTAACAACTGCCTAACTCTAAAATATCTTTTAAAAAAAATCAATAGCAAAATCATTTTCATGGTAGCCCATGGAGCACCTCTCCTGTGAGGACAGGCTGAGAGAGCTGGGGTTGTTCAGCCCAGAGAATAGAAGGTTCCAGAGAGATCTTACAGCAGCCCTCCAGTACTTAAAGGGAGCCTACAGGAAAGATGGAAAGGGACCCTTTATCAGGGAGTGTAGTGATAGGATGAGGGGTAACGGTTTTAAACTGAAAGACGGGAGATTTAGATTAGATATTAGGAAGAAATTCTTTACTGTGAGGGTGGCGAGACACTGGAAGAGGTTGCCCAGAGAAGTTGTGGATGCCCCTTCCCTGGAAGTGTTCAAGGCCAGGCTGGATGGGGCTTTGAGCAACCTGGTCCAGTGGAAGGTGTCTGTGCCCATGGCAGGGGGGTTGGAACTAGATGATCTTTAAGGTCCCTTCTAACTCTGACCACCCTATGATTCTATGAAAATAAATTTACATAAAATAACTGAATAGTTTACTTGGAAGGAGTAAATAATTTGTGCTTGCACAACATCGAGGCCTTCTGTCTTCCCACTTTACCCCCACAGCAAGCAGACTCAGGCACAAGAGGTTGGGAAAGGATACAGCCAGGACAGCTGACCCAAATTGGCCAAAGGGATGTTCCAAACCATGTGATGTTGAGATCAGCACCAAAAGCTTAGGGAAAGAGGGAGGAAGGAGTACATTGATAGTTATGCTGTTTTACCAAGCACCATCTACAGGTGCTGAGGACCTGCTTCCCAGGAAGTGACTGGACGTTTGCTTTTTGATGGAAAGTAGTGAATAAATTCCTTATTTTACTTTGCTTGCAAACACAGCTTTTCCTTTCTTTATTAAACTGTCATTATCTCAGTCCAAGAGCCCTATCACCTTCCTTTGACTTTCTCCCTATCCCACAGGAGAGGGGAGTGAACAAAGGGCAGGGGCAGTGCTTGGTCACTGGCCAGAGTTAATTCACTACAAACTCAGATTAGAATGAGGAACTTACTTACATTTTTATTCCTCTGTATTTTCACTCTATCTTCAACTGCAAATATTATGGGGTTTGTCTATTAAATCCATAATCATAAATGGCAAGTGTCCATTTTTATTATTTCTAACAATTTATCCCTGAGACTGTATGAAACGACTATTTAGACTGTATGAAATGAGTCTTTAAACTCAATTAAATAATTCATGTACATGAAAGCAATAAGGTACCTCTGTGCCGTAAAATGAAAAAAGGGGCTGGAGTAACAGCATAGAAAAAGTTGTGTATGTCTCACATTTCCAAGGGTCCACAAAACATTTGCATTCAATATTGATCAAATCTGGCACCTAAAATAAATGGGAATCACTTATTTTTATAGTAAAACTGTGGTGGCAAGCAGTAACCTCAGCTATAAATTCGATCCTACAGTTGCAGATGATGGAAAAATGGAGATAAGTAGGTAATAGAATGTCACTTCCTTCCGAAGATTATTTCACCTCCTCCTGGCAGCCGCATTTCCTGCTAAAATATCTCTTGCTCACTTATTGTGTGCTTAATTTGACTAGTCACTATATGACGAATCAATACAAATTACACATTTTCTGGCTATACTACTATTTATGAATCAGAATATTATTCCATCAGGATATTATTCCAGGATTGAGATGTCTGTTGCACTCACTCAGTTGATGACATGTTTGGTGCATATTGGGCTACAGATCCTAGACTAACAGGAAGTCTAACAAGGAGATAGATAAGGAGGAGAACTGACAGTAAAAGGAGCTGAAAAATGGGATATGAAATGCATGTGGGAAAAAATAAGTTATCTATAAAAATTAAAGCAAAGACAACAGCAGCTTAAGACAGCCTAAACCAGAGATAAATATAACAGACTTTCAACATACATAACACCACTGTCACTCATCCAAACCAAACATCTGCCTAATATTACCTGGAAACCTAATGAATAAAGGTATAAGATTAACGTGGTAAATATAATTGAGTATCTCACAGTAGCCATCTGATGGGTTGCTAGTAAGGAAAGCAACATGTTTACTACCTTTTGCCTGATGGCAAAAGTGCAAGACCCTTTAATGACAAAGGCCTTCATGCTCAATAGTTTATGCACTGGCGGTGTGACTATTCCACGGATCCCTCCTCCATCTCTGGTTCTGAATGCAGATGGTCTTCCTCAGTCTTAACTGCTGAATATGACTGAAAATCAAAAAGCTCCTCTTCCATTCCTTTTTGCCTTTCCTCTTGCTCTGCTTGATGGGAAGCCTGATTGGAATTGTTACTGGAACTAATCAATTTGTCAACAGTCTCCCTTTGACAAATCACCTTTTCCTTAAATGGAACCGGCTTACTGGTTAGAAGAACTACAGCTCAGCAACAGAGCCCTCAAAGCAATTGTCCTCTCCTGCTACTTCTCAACTATCCCTTTTCTGAGCTGCTTCTGAAGACAGTGGAAAAATGCTGCAAAAAAGCAAAAGGCTCCATGTATGAACTGCAAATACCAACCTGGTATAGATCCATACAAAACATTAATAATCTTAATCAGAATTCAGAAACAGAATTCTGCAGTTTTTCACAATATATTCAGCTGATACCAATAAAGATATAAAATACAGCAGCAAAGACACAGAAGTCTGTGAAGATCTGCCAAATCCATGAAACTGTGGAGATAGCCTAAACAAGCATTTCACTGCACCCTGGTATCCCTTCCTATCTCAAAAATATGTTGTTGATTTTCAGCTTTTTAAGCAAGAGCTAAAATAAATCCCTAGTGACTTCTGAACACGTGGAATAGAAGCACTTCTGACATTTCAATTTACAGATGAAGTAAATCACAATGCACAAAATATTTTAATGTATTGTTAAATTGCTCATTTACCTCCATTTGCTAGACGACAAAAACATTTAAAATGATATACTAGCGTGTAACACTATTAGGTCAAAAAGCATTACTTCCTAGATTGAGTTTTATATGTAGTTTTAAAATCTGTCATGCCTTAATTATCAATGACCTATCCAATAAACAAAAGAATGAGATGACTCAAGTGGGTATGGCAAGAGGCACATCTGCATATATATCTCATTATAAGTCTTTTGATCACTATATTGAACAGTGCAAAGAGATTTATTTACTTTTATTTGCAATAAGTATAGCTCAAATTTAACTGGAGAACTTGAAACAAAAGACAAGCACATGGCAGGAGTAAATCATCTTCCAGAAAAGATAACATTAATAGTTACAGTGCATAAAAATTAGCTAAACATGGCAGATAGATAAAAAAAAAAAATAGAATATGGCTAAACCCCGGAAAGATGTTGATCCTTCTACCAAATTGCACTGTCAAATGTCAGTCTTTCAACACAACCAAAAAAGAAAGTTTACCTATCACTTATCTTGAAACAGATAACAAATTTATAATGTTAAAGATTTTTTCTGCAAATTCCAGCTACATACCATCTCAAAGTATTTTAGGTGTTCTTTACTTTCTTTTGCAAAACGATCTCTGAGTTACACTCTTGACTTTTTAAGTAAGTTTGCATTAAGCACGTAAGATGGGAACAGATAATGGTCATGTTCATACTACATGCTGAAATGTACTTAAAATTGCTATTAAAAAAAGACTATACATCAGTAATTTTCCTCAAGAGTTTAGATGCTTCCAGTTTTATCAGATCAAACATTATGAAACCATGCTCTAAAATCTTTATGTATGCTGCCCCTAGGAAAAAACTTCTGATGTCAGTCCATAGGTCTCCAACCTGTCTTCAGGTTCAAACACTGAAATATTCTCTTTTCTAGGCTTAATGTTATTTTGAACTGATATGAGCAGGATACAATGTTGCTGTGTGAATTTCATTTTCCTAATTCATTGCTTTTAGGTTTTGCCATTCTATTATATTCTGCTGTAACTCTCTTTATTCCTGACAACGACGGTAAATTATTCATATTCCTGGTGCGGGGTTCTTTAACTAAGCCTGTGAACTTTTTTCTGATGTCAGAGTTGAGATTCCATACTGAACTTCAGCAATTAACGGCATTTGTTTTCACTTAGAGATAACATTATCAAAAATCACTGTTGTACTCTTCCTGTTCTTTTTCTTCATAGCTTATAAAAGATGTGCTCTAAATAACATGGCAAAGCCAAACAAGTCTTCCTCTGCATATCTGTTCTTAAAGCTCCCTTTTAAATCCATTGCTTGTTCCTTTTAACAAGTAAAAAAACCCACTGCAAACACTAGAAAACAGTGAGGCAATAACTATTCATTTACAGTCATACTAAACAATACTTTAAACTTATGTTCACTGGTCATTTTACATATTTGCTTGGTTAGATTGCCATATCATCGGGCAGGTTTGTTTTGGTTTAGCTTTCAATAATGTACTACTCAAATAAAACAGCTCTGACTAAATAAAATAGAGCTGACTAGCTACTGTACCACTAAGTTAAAACCTAGATTCCCTACAAGATCTTAACATTTTAATGCCATTTACTCTCATTTCAATAATACTTGTTAAACATAATATTTAACAACATTTTCTTATCAGTAGAAAATTTAAGTTGTGTAGCCCCACCAACTAGCAACACAAGATTTTGTCATGTTCAAGTTCAGTTGTAAAAGCAGAATCATTTGAAACTATTGCATGGAAAAATCTAGTGTTGATTACATGCTTTCTTTATGTTATATGGTACATTTTAGCACCTCCAAAGAGCAATCCAAACAAAGAGAAAATGCCTTAACACTATTCAGAAGTCTCTTTTCTTGTACTGCACTCAAGGTTAAAGAAAGGATGTACTATTTCCCCTCAGGTGGAGAAGGCTTCATCCAGAACTCTGAGAGCACAAAAAACAACTAAAGCAGCAGAGGCTAGAATACTGTAATCAGTGCCACAACAATTAAGTAACTTTAATTGTGTTGCTCAATACGAATTTCTGACAAACAATGAACAGCTACACGGAGCAACAGTGTGTTGTATGAAAGAAGAATGAAATTTTTGTACCGTATGAGAAGTTTGGTTCTCAAAATGACCAAGAACAGAAATTTGTAAATGTATGTAGCTGTGCAATAGTGCTATTGTTAAAGCTTATTATAGATGACTGACTCTAGTGATTTGAGCCAATGGCTTATTGCCATACAGCTGGCTTAAATACACATATCTATAAAAGCCTGAGTGAATGTGGAATTACATCCGGTGATCAGCCAGCTTCAAAAGGAACCAGGGTGTGTGCAAGCAGTAGGCCAAAGAAAACTGTCCAAAACCAGTACGACAGGATGTGGAAATCTAGAAATATATGTTCCACAGACATTTGCATCAGCTGTGCACATCTGTCAAATTCTAAGAGTCAATCACATAATGACATGAAAAACTTATAAAACCTGGGATTCATGAAATAAAATCCACTATACCAACATAAATATAAAATATAAAGGGGGGGTTTTATTAGATTTAAAACAAATTTAAAATACACTGATCTTGGACTCATTTAGTAACAACATTCGGCTTTTGTATCAGGTTTACAATTGCATATTCGTATAGTCCAGATTTCTGAGTATGAGAGTAATAGCAGCTTCTGCACAGACATCACATAGCTCAAAATACCCAGATTAACTTCTGCTTCAAATTAAACACCAATTTTCTATAAGGTATATAAATACAAACACCATTTCAATTATATGAACTCAGAATTTATATTCTGGCATGACTATCAACGACCCCAGATCTTGAAATACTGTATTTTGATGCCAAATCTAGAATAAAAAAAAAGTTCATTGTTTTTTAAAAGAAAGTTACAGCAACCTGTTGCACTGTATAGTCACCTGCATTATTATGAATGTTACAGCTATCATAACTGACAGAACAAAATAAAAACCCAGTAACACAGGGAACTGCAATTGCAGCAGCTGACAAATCACACAGTCACAAAGAAATAGTTACTATCCATTCCTCGTATTTATTTTTAATATTTATATTTCCACCTCATATCTAATGTAATTTAAAACATCAACTTTTGAAGTCAGAATTCAGTAAATTTTATTGCTTTTATTCTACTCCAGCAGTAATGCAATCCTAAATCCAATTCAATGAAGATTTCCTTAGAGATGAGCAAAGAATCAAGTTTTAGGATTCAGCATTACCTTTAATAGGTATATTATTTATACTATACTATCTTTTTTTCCATTAGAGTTTTACATATTTAAACATACCAATAGCAAGAACCCCAGGGGAATAAAAATAACCTCTGATACCCTTATGAAAAAAAGTGAAGACCTTGTATTGTATCACGTCAGACCTTAACATGACTTACCAAAATACCATAATTCTCTAAGAATTCTAATAGAACAAGGCATTTTTCCCAACCATATGAAGAATAACTGAACTTCCTTCACAAGATCAGCAAGAACAATACTAATGATTGTATTTGGCTCATATTATTATACTGAGAATTAAAAGTGAACACAGGTATGTATGTCTCACCTATGTTTCACCATTGCTCACATAGATTGAGAATGGCAGCCTAAATCCTTGACAGTACTGTGCACATCAGACTGCATAGTTAGGGAGAAACAAGAAATTCTTGTGTTTGGTAGAAAATGTCTTGGAAATGACAAAGACAACAGGATTGGCCATGAGATTACTTGATTGTACAACACGCTTATCAATAGGGCACAGCCATGCGATCGCAGATCATGTATTTCCAGTGAAAGGAAAGAGGAGCAATGCTCACACCTTACCTAAACCATTTTGCCCATTTCACCTCTAATGGAAGAAAAAAATCCTCAGACTGGAACAGACACAAAGACGGGATACTGACAATACTGTGGAAAACGGACATCTTACTATTAAAAAGAATAGAGGAGTAGATATGATCTAAGAAAATTAAGTCCAACAAATTTATAACACTTCATAGTGGACTTGTTATAGCTAAATAATATAGAAGATGTAAATGGTTTCCAAGATGTCTCCCATTCCTTACAGGTTCAGGAGACTGATGTTCTGTTATGCGGAAGATTTTCTGGGGATTCATTCAGAGTTTATTTACAACACATGATGTATTTGACTATGAAGCCAGCTTCCCAATGTCTCTCACTCACAGCTTCACATCCTTCCTCCAAACAAACAATTCACTATTTCCTCATTTTGTTCAGTGCAAGTTTCTGAGACACTACACTGTTAGACTGACCACTGAAAGAATCCAAGTTGAGATGACCCAGCACATTGATGTACAATCATGTGAGCATTGCTCACCTGAAATGTCTGGCAAATGCATATCACCCTACTGGAGTGTATATACTTGGGCTATCACAGAAAGTCATCTCCAGTAACTGTGAGTAAGAGCAAGGGGTTTGACTTCAAAGTCGTCAGCTATATTCTGGCAGAAACATTGATTTTAAATTTTTAGCGGAACTACTGCATCTCATTAAATACACATTTAATAATACACATTTCTGTTCATGCGTCAAGTAGTATGCTGAAGAAATGAGTTTCAAAGATGAATGCTACACAGATCATATCTATTTTTCCCTTCCGTAACACTGTTTTTAAGTAGTTTTTACAAGGTTTCACAGGAAGTGTGTCCAGTAGCAAAGTTTGGAATTTTCCTAGGTTCCAAACGCAAATCTTAAATGCAAGATTGTCCTGGTTTTGGCTAGGGTAGAGTTCATTTTCTTCGTAGTAGCTCATATGGTCCTATGTTTTGGATTTGTGACGAAAACAGCGTTGATGCCTTAGTTTATTGCTGAACCATACTTTCACAGAATCAAGGCCTTGTTTCCCACACTACCCTGCCAGCAAGTAGTTTGGGGTTGCACAAGATACTGGGAAGGGCCACGGCCAGGACTGCTCACCCCAACTGGCTGACATGATATCCCACACCATGAGATGTCACACTTCGCAATAAAACCTGGGGGAAGAAGGAGGAAGGGCGGACATTCAGAGTTACGGCATTTGTCTTCCTATGTAGTCATTATGTGTTAGGAAGTCCTGCTTTCCTGGAGATGGCTGAACACCTGCCTGCTGATAGAAAGTAGTGAATTAATTCCTTATTTTGCTTTGCTTGTGTGTACAGCTTTTGCTTCCACTATTAATCTTTATCTCATCCCACAAGTTTTCTCACTTTTATTCTTCCGATTCTCTTCCTCATCCCGCTGCAGGGGAAGTGAGCAAGCAGCTGTGTGGGGCTTAGTTGCCTACCAGAGTTAAACCACAACAAAGATGAAACCGTGCACAATTTATTTTCCTTACTTATTATTAGAAATATTTTCTTAATATATAATCCATATTTGTACTGCTGCAGGTTTTTGGTGGGTTGACTTTGGCTGGATTCCAGGTGTATTGGACACCCTGCCCACACGAGAGCAAACTGTGGCCTGCACTCTGCTGCCAAAAGAATTTAAAAAACTGCCTTGGCAATGTCAATTGTAGCATACCACTTGGTTGCCTTTGACTCCAGTTCATATTGGAGCTCTAACATGTCTGGTACAGCAGCACTCAGTGGTGGCATCACTTCATTCAGGCCACAACAGTCTACTGTTAACCTCCACCCTCCGTCAGACTTTTGCACTGGCCATATGGGACTATTAAAAGGTGAGTGAGTCTTGATGATCAGTCCTTAGCTCTCCAGCTCATGAATCAGCTCATGGATGGGAGCCATGGAGCGTCAGTTTGTGCAATATTGCCACTGGTGCACCGTCCTGGTAGCAACTGGCACCTGCTGTTCTTCAACTCACAGCAATCCCACAACAGTGATCTTCTGGGAGGCCAGCCAGGGTACATAGCTGTTTGATCTTCTCTGTGTTCACAGTGGCCACACCAAGAGCCCATTGGTACCCCTTTGGGTCCTTAAAATACTCTCTCCTGAGGTAATCTATACCAAGGATACAATGGACCTCTGGACTGGTCACAACGGAGTGCTTTTCCCACTTCTCCCCTGTTAAGCTCACCTCAGCCTCCAATATAGACAATTCTTGGCACCCCCCTGTCACTCCAGAGATCCAGATGGGTTCTGTGTCCCTGTACCGTAATGGCACCAATGTACACTGAGCACCAGGTCACAGAATGATAGGGGTTAGAAGGGATCTCTGGAGATCATCTAGTCCAATCCCTGATAATATGGACCTGTTGTTTTCCTTGTCTACTGCTTCTTTTTCACTAGCAGGGCAATTACTACAGTTGTTTGGACAGGATAGTCTCAACCATGGTATCCTCAGATGCAGTTTGGGTCCCTGCCTCAACCACAGTCTTCTGATAGTACTGAACTGTGGCTCAATAGGCATACGCCAGGCCCCAGTACAGTGCTAGAAACTGCTGGTTTTCATTCAGGTAGGCAAGGCACCCTTCTATCAGGTGGTGAGTCAGTTTGCAGAGTTGCTTGCCTGTTCAGGTGTAAAGTCCCAGGTGGGACTTAACAATCCTAGGAACGTGCCCACATCATAGATGGTTTAGGTTGGAAATGACCTTAAAGACCCAATCCCCCGGCCATGGCCAGGGAAACCTTCCACTAGACCAGGTTACTCAAAGCTTCATGCAACCTGCCCTTGAATATTTCCAGGGATGGGGCATCCACAACTTCTCTGGGCAACCTGTTCCAGTGTCCCACCACCCTCAGAGTAAAGAATTCCTTCCTAATATCTAATCTAAATTTACCCTCTTTCAGTTTAAAACCATTACCCCTCATCCTATCACTACACTGCCTGACAAAGTCCCTCCCCATCTTTCCTGTACGCCCCCTTCAGGTACTGGAAGGCTGCTACAAGGTCTCTCTGGGGCCTTCTATTCTCTGGGCTGAACAACCCCAGCTCTCTCAGCCTCTCTTCATAGGACAGTTCATGGATTTGGCCAGTGACAAGATGACAGATGCTCTCTCCTATCTCTCTCCCGGGAGAGGAAGAAGAGAGATAAACAGATTTATGAGTTTAGAAAAAACTAAACTACTTAATAAAATGTTAAAAATAAAATAAAAAGGAAATAATCAAATAGATACAATATATACAAATAGATACAAAACCATATCAAGCTCCCAGGGAGATGCCACTGCCAGGCACTGGGAAAGTTCCAGACTGGACTCAGTTACGGATGGGAACTGGATTCTCAATCTTAATTCAGGAACCCACAGATCAGGATCAAAGGTAAACAAACTGACAGGTCCTCCTCAGATGTCAGTCTTTGAAAAAAGAGAGCCATTGAAGAAGCCCTCAGTTTTTATACTGAGTATGGCAGATCGGATAGAATATCCTATTGGTCAGTTTGGGTCACCCGACCTGTCCACGCCTCACTACAGGTGCAACCCCTCTATGGGGTAAACAACCAAGTCAGCTGACCCTGGTTGCCACAGCAACAAATAAGAGCAAGAGCCTCTCTCGCTGAACAGGCAGTTGGCTCTGATCCACCCCAAACCAGGACAGAAGTACTCCAGCCCTCTGATCATCTTCATGGCCCTCCTCTGGACCACCTCCAACAGGTCCATGTCCTTCTTTTGCTGCCGACTCCAAAGCTGGACGCAGTACTCCAGGTGGGGTCTCACCAGAGCAGAGTAGAGGGGCAGAATCACCTCCTTCCACATGCTGGCCACACTTCTTTTGATGAAGCCCAGGATGCAGTTGGCTTTCTGGGCTGAAAGCATGCATTGCTGGCTCATGTTGAGCCTCTCATCCACCAACACCCCCAAGTCCTTTTCCTCAGGGCTGCTCTCAATCCATTCTCCGCCCAGCCTGTATTTGTGCTTGGGACTGCACCAATCCCAAAACCACATGCAGACCTTACACTTGGCCTTGTTGAACTTCATGAGGTTGGCATAGGCCCACTTCTCAAGCCTGCCCAGTTCCTTCTGGATGGCATCCCTCCCCTCCAGCGTGGCGACTGCACCACACAGTTTGGTGTCATCGGCAAACTTGCTGAGGGTGTCCTCAATCCCAGTGTCCGTTTCCCCAACAAAAATGTTAACAGCACTGGTCCCAGTACTGACCCCTGAGGAACTCTGCTTGTCACTGATCTCCATTTGGACATTGAGCTATTGACCACAACCCTCTGAGTGTGGCTATCCAACCAATTCCTTATCCACCAAGTGGTCTATCCATCAAATGCTCATCTCTCCAATTTAGAGACGAGCATGTCATGCAAGATACCATCAAACGCTTTGCACAATCCTTCCACACACCCTGCCATCCAGGCTGTCTACCTCAGGGCACATTTCAGTATGGCCTCACCAAAAATTTGTCTTCTCTTACATCAGGATGAGACCAAATACCACAAAACCCATAATATACCAACAGGGTTAATTAGTAGCATTAAACAGTTCATGTAAGGGTGAACAAGGACCTTGGGAACCTGCATAATAAAAGCATCCACATCAGCCCTGGGTAGGAAGAGGGAGATGCATTCCCTCATTCTCTCCACAAGATAGCTCCTGCATCACAGCAAGGCCATCAATGCCAGGGCAAAGCACATAGCCACTATTTGTATTAATATGTTCCCGAGCTCAGCAAAATAGAGATAAGCAGTGCAGCCAACAAAATCTGTGACCTGCTCAGGAGCTTCCCACTTGATAACTACTATAGCTATAGCATGCTTAATACAAAACTGCCATTGTCTTGAGCCCCAACATAGGGTGCCAAAAAGGACTGTGGTAAATTGGCCTTGGCTGGATGCCCATCAACCCACTCTATCACTCCCCTCCTCAGCAGGACAGGGAGGGGAGAAAATAAAATGGAAAAAAAACCTTGTAGGTCAAGATAAAGGCAGTTTAATAAAGCAAACACGAAGGCCATGTACGGAAGCAAAGGAAAACAAAAGAATTTATTCTCTACTTCCCATCAGCAGGCGATATCCAGCCACTTCCTAGCAAGCAGGGCTTCAGTACACGTGAGGGCTGCTATGGGGAAAATTAACTCCATCTCAGCAAGACCCAATACAACATTCTCCCAAAAGAACATGAAGTTATTGGCTCCCTGGAATATGATTTGAAATCTAATTCTAACAAGATACCCTAAGTAATCTTTGTTGACTAATATTACCTCATGGGTCAGCATATTTTTCCTACAGGAAGAGCCAAATTCAGGAATAATGTGATAATTAATCTAAATTTGATTTATAAAAATCTGTTTTTTTCAGGTTTTTTTTTGTTTTAAGCTTTGTTTGATAGAATTTTTTAAGATTTTTCCACAAGCTTATTTTTTTTTTAAATACCATGCAATAGCACTTTTAAATTTGATTTTAACTACATTGTATCTACATTACAATGACCGTGGGATCAGTTTGACAATTGTCACAGTTTCACATTAGCAGAAAGCTTAAAGATTTCTAGTTGCTCATCATTATTCTCTTTTCTGCATATTTAACGAATGCATTTTTAACATGTAGGTGTATTATTTACATTATAATCTAATCACAAGAAATTAACCAAGGTTAGAGCTTTCAAGACAAAACTGTTGTATATTACATAGTGCAGCATGCTTATAACCACCACATTAAAAAGTCATTCTCTACTGAACCTGGATATTCATAAGTTGATCACAATAGTATTTATTCAGTACATAAAATGTAAATAGTACCTTTTAGAGTGCTCCAAGTTTGATTATGAGCCTAATTGTGTCTCAAAGACGTAAGAGGTAATTCAAATTTCAGATTAATATGCACAAATAGTTCATAGTGTTCCTGAGAAAAAAGTTGCAGATATTTGGAGATATTTGGAGCTATTTATTAGGGAGCATATTCTTCCTATGTACTTCTGCAAGCATGAATATCTAAGGGATTTGTGTTACTCTTGCCTTTTTTATTAACAAAATTGGTGATTGTTTTTAATGAACAATTTTCATACTTTCAAGGCATGTCATTTGTTTTCATCAGAAGTTTTCATTCGCTTAATGTTCAGTTTGTGGGTTATTTATTTAAACTACAAATAAAATCTTATTTCTCTCACACCTCATATCTGGTTTGTGCTAAACCCTTTAGGAAGGTAAATTTTTGTAGCGGTAATAGAAGTAGTATAGTCATTTCGATTTTGCTTTGGTATGTTGCATTCATCTCCCCAGTCCATGTAATCCACTTTCTAACAATTTGCTGTTCTAAGTTTTCCTTTTTCCACGGCTGATAATGTCACTACAGAAATGTCAAGAACACATTCATAGTTATTCTCCCAAAGCACTGTACATTGTTTAATTTAATTAAAAGAATTTTTGGACTTTCTTTTGCACAAGGTCATTTTAAAACAAAGTTTTAGCTACTGTTTGTAAAAGTAAGTCTTGTATGTGACCTTATCAAGACACATGTTTACATGACCTATTAGTGTTACATGCTTTATTTTAAAAGACCATATCAAACCTTATATATCATTGAACCAGACCAAAAAAAAAAAAAGTTTGTCAGCAAGGTATACATGAAAATTAAATCTGAAAACATGCACAAAAGAGATGTTTTATTTTCTAAGAACCAATATAAATAGAAGGCAATATTTTGTGATAAATTTGTACATCTGATTGTACTTCTCTCCTCACTGGAAAGCACTAGGCTTTGTCAAAAAAAAATACTGAAGGTATATATTTGCCCCCTTCCTTGCAAATTTTTCCTTCTGCAGCTAATCTGGCTGCCTTCTCGATACATTTTTTCTAAAATATACACTGCATATAGAAGTTAGAGGGAATGAAGGATATTAGGGTTCCATCAATTTGGCTTGTCATGAATGTCTCTGATGCAGAAATCAGACCATTTCATTAGTAACCATGAGACTGAATCAGGTATCATTAAGTTTTGCTGAGAGCTAACAAACTGCCAACTGAGAGAGCACAGGTTTGTGAGTAGTGTATTTTGCTCATACCTCAGTTGAAGGAGTACAAATAGTGTAGCAGATTATCAGTTCACAGTAAGTATTGTAATAACCACATTCTTGATGAGAAAAGACAATTCAGTGAAAAACAAGTAGCCACAGTTCAAGTAAATAGATTAACACTACTAGTAGACACTGGAAGCATTATTTTCTCTTAAACATATCAGAGGTAAAGCTTCTGAGTATTAGGAGTCATTAAATTAAATGAAAATGACATATTTAATTTGAACTGACCTTTAAGTCATTACACTAGTTATGAAAAAGTCTAAAAAGGAGAGTGTTAGTTTGGAAAATATCATTTGGGCCTTTAGCTAAGTAGCAATTCAAATATGCCTCAAAGGGCTGTCTTCAGCATCTGTATCATGCAATCGGAAGATGAGGACAGAATCTTTACTTCTTCCTTTCCTCCTGCCTGCAAGAAGAGAACATAACTACAAGCTTAAACGTTGTATCAAGTAATCATGTATTTTTGCTTCAAATTTCCAACTGCAAAGATATTTGTAAGTGCTTCACTGCAGTCTTGAGCTTGTCTATTTGTGCCTTATAGCACAGTAGGATATATTATAGTGATCCCTAGCTGCTGCTTTTTTTTTTCAAAATGATAATGCAGATAATAAAATATTAAAGAAAAATCTGACAGCTGAATAATATATACAAGTTAGAGCTGGAGGAGGAATATTTAAGCTCTGAGGCCTTTTTTAAACTACACCAAAAGTGACATTTTAGAAGAGCCTTTTCAAGAGTGCTTGTGGAATATGTGAGCTTTTAGATTTAAGGTGCCCAGATCTCTGAAAATCTTTTACCACCTTCAAGTTAAAAAGAGAAACAAACATTACATAAAACCAGCAAACTTGGGATGTGAAAATCTGAGTGTATTTTTAGTGAGTGAATGTAGTTGTGGTACGGGATTGCTTGTATGTAATTACTACTAAGAAAACATCTATACAGTTTGAGGTGGCAGAACATATAGTTTAAACATTTTTATTCATGGGAAGCTGTCTCTTATTCTAAACTAAATTTCAGTTTTATTTTGCTTTCAGTACTACAATACTGATGTAGTCACTTTAAGGTCTAGACACACATTTTTTTAAATCAACATTAGTTTACTTAGCTTTCAAATAAAGGCCTGAATTTTTATTTTCACTTGGTCCAGAAGAGTTAAAAAAACAATGTTTATCCTGGAACTTTTTGCTGTTTAAGGGATTACTAGATTATATCTATGCTTTTTTTTTTTTTTTTTTTGCCTTTAGACAGGTGAAGGAAACATACTGTACATGGTGTATTATTATATGCTGAATTGACATGGAATATTTTTTTCTTACCCATTAATTAAAGCAGTAGTAGCAATGCAATAGTCACTTACCAGTACATACCATGCAGTCTGGATATGGCATCTGCATGAAGTAATTAGATTGTGTAATTTTCATCAATATACTCCTCATTCATCAAAACACATTCGAATATCTTAGCCCATTAGAATGAAATTTTATTTTCTTTTGATCATTCAAGAACAATTCCAATGTAATTGGCTTTCTATTAAACAAGAGCTGGAAAGTCTATCATATTCCATTATGATTATTACTAGTAAGAAGATAAAAAAAGAACATATCACTGACAATTCTCAGACATTTTATCACTTAGGCAGCATTTATGAATTTTAAGTAAAGCAATCAAATACAATGGCAACAAAAATTACTAGCAAAGAATAATCTACAACATTGATTGAAATTCTAACAAACGCAGATGCTGCCCAAGCTGTTATTCTACTTCAGGGAATATTCCTCAAAAAAAGTACATGAGGACTATATTACTGGATTCAATAGGTAGCTATTTTGTCTATATAATCTCTTTGCGTATGTGATTGAAATGTTCTTTTATCCTGTTACATTCTGACATCATTGACATCTCACTGCAA
Source organism: Larus michahellis (assembly GCF_964199755.1). Classification (NCBI taxonomy): domain Eukaryota; kingdom Metazoa; phylum Chordata; class Aves; order Charadriiformes; family Laridae; genus Larus; species Larus michahellis. Next base: position 84,517,890 of record NC_133897.1, read on the forward strand.
AACGACCAAATGCCACCCTGACATTTCATTTTAAACTGGTGGACAGGTGACAGACAGGTCACTCAATTTATTTTAATAGACTAGACTATAATTCAGAATTATTTTACCATTCACAAAAAAAACCCTGTTTTTATTTTTTATTTTGAAATTCTTCACACCACTACAGCTCATTGTTTGTTCAAGGAAGGGTGTTATGCCTTTACGTCTTTTATAAGTGTGGGAGGTTCACAATACTGATGAAAGCACTCACTAGAGCATATGATCCTTAATAAAGTGTGCAAGATAGAACAATTTTGCTTATTACGTTGTGTAAGAGATTTCTTTGTAACTCCAAAAGCTCACACATTTCATTTTCCAGCTCTTCAAGTACAAATACACTTTCCCTTGTTTCTCTCCTACTGTGCAATCTGACAGACTCATGCTGTGTCCCAACACCACTAATACCTTCTTCCCTCCAGACTTTCCTCCTAGTGTCATCCACTTCCATGCGTATGTTTCCATTGCTTCTTTCTTCTCTGACACGCTTCTGCTCATTCGCTTCTATTAAATTTCAATTTCTTCTCTCTAAATTATTTTTACTCTCCTCTTCCTCTCCCTAAAACCTGGCATTTTCCTTCCCCACCTAGCCTTATTTCCACTCTTTTCTTTCCACTCAAAAATTCCCAGTCTCACTTTTTTCCTCAAATATCTCCCTTTTATCTCCTCCCTGTGATTTTCTACAATGACCCAAGCCTCTGCTTCTTTACATATGCACCCCTCATGCTTAAAAACAAAAAATAAAAAAATTGAAGAATAGAGGAATTTTTTTCTCTTGCTCCACAGACCTTAAATAATTCTAAGGAAAGACCTAAACTAGAAAGTTTTGAACTGACTGGTCACTGGATCCTGTCAAAAGAGAGAACGCACCTCTTCACGAATGAGAGGCAAGAATGCAACCAAACTAACACCACAAATATTTTAGGTACTGAGGTATTGAAGAACTTTATATCTTTCTGTTCCTTTGTCCAGTTCCCTTCACGACCAGCACAATTTACCCCTGAAAAGTGGAAAAATCTCCAACTTTATTCCCTATAATTGTATCTGTGGCCTAATATAGGATGGTTCTCATCAATTCAGTGGTTTTCCCTATTTACTTTTTAAAAGGAAGAGAAACATTTACAATTTAACTAAGAAAACAGAGACTGACAAATGCTAAGTAGTGAATATTTCTTCAAGAATTCCACCATTAAGAATCCAACAGACAAATAAAACCCCAGAACTGTTTCGCCTCATGCTGTAAATTAGACAAAACTGAGAAATTATAATTTTCTCCTTCAGGTGCTCTGAAAATGAATCAGCTGTTATAAGCAAGTTTTCAGGATCTGCAGATGTTCATTCAGAGATTTAAGGATCTAATCCTTCCTACTGTATTGTGTTTTCTATTTTCCATCGTTGAATTTGCATCACCTATTTTCTCTTTTCAGATCAATGGATTTATGAAAACAAATAACTTTAATTACAAAGACTGGTTCACAAGTGAGAAATTTTCACCTAACAGCTAAAGCTAGGTCAAATGAAACAAGACATTAATATAATTTTTTTTTTCATATACAAGTCTCTGAAAGAGAAGCAACAAGAGGAACTAGGACTTTTGTGTGTACACCCAAATTGTGTATTTTACATCCTAAAATTTCTTTGAAAGATGTTGACCAAAAAAGATACAGGTGCCTGAATAACAACAAGTATCCTGCCTTATTAAGCTCCACTCATTGAAAATTTATTTTATTGTGTCTTAAATTTACTACTAGAGCATTACCGCTTATCAGTATTCAGGACCACGTTTCACAGTGTGTTGAAGAATAGAAAAATCTATCCAGAGATGGAGCAGTAAGCAGATGAAAAATGTTTTTCAGTCTATTCTAGATACAGCTTTTTTTTTTCCCTCCTGTAATTATCATATTTCAATAACATTTTCACAATAGTTGAAAATAAATTCCTGAACAACAACAACTGTTACTGCTTTATAGCAGCATACATCTGCATAGGATTTACACAACATTAAAATCTGAAGAATCTCAAAATCAGCTAATCAAATGTTATAATATTATTCATAGGTGGAGGTCTGCTGACATTCAGCAGGGTAGTCATGTGAAAAAGGTATGTGGGATTTGGTGCCAAGTTAAGACATAGTTGCAAATGCCGAGGTTCAATGGGCAGGTGCATCAGCTGAGGCAGAGAGACTACTAACAATTAAAAGTTTTATGCTTTAATTTACACTTCCAGGTTCTTAAATGTTTTATTTTAATTTCATAAAGTTGGGTGTGATTCTGACAAACCCAACATTTGGCAGAGACACAGATATCGCCTTACATCTCTCTGCCTAGCAAACCTGATGTTCCACTGCAGTTCTTGCCTCTCTACTTGGTGCATTAAAAAAGATCCACAGAATCCTTCTTACCTGAGACAAATAGGAAGTTTTCACAGGCAAGAATGACCTGAAATCATTGATTTCTAAGAAAATTCTCTCCCTGTTTTCAGAAAAGCTGAGTTTCTATTCATAGTGGTTGTAAAGAAACCCTATAAAGGCATGAAATTAGGAGCTGTTATTGCTGCAGCTGCTGTCAAAACTTAAAAGCACTGGAAACGCTACATATTTTTAGTGTTTATAGGAATTGTGATTTGGCTTGCATCTAAGAAACGAAGGTCTGTAATGAGCACCACAGAACTTAATGATTCCTTGGTTACTCTGGACTCAAACCCTCTGAGAGTGTGAATTCATGGCGTAGGCACGCTTCTTCCTCATGCTTAGGCTGGGGGAGCCAGGCCCAGGCAATCTTTCCACCTGGGGGTACCACTCCTGTCTCCAGACAAGAGAGAGCTAAAATATCAAGTTGAATTGGCTGTGCATCTAAACAGGTTTCTATGGGAACTGAAGAACCACAGTAGACAAAAACAAAGAAAACAGCATCTGTCAGAATGAGATGAGGTAATGAGGCAACTGCTGTGACCACGCAGAGATTCAGCCCAGGGACAGAGAGTCCAAGAAGGATCAGGGAAGGGAGAAATGCTTAGGAGACATCCATGGTCATTGCCAAGAAGTCATAAAATATGCTAGGGCATGAAAAGAAATTACTGAAATTATTGAAATCGTGGAAAGCAGAGGCTGAACAGAAAAGCTATTTACTTAGAGATTAATTACAAGTTAGGATGCACAGTCTGTGAACAGCTCAGGTTAGGGTAGATGATAACTGGGAGGGTAAGAGGGTAAACAGAATTAAAATCGGGTAAATATGACCAATTCAGAAGGACTGTGTAGTGAACTAATGGCAAGATATGTACAATATGAAACATGAAGTACTTAAAAGACATGAATTGCAAGGAAGGACAAAATTATGTCACTGGCTATCTCATTTATTCTTTTTATTAAGACCATCTCGTTGGCAGTTGTACACTGGATTGTTGAAGAAAGAATATCTAAGAACTAATAAAAGCTACCTATCAATATTTCAAAGGAATGAAAAAGCATTCACATCTCTTTTATTTTCTTTTTCCTATCATATAAAAGATCAACAAAATCTTTTTTATTTTTAATTTCATTGATCTGGAGAAATTATTAACACTTTCTAAATCTCAGCATTTTGAAATACAATTGTGCATTTTCTTCTAATTGCTAAATGATCTCCTAGAATAATTTCCTTTGCTGTTCTCAGCCTAAGCTTTTGTTAGCAGATTGAAATAAGCAGAATAAATTCTCTGCAATGAAACATATTGGCCCAATGAAATTGGACTTTACATCAAAACCAGAAACTGAATTTGTCTCGTCACCAGTGATATCTGTTAACAGTAAGAGAAACCATCATTACAAGTCACCGCAAGATTTTAAAAGAAAGAATTACCTTACATCGCGCTTGCAAAGGGAATATTCCAAATTCAAAATGTGATTATGCAATAAAACCGGTCATGTTAAGCACCTACTTTAGAAAAACTATAAAATTTATTTGCATTGTATAAATATTTAGCATTGTAGACTAACCTGTAGCAACTGTGTGAAGAAGTATGTTATTATTTCTTCTTGAATACATTTATGGTTTCATAAGACTCCCCTCATAGAGATGCATGTATGTTTGTCCTTTTAAGGTCTGTAAATCTTTGCAGACATAAAAGATGTAGATAGGATAACACCTTTTTTAATTTATAAGGATGATACACCACACCACCAAATATTTAAACCAGAAGAGATTTTTGCTTTCTTCTCCTCTCCTAAGTTTTTAAGTATTTTAGAAAAATAAATACTTCCCACTATTCCTTTACTACATAAAGCTCACGGGTATCTGATACTGGTATAGAGAGGGAGGGGGCAGAATGCTACCTGAGGTGGTGGTGAAAAGTTCTGATACAGCTTTTACATGAAGAAAAGTGTTATTGGAAGAACACTCTATAACCAGTAGGCATTAGAAGACAAAGTTATTCTGTCAATTGATGATGGTGGATTTTATCCATTGCTCTAAGGTTAATTACACTGTCTTTGATGAAACGTAAAAAAAGAATTCTAAAGAACACATTGCTAGCCAGCAACTCGAAATCTATTTCTTTTGCTGAAATGTCAATAACCTTTCAGGTCTTGTATTATTTTTACAGAAACAGATATGACATCACTTTTAAAGGAACCGCTGCTTAATATATCAATCAAATTATCCTCTGTTATTGTGCATTCTAGAAAACAGAGTCCAAAAAATGCAGTCAAACTTGGGATTAAATTGAAGAAATCAGAGAAATGTTGAAGGTTTCTGCAAGCTTTTTGCTTTATATTCCAAGATGCTTCTTATAATAATAGTTTCTAAGTCCGAAAAATGTGATATTTCTAGCATGGGAAAAAAAATAATGAAAAATCTGGCAGAGACTAGCTTTTGAAAAAGGAAGCAATTACAACTGTGTTAGTAGAATAAAAATGGGATATGAATATTAAAACTTGGATCTGAACATTTTTTTGCATTGAAATATAGGCCAGTTTAGCAAAAGAACTTCTACAGTGGGAAAAAAACCCATACATTGAAGAGAAACACATGGATCACAAGTTTAGTAACGGGATTACGAGCCTTTCACTTTGAGGTCATGGGTTCAAATGGAGCCCAATTTAGAACTGTCCAAAAGTTAATAGCAAATAAAGGCCTTTTTTAACTTGCGTGCGAAATGATATAACAATATCATATTACTTTCTATTGGATAAACATCCAGTAGATGCTTAAAAACAAATTAAAAACAAAAACAAAAAAAAAAACAAAAATACCCAAACAAAAACAAACACAAAAACCCCCACAAATCTGAAAGACTGTAGACTTTTCACCTTCCTTTAGCAAAGAGAGATCACAAACTTAGTCAATATACAGAAAATAAATTCTTCTTGAGCACTGCATGGTCTGTATATACTGCAATTTTTTTTTTTATTTTGAGAGATCAGATTTTGAAAAAAATGTTGTAAAGATCTTATCTTTTTAGAGACAATGTTGCATTGATATTTAGCCCCAATTTTTCACCGTCTGATCACCAGCTTCTCTACTGACATTAAATTCAATACATTACATATGTATTCAATACATTACATATTCAATACAATACATAGTCATTACTGGATGTGAGATCATAGTTGTCGTTGAAAGAAGGCAGTGAAGACAATTAAACCAGAAATACTCCAGATGACTGCAAAGGGGTAAAAAAAGCCTCCAAACTGTGTAGATGTAGGTTTTCATGAAGGATGACAGTCAACATCACTGATCAGAACAGAATTTGATGAATACATGCAAACTATGATTCCTATTTTTGAAAAGTAAAATCAGATTTTTCATAGGCAAAGAGGGAAGTAAAAGTCATGTCTTACATTGCATTAAAAATTCACTGGAACCTAGCTATGAAGTAATTCATTCTTTGGTGTTGCCTGACTTTATTCATTGATTATGGTAGGACCCAAGGACAACCCCATTTCTGTTTTAAGCACTTAAAACAAATACCTGAAGTTTTCAAGGACAAAGTGCGTAGGCCTTATGTATAATTTTAGTGTCCCAATTTCAAGAACAAACAGTCAGCAGCATTGTTCTCAAAAATAACTATATTTTTATTATTCAAATTAGGTACTGAATAGATAGGTTTTTCAAAGCCCTTTTAACAATTAATCTTAAATCTGCTAGTGAGATAGGAAATATGCTTACTGAAGATTACAGAGGTTTGCATCTTTTCTGAAATTCTCGTTTTCTTTATGTGTGAAGTCCTTACAAACTCAGAAGGAAAATACACCTTAAATTATCAATACAATTTTCACTCAATCTGTCAGTTGTGGATCTTTTTTCTTTAATAAGTTGTCTAAAGTATCTTGCAGGCCGTGTTATTCCTCTTTGATGTTACATCAAGTGAGAAAGATTAAAGTCTAGCTTGAATTTATCACCGATGACATTTCTGTGACTTTGCTCCATCAATCCTTTGTGATGGGAAGATGTCAGAACAAAGTCATCACAAATTATGTAATGTCACTCCACCTAAGTCACAGCGCCAAATAAGCTGATGAAGCATACTGTTCTGGAGTCTATATCCTTCCATAGGGTACATTTATAGCTACATGCCTTTGATTTATAATTCTCCTGAGATAATGAAATTCAGAAGGACCAAACCATTTTGGACTGATTGTTCTATATCTTCTGTGATATCTTGATCCTTTAATATACTGAATAACCTCAGTTTCTAAAGTATGATTCCCCTCTTTGGTCTTTCAAGATTCATTAAGTAAATTGTAGAAACAAGGAGGAATTCAGCAGGAATTAAGAAATAGGTGTTCTATTTTTGCACTTTTTATGGGCAAGCAGTTAAAATTTTAGTTGTCACTTATGATAATTAATAGGGGGCAGTTTCAAAAACAAATGGTTAACAAAGCAAACAAACAAATTTCTAAATTTAGTCTTAAAAACATCAATAGGGATACAGCTGTAGATAGATGGCTGTTATCATGAAGGTGAAATAATAATTTTCCACATGCAGCACTGTACATTTACACTGTTATCACCACCTAGCTCTCCACTCAACTCCATATCAAAAAAGCACAATTTTGTTTGAGGGATATAGGAGTTGCGCCTCAATGAACTACAGAGAATGCATACTTGTCTACTGTATTTCAAAACATTAGCCAAATTAGTTTTCTAGTAGTAGCAGAAGTAACTGCTACAGAGATGCAGCATGGCAGAATGCCACAGTACACTTTTGGAAGAAGGCTCTAGGACACAAAACAACTTGGGATAGACCAGAGAAAATAAACCCAAGAGTAAAGGTAAAGATGCTCATGTACATGGACATAAAGAAGCGAGAGACTATTAAAGCTGGAGACTACAAAAAGTGAGAACAGAGAAGTTCCATTAGCATTTTAGTAGCCTAGGGATGACTTATGACAGATTTCTATGAACTGGTCATAAATAGAGCCTGATTCCTCAGGCCATTGTCCAGGAAGAGTATTGGGTCCTTTTCCAATAAAAATCTGGAAGCAACAACAGGAGGAGGTTGGGAAAAGAGACAGTCTGACAGAGAAAATTTTATGAGCCATTATTCATTACCTTTTTTTCATGAAACAAACTACCTATCAGAGCTGCCAAGAAAAAGAAAAACCTTCCGGGGACAAGGAGAACTTCTATTTCAAAATGAGCAATCAAATTATCAGAGTCTCTCCACTGGAAAGCTTCAGTGGATGACTAACTGCTGCCTTCTGCTCATTACTTCTCTCAAAAGATGAATTGAGGTCCTTCGTATTCTCCGGTAACTGAAGTTTCCGTTTTGCCTTTTCTATTTTTAAGAAGTAGTTACAGATGAAGAGAAAATGTGCTGCGGTAATAGAGCCACATCAGGAAATATCCTCCTCAGCTGCTGTTCAGAAACATTTGAAATGCCTTCTAATAGAATGCTGCTTGTCCCATAACATTTGTAAGTGACTGTGTTTCAAATGCAAATTTCTTCATTACATTGACTTGCATTAAATTTTATAAGTACTCTGCTGCACATATCCCCTAAAAAACAATTTGCTGAGAAAATAAAACGATGTGGTACGATGATATGCATCTATTAGATAATACCTGAAAATAGCTTTATAAACATATTTCATTTTAGTTGCTACTTAATGATTTAGTTTTAGTGGGTAGCTTATGGATTCAGACATTCCTGTGCAATGAACTAGAATCATCTTCAGAAATGGAAACTTTATTAGTTTGATTATTATGCCAAATATGATGAGCACATGTAGATTTATAAAACAAGAAAAAAGTTACAGTCCATTGACTATGCCCTTTTTCAGCCTTTAAAGGCACTAACTAGAAGGACATCTCAGCACTATTAACAGCAGTTCTCTTCCCAGGCAGTACCTTATTAATATTTTTGGTAGCAGATAACAATATGCAGATATGTTCTGACAATGTCAAAGTACTAACGTTGGGATGAGACAACAAAATTTAGGCTGAAATCACTCATGGTCATTAAAGATCACTTTACAACCTACTCAAAAATCAGAGGTGTTAGAATGGGATGGCAAAATCCTAATACCCCTAATTACATTCTAGTTGTCTAAACTCTCTAGAACTACAAATAGATGAAGTGCTCTTCATGGATTATTTGGAACTACTGTGCATTTCTGCTGAACCTATCATGCTAGAAACTAAACTCCACCTTGCATACAACTCTGCATAAGACCACTGATGAGAAATATATGAATTAAATTTAATTCTAGGCAACATTTTGCTCTTAGACAATCCTCTACAACTTTATCGCCTTCAAGCTCAAACCTAATGCCCAATTCAACTAGATAACCTTTGCATATATGCAAGAAAAGATGGATAACCATCGCATGCCTTGGCTGCTTGGCAGAGATCATGCTAATCCAATAATAGGTAAAACAATATGGGCTCTAAAACACAGCAGTTTGAACAGAAATAATGCAATGACAGATTCTTTTCCAATGTCTGCCGAAATCTTGTCTTTAATTTATTTACAAGCATCTATATAAGAACTGACTGATCAGACTAATTTCTGTGCTGCAAAAGGGCTCTTAAGAGACCTAGGTAATGGGAACAGTAGTTGTCCTCAAAAGCATAATTTTGATCTGTTAAAAAAGAAATTAAAAAACTAATAAATCAAACCACCTGCATATTAATATTGCTAACAAAACAAGAAAAAAACCCCATTCATTTATCTTTTACTTGTGCAGGCATTTGGGAGCTGGAGTATTTTTGCAGTGACAACAATGTTATTTCTACAAAGCTTTGAGTACCCATCTGTATGACATCAGGCAAAGATATAATTTCTTTCAGAGCTGCAACACAATGGGGCCTTCTCAATTCCACGCCCACTGTCTCCCAGAATGTCCTTTCCTCACCCCCCTCCTGTGCCACTAACTCCTAATTCTCCTTGTTCACCGGCCAAGTCTCTAAAAGTACTTGAAAAAGCCTGTGAAACAGGCAATGGAACTGAAGTGGAGCCAGAAACTGCAAAGGAAGAATAATATTACAGATTAACTGTGTAGCGTTAATTTCCATATTGATTTCCTTATTATTAAGCACCTGACTTGTTTCAGTGCAGTGCAGCAACTTTTATGAAGCTGCTCATTCAATTTTTGCCCATGAAGTTTTCTGAAACTGAGTCCTTTTCCCATATATAGACAATACAAAACCGTTTAGAGCACTCTTTTTTGGAAAACAAACAAGTATGATTTTAATAAATATAATGTTTCATATAGTAACTCAGTATTTACATGGCTTCTTTCACACGTAATTTTTTTTTTCATTTAGTTACCACGAGACGTAACTCATTAAAATAATCGAATAAGACCCTGATTGCTGGGGAACAATCGCTCTTCCTCAAAGTGAGTGGCAAATACCACTAGAAAAGCTGCAATAGGTAGCTTATGTCAGTGATGTCTCTAACAGCTCTTTTTTTTGATGAACAGGTGGAGCTAAGAAGCTGTTAATAGGAGGGATCTCCTGGATTGGGGCTTATACGTTTGTAACAGGCACATGACAGGTAACACAACGTTAACAGCAGGTAATACCTTTTCTGAGGCACTGAAGTATTGTCATCATGAGTGCAGGCAAAAGGATTGTTCCTTGGTGGCCCAGAAGCAAAGAATTACAAAGTGGAAGCTGTTAAAACCTGCACAATACCCCATGCCCTGAGGTATTCAGAAATACTACGCTATGCACAGGACAGTGATTAAATTATAATTATTAAAATACTTTTTTAGAATCATTGTTTGAATATATCCCTGTACAAAGCAGAGTTTAATAAATCAAAATATCCCATAAGAAGCTATACAATATTTTAAACTAAAAATAAACCCTGCATACAAACCCAGTACACGAATGCGACAGGGCTATTTTGTTGAATATTTAAGTGTTTCTTGGCATACACCTGCGTATTCTCGCTTTACCCTCAGGGTCAGGAAATAATTCTGCCAGGAAAGAGAGATCAAAGATGTGCTTGCAGTGACAGGAAGGCTGCACATGTTTCACACCAGTAAACAAGAGGCATAACTCCTCTTTTCCTCTGTTTTCGTAGGTTAGTGCTTGTTTGTATAAGCCAAAGTACTTAAAGTTATCTTGTGCTATAGGACAGCATATAAAAGTGGTCTTTAAGAGAGAACTCTCACTCAGAAAAATGACAGATATTGTGTTGTTTTCAGCTGTGTTATTTTTTTCCCTGTTTGGGCATTACCATCACACCTAGAAATCTTATCTGAGAAGAAAATTTTACTGGAGAAACTGAGAAACCATGAGCATTTAATTTTATTTTTACAACTTATTAATTTTTGTAACATTTTACAGGGAGCGAACAAGGTACTACTAGCCACGAATCTGTCGATTTCCACACCATCGTTGACACCATGCTTTTTGATAATTGTATTTATAGAAACTTGGTTCAGAGCAAAAACTGTAAAACACAGAGAACACTTTACTAGAAACTAACATTGAGAAACGGCAGGTTCACATGTGGAGGCAACACACAAACCAAGTACTAAATGATATAATGATATTGCGGAAAGGTTTTGTTCCCTGGAAACCATTAAGTATTTTCACTGAACGTTTTGCGGTTTCTTCATTTCTCTGCCCTCTACAGGGTGGCCTGCAATTATTCTTGAATGCAATCTTACTGCACAAAATCCTGTCAGTACTTCAAACTACAATCTTTAAAATCCTAGCAGTGACTCTTTGAGAGCCTGTTCATGACATCATTAGCTTCCTGTACCATCACACGGATCCAGAGTTTAGCGACTACAGGAACTGTGGGTTTGCTTATTGGTAGTGAATGGCAAATTATACAGGACACATGAGTACAAAAGAGTTTGCATGGGATATTACTGCATGAAATGGTGGCAAGTACAGCAATCAATATCCATTCTGGCAACATTTCAGTCACGATGCATTTCTGCAGCTGAAGAGAATCTAGAAAATATGTTCCCTGGCTGCCCTATTTGAAAAGCTGATATGAATATTACGTCTAATTCAAAGAGCATTGCAAATTATATGACTGAATTTTCATTACTGTGTGTGGAATGAATATTGCCAAATACCAATTTTGAAATGCTGGCAATATATTACTTAAATTATCAGTGTCATTTCACATTCACAAATAATGTATAAAGAGTGGGTTAAAAAGCAATGTTACAGAAGTTTCACAAAAAAGATGAATCTGAATTTCAGGTTTCATTTTATTCTCCCTTGGAGAAAAACAATGCAGTTGTTCTGTATCCTGAGCTTTGCCTTACGTATTGTTTTTTATACATGCACACACACTCTCTCTCTCTCTCTCTGTTATTCAGACAAACCTAGTTATGTACAAGGGATGTGGCAAGTGAAGGAGTAAATATATAGAAAATTTCCATTTTATTAAAAAGAACACTAACATTGCTTAAGAAATTAAGTAGCTCTTTTGTCCTCATTATATGTAAATATATGTTTAGACTAGATGAAAACCTAAAAGTTAGGATTTTGTATTTGAAAGATATGACAAGTCGTAAGTAATAGCTGAAGTCTCCAGTTGTTTCACCTTGTTTTACCCTGTCATCTTTGGGATGAAATTGCTATAAATTGCTTCATTTGAAGATTGTGATGGCTTAACTATCTTTCATAGGTTAATAAGCAGCTAAATAGTTTCAGAAAGTGATTGAAAACTAGGATTTCCTCTGACTCATTATTTTGAAATGAGTTTTATAGTAATTTTAAAATAAAACTAGGTGTTCCTGATCTTTCATTCAATGATGTTTCAGAAAAAGCTTTTAAGATCTTTGCCTACAAGAGGTTTAATTCCTACCTTATCTACAGACTAAATATGGAGATTGGGGTCCAGAATTAAGGGGAACTGGTGGGGTCCGAGGACCAGTTTCTTGTCACAGAGGATTTTTATACACACACACACACATATCTGGTGTAGTGAAGGAAGGTAGCAGGATGAACCTAGTGCCTAAACTAGGTAATTTATCCTGAAACACTATCTATTTACTTATACATCGACAACAAAGCTTGACAAAACCTGCCATCTAGAGGAAAATAATCACAATCTTCTCCCATACAATGCAGTTCTTAAAGAACAAAAATGCTGCACAACTACTGCAGCTTCTCTGTACTCCATGAAGTCAAATGCACACCTAAATAGTTTAAGCGCTGTATTTCCTCTTTGATTCGCAACTCGTACATAAGTCTGATTCTACTTTTTCTGTTTCCGTTCAATAAATCTTCCTATCCTGTGCAACACCTTAACAATGAGTGACTGACTAAACAGGCAGCGTACCATCCCAAGAGAATAGTCAGGTGGGCACTGTAGTTAAAACCAGTACTGAAATGCAGAAGGCAACTGCACTGTTCCAAGCTGGGCAAAGTATTTCAAGTTAACAAAACATATTAAAAAATAAATAGAAAAAAACCCCAACCAATACATTAGAAGTAAAAAATAAGTTACTTAATCCACCAGCCCAAAATAAAGTTGGGAATCTGCAAATTGCTGTTCTAGTTTGCTGTATCATTTGGTCCAAAGCCATTACTACACATACATCTGAGATTTGAAGAGATATGTATAAAACAAGACTGGGTAAACAAGGCATTTCATAAATAGGTGTGCTGCCCTCTGAATACTTCAGTAATTCCTTTAAAGAAGACACCATCTCTGAAGGAAGAACTCCAAGTTCCTAGTAGAAGGGAGAGCATTTTAGGGAAGTAACTCCGCATGCTTACCTTGTTCCTTCGTCTTCCTTAAGCTCCTGATGTTAAATCATAGTCTAAGAAAGGATACTGAGTTTAGGCCACCAAATATGATTTTCGTTTAATACGGCTGTACTGTTCACTGAATTGAACAATTTTTCTAAACAAATCAACATTTTGACAGCAGTATTGAAATGTTTTGCAAGGTGCTGTCTTTGCTGTTGTCACTGAAGTAATTTGCAAACCTTTGCATGAAAATTGGTGGACTTCATAGGTTTCTAAATGTTGAAGTAACTTTCAATGTTGTAGTGTGCATCTTCATCATTTACTTTTGTACATGAGTTTCACAACAAGAATTCCATGTTCTTTGGTGATCCTGAAAAACATTCGGAATAAAAACCATCCAGGTCTCCTATGTCCTTTATTTTTTTTCTTTTTGCTGACATCTCACTTCAAAAACTGTTTCTGTGTTTCTCAGAATGTTATAAGGTAATAACAACTCTTGCATTCCAGGGCCTAATACATCTGATAGGTTTGTTCAACAATATTGTTAATGTTTTTGCAGTTTGGGCAGCAACTTCTCCAGCCTGTCCAGAGTAGCTGCCCTGGTGGAAGTAGCTCATAAACTGTCTCCATGAAAAGCAAGGCCTGAATCCATTCACATGCTGTTTAGCATGCCTCTCAAAGCATCAATTAACTGTCAATTAGCTAAAGAACAAATGTTCTAAATAATTCAGAATGCAGCTGTTTGCCTAGAAATTAGCAGTTTATGCAGCACAAAAAAATGCTGAAAAATCTTAAATGGTGGCAGTATGGCATATTGTTACATAATGCCCCTCATTAACTACCAGGAATATGAAAATAATGTCTTTGGCATACCTATCACCTTTCAATAACTATCAAAGATGAAAGTCTTCTGGATACAGAAATAAAACACTGTGCAAAATACTGAAATAGCAAGATCCTTCTTATTTCAGTGTTTTTAAGCTCAGAAGGCTCCCAAAGAAACTTCCTGTCACTAAACATAAGCTGCATTTATTAATAATTAGCAGTAAGATAAAATCACACATCATAAAGCATTGGGAGACTAAAGAGATCTGGAAATAGACACCTATTTTGTTTCACACCTTTATCCTCAGAATACCCCAGTAAGACATAGAATCTTTGCACGAAAGTTCTGTATTCCAAGTAAGGATACAACTGATACTGTTGTTTTTGTTTACAGATACATAGTCTCAAAAAGATTGGTCTTACATAACATAGCACTTATATTTCCGATTTTTTTATTAATATTTACCATATCAGTGATGTAGCTGTGAATCAAAACTCAAAGTCTGAATACCAGATAGTCAAAGTTTTTGAATGCAGGCTTTTGACTCCAAATGTTATGAGAATACACGTCAACTGCAAATGGTAAGACTAAGCGGAGACATTTAGTTTTAGTATGGTATTTAATAAAGGTATTTGAACCACAGATTACAGAGCGGTCAATAGAACCGGTGTGGGGGGAGTGGGAAGGTGTAAGGGACCAGAGCACTCTGTAACCTCATTGCTTTACTCTTGCTCCCTGCAGAAAGACTCCAGTTCCAACAGCTGGTGAAATAATGGGTACCCCTTCCTTCACCAGCTCTGGTCCTCTGCTAGCATATTGTGCCTGCTCTAATGATCTAATTCAATACTGTATTCCTAATGTAATGTGCACCATTGATCTTGGCTTTTCACATACTAATGAAGAAGGTACTCCACAATTCAGCCTTCCTTCTGTATGTGGGTATTTTGCTTCTCCGTTTGCCTTCTAAGGAAATGTTAAGGCAAATTAACAAATGTTAACAGCTGATCCAGTTTTCCTGTGTCTAGTAACGGAAAAGAATATTGCTGTCTTCTCTATTACATATTTTGCTTTTGTGCTTTTTCATTACTCCAATAATTTCCCAATAACAATACATTTTCATTCTTCTTTCTTTACACTATCACTGCAAAACTTGTTTGGTATTCCCTTTGTTTTCTCTTAAATAAGTTTTTGCTCATTATTGCTCTCTTGTTTCAGATTTCAGCTCCTTCCTCTCTGTCCTGTCACATGTTCTCTTGCAATCTGATCCTGTGTTACTTATGTGCATCCAACCTGACCTTTTTTGCTACTATTTGCAATCTGAATTTTCCTGTCTATATTTTCTTCCTTTCATTATAGGAACCCTGTTGTTTTTCTCTATATATGATCTTTTTCCTTTCTCAGCAATGATCCCAGAACTTAAAATTTCTCTAGATCTTAATTTCAGTAAAATTTTCTCATGTTGCTATTGGACCCATTAACTGTCTTACACAAGGAAGTTTTTATGACCGCTAATGATTACACGATCAATATATTTTGCCTTTTCAGCTCATGTTTGGCCTTGTTATGCAGTGCTTATTGTAAGCGCAAGGGATCTACATGAGTCTACTTAATCTACATAATGCAAGACATATCTTGTCAGTACTCAGATATGCCCCTCTAACATGATTACTGTTAACCTGAAACAGAAAAGTTCTCCTAAATTGTGGATCACATGAGGTCCAGAAAAACAAGTTCATACAGCCAAAACATCCTGACACAGGAGAGATGATGAGCTCATATCTTTGCACCCCATAATGATGGAATACTGCCTGAACGTCTACTCTTTCTCATACAGAACAAAGAACGAACATCAGTCTTCCCCTTCCCCTAGCAAGACAAAATCCCCCATTACTCAGTGTCCATTTGGAAAGAAAATATACAGAACCTGACTGACAGATCCTCCATCTCTCTCTCTCTCTCCAGCATGCTCCAGTCACTGTTCTTATGTTCCCAAATCCTTCTCTTCTCCATCTGATCAGCCGGATCTCCCCAAACCTCTGTTTTTTCCAGCCACCCATCTTCTCACAACTGTCTTCAACACCTCTCATCCATTCCAGTCCCCCATCTCTTTTACCTAATGCTAACTCCTTTTCCCTTGAACACTTGCATGTAAAATTATTTCTGTTTAAAAAACATTTCACGCCTTTTCTGAAGTTCCTGCTAAACTCAGATCTTTTCCTTCTCAATCCACAGTCAAACAAATAGAGACCCTTTGATGCCGACTATGAAAAGAAATTCACACAGCCAAGATTACATGCCAATGTAAAATGCCTGAGTGTTGTCAGCTTGCCACACATTGGTAATTGCATCACCCTATTCCTGGGACAACAGCCTTCTACACAGCAGAATTAGCTTTTGATCACAAAGAAATATAATGTTCGCTTTCCCCCACAATATAGCTGAGAAATACTGCAATCAACATTTTGAAATTAACAGCACATCCCTAGCCAAATATTTTGTTTTTAAACCACACGTTAAAAGTCCTTGCTTTGGTAGCAGGTAAAGTCAAGTTTTCAGTAATACACAAATTATCTATTAACAACAAAAAAATACTTGTGCATCATTGCTTCTTCATTTTATTAGAGGATCAGACATGAAAAAGATCTATCTTCCTTGATTTTTTTCCACCTTCTCCATAATGAATAAAAGTTGCAGTTTCTGCAGTGAGAGTATATGCCAGCAGAGACATCCTATCCTACCAACCCTGTCAGAACATCCAAGAAGGGTGTTGCTGCTTTCCCTCCCTGGCACCAGCCAGCTTTGTCTAACGTATCTGCAATTGAGCTGGCAAAGGGCTGAGCAACTGGCTGAACGCCTCCTCTGAGGCCAGGCTTGATCCTGCATCAGAAGCAGAATCAGTCCTCCAGGAGTTCAGACTGCTGCTGCTACAAAGAGTCAAAAGAATCACCAGTGTGGTTAATGACAGACATGAGAGGAACAGTCTTTTTTTAAATCTGACAGACAATCTTTTATTCTCTTCATCTGGAGACATTTGATCAAAGCAGATACAATTTGAGAACTTGAATTTCAGGTGTGAACAACTGGTGCTACTTTCATGGGTTTTACAAATTCAAATTGGTTCTGAGATGATGTCTGTTCCCAAACATGCATTTTGTTACACATAACAGATTCTGCTAATCTTCAAAACAATTAATTGAGAATCTTTTAGCCCTGGCCATTAAACAAATTACTCAACCTGACAGGCAATTACATACATATGTACTTCTCTCTAGATGAATACTTTTAAAAATGTAAGTTTTGACAGATGCTGTAAGAATAAGCTAAGTAAATGAAATGTGTATGTTAATACTGAACTACCACTTTTCAACCTATTGAAAAGATTTCTCCACCTTGACTCTCTGCATAGGATACTGTTTACATTTTCTTGTGTTTTCTATTGTACAATTTCTCATGCCTTTTTAAAAATATATGTGTACATGTTGTACTGCTTACAATTTAAAAATAGTTTAGTAATTGACTAAGTGTATTTAAGTTATATTTATAGCAAAAAGCACACATATATTTAAAAAAAACCAAAAATTATTGTTAGTGAGGACCAATTATAAATTTCAAAGATTCAGAAAAATACATCTTTCTTGAGTTACATGCCCTTCGTATTCATCAACCCTATTCATACAATTCAGATAAATGGATAATTTATAAAAATCAAAAGACAAGATTGGTAAGGTTGTAACAATGAACACAATAAAGCAAACAAACAAGCAAAAAAGATCCACCACATATCAGAAGCTAGATTTAATATTCAAAAGTATCTGACTCGTGACAGCACAGAACACAATTGTAATTACTGATGGGAACTTAATTGTAATGTTGAGCTTCACTTCAAATCACAGTTAAGGGAGTTGGTTTTATCTTTCCTGTTGCCATTCAACTGGAAAAACAATAATTTCAAACTTAGTTTAATAAACATTCGAATAAAATGCTCAAATTTTTAACATTATTGTTCTTATAGAACAATACTTAACACCTCTTCAAAATTCTCTAACATAAAATACTTGCTGTAAAATAGCATCATGACCTAATAAATGAGTTAAAATATTGTGAAAAGATAATCAAAACAGAGCATTGAAATTAATGAAATTAATTAAGAGTTTTAAAAGTTTCACCTTCTTTTCCTTATGAAAATTTAATTGGGAGATACATCCTTGTGAATATCAATGTCTGACTAATAACTACTGCATTGTTGGGGTATTTTTAAATGTACACGATGTGCTATATTATAGCCTTCTGTTCAGTTTTTGATTAAATATATAACTCCTTCTAGAAAAAGATTTATAAGAAAGACTGTAAAGAAGTAACAATAATGTGTGTAAAATACTTGCATTCTGAAAGCACTCGAGGAAATTTATGGCCTCCAATGCCATTTTTCTGTAATATAGAAAGTCTTATTTAAAATGCTTCTTCTCTATTATGTTTCCCATAGATACACTACTACTGATGATGAAAACTCATCTCTAATGAAATCTGTTAAAGTACAACTAATAAAGCACATAAGAATCTACTCCCAGAGATTAACACCTTTGATATATGAGAATCATGGAAAAGCTTTGATATGCTAAATGACTTCGTAATTTTTAACAAAAATTTATTGCTTTCAAGAAGTAACCAAATAATGGTACTGGTGAGTAATCAGTGCTGTAAAGTAAAGAATAAATTACAACTTGCTTCCTCCTATTATTCTATGGAGTTATTTCATAAGTGGGATGGCTACGTATTTGCAAAAAGAGGAAAGTTTATAAACCTTACACAGACGGTTCTTGTAGTCTCAATTTTGAGGCACCAGGGGTGTCATGTAGTGCCAGATGCAACAATAAGTTTTTTGTAGTTACTTGCTTAGCACAAACCCCAAAACTTTACCACACATGTAAGCCTGCAGCAGCTGTTCACATAAGTGACCACATCTCAGTATAAAGCAATCCAAATAGCACAGTGGAAAAGAACTTTGAATTTATTTGCGGTTTGCATGGTGATACCCTGTCTTATTGAATGCAGCAACAACGATCAAAATGTTTGAGTTCCTTTTGCATAGGAAGGAACTTTGACAAATTGTAGAAAAGGCTGTTTCCTTGTAGTTTCAATATGCTACTTTTAACGTGGGTATATGTTATATTTTACTGTTTTAATTCTCAAGTAGCAGTGTTACACACACGTAGGCAAACAAAGGAACCTTATCCCAACTCTCCATCTTGCCCAAAGCTTTTCCTCACGAAAGCTTTCCTATTTCTGAGCTTGTCTCATGCTTCTTAGCCATTTTTTTGAGTTCATTTTTGTGCAGGTTATCCAAATGTCATGTTACATAAAGGAATATCACATTAGGAAAGAGAAAGCCCTGATAAAAATAAATCTGTCCATGGACATCAAGGGTAACAAAAAAAGCTTCTAAAGGCATGTCAGTG
Organism: Larus michahellis; assembly: GCF_964199755.1. Classification (NCBI taxonomy): domain Eukaryota; kingdom Metazoa; phylum Chordata; class Aves; order Charadriiformes; family Laridae; genus Larus; species Larus michahellis. Next base: position 84,537,365 of record NC_133897.1, read on the forward strand.
ATAAAAGGAAGACTAGGGAAGACGTGGGCCCTCTCCAGAAGGAAACAGGAGACCTGGTCACCCATGATATGAAAAAGGCTGAGGTACTCAACAACTTTATTGCCTCAGTCTTCACCAACAAGGGCTATAACCACACAGCCCAAGTCACAGAAGGCAAAGGCACAGACTGGGACAATGAGGAACTGCCCACTGTAGAAGATGATCAGGGTCGAGACCATCTAACGAAACTGAAGGTACAAAAGTCCATGGGACCTGATGAAATTCATCCATGGATCCTGAGGGAGCTGGCAGATTAAGTTGCTAAGCCACTTTCCATTATATTTGAAGAGTCGTGGCAGTCTGGTGAAGTTCCCACTGACTGAAAAAGGGGAAACATAACCCCCATTTTTAAAAATGGAAAAAAGGAAGACCCAAGGAGCTACAGACCGCTCAGTCTCACCTCTGTGCCTGGCAAGATCATGGAGCAGATCCTCCTGGAAGGCACATGGGAAATAAGGAGGTGATTGGTGACAGCCAACATGGCTTCAATAAGGGCAAATCATGTCTGACAACTTTGGTGGCCTTCTATGATGTCGTCAGTGGATAAGGGGAGAGCAACAGTCTTATGGGTTTATGCAAAGTGTTTGACACTGTCCCGCACAACATCCTTGTCTCCAAATTGGAGAGGCATGGATTCGATGGATGGATCACTTGGTGGATAAGGAATTGGCTGGATGGCTGCACTCAAAGGGTTTCAGTCAATGGCTCGATGTCCAAGTGGAAAACAGTGACGAGTGGCATTCCTCACAGGCCAGGACTGGGAGTGGTGCTGTTTAATATATTTGCTGGGGAAATGGGCAGTGGGACTGAGTGCACACTCAGAAATTTTGCTGATGACTCCAAGCTGTGTGGAGTGGTTGAGACGCTGGAGAGAAAGGATGCCATCCAGAGGGACCCTGACAGGCTTGAGAGGTGGGCCTGTGTGAACCTCATGAAGTTCAACCAGGCCAAGTGCAATGTCCTGCACCTGGGTCATGGCAATCCCAAGCACAAATACAGGCTAGGTGGAGAATGGATTGAGAGCAGGCTGAGGAGAAGGACTTGGGGTTGCTGGTTGAGGAGAAGCTCAACATGAGCCGGCAATGCGTGCTTGCAGCCCAGAGAGCCAACGGTATCCTGGGCTGCATCAAAAGAAGCATGGCCAGCAGGTCAAGGGAGGTGATTCTGCCCCTCTACTCTGCTCTGGTGATACCCCACCTGGAGTACTGCATCCAGCGCTGGAGTCCTCAGCACAAGAAGGACATGGACCTGGTGGAGCAAGTCCAGAGGAGGGCCACAAAGATGATCAGAGGGCTGGAACACCTCTCCAATGAGGACAGGGTGAGAAAGTTGGGGTTGTTCAGCCTGGAGAAGAGCAGGCTCCAGAGATATCTCATAGCAGTCTTCCAGTACCTGAAGGGGCCTACAGGAAAGATGGTGAGGGATGCTTTACCAGGGAGTGTAACTGATAGGACGAGACATAATGGTTTTAAACTGAAAGAGGGGAGATTTAGATTAGATATTAGGAAGAAATTTGTTACTCTGAGGGTAGTGAGATGCTGGAACAGGTTGCCCAGAGAAGCTGTGAATGCCCCTTCCCTTGAAGTGTTCAAGGCCAGGCTGGATGAGGGTTTAAGCAACCTGCTCCAGTGGGAGGTGTCTGTGCCCATGGCAGGGGGGTTGGAACCATATGATCTTTAAAGTCCCTTCCAACCCAAACCATTCTATGATTCTAATTACTGAAAAAACATGAAAGTTACAGGTGAAGATAGGTACTTTTGAACACAGAACACTAAGAAGAACTGACTAAGGATGTAAGATATTTTTTAAAGCAATGATTGGTGAACCAAGGTCCTAGAAGTGGAGTGTGGAAAAGATTAGGAAAAGATTTCTTAAAAGGGAGTATGAATGAGAACTTCACACTGATTCAAACAGTATGGGTGATGAATGTATGTGAATTTGCTCTCTACATTTCATTCTCTGCGGCTTCATCTCTCAAAGAAGACTTACACCTTCCCACCAGTAATAACAGCTCTTTTCTTACAATCTTCGTTTTGATTTTCTGTCCTTTCCCTCCCCCTCTTTCTTTTTCTTCAAGTTTTATGGCCTTTGGAGTGACAATGTTGCTGAACAAGAAAAAATAATGACTTTAATATCTGACAGTTTCATTTTAGGCAAATGCAGCATAATCTGAATAGAAGCAAACCAATGGTGTTATCTATAACAAAAAGCTTTTTTGAAATCTCTAATCCCCTTATGAAAGTTCTGTATTCTTGAATCTTCACTTTTGGTATGCTTGATAAGTCTATGATTATGGGAATATATCCATGAAAACTTCACTTAAGAATTGTCTAGGGCTGAAATATATCTACTGCATTAAATAGCTTGCATCATCTTGAAATAATTATAGGGCTACATAATGCCCTCATTTTAGCTGAACAGTTTTCAAACCTAATTATAACTTTAACAGAAATTTAACCAGTTTGCAGAGGCTATAGAATTTACTATCTCAAATTAAGCCATGTAATTAATCTGAAATTTTACATAGCTTATCCCTTCTGTCAACTCCTCTGGTATCTCCATCCTACCTAGTGTTCTGATCACCAGCCAGGTAAAACAAATGTTTTGTTCCATGAATTTGATCAAGAAGTTTGTATGGAATTCAGACCCACAATGATTAAGAATATGTCTTTCCTGATGAGAAATCTACTTGCATCGTGGCTGTATGTAATCCTGTCATTGATTTATGGATGCATCTTTCCCCAGAGCAGTTGATTTGTGCGCTTGTCTACTTTATACCTCAAATATGTATTTGACCTGCTGCATTTTAGAAGGGCTCCACAAGTCCACCCTAAAGGTTTTTGTGATTTTTTTTCACAAGTTTCCAGTATTTTTATTATTATGAGAGTAGTTCAGATTTGATCATTCTCTATGTGTCCTTCAAAAAAAAAAAAACAAAATTAAGAAAATCCCAGTTTCAAACTACCAAGAAGACATTGAACTTTATACACAGTGATAGTGAAAGTGTAAAGGTGAGTAGTTGCATCTGAATTGAAGGAGGCAGGCTTCGCATTTTGTTTTGAATATAGGCTAAGTTAGAACTGCTCTTTGTGGTAAGTTATGAATTTTTAGCCTAATTCTCATTGAAAACTCTGTTTCCACCAGATGACAGGAAATGTTTGCCCTCACATTCTGTTTTTCAATGGAGCAAGGAAATTGTGAGAAGAAAGGATCTTTCAAACAGCTAAGATCCAAAGCATATGCTGCTTTGAAAATCAAATCAGCAACCTTAAATGTGGGATTTGTGTGTGAGGAACTAATGCAAACAGTTCTGTAGAGAGCAAAAAATGCTGGATAATGATTTCTGAACCAGATATTGTAGAATCATAGAATCACAGAATGGTTTGGGTCGCAACATACTTTAAAGATTATCTAGTTCCAGCCGCCCCTGCCATGTGCAGGGACACCTTTCACTAGACCAAGTTACTCAAACCCTCATCCAACGTGGCCTTGAACACTTCCAGGGATGGGGCATTCACAGCTTCTCTGGGCAACCTGTTCCAGCATCTCACTACCCTCAGAGTAACAAATTTCTTCCTAATATCTAATCTAAATCTCCCCTCTTTCAGTTTAAAACCATTATGTCTCGTCCTATCAGTTACACTCCCTGGTAAAGCATCCCTCACCATCTTTCCTGTAGGCCCCTTCAGGTACTGGAAGACTGCTATGAGATACCTCTGGAGCCTGCTCTTCTCCAGGCTGAACAACCCCAACTTTCTCACCCTGTCCTCATTGGAGAGGTGTTCCAGCCCTCTGATCATCTTTGTGGCCCTCCTCTGGACTTGCTCCACCAGGTCCATGTCCTTCTTGTGCTGAGGACTCCAGCGCTGGATGCAGTACTCCAGGTGGGGTATCACCAGAGCAGAGTAGAGGGGCAGAATCACCTCCCTTGACCTGCTGGCCATGCTTCTTTTGATGCAGCCCAGGATACCGTTGGCTTTCTGGGCTGCAAGCACGCATTGCCGGCTCATGTTGAGCTTCTCCTCAACCAGCAACCCCAAGTCCTTCTCCTCAGCCTGCTCTCAATCCATTCTCCACCTAGCCTGTATTTGTGCTTGGGATTGCCATGACCCAGGTGCAGGACATTGCACTTGGCCTGGTTGAACTTCATGAGGTTCACACAGGCCCACCTCTCAAGCCTGTCAGGGTCCCTCTAGATGGCATCCTTTCTCTCCAGCGTCTCAACCACTCCACACAGCTTGGAGTCATCAGCAAAATTTCTGAGTGTGCACTCAGTCCCACTGCCCATTTCCCCAGCAAATATATTAAACAGCACCACTCCCAGTCCTGGCCTGTGAGGAATGCCACTCGTCACTGTTTTCCACTTGGACATCGAGCCATTGACTGAAACCCTTTGAGTGCAGCCATCCAGCCAATTCCTTATCCACCAAGTGATCCATCCATCGAATCCATGCCTCTCCAATTTGGAGACAAGGATGTTGTGCGGGACAGTGTCAAACACTTTGCATAAACCCATAAGACTGTTGCTCTCCCCTTATCCACTGACGACATCATAGAAGGCCACCAAAGTTGTCAGACATGATTTGCCCTTATTGAAGCCATGTTGGCTGTCACCAATCACCTCCTTATTTCCCATGTGCCTTCCAGGAGGATCTGCTCCATGATCTTGCCAGGCACAGAGGTGAGACTGAGCGGTCTGTAGCTCCTTGGGTCTTCCTTTTTTCCATTTTTAAAAATGGGGGTTATGTTTCCCCTTTTTCAGTCAGTGGGAACTTCACTGGACTTGGTTTTGCCTTCTGCAACTTGGGCCGTGTGGTTAGAGCCCTTGCCGGTGAAGATCGAGGCAATAAAGTTGTTGAGTACCTCAGCCTTTTTCATATCATGGGTGACCAGGTCTCCTGTTTCCTTCTGGAGAGGGCCCACATCTTCCCTAGTCTTCCCTTTACCTCTGACATACTTACAGAAGTTTTTCTTGTCTTTGCTGTCACTGGCCAGGTTTAATTCTGTCTGGGCTTTAACTTGCCAAATCTGGTTCCTGGCTGCTTGGACAATTTCTCTGTATTCCTCCCTGTCCTTGCTTCCACCCTCTGTAGGCCTCCTTTTTGCTTTTGAGCTCGTCCAGGAGTTCCTTGTTCATTCATGCAGGCCTCCTGGCTTTTTTGCCTGTGTTGCGTGAAAAGGGGCCAAGCGATTTTGGCAGAAGATAAACTCCCTTGCGTTCTAACAGTCCTCACTGAGATGGGAGGCTAGGTGCAGCTAGGTTGAAATTCTGAGTGATGCCCAATTCAGCACTATCAGTCCAATCGCGTTTAATCCCCAGGTGGAGCTCCATGCACTAAAATAATTAGCAAGCTAATTGTCGTAGTATGTCTTAATTTGTTTTAAATCCTTATATTTTATAATCCTTTCCTTTCTCCAAATAAAAGTTCCCCTTTAAAGGCATGTGAAGGTAACTGGCTCTTTACAAAGGCTGAAAGATTTAATCCTTCTGTTGAAAGAAGTAGAGACCTTAATTGGAAGATTTCTTTTAATGACTCTGACATGGTAATTGCTCTACACATAATACTTGATTGAGCTACATGTGCTAGTATGCCAGAGGAGATCTCAAAACTTCAATTATATTAGCACTCATTTCCCCTCCATATTCTGTATTTACACCAGGTTGCACATGCACATTTCTAGTTGCATACTAGGACTTTTTAATCTTCTCTGTCATGAAAATTTTATTTGCACTTTAATAAAGTGCATTGAAACAGTGCACTACTAAAATTTTGATTCTGTGAGGTAGGGTTGCAACTGCTGGATATCTCTCAGGAATAATATTGAAACCTCCTAGAACTACAATCAGGTCAGTGTCTCCATAGAAATTTGAGACAATTGAGTCTCTTCATAGCTGTACAATTATGTGAATAAATAGATTAAATACTCAAACTACTAGTCAGTTGAGACTGTAGGTTTTTCATTGGCTTCCCCCCTGCCCCAAACATGGCAAGAGATGTATGGCTAGACGTATGCTTCAACTAACCAGTGTCTTTACAGAGTTGTGTGCGCATAAAGCAATACATAAAATGCTACAGACAAAACCTACTAAGAAGTAATAGATTAAAATTTAAAATAAACAACAGTGCAGTAAATAACATTTAAATACCACAACATTTTCTCATCTCAGATAACTAAAGCACAACTTCATGAAACTTTTCTTCATTTTAATCTTAGAGACTTAAGGAAATGTATTGTGATAAAACTATTGACTAGTTATGGAAAGAAAGTTATAAATCACACACTAGAGAGAATATTAAACTAAGTAGAAGTTTAATATTCTTCTTCTTCTTCTAAGTTCTTGTTTATATGAACCAAGCTACAGTTTTAGAAAATTACACGCAAGAAAGAAAAACAAACAACTTGAAAAGTTGTACTTTGTTGTAAAACACTGACAGTATCAGGACTATGCTGAAGAATATAATTATACACTGCAACTGCTACATCTTCAAGCTAATAACATACAATCATATTGTTTATGGGAAAGGAAATGCAATTCTAAGATAACAAATAAAATTAAGTGATAAAGATGGCCCTGCATAACAGTACATTACCAGCATGAACTAAGGAGCATTACCAGACTTCACAGATAAGCAATGACTAGTACTATGAAAAGAAATGGTTAGCTAGGAGTTTCCAAGGACCTGAAATGCAGACATACCTGCAGTGATCAAGATGAGTACTGAGCTCCCTAAATCTAAAATGAAAACTCATGATAGTATCCCAAAATATGGTAAAATATGTGAGATATGGTAAGATAAGACTCTCCCTTGGTAACTGCTTGTTCCATACTTCAGTAAAAAGGGATCAGCTCACTGTGGCCTGTTACGCTACAATAAAGACCTTTTTTTGTTGTTGTTTTTGTTATTCTCATTTTATTAACATTATTTCAGGAGAGTTTGATCCTGAACATAAAATCAAGTGGTCCTTCCCTCTGTGTGAGACAAAACTTAGAGTCAACTTTAAAAGCAGGTGAGAGAATTTAGGCAGCAAAATCTGGGAATATTAGCCAAAGCACTGCATTTAACTTATAATTTGCATATAAGGCTAACCCATATGATTATGAATCTACTCCTAGAACTGAAGTTAATTTTAGAATTAGCTTCAGAATAACTTGAAATTCAGCATGGACAAATAGAGATAAGAGGAGCATAAAATGTAGATTAGTGGAAAAAGAAATCATACAATTTGCCTTGAGAGTCTGATTAAGCGAAATGGTTCTTCAGTTGTTTTTAAACTTGGGAATGTTTGAACATAGAGTGTGCAGGAGCTAGTCTGTTGAATAACTGAAACCTCTGTGCTAGCTGCATGCTGTGCCAAGAGGAATTCATGATCTTGTTTGGCCAGAGGAAGACAGTGAAAGAACATTGCAAAAATGTTTGTGTTTGGTAATGTTGAATTCTGTGTAAAGAAAAGGAAAGAAAGATGGTACAGCATGAATGCTTTATAAAGGAAAAACTATTTAGTATATAGCTAGTGATAAAATTTGAGTTGAATTTTCTTCAGCTTAGAGCTAGACTTTAAGTATTCTTTCATATATAGCTTTTTAGTTTGCTGGCATTATTTTTTTTCTTTTTTAAGCGATGGCAATTTGTATAGTCATAGCAAATTTACATGAGACAGTTCGGTTTCCAGGACTTTTCTTCAGAAAGAGTAAGCTGTGGATAATGGTGTCTGCATCTAAGATAGTGCTAGCAGACACCATGTAATTATGCTAACACCTAAAAGGCAAAAAATGTTGTTGGATAAACAGAAACCTGTTCCAATAGATTTATTAATGTATTTTGCTTTTTTGGGGCGTTGATAGGTAGTGGGGGAGGGAGTAATGATACTAAAAATTCTGCTGCTTCCTATTTGAATATCATTTATTCTTATTAAGCCATTCCAAAATTACACTAATTTATCATGAACAGAAGTCAGCCCTGCATGTATATTATTCCAGAGAACTTGTACTTCCATACATGTCTGGAGAATATATTTTTGTTCTTGAATATTTAAACATCCTAACTCTTTGATTGGAGAAAACAATATCATAAAGGGAAGGAAAGGAGAACAGGCTTTTCTGAAACAAAGAAAACTACTAATTGGCAAAGGAAAATGTAAGGCTAATCAGAACCTTAAACATTAAAAATATTCAAAGACATATAGGCTTTGAATTTGAATATTTTATTCTGCTAAATCAAAACCATACTTTTTCTAGGTATCTTGGGATTTGTTCCTGTTTGAGCCTTTAGCATGCTTGATTTGTCCATATATAATCAAAGATCACATTATATAAATCCCAATGCAGACCCTGAATACTTAATTTAAAAGAACCATTGCCATCACCTGCATAATGAGTAACAACCAATATAGCCAAATCTCTGATGCCTTTTTTTTTTCTTATCAAGGAAATGCAATCTGAACATCATATCAGAACTAATTGCAACACGCTCATATTAGTAGCTGTAAGATCAGCTGCAAGCCTTAAGCGATGCAATTCTACTTGGCTAGCCATTATCCTTTTTTTCTGTTGCTGTTTTAAATAATCAAGATTAGCTGGCAGCAGACACTATCACTGACAATTGTTAAAAAGAAATCACATTAGGATAGATTCTTTAATTAATGGATTAATTCAAACTGACTTCGATGTGATATTTTCATGAGATCTGCCAACTTGCTGAAGGACTGTAAATTATAAATGTCACGGACCCAAAACCAAGAAATGAATTGCACTAGTAAATCAAACTGGGGTAAGTTTGCAATCATGAATTGGTGTTTGGGAAAGTAATAATGAGAATATTGCCAAAACTATTTTTCTGGAACATCTTAAAAGCACAGAAAAAATGTAACAAGCTTTTAACAAAATCTGCAGACTGCTCCAATTAGAAGGAATTTTCACTAAAGGCAGAATGAGTAAAAATAGCCTCACTGAGGTAACTCTGGTTCTTCCAGATACAGCAATAGTTGATCCTGCTGTAGGTTTACATGCATATTGATCTTGCATGCAGGAACTCTCAAATCTTGGGTTTGCGTATGCATCTTGTAAATCTTCATGCTTCTTTTTACCCGAGTGCACACAAGCCCAGTTGTGAACAGAAAGACATGGTGAATTCTAAAGAGAGTAATATGAAAGATGCACCAGGCAGTGTTCGTTATGACCAGAGTACATCGCTTCCTTCTGTCATGCATATAATAATTGTGTTTGCCTCAGTGGAATTAAGGTGTAGGTATGAGTTTTTCACAACTTTTTGGGATAGGGCTGTCCTTACTGAATGAAATCTGTATGGCAGTTCTGCTGTAACTGCCCAAAGATCATCCATTTTTCTTGCTGAGTTGATAACTAACAAAAGAACCATTTTCCATCATACATTGGATAAGAATGACCAAAAGAATTGCTGGAGTTAGATATCATTTTAACATCAAATTAGGAAAGCAAGGGAGAAAGGTAGATCATGGAACAACCAGGAACAAGCAGCCAAACATAGGCTGAGTACTAAAACTGCTGTTACCCTTATTCCCTTTGTTGCTACAACTATAGTAGAGAAAGGGTAGTGTCTGCTCCATTTTTTTTTTATATTCTCATGGGAATGCAGCAGGGGCATATGCACATCAAATATAGAAAAAAAATGGAATTTAAGGATGAGGTGTGCAAAATGTCAAAGAAGAAATACTTAAGGAACTATAATAAATGTAGAAATAAAGAAATAATGGCATTTATCAGTGAAATATGTATGCTATCTTATTTGGAGGAAGTAAGTACTTAGGAAGAATTGGGGGGTGGGTGGGAGGAGGAGGTGTCTGAAAAAAATGAAAAGCACTAACAATGAAAAATCTGGAATAAGAGTAGGCAAGAAAACGGACATCAATTTCCCATTAAATATATCAGCAAAGAAAAATTAACTGCTATAATTTACTTTACACAAATACAATTTACTGTGATGTTATCCTCTAAGAATATAGAACTTCACAGAATATACACAAATTCAGAAAACCGGGGAAATAACTGAAGATTTGGTGATTTTTTTTCTTTGGAATAGGTAATTCATTTTTTTCACCTCTGTTTTTGGACATAAAGTTATTTTAAAAACTTAGTTTTCCCATCAATGTCTCTTCACTAAAGAGAGGCTACTTTTCTTCTTATATTTATTCTCTCCCAGAAAGCCCTTGGCTCTTGTAAAATCTTTGTACAAATCCATACTGCCATTGAATATTGGCATCATTATGTATTAATAGTTATTCAGCAAGGAACTTGGAGATCAAGAATACATTCTTACTACCACAGTGATTAATCAAATTTTAAAGGCGCAAATGTAACTTGCATTCGAACAAATATTACCTTGCCTGCACTATTTGATCAGCCCTACTAACCAGGTGTCAAGCAGCTCATTTTGCCAGACTGGCTTTAGGTTAAAGGTACCCTTTCATCCACTCATGTAAATTTTTGCCTGTAATCTTTACCTATGCTTTTCTTCATTTTATGAAATAAATGTATGTCTAGAAGAAAGAAAAATAATCCTTTCCTGAAAGGCATCTTTTACCAGACCCCACTAATCAGTGGAACGTATTAACATGGATTCTTAAAATAGACAACAGCTCAGGAAAAGAATTATGAATGTTTGATCAAATGACATTGCTCATAGCACTTTCAAAAGACGCATTTGTATGCTGAACCATGAAAGGTTTATACTTGTACGCAATCATCTGAGAAAGAAATGGCACAGTTGTTTGTTATTATTTTGTAGATTTATGCTGTTGGCAAAGAATTTTGAAAGAGTTAACTAGCTGACAGCTTCTACATCAAAACGTGTATTTAGCCTATTATAACTGAAAAATAGCCCTTACCTCCTTGCTTTCATAGCTTTTGTGAACGTACTCAGTTCTATCACATAAGGAGTCATGGCTTTTAGGGTTTCATTTTTGTACTAAATTGTTAAAAATCAGTCTTCATTTCAAATACCCCACTTCAGGCTATCTAAATCTGTTCGTATATACACAAATTGGAAATCTTTGTAGTTTTTTTCTATTCTAGGTTATGAACACATTTTCCTAAAATGTAATTTTGTCTCCCCCTAAGACATATGAGTACAGACCAGTATGTAGTACCTAAAATCCTCCTTAAACTAGAATAAATGTTGTTTATGGCATTGCAAATATCCTAACGCAGATTGCAACTAAACTTCAAATTCAGTATCATTCACTGGCAAGACAACTTGTATCTGAATCAAAATCCCACATTTACCAAAAAATGCCTGCTTTAACTTTCAGTTTATGCAAAAAAAATCCTGCAATTTAAAGTTCAGGCTTAATGTCAGATTAGAATTAGCCAACTGCATCCTCGGCTGCATCAAAAGAAGCGTGGCCAGCAGGTCGAGGGAGGTGATTCTACCCCTCTACTCTGCTCCAGTGAAACCCCACTTGTAATACTGCATCCAGCTCTGGGGCCCCCAGCGTAGGAAGGACATGGACCTGTTGGAGCTGGACCAGAGGAGGGCCACGAAGATGATCAGAGGGCTGGAGCACCTCTCCTATGAAGACAGGCTGAGAGAGCCGGGGAGTGAGAAGTTGAGAAGAGAAGGCTGTGGGGAGACCTTGTAACAGCCTTCCAGTACCTGAAGGGAACCTACAGGAGAGATGGGGAGGGACTCTTTATCAGGGAATGTAGCGATAGGATGAGGGGTAAGAGGGTAGATTTAGATTGGATATTAGGAAGAAATTCTTTATTTTTAGGGTGATGAGGCACTGGAAGAGGTTGCCCAGGGAAGCTGTGGATGTGCCTTCTCTGCAAGTGTTCAAGGCCAGGCTGGATGGGGCTTTAAGCAACCTGTCTAGTGGAAGGTGTTCCATGTGTCCATGGTACGGGGGTTGGACAAAGATGATCTTTAAGGTCCCTTTCCCAAACCATTCTATGATTCTATGATTCTAATTACAGTTCAGCTTCAAATTAAACTGTTCTCAATTCATGAAAAGGGTCATTCAGAAGGTTGTAATTTATGACAGACCTAAAGAACTCTCGGTTTTGAGGTACTCTCAGGACTTCAGGAAACAAGTTTGATTCAAGACTTTGACACCAAAGTCCTTCCAAATGAAGGAGCTCAAACTCAAAAGTATAATTGCATCCCTTCATCGAAGTGTCAAATAGCATTATTTATATTGTTGGAGTCAGTGTGTTCTCAGATAAGTTGTCTTACTTTTTAGTTACATCCACGAGGAAGTTGCTCCACTCCCTATACTTTTTTGCAAGTCTCTTAGTTTGTACTTACACTGTGGTATTGCTGCTTACCAAGTCACTGACCTTCCCTGTCCTGCCAGCATTTTCTCTCCCTGAAAACAGCTTAGCAATCCCCACTTTGTCCCCTCCTGAGTTTTCAAACTGAGAGAGAAGACAGAAGTTGGGGCAAGGTAAACAGGCATCCTGCTTCCTATCCATGTCCGGCTGTGCCCCTTTCAACAAAAACATAACAGAGAACACCCTGGGAGAATTAAATAAGCAATGCAACCCCAGACACACTCACAAGACTTTCATGTAGGTTTGTGTTAGGCCTTCACAGCACTCATTAGCCAGAATAATAATTTTTATTTCAGAATCTTGTTACTCAGCAAGGGTATGCTGAGTAATGATCTAACAGAAGGATACAAACTTCAGTGTTATTCATTGCTAACCACTACAGAGAAATCTGAATTATCTCACTGTGTTCAACATCTCTATTGAAAGTCTTGCAGAGAGCATTCAGAAGTTCTTTTCAAATGTCTATGAAGTTAATCACTATAGTCTGCATTTCACTGGAATCTGTTGCCTTAATCAGTTTCTTTTCCTAAAAATTCTTGTATATTATGTTAAGCACCTGGCACTCAGTTATTTCATCTGTACATATGTACAACATCTGTTCATATGTACAACATGTACATTTGGGTGTAAAAACAAATTTACATCTAAACGATCTCAAAAAGCATATGAAATCCCATATCACACCCTAGGTCAAAGGATGTGATATCCCTCATCCTTACCACAGGGCATAAGGATCAATAAAACAAGGAAGAGCCTGGCCTTCCAGAAAGAAACTTTGTCCAAAGCCATGACAATCACCTTAAAAGCATCATGGAAAATGGAATGAACAGCTCAAGATAGGCAAAACATATTTATTTGTCATTTAGCACATGGGACTAAAGCTGATTTTTACTCAAATTAATTTTTTAGACCTTTTAAATAGAATAGTTTATATTGTAAAATATAATATTGAATCTTTTTTGTCATCATCTCAAGAAAACGCAGAAAAAAGGGAGAAAAAAGGGCGACATGCAACAGACATCCCTATTGTAGGGAAGGAATAAAGAGAAGATTGCCACTTTTATTCTTGGATGTGATATACATTCAGTGGTGTTGGGCTGTCATGTAAGAATCCAGTCTACAGACTCTTCAAGTTTTCAGCTATTTACCCAAAAATCACTGTCCTGGTTTGGGGTGGAGCAGAGCCAACTTTCTGTTCAGTGAGAGAGGCTCTTGCTCACACTCCTTGCTGTGGCAACCAGGGCCAGCTGACCTGGTTGTTTACCCTATGGAGGGGTCGCACCTGTGGGGAGGAGTGGACAGGTCAGGTGACCCCAACTGACCAATAGGGTCTTCCATCCCATCTGCCATGCTCAGTACAAAAGCTGAGGGATCAAAGGTTGGTTTCTTCTTTAATGTGTCTTTTTCAATTTGCTGCTTCTTCAATGGCTCTGTTTCTGCAATGGCTGGTGTCTGAGGAGGACCCCATCAGCTCATCTGCCTTTGATTGTGGTCAGTGTGTTCCAGTTTTCATTTGTCACTGAGTCCAGTCTGGAACTTCCCCAGGTGCCTGCCAGTGACATTCCCTGGGAGCTTGATACGGTTTTGTATAAGTTTGTATATATTGTATCTATTTCATTATTTCCTTTTTATTTTATTATTAATATTTCATTAAAGTAGTTTAGTTTTTTCTAAACTCATAAATCTCTTTATCTCCTTCCTCTATTTGAAGTGAGAGGTGGGGCAGAGCATCCATCATCTTGTCGTTGGCCAACCCAGCCAAAACTGTGACAATCACCAAGTAGTCCTTCTTTGTTACCAGAAAAGCAGAAAGGAGAACAAAGCTTCCTCTAATATCTTCCTAAATCCTCCATGAATTGTGGCTGTAAACCCAAGACAGATTGTCCCACAGGTAAATGGGAAGAGATCACAGAGCTCCAAGGCACTGGTGAATCAGAGCTCCCTGTTCCCACTCTTCCTTCCAGTTAACACCCTACAGCCAGAACTGCCCATGAACTTTCTTCACCACAGGAAGGTTCTCAGACTAGCCCTTCTTCTATCACATGAATTCTGTACAAATGCTATTTGTAACTTCTGAGAATCATTATGTTCTTTCAATGTAATAATAATGGAGCCACAGCATATATCTCTGAAATGCCTCTGGCTTAAACTAACACAACATCAGATCAGAGGACATATAATGAGAATAATACAAAAGGCACAAGGTCCTACAAGGACAATCTAGGCCATTCACAAAACCTTAAACAGTACCTGTCCAATAATAGCCATAGAGTTTGCAGTACTGAAGTTCTGCATTTCAGCAGTAGTAGTGTTCCATCTTTTAGTCATTATGCACATTTTTTTCCCCTCTCCATTCCAAGATTTGCTCATCAATTTCTTCTATCTGATTCTTCAAGATTTGAACTTTTAGGACAAAATATCCTGCACATAATTAGAACCCTTAGGAATACACTAATTTTAATTGCTATAGTTTTATCTGTAATAATAAGACCGGAGCAAATTTTAAAAAGGTTTCCTCTAATTTTACTTAAATTACTCTTTCAGACCTGGCATTATGTACTTCTAGAGATGTGCAGGTCTTACTTACAAAAGGCCAGAAATACTGTTTTCAAGGATCATAGTTCCTACTTGTACGTCATGTCATGTATCTTATACCTGAAAATTGAAACATATTCATGCATTGTTTTCTTAGTTCTACAAAGGACTTTGAAAGATTTGATATGAACAATAAAATTCTATTCATAACAGGAAACAGTTACTTGACTGTAGCTTGATAGTGATGCTGCTATAGGCAATGTGGCAGCTTATGTATCTGCAACACCTCTGGCTGAGTAATGCTATTTAAGAACTGTCAGTGATATGGAAGTTGCATTGATATATCTGACTGGTATTCTACATAGTGGAACCTGTATAGCACCCATGTGTTATACACAGTCTTTCTGTAGGTATTTAACCTGTGAGCAAGACAAATATTCACTACAAAAACAATCCCTGTACCTGACTGACAAAAAATCGCCTCTTTCCCTTCCTTGCAAGCCAGTTGCTGTCATTCATAGGAGAAGCAGCAGCTGTAGCTGGAAAGAATCACCATAGGATAAAACACTGAAGAGTTGGGAGCCTGATATTGTTTCTCTATCAACTCATTTGCCTCTTTCGGAGTAGCTGTTAGCTCCTTTTCATTCCTAACCTTAGAGATACCCTACATTTTTGGCAGCCAAACCCAAGCATCCTCACAGACAAGTTCTTCTTTTAACTGCCCTTCGCAGGTAATTTCTTTCCCCAACTGTTCTTTCTGCCAATCCTTAGTCCCCAAACTTAACAAATCTATAACTCTGTATTGTGAAAAACAAAAAATAATACATACACACACAAAAAAGGAGAAGCGCAGAGAAGCTTTATAATTCGTCATCCTGCTTTCATAAGAAATGCAATACTGCACACATCTAATACAAAGCAATGAGCTCTGCATTGCCAAGATATTGTATGGTTTTTTTTGTTAAATCTACTCAAAATGGAAGTCTGTTTATATGATGTGAAAGAAATAGGTTAAGAATAAGTTTTTTTAAATGTTATGTATAATATTGATGCTTGCTATAAATGGCCAAACATAATATATGCTACCCACAGTATAATCATTACAACATTGTTCTGTGTAGTTACAAATATGACAGGGGTAAAGCCAAATCAATTGCTGAACTAGATATCCTTCTTAGCAAAGAAACCATAACTCCTTATTTTTAGGCTCTGAAACACTCCTCAGAGAAGAAAGAAGAAAGTACAGTGTGTCACATCAGCTTGGTCAGTGCATGTCTACAAAAAAGATTTACAATTCCCATGTTACCACTTCAAAAAATGTTGGGTTTGTTGCATTTATAAAGGTGTATTCTGGTACCATTGGAGCAAATAAAACTCCCAACCACTTGCCAATTCTGTGATGAAAAATAAGTTATTTTTAATTTTTCTGTACATGTTTTTATGCTGTATACTGCACACAGTCTTGCAATCTCAGCCAACTAAAAAGTTTATTAAAACCAATACAAGAAAAAAATTCTTTACATTCTTTTGAATGGATAGACTGATGAAAGTTATTTTCAAGGCGTTTTATTAGCATTCCATTTTGATTTTGAAATGTTTTATTTAAATAAATAAATAAATTATGGACTTCTATAATCACTAGTGCCATAATTAAGATACTATCAATGGGCTTTTCTCAGATGACATTGAAAAAGGGAGATTTTAGATTTTTAAAGTGCATTTCAAAATCATATGCCAAAAAAATCTCTTGTTGTACTTTTGGATTTTGGGGAAAAAAAGTAAAATTCTACCATTGGTTGTGTAAGCAATTAGGGTAACTTCATTATTTTCAATAGAATAATACTAGTTTGTCAAAGTAAAATTTGGCCCTAGGAATAGGTCATAAGGCTGTGCAGTGCTTAGACTCCTCTATTGTGAAACAACAGCTTTGGTAAAGAATTTTGAATAATGCCTGTTCAGCACTGAGTCACCTTTTCTTAGGGCACCTTCTTATAATAAAAATAGCTCTGAGTATTTCTCCTACTGAAGGATTCATCACACATTTGTCTTCAACTTCTAGCTTTCCGTCTTTTCTTATCAAAAGACAAAACAATTTTTTATTTTTTATTATATTTTATTTATTTATATATATTTTATATTATATTTTAATTTTATTTTTATTATATTTTAAAACAGGCGTAAAACTTGGTTGTCTTTTTTCACCTGTAGGAGCCTCCTGAAGTCATGGTAAGTGTCTAAACCAAAATTTCTTATGGCTTTTACAAATCCCATTTCCTGAGTACATAAATTCAGTTTTCAAACTGTACAATTGTGCTCATTACAAAACAGATACATAACATAATAACATAAGATCACATAACATAACATACCTTTGAAAAATGTAAATTGATTTGTAGCAGTTATGTTCCCAGTATGCTCTATAGAACAAAGCTTTTATTTTTTTAATTAACAAGATACTTACTACATTTTCTAAATTAAATTTGAAAAGGACTTTACTGCCATAGTTTAGGCCAAAACAATCAAAAAGGATTTTGGTACAAAAGACATGATTGTTTCCTTTTTACAATGAAACAGTTTCATTGAGTAGCATTTTCCTTATTTATATAGAAATTGAAAGATTTCAAACCTTAGACTGAGAACTAGACCATTACCGGTAGGCTAAATCATTTAAAAAGAGATAATAAACCCTTTACATATATTGATGAGAAGCAGTCCTAGCTTGCTAAATATTTAATATCTTAAAGAATGAGAGAAAATACAGGAAAAAGATAGGAAATGTAATGGGGAGAGGGAAGAAGAAGAGAGATTATGAAGATAAAGAGAAATCATGAAGAAAAGACTGAAAGTGAGGTAACACATAATGACAGAAAGACTGACCAGAACATGTGGAAGAACACAGATTCTATTCTTGCAATGCAAGAATGTAAGTGAGGCAGAGGTGATGAGATTAAAATATTGGATTTTACCAGATTTGGGCATCGTACCATAAATCAAAAAATGAAGCAGAATCAGAAATTAAACATGTTGAAGAGAAAGAAAAGACTCACAGAGAATGCAGAGAAGAAATCTTCTCGTACTCTTAAATAAAAGACTAAAAAAAATACATTCATACGAAGGTCCAACATAAACAAAACTAAAGGAATAACATAACCAAAACCTCTTTGTTGTATTTTTACATCAGAATTGCTATAAGATTGTACCATTACATCAGTTTCATAATGGCAACTGGCACCCAACTGCAGAGAGCAGGTCACTTTTACTAAATACATATGACATCAATGGGATCTCAGCTGACTTTAAGCATCAGGCTTTGCTTTTAATAAATTAATTTTTGAAAATTAAAAAAAAAGACAGATATAAAAACTACACATGACTGTTCACTATTTACAACATTTACGAGTTTATTGTTCCCCAGTATACTGTCCCTTAAGTCATCTTTTTTCAAACCAAACGATCCTTAATCTCTTATATGAAAGCCAGGCCATTCCTGATAAACCCTATTTCCTAAGTTTTCCCTTATGAATTGCACTTAGTTTTTGACATGATGCAGCCAGAATCTGGTTTTGATTTGTTATCCAACTTTTCCCTTATTATTCATAGCACTCTATTTGTGTTTTTCATCATCACAAAGTTTTTGGACTACAGTCCACAATGGTTTCCAGATTTCTTTTCTAAGTAATAATAGCCATCAATGTGTGCAATATTAGAATTTTTTTACCCACATACTTTAAAATGTAGTTAACAAAACTGAATTCCACCTGTTATTTGGTATACCTAGTCACTTGGTATCATGACACCTTTCTGTAAGATTCTATTTCAACTCTAAATTTCAGATCATTTATGAATATATTCAACTTTACGATTTCCTTTGCTACACACAGGTACCTTACAGCTCTTGTGGAAAGGGACCACGTATTCTTACCATCACCATCTTTTTCACCTATCTTTCATTATGTTATTAGTCCATGAGACAACATACCCTCCTAAGGAAAAGAGGTTGACATAAGATAAGAGTCATATGTAAGGCTTCTTGAGTAAAACTACATGAAAAAATCATATACCTATTATTAAATGATCTTATTGATATCTAATTGACTTCCAATGACAAAGCCAGATTTATGATTCACAATTTGCTGATTCTTTCCAAATACATTATTACACATTTGGTCAAGCAGTTGTATTCTTTATTGAAGTTTCTATCTATCCTGTGTAGAAATCAGTCAGTTCTGGCAAGTACATCTACTCTTACTGGTTTTTAATATTAATAATTTTGCTTTAAAATCTTCTTATATTCATATATGACATATGTCTCCATAAGAAGTATCTCTGCTCTGATAATCTTTTGAGATTTGTTGTGGTAAATAATAACAAAAAGAATTTATCTTTTCTATCATAGTCTTAAAAGTCCTTTTTGTACTATGGTCACACCTATTTTTCTATGATGTATTTGAAAAACCACTATTTTTAGCTTTTATTTCTCTAACAACAAGCTCTGTAGTTTGTTTTGTTGTCTTTTTTAAAAAATATTTTTTTTCCTGTGATTACACATCTTTTTGAAGTTTATGTCTTTCCTGTTTCTTTTGTTTAGACATGACACCTACATTTTGAAGGCTATCTTTTTCTTTACATTCCTCCTAAGAATTCATTATGGTTACTGTTACAGAGTGGCTCTTTTTTAGTTAAGAATTTTGTACTCTTGTAAAAATTTTGCCTTTCCATCACACAGCGAGGTAGCATTTACCCGCTCTGTGTGGATGTTATCAAAAGTGCCTATCTGTGTTTTTATCTGTACAGCTTCCCTAATCTCCCATAACCTTTTGTAATAGCTGACTTACTCCTGATCAATAACAATCCTAGCCTCTTCCTACATACATATGGATTTTAAATCCATTTAAAAGAAACATATAGTATGACTATATAGTTTACTTTTTACCCTTTTTATAGCAATGCTCCTGTATAACCTTCTCTATCGTTCCCATGTAACTTCTACAATTCTTCTGTTGCAGAAACTTAAATGTAGCAGAACTTTCCCCAAATGACAACAGAATCTGTGAACACTCCTTGGAGAAAAATGCAAATCCCAAAGATGGCACCTGAACCTAGCTCCTGAATAAGACTTTTATACCAAAAGTACATGTTATTTCACTACTAGTCTGTAAAGTCAAAAGACAAATCTGCTTTTTCCTTTGACTGTTCTGCCTTCTTAGTCAGATACTAAAACATTCACTTGACTTCCTCATCTTTACTCAAATGTTAATACTATGTATTTAAGTACTTGATATTAAATAACATTTGTATAAAAAGGAGAACAGAATATAAGCATTTTTCAACTGTTAAAGCAGTGGATTTGTAAATAAGAAATTATTGTTTTACTGTTTTATAAAGTCCGTAAAATTATTTCCAGATTATGTGCCATAACTTCATTTTGGATTTATTTCTTATTAAGTGTTGAAGAAGAGGGATTTTTCCAATGATCCAACAATCAATTGTGAAATATCTTATCTCGCTGCACACACATTTATGTTCCTATCAAAGATCATATAATAATTCAAAATAGTACTTTACTTAAAATATTTCAGGAAATCTAAAGTATACTTCAAACATTCACAAACACTGTCACCACCAACCTCCTCCCTTCCCCCCTCCCCCAAAATACATTTAACTCAGATTGTAAGGAAAATCTATTGATGACACAACATAATGAGGTTACCAACAAGGCTGGGTTCCTACTGTCAAAGCTAGAAAAATACGAATGTGTAAATTACTGCTGTTGATAACTACAATTTGAGACAGTCTTTACATGCTGTCTCCTAATTAAGACTCAATAGTTTTTTTCCTGTTTCAAGGTGGATGACATGCACAATATTACACTGAAGACACTACTAAAAAGGGTCATACTACAGAAAGCTTTTCTTGAAAACTTCCCCAGATACTTAAAATGGAATTTTGCAAATGCTCCAAGTGCAAAGATACTGAGAGCAATGATAACAAATCACCCATACACTTTTGTTGTCCTTCCCAATCCTTGTAACTAGAGATGCTACCTGTTGCCTGCCCTCTGATTTCTACCGCGACAAATATACCCTATTAGGAATACATTGCAACATTATGATGTGTTAAAAAGACTGACTTATTTTCTGGTGATAGTAGATAAACAGCAGGGCTGTGAGGCCCAAAGAACTGCTTACACTGAGAAAGGCTTCCAGGAAGGATGAGGAATGAAATTGAACTTAAAAAAGAAAAAGCTTTTCTTTTAGTACGAGTTCCAACAAACACATGGAATCCTTTACCGAAGCCAGAGAATTGTTTTCCATTAAGTCTCCTTATTTTTAAGGACAGGTTTATAAAGTCCATCTCCTTCCAGGAAATCCTGCTTACACTTTTGTGAAATTTAGCAATTTCACTAGCAGAGAGCCATAGATTTATAAACTTGCTATTCACCCGTATACAGATGAATTTACTCTAAATCTCATTTACTTTTATACCTTAAGAAAAGGCCAATAGTCTAAGAAAGACCTGGGCTAAAACAAGCTTCCTGCTATGGTGGTGATGTAAGCATTACAGGCTTTATTAAAAAAATCATTATACCCCCAAATAAAAACACACAGGTACCAACTAAACTTGAGTTATCTCATAAATTTTGGAAAATAATTTTAAAAGTCAAGTAAAATTTTATGTGTCTGCAACATTGAAGAGAGCAAATGATACAGATTTGAGATTACTCCAAAATGTGAGCCAGTAGGTGACAGCTGAATACTGCTTCAGGTTACACTGAACTCAGACATCCAACTTTGTGTCTGAATTTTGAACTGAACCCCATTCCAATTTTTTTTAGCTTCAGGTATCACTGAACATTCACCTTATCTTAAATTAACTTAATATTAGTTATTAAATGGCAGAGAGACTGTAGTTTTTTCTGGTGCCAATTACTGCAAACTATCATCATTATTGTTTTGACTGGTGTTTAAAAACATGAAAACAAACAATGAGTTAGTGATTTGGAGCCACCTTGAAGATTACTAATATAAGCCTACTTGCCTTGTTTCACTAAGTTCATCATTGCTTTCCGTTACTGAAGAAAGATTAAAAAATACTAGTATTTCATGTTAATCGAGAAGTGACCAATATTGTTTAAAATACTCAACACTGAGAGAAAAATTCCTCAGACAAGAGACATAACATTCATTTTCAAATCAAAATACTTGTTTGGGTTTTAAATAAAATAACAAGGCAGTAACTCCACAGTGACGGATTGGTAAATCTTACCTACTTTATTTGTTGATTAATGTTGCCAGTTTGCCCTGGACTGTCTGTCACTGAGAAGCCTGAGATGTCAGTGATGGTGAAACATCTGGTTTATAATATTTTTTCCAAAATCTTGCTACTGAATGCTTTCTTGTTGTTTTGAGTGTAACTGCTGTGACTGTGTTTATGACATTTTCCCTGTGCTACTAGCCTAAATGCACTGAAAGCATCCTTTTAAAAGTTAAAAATACATAGCATAAAGAGTGTGAAATATAGATATTGAACCAAGAGTATAAGGGGATGAGATAAACAAGCATTTACAATGGTGCCACAGATTAAAACTTCATTCTTTTCTTCCACCTAGCAAATATAGTCCTTTTATCAACAGAAAAAAAAGATTACTCACTCTTCACAAAAAAATAATGAACACACAGAATATATTCTCACTCCCCTGACCCAGTTCAACTAGTAGAAAAGAAATGTAATTCAGTGAAGCACTGCTACAGTCTTGCTGCTTACTTCATTACTACATTATTTATCTTGATTTCCTTTTGTACACGTTTTGACACCATCCTTACACATAAGCTTCTTGTTGAATCCAGTGCTTTTACAGGCATACCTGTGAACATGAACAATATGTACTGTCTGTTCCTTGTGTTTGTGTGAAATATTAATAAATTATGGTGCAATGAAAATGATATAAAAACTAGGTATTAAGAAAACCTGGATCCCGCTCCAAAACCTGATAGGTCTCCACGTAACAACAGAGCATCTACACCAGAAGCCTGCGTGCCTTTGTATCGACCCCGTTCCCACCTCAGAGGCACATGAGTGCCTAGGGAAGTTACTGCACCTAAGAGGAAATAACTGATATGTTGGAAAAGATGTGAAAGTGAGAATCAAGAGAACTTTCTTTTATTTCTGACATTTGTTTTTACCTTGTTTTTTAAGCTGGTTACTTTGCTTTTCACCATCTCCATTTGGAAAACACTCTTAATGACAATTTTCATGTCAGAAAGCGGTCAGTGAGAGATGACAAAGAAGATGTTTTATTTAAAAGGTGACAAAACCAATCTGGCCTCATATCAATTCAACACTTAGAATATTGTAGTGCACCAAGAAATACAAAAAAGAAAATAAAACTATAAGCTGAGCAGCATTATTTCTTTCAATATTTCTTTAGGCCAAGTATCGTATGTGTATAAGGCCATGTAAGAAATTGTCCCTTGATGACTTAAACAGTTCTCATTGCTCATTAATGTATTAACATACTACACGAAAAATATTGGAGTATCCCATGTAAATTTTAAACTTTATTCTAAGCTTAAAAACAAACATAAGATTTGAAAAGGCTTCTTACTTTTTATTTCTTTATTTTTCTCTCAAAACTAAGAATTACTAGGCAGAAAAAACTTGTAATACTCCTATTTATAATTGAGAATTGCTTCATATGATAAGTACTGGAAAATACGTTGCCATCTGTGAAGGCGTAATAAGACAGGACATATCTTACTACACAGGATAATCAAATACAATCAGAATTAAGAAAAGCAACCACCTTGCTTTCTTCAGAAGATATCAGAATATTCATACAACAACTATAGAGAAAAGATTTGCAGAAATAAAATGTTTTAGAGCAATTTATCTTGTTTTAATATCTATTCAGAAAAAAATATCTTTCTAGTGTAAGTTACCATTTTAATATCCCAGCAATCTCCTGTTTTCCCTTTACATGAGGCATAGTACTTCATTTTAATTTTTCATGGTAATTTGGATTTGCACTCATTTACAGCAGAGAAAAACAGTCAGCTGGAAGGAGTTCATCCAAAGAGATACTTGGGCAGTAGTGTTTGTAGCAGTCAAAAATTAGTTTTCCATAATTGCTGCAGACTCTTTCATTATTTCTTTTTGTCAAAGAATCATCAGGAGAACTCCAGATTCCAAGGGAAAAGATGGGCTAAAATTTACCTCCACTTAAGAAATATGTAAATTGCAAGTGAGATAATTCCATGGTACAGCATAGACAAGTGTCTCAGAGAAAGAAAGAAATGGGCTCAGACTCTGAAAATTTGAACTATGGCTCGGAATGGGACAGTAAAAAACTGGAAAGATCTGTGCAAAGGCTGTAGCAAAAGAGCAGGACCAAGAGTGTTGCAAAATAAGGGTTTTTCCTTTAAAATCTTGTAAAATCAAGTCTTCCATTTCAGTAAACTGTGTCCATGGGCTTGACTCTGGAATATGCATCATCCACTGGTTACAGGAAATATGTTTAATTACTCTATTACATCAGTCCCAATCTGTGACTGAATCTAAATCACAGACATACAGAACACACTTGACACAACAGACAGGAATAAAGGAGTAAGAACATAAAGTAGAACATTGAAAGAATGGTGTATAGACTGCTCAGATAAAGTAAATTTTCCCAAATCAGCTGGAAGCCATAAAAATTGCTAAAAATTACTCTGCAAACCTGCGGAGGCTGTCTCAGAGGTGTTAAGAGCTAAGCTTTAGAACCAACAAGGAATAATCCTTGAAGAAGATAAATATTTACAGTAACTTTGAAGGGGGAGAAGGAGAAAAGGACACAAGAAACTATAAACCAGACAGCTTAAAAAAAATAAATTCCTAGGAAACTACTGGAATAATAGAAGTTGGTAGTTAGGGAAGAAATAGGTGCAGTATATTTCGAGTATGAGAAAGATTTTGATCCTACTTATGAGAATCTCTCAAGGATTTTAGGGTGATAAATTTTAGATGAAAATAGTTAAAAGGTGGGCACAGAATTAATTATTAAAAATCTCAAAACTCTGATCAATATTCTTTGTTAACTTGGATGGTTGTATCCGGTAAGGTTCTGCCAGCATAGGTCTTGTAGTCACTGCTATTCAATGTATTAATGAAAAGGAGAAAAAAGTAGAAAATATTTGCATTTGCAGATGCAAGAACTTTATGGTTTTGGAAGAAAGAATCAAAATGCAGCACTATTTGAAAGATCAGAAATTGTTTAAAATACGATGCAACTATATGTAGAGAAAAACAAAGAATAATCAGTAATTAGCAATAGTGTGAAATAGTTTTTTTGCAAAAAAAAAAATCAGAGTTTGTAACGAATTACTCAAACTGAATATGAATCAAGATATTGAACTAAATCATATTAGCACACATAAAATACAGTCTTATAGAACACGATGTGTGAACAATCATCTTTCAAGAAAGATATGGAAAGTCCGGAGGGCAGACAATTGGACATGTTCCTAAGCTTTTCTTCTATAATTATCTCTATTATTTTCTTCTATATTATCTCTATTATTCTATAATTATCTCTATTTTAATGATGGAAGATCAAGAAACAGGATTCTCCAAGAAGGAATGGGGAGGTCGTAGGAATGTCAGATGAGAATCCCTGTCCCAGAGAGAAGCTTTAAAGGATCATCCTCAGCTCAGACTTGTTCAAATAAGTCATCTGCTGAAATCTATCATGTCATCCCTAAGTTAGTGATACAGCTTAGTTTCAGCAAATGTTTTCAGATTTCGTCATGTAAAAACTAATTTGAGAATTGACTAGGAAATAGGATCTGAGATTGGAGAGAGTTTTACATCCTTTTTTGTGTCTGCAGATTTATACTAAGATAAAATGAAAATATTTTCATAGCACCAGAAAAAAACACCACAGCAACATCTTGCAGAGAGAGTCAGGTTCCCATTTTATGGTTTACCAAAGGACTCATTTCCCTAAAAATTAAAGTTCAGTAAAAATCTCAGTTAATAAATGCAAGATAGTTTTGTTAGGGAAACAGTTATATAACCTTAATGGTAAAGTAATGGCCTGACAACTCCTTGTAAACTTGCCATTTCAGGAACTACCACCTGGCTCCATTTGCATAATGCTCAGACCAACTGATTAATCTCTGAAGAATGAGCAACCTCAATAAGAATAATACTGGGTGTCCAACATTTAGAGAGTGGAGGAACAAGAGAAAGAAAATTAAATGTCAATACTTATTCATCAAATCATTATGAGAAATTTCTATGGTACTCCTTTATAGTACCTGGTAGCTATTTAAAAGCCTTTTAATCAGATTTAAATGCAGCATATTGAATCAGTTTCTAAAGCTTTTCCAAAATACTTCTCTATGCTCTACTAAAGAGTTAAATAAAATAAAGAAAGATGTATGCAATTGTTCCTCTGATTGATTTGCCCTGCTATTCCATCTACAGATATGGGTAATTTGAATAACAAAAAGGCATTAAAAAGGTCATTTAAGCATTACCTAATTTCATCTCATTGTTATTGTAACTGTTATTTTATGCAAGACAATAGATCTTCCTAGGTAAAATTGCTAACACCAGGTGTGGTTTCTGAGGTATTTATTTCGCTAAGAAATACACAGAAAGATTTTTTTAACATTCTTTTACTGTACTGAAGTTTCCAAAGACAGAACTCAGTAGTTCCCAAATGTACTTTTCAGACGATAATATTTTATAAACATTTCTCTCTTTTTTTTCACAGATAAACTGTACATATCTGGAAAGATTTGAGGTGTTTAAGTTACTGTGAAAGACCAAATGAGATTCACAAATTATCTTTGTTCTATCTAATGCAATGTGTCTTTTTTTTTTTTTTTTTGGCAAAATCCAGACTATTATTTTTAATTACTCAGATAAGTGAATCATTGTTATGATCAATAACATACAAACATTTCATTAATTTATTTTCACTATCCAAAATAAGCTTTCTACATCCGTTATAGAAATTTATTTTCTTAACAATTATAAGGCTTAACTGAATTATCAGGCTTTCTCCTATTAAATAAAAAGAGAGATTAGACAGATTATACCAGTTTCTAAGCTTATTGCTAACCAAACTAAGGGAGTGTTTAGTCCTCTAATAACTATTTATATTTATGATTCATTCATTTCTCAAGACTCACTTTTTGAGTTAGAATAATTAAGAGTCACAGATAAAATTTTTCCTTCCAAATCAGGAATATACTTTCCTAGCTATTGTCAAAACAAACAGAAGAGGTGTTCTGACACCTCTCCTTTTGATATTTTATAAAATATGAAATATTTGCAAAGCTCTTCCACACTTAATAAAATATTTCATTTGGACTAGCCAAAGTTTTTAACTCTTCAGATCAGGTAACCTATGGAGAAAAAATGTTTTAAAAACAAATATTCCAGGTAAAAAATGAAGAAGATTCAAGTATAAACCAGAAAATACTTAATAAATATCAATGGAATTATGCTTGCTTTGCAGTTGTGGGGAGAAAAAGTATTTTGTGGGGGGAAGTAAGTTGTGGGGGAGAAAAATTAGTTTAACCTGGAAGATGACTCAACATTTTACTCCATGAGATTTACTCATTCTTATTTAACACAAATCTCTGAATTATTTTAGGTTGCTGGAACACAGAATGGCATAGTGTGGACTGCTTTTGGAAATCACTCTTTCCACAAAGAAGGTGACTTCATAAAGTAATAATAAGAGCACTGCTACAACACAATGAAAAATAGCAGCTGTGAAAGGGTTCTAAAGGTAAAGTGGTTCAAAAGTAAGTGCAAAAGTCTTTCTCAATTTATTCAAACTATCCTAAATCATCTTCTAGCTTTCTACAATGAACTAGATTTCTCAGCATTGTTTTTCTCCAACCTCTCAAGTGCCATGCATAACTCTCACAACCTGCTCACTCCATTTCTAATTATTCAAACTCCTGTTGTGGTCCCAAATCTGGGTTCGTTTAACCCGGTGTGCATGGAGCCGATGTATATACACACAGAGGAGAGACATTTATTTCATTCCTGTGCAGAGATGGGTGCTAGGTGGTTCATCCACAAAGCTGGCATGCCTCAGTAAGCACACGTAAAGCATGTATACATTTTGAGCAATGGTTAAGCAACAGTTATCAGTACTTTCTCCAGTTATGCTTAGTTATGCTCATTCCCATTGGTCCTAGTAACAGCATCCTCTCTTCTTACTAGGCGTGCTCCGTGAGGAGGGGGCTTTTGTTAGAAGGGGGCTGTCTCTACTGAGGGCAGGTTCTTTACTATATTAATTAGAATAATTCTGTGAGAGGATTTGTAGTACAAAAGGGTCATCCTGTGAACACTCCAAGCACCGAAGAATTGTTAACAACTATGTAGGCCTTGTAAGTTTGAAGGTTATGTGAAAACATTGTTGCGGTGTTAGAAATGCTGAGACAAACAAGATATGAGAAAGTGTGCCGAACTCAGCATGCGAAATGCGGAACTTCACCCAGGATATAGGAGGGGTGATTGTTCGCGTGGACAGATGTTTTAAGCCAATTATAATATGTTGCTTACCGCATGCACAGCTCGTGCAACCAATCAGCAGATTGTCGGCGCGTGATGCGGAACCAGAATGTCTATAATAACTGAGCTATCTGTGCAATAAACTGGCATTAACCTGATCATATTGGTCGTTGTGTTATTGTCTGAGCCTTCCGCATCGACATAATTCAGTCGTAGTTCCTGTGACTTCTTGTTTGGCCTTGTTAGCAGTCCTGTTCCCTTTGTGCTTATTATCTTATTTGGCTAAAATATGGTATCCTCCTGTTCTTTCTCAAGGTCCACATCCTGTTAACTATTTACAGTGGTTAATTGTACCCTTTACTTCTCATATTTCTCCAACACTATTATTAATGATGAAATTCTTTTTCGAAGATTGTCTTATCTGGCCTTTTATGATATACATTATGGCATGTCAATCAATCCAAATTTTACATGATGAGAGGAGAGGTTAACCTTGGCCCAGAGTCTGGTGTTGTACATCTGAACTTTGGGAAACACAAAAAAAAACTGGGGAGGAAAAGAAAAAAAAAGGCAGTCTGGAAAGGTGGGGTTTTTGTTGTCTGTTTTTTTTTTTTTTTTTTTATCTGCTGAAACCTTGGAAAGCCTTTAAAAGAAAATATACCTACAGATAGTTAAGAAAAAGGGAACTGGAAGTTTCCATTAGAGCTTGACTGAATTTACATCATGCTTTACCTTGTTTTTAAAGGGAACTATTGTGGAGACACTTTATGAAGCCCCAGCATAACCACTAACAGGTGAATTAAAGAACAAAGCTTTTAAATCCACTGTTGTTTCTCAACGCAGAGGGTACACTGAGTCACTGGAAATTGCATAGCACCTGTTGTGGTGTAATTTTTTTTTTAAATCTAAATTCTGAATTTCTAATAATCTATAAACCTAAATAATCTAAATAATGGGTGAAAATAATCTCAATAATGGGGGAAAAAAAAAGGATTTCTTATATATACTACGCATTTATGAAAGGCATTGTTACCATTATTCACCAGTGATATGGATATCCTAACTGTAAAAACAGAACCTAAATGTCTGACTATTCATTTCTACCCACTGAAATAAGATCAGTAGTATTTCAGATTATAGTTGTTAGCCTGGGCAATATTCTTACTAAGCAAGTCAGTATAGACGATTCTCTATGTATCTACAAACACAGATATATATACAGAGAAAACTACAGTCTTCTCTTTCGTATATTAAGGAAATATTCTAGCATGCATGCTTCCTTTTTAATTTTAAAGCAGTAACTAAAAATGTCTTTTGGTAGTGATAAAGCATATTTTAATTTCATGCAACTCAAGTCCTAGAGAGATTTCTAATAAGCAATATGAGTTTGGGTTTTTATTTTAGCACTCAAGAGTTCAAGAAAACAGTGCTAAGATCAAAATAGATAGGAGAGAATTTGCACACGTGGGGTAGAGTAATATTTCACACATATATTAAAAGTAAGCTCTATATTGCAGAACAATAACACCAGAGCAATATGAGAGATGTGGAACATCACAGGGGAATCTTGGAGGTTCACACTTCAGTTGTTCCTATTAAATGGTAGTCACCGCGAAGACGATTAGGGGGATGCAATATGAGACCTGCAAGTAGTGATTGAGAGCTCGATTTGTTCAGCCTAAAGAAGGAAAGGTTGCAGAGAAGTTGGAACTAGCATTTTCTTGGTGGTACACAACAAAAGAACGACAATGGGTACAAACTGAATCAAGGGAAATTCTAGTTAGATATTTGGAAAAAAATGAGTTCACAGTGGCTGTCGAACACCAGAACAGGTTGCCCAGGGAGATCTAAATGAAGCCTGAGACATCCGATTGAACTACAAAGCCTGATCCAACATCAAAATCAACCTTGCTCTAAAGAGTGGGTTGGACTAGATAGCTAGGATTGGACTAGACTTAGCGAGATACCTTCCAGTCTCAACTGTTCTTTAATTCTAGTCAATAATACACACTTCCCTTTTTCCACTTTCTGTGTTCCTTCCTCAGATTTTCTGACTACTCCTCCCACATCTTTCTCACCCAAATCCCAGACATGTAACAACTTCATTAGCTATATCAAAATGGCCAAAATAGTACAAGATAGCAAACGTGATACCTGTACCTGAGAGGCTGATCAGGAAAAGCTGTGATTACTGACTACAGGTAGGCAGCACTTCGATTCGTCTTCGGGCTGAGCTTGTCATCTGTTTTGAGACCCTGCATAAAAGTGAATTACTCGCTATATTTCACAGACTGTAATATGCACATAAAATGTATGCTTATCTTAGAAAGTTTTTCAAGCTGTATTAGCATCTTCCCTGGAAACAGGATGAAAAGAAAAACAGCCAGAAAATTCTACTGCTTTTAATTGTACAGGAGTAACAAATCAATTACAAATGCAGAAGCGTAACACTGCAATATGAATTTTGTAACAAATTTGAGGATGTAATTCAGAACTGCAAAGCATAATTTCTTATACTGATTTTAACATTGCAGTTCATAAATTACATCAGAAGCAATATTTTGTGCATCCTTCCGTGTATAAGTATTGATAGCAAAGACCCCATAGCTTCCACAGCACCACAGTGGAACTTACAAATATTCTCGTTAAAAAGTCAACTT
This sequence comes from Larus michahellis, assembly GCF_964199755.1. Taxonomy (NCBI): domain Eukaryota; kingdom Metazoa; phylum Chordata; class Aves; order Charadriiformes; family Laridae; genus Larus; species Larus michahellis. Next base: position 84,568,424 of record NC_133897.1, read on the forward strand.
TGCAGTTACTGCATTGAATAAAATGTTATTTTTTCCTTCTTTAACCTAATATGTATGTTCCAGTGGTAGAAAAATAACTGAGATTGCTTCAACAGATCAGGTTATATTAATGTAAGATTACTGGAGAAGTCATGTGTTTCCTAACCTCTCTTGTGGAAATATTATGCAAATTATTTGTAAATGTGAAAGCCTCAGGAGCAGGGCTACATTAACAGCTCCTATTACAAAGGTATCCTCAGTAATTTGCAGCTCAACAAAGGCTGAATTGGATATAAATTGTTTGTGTCGCAATAAATTCTAGAATAAATGCAGACAGCACCATCTTCTGGAGTAAATGAAGCATTTACAACCCTTTACAGTGAAAGCGGAGCATTGAGTTTCAGTTAAATAAATGTTTATATATGCAACAAGCTTAGCAAATGGTTCTGTGAGCAGAGTAACTAATGAAGCATGGTTTCAAACAGACTCGGGTACTGTGTCGCATAATCTTCCCAACCTTGCCAGCTCCCTCTGCGTCACTAGTGCCTGCCTTCCTCTGCAGCACGACGCACAGTTCTCTTCACAGAGGCTCCTTCAAAGAAGGGTTTCTTTTCACTGGATAATAGCTACTCACACTCTGGCTAGTTCAGAGCTATATGCGTAGTCAACCAGTACGTGCTGTTTGGCAAACTGTTAGCTGTTTCTTGGAATGGCTAAAAGACTCTGAAAATTTTGTTGGAACTGTGCAACAGATTAAAAAGCTACTGGGAGTTTATGGAGTTATATTAGGTTACGACTCCAAAAACAATTGGCATAAAGCAGGTAAGCTATACCCAATTAAAAAGAAAAGCTGATATACCAATTAGCAACTTTGCAGTAAAGGACCTGGGGTCCTGGAAAACAAACTGACCGTGAGCCAGCAATGCCTCCACACAGCAAAGGCAGCCAAGAGCATCCTGGACTGCAGCAGGAGTGCTGCTGCCAGCAGGTCAAGGGAGGCTATTCTTCCCTCTGCTCCGCCCTGGAGAGACACATCTGCAGTGCTGAGCCTAGATCCGGGCTCCCTTGCTCTGATCAGGGGATTTCGGCTAGTATACTGGTTGGGATTGAGTTAATTTTCTTCATAGCAGCCCGTACAGCGCTGCGTTTAGCTCTGTGATAAAACCAGTGTTGATAACACACCAATGTTTTAGCTGTTACTGACCAGTGCTTGCACAGTATTAAGGCTTTCTCTGTTTTTCACTCTGCCCTTTCCCCTCCCCCAGTGAGCAAGCAGGCTGGGGGTGAGCAAAAGTTTGGTAGGGGACACAGCCAGCAGAGCTGACTTGAACTGGTCAAATAGATATTCCATACCACATAACATCACACTCAGCGATAAAACTATGAGTGTAGTGGGTGTTTTTCTAAGGTAGCTCAGAGACTGGCTGGGCATCAGTCTGCTAGTGGGAGATGGTGAGTGATTGCCTTTGCATCACTTTTTCTTTTTCTTTTTTTTCTTCAACTGTTAAACCGTCTTCACCTCAATCCACAAGTTTTCTCGCTTTGGCCCTTTTTGTTCTCTCGCCCATCCTGCTGGGCATGAATTAATGAGGAACTGAGCGGGGACTTAGCTCCCGGCCAGGGTATACCCCCACAAGTAGACAAATCTTCAGATGTGCCTTCTTGTGCCTCAGCTATTCCGTGCTTCTAAAATATCATGCACATGGAGCTGATTTACCACAGGAATTGTTTCTACAATACTATATTGATTTTTGATCTTAAAAAAAAAAAATCTAAAAAGGAAAAGTGGTACTCCGTGCATGTAATTACCTGTGGTACCATTTTCTAGACTTATGAATTAAAGACAAAAGAAAGGTGAACATTATTCTCTACACCAAATGTTGAAGACCATTTATATAGAACCTCTTGATTAATCTGCCAGTGTAACTCATATATTCTTTTGTCTTTAACTCCACACTGGCAGTAGCTCAGAGAGTGCAGGGCTTTCTAGCACAACACGCAGTTTTACAAGCACACATACGCTCCATTTCTGTCTAAAATTTCCAAGTTTTGAAAGCAGGCACAGATTTTTCAATCCAAAGCAGGTTTGAGGTTGCAAAACAAGTAAATTCTTGAACTATTATTTTTCATTATCATTTTCTTCACACCCTCTCATATAAGAGGAGGCTTTCAACAGGATGACAGTATTATCACAGTGTTATTGGTATGTGTTCTTGTTCTGTTGAGCTATGAACATGAAAATGGCTATAAGGTAGTTTCAGATTTATCTTCTCCATTAGAGGTCAGCAGAAGACTATTTATCTATACAGGATCTGAATGGTTCACATTTCTTCTTGAAATTCTAGGTCATTAAGCCAGTAGCAAGAAAAAATGAATTTGACATTATGGGTCAGAAAAAGGCAAATTTAAATTTCACAATAACTATTGCTTGTTCCACCTGGAATCAATTTATTGTAGAATCACTGTAGACAAAATTAGAACACTTACAAAAATTGTGAAACGTGAACAATTCTGCCATGAAAACTAATGGCAACATGAACAGACAGATTCATGCAGAGTAGACATCTCTACAAGATCCTTCTTATGCAGAAAAACTGCAATGGAAAACTCACTGTTTTTTGTTCTCTTCCTACTGTTAGGGTTAGGGTTTGGGTTTGGGGGGGAGGGGGCAGGTCTAGCAGTCAAGAGACTGTAAGTTAGTTCACCGTCTCTTCTCATATCTTCAGTAACACTGAAAAGGCACCTTTACCTAACAGACTTTCAAGAACAGATGACTCCTCTTCCAGTTTTTGAAGTATTCCTTTGAGAGCGCTTCACCTCACTTTCCACAGATGAACCTATAAAGCCACTGCTTCTCTGAACCTGAAATTAGTCATGACCTTCATACAGTCACCAAGAAACCTTCATAGGTGTCCAATTAGCAAACATTTAGGAGTATGCGACATTATTTCTTTAGCTGCTGTTGTAGGAACTATATTATGTTTTCACTCCTGAACTTAACCTTAGTCACTGTTTTGATTAGAACTGAGGAATGCTTCCAGAACTACTCTGACAAGGATATTTGGAGGAATGAAGGATGCTTACATACCTCAAGCTATTATAAATACTGAGGTTTATAATACACAGTAAACTGTTCTCCCAAAGGCCATACTGTCGTGAACTCATCTACAATTCACCAAACACTGAAAAAATTCAGACTAATGAATTCAAGAATGCATACAGGGAAACATTTCTTAAAACATAAAAAAACGCCGAACAGTATCTGAACAATATGCTACTTGAGAAAAAAAAAGTCACAGTACTTAAAAAGAAATCAAAAACTGAAATATGATGATATACACACACGCAAATCCCCCCCTGCTCCAATTTTCAGGTTCTCCAAGATAATTTTTTTTTTTTTAGTTACCACATATCTTATAAATGGATTTTTTTCATCAAAAGTAGGCTTAACTATAGGCAAATCCTCTAAATGTAATTTTCACAATATCAGATTTTCTAACAAAGCTTATTTTTGAACAATATTGAGTGGATATGCTCTAGTGGAAATAATCTAGACTGGGATTTCCCCAAAAGTTTTTATTCATTTCTAGAAAAGAAATTTGAAAGTCATTTGTCTTGCCCCCTACTACATTCTAATACAAAAATCATCATCTCCACATGAAATGTTTCATACCAGGTTTTGGTGAGTTTTTTGTTCCCTTGTGTAACCACAGCAGGTAGGTTTCACTCTATGTATACATAAATAAAAACATATAATGTAAACACTGACAATAAATTGAGAAAAAATAAACTAATTATGAAATTAGTTATAACATTGCACTTTCTATCTGGTAACTAAACCCTCTTCCCAGGGTCTAGTTTCACATTAAGTTAGTATTTATAAAAAGAAAAATTGGAAAGAAAAAAAAATTCCAGAGAAAGCATCTTTTCTTGTACCCTAAATGTTAATATACTCTATAAGATATCATAGATGCTGCAAAGCCAAAGAGAAACAAGATGCAGTCTTGCACAGATTTAAAATATGACTCCTCATAGTACTGCAGGACCGAAAAAAGGAACTTTCTGTTGTGGGAGAGGAAAGTATAATTGCCATCCCTTGTTTCAGAATACTGAAAGTAGTCCCCCTTCTTCAGCAGAACATTTCAGGGCGTATTCACAGGTTTTAAGGATGCCCTAATATATTTTATTTTCTAGACAGAAGAATAGAAAAATATACTAAACTGTAAAATCTCTCGGAAATATTCTAATATTAGTTAATTAATTTTTTTTCCTTCCTCTAAAGAATGCCATATTTCACTAGAACCATAACTGATGTGGAACAATGGACAAGTCTCATTGGATATTTGCAGGATTGTAGCGATGGGACTCAGAAGCCTGAAAAAGACCTGTGTCACTCATTTTCTTACAACGAGCACAAAACCCCTTTTAAACTCAAAAGTCAGATTTCATTAGAATATAAATCAAAACACTTAAATTTTTAGTTAAACCTAAAGCAACTAGACAGTGTTACACTCAAAATCTTGTTACTGACAAAAAAGGAAAACAGATATTCAGAAAAAAACCCCCACCAAACTATTGTTAGCCTGATTAAAATATTAGTAATTTAACCAAAACACAACAGTTATGACTGGTCTAATAATAGTAATATCCATAGTCCAGCTGCCACAGTAAAGCCTCATTAATAATCCCATCTTTAGAAACACCATACAAGAAAAACCGCTAATAGTGACCCCTTTTTATGGGTGCAGAGCTCACCCTTGCAATGCCCCTCTGGGTCCTCCCATGGGCAGCTTCAGTCTTCCTCAAAGAAAAGCACTGGGGGGAGAAGGGGAGGTCACATCGCAATGTCCTTGCCATGAGAAGTTCATGGTTAGGGTTTCTTTCTCCTGTTGTCTGGAAGGAGCAGGATGTCAGTGCTTTCTTCCTCCTCAACCTTGGGCTTGTTTGGGTTTATTTCTGTACTTTTCTTCATCACAGCCTACACCACTGGTGGTACCATATAGCCCCAGTTCACCCTGGGGAGGCGAGAGTCACTCACCGCCCAGCAGCTGGGGTGGCCAGCACCACCAGAACGAGGACCAGGCCCAGGCCCTGGCCCTGTAGGCCCCAGGGCACCACAGGGCTTCTGCTAACAACAGCAAAATCATATTTACAGGCTATGCATGCAGATCCCACACCTTCATTCTGCTCTTGAAGGAAAATACAACTACAGCCACAATCACAGGCTCAGTGGTGTGATAGCCTGACAAGAGCCCAGCTCTCAGCTGCTCTGTCTTCCTATTACAGTTGCATGAGGGCATCTTGTACAGTGTCTTGTGTTAGTCTGCTGCTGCCAGTTATCCCAACAGTCTAGCATTTCAACCACACCTGAAGATTTCAGAGAAAGAAATCCTGAGGAAATGTAACTTTACAGCGAACTGGAAGCCTGTGCAAAGGTAATACAACTGAGCCATAAAATTCAGCTCTCCGCAGGAAAAAGTGCATAGAGTGAGGTACTTACATAAACACTTTAGGTTGTCAAATTCTCTCTCTCTCAGGAAAAAAGTAATTTGTATACACAGACTCACAGACACATACATACTGAAAGAGCAACTTATCAAGTAATTTTTCTTTGGGTGGCAAAAAAGGAAGCCTATGTTTTCCTGCCATCTTCTAAGGTCAGCAGATTTATTTCCAGTGAAGAACATACATTTCCAACATAAATTTATCTTCTGAGAAAAATTATTGCAACTAACAGAAAAACATGGAAAAAAATGAAGGCTAAACTGTAGCTTGACTAATACAGACAAAAATCCATGGTGGAAAGCACCATACATTCCATGAGGCAAATATGAGGCTGTAATTGCTGTGTTTGTGAAATCTTAGACCAAAGAGAATTGCTTTTTATATCCATTTCATTTGTTTTGTGAAACATGTGAAACATTCGTATCGTATTGTTCTATGGTAGATTACATTCTATCTTCCTCCCATATTGCTAGTCTTATTCTGACTCAGATATATTTTACTTGAATGCTGCTAAAATAATTTCTAATAAAAAGAAATAAGAAAACAAACAACTCCCTCCAAATCATTTCCACTGTAACTTATCAACTAGGGAGAAAAAAACTCCCCCAAACAAACCCAACAAACTATGAAAAGCACTCCAAGAGTAAAAGTAGTCATCTAAAGTAATTTGATATGTTTCCAGCTAACCTGGTATTTTTGAAAAGCCTATAAAAATTTATAAGAGGACTGTGCTGCCTTATCAGCACTGACAGAAAATGGAGGCATTGCGCCTGCATGCACTAACATCAGTGATGAGACAGGATCCACTGCCAATTATTATTTTTTGACACAACAATAAGTTGTTTTATAAGTGCTGCCATCATCTCTTTTCTATTTCTTGTCCTTGACCTTTCCATGTGAAAAAAACAGACTGGCATCCGAAAGAGTAAACTGTAAATTACAAAACCCAATATTTATCACTTGTTTTGGAATCCAAACCAGTTATGAAAAGGAACATTACTACATAGCTATGAAAGTTTCATTTTAGCTTCAACTTAAAAAAAGTTTAAAAAAAAAAGGTTTCTCAAACCAATATAAAAAGGTAGCACTGATCTGATAAAACACCGTACTACTTGCAAGTAATTACAGCAAATGCACAACATGGTAAATTATCATCATCGTGCATATTAACCCATGTTCCATCACATCAGTCGTTCTCCTTGCATCCATCTCAGTTCTCCCACAAGAACTAGTTGAAATGCCACCTGTTTTATTAGGTTGAAGATGCACTACTATGACAGAAGATTTCTTCAGTAATTTACTGAATGTTCCTCACTAATTATATTACAAAGAGCACCATCATCATATTTCAGTTCCACTGGCAGTAGTATAAGCTGCAGACAAGCTTGTCTGTCTGGCAGAATTATTTTCCTAGTAATATCAGTCTTGCTGGAGCCTAAAATAAAAATATTTGACCTTTTCTACAATTCTGTGGCTGCATTAGGTGTTAAAATATGATACAAGCATTATAAATCTAATTCCATGGATTTACGCAGGCAAAACTTCCAAGGATCCTGACATAAATTTTCTGTGTTAATATCGCAACACTGGATTTCATCTCCTAAAAACTATTTTTTAAATCAAGCAGTTTTTCAGACCTGTACTATCCACATCACACAAACTGCAACACAGAAACAAACCATGATAGTACACATCCAGCCTTGTCATCCAGTCAAGCTTTCACCAATGATGCTGCAACATCAATATCTGACTGTTTTATGTTTGCTTGCTTCTTATGCACCGCTGCCATCCATAGCTGGTGTAGCTGGTTCTTTGCAATTCCAACCCTTAAGTGTAACAAACTTGGTATGTGCAGTGGCAGCCTGCTGCACAGTATCTCTTTTATGTGTTTGCTTCTTGTTTGTTCCTTCGCTTTATAAATAAAGTTCCTTCTTTGTTCCTTCAAGAAGAGTGACCAGACAAGGTAGATCTGGAAAGAGGGCTGTGACATTCTTGGAGGCAGTGAATGTGCACCAGAGGAGAATTTTCCGTGATGCTAATTACAGCAAGCAGTCATTCCACAAGTGCCAAGACTGCAGCTCATGCAAAGACACAGACTGCTGAAGGAAGTAGGCAGCATGCAGGCAGGCTGCTGTGGAGACAGGAAAACACAAGATCTAAAGAAGACCTAACGAGGATTTTGCATAATTCCAGACAGACACTGAATAGACTGAAACTAAGGCTAGAAGCACAGTCCAGCTTGCAGTGATCCATGAATAGGCAGGGACTTCTTTATATAGACCTTTTTATTTTAATATGGTACATAGTCATCCTATTAGAAATTGCAAATATGGGGGGTTATATTCTGAAAAATTCCAATTTTTTGTGTCTCAAAATCTTTCAGGGTTCCATTGAGAAACTCACTACTACAGAAAGGTTTAGAAAGATCGACTTGTAAGCTCTGGCTAAGTTCTTATTTCTTCTTAGGCTAATACTATGTGGTACATACAGCTGTACTGAGACGAGTAGGTATCGTCATGCACTCACAGCTGTCTCACATTTCTCATTCCTGTTCCCAGGACACAAGGCAACATTCTATTCCATACCCGAAGATGACTTTAAATGTGTATGTCTTAACTGCTCCCCTCTCCATCCAAATTATTCTTTTCCTTAGGTGTTTCTAAACAAACTTTTTGAAAAGATATTTCATCCTACCTTTTTCATTCCTGTTATACATACATAATACAGAGATCACATTGCTGTTTGAGAGTTTTATTTGCAACTGTTCAGTGCAAACCTAAAACTAATTCATGCCTCTAAGAGAAATGACCTTTTCAACTTCCCCAGCCTTTATAGAGAGTGTGCAACCAGCAGAAATTCGTACTGACTGCAGGAGAAGGAAGGATTTGAGTCCTTGTGAAAGATAAAAGAAAGACAAACACATTTGAGGGGACAGGAGTAGCACAGAGCTAAGGGTAATGGGAGAGACAGAAAACACAGACCTGGGCATCTATAATGCATTTCATCATGCTTTTGTACTAGAGACTGAAGTTCTTCATGGTCATATCTACTAACTATTCAAGACATGAGCCTACGTGCTACTAGAAAATAGCTCTAAATATAGCAAGTCACAATCTAAACTAAAGTAACTGGTGTATGATCTGGAAATTACTCATCAAATTACCCATCTTTATTACGTGCTCTGCATTACTCATCTAAATGACCTCTATGACAGAATAATGCACATTTAGTCAATGGAGCCAGAATAATCTTATTTCATTTTCACAGCTAAGTTCATTTGAACTTCAGAATTTGCCCTTTTATTTGGGTAAATCAAGAGCCACTCCTCCTCAGAACTGAATACCATCATAATTCTCTAGCCAGAGAAAGACAAAAATCGAAGAACACCTGTTTGCTTAACTTACGCACTCTGTCAAGTAAGGTTACTATTAATTCCCATCTATCTATCAAGTGTGCAATCAGTATATAAGTTGATGGTTTAGAAGCACAAAAGGCAAGAGCTGTCAAGGCTCAGAATATTCCTGCACTACCTCTGTGCCTTAAAAACCTTAGTGTCTCAGTACATGCTGAAAACAGAGCGAAGGGTGAAGTTTTACTTTGCATTTTGAAATTCATAGGTATTTATGCTTTAAAAACTGTGTATTCCATGTATAAAACTTCTCATAAAAGCACTAGTAGTAGCACGCAACAGACTAAAGTAATGATTTCTGTATTAATTTGTAATTTCTATACTAAATATGTAAGAGAAGAATTTGAGAGTACTAATTTTCAGTGTATTGCAGTTTTAGAAATATCCATGAATTACATTATGCCCAAATACTGATTTTTAATGCGCTGACTACAAACTGATTTATATACTTTTTTTATATATATTTTGCTAGTTTTTACAGAAGTTTGTAATTTGATCTGAGATAAGAAGAGAACAAGGGAAAGGACAAGAATCCTTCAGGATGTGATAGGCTTCTATTATTCCTTGAAGAATGGTAAGTCTCGGAGAGGATGAGAGAGTCCTCCTTTTTCTGTTTTAGGTTCTTAGCTCTGCCATAAGTGGATGCTTTTTTTTTGTTCCAGAAGCTGCTAACGGCCTCTCCCAACCACTGCTGCTATCTAATGTTCTAATAACCAATTATTCCTCTCTTAATTCTAGTGTCAATAGCAATAATTTCTGACATAAATAAAAAACATCATATTGAGCAAGCAGGCCAATGTAGTTCCAAATTCTGAGCTGACAGAGATGTTCCTTGTATAAGGAAATCATTGTAGGTTAACAATATTTCTTCAGTTTTAAGCTCAAAAGAAAGATACTGTACCTGTAGGAGCGTACTCCTTGCCTTCTGGGTTTAAATGCAACAGTAGCTGATTTCTTTCCCAATATTCTTGTTCTAATAGTTCTCCATTAATTGGAAGAGCATTCTTCCTATCATCATTTAAAAATATCTACATCGCTGTGTTTCTACACCTGCTAGTAAGATCTACTGCATTTTGGACATTATCCTCATACTTTACCTAAAAGCAAATCATACCATTGCCTCAGCTGGAGACCAAGTAGAAATTGCTGCTATAACAGAAACTTCTTTATCTTAGGATTGTTTTTCCCTCTTTTTTAAGGATTCCAAGTGTTACAAATGGTGCTTGGGGTTTTTGAGGTTGGTTTTTTTTTCTGTTGTTGTTATTGGTTGGCTGGATTATTTTTTTTTATTATGTAGCCATTTATGAAGCCATAAGGTAAAGGAGCATGGTTCATCTTGCCTTATTTATGTTCTCTCATCTAAGCCACCCAGTCTCCCTTCACAGTTAGTGGAGCAAAACCACACTTCTAGGACATGTTTCATCAGATTTTATTTCTTTACTCCATGACGCAATCAATTACACCAAAGAAGTTATCTTGCTCTTCCATGATAATAAAACAAATCTACGGGATTAATTCAGGTACATGTATTTTCCTCTGTGAACATGACTCCCCCCTTGAAACACTTTAAGGTGCTCACCAAGAAGGACATCTAAACATGTGTTGCTTCATAACCTCTAGACTGAAATATAAAGTTTATAGACCTTAAAGGATGCAATGCTTCACCGCTTCTTTGGTAACTGCCTGTAGGGCAGGCAGAACATTTTGCCTAATTTGTCTCTTTCTCTCTCGCTCTCTCAAAATAAATGGGTTTATTTCTGTCATAGCTGAAAATCTGAAGTTTGCTACCTCTGTAAAATAATATTGTTTTTAAGACTTTATACTAAAGATTCTTTGCAAGCACAGTGACAGATTCGCTGCTAGCAAGCAAATGAATATCACAGGAAGAAACAAAATTACTGTGTACTAGCTTGCACGTGGTTTTCCCCAACTTCTCCCTCTGCCCCTTCCACCACCACCACCCCCCATCCAGTACATAATTCTACAGTATTATTTTAGTGCCCTGTGGTGCTGAATATTGTAGGTTGTTGGATCAAAACATTGAAAAATTGTCAGAGGAAGCAGAAATAAATGACTCTATGACCTTTCAGTGACTTGCGATCATAAGATGGTGACAAATTTGCATGCAAGCTGAAACGCTTTTTAAAAGTTACTCAAAGTACTTATACCACATAGTTTTATATTTAAATCCTAGCATTTCCTTCAAGGAGTTCTTCATTATCTTTCGGGGGGAAAAAAAACAAACAACAAACCAAAACCCCAAAACAAACAGAAGAACTGTTGCTAGAAAATCTAAATAACAACTAAAAAAATCCATTTGAGAATTACTTCAGAATCGAAATTGTATATGTTTTATTCAGGTTTAATTATATTTTGCATTATATTAGAGCAAGAAGGTATTTTCATATTTTAAAAGAAAGGGAATTTTTGTTTGGTTTCTTTAAAAAAGCTAGTACACCACTTCTCATTTAAATGAACAAAATAATGAATTGCAAATGGAGAGAACTTAGTGAAGCATGAGACCATTTAGCAAAATATTTATACATCCCACACAGGTTCTTGTGTCCCTGGAAAGGTTATTTGAGTGTAAATGTGACATTTTGAAATGTGTGACTGCAGTGAAAACTAAATCAATCATAAGTCATTTATAGCTTAGTAATGAAATTTAATGTTTATCTTCATTCTCCTTCTCATTTAAAGAGGTCTCGTCCCTGTAATTATTGGCTTTGAGTCTGACCTTCCTACTTTTTCCAGGCAATTAACTTTTTTCTCGCTTGCATCTGACCTAGATAGGGGTCTGTTCTTCTGTAACAAATATATATTTTAATAAAATTAATAACCCAGTTTCAGTCATTGATATGTCACAGTATTTTTTTAAATGGAATTCCACAGCATTTGGCACACTTTATCACTAGCTTCGTATCCTTTGCAGCCATTTTAGGCAACCAGACAAACAAACTATGGTCTCTAGTGTCACAGTCCCAGTCTAAACTTTTCTCCTGCTTGGGCTTGCACTTAAGAGGATTGGTTAAAAAAGAGCAGAAGTTAATACATTCTATTTACCAGCAGAACAGACTACATGTTCACTAACTTGTAATTTTCTGTTTCTGTGTTGTTTGTACTTTCCCAAATTGCACTCGTTTCACTTATGCACACATATTACCTGCACAAATGCAATGGTCTTACAGCTGTACTCCTGCAATGTTTAAGGTATCTTGTACTATTTCCGTACACAAATCAGAAAACATTTCCCCTACCACCACGTCCCCCACAAAAAAAAGGAAAACAAAAAAACACACCACCACATGATCAGGAATTTAAAGGTTAGTTAAAGTTTGCATGTACATACTGGATCAATACAGAAAATTATGTCTGTACAAAGAACATTAATCCTAACAGTGGTTTTCTTGATCAGAAACAGTTTTTTGTAGCTCAATTAGGGAATTTACATACACGTCCACGCATGTTCCTGATTCAACATACTATTAAACATGATACCTCATTCAGGGCATACATTTTACAAAGGTTTGTCTCACAGGTCCTTCTGAAGGGAACAGCAATTTTGATGTTGCAGAAAACTGCCTTTTCATCAAAGTTAATGGTGTTGCAGAAAAAAACACAGGGTCAGAACAGCAGCAGTGTATTACTGCAGCTACAGGAGAGAACGCACAGCAGCAATGCGTCAGACTCTGCTGATATGAACTCTTCCCATATGGGACAGAGTTTATATACCTTTAGGTTATGGAATCCATTCTTCACCAATGCTGTGCCAGATAAGCAGGATACGGTAAATAACAAGAGTGATCAAAATCCTTCTGATAATGAGGGTCTAGACAGCACACCCTGACAGTAGTAATCCACTCTCTTGTTAACTAAATTATGCTGACTGACAAGACCATTAGCTGCAAATATTTCTTAACTAGTGAGGCCTGCAAAGGTCCATGAGACGTTAACTCTCTTGCTTCCACAATGGAAACGTGAATGATTTTAACAACTCAGGTGTGTGCCAAAGTTAAGAGAGGAGAGGGATGTAAGCTTTGGCTCTGAATCTGTTCTTCTTTCAGTAACGCAGAAACACCGCATTACTGATCTCTCCACCAGTAAACAAGATCATCACTGCACATTTTTGGCTGGTGCCTGTCATTTAAAATAAATGTGCCCTGTGGTCAAACTATGTTCCTGAGGCAAAAATGGGCCTTCCATGCAGGTATCATTCATCAATAAAGGAGAGTGCGCTTCTTTTTGGTCAAGTGGAAATTATCTAAAACAATAACACTGAGTTTTTAGAAAGGCAAAACCAAACAATAGAGGAATTCTGTGCATTTCCCTCAGACAATATATCAGGTTTCACAAACTTTATTAAGTTTGAATGCTTGAATGACCAAAATTTCTGGTCAGAATGGAAAGAAATTATTTACTGTTGGGTTATCCCAGGATGGATAATTTCCTATAGTATTGTTAATGATAATTCCCTTACTGTGAGGAAAGTTTACTTCTTTACAGTTTTTATGGAACATTAAACCCAGTTTCCTTCCATTTCGGTTTAAATGCCAGCCTGAAACTACGGATTACCTCTCTAAGAATCAGTAATAGCAAGTTGAGATCCCTTCTGCTACAATTGCAAAGTATACTTCTTGAACCTGCCTTTTGTAACACAAGAACATCCCTCACCTCCACTGCACTTTTACCTTTAGATCTATGAACTATACATGGAATTATAGGAAGGTGGTTAGACGCTCCAAAATCTGCAAGTGGATTGCTTTGGTACTGTGGTCAATAATCTATGGAAATGCATTGTTTAATATTGAAATTTTGGGTTATAACTAATGTCACTAGTTGTAGGATTAGTTCATTATATAAATAAAATCTTCAGTTTCCAAGTGTTTGTAGGAGAAAAAAGAGAAAAAAAAACAACAAATAAAAATAATTAACATTTACTTCTACCTTGTCTAACACAAGCTCCAAAGGATTAACAACTTCTACAGTGTGCTAAGTTGGATCACCTGTACGCATCTCATCTCATGGGAATCCAAACAATTTTTGGAATCACTGAATGTGGTATGATCTCTGTCCATTCCTCTCACGCCCCCCAAGTTCTTGTGTTGCCTTTGGGAAAAAACTTCATACAGGAGGAAGCTTATGCCTTAAGCAGCTGATCTTATTTCTGAGGGAGCCAGTTATTTTGTTCCTTATGCACCTTTACACATGACACTTCCCATATCTCTGCCCTATCCAGAAGCTGCTAAGTACTATGTTATGTTATACTGTGCCCAGTTGGCAATTCTCTCTGTGCCTCCCTGTAGAATCTTCCTATAGCACCATTAATATTAACATTCCAAAAAATGGTTAAAAAAGGCACAAAATTTACACTTACAGTTCAAGCCGTGTAGTTCAGAGAATCAATCATAAAAAGTGAGCATTCAAAGATTAAAGTGATAGCTACTTCCAAGTTGCCGATCCACATAATATTTTTATTTATTTTATGTACAGACTATTAGAGATGTGGGTGAGGGAGAGGCTGTGACACCACACAGGAGCACACATAAACTCATATGATGGTTTGACAACAGGTTTCCTACAGCCAGGTCTACAAATAAGATAATGACTTCAGCATAAAAGTTAAAGGCAAATTCAGGTCTATATAACAGGATTTTCAATTAATTATTAGGTGAACTTTCTGATATATTCTTCTTGTTTCTAAATCCTATTAGGGCGCCTATTGAATACGAAGAGGCAAAGGAAATTCATACATGAAAAGAGCGGGCAAAAGAGGAAAAATGAAAAAAGAAGTTATCAACTAATGGTGGCAAGAGACACAGTAAAACTTTAGAAAGAGATACAAATATACATTTGTGACAAAGCCCTGGAAAGTAATAAGTCAAGTAACTGAGCTACTGAGTAGTTTGAGAATACGCAAACCTGGAAGCAAAGTGATTGCACATATGTTTAATCCTATTTAGTAATTACACTTAAATACAAAACTAGCTAGTTTATCTACTTCAATTAGTCTCTCTCCAGACAGGAGTTCTCTACTACTGTGTATTTTATACTAGAGATTATGGCAACATGCCCTAGGCTAAGTTGGCCTTTGAATACCAACAAATAGATATAATTAATAATAATTAGAAAACCTTTGGATTTATTTAAGAGCTCTTCATGGTTAAGTGGGGGGTTTTGCTTGTTTTGTTTTTAAATATAACTTTGTGTTAATCATTTAAAAACACTATAGACATAAGAAACCCCTCTAACAATTTATCTGGCATTTTATACTTCCATAAAGCACTCCAGGGTGCCCATTACTGTATGATTTCAGCATGCATACTAAACTCAATGTAGGTGAGCTGTGTTAATATTATGCTTCAACAGCACACCCTGGAGTGTCTTACTGCTTAAATGATGGAAAGGTCAAACATTTACAGCATACTATCGTGTTTCACAGAACAATTCTACATTCTCGTTCTCTGTTACCTCATCCTTTCGGGAAAAGTGGTTGCAAGGAAAAATAACAAACACAATTCGATTAAACCAGGTTTGTTAAGTGCTGATATGCAGCATAATCTTGTAGTTCTCCTTTGGTAGTGAGTAAGGTGACATCCCTTGTATATAGTGTTAGCCTCCAATCAAAAATCTAACTAAATATTCATATTTTTAAATAAAATGAAAGGATTGAATCTTCCAGAGGCTGATATGCTTACAGCAGCAAATATTAAGCTTAACAAAAAGCATTGCAGGGGTTGGGGGGGGATAGAATTTTAGATCAGCATCAGTATCTCACTACACATCTCGGCTGTTTTAGTACAGACACTTTCATCCTGAGAACCTCTCTGGGTAATAGCACACTACAGTGGACCAGAGTAGAAGACCCTGTAGCCAGGATGCCTGTGGCATGATTGTTCTGTGAGTAACTACATACTTGAGGTATCCAGAACTGTTAGTCTAGTGGTAACCTTTAGTAATAAATATCCAAAAGGAGGATATTTGTTAGTGCTTCCCCTACTTAACTCTGCTTTTTATTAATTCAACTGGTCTGTCACACAGCAGTTCTATATACTGTGAAGACTGAGATAGCACAAACTATTATTCCTCCTGAATAGTACTTCATCTTTGATTTGGACTAACATTTGACTCATCCTGCATGGATCAATAAGGAAAACCTAAATATAGATTTTGAAAGCAGAGTATTTTTACTCAACATGCTGAAAGCTCTAGTTCTTTTGGCACCCCAGCTCTCATTCCAGAACAAAAGAAATTTTCTCCAGTTATGGAGAAGGGATACTGTTTCTGCAGGCACTCAGCTTTATCCATGTTATGGTACTAAAGCTTTTCTAGGAAGCACTGGATAGTTTTCCTCAGCCTACTTTTCCTGACATTGTAGGAGTAATCATGCTGAGATGCCTCGTATCTCTGTAGAAGAATTCCTGGGATGTTCCTACGTGAGGCTGTAGGCACAAACTGCTTCCTAAATGTTACTGAAACAGTCGTCTTCCCTCTCTGCAAGAGAACAACAGCACTTCAGCCATACCATCTCAGCTTGGCCTGCAAGATACCTCTGAAGCCTGAATACCATTGAAAAAAAGCAGTCTACAATTAAAAAAACAAACCAAACTAAACAAAACCAAAACAAATGCACATCCAACTTTAGTTGTTGTCAACCATTCTCCAGGCATTTCCTTCTTTGAAGAGCCCTATCAGTCCTGAATCCCAATGTTGCTCTCTTTTTGTTGTTTTGTTACTGTCTATGGTGGACAGAGTAGAGTAGGACCACATTGAAAATATGTAAAAGTTCATCGCTAGTAGTGTTGCCAAGCATGTGTGCTGGAATGCAGTAGTGATTTCTCAGTAGTGATTTCTCCTGGTCTGTACAAAAAAGTTCCATTTAAAAGTTAAAATGATTATTTGTTACAGATTGCTGAGTATCACTTAGAAGGGAAGTCAAAATCTTCTTCCAGAGTTAGACACTTATTTTGGATACAACTGTACTTCAGTTAGAATATAATCTTCTTCATGATTATAATAAGCAGCACTGATAACAGTATCAGTAATTTTGAAGTTTAGAAGTTACTTACCAGGTGTAAATTTGTTTTAAATTTCTTTAAAGTATCCCAGTAAGGCAGACTCCTTTGCCCCTTTAAGTTTTAACTTCAACAGAAAACATTTTTTCAGTAGCTCTCAGAAGTTTCCTCTATCAGAATGGATTTAAAAATTCACATCTATTTTATGCAACAGTATCTTTAGTGTTTCATTTATGTGCTGCTCCTTTTTCTTCTTTTGCTTTTTGTGTCTTTTATTATGTATTTCTGTGAAAAGCAACTACAACGTGTGTACACATATAAGTAAAAAAAAAAATAAAAAGCAAAAATCTTTACCTTTTTGACATACCTTTCTGATTCTTCTTTTCACTACAAATTGGTACCATTCAGGGATACTGGGAATGCGCAGATCACAAATGCTGCTGTGGGCTTTTTAGGACGATAAATTATCAGTGCCAGCTTGAAAGTATTTAATCAGTAAATGTGACTTCTTTCTCACACCTAAAGAAAAATGCTTCCTTTGCCTGGTACACAGAGACAAAAGATGCTTTGCTATTTCTCCTAGTTTTTGTGCCTTATCTGAGGGTTAAGCAGGCTGCTACCATCCTGAGATCAGCAAAAACCATAGTTTCCCTTCTTCCTGCCAGTGTGCTCACTTCCCAACACATATTTACAAATAGAAATAAACCAGAATGTAGGTGCTTCAAGCATGGCTCACAAAATATAGTAGATATTTATGAATGAATCTTATAAATACTTTTCTGTAGAGTAAAAATATATGTGTAGACAAATGTGTACCACTACGATGTGTGTTGGTTTTTTTTTTTAATTTTAATACAGGCAACATAAGAAAAGTGAATTTCAGCAGGCCTCCATGTAACAAAATCCAGACTGCTCCCTCCATTCAACACCATACAGGTATTTCTTTGCCTCCACAGTTAAAGCTGAGTGCTTCATGCTTTAAAAATATAGCTCTCACCCTGATTTACTCTGCTTATATAGAAAACATAAGAGTAATTGTAAATATATGCATTTGTTCCTTAAAGTACTTCTTGAAAATTCCCCTTACTTTTTTAATCACTGATGTCCTTCTCTTGCAAATATGCAAATATGCAAATATGTCTTTTGCAGTGCTATCAATGGCCCATGACTACACTGCAAAATAGGCTTCCAATGCAGAAAAAAATCCCCACCAAATGCTAGAATTTATGCACTCCAAAATAAATAGTTTTTATTTTTGTAACATTCAAGACTAAGGCACTGTTTTAATCAAACAAGTGCCTGCTGAAACTTGAACCGGTTAGAAGCATTCTTAACTATATCAGTCACACTGTCATGTTTTCAAAACAGCCATATGACGAACCTTGAATTGTATAAAGTCATGGCAGATGCATATTTGAGACTTATTTCAGAAATCAGTTACACTTTCTTAATTCAACAGGCCAATAGGTATAACAGACAAGTTAGTTTTAGAAGTATTAGCTTGGTCAGGCAAGTATTTCGGAGTCAAAATTCCAGATATTTTTTCAGTGATAATCTCAACCATTCTACCTCCAAATTCCCATTTAAAGCCTCTTATAGTCTATACAGGTCTCTAACATATTCTAGAAAATCTCCTCTCTCTCTCCTTGGAATCAACATCAATGGTTCTTGAAATAAAAGAATTAAGTCACGTATTCATGGACCCTTTTCCACCACAGGAGGAATTTTCAAGTCCTTCACAGAACCTGAAAGTCAAGTAGCATCCACCATGATAGTGTCAATATAAAAAAGCTGAAGTAACAGCTAACATTATATATGTAATAGATACAGAAGAGGATTCAATGATATGCAATAGATATAAAAGAAGATTCAATGGTAATTTTTTGAGTCTTTTTGGTTACGTAATATGCTAACTAAACAGAAGAGATGCAAGGAGGAAAATAATATTTTTTTTCCCAAATCTTCCAACCATTAATCTGGAGGAATGAGTTACTCAAGAGTCAGCAAATCCGAAGAAGAGTAAAATGGCAATGTTGCAGGAATTAAAAAGGAGAAAACAAATGTGTGCCTTTACTATATGAGGTATGCTCAGTAATCTGCAGGTTGCACAATCTTTATGGTATCTCTGAGCATTACTCCAGAAAGACAAAGTAGGAAGCAAAATAAGTAAAATGAAAATACCAAGGTGGTAGTCATGATTGTATAACTGGAAAACTAATTCTTGGTAAAAGGTACTTCAGTAAAGGTGCTGCAACTCATCAAAGAATGAAGATGGTTAGCAATAAGCCATAACAGTGATAAAAGAGCTCTGCTAATTGCAAGTGAGGGGTAAGTGACAGTTTTAAAATTTAATTAATTAAGCACAGGTTTTCAAGGCAAATTAGCAAAGCATCTGAAATATCCTTCTACAGATAAATAATGATGACTTTCTTCTTGTCAAGAATTTCAACTCCAGATTTCTACAAACAGAAACAAATCTTGGAAAACAGGCAACAGAAACTGTTTTCTTCTTTAGATTCTAAGAACCTTTTCCAAAATACTACCACCCTCCCAGCCTCTATCTACGTGAAAGGTATTAAAATAATACTTACATTTCAACTACATTTAAACTGGCCACTGATTCTGCAGTATAAATTAATCTCCCATTTAAGACACTATTTGAAAATGCTATGAGAAACTGAATAGCATCAGGAAAGTGAGAGGGCAAGGAAGAGAGAAGCGTACCTCTTATCTTTTCAGAAAATAGACGAACATCTATTGAGCATATCGAGAATATTCGACACTGAATTAGAGAGAATAGTCAATACACTCAAGGCCATGCAGAGTGACCTAGACAGGCTAGAGAAATGGACCAAAAGGAATCTCATGAAGTTCAAGAACAAAGGCTGTGTGCTGCCCCTGGGCAGGAAGCACTGGTGCAAGGGCACAGGCCAGTGACTGCCCGGCTGGGAGCAGCTCTGCATTAAGGGACCTGGGGGCCTTGGCAAACACAAACTGAACATGAGCCAGAAGCGTGCCCTGCCTGCAGAGATGGCCAGCAGCACCCTGGAACGTATTCATACGAGCGCAGCCAGGACATCAAGAGAAAGGATTATCCCCCTCGGTTCAGCACTTGTGAGAGTGCATCTGGATACTCTCTCCAATTTCTGGCTCCTCAGCACAAGAAACACTGACCAGCTGGAGTGAGTTCAACAGAGGGCTCCCAAGCAGATCAGAGCTGGAGCATTTGCCATGTGAGGGGAGGCTGAGGCTCTGGGACTTGTTCAGCTTGGCTTAGGGGGAAGTATAATCAGCTTTCAGTATCTAGGAGGAGTTATTGAGAAGATGCATCCAGGCTTTTTACAAAGGGGGATAAGTTACAGAATTATATAAATAATAAGGAAATACATAAAATGAGTAATACAGTTATAGTTAGAGGCTTCATATTCCCTTAGAACATAGTTTTAAAATAGTAAAACTTGAAAAAAAATATTATCTGAAATATTGCATGCTTTTTCGCATACACACACATTGGTCTTTTTTTTTCTTGAGAAATTTCGTATTTTCCTGAAATTATTAAATGTTTTTTTTTTTCTTTCACAGACTAGACAGTGGTACTAGCAAACAGAAGGAAGATACAATGCAAGAAAACATTCTGCGGTGATTCAAGAATCAGAAGTAGGCAGTTGTCCTTTTCATTTTTCATCATGCAATCAGTAGTGCTCTTCAGGTTTTTGTACTTCCAAATCTCTTTGTCAACTTTATGCTTGCTTTTCTAGATGCTGATATTGCTTTCCTCCTCAATTTATCTGCCTCATCCTTTACTCTCAGAAGCCTTTTATTCCACCATATCAAATCAACTGATGGTTACTGATGCAGCAACCAGTTTTCTCCCTGTATTTCACATATAATATCGAGAGGGACAGAAAAGAATTACTGTGATGCAAGGACAAAAGAGGCATTCAGCTGTCTTGATTTGCTACCAAAGCCATCTGCATTTTCATTCGGGAGATCAAGTAATTCATTTCAGAAACAGGTTTTTTTATTCCAAAAGTCTATTTGTCAAACGTAGTCAGTTGGTATGTACATTTTTTCATGAGGGTTAAAGCTCCAGACCATTGCTTATTAGTGTTCTTTTCTCTCTCAGCTCTTTAAAAACATTCATTTAAATCATGAATTAATACCTTAATATAAAAGGTTTTTAAAGCATCCTTGGCAGTTTTCATATTTCTTAGCAGGAATACTTAAACATTAGCTTATGGCTATAATATGAAGAGAAGAGCACAGAAAGGTCAACTGATTAAAACAAAATATTTTTGTTGGAAAGTAAATTTTATCATTTTGGTCATAAACTTCACAAAGTAAATAGTATTCAACCCACTTTTCAAGTGAACTACATCTTTTCTGGTAGGAATGGAAGGCAACTAAAGCTAGATATTTTAGCAGGGCAGGCTTCAGAATTGATGATGAGGCATTAACATGTATAGTTTCAATTTCTCAGCTCAAAATAATTTAATACTTCAGTATTTTAAAGCTAGAATGTTAATTAAGTTTGAGATACTTTTGCAATAAATGCAGTTCAACTATTCAGAAATATATGTTCTTGTCCTAGCATGTAATAAAGTTTTTTTTCTCCCTGACCAAGAATATTTCACAAAAATCTGGGGGGATGGTGGGGTGGTGGTGGTGTTTGTTTTCTGTTTATTTTTTGCTGTTCCTGTAGAACATAAAATAGATTCCAAGACAGTCACCCATAGATACCTTAAAGTTTTTATTAGAACAAGTATAGTTTTGACCTAAATATAGTGTACACAATATTTACTGTGAAATGATGCAGATTTTAACCAAGAGAGAAATACAGTGGGTTTATAAGTGCCTTAAGAGCTCCCCTGCAGAATTCAGATTTCTGAAGAACCTTGGTGAATACACCGACATTTAATTTATAGCACTCATAAGACACGTTGAAAAGTACTATACTTTCTCTACTAGCATATCAAGAAAAATGTTTTGTCACAGTTACTGCCATGAGTCAACATGAAACATTAATGCTTACTTAAAATGACACTGTTCAGAAAATTGTGCGCGTTCTCAGCATTGCTAATGACAGATCAAACCCAGAAATATTTCGTGCACACACTGAATAATGTGGCAAAGGCATACCAATGAAGAGGCAGATGAACACAAAAGGAATCCTTTTAAACTAGCAGAATTTGATGCTGAACTAATGGATAAAACCGACTGGAGAATTTTTAAAAATATTTTTTCTATTCATTCTCTAAACTCTGACACTAAACAAAAAAATATTTGACTAAGGAAGCCTTAAGTACAGACTTGATTTGAATCTACTTGTACATGGCATGGAATAAACAATGGTTCTAGAGAAGCTAAGATTTGTGTATTCCCTGTGTTCTCTCATGTTTCCCCTCTGATCATCTTCCTATCTCTTCTGGTAAGTGTTTCAGTACATTTATCGCTCTACATCAGATACCACCCTGTGAAGCACTGAAACTCTCCTGCATGGAATGTGGGTTAAGTAAGAGCCTGTGGGAACAGCATTCCTCATGGATGGGGGTAGTGGTGGATGAAAAGCTGGACAAGAGCTGACAATGTGTGCTTGTAGCCCAGAAGGCCAACCTTACCCTGGGCTGCATCAAAAGAAGCGTGGCCAGCAGGTTGAGGGTTGCCCCTCTACTCAGCTCTGGTGAGACCTCACCCGGAGTACTGTGTCCAGCTCTGGGGTCCCCAACATGAAAGGAGATGGATCTATTGAAGCGAGTCCAGAGGAGGGCCGCGAAGATGATCCAAGGGCTGGAGCACCTCAAACTGAGAACTGGGGTTTTTCAGCCTGGATAAAAGAAAGCTCCGGGGAGACATTACAGCAGCCTTTCAGGATTAAAAAGGGACTTATAAGAAAGATGGGGACAGAGATTTTAGCAGGGCCCATTGCAACAGGACAAGGGATAATGTTTTTTAACTAAAAGAGGATAGATTTAGACTAGCTATAAGAAAGAAATTTTTTACAATGCGGGTGGTGAGACACTGGAACAGGTTGCCCAGAGAGGTGGGAGATGCCCCATCCCTGGAGACATTCAAGGCCAGGTTGGATGGGGGCCTGAGCAACCTGATCTCATTGAAGATGTCCCTGCTTATTGCAGGGGAGTTGGACTAAATGACCTTTAAAGGTCCCTTCAAACCCAAATTATTCTATGATTCTATGAAGGCAAGGCAGATATGGCCTGGAGTATCCACCAAACAGAGAGTAGCACTCTCACCTGCCACAAAGATGCAAGTAAACTGTGACCATTTATTTTACCTGATGAAGGCATGCAAAATTATCTCTGGAAAACTCTGAAATATACCCTCAACGTGCAGGAAAAAAAAAAAGGAAAAGGGAGAAGAAGAAAGAACTCGATGTATGTGTCCAACATATTGCTAAAAATTTATAATAAACCTAATTTGCAACTATAGATAACTTTTACAGGTTTCTGTATTAAAAAAGACAAAGTATTTCTATTAGGTGCGGGTGCCCCGGTGCCGGCGGCGGGTGCTGCGGGGCGGCCCCTGTGTTGCCGGGCCGGGGCTGCCCCGTGCCGGACACAGCCGGTTCCAGCCGGCTCCAACGGCCCCAGCGCAGGGCACAGCTGAGCCCCTCAGCCACGGGCGGGCGCCGCGGGGAAAGCCTGGCTCAGAAAGGGCAAAACGCTGCCCGGCAGCCAGGGCTGAGGGAAACCGGGTGAGAAACAGCCCTGCGAGCCCCGAGGGGAGAGCGGGAGGAGGGGCTCCGGGCGCCCCCGCGGAGATGCCCCCGCGGCCCCGGCAGAGACCCCGCTGGGGCAGATGTCTGCACTGTCGCCTCTGTAGGACCCCATGACGGAGAAGGTGGATATTTCCTGAAGGAAGATGAAGCCTGTGGAAGGACCCAAATAGTTATTTTGTGTATAGCTAATTACATCCTTCTTCAACATCCTTTTTGTTAATGGGCCAAATAGCAAATTTCTGAGGATTTTATTTTTTAACTTTTTTGCGGGAGTTTGTAAGGACGACCACTGTACTCCAATAAAGTAATGATAATATAAGACATTTTACTCAGGTTCTCATATGAAATGGTAAAAAACTTGCACCTTTGCAGAGTACCCTCCCCTATGCCCCAAAGGTTTAAATATCTACATTCAATACTCAGACAACCATATGACAGAGAGTTAGCTTTTATTCCGGTAACTAAAGACAACGCCTTCCCTCCAGAGGAATTTAAAAAACATTTTTCTTCAACCTTTCATATATGGAGCAATACCTTTAATTATTCTGTTCCAGAACAGCTTTGACTACTTTCCTGTTATTCACAGTCATGGTTTTTTGATTCAAGTTTAGCACAACTCCTTGATTCTGATACCAATATCAAAGGAATAGCAAGCAAATTTTACATCTGCATACGGGACAGTGACATTTCAGAGAAGAGCTTGCTAGACTCACCAGTAAATGGATTATATCAATTTGAAGATGCAAATATTTGTTTTGGAGTATGAAGCTCAATTCACAGTTTATTCAGGAAAACTATGTTAAGTAAAATGATTCTTACTACACTCTAAATTTTCAGTGAAGACCTAATATCCCTGGTCTTACAGAATGTGCCTAATGCACAGTGATTAGGAAAAAAAAAAAAAGGAACTTAGTGAATAAACTGATTTTTAAATATATTTCTTTTCATTTGTAAAGTTTTCCTTGATTTTCTTTGTTTTACTACAATGTCTGCATAGAAATAGCCAGATTTAAGAATATATCATACAAACTAGACATACTTTATTTACTTTTTAAATTCACTATTAAAGCATTTGGCACCCTTACTTGCTTTTCTTTAAAGAAAACAAATAGAAAAGGTTTTCTTCCCTGAAAGTTCCATTAAAATATTAAAAACATTAACAAGATCATACTATTGAAGTATGAACTACAATATGATCAACTTACTGTTGATCCAGGGGAGGGCCTGGTCCAGAGGAAGGCCATGAAGATGATCAGGGGGCTGGAGCACCTCTGCTGTGAGGACAGGCTGAGAGAGTTGGGGTTGTTCAGCCTGGAGAAGAGAAGGCTCCGGGGAGACCTTATAGCAGCCTTCCAGTACCTAAAGGGGCCTACAGGAGGGATGGGGAAGGACCCTTTATGAGGGAATGCAGTGATACGATGAGGGGCAATGGTTTTAAACTGAAAGAGGGTAGATTTAGATTGGATATCAGGAAGAAACTCTTTACTGTGAGGGTGGTGAGACACTGGAAGAGGTTGCCCAGAGAAGTTGTGGATGCCCCACCTCCCTGGAAGTGTTCAAGACCAGGCTGGATGGGGCTTTGAGCAGCCTGGTCTAGTGGAAGGTGTCCCTGCCCCATGGCAGGGGGGATGTAACAAGATGATCTTTAAGGTCCTTTCAAACCCAAACCATTCTGTGACTATTTCTATTTTACAAACTGTTGCTAAAGCAAGTCTGAAAATATCTGAAGTGGTTGAGTCACCATCCCTGGAGGTATTTAAAAGATGGGTAGACATAGTGCTTAGTGCTATGGTTTAGTGATGATTTTTGTCAGTGTTAGGTTGATGGTTGGAGTAAATGATCTGAAAGGTCCCTTCCAACCTAGGAAATTCTATGATTCTATGAAAAAGTGTTGAAAAATGCATTAAAAACTAAAAATATAAGGGGTTTTTGCATCTACCTGTGGCATGAAAATATAGCTACTAGATGCATATCTAGTGCAAATTCAAGGCTGGATAAAGAACAGCTGCATCAAAAAGTTCCAAAAGGTGGAGATTCTTCACAGATTCTACAGGCACTTAGCCATCAAAGAGGACAGAGTGCTGTATGATACCTGATTATGCAAACTCTTTTGTTTTGCCACGTACTAGAAAAGAAATGCAGTCACTTAAGTTCAGTATAGTTGAAATCAGGAACACCTATGTTAAAGACTGGTGAATAAATCGCATCACATATGCAATTATGATAGTGATAAAATCACTTTAATTCTGATAGTTTTGAACTGATAAAGCAAGTCTTTAATCACATCTGACTGATATGTATTCACAATACTCAATAGCTGGACAGCAAATGATAAAATATAAACACAGACTTTTAGCAACGTAAGTTTTTGCCCTAATTCCTCATTTGGTGTGATTCTCTGTTCTTAAATAAATGATTCCAATGTAATTGATTTTCAAATAATATAAAGACTTCAAGCAATACTAGTCAGAAACATATTTTAGGATAAAAGTGAACAGCCTAGAAAAGGCTACTGCAGTTTATTTTCATTTTTAGGTCTATGCAGAAATACAAGCAAATCCTACATGCAGTTCTTCTCATCATACTGGTTACTATTTGGCAAGTCCCATATCTGTTTTTCATCACGTAGCTAATATAATTATATAATTCCTTTATCCCCTGTGACCCTGTTTGGTTGGTTTTGGTTGGTTTTGGTGTTGTTTTTTTTTTTTTTAAATAAAATATGGACTGCCTGTTGTTCTTCTCCAGTTGCCTTAGGACTCAAGCTTACTGGTCCTCAGCAGAAATAAAATGAAGACTAAGTGTGGACCACATATACCTGTTCCTGCTCCTCTTCTCATTTCCTGTCTGAATTCAGGACAATGGAAATGAACCAGGTCTGTCAGCTCACTGGTTCTGATGTAATGTTTAGTAACTAGTTAATAGTGACTTTCTGTCCCAAATCCTGAGTAGGTATCTTCTCAGATAAGCATTGTGTACTCCTGAAGCAGGAGCAGATTAAGCAAGTTATGCTTGACATTTGCTTCTGTATTGGGCTTACGTGGCAAGGTTTTGGTAGTGGGGGGGGAGCTGCAGGGGTGGCTTCTGTGAGAAGAGGCCAGGAGCTGCCCCTGTGTTGACAGAGCCAGGTCCAGCTGGCTCCAAAACAGACCCACACTGGCTAAAAACAAGTTAATCAGCGATGGTGGTGGCACCTCTGTGATAACATATTTAAGAAAGAGTAAAAAATTCTGTACAGCAGCTGTGAGAAAAATGCGAGAGAAACAACCCTGCAGACATCAGGGTGAATGCAGAGGGAGGGGGAGAAGGTGGTCCAGGCACTGGAGCAGAGATTCCCCTGCAGCCCATGGAGAAGACCATCATGAAGCAGGTTGGCCCTCTGCAGCCCATGAAGGCCAATGTCAGAGCAGATATCCACACTGTATCCTGTGGGAGGGACCCCACACTGGAGGAGGCGAACAGTGTGAAGAGGAAATAGTGGCAGAGACAGTGTTATGAACTGACCAGAACTCCCTGCGTTGCTCGGGGCAGGGGAGTATGTAGGATAGTTAAGAGTGAAGTTGAGCCTTGGAAGGAGGATGATGAGGTGTTTTTGGTTTTATTTTTATTTCTCACTATCCTACTCTGTTATTAATTGGCAATAAATTAAATTAATTTTCCCAAGTTGAATCTATTTCGTCCATTACAGTAATTTGTAAGTGGTCTCTCTGTCTTTATATCAGTCCACGAGCTTTTTCATTGTATTTTCTCCACCCTTCTGTTGAGGAGGGAGGATTAAGAGAGTGGCTTGGTGGGCACCTGGTAGCCATCCAAGGCTAACCCACCACAGCTTCGCTTGAACCAAGGCATAGAAACACGGATAACAGGTGACTCTACATAAGCTTTTGTTAACACTGTAATGCCACCAGGTATAAATAATAAGCAATCACAAAAGGACAAATAGGGACTTGTGTTATAGTTGTCCAAACAAGGTAGAGGAAAGCATGCACATAGTAAAATATGCAAGATGAGAACGAAGGATGAAAGCAGGCAGGAAAGATATGTGGTAAAACCAAAATAATCCTGCAGAAGGGTGTCTGGTGCAACCAGAATAATCCTGCAAAACAAACACGAAAAATTACTGACAAAACCAGAATGAGTTCTTAACCGAAAAACTGAAGATGAGCTACGTCAGAAGCAGACAGATTCCCCCTGTTTTCCCCTGGGAAGGAGGCTGAGGAACATAAAACAATGACACTGGAAAGGTGGGGAATAAAGAAGTAACCCAGAGCAGTTCCCTCATTGAGAGCTCTCAAGCCTCATTACTTTGATTTCCACAGCTAAGACCATCAAGGATCACAGCCATCAGTGCTAACTTTATGGCATCAACTCCCTGGTGTAGCATACTAATGGTAATGGGTAAGAAATAATTATTAGCAGTGTGTATTGTTAATTAATGTCGATCCAGTGGTGTTCTGAAATTTGAAACTCACCTGACTTATCAGTCTTTTAAACACTCTAAAGACAGTGATCCCCGTATGTGTATAGATAGGCATGTATTCAGTTGCAACTACCGCACAAATCCCAGATTATCTATTTTTAAGGATTAAACAAAAATTTAGTGTGCTCAATGCCACATTACACTCCTCAAACATCAAAACTTTTGATGCATATAGAGACAATAATCCTTCAGAGATGATACCCTAAAGGAGAATAACAAGGTGTACCTTTTTCTGAGCAACCAAAAAAAAAAAAAGCTTCAATAGCAACAACTAATTACTGGTCTCCCAGTTTTGCCATTAGACCTAGCTGCTGTTACTAAGTGTATAATGTTGGGAAAAACTCCGTGTTTCTGTCTTGCAGCTCTCAGACTAATTAACTGCTCCTTGATTCCCAAGAAAGGCTGACATGCACACAATGAAGTGAATTTTTTCTAGTGTGTCAGATACAGTTACAAAGGGTCTGAGAAGCAAAGTAGATGTGTAATACTATCCTGTAATACAGCAAACATTCTAGAAACAATACAATATATTCATTCTCTTAACATTAAATATGCAGTGTACGCTCTCGTTCTTCTGACAAGCAAATCTCATTGCAGCTTTAGAACATGTCATAGAGGGAAAAAGACATACTCTATTGAAATTCATCTAGTTGAGAGAGCAAGAGGAGGTCTGTCCTGTAGGGAAAAGGATGCACTACTCGTATTACTGAATACTTGCATCTAAGCATAGATTTTCAATTGCAGCCCTTCCTTCTCCACAATTACTCAGGGCCTAAAGCCACTTAGGGTCTTACATTACTAGAGCAATACCACAGATGCTGCAGCAGTGGCTGAAGGGTCTACTTGTAGAGGTTTCTTTAGTTATTAACTGTCTCTTTGACTTCATCTTTTTGAGTACTACTGTGTTCTCAGATGGGAGTTTTAAGTAAGCGTCTTCTGTCTAAGACATTAAAGTTAGATAAGGGACAGATAACATGTTGCCGATTGCTGAACGGTACGAAGGTCAGGATTTCATCCGGAGAAGATCAAGCTAGCCCTAAAAGTTAAGGTCAAAAAGTCTTCTAGATTTTAATTCTCATACTAAATATTAGCAAGGTACCTGGGTACAGAAATGCCAAGTGCTTTTTTGAGAGAAATAAAAGATCTATGTTTTCTGTGGTAATGATATAATGACAGATAATGCCGTATTATTGAAGTAGTTGGTCAATACCTATGGAAATCCTAGCTGGATCCAAAAAAAATCCTAACGCTGAGATATTTAGGATGTAATTTTATGCCAGGCATCTGTACTTCTGTTTGCTAAATCTGTATACATTCTTCTTGTAATAACACAGACTAGGAAGTACTGATGTACCTTGTTCTTATATACAGCAGTTCTTATGCTACTCCCTCATTTGCCGTCAACCATCTGGTCAGAGACGTCATTAGGAGGTCCAGTGACCTTATCTTATATCATGAAAAGAAGTATCCTTAAGCATACCGCAGTATACTACAAGGATAAGCCTAGTTTGTCTGATGTTGACTAGCCCACCACTTTTCCAAGTGCTTTTACTGATCCTGGGGGTGCCAAATTTTTCTTTGTAATTACAGATACAGAACTCAATCTGATGTCACAGCTGGCAGTCTTTGTAAGACAGGTACTAAGTAGTTACTAAATGATAAGCACAAAGACGATTGGTTGTGGCAGAAAGGAAGAGTGAAACACTAAGTAAAACTGAGCAAACAGTAAAAAGTAAAGCAACAAGTCCCAAGAAAACTAGTTAGGGTACTGTCCTGGTTTCAGACAGGAAAGAGTTAATTTTCTTTCTAGTAATTGCCCTGAAAGGAATGTCAACAATGCATATTGTTTTAGTTGTTGCTAGGCGACGTTTATACAATGGAATGGCCAATAGAATGTTCCATATGTAGACGTCATGGTCAATATATACATGGGGGTTGGGCAGGGGGAGGTCCATGATCACTGCTCGGGATGGTGCCAGTTCACCGGGTGGTGAGAGTGACTTGTGTCATTATTATTATTATTATTATTATTGCTATTGTTATTATTACTGTTGTTATTATCATTGTTGTTGTTATTATCATTGTTGTTATTTTCCTTTTCCATTATTGTTCTGTTAAACTGGCTTTATCTCAACCCACAAGTTTTTTTTTCCTTTTCCCTTTCCCCTCCTTTTCTCCCTCTTCTCCTCCCTCTTCTTTGGGGAAGGTGGGGTGAGCGAGCAGCTGCGTGGTCCTAATTCCCAGCTGGTGTTAAACCACAACAGCTACCTAACATAAAACTGCCCGAAGTTTGATAGATGCAAACTTTTGCCCTCAGCTCAGAAATATTACAATGAACTATCCCTGTCTACTAGGTAGAGTATGAAGCATATAAAAACAAGTCTTTCCAGCTATAAAAATTATGTTGACAAAGTAAAATAGCACTATAACTCTTTATGGTTTTCTCATTATTACTCAAAATAAAGGGG
The DNA here is from genome assembly GCF_964199755.1 of Larus michahellis. Taxonomy (NCBI): domain Eukaryota; kingdom Metazoa; phylum Chordata; class Aves; order Charadriiformes; family Laridae; genus Larus; species Larus michahellis. Next base: position 84,599,013 of record NC_133897.1, read on the forward strand.
AATTACACCTTGAAATAACCTAATGAAAAAAAAAATTCTATCCACATCTCCAAAACATTGATAAACTCCTCCATTAGAAGTATTCTAAAATTAAAATTCCACACCTTACTGTCATTTCAGAGTTAGGTTCTCCGCTGCATGTTTTCTTTATATGTGCACCTTAGTATTTATACTACTTTCTTAATTTATCAATACTGCAAAGATACCCTCCCTTTACTAAGTCTCTGGAAACTGGACATAGTATTTTTCTTTGGAAACACATACATTAAGGCCCTATGTGAAGTTTCAGGGACTGTATTACGAATCCTTCTACTTTATCTCATCAGAGGTGGAAAATATTGATGTAAGCTGCCATCTGCTTCCTTGCTCCAGTATCTCCAAAATACTGGTATCTATAGCAATAATAGATAAACATTATGATTTTAGCTTGTATTATTTTATCTCATATTATTTTGTTTATGAAGCTTTAGAATAGTCACAGATGAATGAAATAGATAACTACCATTAGCTAAAAAAATAAAGATAACAAGCTAAGTTTACACTGAAATGTCATTCAACTTACAGAAACATCAAACAGCATCAGAACATTTGTCAAGATAGAATATATGCTAAATATATCTAAAGTCTGCAAAGATAAAATAAAGCAAACACTGTTTGCACAACAAGTCAAAAAACTAAGAGTCAGAAAACTAATGGGTCAGATTTTATCATCCAACTGCAGTAACCAAGAAGTATGGTGTCATGGTAAGGATATGCTGTAAACTAATAGTAAATGTATTATTTTCAACAAAACACCTTAAAGGTCCAAATTAAATTGGTAATTTACATACAGTTACACAGGTGAGGAACAGAAAGCACTGAGAATAGTTACAAGGAAGACCAGCTGACAGAGGCCAGATCTGACCTTCCAGGACAGTACAACGGCAAATTTCTATAAGCTGTGACAGTGTGATTGTAAAGAACAAGTGGGAAGCCACTTGTGATCTACACATGTCATGGTTTCAGTTGGGATAGAGTTAACTTTTTTATTAGCAGCTGGTATAGGGCTATGTTTTGGATTTGGGATGGGAAATGTGCTCTGGTGTTTTCAGTTGTTGCTAGGCTCTCAAGGCTTTTTCTGCTCTTCACACAACCCCACTAACAAGCAGGCTGGGAGGGCATTAAAAACCTGGGAGGAGACACAGATGGGACAGTTGACCGCAACTGACCCAAAGGATATTCCATACCATGTGATGTCATCCTCAGTATATAAAGCTGGGGGAAGAAGAAAGAATGGGGGGATGTTTGGAGTGATGGCGTTTGTCTTTCCAAGTAACCATTACACATGATGGAGCCCTGCTTTTCTGGAGATGGCTGAACACTTGCCTGCCAATGGGAAGCACTGAATAAATTGCTTGTTTTGCCTTGCTTGTGCGTGCAGTTTTGTTCTACCTACTAAACCATCTTTATTTCAACCCACGAGATTTTTTTCTCACTTTTAGTCTTCTGATTCTCTCCCCTATCCAAACTGGGGGGAGTGAGCACGCAGCTGTGTGGTTCTAGCTGCTGGCTGGGCTTAAACCATAACAACATGACTCGTCTTAAAACCAGATGCAAGCAGAGCAAGCAAGCCTGGCAACAGAAATAGAAAAAAAAGTATATGCTGAACTTGAGGAACTTTGAAATGCTTTGGTTCAGGACACACAGTCCACTCTCCTACTGAGGATGCTTGAGAGGGGTCCCCAGAGGATACAGGTAATTGCTGGCAGAGTGGTTACCTGATGGGATGAGAGGACTCCGTCGATTGCTGCACAGGAAGAAAGCAATAGTGTAATACAAATAAAGATAACACTCTTGGTCGCTTTCATTTTCTTGTGGGAAGGATCCTAGTTGCATAAGGGTGCATATCCTATGCATATCCAAGGCATAAAAACTGATACAGAAAACAAGAGAGGAACATATGTTTAATGACATAAACCAGTGTAACTAGACTTGAGAATTTGCCTTCCAGTTTGGAGATGATGGGCTGCAAAAAACATCTGAAGATTCAGAAAACCCTGAAGAAAAAATGCCCCGGAAGAATGAAAAAAAAAAAAATCAGGTAGGTGAGTATTCATTTGGTTTATTAAATTGTCTAGAAAGATAGGGGTTTGGTTTTTTAATTATTATTAGGGTAAGAATGCATTTATTTTAGACTGTAGTCTAAGATTTAATACATTAAATCTTACTAGTTCCAAACAAACAACGAAAACTCTAAACTTCTAAACTAGTTTAGTTCTTTCATGAAATGATTCACTGGTACTGCCTAATGTACAAGTTATTAAAATACATGGGGTTTTGATTTCTTAATTTGCTTGTTATTTACAGATTACTTACTAATCCAGAGACCAGGACCTCTTTCTCATCTTTCTTGAAGCCTATGACAGATGTGAGAGGTGTTCCCATTCTGTAAAAGTGGGAACATGCTCTTTTGTCTACAAGCCATAATCAAAACAGAGAATTGGCTTTTTACATGTAATAAAGTCTGGTATCCTCAATATGAATATTTATACAGTACTGCTGTACTTCATATTTAAGTTGTTTTGCTATAAGAAAAAATAGAAAACAGATGGTGGTGCACACAAAGAAAGCACAGAAAAACTGCGGAGTTTGCAGCATGTTTTAAAATCTGAGTTCAGAGGTTCTACACTGGTACCTTTTAAATAGTAGCTTGCATGGGACTTTGAGCTCTTTATTGTACTAATTTGGTTTGTCCTTTAAAACCAACCCATCACCATCATTATTTCCAGTATATAAAATGAAAACAAATATTCCTCAAATTGCTTGTTAAATAAACAGTAATATATCTGAGACTGACAATTTCATTATTAGCTCCGTGGTTTTGTCATGTAACTCTTAACAAATACATTGCCTCCCTAAAACAGTCCTCTAGAAACCACAGCTCGACCTACTGTAACAAAAATGTGAAACTTTTAGCAATTACTTACTTAAGCATGATTTCCTATTAAACTGTATAGTACCTCTTCTGGCTCAAAACATTCTATACAGTGGTATTACCAGTCCCTTCCCAGTAGTAAACAAGTTTTACTAATCTGCTTGACTGTAATTTAAATATAAGGCTATCAGGAATTATAAAAAATGCAGCTAAATTGTAGGGAGATAAGATCCTCCTAGAAGCTATACTAAGACACATGGAGGACAGGGAGGGGATATGAGACAGCCAGCATGGCTTCATCCAGGGCAAGTCCTGCCTGACCAACCTTGTGGCCTTCTATGGTGGAATGACTACATCAGTGGACAAGGGAAGAGCTATGGATGTCATCTATCTGGACTTCTGTAAGGCCTTTGACACAGTCCCCCACAACATCCTTCTCTCTACATTAGAGAAATGTGGATTTGATGGATGGACTGTTTGGTGGATGAGGAATTGGTTGAATGGTCACATCCAGAAGGTAGTGGTAAATGGTTCTATGTCCAGATGGAGGTTGGTGAGAAGTGATGTCCCACAGGGGTCCGTATTGGGACCAGTACTGTTTAATATCTTCATGAATAACATAAACAGTGGGACCAAGTGCACCCTCAGCAAGTTTGTTGACAACACCAAGCTCAGTGGACCTGTTGGAGCTGGTCCAGAGGAGGGCTACAAAAATGAACAGAGGGATGGAGCACCTCTCCTCTGAGGACAGACTGAGAAAGTTGGGGTTGTTCAGCCTGGAGAAGAGAAGGCTCCGGGGAGACCTTATATCAGCCTTTCACTAATTAAAGGGGGCTTATGAGAAAGATGGGGACAGACTTTTTCGCAGGGCCTGTAGTGATAGGACAAGAAGTAATGGCTTTAAACTAAAAGAAGATACATTTAGACTAGATATAAGGAGGAAATTTTTTACGATGAGGGTGCTGAAACACTGGAACAGGTTGCCCAGAGAGGTGGTAGATGCCCCGTTCCTGGAAACATTCAAGGTCAGGTTGGATGGGGCTCTGAGCAACCTGATCTACTTGAAGATGTCCCTGCTCATTGCAGGGGGTTTGGACTAGATGACATTTAAAGGTCCCTTCCAACACAATCTGTTCTACGGTTCTATGATTCTATGATAACTGCAAGTTATCACAATCAAAATGGATTGAGGTAGATATATAAACAGAAACCAGTGCATCACAGCCCCTATATATAAATGGAGTAACTTCACCACTGAGTTTTACATAAATATATAAACTGCAAGATTACTCAAACTGTAAATATGAGTAAACATAATTCAAACTCAAACATGTATATTACTTGCAATTTTCCATAGATGTTGGTGTTTTCCACCTAGCCTTAACGAAAAGAAGTAATTGATTATAAAATAAATTCTCATTCTGATGGAGGCAATAGGACAGCAAGACCTAAATCAGACTGCTTTTTTGGTCTAGACTTTCACAGACAGCTAGATAACTAGAAACAGTTTACGATTTTCTTCTTTTCTCCATGGCTGTTATAATCACATTGAAGAATACAGAAGCATAACCTTTATTCTTATGAAGTTAATTTAAAATGAAAGCATGAAACAGTGAATGAAAAGTCCACTTGATACAGAAAACTGAGGTTTTGAAAGGAGTTTTTCACATGAATCTTTTTTAATCCTGCAGTAAATCTGAATATTGAGATAATAATTCAGGGATAGTTTTGAAGATCACAGCTGCATATAACCTATTCAAGGTTAGAAATCATTAAATGCTTTTCCATCCAAGAAAGTTTCTAGTTTTACAGTGTAAGTCATACATGGAAGAGATAGAAAGGCAACCGTTCTCTCTGTAGCTACAAATGAAAACAAAAAAACAAAAAGGAGTACAGATTTTCAACTGCAGAGTTTTTTGAGAAAAATTATGAAGTGCTTAATGTTAAAAGGATAGGTGTATTTTCAGAGGTACAAACAGAGACAACACCAACACCTCTGACTGCCTTCTAATAAACCATAGTTTCTCTGAACATAATTTCAGCCACCTACCAAAGGCCTCGCAGGTAATCTAATAAAAATTCTGGACAATCATTTGCCTTGTGTCATTAAAATGAAAAGGGGTAAAATTGAGACTGAACTTTGATGCTGTCCACTCTGGGGTAAAAACTGCATCACTGAAGAATTAGAGAGATACGCTTAACACAGGGAAAGATGAAATAATAGTGGGTTTTCAGTGTTAGGGAGGCCTTGTGAATAAAGAATCAGTTTTCCTTCAGTTCTCAAACGGTAACAAGTCTCAAGAATAGCACTATTCAAATTTTGTAGTGGAAGCTCTCAACCAGTCACCAGGAGTGTTAAAATAGCATAACTATTTTCACATTCCTTATTGATCAGAAAAAAAACCCCTATTACGAAGGACTATAATTTAACTTGTTCTCCCCACAAACTTCCTTTACTCAATGTGGAAAGACTAAACAGCGTGCCATTGCTCCAGTAGCCACTAGATGCCAACAGAGTCTAACAATCTAACACACTGTGCTTTGTATTTTAAATGAGGTGCAAAGAAATAGATTTGAAGCTATCTTTGTTACACGCATTTGAATTGATATATGCTTAAGCAAATGTATACTACTTGGCTCCATACAAAATCCAATCCAATCCAGTCCAAAATCCAATCAATTTAATGTAGTGGAAGAATAGTAATTATCCCCCCTCCTTTCCGAAACGCTTCCAAGTGCACACAGGGACATGTAGCTAATCATGATGTAAATACAATTTCTGAGGTATCATCTAAATAAGCTGATCTTCCTTGCCTGGATAAGAAGTGAACCAGACCAAGTGCTCATATTCTACTGTGAAAAGGCTTGGATAATTCTTCCTTTTCTTACTTTAAGATCTGTGCAATTTTACGCAATAAAAGCCAATGAAAAGAGCTGTGGCAGATTTGCCATGACCTACATAGCATATGCAAATGGGACACTTTCACCCTCCGTGCTTTCTTTCTTGAGCACCTTGCTTCTTTATGACACATTTCTGTTATGCTAAAGTACCTTTGTCTACTCTGAGTTGAGAGATGGAGCTGAAGCTTTCTTACTTTTGTGCTCATCAGGGAAGTTGGAAGGAAGAGAAATAGAATTTTCCCTATGAGAAGAAAAAAAAACACTGAGCACTCCTTCATTCTGACAGGAAAGGGGAGGCTTAAACTTACACTGCCAAGAACTAGAAAATTAATGACCCTTTTTCTCTTTGAAGTTCACTGGCCTAAATATCAAGATGAGCATATACTCTGATGACAGCCTCTCTCTCACAATTGCACCAATTTAAGTGATAAGAAACCACTCCAGATCTAGCTGATGTCAACAGATGCCTCAGCTGTTTATCAACCAAAATAAGGAGGCCACAAAAACCACCCAGTACGTGTCCTAGTTTGAATCTCCTTCCACATTTTGATGAATTATTTTTAAAGCATTCAGATTCTGAACAAAATTATTCCTCCCGATAACAGATCAGGTTCCAGATAGGATAATCTGCCAGTCTTTAATTTATAGTATTTCTAGAGACACTTTTAACTGTGCAATTGCTAAATGTGAAACCTAGTAGAATTTTGTAATAATTCTAAAATCGGCATTATTACTCTGGTAGTCAACCAAGAATTCATACCACAGCTGTTTCAAAGAAAAGCTGATTAGAAACCCTGGGATCCAAAACGTCTCAATGCTATTAATTTTGTTCAAAAATTCTATGGTATATTACGCTTTCTTTTAATTGTGAAAACATTAACATACACATGCTTTCCATTTACTATCAAATAGCTCACTCCTCAAAAAAATTTGTGATATTTTTCCATGTCTAAATAAAGCCAACTAGGAATGATAGACTGTATAAATAAAAGGGCATATATAACTTCCAAAGAATGAGTGAAAATGTGAGTTCTAAATTTCTTTCCTTCTGGACTTTTGAATAGTCAGGTTTAGTACCTTACCAGATGAACACAATACACTTCAGAAGAAACCCCTCTGTTGCTTCTTTCTGAGTTGTTGCAGCAAGTATTCTGATTTTTAAAATTTCTTTGGAGTAGCAAAACATGCAGGCATAGAAGCAGCATCTGAACTCTGATGCAGATATCAGGGAAAAAAACCCATAACCTAGAATAGACAAAAGAAAACAAACAAAAAAATTGCTTCAAATCTACTGAGCTATCAGTTTGTTTTCTTCTTTCCTAATAATTGTTGATGAAGTTTAAAACCAGATAAGTTAACTACAAGCAGGGAAAAAATGCTGATGACAAAGCAGAACATACGAAAAGATTCAAAGATCTTGCTTTTGTTCTCTGAACTTCTTAAAGAGCATTTTCAATTTAGATTTGGAATTAAAGAGTTAAACTGGTATGATGTATTTTCTTTTTCAGTCTCACTTTTAATAAGAATTTCTAAGTCTCACTCATTGTCCTGGTTTGGGGTGAAGCAGAGCCAACTTTCTGTTAAATCCTACTCTATGAAGGATTTGAGAAACATGAGGAAAGACTTCAGTCATCAAGAAGGGGAGACGCTTATCTCCTGGTTGCTGCAACGGTGGGAAAATGGAGCTGTTTCTATAGACTTAGATGGTAGAGAAGCTAGGCAGTTGGGAAACCTGGCCAGAGATGGAGGTATTGATAAAGCGATTGGGAGAAAATCAAACACACTCAGCCTCTGGAGGTGACTGCTATCAGCTGTAAAGGGCAGGTATCCCTTCAAGGATGATATTGAATGGGGCCTCCAGGAAGGATGGGAAGGGACGCTTTATCAGGGAGTGTAATGATAGGACATGGGGTAATGGCCTCAAACTGAAAGAGGGTAGATTTAGATTAGATATCAGGAAGAAATTCTTTACTGTAAGGGTGGTGAGGCACTGGAACAGGTTGCCCAGGGAAGTTGTCAATGCTGCATCCCTGGAAGTGTTCAAGGCCAGGCTGGATGGGGCTTCGAGCAGCCTGGTCTAGTGGGAGGTGTCCCTGCCCATGGCAGGGGGGTTGGAACTAGATGATCTTTAAGGTTCCTTCCAACACGAACCGTTCTGTCATTCTGTGAATGCCGTCCAAGTAAGTGGACAAGCACGGAAAAAGGTATCAAGTTGGCTGTGTGAGAGGTGATTCATGGTGACTGGCAAGTGAACGTAGACCCTGATGAAATGCCATGCAAACAATCTGTGCTAAGAAAATTTGTGCAGAGTGCACCATTGATGTATTCCCATACATTGTCAACAATGGTTTCGGGAGGATTTGATGTTGATGCCCCAACTGTTAATGAAGTGGCTAACAGGGTACGCCAGTATGAAGATAGCCTCTCTCGTCCCCTCACTGTGGCAGCTGTACTAAAAACGACTGAGAAAATACAAGCAATGACCAAGACAATAGCTGAGCAAAATGAGGCAATACCTAAGAAAAATTATAAGCTGTTTGAAAAACTGTCCAAAAAACTGTCCGGGATGGAGAAAGAATCCCCCTCTTCCCCTCAACAGGCCCATGTCTCAGTCATTAAGAAAAAACACCCTCCTACAAAACCAATTCAAGAGAAACAGGACCTGCTCCGGGATTTCCTGCAGTTTTGCCTCTGGAACTATGGAGATGATATGAGTAAATGGGATAAAAAACCTACTTTGGTCCTACAAGCACGAGTGCTTGAGTTGCAAGGTAAAGCAGATGGAAGAAAGAATTCTTCCAGCAGGATGGCTGCTCCAGCTCAGGTTAAGCAGTGTTCTGGTCTGCATAGGAGCTCATCTGCTAATCATAGATGGTGTCCTCAACATTAGAGGTGCCCTGCCTCCAGCCAGGAGGAGAGGGATAACCGAGTTTATTGGACTGTGTGGATTCAATGGCCTGCACATTAGAGCCACAAAAGTATAAAGCCCTTGTGGACACTGGTGCACAGTGTACCCTATTGCCATCAAATTATAAAGGGGCAAAATCTGTCACTGTTTCTGGTGTGACAGGCAGGTCTCAAGACCTGACTGTTTTGGAGGCCAAAGTGAACATAACTGGGAATAAATGGGGGAAGCACCCAATTGTGACTGGCCCAGAGGCTCCATGCATCCTTGGCATAGACTACCTCAAAAAAGGGTATTTCAAAGACCCATAAGGGTGTCGATGGGCTTTTAGTATAACAGCTGTAAAGACTGAGGATATTACACAGCTGTCTACCTTACCCAGTCTTGCAGGTGATCTTTCTGTGGTGGGACTGCTGAAGGTTAAAGAACAGCAGGTGCCAATTGTTACTGCCACGGTGCATCAACAACAGTATCACACTAACCGAGACTCCCTGATTCCCATCCAGAACCTGAGAGTTCAGGTTCACTCCAGACCCAAGGAGTGATCAGCAAGACTTGCTCACCCTTTAACAGTCCTATATGGCCAGTGCGAAAGTCTGGCAGAGACTGGCGACTAACAGTAGACTTTCATGGCCTGAATGAGATCACACTACCACCAAGTGCTGCTGTGCCAGACATGCTAGAACTGCAGTATGAACTGGAGTCAAAGGCAGCCAAGTGGTATGCTACAATTGACATTGCTAATGCATTTTTCTCTAATTCTTTAGCAGCAGAGTGCAGGCCACAGTTTGCTTTCACTTGGAGGGGCATCCAGCATACCTGGAATCGACTGCCCCAGGGGTGGAAACACAGCCCTACTATTTGCCGTGGGCTGATCCAAACTGTACTGGAGAAGGGTGGAGCTCCAGAACACCTGCAATACATTGATGACATCATTGTGTGGGGCAATACAGTACAAGAAGTTTTCAAGAAAGGTAAGAAAATAATTAAAATTCTTCTGAAAGTGGGTTTTGCTGTAAAAAGAAGTAAGGTCAAAGGACCTGCACGAGACATCCAGTTCTTGGGAATTAAATGGCCAGATGGTCGTCGCCAGATCCCAATGGATGTGATTAACAAAATAACAGCTATGTCCCCACCTACTAACAAAAAGGAAACACAAGCCTTTTTAGGTGTTGCGCATTTCTGGAGAATGCATATTCCAGGTTATAGTCAGGTTGTGAAACCTCTCTATGAAGTGACTCGAAAGAAAAATGAGTTTACGTGGGGTCCTGAGCAATGACAAGCCTTTGAGCAAAATAAACAAGAGATTATGCATACAGTAGCACTTGGACCAGTCCAAACAGGACAAGACATTAAAAACGTGCTCTACACAGCAGCTGGGAACAATGGCCCTACCTGGAACCTACGGCAGAAAGCACCAGGGGTGACTTGAGGTCGACCTCTAGGATTCTGGAGTCAAGGCTATAAAGGCTCAGAGGCCAACTATACCCCAACTCAGAAAGAAATACCAGCAGCATGTGAAGGAGTTCAAGCTGCTTCAGAGGTAATTGGTACTGAAGCACAGCTCCTCCTAGTGCCCCGATTACCAGTCCTGGGCTGGATGTTCAAGGGTAAAGTTCCTTCTACTCATCGTGCCACCGATGCTACCTGGAGTAAGTGGGTTGCCTTAATAACGCAGTGAGCTCGAATAGGAAACCCAAATCATCCAGGAATTGTAAAAGTAATCACAAATTTGCCTGAAGGCAAAGAATTTGGAATGCCACCAGAGAGGCAGTGACCCGTGCTGAGGGTGCCCACCATATAATGAACTCTCAGATAATGAGAAACATTATGTTCTAGTCACTGATGGATCATGTCATATTGTAGGAAAGCATTGAAGGTGGAAAGCTGCTGTATGGAGTCCTACACAAAGAGTTGCAGAAGGGACTGAAGGACAAGGCGAATCGAGTCAATTTGCAGAGGTAAAAGCTATCCAGCTGGCGTTAGACATTGCTGAACGAGAAAAGTGGCCAATACTCTATCTCTATACTGACTCAGGGATGGTGGCAAATGCTCTGTGGGGATGGTTAAAGCAGTTGAAGCAGAGCAACATCGAAACAATCGGAAAGTAGATCAAGCTGCTAAAATTTTCCAGACAGATTTGGACTGGGAACATAAAGGTGGGCTATTTTTAGCTCGGTGGGCCCATGACTTCAGGTCATCAAGGAAGGGATGTAACATATAAGTGGGCCCATGATCAAGGGGTGGATTTAACCATGGATGCTATTGCGCAGGTTATCCACGATTGTGAAACATGCACCGAAATTAAGCAAACTAAAAGGTTAAAACCATTGTGGTATGGGGGATGATGGTCCCTCAAACCCACCAGGGTAAGCGTTATGTGCTTACTATGGTGGAAGGAAGCATCGATTGGTTGGAAACCTATGCCGTGCCCCATGCCACTGCCTGGAATACCATCCTGGGCCTTGAAAGGCAAGTCTTGTGGCGATATGGTATTCCAGAAAGAATTAAGTCAGACAACGGGACTCATTTCAAAAGTAGTCTTATAAGTACTTCGGCAAAAGAACATGGCATTGAGTGGGTATATCATATCCCCTTATCATGCACCAGCTTCAGGGAAAATTGAGTGTTACAACGAACTATTAAAAACTACCCTGAAAGCAATGGGTGGTGGAACCTTTAAAAATTGGGACCAGCATTTAGCACAAGCTACCTGATTAGTTAACACCAGGGGATCCATCAGTCGAGCTGGTCCTGCTCAATCAGCCCTTTTACATACAGTAGAAGGCGATAAAGTCCCTGTGGTGCATGAAGGGAATATGCTGGGGAAAACTGTTTGGGTTTTTCCTGCCTCAGGCAAAGGCAAACCCATTCATGGGACTGTGTTTGCTCAAGGACTTGGATGTACTTGGTGGGTGATGCTGGAGAATGGAGAAGTTCAATGTGTGCCTCATTTAACCCTGGGTGAGAATACTCAACCCTGAGTCTGCTATGATGGATGAGACTCTGCAATTATGAACTAAATGGACGTAATGAACTTTTGTGTATATATATGTATATGTATATATTTGATGGATAAGAAGTATTAGGGATCTGAGCATGATGCAAATGATTTGCAATAAGGGGTGGAATGTCCTGGTTCAGGGTAAACGAGAGCCAACTCTGGTGACAGAGACTCTTGCTTACACTTGTTGGTGTGACAACCAGGGTCAGCTGACCTGGTTGTTTACCCTGTGGAAGGGTTACACCTGTGGACAGGTCAGGTGACCCAAACTGACCAATAAGGTATTCCATCCCATCTGCCACGCTCAGTATAAAAGCTGAGGGATCAAGGGGGCTGGGTTGGCTCCTCTCCAAAGCTTATTTTCTAAGGGCTCTTCTTCTTTGGATCTTCTCCAGTGGGCTCGTCTTCAATGGACTGCTTCTTCAATGACTGATGTCTGAGGAGGACCCCGTCAGCTCATCTGCCTTTTAATCCTGGTCAGTGTGTTCCAGTTCCCATTTGTCCAGTCTGGAACTTCCTCAGTACCTGCCAGTGACATCTCCTTGGGAGCTTGATACGGTTTTCTGTAGATTTGTACATATTGTATCTATTTCACTATTTCTTTTTTTTTTAATTTTATTATGAATATTTCATTAAAGTAGTTTAAGTTTTTTTCCCAAACTCATAATCTCTTTATCTCTCTTCTTCCTCTCCTTGGAGCGAGAAGTGGGGGAGAGCATCTGTTGTCTTGTCATTGTCCAACCTGGCCCAAACCATGACACTCAACTATTCTGGCTTTTAAAGCATTCCATTTGCTCCAAAAAGCTCAACAGCGTTCAGTTACCTGACTAAGGTTATTTTTGCTGTCATCAGCATTACAGGAGAGACAGCCATATTGGTTCTCTTCTCTTGTACTGCTCTGAGTTCACATTAATGGGTCTTTTGCTCTTTGGTCCATTTCAGCTGTGGTAAATTAAACAACAAACAAACAACACTCCTCCCCCTCCTTAAAATCATATTATTTGCACTGACATACTACTGGATGCTTTGATATGCATTCTGAAGAGACTTCCATGCAAAATTATTTCAAATTAATGCCATGTATCAAACTTTGAAAGCTTGGTCTAAAATGTCTGAGAAAAAAACCCTGGAGTTCAAAACTGCCTCAGTTATGATGACAATCCATTTCAGCAGTTTAGTAACAGGGTGCCCCTTAAAAAATTAAAACCATTTTGTGGTGCTTTGGAATTTTTCCAATTAAAACTAAAGATGCATATGTATGGAAGTTGCACCTCAAGATTACAAGTACCTAGAGTTATTTAAAAAAAAAAAAGTTACACTACCATGAACTAAAATAGCTCCAACATACAAGAATTTGGAATTCCTCACTGTACTGCATCTACCTTAGCACCCTTGAAGGTGAAGGTTTTGACAAACAATATCTAAACAGCTTTCCACATTGATTCCAGAAGAGATAACAATGATAATTATAGCACAAGAGATTAAATCCCCCAAGAGGAAACTGGAAGGTGTGACAGAGAGGAAGAAAAACAAAAACAAACCCAAGAAAAACTAAAATCATCACAAAAAGCCTCTTAGAACAGTATGAAGAATGAACCTCTTTAAGTATCCAGAAGATGATGACAGGAATTGGAAGAAGGGGAAAAAGAAGCAATGATGGAAAGCAGCGGCTATTGCAGCAACTCATCTTTGACAAAGACTACAGAATACTTATCCCTTTAATGAAAATCTGACAAATATAGAGGGTTACCATCAGCATCTTCTACCTGCTGTTTTTTGTACTCCTATGCCAGAAGAAGAGTCTTGCTTTTGCGAAATGGAATGGCAAAGCTGTTATTAACGTAGATTCTGCTTCAGAGGCAGCTGCACCACCAAAGGCCACGCTGTTTGGACTGAAATTCAGTTGCTCTTTGTTAACTCTTCCACAGTAACACAGCTGGTCAGAGCCCTGGCAAGCTGAGAAAGTAAGATTGATCGGTATATAAACACCCATGCAGGTATATTTGTACATATATATATATTTATACATATATTTTTCCAGTAACACATCTCCCTACAGCAAAGGCCTTGCATGGTGTTGACAAACTTCACCTCAAGGCATAATTTCTGTCTTCAAACAGTCACAAACAAAATCATTGTTCTGTTATTTGTGTTTACACACAAGGGAAAAAGCAGAGTGGATTATAAATCCCCTCCCATATCCATAAGAATAGATGGTACAGGATGAGCCCTATAAATCCTGTCTCCTGTTTCATTGTCTTTCTCTAAATAACTAGACTGTATGTGATTTTGCACGTGCTGTATATCATTTCTGAATGACCAAGGCTGGCAGAGCAAATTTCATTTTCATATGTATTATCTATTTTATGCATGCATGTGCACATGTCAATCAAACCATAAAGTAATTGGGACAAAGACACTATTATTTTCATTACATAGTAAAAGACTAATTTTATAGTCTTGTAAAGCTGCTAAATTTCTCAAAGAGCTGTATAGCATTACATAATCCATAGCAATTAGTTTAATCAGGCAATAAACCTTTCATGAGCAATGTGGTACCCAGTAAATTATGTCAGGAATGAAAATTTGGAGAATGACAGGTTGACATATACAGTGCGAGAAAAGAAACGAATATGTATGTCTGATACAAATCCAAAGCAACTTCATAAAAATCAAGAAATTTACCCCAGCCTATCTGAGAACCACCCCACGTAAAATAGATTACAATGGATCATATAGTGACTCTTTTTACATGCAGAGAGTATATAAACATACTGTACTTTTATCATTGTGAATATTAACAAGAAATATAACTGAGAACGCTTGTCTTTTTTTCCTCCATTGTGCTAATGTTCCCAGTGCATATGAACTACAAAGTACTCCAGGCACAATGCCGGAAGGTACTAAAAAACACACCCCGCTTTCTTCTCCACGTCGCTTCTCACTATTAATAAACAGGTCTCAAACAGGACTAGACAGCCTCCCAAGAAGAAAACTTTTGACATCTGTGTACGCATCACATGGAAAAGGCAATGCAGTCATATCAGCAGAAAAAAATCCATCTGTCAAAAGAAGTCATCTGCACTGGCTTAAGGTCTGATAGAACTTCTATATCAACAAATTACAATCCTCACAGTTTAGCTAAAACTTTTCAATCACTCTTATTCTCAAACTGTCAGGTTTTTTGCTGATACTTTTCCTTGTAAGACTGCCTGAAAATTAGTTTATAAAATTATGTAACTGCTTTACTTTAATAGGTCTCTTGATGAAGCAGTTACATGGACAAGTGAACTTCTTACCTAGCAAAAGAAAAAAACAGATCCATATTCCAGTGTTACGCTGCACCACTTCCAGTCCAGTGCGAGCAGGACGAAATTGTACAATCAGGTTTCCTTTGCTTTTCTTATATTAAAAATATTAGAAACTTCAAGCACAAAAAAACAAAACAGAAAAGGATTGCATAGTCATCACACTCATTGATCACAATCATTCATTGTGTTTGTCATTTTAAAAGAATAAGATCAGCTTGTGGTTCCTCCCACACACATCTTTTTCTAAAAGCCACAGAAAAAATAAGACTTAGGATGAATGGCAAAATAGACTAGTCATCAAAAGGCTACGGTTGTCTCAATGTCTCTTACTCCTTACTTAAATATCTGTCACTGGGAAAAGAAACAAGAAACACAGGAAAGAAACTGCTCCATTTAACTTGCCCATTTTACATTTAAAAGAACAATATGACAAAGTGCAACCAGAATGAGCTGTATATGCTGCTATATAACTTGGAATATATGAAAGGAGGTCGCTGTCACAGTGTGACATAAAAAGGTTCAATAATTCTAAATTACAGAAATTACAACAAATGATACTAGGTTTTATTTCAAATTTCTTCTAAAGGCACAAACCAATCACTATCTGAAATGGGTCTGGAAGAAATTTCATTTAAGGTCTTTATTGTTCGTTATGAAGTCTTGCTTTTTTCTATGGAAGAGGTGGTATCAACCACCATTAGATGGGGGCTACTCATGTCACCTGTGGCTTACGTGACCTCATTATGCATAAAGTCAGCATGGATTTTTTTCTGAAACCAAAAAAATACCGCTTTTTTTCCCTGCTCGCATTTTGGATGATAAATTTAGGATTGGCCAGCTTAGAAGTATCTGTGACAACTGTGAAATTCACATCAAAGTGTTCAAGAAAATGAACTGCAAATAATTTGAAAGGCATAGGATTTTAAGCTAGCTTTTAAGAACTCTGCTTTGTTTGCTTATGACATCTTCAGTTATGACTATGTGTTTAAAGACCAATGTCTAGTACACTTCCATCAAAGATTCTTTATAAAAAAACCAGTGCTTGTGCTATGTCAGTTATGGAAAGGATTTACAAGGCAGAAAAATGTGTGGAAAAACACTGACAACTCTGAAATTTTTGAGTGTCAATCACAAGATAAGTAAATATATCTCTGTCATTAAATATTAATCACCACAAAACTAAGTTACAGGAAAAGTATTAATCAAGTAATATCAAAATCATGATGAATGCAAATAGGTATAGTTTAGCTTCTCTCAGGGGAACTAAATAGATTTGTTCTTGAGACTCTCTCTCTAAGTGTAAGAAATTAAGGATGTTAGAAAATGCTTGTGAATGTAAGTGAAGTCTAAACTTTGACTGACTCCTTAGTTCCTTAGATATAAACTTTTGTTATGGATTTATGGAATCCCTTATTAGTTCAGGGTGCTTCCTCTCTGTCCTGGATTATCCATGCCACAGACTACTCTCAAGAAAGATGAAGCAGCTCTGAATTATTTTTTTTTATTTTTACCTTTAAAATTTCCTATATATTGATACAAGAATCACCATCAACCAAAGCCGCATCCTAGTCCTGAGTAACAAACTGATAAAAAACAAAAGAAAAATGAGTTTTCTATCATAGACATTTAGGTATCAATAGTTTGATTTAAACAAGGGATTACTAAGCAAATCAAAATGAAGACAGCAAGGTATAGCAAGAAATTATATGTCTGAATAATCAGCGATGCTTATGATCTTTCATTTTGGAAGCTCTGGCTGGTTAAGGGCAAAGCTGACTTAACTGAATGCTTTCCTCTAGATTTGCTTGTGCTGTTTAACATAAAAAAAAAAATGGTAAACAAAAATGTTAGCACAAAAAAAATTCAGGTCATATACTATAAAACTGTTTAGATAATCATTCTATCCCCCCGTATATAATGGGAGAAAAGTCCTTTAAGGAATCCTGAAGTAGAAAGTTTTATAGCTGGAAATAATATTTTGAACATTTTGGGGATCTATTAGCTACTAACATGACCAACTACTGCAGTGAAGGGACAAGATTTATCATTCTTTCATTATTACAATGTAGTCTCAGTTTATATCAGAGACTTCTTTGGAATCAATGCATTGGCCTCTCATCAGATTTATAACTAGACATCTTATGACTTGTCTCAAAGATAGCATACCCAAAGACATACATAAAAATAATGTTGCAGCATTTTTTTCTAGCGTGAGCTTTAAGACTTGATTATTCCCATGACAGGAAATGCAATATTTAAAAAAACCATCATATTTCCACTAATATTACATCTGCGCCTCATGCACTCTAGTTCATGTTCTTGACTAAAAGTACCACCTGATATCCAGAGTTGTATATCAAATGACCTCGTGCTTTTTAATGGGTAATGCATGAGATAACTCAATCAATTCTCATTCCATCAATGTGGAAAACAGATTTTGTAAGTCTCCCAAACTTGCAGGAAACAAGCCAAAGAGTCTACTGAGGAAAACAATAGTCAATACAGAGAATTTCTTCCAAAATTAGGAAGGGCAGCACATGCAGCCAACAGAGAAAGGAGGGTTTGGCATGTCTTGTCATGCAGTTCAAAATAGCTCCATTCATGGTGGCTATTGGAATGCAATTTTCCTTTTCACTCGCTGTCACGAAAACAGCAATAGCATTTGAGGAGCTCATGACTGTGCAGTTACTAGTTTGTCATGGCCAAGATAAGGTGCATTTCCATAGTGAATGCTTTCTTTATACAGTCAGCTAAGTTCTGAAGTATCCGTGTAGAAGAGATCATTGCTTTAAAGCTCCAGAAACATTGCTACTAGTTGATGATAGAACGATGCTTGGGGAGTGAAAAGCATAATTTAGAAATGCTAGAGAAGAAAATGCAGCCAGCTGTGATTGCTTTCTGCAGAATACAAGGGAAAGACTTAATTTTTATTTTTTCTAGCGTGCTACTTCTCCCCTGTCCAGCACAGCTGCGGGGCCACTTTGCCCCATTTATGCATGCTTCACAATGCAGCTGCCCAGAACTCTTGGCCTTGGGCTGACAGGTGGGACTGTGGGAGGTGTATACACCTGCCAGCCCAAATCGGTCCGTAAAGGCCTGGGAATTAGACCATTTCATCATAAAAAATGTTAATGATACAATACTTACATGAGAAAGACTATTGAATGGCACATATATCTTTCTTAAATAACTACAATCAGAATCACACAGATCAGATTATTACCTATCAGGAGCTATTAACCATATGCCAATGCCTGGCAGTGTATTTATTCATTAGAAGTATGAGCAATAGAAATTGACAGAGAAGCAGAAAATTTCTGATTTGATCGTTGTTATCAATTTAGTCCTGCAGTGAAGACAAGGCTGAGAGTAGAATTTCTCTGATTTCTTTTACAACAGAAACATACTCGCAGGACTAGGTAAGTTGAAAGAACAAAGCTCTCAGCCTTTAGTTGTTCCTTTTGCAGTAACTTTTCAAACAGCCAGTAGTACTCTTGCAGAACTGTAACTCTTCATCTCCTATGACCATTATCAGATCTGAAATATGAACATTCTCACTATGAAGCTTTTTTCTCCAGACCCAGTATCTTACTGGAAGATTTCTGAATTACAATGACCTGTAGGATCTACGGTGCTAGTATGCAAGAAAAGCAAGCTGTTTCAGTGGAAGTTATTGTTACAGTCAGTCTGTTAGAGACAGACTCCCCTTCCAAAGTGCAGAGTAGTGGTTGTGGCCTTCTGGAAATGACTGACTCTCTCTCCAGAAAAGCAAAAAGAATATTTCTTTTAAGCTATAAGACATGTGTTAGATGCTACATCTCATCAGCATGTAGGACTAGAATCAGAGGAGCAGCTGACAAAAATAATATTGGAGTCAGAGAATTTAACGAGATAAATACAACAAACCTGCTGCTGAAGGTGCCATTATCATGCAGTATTAAGAAACATTGCCAATGCTCAGGCTTTTTTTTTTTTTTTTTTTTCCTTTACGGTCCTGAAGAGACACCAGTGACAAGAATTGACCTTTTGGAAAAGGCCATCGTTCCATTTGAAGTCTATCTCCAAGTTTGATTTCTTTCAATAGTGGTCCAACAATAGTCATTCCCAGTCATGGCATTCCACTACTACTTAATAAAACATACTTTAAAAAAATAATAATAAATGAAGCTTATTTAAGCTTCCAGATGTCGTATTTCCTGTGCAATTCTGAATTTTCAACAACTATTCATCAGTTCTTCATTTCATTTTTTCATTTTTTCAGAACGTGCGTATATATAGCATACCACATTATACATGTTGAAATATACCTCCTGACTTGATGAATTAATATTTTCAATCTCAGTGTAAACAATTACATTGCAAACCCAGCATACTAAAGAGTATGGTAGTATTATCTGTATCTTTCTTTCTTATAGTTACATAAAATGAAAAATGGATCTTATTACTCTACTTTCTCAGCAATAAATCTGTTCTGCATTTAAGCTTCCAGTGGTAGTTTGATTCAGTTTTTATTTCTTCCATATTCCACAATCCTTGGGGGAAATACTGATAGCTTTTGTTATCCCTGTTTCCTTCCATCTGAAAGGACTGTGTTAATATAAAGAATTAACAGAAGAAAACCCTGCTCCCACTCAAGAAAGTGTCTGATGTGCTCAATTCTTGACCGGTTGAAGTCGTATTAAGCTCACTCAGTGGTCGATATTCCAAACTGAATATATGTTTATTGTTTCGTATTTGTGAATCTAAACCCAGAATACTTCAAGGTAGGGAGCAGATTTATTTATCAGAAAGAACAAAAGAAAATTTCAAAGAATTACATACTGGTCTAACACCTCTGTGCCTTAGAGAGGCCTAACTTTTAGAGGCTAACCTGACTACAGCGATTAAATCAAATGAACACAGATGGTTAATGGAGTTGATTATGAACATAAGCCACACTCATATCCACCTTTATTCATTATTCCATCTCATTTCTAAGAACCCATCATTGCAGAAAGAAAATTAAAAAACCTGACTAAAAATGTTTAATATTATAAATAAAAAGAGCAAGTGGGAACGCATTTAATGTACTCCATGTTGCACAAATAAACTACAGAAATAAAATAATATCTCTCTACAATATACTCTGAATGGGAGATACAGTGGACAAGAATTTTTTTTTGCAGACCTCTAGCACTTAAATGGCTAGTAAAGTAAAAATGGAAAGTAAAAATGAAATATCACATGATCATTCAGATATGAATATTTACAAATACCGGCATTTTATTAGAGTAACATCTGTAATGAGTGCTCAGGACCATAAAGAAACAAAAAAAGAAACACTTTGCTTTGCATTATACCTAAAAATCTTCAGTATTGCTTAACAATCTCAAAGGAGTTCGGATCTCTAACTGAAGAAATAGTCTAACAACTAAAACTCAAACAATTTACCCAAACTTGAAGCTTCTATCGCAGAACTACTACAAATTACTTAGCAGAGTTTGTGGAATGATAGATTTCCACTGTTACTACTATTATAGACTTCCCACTTCAGAACAGGAATCAGCCTTGGTTCTGCAACCCTGCCCAGTCAGCCACTCAGTAACACTCTGAATTATGTTCCACTCTCTTTTTTCCCTATTTCTTTTCTCCTATGCACTATTTAATGGTGTAGGCCAACTACTAGGAGATGTGTATCCAAACAGATGTTATCTTCCTTACTACACGAACTGTATATTTTATTATTTTCTACATAAATAAGCATTACCCTAAGACAGATTAATGCGTAAATTGGTATTTAAGCAATGTTTCAATGTTTGTATCTCAGTCAGTCAAATATTATCACTCAACATGTATTATTGCTAGAAATAAACAGTGGAGAAAAAAAAAAAAGGAAGTTTTGAACTCTTGGCTTCTCTTTTGATGTGTGTACATACCTCAAGGAAGTGCGTATCTTCTTAAATGGATTTAAAAAAACCTTGACAAAACAAAACAACAAAAATTACTGCTCTCTCTCAATATGAAACATTACTAATAAACTTTCAAATGCACTACCTTTTAAAAATCCGTTCTGATAATAATTTCACTCTCTACCTTATTTCTATACTTATGATATTACAGAGTGAAGCTCAGAATCTCTAATTGAATCTCAGAGAGAGGGCTGCTGCTGATGGTGCAGTGTTTAATATCAAGGATTCTGTGTTAAAAGATCTTAGCTCATCATACTTCAGAACTACACTGAGGTGATACAACCCTGCTTGCCAGCATATTTCTGACAGCTGTTTTGCTTGTTAATTTGTGAACTACCAAAAAATCCCATGAATAAATAAGACAATTACTATGCCTTAATTATAATCAAATTCCAGCTAAGATATTTTTTTACTTCTTAGTTTTTCTCTTAGTCTTGTGAAATGATTTCAAGTCCCTATCAGCTTGCATTTGTAAATTTTATGTCTCTTTATACATTACCAAAATTGAAATACAAGGTAATCAGATATTATGGTAATAGGTGTCCAAATGAAATACTTGGTTTATAGATAATGAGTTTTCAGTACATACGATAGGTAGAGGCAATTAGAAAACAGGCTTTGAGAATTATCATTATCAATTTCATTTTTCAGCCAACCAGTTGTATACCTATTTGTCAGCATGGAATACTTTTGTGATTATGTTCAGACATGCAAAATATTTTGCTAGATTCTTAATAGGGTCTCCAAAATTGACTCAGCACCATTATTCCATTGTTTTCTCTTATTTTCAAAGGATTAGGAAAAGATTCCTTTGTCACTGGTAATGGTTTTGGCTGGGCTAGAGTTAAATTTCCTCATAGGATCTCATATGGTGATTTGTTTTGGATTTGTGATAAAAACAGCGTTGATAACACACCGGTATTTTAGCCATTGCTGAGCAGTGCTTACACAGCGTCAGGGTCTTTTCTGCTTCTCATGCTGCCCCACCAGTGAGTAGGCTGGGGGTGCACAAGAAGCTGGGAGGTGACACAGCTGGGACAGCTGACCCAACTGACCAAAGGGATACTCCACACCATATGACATCGTGCTCAGTAATAAAAGCTGGGGGAAGAAGAAGGAAGAGGGGGATGTTCAGAGTTGCGGTGTTTGTCTTCCCAAGTAACTGTGACGTGTGATGGAGATGGCTGAACACCTGCCTGACGATGTGAAGTAGCGAATGAATTATTTATTTTGCTTTGCTTGTGCACACAGCTTTTGCTTTCCCTATTAAAATGTCTTTATCCCAACCCATGAGTTTTCTCCTTTTCCCCCTTCTAATTCTCTTCTCCATCCCACTGGGTGGCAGTGAATGAGTGGCTGTGTTATACTGCTTAGTTGCCAGATGAGGTTAAACTATGACATCACCTTTGTCTATAAATTTTGTGGACGTTCAAGCACATTAATGTTTGCACACATTCAGGCATCTAGAAACTGTATGCCCCTGTGTCTTTCCTTCAGAATCAAAAGCATCACACAAAAATATAAATTCATATAAGGACATTGTCTACTTATTATATTTATTTAACATTTTTTTTATTTGTTTTAAGGTTGATTTTAAGTTGTACTTCCTCTGTTGTTCCTCTTGAAGCATCACAATTGAGGCACAAATCAAAATGAATAGAGAACGTATTTCAAGTAAACCACGTATTCTCTGATTACCCAGGTCTGTTGCACTTCATCCTAAGGTAGTTAAAGAGCTGGCATGTGTGAGGTCAGAATATGGCCAAGTATGTCCCAAAGTATGTCATATCACACTGCGGTCCAGGAAATACAGAATTACCAGGAAAAAAAAAAAGAAAGAAAAAAAGAGAGCTTTCTGAAGGATCTGCTATTCTGTGAAACATACAGAAAAGACAACATCAGTCTCTTGGAGTGTAGTTCAATTTTATAAACTCTGACACATCAGTTAAAGTTGTGTGTGTTATCCTAATCTCTTTTTTGAAAATATCTTGACATGTCTCCCTTATTTGACTTTACCAAATACATTATTAATCAGAATAAGACTATCTGTTCCTCATCTTTGCTGTACTCAAGACTCATGTCACATTTGGTGATTTATGATTCTCATAAAAACCTTCACCATCTTTTACCTTTTCAGATCTTTGTTCTTGCTCCTGCGTTGCTCCTGTCACCTCTAATGCCAATACAAAAGTGCTCGTGCAACATTGGCGTGATAAACCTTGCTACTGAACACTTTTTTAAAACAAGAGACTGCTCAAGAAACAAGAGAAGCCCAGCAGTAGCAGCACCCAAACTGGGGCCGAAGCTGGATCACAGCAGGCAATCTTAGGCAAACCAAACCATAGGTTCAGCTGGACAGAAATCTGGCTTTAACTTGTAAATGGCAGCATGCTGTTGCACCAGTTCTTGCTAGGAAAACAGAAAGATACCCGATGAAAGGCAAGATGTATTTGAATAGAGAGGTCCAACACAGGGAACCCATTGTACTACTACTTAAACTGGCTTATACAACAACATACCTATCTCGTTAGTACTCGTGAACAATAACAAACAAATGAACTGTTGGATAATTCCCTAAATACTGATACTTGTCTTATGAGATAACTTGAAAATTACTCTTTTGTTCTGCTGAACAATTCTGCTGAATTGTTTTGCCAGCTGAACTTTGCATAGGAGAGGCGTTATTATATAATCTTTATTTTAGTTTTATTTACATAAATTATTAAAGGTTTGAGAGTACAATACAACACTCTTAAGTTGTGGAAGAAAAAGAAGAGCCAAGAGTAGAGCCTAGGTAGACCTAGTGAAGAGGAAGCAGTAAAAAGCATTTAGAAATTTAGCACGCAATCAAAAGCTTCTGGACAAAAATCTATTTTTTTTGAGATGTATGAGAAAATTTGGACAAAACTGGTTGCTTGTACAAATGATGCAAATACACTATCTCTGCTGAAATATTGCAGTACCTATTGAACATCAGTGTGATCAAAGATGCATCCACTCTGAATAAAACATAGACCTTGAACAAGTTTCTTCTTCTCCCAAGAGGCAGTTAAACGTGTTTGAAGTGAAAGTATTTAGAGCACCATCTTGTATTTCCACATAACGTCTAAACTTGTATGGGCATTTAAATTGATTTCCCACAAAAGATCAAGAAAGAGAGAATTTGAAGGACAGCACCCCAGAAAAATTATTTTCAGATTTGTAGTAACTGTGACAGATAAACACAATCAGAAGACAAGTGAACTAGCCAAATGCATGTTTGAGCTCTAAGTATGCACTTACATAAATAAAAAAGCCCAAATATAAATTGCAGAAAAATTGATATGCAAGGTGAAGGCTATTTGAGAAGCAGTTTTATTACAATGCATGGATTTTTAAAGTCACAACATAAACAAACCCTCTCCTCAAAACACCACAGAAAACTCTGGCTGAATAAGTTCATTTCATGTTTAGATGACAAGGGCTTCACAAACACTCCATCATATTGATTTGCGCAGCCTGTGCTGAAACCCAGCCTAGCTGAAGGACTACTGAGAATATCCAGTCCAAAAATGAAGAACAGAGGAGACATCTGCATTAACAGTAATTCAAAAGGACATTTTCGGGTAATTTAACATTCTTGCAGCACACAGTACATTTGATTTGAATAAGCAAACTAGAGGTCCTGCCTCTATTAGTTCCCATTTTTCCTTAGTTTAAGCAACACAAAAAAACATTTATCATACAAATAGCTCCGCAATTATGTGGAATCTTAG
Source organism: Larus michahellis (assembly GCF_964199755.1). Taxonomy (NCBI): domain Eukaryota; kingdom Metazoa; phylum Chordata; class Aves; order Charadriiformes; family Laridae; genus Larus; species Larus michahellis. The sequence goes on from NC_133897.1 coordinate 84,623,751, forward strand.
AGAAAGGCTACTATTTTTTTAGTTCACTTCACTCACCAAGACTTTGTTATCCAAATGATAACAAGGAAAGATAATTCTGAAGTAAGATCCAAATTCATAATCCAATCAAATGGCTAAAAGCACATTGAACTTTTAAAACTAGCTATTGCTCAAGAAAACGTTAAGATTGGTACTAAGATTATATCAATATTCCTTTAAAATATAATCATTAAACATGAAAGCCATCTTATTTTATCTCCAACAGATGCAATTTATATTCCAAAAGGAAATTAGTCAGATCACTAAAAGACACATAGGAAAAGCCATCTGCGCAGAACAGGATTTTTTCATTTAAGTGATCACAAAAATGACAGCCACTGAAGTGTCTTTGTACACATCAGGAATTATCACAGACATGTTCAATCATGCTCTGCAATACTGAACAATATACTTATTTTTATGTGAACTAGTAAGATCTATGGCTTGTGTTTAGTACTCATTTTAAAAGGTACTAAAACAGAGCCAATCGTTGTACATAAGATGAAGTGATAGTTTGGGAAGAAAATGTGATGAAATAGTAACAAGAGAGGGCCTTTACTAACCCCAATGTGATAAGAAAAATACTTCAATAAGTGAGATATCAATTTGTCAAAACTAAATTATAAGAGCTGTTGAACTGGAACCTAATACATAGCTGATGGTAAATGTGACGACGTTTAGGAAAATAGTGTCTTCTATTAAACTCTTAGAGATATGTCAGAAATTTCATTGCTTATTCCACATTATTGGATGAGTGCAGATAAATGAAATAAACTGCAGTATTTTCCAAAGTTTCCTAAGATTGCTTACCTATCCCTGCTTTGGCGTGTTACACCAACTCAGCATAATCTTAGCAAACTTTTGACCAATTGAACTATTTCAACCAGACTTGCCAGAACAATAAAGACCTCAAATAAGAATCAAATTCCCACAGGCGCTGTAGAGGCAGAGCAAGTCCCTGCAGTGGGAAATGCAAGAAGAATGCAGCCATCACACATGATTTGGCAACAGACATTGGCCATAAGAACCCAATGATCCACAAGGGCAGAGCCACTCTTGTCTTCTGTCCAGTGGCAGAAGTTACAAACTCGAGGAACAGCCAGGAAACCCTAGAGGATGTAGAGCACTTACCCATAGGAAATGTGACTTTATTAGTTCAACTACTTTTGAAACAGTAGTCTTTCATGTTTTGTCTGCTAGCATATGAAAAAACTAGAACTGATCTTGAGACGGAATGCTTTGGGGAAGCAAAAGACGTGAGATCCAAGTGTAAAAATATCCCATGAGAGCTACACATATTCTGAAGTAACACAATACATCACATATAAACAAGTATAACAAGAGACACCGATTTATGTTGCTATTTCATTGGCAATAGCCTCTCACTGTAATTATTCTCTCTGATCTTCTGCAACTGTAAGTTTAGGTTGAAGATAAAAAGCCAATTTAAAAAAAGCAAGGAGAAAATCACATGTACACTAGCAAAAAACAAATTCTGAGTAAAGGAAAACTATTCATTTACAGATAAAATACACTGTAAACTACTTTGACTTGAAAAACTGCTTTTATATCAAGCTGAGAATGTAAAGGTTTGCTATTTTCAGTATTATAATTACAAAACAAAGAGAGATCACTAATGATGCTGAAGGCAAGTCTAAGACCTTTAAAATTAATATTTCTAAAAACACACTTCCTGAAATTTTTAAAGGCTTCCTTCCAAATCATTATTCTCCTCAGTTAAACAAGGGCATTGACATTAGCGCACAAGCCAAAATTTATTCCTGAGTTGGACTTCCCAAAAGATCATCAGCTGAGATAATTGGTAGGTACTTATCAACTTTCTACTGTCAGTTATACCAATGCCAAGTATGCCAGTAATTTAAATATTTGATAACATAGGAACTGATCCACTAATTCTAAACATCTTTTATGAACACGCAATCATCCATTACGGTTTTATCACAGTAGACTGGTACTCTTGATTACATTAGATCACATCCAGTTGTCTGAACAGTCATGCATTTCAATGCTATACACAAAAATAATTGAAGGAATCTTTCTCTGTCTTGCAAAATCGTTTATGTTGTTAATAAATGCAGAAGATCCTTTGAAGGAATCTCATTTCCCTATTCAGTTTGAAAAAAAATTATTTTGTTTTTTTTTTAACAGACGTCTCTTTTTTTTTTTTTCATCATGTAGAAGCAAACGTTCAGAATCTATCATTGTCAACTGGAACATTTTATGGGAAGTCTTTTTAACATATTTTCATAGAGATAGCTTGCAGACTGATTGCAAGCAATGTCACACATTCATTGTTTGCTTTTGCAGCAGCAGTGTGGGTGACACACATCTAGACAAAGTCTATCCCAAAGTGACTGTCTGCCATTTCAGTGGTTTCCCCACTGTAATCCCCCCATCGTTCACTTCCTTTCCGCTAATTACTTCACTACCTTCTTTAGCTCTTATTCCCCTCCCAACATAGAAAGGGAACTGAAACCATCTCCATATCTAGTAAACAGATCAAAACCTTTCCCTAGCACAATTGCTTCCTCGCTGATTGCTCTTCAGTGACATATGTGACACACATACATATAAAAATCAGCATTTACCAATATTTTTGTGTACTTAAAGTTATATATATACACTACAGAGCATTGTATCATCTAATAGGTAAAATTACATTTGTTACTACTAAAGCCATGAAACAGATTTTCATTCATTTTAGTGTCCTATACAAATAAACATTCAGGAAATTGTCAAGCATTCATTAATATGTCTCTGTTTTTAAGAAAAGCTGAATCAAATCACAGCTCAAGGTCTGGATTCACAGCAGCAGCACATCTTGAATGAACCATGCTAACAGGGGCAAGACCAGGTCTAGCTATTATTGCTACTGCTAAGAAGATCCTTAACCCTGCTGGTGCCTACCTCCCACTAGTCAGAGCAGCAAGCAGAGGCTCAATCTGATACCAGATCCTATTACCAAGCATAACCATGTCAATGTCACCATGGTTCAAAATATACTAAGTCTTTGAGGGGTGCAGATATAGCCCTCTCTTCAGTCCGCTTGCTTAAAACTTCCTGCTCTCCACACAGAGGTTTAGCTGCTTGTGTATCAAGGATCAAGGCCCAGCTCTGATGTGACAAAGCTGCATGACCCTAGCTCAGATTTCACTAAAAATCGTTAAATAGTGGGGAAAACGGTAGGAATGCTTGTATAATAATAGGCTACAACTCCAGACAGAGGTTAAATTGAGTGAGATGGGGATCTTTAGCAGCTAAAGATTCAAGAGGAAAAGCACCAACAGGGTATGGTATAAAAAAATTTAAAAATAAATAAACGGAGAGGCTAGCTGGGATACATCTGGCCAAGTCATCAGCATCAGAGCTAGTGGCAGAGTGCAATGCAGGAATGGTGAGGCCATTGGAGACAGCCCTTCCCCTCCTGACCTCACATGAGGAAAGCTTCTTGGATAGCTTACTGGTGTTGGTGAACATAAAAATGCTTAACCCAACATCTCATTAAGCCCTGGCTGTCTTTTATGTACATGTGTGTACCAGTAAATAGTTAATTTATACATTTAAGTTGTATATAGCCTGTCTGCAAAATCTCTCTGCACTCATCTCGCTGAGGCAAGCAGCTTTGGTGCTGGCATGACCCACAGCCGAGCACTCTAGCGCAACGCACAGGGAAGTTCCCTGAATGAGGGAAACCTCCGGGGAGCAGAGAGACCCACCAGGATCCCACAGCTCACATGACAGTGGCTGACAAGACCTGGGCAGGGCCAGGAGCAGCGGTGGCCAAGCCCCCACACCTATAAAAGAAACCCCAGGGAGCACCAGCAGCTGCCCAGTTCCTGCCTAGTGCAGCAGCCATGTCTCCTCCGTGGCTACCCCACCTTCCCAGGTGCCGTTCCATAATAGGTACAAGGTTCTGTAAGCGGAACCAAACAATGACGAGGACAATGGTCCATGCAGGTTGGAGGAATTGCCAAGGTTAAGTCGGCCTGTGCCCTGCATCAAAACCACTTCCATAAAGAAAAAAAGGCGGGTCATTGTTGTGGTAGACCCTCTTCTGAGGGGAACAGAAGGCCCAATGTGTGTCCAGAGGAGGGCGACCGAGACGGTGAAAGGCTTCCAGGGCAAGACTTATGAGGAGCAGCTGAGACCACTTGGTTTGTTCAGCTTGGAGAAGAGCTAAGGGGTGACCTCACTGCAGTCTACAACTTCCTCAATGGGGGCAGCATATGGGGAGGTGTTGACCTCCTCTCTCTGTTGACCAGCAATAGGACACGAGGAAATGGAATGAAGCTGCTTCAGGGGAAGTTCAGATTGGACATTAGGAAAAGGTTCTTCACTGAGAGGGTGGTCGGTCACTGGAACAGGCTCCCCAGGAAGTAGTTTCAGCAGCAAACCAGTCAGAGTTCAAGGAGTGTCTGGACAACGCTCTTAGTCATGTGGTTTAATTTCAGGTAATCCTGTGAGGAACAGGGAGTTGGACTTGACGATCCTTATGGGTCCCTTCCAACTCAAGATATTCCGTGATTCTATGATTCTATCTGAAGATCTGTGAACACAGTGGCCTAAAAGAGGGGTGGCAGCACTGCTTGCTTAAATCAACACTCATTTTAACCTATTACATCAATAGGAGGAATGCTAAGATATCCGATATGTTTATAACCAAGTCTGAATAAATGAACAAAGTAATTGAAAAAAAAAAGCACCATGTTTCCTTTGCCATAAGAGAGTGAACAAGATACATCTAACCAAGGTAAGTGTCAGCATGTGAACATTGGAACAATGCACAAAGAAGCAAGCGCAGAAGTCACCAAGAAATTATTCATTTTGTCTCCATCCCTCTCAATTCACTCTTCTCAACCAGCTCCTCCTCCCCCTGCAACACTAAATTCTGTTCTCTTAAAGAATCAATACTGAAGATTTAATGTGATCAAGAGCTCAGTTTCTTATTGGAGCAGTTCAAAATACCATATATAAATAGACATGTATGAAATATTGTTGCCAGTACAAGCGCATGTTAGCTTCCCAAAACAAAACAAAGAAATAGTTTTAAAGCAAATCAGTATGACAGATAAAGTAGGTCAATCAACAGCTTAAGTTGGTCAGGATATGTCAAAGCAAGAAACACAAGTTACATTCATAAGACTTGGCTAATAGCTAGGTATCTATATTAAGCATCTAGACAGCAGGTGCCCTGATTTTTCTTCAGTAAAACAGATAGGAAAAAATTAGCTATATGTAGGGTTCCATATATATGTCAAGAGTCCTTATATACTTAATAGTTTTCTATTATTTTCCTAGATTAAGGAATTGATCATCACAAAGTATTGCCTATTGCTTAACTAGCTTCAGACAACTAAAAGGTATTCTAAACAGACATTCCCAAGAACATCTAACTTGAATTTTTGATGCAAACTCTGAAGCTGAGACCTCTTCTCCAGCTCACACAGCTCCAAATTCTGCAAGCATGGAAAAAGCACATTGCAAAGAAAATTTCCTATCCAAATTTTATGCCAACTCATTTCATAAAATAGCAAAGAGCAGATCTTAAAGAAATCCAAACAGTTTGTAAGAATGAGTCTCATGCAGGATGTTGAGCGTAATGCATGCTATGAAGCTAAGAACTGATAGTCAAATACCTGTTTTAAGAGACCAATAACACAAAATTTTAGTCTATGTGCAACACAACTAGTTCAAATTATTACAGGAAAGTCTCAATGATACAATTAAATTTCTTCTATATCAAAAAACTTAACCCTGTCTCTACTCCTTTTGCTTTGATGTTTTGCTCACCCTTCCAGGGTTCCTCTTGCTCCTAAAGCAGAGAGTTTCAGCGCCCAGCAACAAGAGCGGGGATTGTTGTAATAAGGCATCCCCTTCTTGAGATTTGTCCCAGGAGAAATATGGTGTTCACTATCTATGGAAGGGAATTTCTCCTCCTCAGCTCTAAGCCTGCCTAGGTTTATTTTCATACCTTTGTTCAGAAACCCTCCACATCCTTCTCCAGGCACCTAAGGCAGCATGGCTGGTGCTCGCTGGCCACCCTCAGCCTCTGGTTCACGCCAGGCTGGAGTTTGTCATGCAGCAATGACCACTGCTGTCACACCGTTAGCACAGACGGTATCGCACAGTCCCAGTCCACCCCAGAGAGGCAAGAGTCACCCCCAGGGTGTCACAGCCAGGGTAGCCAGCGCCACCTGCACCAGGCCCAGGCTCTGCTGATCCTAGACCCTAGACCCTACCCCTCAGGGCACTGGGTGGTCAGGGAAATTCTGCTAGTGATGGCAAAAAATATAACATTTGCTGGGCTATGTGTGGAGTTCCCACACTTTCATTCTGTTCTTGAGAGGTGCTTCAGCTTTCCTGCAATCTCATGGTGTCATAACTTGACAAGAACACTGTCTACAGCCATTTTCTTGCATGTTGTCACAGTCAACATCTTTCTTAAACTGTGAACTAAAGCTTATTTCTTACTAAACCTTTTCACTAAAAAAAAAAAGTCCTGGAGTTATCACATTTACAGAAGCCTTGTGGAAGGAAACAGGAAATAAAGTTTTCTCCTTTGAGGCAGACAGAGCAGAAGTGAATTTGTAGGAGCATAACTACATCAGGCACAGGATGTCCTGAAACATGTCAGAAGCACAGCTCCTGTGTCATTTTTAGCATTTCCAATACCTTCAAGACCTATTTGAGAAGCATTTTTCTTATACAATTAAAGGTTCTAACAGGAGTGAATTCAAAAGCTGTATCCTCCAAATATTTTAAGACACCATTTTAATATTTGAGTGCATTGAAATAAACCAAGTGTCACTGAACAGCTTTTGACAACAAGTTTAGGGACTCAAAGCTGATTTTTGCTGGCAAGGTCGGGTAGAAGATGTATTTAAAAGACGGGTAGACGTGGCTCTTAGCGACATGGGTTAGTGGTGGTTTTGTCAGTGACAGGTTGATGGTTGGATTGGATGATCTGAAAGGTCCCTTCCAACCTAGACGATTCTATGACTCTGTTGCTGAGAGTTCAAATCAATGTTCTCTGAGGTAACAATAAATGCAATACCCTTTTACCTCAGGGTAGCTTGCTGAAAATTCAACTATGACGTTGGTGCTTGTTACAAGCTGTATGAACAACCATCACTGCAAACCAACTTTGAAACTAATCTGCAACAAATCTCAAATTGCAATTTAATAGATAAGCCTACAAAAAATACCCTACAGTAAGCTAAATAAAAACTCATAGTACTAGAGAAGTGATAAGTGAAGAGTTTAGGAGTTTCAAATATGTGTTGTTTTCAAAGGTCTGTGTAATGTAATTTCCAAAGAGATTCTAGAAGGCTACAGTAAAAATTTTACAAAATAGGACTCATAACAACGAATCTGTAACAAAAGATGCGTGACAGGCCCTGACTAAAACTTTTTAATTCCTTTTCAGTGTACTTCTGTACTGGATGTCCATGGCAAGGTGTTGGTGGGATGGTCTACCGGGTGGGCCCCTGTGTTGCCGGGCCGGGGCTGCCCCGTGCCGGACACAGCCGGTTCCAGCCGGCTCCAACGGCCCCAGCGCAGGGCACAGCTGAGCCCCTCAGCCACGGGCGGGCGCCGCGGGGAAAGCCTGGCTCAGAAAGGGCAAAACGCTGCCCGGCAGCCAGGGCTGAGGGAAACCGGGTGAGAAACAGCCCTGCGAGCCCCGAGGGGAGAGCGGGAGGAGGGGAGGAGGGGAGGAGGGGAGGAGGGGAGGAGGGGAGGAGGGGAGGAGGGGAGGAGGGGCTCCGGGCGCCCCCGCGGAGATGCCCCCGCGGCCCCGGCAGAGACCCCGCTGGGGCGGGGGTTTCCCTGCAGCCCCTGGGAAGGGCCCGGCCTGGAGCAGATTTATCCTGAAGGACTGCGTCCCATGGAGCAGAGAAAAGTGCGAGGAGGCAGGAGCAGCAGAGAGGAGCTGCCGTGGGCTGACCGCAGACCCCCGTTCCCCATTCCCCTGCGCTCCTCGCGGGGAGGAGGTCAAGGAGTTGGGAATGATAGAGTGAAGGTGAGCCTGGGGAGAAGGAAGGACAGGGGGAAAGTGCTTTTGTTTTTGTTTGTTACCCACCATCCAATTCTGTTTTAATGGGCGAGAAACTAAATTAATTTTCCCCAAGTTGAGTCTATTTTGTCAGTGATGGTAATTGGTAATTGATCTCTCTGCCTTTATGCTGACATGCCTTTTTTATCCTATTTTCTTCCCCTGCCTTGTTGAGGATGGGGAGTGAGAGAGCAGATGTGTGAGGTCTTGGAGATGGCTATGGTCAACCCACCACATCATCAACATTGACTGTAGTGGAAGAGGGCTGTAGTGTTTTTGGACAGTAAACAAAGTATTGCAGTTCATTCTTATAATCTGAGCTACCAAAATAATCACAACATAAATTATATAAAGATGAGTAATTTGACCTCTGACCTTTTTTCCATCTGATCTTGAGAAAATTTTTAGGATTTTCAAAAATTCAAAGCTGATACATAACATAGCTCATTCAGGTGGCAAATAAGGCAATATCAGTAATGGCTATAAAAGACTGAAACCTTTCAAGTGTTCTTGGAATTAGAAGCAGTTTCCAGGAGACTATTTCTAGGGAATTTAACTACTATAATTACTATATCAGAAACTACTTTGATTTCAATGAATCATTTATTCAGGTAAAAAACCCAGCAGCAACACAACCTGAAGAAAGAGTAGGGTAACCCAGTAACCAAGCAGGGGGAATGAAAACCCTTTATCATCTATGACACTATAAGGTTTAGAGAATCATCACAGAAGTAGTTTTCCTTCCTTCTGGAAATAAAAATTATCAGTAAAGCTATGCAGCACATGAATATCTAAAGATATAATGGGGAAGAGAAGTGGGGGGCATATATGGGAAATTACCCTGTATGATGCACAGAGCAGTTGAAACGAATCTGGGAACTGTCAAAGGTAACTTACCTCCTTCCTCAATAATAAAAGACTGGGGGGAAGGGGAAGCCAGGGAATATTCTACCCCTTTAATTAGTTTGGAATTTTAAAAAGATTTTTTTATCATAACTTCACACTGAACTTCATCAGATGCGCTATTCCAAAGGAATTTTAAAAATTTACATCAGTGAATTGAGTTCCTTGGTTAACTCCATCCATAGTTTGTAAACATTACTTTTTGGCTTGAGTTTTAATCACAGCCTGTCAATATTCAGAGTTCCATAATGGATTGATTGATTTAAATTTTTTTAATTAACTCTCTCTGATGACAATACAGTAATCACAGTTTCACTCAATGACTAAACAATAATTTTATGCTATTAATTATGATAGTTCCATCCTTAAGAAAAAGAGGGGGAAAGATATGTGTCTGTTCATTCATTTATAGCCCTTTTTCCTTTATGTGCCTTGCCAGTACTTTGACTATTACTACTTAATGAATTCCACGTGCCACAGTAAGAAAAAAAAAAGGATTATATAACTCAGATAAATAGCAGTCATGTAATAAAATGAGACAGCAATCATGCAGAAGAAAATGGATACTTTTTTTTTTCCTTAAAAACAATCAAAAAACCTCAACAATAAAAAACAGCTGCAGCCTGGAGTGTTGAATAGCTTACAATGTCAGTAGGAAACATAGTCTATTAATTTTCAGCGTGCTACTGCTTAGCAAAATTCAATTGTCCTATCACTGGTACCAAAGGGAAGATTTCAAAAAAGAACATAGATCAGCTATATTGGCAGTTGAAAAGTTGAAAAAGAAACATCACAAAGATCATTGCTAGTGACTTGGGAAACAAATGATAATTTTAGAGGATTTGTAAACACTTGGAAGAGTAAATGAAAAGAGGTTTTGAAAACTACTGATGGGAATTCATCAAAATGAATTCCCAAGTTATATAAACTACATCTATTCCCCTGATTTGATAACACTGCAAGGAAGGGACTTAGGAAAAGAATACAGCTTTAAAAGAGGAAGAAAATGCTGACAGCAGGGTGTATGGGGATCTGTAAGGCACTTTCAGCCTTTAGTATCTCACACGCATGGGAGAGAATTTAGCATAGAACGTATAGCTTATTGCTGATAAAAACATGTCACATTTGGAAATACCCACAAATAAGAAACAAATCCAAAGATTCCAAGTCTATAAACAGTCTCTAATTTTGTAATGGGTGGAAAGAAAAGTAGTGATTCAAGAGGGCGTGTTTGACCTGCTGAGACATACTCCACCACCGATATTTGGACCAGTCTCTAGAGGAAGCAAGCTGGTATTTGCTTCAGATCTTGATCAAGTCAAGTCATTATTTTCCCATTTTAATTAATCACTTACATGCATTTGACTTTTATCTCGAAAAGTATGTTAGGATTAATTGATACAAAGCAGTTGAAGTATTTTTAAGATGCAAAAGAAGTGATGACAAGATATTAGAGATCAAAATCTCTTCAAGTCTCAGAAAAATTTCAGAAGCTATATCTGTATGTCTGCTATAGCAAAATGCAAGCATATTAAAAGTAAAACAAATAAAGCATATTAAAACTAAAACAAATGACACTAATAGGTGTCGAAGTATTACCTACATTAAATTTCTGAATAGGATGAGGCAGACTAGTACTATTTTAAATTAATTAATCTTAACCAGGCTTCAGTTTCTCTTATCATTTCTTCTCCCCCCTAAAAAGGTAGGATTAAAAAAAGGACTTTGTTCATCTCCTTGAACCTTTAGAATTAATCCAGGAAAATTGAAAAAAAAAAAACCAACCCAACAAACAACAAAGCTATGGCAAAGTAAACAAATGTATTTATTTATTTTATTTCCCCTCAGTAATTATAGTTGAACAAGTCACATACTTAGCATTTCTAATCTTTCACTTTGACTAGAAGAACTGAAAGACATGATTCACAGTGGATATTTCTTAAATATTTTTCGATTCTGCACTTGAGAACTAATGACTTTCTGTCTTCAGACATAAAAAAAAATAATTAAAAAAATCAAGTTACACCATAGTAAGAAGGAAAAATACCAGCACCACAAGATCCTTAAGGTGCTTTAAATACACAGCTAAACTTTTTTTTATGCATTTGCAAGAATTGAAATGCGACCAATTGATATCTGATTTTGTATGGAGTAATTAATTTTGTACTAAAATGGTTTTAAATATGCCTAAAATCAGGTTCAAATACTTGAGTAAGAAAAGTATTCCTACACAAATTTTCATCAAATAATTAAATGATTTTGGCAAGTGTTCTGTGAGTCTTTGGTTTTTCAAAGCCTCAGGTTACTAAACATAATTTTTGAGAGCATTAGCAATTCATTGAACTAAGACCTATGTGTTGTTTTTCTACTTTTCAGTTTTGTACAAGGTCTATTACCAGGTTCTACCTCAAACTTTTTCTTTAAAAAAAGCGAGGAAACATTTCTTATGGGAATTGCTGTATTGGCTATTACTAGTAGAAGTACTAAAACCAGTGAGAGTTTCATTTAAATCAGCCTTCTCTGATGCCATCAGAACTTCTACAGAAAGACACCTACGAAGATCTTTTACAAGGTACCAATGAGGATTATTAATCACTACGACTAAGAAATGACATTTTTTGCAAGTACTGAAGCATTCAAAACATTAGTCATAAGCAAGCAGCCTTAAACACATTAGTGAAGCCATCTATCAGGGACAGTTTCTCCCTGTACAGTCCCCTCTCCAGCACCACAGAAAGCAACTTACCCTCCCTCCAGGTCTCGGGGAGTTGGACACAGCTGCCAGCAACGCTCATCCAAGCTGGATCCAGCTGACCCCCCATTTGGGCAGGAGGTTGGACTAGAGACTTCCACGGGTCCCTTCCTCCCTGAATTATTCTGTGATTCACTGCAGCGGTACTATAGATGCTCCGAAGGGAGCTCAGTTTCAAAGTCTCATTCAGTCACAGTGGTCTTCCTCAGGAAATTTGAGGAGACTCAAAACCAGAGTTACTTCACAAAGTCCTCCCTTCATTTGAGACCCTGTTCTTACCTAAGCAATACTCTTAGAGATCTTCAGCAAAACCAGTACATTAAAATGTTCTTATGCAGCTTGCTAATGCTTGAAAACAACTTTTTTTTTTCTTATTTAGAATAAGTTGTGATTGTAAATAATGATAAAAGCCTAGTCAAGAAAACCTCTTTGCAGTGATTGCCCAATTAATGTATATACCATATCTAAAGGGCAAATATTGCTACGAAAATATTCAAAATGCTTGTTTTCCACATCAGAAATAATTTAAAACAGCTTACTATTCAGTTAATTTATTGCTGTTCTGGTTTTTAGAGGGCTAGCAAACCTCTGCATCCAAAAGAGTGCTACTTTATCACGTGAAAGTTTTTAAAAAAATAAATTCCTTTCCAGTACTCGAATTGAATGATTGAATTAGAGCATACATTGCAGTCTTTTAATTCGCAGACAATTAAATTAATTTTTTCCACCTGATTTGTTCCCCCCAAGTTTCATAAGGGGGAACCGAGGGGATTAGGGTGTGTGGCAAAATATATCTAAGAAGGCAGAAAATACCCTGTGATGTGGAAAGCATGGTAGGAGGAAAGCTATGAGTCTGTGCTGATGAATTTTAGATAACCTCAGGGACACAGTTCTCAGCACAGGTTCATGAAAATTTTTTAAATTTTTTATTATTCTTTTCTAAAATGTAGATTGCAAGCAAAGATTGTGAAAGGGAAAGATCACGAGGGAAAGGGAAAGTCTGTTTACTGTGACTGTGATACAAAAAGCGCTTTGTGTTCATCTACTTGTTTTAATCCATGACCTATACAGTTTGACTTGCGATGTAGAATGGTAGATTCTTTTATTCAGCAGAAATTTAGTCTCCGAAGATAACCATGAAGCAGAGCACATATATTGGGAGAGACCAGTGGAGTCATACTAGATATATCTAGATTAATAAGAATAAAGTAGAATAGAATAATTTAATTAAACTAAACTTCAGGAGAAAATTATTCTAGTTCAGTAACCTTTATATTATGTTCCAAGGGAAACAAATCTTATTCACATAGCTTAATTTCAAAACAATAAACTGCTACAAAGTTGTAATACGTGATTTTTCAATAGGTAAAACAGTATCAAGGCTCTGAATAATAAACTTTCTTGTTGCTATAAATTTATAACAAAATTAGATGGGAACAGTGAAAAACAAGCAAAAGGTCTTTTTTAATATTCTATTGATAAAGTATTCAGTGCTACGTCTGATCTTTGGAGCTTTCAAAAGAGATGGAGTGTTTCATCTTTCAAAAGGAGGACTGTTGTATAACATTAGTTGGAGACAACTGAAAAAGACTTCCATTCAAGTATTCAGTTGTCTTTTGTTTTCATTTTTATAGTTCAAAAGTTAAATTATGTATACATTAGTTACTTGTGTGTGTGTGTATGTGCTCTTCTTAGAAAGAATACCGGAGCAGCCTCAAATACTTTCTCAAAAAAAAAAAAATAGCATGGTTGAAATAACCAGTTTAATTGAGAGCTAAATCTTTTGACCACATACTTAGGTGCATTAATAACAAGGATTTATTAGTCAAAATATTTGTAGAAGGTGTGACGGTGCGCTTCCCCTCCCCAGGCATCAACCTGATCTTTATCGCCTGTAACTCTGCCCAAGCGATAACCACCTCTGGTGGTCATAATGTGTGCATCTAGTCGTGATGGCAGCACCAGGCTCAACGAGGTTTCAGAGAGACAGATAACAACACAATAGGCAAGGGCTAACTTGAACAATACTGGTACTGTGCAAATATGCAAATATGACTATAGGTCAATCATCTTACCCCCATAAATAGTGAACAGCTCAAGAGCCCTTTGAGCTCTCCTGCATAGCAGCGGACTGCATGCCAGGATCTCATCTTGAGCAGGGATGGCGGCTCAAGGTTACTTCACGAGATATAGAGATTCCTTGCAGCAACAGATGCTTGGTAAGAGATTAATAGCATGCTAAACTTGGAAATCTGAGCTAAGTGATATAAAAGATTGATTGCACATGAATAATCCTTTAAACATAAACCGTTGACCAAGTCTGGGACTAGGATTGGGTCCAGACGTACCTAGAGTCCTCTCTGAGAAGGAGTTTGGAAAGCAAGGGGGTCCTTTCTGAACCTCGTGACTCAACGGGAGGCTCTCCCTGACAGTTCTGTCTGACCGTGTCCTCTGTGCAGTAAATAACCAAGTGTGCCTTGCCATCTCGAATCTTGTTAAACCACTGTCACATTTACCATCAAACTTTGTTCGATCCCTGTTTTGTATCAATAAGTGTATTGCTGCTTCTCTCTACAAGTGAAGTGCATTGCTCCATCCGTGACAGAAGAAGAGAGAGAATGGTATTGCAAAATGAAGCTGTTTAAACTGACCAATAAGAAACACTAAAAAGAGGTTATTTCTGAAATTCCACCATTGTTCCAGACATCAGTGCAAACTGAATTAAGTGACTTCTTGAGTCTAGGAATCAGAGCTTGAATCTTTTCCTCTATTTGACTCCTAAATTGTTCTTTGGTGTACATCTGACTGATTTGTCCCTTCCTTTCAGAACAGGAAACTTCCATGGCTAGGAACAGGTTGATCCAGCTTCCATGTTTTTGAAAGCCTGAGGATCAAAACCATATTTTTGATATGATGTAGTTATCTGTCCAAAAACTGTCTTGTCTTGGAAGCTCTGCAAAGGAGTGAAAAATGCACAAAATCAAAAAGAAAAGGTGTGACAATATCCCAGTGTGTGGCACCTTACTTCTTTTTCCAATGCTGTATTTTATCTCATAGCAACCTCTTCCAGTGCCTCACCACCCTTACAGTAAAGAACTTCTTCCTGATATCCAATCTAAATCTACCCTCTTTCATCTTGAAACCATTACCCCGTGTCCTGTCATTACACTCTCTGATAAAGAGTCCCTCTTCAACCTTCCTGTAGGCGCCCTTTAGGTACTGGGAGGCTGCTATAAGGTCTCCTCAGAGCCTTCTGTTCTCCAGGCTGAACAGCCCCACTTATGTCAGGGAACTTTAAAAATTCTTTTCAATAATAGGACAAAACTCCAGCATATCCTTCTCAAAGAAATCACAATGTTTTTAACCATTTCTATTTTAGTTCAAACTATGAAATATTTCTCACTTATCTATAATAATAATAATAAATAAGAAGTTGTGCAGCTGAAAATAGAAGCTGACAACATGACTCAAGAATGTGAGGAAAAGTTGATCACATTTGGAAGAGTGCTTCTGATTTTCTGTCAACTTTGAGCAACATCAGGAATCTCCAAATATATGTTCCTTAGGGATAAGAAGTGAGGAAGAAGTAGTAATTTATTTCTTCCATTCCCATATCAAATTAATGACACTATTTCTTAATACAGCACAGATTAAAAAAAAACCAAAACAAAACCAAAAAACCTTTCCCTGCAAATTCTGCTACTATGATAGCATCACAGGGTTAAGTGAGTTATAACATTGTAAACTCCTACCTATTATCATATGGTAATGTCACAGTTGAAATTGTGAATAACGTAGAATACTTTTTTTTTTTATAAGGAATTAGTTTAGCAGCAGTCGGTGTTATTATACTCTAACTTCGAATCCAAATTCCAATTAATTCATTGTTAGAATTCTGGCAATGTCTTCATGCATTGCTTGTAAGTCACAGAGCAGAGAAGCTTTGTCTCAGCCACAACATCATTTTTTTTCCTGGAAGAGTTGTGTTTTGTTTTCTCATTTTCCCAGCAAGTACATCATGATATTTGATATTTCATGTCAGGTTTCATCAGTATGTTGTCTCACAGCTGATGCTGACAGACCTTCACATGTTCTTGTGAGAAAAACATTTTTAACAGTCCCTGTTCTGGCTTCTGTCTTTGAATTGTGGCTCATTCTTCCCAAAAATGATTAAGGTTACATGATGTACTTAATGTCATACGTAATCCTACAATTGAAATATGTCCCTCAAAAAAATTGACATCTAGAAAAGCTCATTGGACTGTTACATGAAAAAACAGTGCTTACCCAAACTCTGAAAAATCTTCCTCAATTTAAATCCAGGGCTTCTTTGCACAAATATTTTAGGCTCATACTTGTCACTCCTACATCACAGCATTAACTCCTTAATGAATTAATACTGATGCAAAACAGTAGAGCAGACTTTCTATTCTAACATCTAAACCAAGGGAACCACCGTGTACTATAGTTGGTTATCAAACACTTGTTTGTATTGATTAATAAGAGCACAACTTCTTCAGTTGTTTTCAGGAAGTAAGCAAATAAGATCAGCAAACAGCAAACCTAGTTAGTCGACTAACAGAGGAAGCAATCCAGACACAGCCTGTCACACATGGTACTGGCATCCTTCAAGTATACGCGCTGTTGCTCTTGAGGAAGGACATATTCCATGAAAAGGCTTAAAAATCTAAAATGGAACACAGTAGAGCATTATAGACACATAAGTATGGGAACTATATTTCCAAGCACCCTCTAACTCTGCAGATCCCAAAGGCCATTATCATACAAGTCACTGCTATTAAAACTCCAGACAAAAAGTTGTGCTTCAGAACATAGGGAGAAACAATTTGTCAGGGCTTGAAACCTCTTTGTTTTTGATAGAATTTCAGACGCCTCCATGAACCTGTAAAAGTCAGGAAAAGTTAAGTGCATGACTAGAATATAAACACCTCTGTTTCAGAGGAGGGCAAAGTGTATTAAAAACACTTTTCTTCTGCGTTTTTGTGCATCTGCTTATGATGATGCCAGCTCTGCAGGATGAATTCTTGTACAGGGAACCTATGTGACCCTCTAATGGGCTAACATAACATATAACCTAAAAGTGGATTTAGGCCTACAGATACAGCAGACATTTGTAAGGCCTGCAATGAATGTGCCTAATAACTCAACATTACTATTAGTGACTGGTATCCAGTATCTCGTATCCTTACCCTTATATTTCTACTGAGGAAAAATGATGCAGTTGTTCCTCTCGAACTTCACTACATGCTTATGTAACCCAGTTTCTACGGTCACTCCTATTTGCAAGATTTAAAGGCCAGAGGTTTTAAAGTCTCTGGAGTTCTAGCAATTAAAATATTTAATTCCCAGTCTCCTAAAATGGGGCAGATGACCTAATAGAGAATGTTAAAGCGAGGAACTAAAAAGATTATGACAGCCAGGTTTTCCTATGAAAAACAGCACCATGGTTATTATAGTGAATTACTGCAATTGGAACGCTCTTAAAGCAAATTCAAGTCTTCTGAGTCACTACAGCAAACTGTAGTTTCTGGCATGGAAGTAGTTCGTACACCTTGGTAGAAAGGTTGACCAGAAAAGCAAAACAAATATTTTATATTCAGTGCAGTCAGGGCAGATAATATGCCTCATTTGCCCATTTATCCATTAGCACATTTAAAGAGGCTAAAAACATTTTCCTCCAGCACAGGATATGTGGTTTACTGCATCAACCAAACCCCTCAGCCACAGAACACAGCAGAGAGACTAAGTTTCATGTCCTCGAGAGACCATGCCCTTCTTGTCAAAAATAATATATGCATACTATACTCTACAGTTCCATACCAGCAATTACGAGACATGACAAACTTGGCGTTACCAAAAGCTGCTTCCTCAACCAGCTCCTTTTCAGAGTTCATTCTGCCAGAGGTGAAGGAGGATCCTGGTAATACCCTTGCAGGGAGCCAGTTCATCTCAAGGGTGAATCTCAAGGTTACGATCTATGCCAAAGGCACCACAATCAAGTCTATAGCTGCTTTTATTGTTTGAGGAAAACGTTCTCCTTGCCAAATGTCAGGCTTCTGTGAAAAGATCCCATCCCAGGTAGGAGATCTCCTCTTCTGGGGTGAAGAACCATGTGGCTCCAATACAGATACGATCCAGAGTATTATGAAAGATCAATTAAAAATCATATGAAAATCACTGAAATCTTTGGGAGTGCTCTGACCTTGCTCCAAGAGAAGACTGTTGTCGCCTTCTGGCAGTAAATACTTTTAACCATTTAACTAGTTTATGAGATAAATGGGCAAATGGGTGCTTGCAGACAATTTGCAGCACTCATGAGCTATATTATGTCTTGATTCCAACTCATTCAAGCAGTCAGCATAAGCTCTTCTTCAGATCCAGGTGCCACTTGGCATTAAGTACTTCACGCCTCAATACCAAGTTATAGCAAAAAGTGCCAGAAATCTTCATATTGCCATCTCCCTTTCTACTTGATCCAGAAATCACTCATTGCAGAGCAAACAGCTGACCTGCCACCACTCGATGTGTACTGAATCCAGACTTGGCAGTTAGCTTTAAACACAATGTGCAGAGCCAGCTCAAAATTTTATTCCAAAATAATTGTTTTTAATAACATTAGATAATGTCGAAGTTTTTATTACCACAGGAACAGAGGAAAAAAATAAACGTTTAATATTCTTCCCTCTGGATGTTAAACATCTATTCAGCATCTACTCAGATGATAGACTAAAATTTTAAGATAGTGGTGTCTGTTTTGAGTCTTCAAACAGTACAAATTAGCAACCAAACATGGGAAGCCAGGCACTTGGCCAGCCATAGCCACATGCAAATACTTGGTCTGTAATTGCAATCAAGACATTTTCATGCATATAATTATATACGTACACATGTTACTGAAAATCATTCACATTACCTTAGACTAAAATATTATCAGATGTCACAAATTAGGTTCACTGACATCTGGTGATTAAAGTAGGTGTTCTAACAGAAACTTGGCAAAGTCAAGTGATTTAAAAGATTTCCACTGTGTGGGGTCCATAGTAAGATAAAATCCCCTTAAAGAATCAAAAGGCACTATGCTATTAGTGATGATGCATCTCAAATGAGATTTAAATGCAAGTCTTACAGATCCTTTTGTTGCTAAAATCCCCATGTCATCACTTTCAGCAGTTATAAAGCTCTGGTTCCGTGCACAAACTCCCTCTATTCCTTTAATTTACATTTGTATAAATTCTCCTCTGCTTTTCAATTACATGTAACACATTGCTTTCCTTAAAAGCCTGTGTAACATTGCAGTCAGCAGTGGCACTCCTCCATTGTCAGAGACAGCTGTCCTTCAGAGGTAGATGAAGTGGTATTTGCCTGCAACAGCATTAGGATCATTTGGGAGGCAAAGTACTAAAATGTATTGCTCTCCTCTTCTCATAATTTATGAGAGACGTATTTTCACATTTACACTACTTGAAATCATATTCCCTACTCATTTACCGTTGTAAACCTAACTTGCATATTTAAAAGTGAAAAATGTGCAGGGCACAATACAGTGTTCAATAAATTCAATGTATAAATGAATAATTAGTGTTTCTCATTAGTTTTCAGAATTTGCTGCATTAGAAAACAATAAACAACTGCATCTGGAAATACCATTTTTCTCCATGTTCAGTGAAAACTTCTGTACTAATTTTCTGAGCTATTTAAATTTAATCTTTTCTACTTAGTCATGCTTCATGAGGAAGGAAGAACTAATTTAGAAGAAACGAAAGGAGCAATGATTATTTCCAGTAGTCCCCTTGGAGATGAAGAAATGCATACAGTATCACCTGAGTAGGTGAATGATCTTGTGGCTGACATAAATTAGTGACACGTGGTAGCTGAGGAGGATACCTAAGTGACAGTCCTCCACTTGCACTGGATTCTGATCTTGGCATTAGCCAATTACAAGGCTTGAATTTCTATGTGATATGGATGTACTCTCAGGAACTTCTGTGTACTAGCAGGAAAGCTAGTCCAGTTGCAGGTTCTGCTCCTACATACTTAATGTGGGAAATGTTAAATTATCTGAGAAAAGTGGAAGAGAATTTAGATATAATGAATGAGACTTAGCTGGGTTGCTTTCTGACTTACCTCATCTTGGAACACTTGGGCAATAAATTACCCTGTTAAGGTGAGCCTTTCTTCCTTAATTGTAGGTACTTGTGGGATGACTAACATCATACCCCTGCCCTTTCCCTTCCTTGCCTTGCTCCATATGATAGCTGTCTGAAGAACAGTTTTATTATTGTTGTACTGGGCATTAGGGTTGGGATTCAGCTTTTTGTGTCTGCAGTGTAGACGTTTACTTGTGAATTCATCCCTTCAGACTTACGGAGGGAAATTGCTGTTGCTAAAATCAGGAGCATATCGCAGCACTACTTGTCCCACAGACTCCAAGGGGAGCCTCTAGTGATCGTCTCAGATGTAGACAGCTAACATTTCATCTGACAAAGGCCACCACAGGAATCAAATCATACTCTCTAATCTATTTAAGGAATTCCTTCTCTCATCTACTTCCAGTTTCTGATTATCAGAGAACTAGATCCATTAAAAAAAGAGTACTTTGACACATTTGTGTTTGGCTTGGACATCGTCCTATCAACAGCATTCCCAGAGTAACAGCAACTGTGTTCTTAAGAGTCTCCAAAAATATATATATATATTGCCTTGATGGAGCGACGTGTCTCATTTTCCCTGAATACCTCAAGAACCAGATAATATTTTTGGTATGTAATCACCAGTACTCTCAAGGCAAAATTCATGTAGTTCCTGGTCCTGATAATGTATGGATGCAGGACAGCTTACATACCTTTCTTACTGCTGTATTCTTGCAGTCTATAAAGAAAACATGTAGGAGTCTGGCCTAAATATCTTTTCCTTCCCTTTCCCCAGCAAAATTCCAACACGTGCATAACCAGTTATATTGCAACTATTGCATGTAGCTGTTTCTTTGAGGCTAAAATCCTGTATTAAGCCATCAGATGTTTTCAAAACAACCTCCTTAAAATAAAGTCACATTAATTTCATTCTCAACTATAAACAAGTGAACTGATGGTTCTCCTGAGGCCACAATAAATGGTGCTGTACTTACACATAAGATTATCAGCTCTTTTGGGACATTTTCTTGATTGTAACAAATAAGTAATCAGCAGAACTATGCTAGAGATCTTCAATTCCCAAGTATGGGGAGAGGAACTCACTGGAATATCCATAATGGATCAGGATCATGGCTTGTGCATTTCTCATGACAAATATTTATCAGACACTTAGAGATCTCAGTCAACAACTCTTTTACCTATATTCTGACTTTTTCACCAAGTGGACCCAAACACTTGGGTGGGTCATTTGTCTTTGTCTTGTTCAAAATCTCTAAATGAATCCTCACCATGAGTCATTTATGTCTCCTCTCTGTCAGTCCAAATAAAATTTTTAAAAAAATCACTGATTCCATAGCCATTCTCCTTGGAGTAAGTTACAGCTGCTTTACAATTACCAAGATTGCCTGGAAATCTTTTAGACTCAATTCCTCCACCAGAAATAAGTCAAAACCACAATATTGTCCTCCATCATATTGTCTGTTGTCACAGAGGCACTTCGAGTGGGGTAGATGAAAAAATAAAACTGCTCGACTCAGAGACACAAATTTCAGATTTTATTTACTACACAAGAGGGGTATAGTGAGTAGACAGTGATTTCTATTCTATGACACGTACATACTCTCTGTACAAACTACATTCACCCAAGGCAGGGCCTCTGGTCGATTTGTACCATGGACTCAAGGAAAGAGGACAGTCACTTCACCTGGTCAAGGCATCCAAGTCTTGGCTGGTGACCTGGCCTTTAACATTTAGTGGGCCTTTGACTCATCCTTCTGTACAGTGTTGGATATGTAGATGTGCTTCCCTCCAAAGAGCTACTGTTTTCAGTGATTTAGCTTTCTAACGCAGGTGGTCAGCATAAGCCACCAACAGCCTCATCCATCCTGTCACTCTAAGCCCATCTATTTGACTTTCTCTCAGTAACTTATTATCTGGGTTACCATCACATTCTGTCCTCCCGCTCCAAATGGACTAAATAGAGGTAAAGCTAGGAGTAAATCTGCCCTGCTTTATTTTCCCATGCATACCGAAACCATTACAGGAGGGCAGATGTAGTCTGGATGCTTTGGGTAAGCTTCCCACCCTGCCACCCCCAACAGTTATCTGTACTTGGTTCATTTTCATAGCACGTACCAGTCATCTAAAGTGTTAGAACTGGCCAGATGGAGCCAAGCCCTGTCTTTCCTAAGTGATGCTTTCAAGTAGACTTTATCCCATGACACTTGTTGATGAATTCCTGAAAAGAGAGAATAATTAAAAAATAATTAAGCATAGAGGAGCACTGATTACCCAATAGGTGTCTCTATAATACATACATATTCAGTTGTTGCCATTTAGAGGGCATCCCCTCTAAGGTACGTATGGCTCTATACCAATCCAATTCTTCATAAAGGCAATTCACTGAACAGGAAAATCTGAGTGACTCACGTTTTTTATCACTGCCATGATTATAATTGATTATAATTATTTCTCTCTGACAGTATCTTTTCTGGAAAGAAAAAATGGTCTGAAATTTTGAAACTCCCTGTAGAGATGATAGACACAGCATTGCACTTACTGCATTTGAAGGTAGCTGTTATTTAATTTTTTAAGTTGAATATAGA